>NC_133426.1:95900000-98300000 GCF_049350105.2 Macaca mulatta | reverse complement strand
AAAAGTCCAGAAAATTTGCAGCCTGACAATGCAATAGAAAAGAAAAACCCATTTTCTGATAAGAAATTCAAGCTGGCAGCAGGAGTTTGCATAAGTAACAAGGAGCCAAATGTTAATTGCCATGACAATGGATAAAATGTCTCCAGAACATGTCAGAGGTCTTCATGTCAGCCCCTTCCATCACAGGCCCAGAGGCTTAGGGGGAAATTTTTTTTTTTTTTTTTTTTTTTTTTTTTTTTTCTGGACCCAAGTCCTTGTGGCTTTGTGTAGTCTCGGGACTTGGTGCACTGTGTCCCATCCATGACTAAAAAAGGCCCATATACAGCTCAGGCTGTTGCTTCAGAGGATGCAAGCCCCAAGGCTTGGCAGCTTACACATAGTGTTAGGCCTGCAGGTGCACAGAAGTCCAGAATTGAGGTTTGGGAACTTCTGTCTAGATTTGAAAAGATGTATGTAAATGCCTGGATGTCCAGGCAGTGGTGTGCGGCAGGGGCAGATTTCTCATGGAGAACCTCTGCTAGGGCAGTGCAGAAGGGAAATGTGGGGTCAGAGACCCCAAAAAGAGTCTCCAATGGGGTACAGCCTAGTGGAGCTGTGAGAACAGGGCCACAGTCCTCCATACCCCAGAATGGTATATCTACTGACAGCTTGCACCACGCACCTGGAAAACCCAGAGACACTCAACGTCAGCCTGTGATTGCAGCCAGGATGGTGGGCTATATCCTGCAAAGCCAGAGGGATGGACCTGCCCAAGGCAATAAGAGTTCACCTCTTGCATCAGCACATCTTGTGTGTGAGACATGGAGTCAAAGGAGATCATTTCAGAGCTTTAAGATTTGACTGCCCTGCTGGATTTTGGACTTCCATGGGGCCTCTAGCCACTTTGTCTTAGCCAATTTCTCCCATATGGAATGGGTGTATTTACCCAATACCTGTTATCCCATTGTATCTAGATAGTAACTAACTTGCTTTTGATTTTACAGGCTCATAGGCAGAAGGGACTTGCCTTGTCTCAGATGAGACTTTTGGACTTGGACTTTTGATTTAATACTAAAATAAGTTAAGACCTTGGAGGACTGTTGGAAGGGCGTGATTTTGTTTTGAAACATAAGGACATGAGATCTGGGAGGAGCTGGGGTGGAATGATATGGTTTGGCTGTGTCCCCACCTAACTCTCATCTTGAATTGTAGCTCCTATAATCCCCATGTGTCATGGGAGAGACCTGGTGGGAGGTAATTTAATAAGGGGGGTATTACCTTCATGCTGTTCTCATGAGAGTGAGTGAGTTCTCATGAGATCTGATGGTTTTATAAGGACTTTTCCCCCTTTTCATAGGCACTTCTCCTTGCCGCTGCCACGTGAAGCAGGATATGTTTGCTTCATATTCTGCCATGATTGTAAGTTTCCTGAGGCCTCGACATGCTGAACTGTGAGTCAATTAAACCTTTCCATTTATAAATTACCTAATGGCAGGTATGTCTTTATTAGCAGCATGAGAAGAGACTAATACCCAACTGTAAATGGTATTGCTTTTTAAATATCTCCTTTTGAGAGTTAATTGTTAGTGTATAGAAATGCATCTGATCTTTCCCTGTTAATTTTGTACCCTGCAACTTTACTGAATTCATTTATTCATTCTAGTAATTTTTTTTTGGCAGAGTTTTTAGAGTGTTGTGAATGTAAGATTATGTCATCTTCTAACAGAGACAACTTTACTTCTTCTTTTCAATTTGGAAGCCTTTTATTTCTTTCTCTTGCCTCATTACCCTGGCTAGGATTTCCAGTACTATGTTGACTAGAAGTGGCAAGAGTGAGCATCCTTGCTCCTGATCTTAACAGAAAAGATTTCAGCTTTTCATTGGAGTATGACGTTATCTGTTAGCTTGTCACATTTGACATTTATCATGTTGAAGTATATTTTTCCTTACCTAATTTGGTGAAGCTTGTCAAACTATTTTTCTGCATCTGTTGAGATGATTCTATAATTTTTATCTTTCATTCTCTTAATATAGTGTACCTCATTTATTGATTTCTGTATGTTGAACTGTTCTTGCACTCCAGGGATAATTTCCATATGATTATGGTGTATGATCATTATCACGTGCTGTTAAATTTGAGTTGCTAGTATTTTGTTGAAGATTTTTGCATTGTGTTAATCAAGGATATTGACCTTAAATGACAAAGCTTGGGGCATCACATTTTATGATTTCAAAGTATATTACAAAACCATAGTAAACAAAACAATATCATGCTGGTATGAAAATAGACATATAAACTGATAGAACAGAATATGGAGCCCAGAAATAAATCCACATGTATAGAGTCAACTAATCTTTGACAAGAGCACCAAGAACACACAATGGCAAAAGGATTGTCTCTTCAACAAACTGTGTTGGGGAAACTGGATAGCCAGACCCACAAAATAAAAGTGCACCCTATACCACTTACAAAAATTAACTTGCAGTAAAGACTTCAGTATAAGACCTGAAACCTGGCCAGGCATGGTGGCTCATGCCTGTAATCCTAGCACTTTGTGAGGCGAAGGTAGGTGGATCACCGAGGTCAGGAGTTCAAGATCAGCCTGGCCAACATGGTGAAAGCCTGTCTCTACAAAAATACAAAAATTAGCCAGGCATGATGTGGGGAGCCTGTAATCCCAGCTATTTGGAAGGCTGAGGCAGGAGAATTGCTTGAACCTGGGAGGTGGAGGTTGTAGTGAGCTGAGATTGCGCCACTGCACTCCAGCCTAAGTGACAGACCAAGGCTCCCTCTCAAACAACAGCAACAACAAACAAAATGAGAAAACACAAAACCTGACACCAAAAACTCCTAGAAGAAAACATAGGGGAAAAGTTCCTTGACATTGGTCTTGGCAATGATTATTTTTTATGACACCAAAAATATCGCAACAAAAACAAAAATAAACAAGTGGAATTGCATTAAACTAAAAAGCTTATACACAGCAAAGGAAACAAACAATGAAATGAAGAGGCAACCTAAAGAATGAGAGGAAATGTTTATCTCATAGGGGGTTAATATCTAAAATATATAAGAAACACATACAACTCAAGAGTAAGCAAAAACCAAATAATACAATTTAAAAATGGGCAAAAGAATCGAATAGACATTTTCCCAAAGAAGATATACAAATGGCCAAGGAAAGGTGCTCAGCATCGCTAATCATCAGGGAAATGCAAATTAAAACCACAAGCAGATATTACTTCACATCTATTTAAATGGTCATTATCAAATTTGAAAAGATAACAAATACTGGTGAGGATGTAGAGGAAAGGGAACACTTGCACACTGTTGTTGGGGATATAAATTGGTACAGCTGTTATGAAAAACAATAAGGAGTTTCCTCAAAAAATTTTAAAAATAGAACTACATTACATGATCCAACAACCCCTCTTCAGAGTATATATCCAAAGGAAATGACATCAGTATCTCAGAGAGATAGCTGTACACTTATGTTTAATGTAGCATTCACAATACCCAAGATATGGAAACAACATGAATGTCAGTTGATGAATGAATGAATGAATGAATGAAGAAAGAAAATGTGGTATGCAATGGAATATTATTCAGCAATTAAAAAAAGGAAAACCTACCATTTGCAACAACTTGAATGAACTTGGAGGACATGGCTTATTTAAGCCAGTCAAAGGAAGAAAAATACTGCATGATTCCATTTACATATGGAATCTAAAAAGAAAATATAATGTTGTACTTAGAGAAACAGAATAGGATGGTGGATGCCAGAAGCTGGAGCGTGGAAAATGGGGAGACGTTGGTTAAAGGACATAAATGTTCAGTTGAATATGCAGACAAATACGTTCTGAGGCTCTAAAATACCACATAGTGACTATAGTGTTTTGTAGACTTGAAATTTACTAAGAGAGTAGATGTCAAGTGTTCTCATCAAAAATAAAAAAAGGATAACTATTTTGTAACAGTCACACAATGTACACATATATCGAATCATCAGGTTTTGCACTATAATATATACAATTTTGTCAATTGTGTCTCAATACAGTTTAAAAAACGACTCCAAAAATAAACAGTGTAAAAATTTTACATTTTTACATAAAATTAAATTTAACTTATCTAAATTATTTCAGAGAGAAAGGAATCGGGCATTATGAATCTGTTATTACTGCCATTGACACTACCAACAGCTGGGAAACATGTGTTATCTGTATAGTGGGAACAGTGCCCCTTTATACTGAGGTCCATCTTATTAGTATTTTTTGTTGAATATTCTTCATTAATAATATCAAAATATATGTCAGACATGTTGAAGTTTTCCTCATGAAACATGCTTTAGTTGTTTCCATAAATTTAAACAGTGAGAGAAGAACAGTTTACAAAGGTGTATTTTAAAAATGTCGCAAAAAACACGATCCAAGATGGCTAATTAGAAGCAACTGTTGTCCACGTATTCACGGAGAGGAATAAGAAGGGGTGAGGGAATTCAGCACCTTCAATTGAAATATCCAGATTCTCACACTGAGACTGACTAGGAAAACAACTCCACCCACAAAAAAAATGAAGACAAGTGGGGGAAGGTGATGGCCCCATGGGGGAGTGGCATGGCGCCAAAGGAACCCCCACCCCCAGTCGAGGGAAGTAGTGAATGATTGCGCAACCCCACCTGAAAAATCACACTTCTCCCATGGATCTTTGCAACCCATGGATCTGGATATCCCCTCATGAGCCCACGCCACCATGGCCTTGAGTCTGACACACAGAGCTCTGTGGAGTCTCGGCAGAGCAGCCATTCAGACACACACAGGCACCCAGAAACTTTACGTGCTCTGGGCTCGGGATCCCCAGTAAGGTGGGAAATCCATCCGCACATATCCCTAGGAAGGGGGCTGAATCCAATGAGCGAAGCAGCATTGTTTTGTGGGCCCCACTTCCTGTCACCTCACAAGTTAAGACCCACTGGCTTGGAATCCCAACTAGCCAATGGCAGCAGGTTGGAGTCTGCCTGAGATGGAGCTGAGTTCCTGGGGGGAGGGGTGGCCACCATCTCTGTGGTTTGGTAGACTCAGCCGTTCCAGCCTGCCAGCTGTGGAGAATACAGATGGTCCAGATAAGGAAGGGCCCCCCACAATGCAGCACAGCTGCCTTGCCAGTTGGTGGCCAGACTGCTTTTTTAAGTGGGACCCTGATCCATTCTTTCTCACAGGGCAGGACCTCTCTAAGGGGGCTCCAGCCACTCCAGCCAGGGTACTATGAATAGAGCTCTGATCCCTCCCTGTGATGGAGCTTGCAGTGGGAGGGGTGGCCTCCATCTTTGTGGAATGGCCAACTCAGCTGCTTCAGCCTGCCAGCTTTGGAGAATTCACGTAGTCCAGATGAGGAAGAGACCCCCTCAATGCAGCACGTCTGCTCTACCCAAAAGCAGCCAGACTACTTCTAGGTGCAGGTGCAGATCCTTTATCTTATTCCTCCTGACTGGGTAAGACCTGCCAACAGGGGTATCCAGTCTCCTCCTACAGGTGCATGTGGGCTGGCAATAGATCAGTATCCCCCTGTGATGGAGCTTCCAGAGGAAGGATCTGGCTATTATCTTTGCTGTTTCTTGGCCTTCACTGGTAATACTTCCAGGTATGGGAGAAACTGGGTCTAAAGCAGACCCCCAGCAAACTGCAGCAGCCATACAGTAGCAACTAGGGTCTAAAGCAGACCCCCAGCAAACTGCAGTAGCCATACAGTAGAGTAGCCTAACTGTTGAAAGGAAAAAAAAAAAAAGCAAAAAACAGAAAACAACAACAACAACAAAAAAGACCCCACAAAAACCTAATTCAAAGGTCAGCACCTAAAAGATTGAAGGTAGGTAAGCCTGCAGATATGAGAAAGAATCAATGCAAAAACGCTGAAAACTCAAAAAGCCAGAGTGCTTCTCCTCCAAATGACCACAACACCTTTCCAGCAAGGGCACAGAACTGGGCTGAGGCTGAGATGGCTGAATTGATAGAATTAGGCTTAAGAAAGTGGGTAATAACGAACTACGTTGAGCTAAAGGAGCATGTTGTAACCCAATGCAAAGAAGCTAAGAATCATGATAAAACGAACTGGTAGCCAGAATAGCTAGTTTAGAGAGAAACATAACTGACCTGAGGGAGCTGAAAAACACAAGAACTTCACAATGCAATCACAAGTATCAACAGTAGAATAGACTAAGCAGAGGATAGAATCTCAGAGCTTGAAGGCTGTCTTTATGAAATAAGACAGAAAGACAAAAATAGATAAAAAAAAAAAAGAATGAAAAGGAACAAACAAAACCTCTGAGAAATATGGATTATGTAAAGAGATGAAACCTATGACTGACTGGGGTACGAGAAAGAGATGGGGCGAATGGAACCAACTTGGAAAACATACTTCAGGATATCATGCAGGAGAACTTCTCCAACCTAGCCAGATAGGCCAACATTTAAATTCAGGAAATCCAGAGAACCCCAGTAAGATACTCCATGAGAAGATCAACCCCAAGATACATAATGATCAGATTCTCCAAGGTCAAAATAGAAGAAAAAATGTTAAGGGCAGTCAGAGAGAAAGGCCAGGTTACTGACAAAGGGAAACCCATCAGACTAACAGCAGACTTCTCAGTGGAAATCCTACAAGCCAGAAGAGATTTGGGGCTAATATTCAACATTCTTAAAGAAAAGGATTTCCAACCCAGAATTTTGTATCTGGCCAAACTACATTTAATAAGGGAAGGAGAAATAAGATCCTTTTCAGACAAGCGAATGCTAAGGGAATTCATCACCACCAGGCCTACCTAGCAAGAGATCCTGAAGGAAGAACTAAATATGGAAAGGAAAAACCATTGCCAGCCACTACAAAAACACAATGAAGTACACAGACAAGTGACACTATGAAGCAACTACATAAACAAGACTACAAAATAACCAGCTAGCATCATGATGACAGGATCAAATTCACACATAACAATATCAACCTTAAATGTAATGGTCTAAATGCCCCAATTAAAAGACACAGAATGGTAAGGTGGATAAAGAGCCAAACCCATTGGTACACTGCCTTCAAGAGATCCAGCTCATGTGTAAAGACACACATAGGCTGAAATAAAAGTATGGAGAAAAATTTACCAAGCAAATGGAAAACAGAAAAAAGCAGGGGTTGCAATCCTAGTCTCTAACAAAACAGACTTTAGACCAACAAAGATTTAAAAAAGACAAAGAAGGCCATTACATAATGGTAAAAGGTTCAATTCAAAGGCTAACTATCCTAAATATATACGAACCCAATATAGGAACACCCAGATTCATAAAGCAAGTGCTTAGAGATGTAAAAAGAGACTTAGCCTCCCACACAGTAATAGTGAGGGATATTAACACTGTACTGACAATATTAGACAGGTCATCAAGACAGAAAATTAACAAAGATATTCAGGACCTGAACTCAGTTCTGGATCAAGTAGACCTAATAGATATCTACATAACTCTCCACTCAAATTCAACAGAATATACATTCTTCTCATTGCTGCATGGCACTTACTCTAAAATTGATCACATAATGGGAAGTAAACCACTCCTTAGCAAATGAAAAGAACTGAAATCATAATAAACAGTCTATCAGCACAATCAAATTAGACCTCAAGATTAAGAAATTCACTCAAAACCAAACAATTACATGGAAATTGAACAACCTGCTCCTGAATGACTCTTGGATAAATAATGAAATTAAGGCAGAAATCAAGAAGTTATTTGAAACTACTGAGAATGAAGAGACAATGTACCAGAATCTCTGGGACACAGCCAAAGGGAAATTTATAGCATTAAATGCTCACATCAAAAAGCTGGAGGTATCATGCTACCCGACTTCAAACTATACTACAAGGCTACAGTAACCAAAAAAGCATGGTACAGGTACAAGACCAGACACATAAACCAATGAAACAGAATAGAGAACTCAGAAATAAGACTGCACACCTACACCTGTCTGATCTTTGACAAAATCGACAAAAGCCAGCAATGGTGAAAGACTCCCTATTTAATAACTGGTGCTGGGAGTACTGATTAGCCATACACACAAAATTGAAACTAGACCTTTACCTTACACCTTATACAAAAGTTAACTCAGTATGGATTAAAGACTTAAATGTAAAATCCAAAACTATACAAACCCTAGAAGAAAATATAGGCAGTACGATTTAGGACATAGGTTCAGGCAAAGATTTCATGATGAAAATGCCAAAAGCAATTGCTACAATAGCAAAAATTGACAAATGGGATCTAATTAAACTAAAGAGTTTCTGCACAGCAAAAGAGACTATCAACAGAATAAACAGACAAACTATGGAATGGGAGAAAATTTTTGCAATCTATCCATCTGACAAAGGCTTAAATTCCAGAGTCTACAAGGAACTTAAACAAATTTACAAGAAAGAAACAAACAACTCCATCAAAAAGTAAGCAAAGGACATTAACAGACACTTCTCCAAAGAAGACATACATGTGGGCAAAAAACATATGAAACAAAGCTCAACATCAATGATCATTAGAGAAATGCAAATCAAAACCACAATGAGAAAACATCTCATGTCATTCAGAATGGCTATTAAAAATTCAAAAAACAACAGATGCTGCTAAAATCGTGGAGAAAAAGGAATGCTTTTACACTGTTGGTGTGAGTGTAAATTAGTTCAACCATTGTGGAAGACAGTGTGGTGATTCCTCAAAGACCTAGAGGCAGAAATACCATTTAACCCAACAAACCCATTACTGGATATATACCCAAAGGTATATATAAATTATTCTCTTATAAAGATACATGCACACATTTGTTCATTGCAGCACTATTCACAATACCATAGACATGGAATCAACGCAAATGCCCATCAATGATAGATTGGATAAAGGAAATGTGGTACATATACACCACGGAACACTATGCAGCTGTAAAAAGGAATGAAATCATGTCCTTTGTAGGGATATGGATGAAGCTGGAAGCCATCATTCCCAGCAAATTAACACAGGAACAGAAAATCAAACACTACACGTTCTCATGTATAAATGGGAGCTGAATTATGGGACCACAATTATGGACATGTGAGGGAAAACAACACATACTGGGGCCTGTGGGAGGGAGGGCACCAGAGAAATGTCTAATGGATGCTGGGCTTAATACATAGGTGATCTAATGATCTGTGCAGCAAACCACCATGGCACACGTTTTCCTATGTAACAAACCTGCACATCCTGCAATATACCCCTGAACTTAAAATAAAGTTGAAGAAAAAAAAATATATGCTACGATTGAGAACTAAACTAATGTTCCTAATACGGTCAACTTTACTATTATGCTGTCATTTATGCATATTATAGATATTTACTTTACTCTCTTGTAGATGTCAGCTTGGCTCATACTACCAAAGCTACATACTAAAACTGTTTAAGAAACTATTTGACTTCTAGACCTCACTTCTAAATAACAGCAAAGTAACAAACTAATTTTACCTGATTCCCAGTTTAATTAGAGAATATTAAAACAATGTATAATAAAGATCTACATACATGGATGTAGTACTTACAGAAAAATAAAACTCATAGGTAAGATACTAAGATGTATGGAGGAACAAGATATAAATGTCAAAGGTAGATGGCAATTTGTGGTTAGAACTCTAATGAGAATTAGCAATAATAATAAATTACTGGTGGATAATGAATTTCTGATGTTTCAGCCCTGTGCCAAATTGCTTCTAAATATAAAATGCAGAATTTTAACTCGGGTACCCTGGTGATTATTTACTTACTAAATCTTCCTGTTCATTTTTCCTTAGTAAAAATATCACTCTGATATCTCTTCAAGGTCCCTCTGCATCTCCTCAGCTTAGATTTTGATTAGTTTCTCTTTTTAATTTTTACATTTAAAAAAAATGTTTGTGGGTACATAGTAGGTGTATATAGTTATGGTGTATATAACATATTTTGATACAGGCATGCAATGTAAAATGATCACATCATGGTGAATGGGGTATCCATCCTTCTAAACATTTATCTGAGTTACAAATAATCCGATTACATTCTTTATTCTAAAATATATAATTATTATTGACTATAGTCACCCTATTATGTTATCAGATATCAGGTCTTATTCATTCTTTCCATTTTTTTCGTACCCATTAACCACCCCCACCTCCCTCACACTCCCCACTACCCTCCCCAGCCTCTGGTAACCATCTTTCTACTCTCCAAGTTCGTGAGTTCAATTGATTTGACTTTTAGATCCCACAAATCAATGAGAACATGCCATGTTTGTCTTTCCGTGCCTAGGTTATTTCACTTAACATAAGGATCTCCAGTTCCATCCATGCTGTTCCAAATGACTGGATCTCATTCTTTTTGACGGCTGAATCGTACTCCATTGTTTATATGTACGACATTTTCTTTAGCCATTCATCTGTTAATGGACACTTAGGTTGCTACTGAATTTTAGCTATTGCAAACAGTGCTGCAGCAAACATAGGAGTACAGATATCTCTTCTATGTACCGATTTCTTTTCTTTTCAGTGTATGCCCAGCGGTGGGATTGCTGGATCATATGGTAGCCCAATTTTTAGTTTTTGGGGAACCTCCAAACTGTTCTCTATGGTGGGTTGTAGTAACGGATATTCCTAGCTGATTAATATACATCAAAGCAAGTATATATATAACTTCTAATATGGTTATAGGAGCAGTGCATTGAAACAGCTATTGTATTCTAGATTTATTCATTCTTTGGCAGTTTTATAATTTTTCAAAGTTCACAAATGGTAACTTCTTTTCAGCTAAAATGGAAAATTTTACAACTGACTCAAGAAAAGGGACAAACAGAAAAACACTGTTTGCTGTTTAATTTAAATAGTTAAGAAAAATCATAAAATGTATTTTGTTCAACTTACCTCAAACATGATGTCTCAAAGTAGAACTCAAGTGTTATTACTTTTACATTGAAGGGACTACTGATTAATAAAATCAACTGCCAAATCAACTTTAATCTGCAATAAATATCCAACTGAAAGAAAAAGTGATAAATCTTTTAAAGTGTATTTTTAGTGCATACATTTTTTGATATGGAACAGATATTTAGGAAAGTTTGCTACAATGTGAATTACCACAAAACCCAATTTCCTATAGACAGAAATGGCAGAGAGGTAGAGGATGTTGTTGGGATACTTAGGGGAGTTTTCTTTCTGGCATCCAGCTCTGGTGACCGTTAGCACTTGTGAAAAGTTGGGAAGAACCAGTTACCACACCCACAATACTGCCATAGCAGCAGCCATACCAATGAGCAGGTGTAGGCTTTGCTACTGCAGCTAGAATACTTTACAACTTCAGCAGGCCAGGGCTCCTGATAGAGCAACTGGAAGCTTTCCTACCCACCAGTTCTAACGGGTAATTCCTCATCCTTAATAATGAAAATGTAAGACATTTCCAAATCCTTACCTAAGAATCATCAGAAAATATAATTTGCTCCATGGCTTTATTAATTCAATAGGAGATAAATTCATGCAATTGATGTGCTGTTTATTATGTGATTGCTGGACTGCAACAATTATAAAAAACAATTGTCAGAAGTCACATTAATTTCATGGAAAATTGTTCAGCTAAAAATGAATTTTAGATGATTGGAATATTGATGCATCAGAGAAGAAAAGATTCAACACTAGTAACATTACTTTAAAATGGAAATTAAATGCACAGAATGGCCAGATTGCATAATCCTCTATGATGCTAATTTGTGTCCAAAGAATGCCTGCCCCTTCTTTTTTAGTATTGATGATTATCTAAATAATTTCTAGATCTATTATGAATGTTGACAAATTTAGAATTATGACTTTAAAAATCACATGGAAAAACAGAAAGGCTACTCTCCAAGTTTGCAGAAAATGAAGTCCACATAAATTCTCTTACTATCAGTTGACCTCATGTCCTGCTGTTTTAAAGTGTTTCAAATATTTCAAATAGTACTCTCTTGCACAGTGTTCCATAGCAAACAGCAGTTGTAGTGCATTGACTTTCAAATGGGTTTTACTCTAGTGATAGAGGTTGTTTCACAATATAAGTACACTCATATTTAACACAGTGTCCTGAGAGAAAAATAATACGTTATGGATGGCTAGTTACTATTTCTACCTGAAAAACGAATATCTGTTATTTACTAATACATAGGATACAGTCATAAATGCCTGTAGTTGAAAAGCTACAAAAATGTCTAGTTCTCATTTTGAAAAAATAAGGTTGCTCATAGCAATTGTATATTCCTTATGTCTCTCTATACATGGGAGTGATTTTGTGAGGTTGTTTTAATGTAAAATATCCCATTTTTCAAGATGTAAAAACCAATTCTGACTTATTTAAAGCACACTCTAACATAGGCAAAATGTGTTTATATTTCAGCCACTTTTCTGCATGTTAGGAATACAGAAGGAACAAAACAGACAATGATCACATGGAGCTTATATCCTAATGGAAAGAACAAAATATTCTAATTTAGAGCTGTATATTTAAAAATATTTTGTACTTTTGCAATTCACAATTGCAAAGATAAGGAATCAACCTAAGTGCCCATCAACCAATGAGTGGATAAAGAAAATGTGATATATATATGTGTGTGTGTGTGTGTGTGTGTGTGTGTGTGTATATCACATTTATATATATATATACACCACATTGGTATATATGTGGTATATATGTGGTATACACCATACAATACCAATCAGCCATAAAAATAATAAAATAATGTGTTTTGCAAGAACTTGGGTAGAACTGGTGGCTTTTATTCTAGATGAAGTAGCTCAGGAATGAAAAACCAAATACTGCATGTTCTTGCTTATAAGTGGGTGCTAAGCTATGGATATGCAAAAGTATATAGACTGGTACAATAGAAGGACATAGGAGACTCAGAAGAAGGGAGGGTGAGAAGGAGATAAGGGATTAAAAACTACCTATTGGGTAGAGTGTATGCTACTCAGGTGATGGGTGCACTAAAATCCCAGACTTCACCATTATACAGTTCATCCATGTAACCAAAAAAATACTTGTACCCTGAAAGCTATTGAAATAAATAAAACTAAATTAAAGAATGACAATAAATACAAATATTGCATGATTTGAAATACATTTTGAAATGCTGAAATATAGTTTTGTCTTGAAATACATTCTACAAGAACTTAACATGCTAGTATAAATCATTAAATCACACAATCCCCATACGATGTGTCATTGTCTACTCTATTTCTGTCAGGCTGCTCTCATTATTGGCCCATCTACAAGCCACCCCCCTTCTCCCCATCACTCCAGTTATTCCTCCTATTAGAATTCTCTTTTGTGTCCCCCTTTTTCTGTCTGCCTATGAAAATCCCAGCCAGGTTTTTAAGCAACTATGATCTATATAGTTTAAATGCTACCTCTTTCCTAAACCTCCCCCATCACCCGAGCCTTTGCTTATTTCTTTTTTACTGAAATGTTATAGTATCAATTAATTAATTATAGTTATATATATAGTTTATAGTTTATATCCGATTAAAAAGCTATTCTCAAATATACATTCTCAAATATAAATATAAAATCATTAAAATTCTCACATGTAAAACTTTTAAATATGTCTGGAATGAATTTTAAAGATCATTTAATCTAACTTCACTTTATAACAGAGAAAACAGTGCTAGAAGCTGAGTGATTTATCACACTTACCCAGGTGACAAAAGTAGCACTGTGTCTGAATCCTCAATACTTGACTTCTAATAAAGTATTTTTCCACTCCATCAAACTGCTTGTACGAATTTGTTTTAATGTTTTTCCTAGTCACTAGTCTTTATTTTACAATGATAAGATGCAATCAAATTCCAAATGCTTTAGCCTATGATATTAATATTATCTCTCAGCGTTATCTCATCTATTCAGAAGCGACAGTATTTTCTTTTGTAAGTTTTTTTTCCCCATAATATCTGCCTCCTCAAAAAATGCTTGGTAATTTTTTGTCTGTTTAACTATAATTTGGCTGTTTTTGTCTTGTCCTGTACTTGTTAAGCTGTTAGTGTTTCAATTCATCTTTGTCAGAATCTTCCTTGAGATAATCAACCCCCAAAGATCATAATAGCTTCTTACTGCTCCCTGCATGCACTTTAGTCTTCAATATGACAGACCCATTCCATAACAGTCTCTTTTTTTTTCTGTGGACCCAATAACATGGGAAATGCTGAGCTGCAAAGTACTGGATTTGTGTATGTATTTGTATATTGTAACAAGTACTCTCTCTTATTCAGGCTCCTCTGAGGCCTCTGCTCGATGAGACCTGATCTTGGATTTCCCTCTCTATCCTTGTTGAATCCAGTTTGAGTAAGAATCCTGTTAAATTAGTTTAAAGAAAATCCCCCATCCTTGGTGTCTGTCTTCATCCTCACCTTCTATATCTTATCATCCTGGCCTGTCTTCAGCAAGAACTCTGTTGAGTTGGCATAGCAGGAAACCTCCTTAGGCCTGATGTTTCCTCTTAGTAATATTCTATCCACTGACCCCATGCTGCTCCCTGGATATCAATCTTCACTTGTCCTTGTTGGAATCAGAGTCAAGCCCAATCTCTCTTCCCCCCTGCACTGCAAGTCCCCATTGCAGTGGTCCCTATACCTACTGCAATGGTCCCCCCCTTAGGATCTTCCTCACCTTGTTTAACAAATGTTATAAATAATGCTTTTCTTTAGCAGTTATAACATATTCAACTAATATAAATGTATCATCTGATTGCAACATCTTAGTGTAGGACAGAGCATAGCCTGTGTAACCATAACATCTACTGTATTGAATTCCAAACCCAAAGTACATTGTCAGAGCAACTATGGAATTTTACATTTCTTCTGTACATGCCATCACTTATCCCACAGTCCATTACCCCTAGTACATCAAGATAAGCTGCATGAGTTTAGTTGCTTCTTTTTTGGCTGTAACATAACATGGAATTGGAAATAATGTGGTGGGCAGAATTGTCAACTATTTAAACACAGATTTTTCTTTTGCTTTGATTGCTGACTTTATTGTGACAATTTTAAATAGCATTTCTTTTTTTAAAGGGAAAATGTTGACTTAAGGTTTCCTTGGTAAAAATTAACGATTTCATTTAAAAATAATTTTATTATAATAACTAAAAACTCTCAATTAAGGCATAGTATTGAAAGTTAAGGATCCCAGAATAGTAAGACTGCTTACGTGAGAATGAAGTATAAACAAAGCAAGCACCTTAAATTTACTTTTAGTGAATTCTAAAACATAGGATACCATATAGCATATAACAAAATTTAAAAGATTTCAGAGGTCTCAGGAGCCTAGATTAGGAAGGAGACATTGGTAGCATGGAATGCCTCATAGCAGAATGCCTAGAAGGCATTTCCATCCAAGCAATTGGATCTGATTTTTGAAATAAACACAGGATTGGCTTCTGATTTCCAGAAATTTGGGTAACTGGGAGGATATCAGTGTGTTGCCCAAGTTATTGGAAGGGTGTGTGTACTTAAAGAGACTATGGTTTAAGGCAACCATATCCCACATACCAATCAGTGAAATGGAAATAACTAGATTCACTGATTTTTGTGCATTTGCCATGCCAAGGCCTGGAGGAAAATTACTCTTTATGTCCCCAGGGGACTGGTAGAGAAAAGAATTCCTAACCAAGAGCCTCATCCTGTAGTCTTCTTGAGAAAAATCTGTATGGGCATTTCCTCCTCTCTAAGATTTCTTTTCTTCTAAATCTCAAACTGCAAAATGATATCAACCATTAGCTACAACATTTTATCAGTTGTGGCTAAAATAACCATACAGAATATGAGTTTTAAATATAAAACTCCCTCCAATTACTAGATGCATCTTAAAAATGTATGTAAAACACATCTTGGAAGTGTATAAATGTTCCCTAAATGTGACTATAGAGAAATAGATGGCTTCTGCACTCTATATTCTTGAACTGGTTCTTACCTACAGCTTTTTGTATGCCCTTTGCATCAAGATTTGCACTTGAATGATGTTGATAACAACCATTTCTTGGAGTCTAATATCAAGATTTTTCAGACTGCTGCACACCCCCAACACAAATCTTCCCCTAGCTTGCACAGTTAGACGCAAACGTGTCAAAATTTTTATAAAAATTGTTGTAGCTAATCTCAGCATGAATATGAATATAGGGGAATTCTTAGGTAGCATGTTCTTTGCAGTAACTGCACTTCCTGATTGATCATTACCCAGGATCCGCTTTGTACTACATATACCTGGGGTTTATCATTTTCTAGGGATTCCTGGGCATTAGGTGTTTCGGAGTTAAATTTCATGCTCTCAACCCCAAGAATTGAAGCATGTAACCAGGAAAGAAAACACATGCTCATACTACATAAAATAAAAATTGTATCAAGATACATCTTCAGGATTTTTAAACTTGACCTGCTTTCATTTGAACACCTACAAGCATACCTTACTAAACTCTCTCTATAAGTATGGATGAATTTTGAATAGTCACAGTGATTATAAACAAAAGAAGAAAACAGTGAGAATCAGCCAGAGAGAAAGGTAAGAGAAGAAAAATGAGAATTAATGAGATGCAAATTACTGCTAAATTTTAAAAATGTATATTGCCTCAACCTGTCCTTCACTTAAAGATAAATATATCACAAATCTTTCTTAGTACATTATTTTAAATAGCTATATATATATGTATGTGTATATATATATATATATATATATATATATATATATGAGGGAAACAGGTTTGAATCCAAATTCAAACTCCAGGCATCAAGAACATATGACAGAAGCACAGCTTTCTTATATTTTTTATGGTCATTTACAATACTTGCAGTCAAGTATGATATATATTTTAATTAACTTTGCATGGGATTCCAACATTTTATAGTTCAACAACTACGTTATGAATACGATCATGGTACTGAGAAAGCTTTTTCAGCATCAACTTTAACAGTATAATGTTTAAAATATAAATTATAATATCCCTGATAATAGGGGTGTGAAAAAGCAAAATTTAATATTTAGTTAAGGCAACATAAATGTGTACTTCCAAGATACGTGATTCTGAGTCAATAATTTAACCCACTTGTTCTTCCTTATCTGTAAAATGGGAATCACAATAATATCTATATCAAAAGGGGTACTGTGAGGAGTACAACCAACAAAAAATACCCAAAACACACCCTAGTATACTAAATAAAATGGCTCTGAGCATTTGGTTTCACCATGGAGAGGATTCAGCATGTGTATGTATAAAATCTTCCTTATCCATTCTTTGTGTTCTGTGTCCCAATTAAAACTATAATGTAGTTATAGCACCTAAACCCTAAAAATTGTCTAGCTAATTCCTGAATCATTGGTACATGCCAAAAGTAGTTGAAACTAAACGGCCAAACTGAAATCTGGCAACACAACTAGAAACAGAGCTGAGAAGTAGGGTATAGAAAATCCAAGATGGGTTTGGAAACATGTAGCAATTTAAAAATGGGTAAAGGTTCGGTTTCATCCTACAATTATCTGAACTTAGAAGACAAATTTTAGTTTCTGTAGGAGCCTATTATAATTTTTTCGTAACAAAACTATAAATTTACCATTTTTTAACTTACAATATTTATCATAAGATGCTGGCAATTAGGCTGCATTTTTAGAATACCAGAAAATGCATTCTTTTGCCCATAACAATTTCAGAGATTTTTTAATCATGTACTTGTCTTCTGACTCAAAAAGATGTTTAGAATACCAAGAGTTGCCTTCTTTGGAGGTTAATACAAGAACATGGTGCATCTAATTCATCATGTATGACAACACTGGCCTTTGCATTTTGGGATGAAAGAGGCCCTAAACATTTAGGAATTTCATTTAGGGTTAAGTTTGACTTTCATTGTAAAGGCCAGGATTACATACGATTTATTCGTGCCTTCATAAAATTTTAGTCATTCAGTTTTGACTGCCAGTACATTAGCAAAGAGAATTGACATGGCACTCTAGTACTGTCCTGCTATATACTTGCATATTTTAGAGATAAGGTTGAAAGATTTAGCCCTGAATGATTATAAAATTGAAATAAAATTAGTCGTTTCATATAGCTTTTCATCTTATACCCGAATAGCATTTTTCTTTAATCTAAACCTCCGGAGATTAATTTCCATAGGAACAATGTATTTTTAAGTATCTGGTCATTTCCACTGTATATGAAAACAACACTATCCTTCTGACATTTAAGAATACACACACACACACACACACACACACACACACACGATGTCTATGAAGCCTTAGATAAAAATAAGTGAGACAGCTGCAATTCTAAGCAGTTAATATAAAGACTTACAGAGAAGAGGGATTTTAAGTATGATCTTATAGTACTATGTGTCATGTGATGGTTTTGACCTAAGTATTGATGTGACTGCACTTAATGGATTTATATACTCGATTTGTATTTTGAAAGCTGTTCCTTTTTAATAGTATGAAATGCCTTTAAAATAAGTTCTACAAAAGGATTTTTTCTGTCAACTAGTGAGAATGTGATGCTAAATGATAAATATCCTAGTTTCATCTTACATGGTTTCATTAAATGTGTAAATCCACTTAAAAAGTAAACCCATACATAATTATTTGACTATTACTAACGGATTTTGAGGGATCAACTAAAATAAACTCTTCCAGTTTGTGTCCTGTAGGAATATTTCCCTTCCAGCCTATTTTCTACAGATAGAACCAGTGTATACAAATCTAAGAAAAATGAGGAAATATCAAAGGCTTATTTGATGTTACATAGTGATGCACTATATGATTCACCCGAAAGTTACTTTCTTCATGTATTTTGTTTCTTAATTTTTAAAACATGATTTCTATTCAGATATTTTGTGTGAATATCCCTATTGTGTGAGATCAGATGCAAGCATTTTAAACAAGTTTCATGTGCTGAAGATCACTAGTTTTCATCACAATAGTTTTGATGTAGTTTTTTTTTGTTTGTTTGTTTTATTCTGGAGTGTAGGCAAATAAAATGAAACCTAACAGTACCCAAAACTCTCCTCGTAAGAATTTCAAGCTAAACTAATTGTTTTTGTGGGTACTCTTACAAATTAAATTCAGACACTTCTACTCACTTCACAAGTTACTATCAATTTCCTGTGTTGTGTGTGGAGTAGGTCACCCAAACTCTAGCATAATGTAATCAAGGAAATCTAATTGTATACTAAAAGCTTTTGTAGATCTGTTATTAAGCACTGAACAAGAGCAAGCACACACACACAGACACACACACACAATCCAGAAGGAGATACAGCTTTGGGATATGCACTTCTGAAAGGAGAAAAGCAGCTAAGCCAGCTAAGGTGAAATTACAGATGGCTCTCACCGAGTTTATTGGATGTTTTAATGGCAGTATCAAAACCTATAAGTAAGCTTGTGGCTTTTTTTTTTTTTTTTTTTTTTTTTTTTTACTTTCTAGTCTGAAAGAAATGTGGAGTATCATGATTACCAATATTTATGTGTTTTCTCTTAACTATGGCAGGGCTGTTATTCTGTTTTCAACTGTCAGATGTGAACTGATAAATTAAAGATTGTGTTGTTAACCTCTAATACAATAGTTTCCTAATAATTGCATATCTTGTTTTTGATATTCAGGGGGAAAGCATTCTGTTTTTCACCATTATTATGATGTTAGCTGTAGGTTTTACATAGATGTTCTGTGTTAAGTTGTAGAAGTTCTTTTCTATTTGTATGTTACTAAGAATTTTTATAAGGACTGGATGATAAATTTTGTCAAATATTTTTCCTATATTTGCTATGATGATCACGTGCTTTTCCTTTAGTTTTCTTAATATGGTAAAATATATTAATTGATTTGTTTTAATAGATTTTATTTTTTAGAGCAATTTTAGGATCACAGCAAAATTAAGAGGAAGGTACAGAGATTTTTCATATACTCTCTACTCAACACATGCATTGTTTCTCACATGTTAATAGCCCCCACCAAAGTAGTACATTTGTTACAGCTGATGAACCTACATTGACACATCATTATTAGCTAAAGTTCATAGTTTGCATTTGGGTTCACACTTGGTATACATTTTATGGGTTTAGACAAATGTATAATGAAATGTTTCCACCATTATAGTATCATACAGAGTACTTCCACTGCCCTGAAAATCCTCCATGTTCCAACTATTTATCCTCCCCACTCCAACTCCAGACCCGCCACAACCCCTGGCAACAATTAATCTTTTTACTTTGCTTTTTCCAGAATGTCATATAGTTGAAATCATACAGTAAGTAGCATTTTCAAATTGGCTCCTTTCACTTAGTAATACACATTTAAGTTTCCTCCATGTCTTTTCATGGCTTGATATTTCATTTCTTTTAAACACTGAATAATATTGATACATTTTAAAGAGCTAAACCATCCTTGCATTCTAGAATAAGCATCACTTGCAAATGATGTGTATCATGTTGGATTTGACTTGATATAATTTTGTTTAGGATTTTATATCTATATTCATTAAGGATATTGATCTTTAGTTTTCTTTTTTCTTTTTGATTTTTGGTTTTGTTTAATTTCTTTATCAGGGCAATGCTAGCCTAATAGAAGGAATTGGGAAGCATTCTCTCCACTTTAACTGTCAGAAAAACTTTTTATGGAATTAGTGTTATATTTCCTTTAAACACTTAGTAGAATTGACAAGTGAAGTCATGTGGACTTGCCATCTCCTTTGTGGGAAGGTTTTAAACAAGGAATTCCATTTCCTTAATAGATACAGGACTAATCAGCTTATCTATTTCTCCTTTAGTGAACTTTGGCTGTTCGCATTTTTCGAGTAATTTATATATTTCATCAAAGTTGTCAAATTTATATGCATAAGGTTGTTCAAAATATTCCATCTTCTTTTAATGTCTTTCTAATCTATAGTGACATCACTTCTCCCATTGTTGATATGAAAAAGTTGCATCTTCTCTTTTTATGTCTGGCTAGAGATTTACCAGTTGTAATTTTACTGATTTTTTCAAAGACAAACAACCTTTGGGTTGACTGATTTTCTCTTGTTTTTCCTGTTTATAATTTCACCGGTTTTGGCTTTGAGCGCTATTGTTTTTGTGTGTGATTCCTTTGTGTTTAACTTGTTCTTCTTCTTCCAGTTGCTTAAAATTAAGCCTGAGGTCCTTGATTCTTTTGTTTTTTTTTTTTTCTTTTCTAATAAATTAAGACTGAGGTCATTGCTTCTAATAACAGCACTATAAATTTCCTCTTATTTCCTGGTTTAGTAGCATCACGGAAATTCTGACAAATTGATTTTTCCATTTCCATTCACTTCAAAATGTTTTATTTTGGTACCAATGATTTATTTAAAAGTGTGTTATTTAGTTTTTAATTATTTGGAGATGTTTCCAGGTATATTTCCCTTATTGATATACAGTTGAATTCTGTTGAGGTTACTGAACATACTTTCTATAACTTGAATTCCTTTACATTTGCTGAAACATTTTATAGTCCAGAATGGAGTGTATCTTAGTAGATTCTCTATGTGCATTTAAAAAGAACGTGTTCTGCTATCGTTGAGTGGAATGTTCAATAAATGTCAATTAGGTCAAGTTAGTTGACAGTGGCAGTCCAGTCTATTATGTCCTCTCTGATCACAAAACTTGTTGAATCAGTTAATGAAAGAATATTGAAATTCCCAACCAAAGTTGTTAATCCTTCTACTTTTCCCTGCAGTTCTACCAGGTTTTACTTCACCTATTTTAAGGTTCTTTTATTAGTTGCACGAACATGAATAATGAGTATATCCTCTTGATGAATGCATGCCTTTAACATTATGAACTATCTTACTTGATCTCTATTAGTATTATTTACTTTGAAATCTATTTTTCTGATATTAAGTAGCCATTTCAACTTTTGACTATTGCTTGCATAATGTATAATTGAAGATGTGTTTTTATAATTAAAGTGCATTTTTGTAGAGAGCCTACATTAAAGTCTTGTCTATTTTTATCAAACCTGGTAATTTGCATTTTAATTGAGGTGTTTATATTTAAAGGTGTTACTGGTTGTTTAAGATTAAGTCAATCATTTTGCTATTTGTTTTTTTATTTGTCCTATGTCTTTCCTGTTTTATTCTTTTTCTGCCTTCTTTTCTGAAGGTGGGGTATCCATCTCCTTGAGCATTTATCCTTTGAGTTACAAACAATCCAATTATACTCCTTAAGTTATTTTAAAATGAACAATTAAGCTATTAGTGACTATAGTGGATTGAATATTTTTTATAATCAAATTTTATTTATGTTATCTTTTTAGATACAACTTTTTCATTTTAGTGGTAGCTTTACTACTAATAGCATATATCTTTAACCTATCACAGACTGCCTTCAGACTGTATTATCCTACATTATGTATATTATAAAAACCTTGCAATAATATACTTCTGACCAGGCGCAGTGTCTCAAACCTATAATTCCAACACTTTGGGAGGCTGAGGCGAGACTATCACTTGAGCTCAGGAGTTTGAGACCAACCTGGGCAGCATAATGAGACCTTATCTCTAAAAAAAAAAAAAAAAAAAAAAAAAAATTCTATTAGCCACGTGTGGTAACATACACCCTTAGTCCTAGTTGCTTGGGAGTCTGAGCCAGGAGATCATTTGATCTCAGCAGGGTGAGGCTGCAGTGAGCCATGACTGAGCCATGACACTCCAGACTAGGCAACAGAGTGAGATCCTGTTTTCAAAAACAATGCATATATACGTTTGTGTACCTGTGTGTGTATACATGCATGTGCATGCACACGCACACACACACACACATTTCTATATCTCCTCTTCCAAACTTTTATGCTATTATTGAAATACATTTTACTTATATACGTTATAAACTCAAATATATTGTCATTAATGTTTTACAAATAGTCAAGTTATTTTATAATACAGTGTGTTAGGCTGTTCTTGCATTACTATAAATACCTGAGACTGGATAATTTTAAAGAAAAGATCTTTAATTGGCTCATAGTTCTGCAGGCTGTACAGGAAGTATAACATCAGCATCTGCTCTGGGGGAGGCCTCTGGAGGCTTACAATCATGGCAGAAGTTGAAGCAGGAGCAAGAGAGGGACGGGTGAGGTGCTGCGTGCTTTTAAATGATCAGATCTAATGAGAACTCACTCATTATCACAAGGACAATAACAAGGGGGATGGTGGTAAACCACTCATGAGAAATCCACTCCCATGATCCAATCACCTCCCACCAGGCTCACCTGCAACGCTGGGAATTACATTTCAGTATTAGATTTAGGAAGGGCACTCATCCAAACTATATCAGAGAGTTTAATGATACAAAAACCATCTTTTATATTTACCCTGTAATGATCATTTGTAGTGTTATTCTTTGTTTTTCTATGTCCACATTTCCATCTGGTGTTTTATTTTTCCCTGCCTGATGGACTTCAGCATTCCTGTCTGCTGGTGATAAATTCTTTTAACTTTTGTATGTTGGAAATATCTTTATTTTGCCCTCAGTTTTGAAAGCTATTTTCACTGGATATAAAATTCTAAGTATACTTTTTTTTTTCTTTCAGCACTTTAAAGACAGCCCTCCACTGTATTTTTACTTGCATTATTTCAGACAAGAATTCTGCTATCATCTTTGTTTCTCTCTACATACTGTGTCTTGTTTCTCTGGCTGCTTTACATTTTTTTTTCTTTACCATTGAGTTTGAGCAATTTGATTATTATGAGCTGTAATGGGTGTAGTTTTCTTCATGTTTCTTGTGCTTGGATTCATTAACCTTCTTGACTTGGTGAGTTCAGAGTTGTCATTAAATTTGGAAAATTTTTGCCATTATTAACTTAAATATTTTTTTTTTCTGCCTGTCTCATACCTCCTCTCCTTCTTGGACTCTAGTTCCACATAAATAAAGCTACTTGAAATTGTCCCAGAGCTCAGTTACTTTTGTTGTCACTTTTAAAAGTCATTATTCTATATTTCATTGTGAATAGTTTGTATTGCTATGTCTTCATATTCACTAATCTTTTCTTCTTCCATGTCTACTCTAACATGAATTCCATCCTGTGAATTTTTACTTCTCATACATTTTGGCTGGCATTTCTGGAAGTTTGAGTCTTTTTAATATCTTATGTATCTCTACTCAACATTTTGAACATGTAAAACACAATTACAATACCATTTTAAGATGCTATTATATGCTAATTCTAATATTTGTGTCAGCTCTCAGTTTCTGTTGATTATTCTACTCATTATAGCTTATGTTTCCCTGCTTATTAGTATGTTCACTAATCTTTGCTTCTATGTCATTCATTGTGAATTTCACTGTGTTGGTTTCCAGATATTTTTCTATTTTTATAAATATGACCAAGATTTTATCTGGGATGAATTTAAGTTACTTCAAAAGTTTGATTCTTTCAGGCCTTCTTTTTGTTATTTATTAGTAGATGCAGAATTATGCTTCATCTAGGGGCTAATTATGTCTCACTACTGAGAAAGACCTTTTGGAGTACTCTGTTCAATGCCTTAGAAACAATTTTTTTTTTCCAGTCTGACTAGTAGAAACAGGCACTATTTCTAGCCATGTATAAGAAACAGGCACTATTCTATAATACTACTGGATGGCTTTTTCACACTGACTTCAGATGGTTCCCTTACAAATACACTGATCAGCAAGCTGATGAATACTCAAGGGAGACCCTGTGGTGATCTCCAGGGTTTTCTCTTCGTCCAGCTCATTTTTCTTCAGTACTTTGCTCCAGAAATTCTAACCATCTCTGTCTCCTTAACTCAGGAAGTTATTCAGGCTCCACCTGGATTATCTTTCTCTGCATTGTGTTCTGGCAAATCCCTCAAGATTGTGAGCTATGGAAATTTTAGGTTTACTTCACTTATTTCCTGTCTGTCAAGGATTACTGTCCTTTTTTTGCCTGAGGTCCATAATTTGACAGATATCATTTCATATATTCTCTCTCTCTTTTAGTTGTTTCGGAAGTAGGATAAATCTAGTCCCTCTTATTCCATCTTGGATAGATGTAAAAATGTTAGTTTTTAAAGCCACAAATATGCTTCTGAGGGTGTATCTTGTGAAAACACTGATGTTCTGACTCAGAAGTGTCAGGCTACTTTGATTCTTCCAATCTTCAGATATTAAAGGGAAGTTGTAGCAACGTTAGATTCAAGACAATATTTATTCATGGATATTACCTTTCTTTTGGAAATATGGTATGAAAGTATATGCAAAATAGAAGCTCACACATTTTTAAAAGAACCAGCATTTTTTTGTTATGACATATTCCAGTGATAATTTTCTCAATGTGAGAAGAATTGCATAATATCAGATGGACAATCTAAAATTAATGGTGACTTTATTGACCTAATTAGACAAATAGGCATACATAGTGAATTTAATTCAATTGCATGGGATATGAAAGTCATATTTGCATGAAGAAATTAAGCTTAATTTTTAAAATTTGAGAAAAAAGAGAAAAAAACTACTGAAACTGTACCAGATGTTGAAATTATACAATGAATAAAGGAAGATCTTATACAGTCACTAAAGACACAGAGAAACAGCGTAATGACGTTTTGAACTAATGAGACCCAGTTAATAAATCTAATCACTCTTCCTATCCATACAGTGAAAGCTCTGCCTGTCAGAATAGATTACTGAAAGAAACAGTTTCCTAATATATTTTCTTATATCAGTTTTTTTTTTTTAGATTCACATGAATTTGGAAGAAATGAATTAGTAAAACTGGTAACAATCATTTGACAAGCAGCCAATACGCAGACCGCCTACATTTTGTCGCATTTATTTGAACTTTATGTTTTACTTTTTTCATAAACAATAAACTTTGGGCATTTAATATTTGTCCCTATGTTTGATGCAATGGGAAATTATTCTGATTTTACTCTTTAGATAGGCTTATTTTAGAAAACATAAGCAAAAGCAAAGCAAATAGTTCTATATATTATGTAAGAAAAATTTTGTAAATTCGACTAGATTCCCGAAACTATAACAGCATAGTACTGATGTGTACTATTATTTAAAACAAAAGAATAGTCATGTATGTTGAGATATAGACGTAGAAAAAGTACTCAGACTATTGTCCTCCTTTTCATTATATATATGGCAGTTGAATGAAAAAAGTCAGAGTCTAAACCTCTCCTCACTCACGAAATCTGTATACAGTTTTAGAAAAATAGATTCCTATTAAGGGGCAAGTACCTAATCAAGTATCTAGCATTTCAATCTTATTTTTCCTAAGGAATATTCATTCCTGAATTTATATGTTATTTTATATTATCAGTGAGCTTCAATTAATTTAACGATACACTGAATCTTAAAGGCGATTATAGTTTCAAAAAATGGGTTCCTTTGTCAGTTGTAACTTTGAATTAAACTACTTAAATCATTATATAATTATAATAACATCTATTTAAAATTCTTAAATTAATAGTTAAATCTAATAAAATGAGAAGGTGATAAGCATCCTCATTGAATATTCTTAAAAAATGAAAAGGTAAAGTGTAAAGCCCATTCAATTATGATCATTTCCTTAATAACATCGATGAAGATAAGAAATAAACTTTATTCATGTATGGCTTCATGCTAAAATCATATAAACATTTTGCCTATAGCTAAACTTAAATCATCCCCTTCAGGACTCTCAAAAAACAAAAACAAATAAACAAACACCTGCAAATATTACCTTCAAGTTAATAGCAAATGATAAAAATTATTTTAGGCAAGGAACCATTCTCAATGTTAGAAGAACTATATTATATAAGTGGTAGGCTATTGTTTTGATTTCAAAAAGAGCTAAGTATATGTTTCAGAGAGGAGCAAGTCAAGAATGAAAATATGATTGTAAGTTGTAAGGGTTTTAGATAATTACAAGTGGTCAAATGTGTATCTTTTGGTGTATACATTAGCTAAATGTTAAGAAGGTTAACATTATTTAGGTAAATCACATTTTCATCTCACAGAACTGCCAATTACAATTTAACTCTATGTTCACTGCTTTCTAATTCTTTAGGCACTATTAATTGAGGGATACCAAGGATAAATATTGTCCCAATAGATCTCATTATGCTGAAACATCCCACCCCCTCTGGATTGTACATAACTTGAAGATCATAAGGTACCTGGATAGGACAAAGAAACTATAAACCAAAAATAAAACTTACATAAATAAACCAATAAACTATAAACCAAAAATAAAACCCCTGCAACCATCTGAATAGGCTCCCTTCTCAGCCAGAGCACCTAAAATTTAACATGAAAGACGGGTGCAACCCATTATGGGAAGTAGGTGTTGGACATGCTTCATTATACCCTTCCAACACTAACATCAATACATTAAGTCTGGTAAGAAACATTAACAGTCTATTCTCTCTAAAGTCTGCTACTTGGAGGCTTCATCCGCATGAGAAATCCTAGGTCCCCACAAGCCCTTATAATAACACAGACTTTCCTTTCTATGATAATAACTCTTTCAACCAATTCCCAATCAATATACGTTTGAATTTATCTATGGCCTGAAAGCCCCTGCCTTGACTTTTCCCACCCTTCCAGATTGAACCATTGTAAATCTTACATGTATTGATTGATGCATTATGTCTCCCTAAAGTGTATAAAATCAAGCTGTACCCAACCACCTTGGGCACATGGCATCAGGACCTCCTGAGGCTATGTCACTGGGGCGTCCTTAACCTTGGCAAAATAAACTTTCTAAATTGATTGAGACTTGTCTCAGGTACTTTTCGGTTTACAAAACTTCTGTTTCCCTAAAAAAATGGACAGTAACAAAAAGTGTGACAAGGTTTAGTAGATATTCTCAGCATTGAGTCACTATGGGGTTTTAACAGTGTATCGTTAAATTAATTGAGCTCACTGATAATATAAAATAAATCATAAATTCAGGAATGAATGTTCCTTAGGATAAATGACAATAAGAAGCTGGGAAATATAAGTGTAAGAAATTGTACAAAATTACACATTATAAGAAAATAATTTAGCTGTCCATGAAAACTGGGTCTTCATGTTGTACTGGGTCTTCTCTAGTAAGACATTTCTTATCCCTATAGCCGTGAAAAACTGAAATATGCTCCAATATTGTTCCTCACTTGCATATTTCCTTTTTAAACAATGCTTTTTTTAAAACTTGAATTTCCTAAGCTTGACATATAATTGGGATAACACATCTTGCTGAGGTATTTTCTACCTGAATTAGCATATATTGAAAAATACTTATTTCCCTTTCAAATTCCTTATCTTCATTAAACTGTGTCTATTTAATTACGTTGCCTTACAACTTGCTGAGTTGCATCTTATGCAATTAAATGTTCTTCTAATTGCCCAATAACTTTTCTCTTCAGCTTTGGGTGATTTATTTTAGATACAGAGCTATTTCAGTTTAAAGTCAGTATCATATCTACAGTGGGATTCCAGTCTAATTTCTATAATTTTTCTAGGACTGTCAGGCAGGAAAAGACAAAACTCAAGCTTTCTTTAATTCAATGAAGAATAACAAAAGGTCTTCATTGAGGAAAAACAGTGAGGATGGCTTCAGTTGGAATTGCTGCCATATAATGTATATGAACACCAACAATTTGATAGTTCCAGTAAAGTTAGTAGCATTTTGGGTAAATAATTAATTGAATTAAGGTACTCCAAAGTAGAATTTTCATATCATATATTGACTTAAAATCTAATTTAAACTATTTCCATATAGTTTTGAAGAATTGGATAAGGTGTCCCTAGTCTGTTTTAGAGTATCCTAAAGAGAGACAGAAAGTACCCCAGAACCAATGTCTTTAAACCTCACTACAGTTGGAAAAAATCTAGCTAACAGTGGAGTGTGGTGCCAAGAATTTCTAATTTTAGCAAGAAACAAAGAGTGACCTATAAGTCTCAAGAAAAAGCTATTCTTTCAAAAGAGCAAATTATCTTTAGGGCTAAAAAAACGGTAAGACTAGAAGGATAACAAGGGTTGACAGACATCTTTAATTATGAGTGCTATTCTAACCCAGGCCTAAAGGAACTAAGCTTTCTCCTGGTGCTGGTAAAATTTGAATGCCACTAATCAATGATTCTTATAGCTGGGCCACGAAATTCTTCGACAATAACATTCCCATGGTTAGGGACAATTAACAAAGGGAACAGCTAAAAGAAAGACAAAGACAAAGCCCATTTTTAAAGGAAATAAAGATTTCAAAAACCGAGATGAAATATTCAGCTATGTTTTAAGAACAGAATGCATCTGGGATGTTAGTATTATTACTGTCCTAATTAACAGACTTAAAACATTTTGTTTGGATAGAGACATATCCTTAACCACAACTTTGTTATCACCCTTTCTCTTTAGAAACACTCAACACATTCAATGAAAAGGCCATTAAGAATGTCTCCATTTAGAAACCCTATTTTATGTGATTTTTGTTAATTGTTCATATTGTGATTGTTATTACTTTTTTACTAGAAAATTTTTGAGGATAAGAATTAAACACTAATTGCAAACAACATGAAATTTGCTTAGGCATGTCTGACACCTAAAATATTCATTTATTCACATCAACTCTCCCATTTAGCAATACTTATTCATTGACAAATTTAGAAATAGCTGCTTACTACCTAAGCAGTTCATAAATATGCATTGATTTTTGTCAACAAAGAAAGAAACTAGAGAATATTTTCATAAAAAAGCATCTAAATATGTCAGGATTATAGCTAACATTAATGTTATCTTTCCTATAAAAGTCGAGCTCTTTTTCCTTAGTAAAATAAATTTTCTTTAAAATTCATCATGGGTGGAAATATCTACAAATATTTGCATAGAGAACTGTGCTAAATTGTGTTTGAAGATTGAAAAAAATGCATTGTAGGTATTTGAGTTGCCTATCTGGCAACAAAAATTCACTAATGTAAAGTAATATTATACATCAAAACAGTTTCTAATATTTTACTAGGGTATTTCACTGCTTCTTCTTTAAGATGATCTGGTCCATGAGTAACCCATTCTCTCTCCCAAGGCTGATAGTAGCAAAGGAGGAGACAATTTTCTCTGGCTGTGTCCGAATCTTCTGAATACAGCTTGGCCTATTAATTACTGCAGTCTTTCAACTGGCACAGATGAGGCATTAGGAAGTAGGAAAAGCTTTGCAAGACATAAGTCTGCTTTTATTAGTTAGAGATTTTCCAAACAGACCCACCTTGATTATCTTAAAATATTTTTATAATCCAAATAGTGATACTTAGGAAGTCAAGAAGTTAAATGTTTTTCATGATACATTTCTGTTCATGACATCTTCAGTAAATTCATCATTTCAGCATTTGGTCATAAAAGATAAATTTTCCATTCAAAGGTAAAGGAATCAAAATTAACTAAAGGTGGGTAATTCCAGAGACTTAAATGTCTCTAAGATTTGTGGGTAAAAAGAGTGGAAGCAAGAGTGCCAGTAATTTCCACTTCTTACTGGAAATGCTACTTGTAATGTTGTCATGATTTTAACACAGGATTATTGTAAGATGTTAATGAAAATGCTTTTGCATGATCAAGTAGGTACGGGATGAGTACATTTTAGTACACAGTTAAGTCTAGAAATTTGCTCTCTCCCTCTATCTTTTTCTCAGGCACACACACACACACACAAACACACACACACACTCACACAATGCAGACACATACACCATGCCCACTTCTCCATACCTCTCTTCTCTTGTTCTCTCTGCTCTCTTCCTCCATTTCTCCCCTTTTCTCTCTTGCTAGTACTGATTCTGTTTGCCTCTCTTCATCTTTAACACATTTTCTCTCTCTCAGTCTCTCTTTTGAATTTTCCCTCTTTTGCTCCCCTTTCTCTCTTCCCATGTTTCTCCACTTTATCTTTACCGTACTCTCTTCCTATTTTCACTCCCTTTTTCTTTCAAACATCTCCCCCTGTCTCACCTTCTACCTCCTTTCCCTTTCTCCCCCTTTCTTTCTCACTCACCATTTCTTTTTCCAAAACTCAAAAAGGGGCATCACATTTTTGTCTTTTCCTTTTTTAAAATAATGTATACACATAATCATACACAATGTTCCACAGCTATGGCTCAGCTTTGGTCAGGAACAGACCATTAAAAAATATAATAGTGTATTTATGGAATATTATGTAGCCATTAAAAAAAAACAACAACATCACGTCCTTTGCAGGGACATGGATGGAGCTGGAAGCCGTTACTCTCCGCAAACTAATACAGGAACAGAAAATCAAACACTGCATGTTCTCACTATAAGTGGGAGCTGAACAATGAGAGCACATGGATACATGGAGCGGGGAACAACACTCACTGAGGCTTCTTGGGGGCGGGTGTGGGGAGGGAGAGCATCAGGAAGAATAGCTAACGGATCCTGGGCTTCATACCTAGGTAATGAGTTGATATGTGCAGTAAACCACCATGGCACATATTTACCTATGTAACAAAACTGCACATCCTGCACATGTACCCTGGAACATAAAATAAAAGTTGAAGAAAAAAAATAGGTATAATGGTGTATTTTTCTATTGAGTAGAGAATGTTTGAAATATGACTTCTCTATACAATTAAATTGCGTTCATCTGCCAAAAAAATATTATCTTAATCATGTTTTGCTGAACTCAACTCTTGACAAAAGACCAGATAATGCACATCTAAAATACTGTGTTTTTTTTTTATCTAGAAGTTTTTAAATAAGTCATAAAATTATAAAACACAGAGGTAGAAGTGGACTTAGAATTCACGTAGTGTAACCTTCATCTGAAGCCCTTCAGCAGAGCACTCTGCCAGTGTCCACATATCCTTTGCTTTTTCAGTTTTAGTGCTGGAAACCTCACTGCTTCGGAAGATAGTTCATTTCATTTTATTAGAAAATGCTGTCTTCTAATGAAATAAAATCTGTCAATGTAAACTTCACTCATAGGTTAATACTAATTACTCATAGTACATTAGCAGACTATTTTCAACATAATTAATTTGCCTTTCATAATTTATTTTTCTGCCAGCCCAACATGCAAATAGTTTTACTGCCACTTATTATATAAAAGTAAATTGGAACAAGATAAAAACTTTCAAAAAGGTTTTCTTTCAAGCCAACTAATGTTGACAGTTATTTCAAAATTAATGATCACATACACACACATGCACACAACACACACATACACACACACCACTAAAGCTTATTGAAAAAGAAAAGAAAAATGAAAAGTAAACTGTCTATAATGAATTTCCCAAAACAAAGTTAAACTCAGCTCCCTTTCCCGAACAGTGTTTTGAAATATTCCCTCTAAGATTACATGCGCTTTTAAATCTTATATATTTAGAAATCTAATCTATTAAAACGAACCATAAGGGTGGCTACAGAATTTTCCCATCTACATATATATTTTATGCTTAGATTTCAAGTCTGAACACCATAACCATACTGAATGAACCACTCTAATGACCAACTCTGACACTACTCTATTTTCAAAACTTATTTACCAGGTTGTCTGGTTCCAGCATCAAGGGCCAAATTAAGCCATCACATCTGCTTCCAAGTAAACACAACAGTTGTCATTGTATTGAGAATTATATGGAAGACTAAGTCCTAAATGTGCTATTGCTTGTGACAGGGCTACCAGCTCTGTTGTATTTGCTAGCCAAGGGCTAATCCCCTGCTTCTCGCATTTGATGGTCACAAGTTGTACCCCAAAGTTTTTTTTTTTTTTTCTGAGAAAGAAACAAAAATAATATATGTATATATATGTTTGGAGAGGACCTCTTTTTTTTTCTCTTACTCTTTTCTGCCAAAAATCTTCCTCTCCTGCCATGGTTAATCTGTTACTTTACATAATTATATGACCATATTATCTCTCCATAGTGTCTTAGGGGAGATTATTTCCTTTTCTTTTATTCTTTTCCTAATATTTCTCACATGCACACAGACACACGCGCACAGCATTTTACCACTACTATCAGGTATGCTTCCAAATTTTGGTAATCTTTTATATTGAAAATAGATTTCTACTTATTACTACCAATTTTTTCTATCATTTTAATCCAGTGAATAGTCTATGTTTTAGAACTATCTATGGACATTTGGACTAGATCTTACACCTTTTAATGAGTCTTTGCGCCTTACAAAATTTATATTATTTGGGCTTATTTCTCTTCATTATCTTTCTGTTCCTGAATTTATTCTGAGAGATAATGTATATATACTAACAGGAATTATATAATAATTAAGTAGTTTCTTACTACTTAATGGATTTCAATTTGCTTTCTGTCATTTTAGACCTCCTCTTTTTAAGTAAATCACTCCATGACTTGCCTCAATAGAGGCTTTTTGTGAGCCTGTCTAGTATCTGAAGAATATAGAATCACCAACATATCATATATTCGCAGAACATTGATAGAAGTCCAGTAGTCTTAAAAACTCATCAAATTTCTGAGAATCAAACTGTCTAGAGTTGACTGAATCTTTACTGCATATTTTTTCTTAAAGACTGCTGGAATCTCATTGAACAATGGAGTCATTATACGTGCTAATTCTTATTTCACTTCCTTTGCATTTTATCTGCTATGAAGTTAATTTTATTATTTTCCCCAGATTACTGCTTTTAATAGCATGTCTCACTCTTCCATAAGTGTATTGGTAAGAATGCTACTGCTTTGCTAATCAACATGGCCATGATAATCAGTAACGATAGTTAAAACAAAATTCCTGGAGCTAGACTGTCTGGGCTTGAATCCTAGCTCCATTACTTCCTAGGTTGGTGATCTTGGGCAATTTACTTAGCATTTCTGGGCTTTGATTTCTTTACCTGAATAATAGATACAAAGAAATGTAAGTATTTCATAGGGCTCTTGTGTTATGTTCAAGGGCTCAGACTAGTGCCTGGCACATAGTAAGAACTCAGAAAACCTTGCTTACTCCTTTATTTACTCATTAGACTCTCTGTATATGTGACTATCAGGTATACTGTAAATATAATATGTTAGTTATAACTAAATATAAACTAAGTAATTCACAGTAATGATCAAAATGGTTGAAATAACTTTGCTAGACATATGAATCGCAGATTATTTCATTTTTCAGAAAAAAAGATAAATAGGATTGATATTTATCAGACTTTAAATTTATTACTTCATTTTATAATTCAAATATACTAAGCTGTATAAAAAACAAACTTTTTATGATCATCTAAGCTAGGCACCATTTTATCAGATTCAGGTTACAGTTGTTAAGGTCTCTAAAATATTATGAAACACTTCTACAAAGCTCCTAAGACATCTATATATAGGGAATTACCTACACGGAAACAAATGTTTATATATACACACTACACCTAAGGATTGGATTCATTTGCTCCTACTTGATCTTTGTTCCCAAGCTTATGTAATTCATTTGTCTCCTTTATCTATGCACAGTGTTTGATTAATTCTATGATATTCCAGAGCAGTGAATACCATACATTGAAAATACGCTTTATAATGTGAATTAGAAGGATATTATATCAGATCACAGCACTTGAAAATAAATCAAAATCCTTCTGTATAATTTTCAGGGCATGTATTATCCATTGTGAACACTTATCCATGACATTTACATCCTTAGCTAGGCTATAACAGCCATTAATTTCCCTCTATAAAGAAATTTGCTCACACAACAAACCACTAATTGTTGAAATGTAATTTGAGGGTATCTGAAAGTGTACTGTCTGGAAAAACTTCTGTTAAAAACCTTATCTTAAAGTTTGGTAAATATAATAAAATGATTATTTTCTTTCTTTCAAAGTAATATTTGAATATTTTTAGGCTCCAAGTTTGTTTCTTGTTTTACAGTAAGCATTTTTCTATGTCTTCATGCCCAATAAATTTAAGCAGGACATTTTTAGCATCTTCTGTATACAAAGCACCGCTCATTATATAATATATATGACTAAATCATAATCCTCAGCATGATATAAAGTTATATATTTACCATGGGTGCCTACAAAGAATAAAATCCACAAGAGCCACGTTTGATTAGGTGGTTCATTTTACAAAACTCCAAAATAAGTAGTTTGGTCTTTTTTATATACATAGTGAGAGAAGTGTTACTAAGTGCAGCAGTCAAGAATATATTCGCAGCATGCTGTTGGTAGTAAGTACAGATAAGGGGAGTCACGAAAATAAACCATGAAGCTTAATTTCCAGGCTAAGTGTTTGTCTCAATTCTTTTTTAAGCTGAGAAATAGGTGCAGAGAAAAACATGTACTTTTAACTGGCCATTTATTTGGACTATAAATTAGACTAAGTCTACCTTTAAACACTGCGCCGAATGTTAAAACTCCCCTAGTAAACAATGGGGCCCTGAGTACAATTCTTCCTCCTCCACACCCTTGTGAATTATGAAGCTTGATCATGTTCATGTCTAAGCCAGTACCTAAATTAAGTAGCAGATCAGAAGCTGGAAACAAATTCTGCAGCTGTTACATTGCCTCTTTCAGAATGATTTTTTCCCCTGCTTCCCTATCTGCCACCAGCCTTCTGCAATGGGGGAACATCTCAGAAAATGTATAATAGATACCAAAGATGTGTTGCATAGGCAGAGCAAGTTGTTCTACTACTCTGGTTTCCTGAGATTCCTCATTGATAAAGTGAAAGATTTAGACATGAAAGCTCTTCTAGCTTTGTGAGTCTAGAATCTCTATCACTTACATTGTTTACAACTGAGTCACATTATAAGAATTTTTTAAAATCTTCTTTAAAAGGCTTTATACTTTAATTGTCAAAAGCATGGTCTCTAAAGGCAAAAAGGCTGGATTCCTTACCATTTACTAGTTCTGAGACCTTCAACACATCATCTAAATGCTCTGTTCCTCAGTCTTCTCATTTATGAAAAGGGGAAGATAATGGAATCTATATCATATAGTTACTATGAGAATTAAATGAGTTAACCCAGGTAAAGCACTTAGAAAAGTATTTGACACTTAGATGGTGAATTTGTCATGTTCTCTAACTGCTGATGATGAAAACTTGGGATCATATTGACTACATTTTCACTATTTTACTGAGCATTTCACAAAAATATTATCTTCTATTGAGGAACATCCATAATCAGGAAACTTATAAACCGAGTGTGTGTGCATATGAGTGTATTATTTAGCACATTATCTATCTAGATTACTTAGTGTGTGCTTTAAATAAACTATATTTCCCATGTGTCAAAACAGTTCTTTCTTTCATTCTCAGAAGCTAAAAATGTTGATCTCATAGAAGTAGAGAGTAGAATAGTGTTTACCAGAGGACAGGAAGTGTGGAGGGGAAAGGAAGATAGGAGAGGTTGGTTAAAGGTTACAAAAGTACAGCTAGAAAGAAATAATAAGTTCTAGTGTTCAATAGCATTGTAGGAAGACTGTAGTTAAAGATAATATATCGTTTCAAATAGTTAGAAGGAGGATAGTGAATGTTCCCAACACAAAGAAATGATAACTGTTTGAGATGATAAATATGCTAATGACCCTGATCTGATCACTATACATTATATGTATTGCAACATTACTATGTACCCCATAAATATGTACAATTATGTGTGAACTAAAATTTTTTTAAAATATACAAATAAAAAAATGTAATATTTGCAAAAAAATCTATTACAATAAGAATTACACATGGAATATACAGATATTTTGGAAAAATGTATTTACTTAGTTTCAATCAATTGGCTGTCTGATATAAGAATAGGCTTTTAAAATCTACAATAGTTAAAAATAAAGTTATAGAAGCCAGTATAAAATAGCACCCTTACCAAAAGAAGTGATAACTCTACAATGGTATGAAATATTTTCTACACTATCATGTGACGGTTAATTTTATGTGCCAACTTGAAGGGTGTTTTTGCATATGATTAACATTTAAATTAGTGAACTTTGGGTAAAGCAGATTGCCCTCCATGATGTAGGTGGGCCTCATCCAATCAGCTGAAGGCCTGAATAGAACCAACATATCGGCCTCCTTGTGCAAGAAGAAATTCTCCAGCAGATGGCCTACAGATTTTATTAGTACCGTTGGTTCTCTTAGTTCTCCACTCTGCCGACCCACACAGCAGAATTTGGACTCACCAAGCCTCCATAATCTTATGCTTCAATTTCTTATAATAAATCTCCTTCTACATATATATAGATGTGTGTGTGTGTGTGTGTGTGTGTGTGTGTGTGTGTGTGTGTGTATATACACACATCCTGTTGATTCTGTTTTTCTGTATAAGGCTGATTATACAGTATTTGCTCAGTCTTCTATGTGTCTCAACTAAGAAAATGCACCAAGTGCTAAGATAATATGTCATCAAGAGATTCCTCTCCCTTCTATACCAAGAAAGAAAATCCATCAGCATGCTTTGGATTGAAAGGAAAAGTCAGTCAAGGATGTGATAACTCTGCCATACTAACTTAGAATTCAAGCCTTCTAAAGCCATGTACTGCCTGAAATCATTGCACACAAGCTCTAGCTATATTTTGTTTCTCAATCTTGAGAGTCTTTCTTCTTAAAAGGAATAGTATTATTAACTGTGAGTAAATCTTCCATGGTGATAAAATTCAAATTTAATGGTAAATTATTCACTGAGAAATTTGGAAACCACCTATCTGCTTTTTAACATTCTTCAATTATCATAGCATTTTCTCTGAAAATCAATGTTCTATACAGCTAGTGCCTGGCAACAAGGGACCTCAAATAATGAGTTTTAGTGAGATAGGGAAATCTGTTTTGGTTCAAAAACAATTGGAGAGAAAGACTGCTAGATCATACATTCATATTTCAATGAAAATGTAGTTTATTCCCAAGTCAGCTTTTCAATATAGGCAGTCCCTGACTTACCATGGTTCAACTTAGGATTTTTTTTTTTTTTTTTTGCTTTACAGTGATGCAAAAGTGATACACATTCAGTAGAAACCATACTTTGAGTACCATACAACCTTGCTGTTTTTCACTTTCAGCACAATATTCAATAAATTACATGATATATTAAACACTTTTAAATAAAATAAGCTTCGTATTGGATGATTTTGCTCAACTATGGGCTAATGTAAGTGTACTGAGCAGGTTTAAGGCAGACGAGGTTAATCTATGATGTGTTGTTAGGTTAGATGTATTAAGTACATTTTTTACATACAATATTTTTGATTTACCATGGGTTTATCAGAATATAACCCCACTGTAAGTTGAGGAGCATCTGTATTTATGTTTATGTTTATAATGTTTGCCTAGTTGATTCCTAACATTGGTAGTTTCTTTTTAAAAATTTTTTAGTACAAGTCAAACCATGATGAAGATGAGACTGCCATATGTTGCTTTCAAGTTGAGCTTCAATGGTCCATTTCCTTAAAAATTAGATACTAATATGTTTCTTAGTATTTAAACCCCTAAGTGGCATGTTTAAAAATATTTCCAGCAGCCATCCAGATGTTACTATACTAGTTTTGTGCCTTACTTACTACACATACACAATTACTGATGAGAGCAGGGGAAGTAATGTGTTTAAACCAGCTAAACAAAAGGTACTCAATTTCTGATTCCCTATAATCAGAAGAATTGGAATTCCAAGTAAAGTCCCACAAAAAACAAAGCCAGCAATAGATTCTAGAAAGATGCAAGGATGAGAGAGCTCAAACAGGTTAAAAGTCAAAAATTAGCCAAGAGATAAATTATGCATATGGCTTGAATTAGCAAAGACCATGTTTCCAGTTAAAGCCAAATTTTGTTTGTGTGTGTGTGCATATATTACTTTCCTATCACCATTGTGACAAATTACCACAAACTAGTGGCTTAACACAATACAAATCTATATTATAGTGCTGGAGGTCAGAGTTCCAAAACGGGTCTTGCTGGGCTAAAGGTGTTGGCAGGCCTATATTTTTTTCTAAGGAAGAATCCCTTTCCAGTTTCTAGAGACTACTCACATTCCTTGGATTACAGCCCTTTTCTTCCATCTTCAAAGCCAATAAGAGCAGGTCAGTTCTTCTAACATCCCATCACTATGATCTCCTGTTATGCCTCCCTCTTCCAAACTTAAGGAGACTTGTGATTAAATTGAACTCACTTGCGTAATTCAGGATAATATATTTACTGCAATCTCATCTTACTAGCGACTTTCCATGTCCTTTCTTATCTAAGGCATCATATTCACAGGGATTAAGGCATGGGTATCTTTAGGAGTACATTATTCTTTTTATTGTTGTTATTATGAGGTTTTTTTTGATAGTTTCAAATTTTATTTTAGATTCAGAGGTACACGTGCAGGTTTGTTACACAGGAATATTGTGTGATCCTAAGGTTTGGGGTATGAATGATCCCTCACCCAGCTAGTAAGCATAGTACTCAATTGGTTGTTTCTCAGCCCTCCCCTCTGCCCCACTCTAGTAGTCTCCAGTGTCTATTGTTCCTAACTTTATGTCTATGTGTACTTAATGTTTAGCTCCCACTTAAAAGTGAGAACATATGGTATTTGGTTTTCTATTCTTGCATTAATTCACTTAGGATAATGGGAGTCTGTATTAGTCAGGGTTCTCTAAAGGGACAGAACTAATAGGATATATGTATATCTGAAGGAAAGTTTATTAGGAGATGTGACTCACACGATCACAAGGTGAAGTCTCATGATGGGCTATCTGCAAGCTGAGGAGCAAGGAAGCCAGTCCAAGTCCCAAAACCTCAAAAGTAGGGAAGCCCACAGTGTAGCCTTCATCTGTGGCCCAAGGCCCAGGAGCCTCTGGCAAATCATTGGTGTAAGTCCAAGAGTCCAACAGCTAAAGAACTTGGAGTCTGATATTCAAGGGCAGGAAGCATCCAGCAAGGGAGAAAGATGAAGGCTGGAAGACTCAGCAAGTCAAGTCCCCTCACCTTCTTCTGCCTACTGTTTTCTAGCTGCACTGGCAGTTGATTAGATGGTACCCACCAGATCAAGGGTGGGTCTGCCTTTTCCAGTCCACTGACCAAATGTTAATCTCCTTTGCCAACACCCTCACAGACACACCCAGAAACAATACCTTGCATCCTTCAATCAAGTTGGCACTCAATATTAACCATCACATGTCCACCCCTTGTCAACTTGAACCCATACACATCTCTTGAAATCAGACATAATCTTCAAATATAAACAATAAGGTCATAATCATGCCTAACATACAACTACCCTTTGTATAACCAGAAGTGCACTAATTATTATTTGTAACACAGTATGTATGTATTTTTTACATTGATGTCCACAAAATATGAATTTGTTTTTGATTTTTATTAATTTAAGAACTTGTATCTTTTGATTTAGAATCTCCAGAAGTTGTTCTTTTGTAGAATCCATGTGAAATGACAGATCATCTGAATTTGCCTTAAAAGTTAGCAAGAGATATTTTACATCAATTGCTTTTGTCAAGGGTTGGTTATATGCTGCAAAAGTGATTTAACCTCTGAAAGACATTTATAAGACCTAATATTCTGTTATTGAAAGCAGGGGTCCTCAACTTTTGTGGCACCAGGGACTGATTTTGTGGAAGACTACTTTTCCATGGACAGGGGTAGGTTTCAGGATGAAACTATTCCACTTCAGATCATCAGGCATTAGATTATAAGGAACGCACAACCTAGATCCCTCGCATGCGCAGTTCACAATAGGGTTTCCGCTCCTATGAGAATCTGATGCCATCACTGATCTGACAGCAAGCGGAGCTCAGGCAGTAATGCAAGCCATGGGGGGTGGTTGTAAATACAGATGAAACTTCACTCCTTTGCCTGCTACTGACCTCCTGCTGTGTGGCTCTGCTTCCTAACAGGCCACGGACCAGTACTAGGCCATGGACCAGGAGTTGGGGATCCCTGATCTAAAGCATCTTAAACACAGCTACTATAGTCTTAAAGTGTAGAGTCATGGACTCGAGCTAGACAGGCTGTGTTTAAACCCCAGCTTTACCACTTACTAACTGTGTCATCTTCAACAGGTCATTTAATTCTTCTAGGCTTCAGTTTCCTAATCTGAAGAAACAGAATTTAAAATATTCCCTAAGTGAGATGATATATGTCAATGGGATGGTGTCTGGCACAAAGTTAAGTGCTATATTCAGTATATACAGGTTAGCTATTATTACCAAGTTATAATTTTAAAACTATCCATCTAAAATGTCTAATTTAATAAAAATATATTGCCAACATTAACAATAACAGATCTTGACTCATTTCATAACTACTATGTTATGGAACAAACACTTTTTTAAAACCTATACATTTTATACATGCATATGTAATGCCAAATACTAACTGAAGTAAAGGTCATTCCTATATGATAGAAAACACTGAGTCATAAAATGGCTGAGATACTATGTATTGCCATCTTCACAATGAAAGAGAAGCTATAGCCACTTTGGAAGACAGTTTGGCAGTTTTTCACAAAACTAAATATACTATTAACCATAAGGCTCAGCAATCACATTCCTTAGTATTTACCCAAAGGAACTTAAAACTTATGTTTACACAAAACCAGCAAGCAGATATTTATAGCAGTTTTATTCATAAATGCCAAAATTTGAATGTAACCAAGATGTCCTTCAGTAGGAGAATGGATAAATAAATTGTGGTAGATTCAGAAATGATTATTCATTGCTAAAAAAAAAAAAGAACTATCAAGCCAGGAAAAGACATGGAGGAGCCTTAAATCTGTATTACTAAGTACAATAAGTTAATTGGAAATGGCTACATACTGTATGATTCCAACTATATGACATTCTGGAAAAGGTAAAACTACGGAGACAGTAAAAATATCAGTGGTTGCCAGAGGTTGTGGAATAGGGGAAGGAGGGATGAACAAGCAGAGAATGGAGGATTTTTATGACAGAGAAACTACTCTATAGATACTATAATTGTGGATACTCGTTATTTTAAATGTTTTCCAAACCCATAGAATGTACGAGAGTGAATCCCAGTGTAAACTATGGACTTTGGTTGATATTAATGTATCAATGTAAGTTCATCAATTATAACAAATGTGTCACTCTGGTGGAGATATTGACAATAGGGGAGGTTACACATGTGTAGGGTAGAGAAGATACGGGAAATCTCTATAACTTCCTCTCATTTTTGCTGTAAACCTAAAACTTCCATAAAAAAATAGTCTAGTTTAAAAAAATGAAAAGGGGTAAAATATTTCTGAGTGATCTGGGGGCAAATTTGTAAATGGGAAATTCACCCACAGATCAACCATCACTGGAAGCTTTGTGGTAAATGTTATTATTACCTTTTTTGAATAATATTTTGACTCTGGAAATCCATATAGTCAAAAGTATTTGTAGATACAGAGTTTTTCAAGGGTATGCTTTCTGTAAGTACTCAGATTATGAAATTATAGACTAATTAGTATAACTGGCAATATGGATCTCAATTAAGGTTTCTAAAATTATGAGTCGGCTAATGAGCAGGTAAAAGAGAATTAATATGATTCCAAGGTTTCTTAAGACTTAGAATTTCTCAAATTATGAACATACTAACATAACAGTAGAATTACATTTAGTGAGAGAAAAAACAGAGGGATTTTTTTCTAAACAAATATATTTTTCTCATTATTTTAATGTTCATACAAAGTGTAAATAATTAATGCAGTATAAAATGTCTCAATTGTCAAGAAAACATTATAAAGCAAATTATAACAACAATAAAGACACAATTCTTGATTTTGGTGAGTGGGGGATAGGTGGAGTAGAATGAGATTTCTCCGCTTTACTCTTACTCCTAGAAATTGAGTAGGCAATTCAGAATCATTTTATATATTTGCCTTCCTTTCAAAGTTGAAAGCAATATACTGACTGAGCACAAGTCCTTTTTAAAGCTTCATTTCCTTGTGTTTTCAATTGTTTACTGAACGCAAAATGCATGTTTGAATTATTTAGCATAGAAGGGACTTAGAGATGACTCTAGAGAAAATGCTTCTGGAACAATATAGTGTGGCCCTATTTTATCCACCATTGCACAGAACATCTATAAATGGTCCCAGTGCTTGCACAGTGCTATAGGGCTCATTCCCATTATCCCTGAGCTGTGGTTACTTCAAATGCTCTGCTAATCGTTTTGTGCTCTAACATGCTCTGGAGAAAAATCTAAATGTTCCCACAAAGTCAAAGAAAAGTCCCACTAATGAAATTAAGCAAAGGGAATAAAATGTGTTTTTGTCAATGTAGGCCCCTTAAGTGAAATTTTGGAAGGTGATGCACATAGATTATTCAGTAGAAAAGCTTTTAATTAGTGTTACTTCACACTTACTCTGTAAAGGGCAAAAATAACCAAAACGGTCCATCAGGTTTGTTGAATGTGTAACCAAGCAAGTTTTCAACAAGCTGAGTTCCCATCAGTTATTTACTTGAAAAATATCTGAAAGTTAATTTATGTAAAGTTACAGGGAGTAGGTAATCAACTTCTTTTAGAGGAAACATATTTTGTTCTTTTGACACGAAAGAGTAATTTTTATCAAAAAAGGAATTTTTATTAAACCTAAACTTCATTCTTTTTCTTTTTCTTTCTTTTTTTATCTAGATAATTTTTTTATTATTGAAATATCTAAGAACGTGACAAGGAGCTATGGAAACAGACAAGTAACAGAAGAAACACAATTTCATTAAAGAATACATTTTGAAAACTTTTCTAATGGTTATTTCTTTCTCTTTCTGATAAGGTTCTCTTTTTCTCACTACCTCACTCTTTATGTCTTGGTTGTGGAGTGAAAAGTGCATTAAAAACAGCAATTTCCAAAAGCTTTGGTAAGGATGTTATGACAAAGAAAAAATATGCAAATATTCTGACTCTACCTCAATACTGATTTCAAATAAGCCTGATGTGTTAATGTAATTACTTTAATGGACAATTGTCTACACCTTTTAAACTTCAATCAACCCGCATTACTTTCACGGAAGTACCCAAAACATTGTTGATTCAAATATTGTCTCTAGAAACAAAGATAATCCTTTTGTGAGACTTAAAATTTAATTTATAGACTGTGTGACACTAGTTCACTACTGCCATTAGCTTAACACCAATTAACCTTGACAGTTCTGACATTTTAAACAGGCAATTGGTAGTGATTGACTCACCCCTGAACAGCTCATTATTTATAGAGCTATCTCTTATAGAAACAAACAGCTCATTATTTATAGAGCTGTCTCTTATAGAAACAATTTGATTCTGACCTGAGTAGTTTTCATCTGCACCTGAGCAGTGCAGAATTACAGATCTCTACTGAATTGAACAGTAATGTGTTCCTTTGTATTCTTTAATTTTATAGTCTTCATTTTTCCATACCCTGCAAGGTTTGTATCACCTCCTGTGGGTGACATCCTAGCTAGACTGCCCCAGTGAAAAGTACTGATGGTACATGCATTTCGCTCTTAAGTCTATATCATCCTAAACGCTATTCTGTGGAGTAGAATTCTTCATGATATTTGAAAAGAGAGAGAGAGAGCTAGAACACCAGTGGTTGTTTTTGTAGGCATTTATCATGTGCCCATAAAAACTTTTTTAAAACTGCACAAACAAACCCACAAAAATCAGTTGGATTTACTAAAAGGAGGTTTAACAAAACAAAAATTCCCTGAAATAATTTGTAACTTTCCTTTATTAAAAGTGAAAATTCCACCATTAGTACAAAATGTGAAAAAAAAACCACTTTTTTTTTTTTGCAGTAAATATCCTCATAGCAATGTTCCCTGAAACATTTTAGATTTTAGATCAAGTACGCTGTCTTTCAATCAACAGCATCTTAGTCTACACCTAACTTATTGTTACATATCATTAACTAGATGTGCTTCTCCTCATATCTTCCAATGTTTGGGTGCAAAATAAACATATTCTTCCTAGAGGTTTAGCACATATACACTGTGTTGGAAAAATTCTACTTAATACAAACATTTGAAACAGAATTTCAATTAATAATATGTGGCATTCTGCTTGTAATATTACTCTGTAAATGTGCAACACTTTTATACTTGATCTCCTCAAGATGAAAACAACACGGAGAGAAATTCCAGCAAAAATAAACATACTTTTCTTCCCAAAAAGGAAGCTTAGCCTAGGAGATTAAAAAATAATAAAGAATAATAATGCAAGACCCTAGGCAATGAACCCAGTCAAGCCTGCCTGGACTTCTGACCTACAGAACTGTGAGATAATAAATTAGTAGTTTTAGGCTTCTATGTTAGTGGTAATTTATTACACAACTTCCAAAACTAATACACATTCTTTATTTTTAGATAAAGAAACTGAAACCCAGGAGGTCCACAAATATAAAATGATGTGTCTCTTCAATAATCACATCCCACCTGATACATGTTCTGTTCTGTTGGTCTACATGCCTATTTTTATACCAGTACTATGCTGTTTTGATAACTATAACCTTGTAGTATAGTTTGACATCTGGTAACGTGATGCCTCCAAGTTTGGTTCTTTTTGCTTAGTCTTGCTTTGGCTATGCAGGGTGTTTTTGATTCCATATGAATTTTAGGATAGTTTTTTTCTAGTTCTGTGAAGAAGGATGATGGTACTTTGATGGGAATTGCATTGAATCTGTAGATTGCTTTGGGTAGTATGTTGATTTTCACAATATTGATTCTACCCATCCATGAGCATGGGATGTGTTTCTATTTGTGTTGTCGATGATTTCTTTCAGCAGTGTTTTGTAGTTTCCCTTGTAGAGATTTTTTACCTCCTTGGTTAGTTATATTCCAAAGGGTTTTGTTTGTTTGTTTGTTTGTTTGTTTGTAGCTTCTGTAAAAGGGATTGAATTCTTGATTTGTTTCTTAGCTTGGTTGTTGTTGGAGTACAGCAGTGCTACTGATTTGTGTACAATGATTTTGTATCCTGAAACTTTACTGAATTCATGTATCAAATCTAGGAGTGTTTTGCATAAATCTTTAGGGTTTTCTAGGTATACAATAGTATCATCTGTGAACAGTGACAGTTTGATTTCCTCTTTAACAATTTAGATGCCCTTGATTTCTTTCTCTTGTCTGATTGCTCTGGTAGGAATCCCAGTCCTGTTTTGAAGAGAAGTGGTGAAACTGGACATCCTTGTCTTGTTCCGGCACTCGGGGGAATTCTTTCCACCCTTCCCCATTTAGCATAATGCTGGCTATGTGTTTCTCACAGATGGCTTTTATTACCTTGAGGTATGTCCTTTGTATGCCAATTTTGCTGAGGTTTTTAATCATAAATGGAAGCTGGATTTTGTTAAATACTTTTCTGCATCTATTGAGAAGATCATGTGATTTTTGTTTTTAATTGTGTTTATGTGAGGTATCACATTTATTGACTTGTGTGTGTTAAACCATCCCTGCATCATTGGTATAAAACCCATGTGATCATGGTGGATTGTATTTCTGATATGCTGTTGGATTCAATTAGCTAGTATTTTGTTGAGGATTTTTGCATCTATGTTCATCAGGGATATCGGTCTGTAGTTTTCTTTTTTTGTTATGTCCTTTCTTGATTTTGGTATTAGGGTGACACTTCATAGAATGATTTAGGGAGGAATCTCTCTTTCTCTATCTTTTGGTATAGTTTCAGTAAAATTTGTACCAATTCTTTTTGAATGTCTGATAGGATTCAGCTGTGAATCCGGTCCTGGACTTCTTTTTGTTGGCAATTTTTTATCACTGTTTCAATCTTGCTATTTGCTTTAGTCTGTCCAGAGTCTTTATTTCTTCCTGATTTAACGTGGGAGGGCTATATGTTTTCAGGAATGTATCCATCTCCTCTAGAGTTCCTTGTTTTTGTACAAAAAAGTGTTCTTAGTAACTTTGAATGATGTTTTGTATATCTGTGGTATTGGCTGTAATATCTACTGGTTCATTTCTAATTGAGCTTATTTGGATCTTCTCTCTTCTTTTCTTGGTTAATCTCACTAATGTTCTATCCATTTGTTTATCTTTTCAAAGAACCAGCTCTGTTTCATTTATCTATTGTATTTTTGTTTCCATTTGATTTAGTTCTGCTCTGATCTTCCTTATTTCTTTCCTTCTGCTGGTTTTGGATTTGGTTTCTTCTTGTTTCTCTAGTTCCTTGAGGTGCAACCTTAGATTGTCTATTTGTGCTCGTTCAGACTTTTTGATGTAGGCATTTAATGCTATGAACTTTCCTCTGAGCACTGCTTTTTTTTTTTTTTTTTTTTTGTATCCCAGAGGTTCTGTTAAGTTGTGTTACTATTATCATTCAGCTCAAAGAATTTTTAAATTTCATTGTTGACCCAAAGATAATTCAAAAGCAGATTATTTAGCTTTCATGTGTTCGTATGGTTTTGAAGATTCCTTTAGGAGTTGGTTTCTAGTTTTATTCCACTGTGGTCTGAGCAGATACTTGATATAATATTTTTCTTGAATTTATTAAGACTTTTTTTGTGACCTATCACATAGTCTATCTTGGAGGATATTCCATGTGCTGAAAAAAAAGTGTACAGTCTGCAGTTGTTGGGGAAATGTTCTGCAAATATCCATTGAGTCCATTTGTTCTAGACTATAGTTTAATTTCACTGTTTATTTTTGGATTTTTTGCCTTGATGACCTGTCTAGTGCTGTCAGTGGAGTATTGAAGTCCTGCACTATTATTGTGTAGCCATCTACATCTCATTGTCTCATTTCTTAGGTCTAGTAGTAATTGTTTTATAAATTTGAAAATTCCAGTGTTAGGTGTATATGTTTAAGATTGTGGTATTTTCTTGTTGGACTATTGATTTTATCATTATATGATGTCCCTTTTTGTTTTTCCTTCCTGTTGTTGCTTTAAATTCTGTTTTGTCTGATATAGGAATAGCTACTCCTAGTTGCTTTTGGTTTCCATTTGCATGGAATGTCTTTTTCCACCCCATTACCTTAAGTTTATGTGAGTCCTTATATGTTAGCGAGTCTCTTGAAGATGGCAGCTACTTAGTTGGCGAATTTTTATCCATTCTGCCATTCTGTATCTTTTAAGTGAGCATTTAGGCCATTTACTTTCAGTGTTAGTATTCAGATGTGAGGTACTGTTTTACTAATCATGTTAGTTGTTGCTTTAATACCTTGCATTTTTTCTGTTGCATTAATGTTTTATGGGCCCTGTGAGATTTATGCTTTAAGGTATTTCTATTTTGGTGTATTTTAAGATTTTGTTTCAAGATGTAGAACTCTTTTTAGCATTTCTTGTAGTACTGGCTTAGTAGTGGTAAATTCTCTCACCATTTGTTTGTCTGAAAACAACTTTATTTCTCCTTCATTTGTGAAGCTTAGTTTTGCTGGATACAAAATTTTGGCTAACAATTATTTTGTTTCAGGAGGCTAAAGATGGGACCCCAATCCCCTCTGGCCTGTAAGGTTTCTGCTGAGAAGTCTGCTGTTAATTTGATAGGTTTTCCTTTATAGGTTATCTGATGCTTTTGTCTCACAGCTCTTAAGAGTCTTTCCTTTGTCTTGACTTTAGATAACCTGATGACTACATGCTTAGGTGGTGATCTTTTTGCAATGAATTTCCCAGGTATTCTTTGAGCTTCTTGTATTTGGATGTCTAGACCTCTAGCAAGACCAGGGAAGTTATCCTCAATTATTCACTCAAATAAGTTTTCCAAACTTTTAGATTTATCTTCTTTCTGAGGAACATCAGTTATTCTTATGTTTGGTCATTTAATGTAATCAAAAATTTCTTTGAGTCTTTGTTCATTTAAAAAATGTTTCCAGCACTTTGGGAGGCCAAGGTGGGTGGATCACAAGGTCAGGAGATTGAGACCACCTTGGCTAACACAGTGAAACCCCGTCTCTACTAAAAATACAAAAAATTAGCCAGGCGTGGTGGCAGGTGCCTGTAGTCCCAGCTATTCGGGAGGCTGAGGCAGGAGAATGGTGTGAACCCAGGAGGTGGAGCTTGCAGCAAGCCGAGATTGCGTCACTGCGCTCCAGCCTGGGCGACAGAGTGAGATTCTGTCTCAAAAAAAAAAAAAATTTTTTTTTTCTCTTTGTCTTTGTGTGATTGGGTTTATTTGAAAGCCTTTTCATTGAGCTCTAAAGTTATTTATTCTACATGTTCTATGCTACTGTTGAAACTTTCCACTACATTTTTCATTTCTCTAAGTGTGTCTTTCATTTCCAGAAGTTGTAATCATATTTTCTTTGTGATATCTATTTCTCTTGAGAATTGTTCATCTATATCCTGTATTGTTTTTTAATTTCTTTAAATTGGTTTTCACGTTTCTGTGGTATTTCCTTGAGTAGCTTAATAATCTACCTTCTGAATTGTTTATCTGGCAATTCAGAGATTTCTTCTTGGTTTGGATCCATTCGTGGGGACCTGGTATGATCTTTTGGGGCTGTTATAGAATCCTGTTCTATAACAGGATTACTTTCCTGGTTTCTTCTCATTTGGGCAGGCTATTTCAGTGGAGAGGTGTGAAACTTAAGGCCTGCTGTTCAGATTTTCTTGTCCTAGAGGGTGATTCCTTGATGTCATGCTCTCCTCCTTCCCCTAGAGATGGGACTTCCCAAAAGCTGGTCTGCAGTGATTCTTATTGCTCTTCTGGATCTAGCCACCAAGTGGGGTTACCAGGCTGTGGGCTGATGCTTCAGGATGTCTGCAAAGTGTGCTGTGATGTGATCTGTCTTCAGGTCTCCCAATCGTGGATACTAGCACTTGCTCTGGTAGAGGTGGCAGAGAAGCGAAGTAGACTCTGCAAGAGCTCTTGGTTGTTGATATGGTTAGTATGCTGGCTTTCTTGAATGCTGGTTATGCTAGTAGTGAAGTTGTCACACAGACACACTCAGGACTTCTGGTTAGCCAGGATGTTGCAGGCAGTGAAATTAGGTGTTGTCTTCTCCTTCCTGGGATTAGGGTTATTTTGTCCTGAGTTGCTGTAATGGCCTGAATTGGTTGGCCTCCAGCAAGGAGGTGGCACTTTCAAGACAGCACCAGCTGAGATAGCAGTAAAGGGCTCTAAACTTACTCTAAGATGGTCCTGGTAAGTATTTTGGTTTCTCAGCTGTTGGGTAGGGCCATAAAGCTCCCATGAGTTTCTATGTTTTGTGTTCAGCTATCACGGTAGTTAGGGAAATACTGTCATGTGGGGGCAGGGTTTGATGGGTCTGGGCGCAGACTCTCCTTGGGGAGCGCTTGTCATGACCACTGTGGAGCATGGGGTGAGGTGGTTCTCAGGCCAATGGGGTTATGTTCCATAGGCGATCCTGGCCACTTCTGCTATGCAGATAGCCAGTAGCAAGAAGCTTTACCCAGCTCCTATGCAGTTGGCGAGGTCAGTCTCTCATTCATGCAGTGCCCCTACTCTGACCTTGTCCCAAGCCATGAGCTACTCCACTGGGGAAGCAAGCATGGCTTTAGGACCGTGCCTTTCCCTGTCTGCCCACTCCATCTGCAGCAGCTCCTGTACTCTGGCACTTGCTTGTATATGCAGCAGCTCCCTCCCATCCTCCAGACTGTACTCAAGAAAATGTGTACCCAGCCAAAACCACTACCAATTTCATTTGGGAACCTCCTACACCCCATAATCCCTCCCCAGTTCCTCTGGCTGCCTTTCCTGAGGGCCCCTGTGAGATAGAGCCAGGGATGGCCTTTCTAGGTTAGAGGTGGAGACTGGGAGTGCATGCAAAGCACTTCCCACTGCCACTTCTACTTTTATATTCCGTGTGACTTCCTAAATCCGTTTCATTTCTAGGTAAGGTTAAATCCTCTTGTAATCTGGATTTTCAGATTCCCCAGTCAGGATGCGTGATCAAAGGTAGGTTTTCCTTTCCCCCCTCACACTTTGGGAACACACAGTTTTTTGCCTGTTTTGTGGAATTTGCAGCAGGGTGCTGCTTCTTTCAGAGGATCTGTGAATTCTTTCAGTTTTCCTGGTATGTTCCTGTGAAGGTTCTTGAAGCAAAAGATCACAGTGTGAGTCCCCACACACTCTTCTGTCTGTCCATGTGGGAGCTATACATTATCCTTGTCTCTTATCTGCCATTTTCCCTTGATTCGCTCAAAAACACATTAAAAAGATCTATCATCATCACCAAGTGGGATTTATCCCTGGAATACAAGGATGGTTCAGCATACACAAATCATTAAGGTGATACATCGTATCAACAGAATGAAGGACAGAAACCATATAATCCTTTTGGTTGATGCTGAATAAATATTTGATAAAATGCAACATCACCTCATGATCAAAACTTTCAATAAACTAGGAATAGAAAAAATAAATCTCAACATAATAAAAATTGTATATGACAGACCCATCATACTGAATGGGGAAAATCTAAAAGCCTTTCCTTTAAGATCAGAAATAGGACAAGAATGGCCAGTTTCACCACTGTTATTCAACACAGTACTGGAAGTCCTACTTAGACAAATTAGACAAGAGAAAGATATAAAAGGCATCCACAATGGAAAGGAAGAAGTGAAATTATCCTTGTTTGCAGATGATATGATATTATCTTTGGAAAAAACTAAGGAGTCCAGCAAAAAACTATTTGAACTGATAAATTCAGCAAAGCTGAGGATACAAAATCAACATACAAAAATCAGTCGCATTTATATATGCCAACGGTGAACAATGAGAAAAAGAAATAAAAAAGTAATCCCATTTACAATAGTCACACATAAAATTAAATATCAATGAATTAACTTAATCAAAGGAGTTAAAGACCTCTATAATAAAAATTATAAAACACTGATGAAAGAAATTAAGGACAATACCAAAAAACTGGAAAATACTCCATGTTCATGGATTGAAGAATCAATATTATTAAAATGCCCATACCACCCACAGAAATCTATAGATTCAGTGCAATCTCTATCAAAATACCAATGACATTCTTTATAGAAGTAGAAAAAAAATCTAAAATATATATGGAACCACAAGAGACCCAGAATAGACAAAGATGTAGTAAGGAAAAAGAACAAAGAAAGACAAACTTCACATGTTCTCACTTATTTGTGGGAGCTAAAAATGAACACAATTGAACTCATGGAGATAGAGAATAGAAGAATGGTTACCAGAGGCTGGGAAGGGTGGTAAGTAGGGGAGAGGAGGATAAGTGGGGATGGTTAATGGATACAAAAATATAGTTAGAAAGAATGAATAAGATCTAGTACTTGATAACATAACAGAGGGATTATAGTCAATAACAATTTAATTATACAGGTTAAAATAACTAAAAAGTATAACTGGATTGTTTGTAACACACATGAAGGATGTAAGCTTGAGGTGAGCATAACCCATTTACCCTGATGTGATTGTTACACAATCCATGTGTGTATCAAAATATCTCACGTAGCCCATAATCATACACACTTACTATATACCCACAAAAAAATATAAAATGATAGAATATGTATTTCTTGATAGAAATAACAGGGGAATAGAATTATCCCTGGACATGAAAAGTAGATTTAATCGAATACAATTATTTAAGTGGCTAGACATATGTAGCAGCAATAAAAAACAGACCTAACATTTATCAGACTGTAAAAATTTTATCCAATCCTTTGGCATTTTGTAATTTTAATTCCAAATAAGTATTTCTAGAAGTTATAAACATAAAATTTTATGTTTGAAACTCAGATAATTTAGATAATTTAAAATTTATGAAAGAAAGTATAGTTTCAAATTCTTCCAAATTGTGCTACTTTTGGTTGCCCTTTTAGATTTTCTAAAATAAGCTGGAAATTATTAATAGTCATATGAGGTATATATTGAACTATTTTGATAGGGTCTTATGAGTTTTATCTCATAATGATGAATAATATAAAAAAGCTAGCTAATCTGCCTTATATATTATTAATGGAACCAATTATATTTATAGTTTAGTGGATAAGGTAAAATATGACATTTTAAATAATGGTGAGATACTTTCACAGAAAACAATGGGAATTTCACACTGCTGAACTTCACCAACTAGACAATCATACTGGAAAATGTGATCTGATATAAAAATCTTTCCAAATTTTTCTTCTTGAATGTTTTTCTGTACTTGCAGATCATCCTATAAGATTTGAACATGCCCACATTAGAATATAACTTATCTTGAGGGGGTTGGATGGTCTAAAAACAAACCGATCAACAAACAAAAGGATATTATTATTATTTTTAGAAGTCAAATGGTGTGTATCTGAAGCTGGAGAAAATGCTCTTTTTTGTTTTTGTGAATATTTGTATGAAGAATTATAAACTTGTTTAAATATGTGGATCAATGTTTTTACCCATGAAAACTGAAGCTTTCTGGTGGTAACATTTCACTGCATATACGAATTACCAGGTTCAAATAGTAAGATATTTTGTGTGGAATGCATATTTCTTCTCTCCCTACCGTAGGTGACCTTCACTGGGAACTAAAAAGGCCCAAACAGGGAAACACAGTGTTGTTATTTTTAATCGTTTCAGGTAAAGTAAAATTTTATCATGGTGATACCTGTAGGGAAACCAGAGATAGAAAGGCTAAGATGCTTATTAGAAATTCTTTTGGATTAGTTCAGATACGTTGTTTCACTGGCTGGTGCTACAAAAAAATATATATCATAAATACCGTATCTTAATGAAATTGGCTTAAAATGCTGATTACTACTGGACAATGACCCTCAGAAAGCCTAAAGCACGTGTTATAAAACAGGGAATCTAAAGTTCTGGAGACTTAACGTACAGCATGATGACTATAATTAATCATACTGTATCGAGTACTTGAAATTTGTTAAGAGAGTCGATCTCAATCTCACACAAAAAAAGGTAACTATGAGGTTGTGGATATGTTAATTAGCTTGATAGTGGTAATCATTTCACAATGTATAGGTATATCAAAATATCACATTGTACAACTTGAATATAGTTTTGATTTGTGCATTATACCTCAATAAATCTGAGAAAAAACATCAGACAACCCAATAATTTAATATGCCACATTTACAGACAAAATAAAACACTGATGTGATATATCAATTTCCGAGGTCTCTGTTGAACTGAAAGTTTCAACTACTTATTAGGCAATGCCGATAAGATTCTGAATCTAAGAAGGCATCTAAAAAAAGCTAAATTTAAATAAAAAATTTTTAGCCTGAATTGCTCTCCTTTGAAGTCAGCAAGCCATAATAAATGCCTACACCTTCTTTTGTTATAACAGGAAGATATTTTTAAATCAGTAAACCACTGTAAGATCTTTAAGAGAATCCTTTCAACACGGAAGATGCCGTATATATTTTAATGGATTTTCCATTGGATGCATTAAGCTGGGTCTCTCACTACTGAAGTGTTTAGGAAGTGAGACATATTAACAACATATGAGCCACCAAATGTGACAGAGACAGAGCATCAGGAAGGAGAGGTTGATATTTTTACAAAGTACGTGCAGATAGCAGCATTGAATTCTTCACAATCCTTTACCTTTTTATCTTTTATCTTTTCTTTATACCATTTTAAATATACTTTTTCCAATAAAGTATGCTGGCTGAGAGCAATCAAATTTTGACTCTGCTTTAATGGATACACATTTTGGAGCAAAACTTATTTCAAATAGCTTGTTTTGAAGAGGACTATGTAAAAATAACTCTTATTAAAATAAAATAGCTTTAATAATGTGCCATTTTCTATTTTATCTTGAATGTTTTGTACAATTTGTTTTAGAATTACATAACTGTGTCTTTATAATAGAATAATTTATATTCCTTTGGGTATATGCCCAGTAATGGGATTGCTGGGTTGAATGGTATTTCTGTCTTTGGGTCTTTGAGGAATTTCCACACTGTCTTCCACAGTGACTGAACTAATTTATACTCCCACAAATAGTATAGAAACATTCCTTTTTATCCACAACCTCACCAGCATCTGTTATTTTTTGACTTTATTTATTTATTTGAGATGGAGTCTCACTCTGTCATCCAGGCTGGAGTGCAATGGCGCGATCTTGGCTCACTGCAACCTCCGCCTCCCGGGTTCAAGCAATTCTTCTGCCTCCGCCTCCCAAGTACCTGGGATTACTGGCACAGCCCACCATGCCGGCTAATTTGTGTATTTTTAATAGAGACAGGGTTTCACCATGTTGGCCAGTCTGGTCTCAAACTCCTGACCTCAGTTGATCCACCTGCCTTGGCCCCCCAGAGTGCTGGGATCACAGGTGTGAGCCACGACGCCTGGCCTTGACCTTGTATTAATAGCTATTCTGACTAGTGTGAGTTGCTATCTCATTGTGGTTTTGATTTGCATTTTTTTAATGATCTTTGATGTTGAGATTTTTTTCAAATGATTGTTGGCCACATGTAAGTCTTCTTTTGAGAAGTGTCTGGTCATTTCATTTGCCCACTTTTTTATGGCATTGTTTGTTTTGTTCCTGGTAATTAATTCCTTATAGAGGCTTATAGTTTCTTATAGAGGCTGGATATTAGATGTTTATTGGATGCATAGTTTGCAAAATTTCCTTCCATTCTGTAGGTTTTCTGTTTACTTGACTGTTTTGCTGTGCAGAAGCTCTTTTGTTTACTAGATCCCATTTGTCAATTTTTGCTTTCGTAGCAATTGCTTTTCTCATTTTCATCATGAAATCTTTGCCCGTGCCTATGTCCTGAATGGTATTGCCTAGGGTATCTCCAATAGCAAAAACATGGAATCAACCTAAATGCCCATCAGTGATAGATTGGATAAAGAAAATGTGGTACATGTATACCATGGAACACTATGCAGCCATAAAAAAGAACAAGATCATGTTCTTTGCGGTGACATGGATGGAGCTGGAGGCCATTATCCTTAGCAAACTAACACAGGAATAGAAAACCATACACTGCATATTCTCACTAATAAGAGGGAGCTAAATGATGAGAACACATGAACACGTAAAGGGGAGCAACACATAATGGGGCCTTTCAGAGGGTGGAGGTTGGGAGGAGGGAGAGGACCAGAAAAAACAACTAATGGCTACTGGCTTAATACCTGAGTGATGAAATAACCTGTACAACGAACCCCCATGACACAAGCTTACCTATGTAACAAACTTGAACTTGTACCCCTGAACTTACATAAAAGTTAAAAAAAGGAATTACATAACTGTGATTGTTTGAAAAACTGTTAAAGAAATAACTAAAGTACATATGGCTGTCCTTGACATTGGCAATATATTAAAATTGATTTTTTTAAATATAAATTGAAAACCATTGGTAGTATTTAAGATCATTGAATATGTATTTAACAGACCACATATTGGTCTATTAAAATAAATTTATGCCAGCCTCTCTCTCTCTCTCTCTCTTTCTCTCTCTGTGGGTGCGTATGTGTGTGTGTGTTTGTGTGTGTTTGTTGAGGGTGGTGTATATCATGTACATGCCTGTGTGTACCAATGGTAGCTCTTTGGGGAAGTAACAGAAATTTAGAATCCACTCAGCAAATAAAAAATAAATACCATATTCACCTTATCTCTATCTGAAGATCAACTACTTACAAAAACACTAAAATCACTGTAATAACTGCTTATATTTTAGAATTATAATAGTGTACTAGTGTAAATAGTGTGGTAGTACATATAATTTTTATACTTTCACTAGTCATGTCATTTTATTTTAAAAATAGCATTACAAACTATATATTGTCTGTATGGCATTAAGTTGGCAGAGTTACCTAAATTTTATTCCTTGGCCACAAACAGTGTGTTCGTTAGCACATTATTGGTGAAAACATCTTTCTAGCAAAAATTATTTTTTGTTTTCCTCAAGTGATTTATCCTTCTTTGAAAGAAAGAGTGAAAGAGTAACAAAAATTTGTTTCAAAGTGGTTTTGTGTTTGATATCTAAAAAGGAATTTCACAGACATTTTGTTTGTCACTACCTACGAATCTAACAAATGCCATGATTCTTCATTAATTTAATGAGTTCATATGATCATAATTAATTAATTAGTTAATTTTCCTGAGTGCCTATGTGCTGAAAACCAAGCAGGTTACTAGGGATACAAAGCTAATAAAGGCATTATGTTTGCCTTTCAAATGCTCAGTCTAGTGAGTATAAGGTTATTAATGGGTAATATTTCAAATAATAACTCAATTAATAGATACATGTATGCTTATGTTCAGTGATTATCATCCTTGTTTGCTTATATAAATCACCTGTCAGGCTGATATAAAACAAAGATAGCTAGGCTTCAACTCAGACCGCTATTATAATTTCTTGGGGTAGATTCTGACCTCCAAATGCAATTTTAATGCACAGCCAGTGTTGGGAATCTCTGGACTAGACGTTGATCAAACAAAAGGTCACTTTTATCAAAGTGGTTAATATATTGGGCCAATGATGATTGAGCTTGTTTCTGTTATTCTAATAGTGACAGGTGAAATCATGTGTACTCTAAATTAAAACAAAATGGGAAATGCTAAAGAATCCTCAGTGTATAATTGCTTATTTGTTTCACTGCGCATATGCAGCATAGGAAACAAATATTTCAATATGTTGAATTTGATTAACATAAGGTTAAAAGTTACCTCTACATATTATCTGTAGTAAGTTGACGTTATCTTCTAGAGCAAATTGTAGGCTAAAAATGTCTTCTCTATCACAATTTTGAATATATGCGTCAACTACATTATAATTTTTTAGTCTTTAAATATGACCCTCAAATATAAAGATCTTATATGTACATAGAAAGCCATAACCTCCGTGATGCTTCTACATGATTTCTCTGAAGCAGTAATTTTGAGGTATATAAATGACAAGTGACTAATTTTATGTATGAAGTCTAAGAACAAGTGAATTATAAACCTGTTTAATCTACATAGAAATTATGCAGCAAAAGTCACAATAAATTGGGCAGACTTTTGTTCTCCTGCATGGTACCATGGCACAGTTACACACTTAGAAAAAGGCACAATTTAGTTTAGTTTTTAGAAAACAAAAGTTTCAAATCCTGAAAAAATTAGTTGATGTGTCATTTCATACCTTAGTAAAAAAAATGTGTAGAGTTGACACAGAGGAAAAAAATCACAAAAAGAAAAATGAAGATATCGTGTGTCTTGAAAAACACTTTATTAATTATGCATTATTTTCCAATTAGGCATAAAATATGATTTAAAAATATATAAATCTAATCTTCATAAACTGAATTCTCTATAAATTACTTTTATACAAAAAGCAATTACTATATAAAAAACAGAAAGGTATTTAATAATGATAGACTATCCACTAGAGTATTGATAACTGATGAGATAGTATAAAAATATCTTTTAAAACTCAGTAGCTTTTAAATATTTTTCTTATCTATCTATACGATAAATTTCTGGAAGTAGAATTACTGACTTTATTACACATCACTGAAAGCTGACTTTTAAAAGCTATTCTTCCAGCCGAGGGAATATAGTAAGACCTTGTCCCTACAAAAACTAAAATAATTAGCTGCGCATGGTGGTGCACACCTGTAATCCCAGCTACTTGGGAAGCTGAGGCAGTAAAATAGCTTGAGCCTGGGAGGATGAGGCTGCAGTGAGCTGAGATTGCATCACTGCACTCCAGCATGGGTGACAGAGTGAGACTCCATCTCAAAATAATAATAATAATAATAATAATAATAATAATAATAATAAACAAAAAAATAAAAAATAAAAGCTGTTACTCTTTATACTACCAGAAGTTTTTCTTGGAGTTTCTTGGTAGAAGATCATTATAAACAATAAATAGCACTATATTTTTCTTTTTAATATTTATTCTTTTCCCCTGTACTATTGTTTTAAATGGAATGTCTAAAATAATTTTAAACAAATAGTGATCTTAGCTATTATAGATTTTAATGGAATTGCCTCCAGCGTTTCCTCGTGAATTACACTGTTGGCTGTTGGATTGGTGCACAAAGAGATTTATGTTCAAGAAGGTTCATTATAGTTTGTTTATAATAGGATAAAAATAAAAACATTCATTAATATTGGATATCTAAATGTATTATAGAATATCTATGTGATGCAATATTATATAGCTATCAAACATCTTATTTGAGAAGAGTATTTAATAAAATAAAAAAATGAGCACACAGAAAAAAGATGGAAAGAATATGCACTGAAGTAACATTTATTATCATTGAGTTGATAGGATTATAGGTAATTTCTACTTTTCTTCTCTATTATATCTCTATTCATCTGTATTTTTCACTTTCTGCAATTAATTTATGCTATTTTATAGTCAGAAAAGGATCAATTACCAACAATTAAATAACAAGTACAAGTTATTTTTGAGAAATGTAATATCCGAATTGAATTATAGCTGAAGAAACTCTTTGCTTATTAATCAGTCAATCATAGTTGGATGCTTCCACCAAACTATATAGTGATGATGAAATGTAAATATGTAGTCGTACTGCTGCCTTTACCTTCAGACTATATCCCCATCATATGTTAAACTGTGCTAAATATCCATTTACTTATGAGATTAGGTTAGGGCAAAAGTAATTTTTAAAAGTAATTTTGCCATTACTTTTAATGGCAAAAACTGCGATTACGTTTGCACCAACTTAATATAACAGTTTTTATCATATGCTATTTCCTATATTTCAAAGTATTTAATCCCCACACCCATCTTCTCACCCTTTTGTCCCACGGTTAAAAGGAATTAAAGTTTTACCATCTTTACATGTAAAACATCTACACATTTGTTCTCCATCTCCTCAACTCCTACTTCTTTACAGAACTTACACTCCGGATTGTCTTAGTTCAAACTCCAATTGCTAATCTCTAGTCAACTGCCTTCAATTTTGGAATTGTTTTAGAAATTATACTCTACTTGATCCCCTCCACCATCTCATTCGTCAGCCCCTATTTTCAATTCCCACCTCTACTACCCTAGTCCTGGCCCTTATCCCTTATTTTGTTTTTAATGCAATGTTCTTCTGGTTCTCCTAGCTGATTTGCCTACTTTAAAACTTGCCTTCCATTTTTCATTATAATTTTTAATTAATCATCTCAAAATATTTGTTATCATATTTTTTTCTACTCTAATATTTTATACACACACACACACACACACACACATAGAGGAGCCTGAGCTGAGTCACAACGACTCTGTGGAATTTAATCGTGTTATGTAAATAGAATGGCAATGAGCAAGTCTCCACTATAAAAAATATGAAGGAATTTGCAGAAACTAAAACATGTATGCTGTATAGTCGAAAACTGCAAGCAATATGATATCTCTGAAGCGTGAACTATGACCCAGGGATGAATGAGACCTCAAGCTGAAAAGTAAGCACATGACCACACCATAGAGTTTTGTTTAGTATACTAAAAAAATAGGGTATTTATACTGAAACTTATGAGGATCCAATGAAGGATTTTAAGCAGAAGAGTGGGATGATGAGATTTGCAAGCGAAGTGGAATATTCATTGGCTGTATGGAAGCTGATTTGAGTGAAAAAAGATTAGAGATATGTTGAATGCCAGCTAAGCAGTTATCGCAATTGTCCACATAAAACATGAAAAGAACTTAAAATAGGATACAGGAATAGAGATAGGAAGCAATAAATGCTACCCTTGTGTTTAAGAATACAGAATTAGGAATGTAAACGTTTGTATTTAGATAACAGCTTTACTGAATAATATTTATGTGACATATAGCAAGACAATGAACCTTTCTAAGCTCCATTTTCGCCATAAATGAAATGGGAAAAATAGTACCTGCAATATGAAAATTAAATGAGTTAATATTTTTTTTTAATTCTTGGCACCATACCTTGCATGTAGTACATTTTCAAAATATTTATCTGTTATCATTTTCATTATTTTAAAAATATTTTAAATGTAAAATGAGAAAGAAAAGTTGTTGAACAATTGGAATGAAGGGGAGGGGGAGAGAAGGAAGCATAGGATGTTACCGAGATTTTTAACTTGAGTGACTTGAATGAATGGTGAGTCTATCAGTTGATGTAGGTCAGAAACCAGATTTGGGAAAAGCAAGTTGAAGGGAATCGATCCAATTTAGAACGAGTAGAGCTTGAAGTTCCATGGACCAGTGAAGGGGGGATATTTATAGGGGAACTTGATGTATCAGTCAAAATCTCAGGTGAGAGGCCAGGACTGTATATGGAGATCAGAACTCATCAGGATATAGGTCACATATAAAACAACAGAGAGAGTATAAAATGATAACAGGCTGAGGATATAACTCTAAGAAAAATTAACACTTATGCAGTGGACAGATGAAGTTACCACACAGAAAAAGAAATGGAATTATCAGAAGGCCGAAAAAAATCAGAAGGGAACATCATCATGTAAGCCAAGAAAATAGAACTTCAAAAGGAGTGAATGAATGAGGAAAAATGTCAAATGGAGCAGAAAGATGGAAATAAAAATTGTCCATTGAGTTTGGCAAATAGGAGGCCACTGCTAACTACATGAGACATATGGGTAGTGAATGGATGGGGATAGAGACTAGATTAAGATGTTTTGAAGAGCAAATGGGAATTGAGGAAGTGTAGACGGTTGATGCAACATTCCCATTTGAGCAGGACATATGAGAAACATTGTTCCAAAAATAAATATAAAAATTTCTTTCATTTGTTATTTATTGCCTCCACAAAATTGTCAATAGCATGGCCCTAACATCTTCTTAAATGTATCTCAACAGTAACTGAAAACATTGCTCCAAAAATATAACATATGTTTTAGCTTATTTAATTCCTACCAACTGGGACTTTTCCTTTCTCTCCATTTTTTTCAAATCCTGCATTAGGGACCAAATCATGTTCAATCTCTTCCACGAATCTTTCCCAATTTACTCTAGCCCTTAATGGCTTCTTCAAACTCAAAAATAGGAATTATACCCATACCGTCTTGTATTTTAGGTATTTATTTTCATGAATGTATGCCTGTTGAGCCTAAGTAGTATGTATTCTGAAACCAGTCAAGTAAAAATTAAATTTCATCTTTACATTTTATCTTGGGATACCTATTTTAATTAGAGTTATGTTTGTAACGTATCCATCCACATTCATGGAATAAAATGTTTATAATTTCAAAGATCATAGAGTGATAGTAGAGTAAAATGGATAATATTAAAATCTCATCATTTAAAAGTCATATTCTTATCATTTTATTATAAACATCCCCCTGAAAGTAATTTATTGGTACTTCAGAAAATAGAGTGATACTTACATAATGTCTCCCTATGCCTATGGAGAAATAATGTGAAAAATATAATTAATTATATATTTAATGCCATGCATAATGACATAAATCTTAATGAGTTGATAAACTACCACTGAACAGTGGCATTTGAGGTCTTATTCCAGAGTCAGAAAGGCTGACAGGAGAGGACTGGAAACAGAGTTAGGCCAATCTTGCTAAAATTCCAGACAGGCCACTTACCAATTGCCTGAGCTTGAGCAAATTGCTGAAACTCTGAAACTTAGTCTTCTAGTTTTGTTTGTGATGTGCTAACATTACTTGCCTACCAGGTAGTTGGGCAGGTTAGTTGAGGTAACTGGTGAAGAAGGGGCATAATGCTTATCAAGTGCCTGTTATATCCCAGTCACATTTCATAGGTTATCTAATTCACACAACAAACCCAGGAGTTTGACATTATTTTTGCCATTTTTAGAGTTAAAGATCCTAAGGCTCAGAAATCTTAAAAACAGTTTTATCCAAGGCCCAACAGCTAAAGACCAGAAAGTCGGTGTTGTAACCCATGTCCCCTGATTCTGAAGCTAATTCATTTCCTGAGGCCCCAGTATGCCTGACACAGAGTAGACACACAAGAGCAGTTTCTTCCTTCTCTTTCTAATTTGGAGGAGAATCACTATAGTTATCATTTCTGAAATGGCCTTACTTGCCACTGAAAGCTGTCTCAGTTTCCTTAATTAAGTGCCATACAAAACCCATGGTTTTAAGGAATTTGATTTCATGTGCTTATGAGCTATTCTAAGAAATACTTGGTATAAATTTAGTTCATGAATTGGAAGTTGCATTTCAGAAACACAGGAGTCTTACAGTCACCCCCATATTATCATAAGTTGGACATTTTGGATACTTGCATAAAATTTTAAGATGTTTGTAATTGAAGGCCCACCATTTCAGTGTTTCATGAGGGAGCAAACCTGATTGTATAGCAGGTTGAAAGACTTGTTTAGTTCCATAGTGTTCCCCAGCATCCTGAAGCAGCTGGATTGATAGTATGGTGAATGGCCTTACAGGGCTGGGGCAAAGTTCTTCAGAAGGCTGTGTATGCTCTGAATCAGTGTCCAATATATGGTACTGCTTCCTCTCATAGCCAGGATTCACAGGTCCAGGAATGAAGTGGTGGAAGTGGAAGTGCCACCACTCACCATCACCCCTAGTAAACCACTAGAAGTGTTTTTTGCTTCCTGTTCCCATGACAATACGTTCTGCTGGCCTAGAGGTCTTAATTCCAGAGGGAGGAATGCTGCCACCCCGAGACACAACAACAATTCCATTGAACTGGAAGTTAAGATTGACACCTGGCCAGTTTGGGCTCCTCCTACCTCTAAGTCAACAGGCTAAGAAGGGAGTTACAGTGTTGGCTGGGGTAATTGACCCCAACTATAGAGATGAAATTAGTCTACTACTCCACAATGGAGGTAAGGAAGAGTATGCATGGGATAAAGGAGACCCCTTAGGGCATCTCTTAGTATTACCATGCCCTGTGATTAAGGTCAATTGGAAACTACAACAGCCCAATCCAGGCAGGACTACAAATGGTCCAGACTCTTCAGGAATAAAGGTTTGCGTCACTCCGCCAGGTAAAAACCACGACCTGCTGAGGTGCTTGCTGAAGGCAAAGGGAATACAGAATGGGTAGTAGAAGAAGGTAGTCATCAATACCAGCTATGGCCATGTGGCCAGTTGCAGAAACAAGGACTATAATTGTCATGAGTATTTCTTCTTTATTTTGTTAACAATATGTTTGTGCATGTATACACCTGTACTAAGAAAATGTCTTCATTTTATTTCCTTTCTTTTTTCTTTATCATGTGACATAAGATTCATTGATTTCATATCAGCATTTAACTATTGTTAATTTTATGTAATAACATTTGAGTTGGGGATTGGTGTGTTCCTAGTTATACAAAGGATAGCTCTATTATGTTAGGTGTAATTATTTGAAGATTATATATATATATATATGTGTGTATATATATAACTTCAGGAGATGTATATGGGTTCCAGTTGACAAGGGGTGGACTTACAATGGTTAACACTGAGTGTCAACCTGATTGGATTGAAGTTTGCAAATTATTGTTCCTGCGTGTGTCTGTGAGGGTGTTGGCAAAGGAGATTAACATTTGAGTCAGTGGACTGGGAAAGGCAGACCCACCCTCAATCAGTGGACACAATCTAATCGGCTGCCAGCACGGCTAGAATAAAAGCAGGCAGAAGAACCTGGAAAGACTACACTGGCTGAGTCTTACAGCCTACATCTCTCTCCCATGCTGGATGCTTCCTGCCCTCAAACACCGGACTTCAAGTACTTCAGCTTTTGGACCCTTGGACCTTCGACCACAGACTGAAGGCTGCACTGTCGACTTCCCTACTGTTGAGGTCTGGGGACTCGAACTCGCTTCCTTGCTCCTCAGCTTGCAGTCGGCCTATTGTGGGACTTCATCTTGTGATCGTGTGAGTCAATACTCCTTATTAAACTCCCCGTAATATATACAGCTATACTATTAGTTCTGCCCCTCTAGAGAACCCTAATAAACATGGTATTGGTAAGAATTATGTAAACTTCTCATTTTTCAAATGCTTTTTGAAAAGTCATCTCATTTGAGGTTCTGAATAACCCATCATCTCCATTTGACACATGAAGAAATTGAGTCTCAGACAGAGAAGATGATTGATTTTCCAAGGTCACAGTAGATTAATTAGATAGGAAAGCTAAACCACAACAATGGTCTGGCTCCTAGAATGGTATTATTTTTGTTAGCTTCACTTTTTCTTAATTTTAATAGTATTCAATGCCATTTCATACAGTTGTTACAGTGTTGTCACATAGTAAATAGAATGTGTATGCAGTGGTAAGAATCCTGAACTAAAAAAACGCTCATCACCTGATTCTACTAAAATCCAACTGAATAACCTTGGGCGAGTCATGCACACATTCTGACTCTTATCTTCATCTGACATTTTATGATTCTACCACTTAGTCAATATTGTCAATAATTTTCACTATCATTAGAAGACAAAACTTTATATCAGCTATATTTAAAACTATATTCACCTACAACTGGAAAGGCTTTAAAGTTACATTACTGCCCAGAGCTATACTCAATATTTCTACTCAGGCTCCCATAAAGAACACACATGGCAGGGTTTAGGAAGCAACATTGCTACCATGCAAGTGAGCTCTAATTAAGCAGTTAATAAAGTAGAATCACCTAGACTGTTTATCTGAGATAGCTTTGGTACAGGAGAATGAACAATAAATTGGCTAAATTGGGCTGGGGCAAATTATTGAGCTCTCTGAGAGTTCAATCTTTAAAATGAGTATGATACCAATAATATCTAGCTCACAATATTATAAGAAGATTAGATGAGTTCATCTATGTAGAAGACTTATACTTATTGTCTCTTTTATGCTGTGCTATGTACATTTTTATATATTATCTCATTTACTCCTCATGATCCTGTTGATTAGACATCTTGATATCACTGGAAAGATGAAGATGCTGAGGTTCAAAGAGGATAAAGACCATATAGCTGAAACCTGCAAATCCAGATTTGGAAAAAAAAGGTGTCTTTAAAGCCCAGTCGTGTCCCATCACACCATGTTTTTCAGTGTGCCTAGCACTACGCCTGGCACCTAGCAAGCACTCACAGAATTTCCCTTGAATTAATCCTTCCCTCCTTTTCTCCTTTTTACAAATTCTAATTTCTAGAACTTAATGTAGCACAGGCATTTGATGTACGTTCCCTAAGTGATCGTAAGGAGTTAATGCAGCTTCCTAAATAAATGATGAACTTTGCCTCTTTGGACCAAAATGTATTTATATTATGGCATTGTATATATTTGACAATATTAAAATTAATGTTGCAATTGTTACATATGAATTAAATAGTTAAATTAGAAAGTACAATCCAGAAATAAAATATATTTCCAATTTATGTTATATAAGCAAAAGTTAGTAATTCTAACTGACTAAATTGAAAATTCATATTGTGTTTGAATTCATAACTTTCCTTACCTTTTATAGATATCTGGTGATCCATATTTGATATATATATTTCTGGTCATTACCAATAAGTCTAATCAAGCTAGGTAGAAATTCATAGCTATATTTGATGTATCAAAATGCTCCTTTTCATTATAAATTGATGTCAAAATTACTTTATAGTTAGATTTGGTGATGCATATATATTCCCGCCTCTATCAAACTCATCCTGTGGCTTACCAAACTGCAGGACATTAGAATCATATTGTATTTTAAAGATTGCAAAGGCAGAATGGAAAACAGAGCTGGGGCTTGCAGCACAATACCTGCAGAAAGTTCAATTAAAACTTTTTGAATAACTACTGCCTTCAGAGTTGGTCCTGGGTTCATATGTTAGAAGTGGGAGTATATGAAAGTAAAGAGACTTCCTTGTCTATGCTATTTGCATTTCCCAACTGATGTGTTCATAGGAAATTATGCCCCATGGCAAACATCCACTAATAACAGTAGCTTCTAGAATGAATGTAGTGCTTGACAACTTTATGAAAATCTAATAAAAATAATAGTATACAAGATTATCCGCCTGAGCTTAAATAGAAGGGAATGCATCTAGGAAGGTGCAAAGAGTGTTGGGAAAATATAATTGAACTTTGTGTTGATTTATAGAGCAGAGGAGAAATTTAATAGGGTACTGCTAAAAGGGAAGGGCCTATGGACTTCAAACCAGGAGATCGGGGAACCATAGATCTGCCAGAATTGTGATGTAGTATAGTGGAAGGAGAACTTAAGAGTCAATCAGACTTAACTGTAGACCATCTCTCTGCCGCTTACCAATGTTATAACCTCTCTGAGATAAAGAACTAACATATGTATGGTACCTAGCACATTACCTGACATAAAATAGCTGCTCATTAAAGGTCAGTTCTTTCTCTGGGCCTTGGTTCCATCATTTGTCAAATAATAGAGACAGACAAGGATACTACATGATCTTTAAGGATCCATTCCATCTCTAAAACAAAAGCTGAAGGCAGGTAAAACGATAAATCTCATAAAGATTATAGGTAATACCACCGTCTTGAAAATTAGGTCAGGCAGTATAACATAACCAGAAGACTAGAAAGCATTCTCAATATAAATTAAGGCTGGGGGTCCCAGTTGGGTAGATTGCTTGAGTCCAGGAATTTGAGACCAGCCTGGCCAACATGGTGAAACCCCATCTCTACTAAAAATACAAAAAAAAAAAAAAAAAAAAAAAGCCAAGTGTGGTGTGGCATGTGTCTGTAGCTCCAACTACTCGGGAGGCTGAAGTGGGAGAATCACCTGAGCGCAGGAGGTTTACGCTGCAGTGAGACAAGATTGCACCACTGCACTCCAGCCTGGGTGATGGAGAGAGACTCTGTCTCAAAAAATGTATTAATTAATTAAGTAAAATATTTCTCCAAGACCAAAACAAAAATTTGTTCCTATTAGAAGAATACAATGTTCATCTTTTTCTTTTTTAAATTGGGACCTAAATTTAAGTTCTATTAATTCTATTTTAGTTTTTTATATATATACACTATGCATGTGTATTACATACGTGTACATAATACACATATGCATATATACATATTATATGTATATATTATGCATATATACATATATTATGTATTATATGTAATACATATATACATATATGTATGTATATGTACATAATACATATATGTATATACATATAATATATACATATAATAATATAATATATATGTATATAATATGCATTATATAATACATAATATATGTATATTTATATATGTATAATGCATGTAATGTGTATTACATATTATACATGTAATATGTATATATATGGAATGTGTAATATAATGCATATATAATACACATAAAATATATACATATTTTTATATAATATGTATTATATATACTATCAGTATTACATACATATGTACAGAAATCAAGCCTGTATAAATATCTTTCTGGACTGTTAGGTTTCTTTGGGCAAGGGGAAACCTCATGGAGAATATATACAACTATTTGATATTTCTGTCAGAGATGAGAGAAGGTGGTAAAATTTGGGGGCATGAATATGTGAAACCTTCAGAAATGATAACTTGTACAAGGACCAATCCCAGGCATTACCAGGGAGAGGCAAACTAATAAATATATAGGTTGATGAAACTGAGGAAATGTCCGAGAGAATCCATAGTTTTGATCTTTTGTGTCCTACCACCTCTTTCTCTTTTCCTGTTAGGCTTTTTATCTTTTCAGCACTAGCACCCTCTCCCTGTCTCAATCTCTTTTTCCCAACACTCAACCACTTTGTATAGTTTTAGCTAAACAAATTACACTTATCTCAATGTAAAAAATATATTTTCAGAATAGCAGCTTATGTGGTTAAACAAACTTTACTCTCCACACAATGTATATCGACATTGTGATGAATACAGTGACCACTGCTCAGGGAATGTGAGAGTTGAGGTGATTTGCCTGAAGTATACCACAGAGTAATATTGCTAAGAAAGGCATAAAAATGTATTATAAGGGAACATGATCTGAAAAGTGTTTTCCTGAGTAAAAGGAGTCACCTTATCCAGAAAGTATATAGTTGACTGGGACTTTTTCTCCTATAGGTTTAACATAAATAATATAAGAGACAAGGTGCATGCCCCTACGTGAACATAGGGTCACAAAGGGTGCCCAGAGGATGAGAAGTTCTGAACTACAGCATGTTTCTTTAATGTGTTAATAGGACAAGTCTCTATCTGTTAGTACATCCAACACTTCCCGTATCTATATGTGGTAGCCAATCTGGGGTTCTAACACATTCTACATGCCAGACTAACCTAAAAAAGGATACGTCGAAAGTCTATTTTCTGAGTTGTCTCTTGGGATTTTGATTTCATATCAGAAGGGACATGGTATTTTTCTCCATGAAACAAAAAAAAATGGACCATGAAATCTGAAATTTCATACATAAGCACAGTGATATTTGAGGTAGAAATAGAGTTAAGGCATATTTGGAATATTGTTATTGTACCTTTTGAGTTAGACTCATTTTAGATAGTAATTGTTTCTGAGACATAAATCAGAGTAAAACATGCTTTTGGCCTCTATCAGATTAAAAGGGAATAAGAGGGGTGCGTTTATGAATAAAAATCTTCCCAATGCCGGAAGCACTTTAAAAAAATATAAAACACCACACAAATATAAAGGAAACATTTGTTCACTAGAAATATGGTAATGTACTGTTCTTGCTATGTTTTTCATGTTATTGAGTCCTTAGCCTTGTCTTCATATCTAGTCTTCCACTATATTACACCTTTATAATGACCCTCTACTACCAAGGTATGTGCACTGAAGAAAATAGTCACTGACTTTAAGAATGTTAATAGCTGCTTTTATTTTATCTGGGATGATTGAAAATTCTCTATAGTTGTAACTGAGCGAAAGAAACATTATTTTCCCACCCCTCATGGTGTTCATTCCCTTTATGAAACGAGGTGAAATAAGTAATGGATTTTTGTAAAACATATACCATGGAAATGTCTTATCCTAAAGCTGGTGTTAAGAATCTCCTGATGTAAGATTGTCTAGGAAAGATATGAAAGAGAAACTAAACAAAACAAAACCCCAATTTCCCAGAATGTTTCCTACATATAATTTAGAAAGACTTTTTATGTCATAGTAAGAACAAAAGTAAAAAGGGCTAACTTAAGAACTCGGTGGTTTATTTTTATCTGTTCTATTTCTAGAAAGCAGGTAGCATATTTGCTTTCAATATATGTGCCAAGAAGTTCATTCCTTAAAATTACAGTCAGTTTTGAGTAGGGATGTGTAGTTTCTGCATTTTCAGAGTAGCTCTGCCATGTTATAATTTGGACATACATATATGTACATTTGATATCCCATGGTTTCTCCATCTGTTCATGTTTTCCCAAAATTGATAACTTTGATTTTCAGCAGAGGGGAGAAGAGACACAATGATTTCTATTTGGGGTGAACGTTTCATCTCAGTACTTCGGCGACAGGATTTATGTCTATACAAACACATCCAAACCATAGTCGTCAATATAGATTTGTGATTATTCACCATAGAAAATGTTCCTCTATTGAAGACAAGAATGTCTTTTTTTCTTGCCGTATAGCATACTGGGAATATTTTTCTTTGAAGAAATCACACACTGAGATGCTTCTTGTGCTAAAATGCCTAAAAGCGCTTGCAGTGAGCCGAGATCGCGCCACTGCACTCCAGCCTGGGTGACAGAGCCAGATTCCGTCTCAAAAAAAAAAAAAAAAAAAAAAAAAAAAAAAAAAAAAATGCCGAAAAGCAGCATGTGGTTCTCTCTCCCCCTTTTATATGGACTATATCCAGATCAACAAAAGGGTTAAATTTTTCCTTTGATACTTTTTGAGTATAACTCATGGACAAAAGGTTTAACAACAATCAAAATATCCCAAATAGATATTTAAAAATCTTTCTAGAATTAATGAAGAAAAGCAATGTGACAATTTTCTGGGAACAGTTTCCAGAAACTAAAGTTTACAGGTTTTATGACCCAGTCATTTATTTGAAGCATTTTAATTTTATAAGAATTATGTAAGGTTGATGCTAAGATTTGAAAAGATATGGAAGGAAATAATACCATGCCGACTTGTTTGATTTTAAATAAAATCAGGTAGCATTTCTTCACTTTTGTCATATACTCTCTGGTATTAAAATTGTGTTCTTGGCTGGGCGCGGTGGCTCACGCCTGTAATCCCAGCAGTTTGGAAGAATAAGGCGGATGGATCACTTGAGGTCAGGAGTTAGAGACCAGCTTGGCCAACATGCTGTAACCCCCGTCTCTACTAAAAATATAAAAATTAGCCGGAAATTGCTTGAACCCGGGAGGCGGATGTTGCAGTGAGCCGAGATCGCGCTACTGCACTCCAGCCTGGGCAACAGAGCGAGACTTCGTCTCAAAAAAAAAAAAAAAAATTGTGTTCTTGTCCTATCTCTACAGTTGCACTTCAATATCGCCAACTGCAGCTTAGTTACTTTTTTTTTTTTTTTTTTTTTTTTTTGTCCTTGCAGCGGTGTCTTCACAAAGAAAAGTCCTCAATATAATTCTGGTAAATTGTGCAGATTATGGAGGCATCAAAGTGCATGCCATGATCAGGGAAGAGCGGGTAGCAGAAGAAATGTCAAAAATATGAGGTGCATGGCATGGTAGGAGATAGAATGAACAAGTAGAACTGGTTAAGATTGCAAAGTTCCTTGAAAAATATAAAAATTGAAGCTTTCTTCTACGTGCAATGAGGAAAGACTCAGAAGCTTTTCTGTCAGGCTTCACTGGATCAGACCTGTGTTTTAGGGGTATTATGGGTACGGGGCAGAAAATTGGTTGAACAAATGAAAATGGAAAGTAAGGCAACCTGTTAGTAGTGGAACAGGTAACTGGTGATTAAGACTGGAAAAAGGAAATGGCAACGGGACAAATGTGAGGGGTATTTTGGAGGTATTATCAACCTAAGTTAGCTGTTGGCTTGGATGTGACTGAGGAGAGGAAAGTGTGGCTGACTTTAGGATGCTTCCTGAAGTTAATAAGTACATGCATGCCCATACCCAATACATACTTGGCAGGTGGTTTACTAGTGATATTCTCTCTCTCTGTCTCTCTGACACACACACACACACACACACACACACACACACACACACACACACCCCTAATTATTATAGTAAACACTGAAGTTTTATATTTTTCTCAATTTTATGTGCTTTTCTTTTTTTTTAACCTGATATTATATACTCAGAAATTTTCTTCACTAGAAAAAGAAAGTTGTTTGTTTTTTTTTGTTTTTTTCTTTTTCTTTTTTTTTTTTTTTAATTAAACATACTTGCAGTTCAACTCCTTGGGCAGGGTGCTTTTTACAGTAATAGCAACTAGGGGAGAACCTTGGTCATCCTACATTTCTAGCCCCCTATACCCCATCCCTCACCATAACCATTGACCTTCTCCACATTGCCTTACCCACAGTAGGAGTTTGAGAAATATTTAATTTATCTTGTTTGAACTCATGGTAAACTCCATTATCGATAATGCTTTATCAAATACAGTGGTTCATAAATGATACCACATTACCAATATTCAAAAAATGTTAGTACAGTAAAATGCACAAAACTAAAACTTTAGTAAATATGGCTACTTCATTGCTTTGGGTTAATCAAAAAAAATCAATTACACCACAATGGTGTGAATAGAAATGACAATATAAAAGGTCTGGTTTATCCAGCACAGATAATGAGCTATACCATGAAGAACATAGGATGTTATTGTGCTAAAAATATTTTAGGATCCTTGATGATGTTAATGAAACTAGTAGCCCCTGCTGACAACAAGCGCTTCAAAAAATATCAGAAGATGTGTTATTGCAATGCAGAAACAACTTTATTTATAAGTATTTCACTTAATACAGATTACACACACTGTATGCACTGAAATTACATCAAATACAACCAGGTGTTAGTATCTACATGTATTCCAGTTGAAAGATGCTCTATAATTAGTCATTCTAACATATTCATACAAAAACCTGTTCATTCTTTTTTTAAGATTACAGCTCCAAAGTAGAAAGCAAAAACAATATTTTAAAAGTGACTGTTATGAATCCTTTTGTATTTTAAATCTTCATAATTTTAATGTTACACTGCTTTTCTTCAATGCTGTTCTTAGTACTAACTCGACTGAAAATCAGAAATGTTAATAAACTGTATACATTACCCAATCTGAAAATTGGATGTATCCTCATAATCATATTCCTATAATTTATGCCAGTCCACAGTCCTCACTGAGCTGTTTACAAAAATGTTTGTTTGTTTATACATAAGTAGGCATGTATGCATGTATATAATTATGGTAAATCCACACCACAGCCATTTGATGAAGAAATAAATTAAATCCATAAAGTTAAAGACATATGAAACAGCAAATCCGACATTGGACAGAAGACTAACAGAGAACTACTTATTTCTTTCTATTTTCATAGTTATTAAAATTAAGTAATGTAACAATGCAAAATAAAGAGGATTGTTTTAATGGACTTTTATTTGGATATATTTTAGTTACAACAACTGGGCAGAAGTTGGCTATTATGGAATGCCAATTTATCTTTATTTGTGTGTGTGTGCAAGAGAAGCAGAATCTGTACTAGTACTTAGATAACAAAAATCAATTTAATTTTTTATATGTACTTTAACATTACTGGATCTGTGATCATTTGGGAAACAGACAAATAATTTGATTAAAAGAAAAAAAACATGAGGACATATATAGAATGTACTGGATATGACAAGGATTTTATAAATGAAAGATTATATATGGGATGATATAAGGGATACTGGATGATTATAGTTTAGAAACGAGGCATAATGGTGTAAAAGGGGACAGTAACATTGTAAATGTAGATGCAAAATCTTCTAACAAGCTTTCTTTAGTTTGAAGTTTATATTACTTTTTTTCTGCTAGAAATTTGACAAACATAAATATGCACGCATATATGCAAACATATCTGTGCTTACACATACACTAACCCATTTTAAAACCAATACATTAGAACTGCTTAAACATCAAATTAATAAGACATTTCCTCTAGACACACAATTAGGTATATTAACTTCTAGACACTTATCTTTCAGTTCAGGCACCTAAAAAGATTTAATTGTACCTTCCCTCTCATTTCTATAATTTGTGTGCCTTTTGAAATAAGTAAGTGTATGTCTTTATACACAACTAAAATGTATCAATGTAAAATTGAATTGCAGCACTGTGTGGAATTCTGTTGTTAACTGTTACCAATTATTCTAGATTCAGATAATGACAACTTTATATAGCATGTAAAACTCTTTTTCTACCGAAAATGAAACTATTTACAATATCATTCTGTATTACTAAATTCTGTGTCTTTATGTAGTCAAATAATTTTGTCAGGTCAGCAAAATATCCCTATATGTAGTAAAAAATTCGATTTTGCCTCCAGATGTTTTGGTATCATGTAAACACAGTTTCTCTTGGATAATTAAATTTGTGTAAAAAAAAGTAATTATTTGGCCGGGTGCGCTGGCTCATGCCTGTAATCCCGGCACTTTGGGAGGCTGAGGCGGGTGGATCACCTGAGGTCAGGAGTTTGAAACCAGCCTGGCCAACATGGCGAAACCATGTCTCTACTAAAAATACAAAAATTAGCCGAATGTGGTGGCGCGTGCCTATAATCCCTCAGGAGGCTACTCAGGAGGCTGAGTCAGGAGAATCTCTTGAACCTAGGAGGCGGAGGTTGCAGTGAGCTGAGATCAGGCTACTGCACTCCAGCCTGAGAGACAGAGCAAGACTATGTCTTAAAAAACAAAACAAAACAGAAAAGTAATTATTTAATCTGAGCATCATAAATGATGTGTATAATTTTCTGCAAAAAATACACTCTATTCATAGTTTTGAATAACAAGAGATGAAATAAATAAAAATAATAATAAAATATAATCTCTCATTTAAGAGGTCATAAACTAGTTTTGAGAGTGCATGAAATTCCATTTTTGTGTATTTGTTCCATCCTTGAATATGAGACTATTTCTGTGTTTATGTGTCAAAAGAGCCAGTAAATTTTAAAAAATGATTTTAGTTACTTCAAGTTTGTGTCACTCAACAACTATTCAAGCTGCATGCTTGAATTACTGAAAATATTTTTGGATAACATAACAGTTGTTTATGATCAATTCTCTTTAGTTATAATATATCATTGAAATGGTGCTCTGCATTGATTGTGTAATTGAGGTTAGAACTGATGTATAATAAGTAAATAGATTTTAAAGTTTATTTTACAGATTTCTGTAAATAACATTTTTCTTTTGAGTTCCATATTTGGTTTACTTTTCACTACTACTGAATAGTCAAAGCGGTATTACTTACACTTTTCTCTAATTGACTAATGAAAGTATTATTGTATCTAATGTTCTTCTAAGTTTTAAGATAAAAAGAATGAAAATGTTTTTATTTATTTTTAAATTTTTTTTTGAGTTGGAATCTCACTCTGTCACCCAGGCTGGAGTGCAGTGGCCTGATGGAGGTTCACTGCAACCTCCCCCACAAACCCCCGCCACTCAATCGATTCTCCCATTTCAGCCTCACAAGTAGCTGAGACCACAGATATGCACCACCAAACCCGGCTAAGTTTTTGCATTTTTGATAGAGACAGGGTTTCACCATGTTGCCCAGGCTGGTCTGAAACTCCTGAGCTCAAGCGATCCACCCGCCTCAGCCTCCCAAAGCGCTGGGATTACAGGCACGAGTCATGGCGCCCGGCCACTGAAAATTGTTTAAAAAGTCAACTGTATTCAAAAGATAGTAACATTTTATGAAGTAAATCAATATATAATTGATACATATAAAGTTCTAGGATAAGGGATAAAGTACAAATATTTCTAGAAAATCTATTAGAATAGTTCATTTTCATTATTATGTCAATTTGACTATCTGAAATCTAATGAAATGTGATTTGTGAGTTTTTTCACTTGACAAAAAAAGTTTTATTATTAACTGGATATACTTGTGTATGTATGGATAATTAAATATAATTAACCATTTCAAAAGGAACAATTAAAACAATTTCGGTTGTGAATATCTAGAATATGGGAAAATTTAAAGAGTTGGTTCTGAAAATTCTGGGAAATAATTATGGAACTAGGTTGTTCTAAGGGAAATTTTGGAAAACATTTAGATGTTATTTTTTTCAAAGTATGAAAGCTTTTTCATCAAGACTTGATATTTTTACTGAGGGGAGTTTAGTCTTATGGTGGAGATATGTAATATGCCTCTGTACTACACTATCAACTAATTAAGCTATGTTTTTACATAAATTTGTTCAATCATACATCTATAAAAATAAACAATATGTTTAATAAATAAATCAGTCTTCAATACATGTAAAAAGTCCTGGATGTATAGTTTATAATTATAAAACAATAAGCACAATTCTATAATTTTAAAATGCACCACTTCAAAAAGTTATATAGCCTTCAAATAGAATTACTGTTATAAAGAACTCACTGCTATAGCTTGAAATAAAAACAAATAATTTAAAAATTCTTCACCTAAAACCCTTATACAATTTCTAGATTTTTCTACAACAAATGTGTATCACATGTACAATAAAAATAGAAACCTATGGCTACTCTAGAACTTTAAAAGTCTACTCCTAATTCTAAATACATTAAACCAAAGATGTCACGTATGAACACCCATGATGTATGAAAAAATGCACTGTAGTTCTTTCTAAAAATACTAATTATATTCAAGAAATATAGCTTTGTATTATGACAAAACCTTTGAATATTCTAGAAAGCTAAGTCATATTTAAAATAAACACAAGCTAAGCTTCATAAAAGCCAAGAAAACAAGTCTATTACACAAAAGCACCTACAAGAAGCATTTATGGAATGTGGCTTAGATTTATATAAGATTACTCAAGGTCTGCTTGTCCCGTAGTGCTTGTTACACTCGGGCTGCACATCACATCTAGCTAGACACACAATTACAACATGGAATTGAACAGTGAGGAGTGCAGGTGACAAAACAGCAAAATGATGCAGTTAGTATTTCATGGTGAAATGACAAGGTTAGTAAATATTGATTGAATATAAACTCAATTTCTAAAAATTATTCTAAAGTATATATTTTTTGTTTGTTTTTGTTTTTTGTTTTTTTTTTTGTTTGTTTGTTTTGTTTTGTTTTTTGTTTTGTTTTGTTTTTGTTTTGTTTTTTTTTTTTTTGAGACAGAGTCTTGCTCTGTCACCCAGGCTGGAGTGCAGTGGCAGATCTCGGCTCACTGCAAGCTCCACCTCCCGGGTTCACGCCATTCTCCTGCCTCAGCCTCCCGAGTAGCTGGGACTACAGGCGCCCGCCACCACGCCCGGCTAATTTTCTGTATTTTAAGTAGAGACGGGTTTTTATCGTGTTAGCCAGGATGGTCTTGATCTCCTGACCTCGTGATCTGCCCGCCTCGGCCTCCCAAAGTGCTGGGATTACAGGCGTGAGCCACCGTGCCCGGCCAAGTATATACACATTTTCATTCATAATGTGGACAGGGTGATCAACAGAGAAAACAGACTCATACATACAAGATTAATTAATGAATGAGATTAAAATTGTTTTATATTTTTTACATTTAAATCATTGAAAATAAAAAAGTCAGAAATATAATAGCTTAAATATCATATCATTAAAAATAAACTTGCATAATTAAAATAAAATGAGAATATATTTCAGTATTTTTTGTTCAATTAATGCACTATAGATTTTGATCAAATAAAATAATATTTCTTTGATTGCTTGCAGGGGAGAAAGTATACAGTACACTGTAGCTCATCAATGAAGCTACTTATAATTTAATGGACAAAGTTCACTAAAAGTTCCTTTTATTTATCTATGACGACTAGTCTTAAGATTTTCTATCTTTCTGTCTTTTTCTATTCATGACTAGAATAAGAACCAGAGAGACTATCAAGAATATTTCATTGAGAATATTCCACTAGTCCATTAATGACAACACAAAAGGTTGGATGATATCTGAGACCTTGTAAGGCAAACGTAATAATAATGACAACTAAAGTAAAGGTGCGACCAGGTCAACAGATAAGAAGGAATCGAGTAAGGAAATAAATATTTTTGTCCTCGGGCCTTTGTAAAAAACTAGTTTCAATGCCTTCCATGTTGTTCTCAAATAGAGATAATATTCTCTTAAACAAAAGCAAAGGATCGATCAAGAATAGTTACTAGTCAAAAGTAGAATTCATTTTCATCTACAGCCCAAATTTAAATACTGTTAAATCTCAGTACTATCATTGGCTTATATGGGTAAATATTTTAGCCCAAAGCAGAAGTCAGTTTAGAATTTCCTTTCTCAGAGACGCTGCATTCTAAGAGATGGAGTCACAGCTTTAAAAATAAAGTTTCTATTTTCATCTTCTTCAAATACAGCACCCATAAAACCATTGAGGAATGCTTTTAAAGAGATTCTGGATAATTATTTCAAGGAATTTTCATCTTCATATATACAAAGGAATGATTAGGACCTTTACTCATTACAGTTATGAAGGAAAGGTTCACTGAAATGGAAGAAAAACAAGGTATTCACCCTTAGTTCAGAATGTGCAGAAAAGGAAAGGGAAGGCCAGTCTAGTCATGACACAAGCAATAAAAATGCAAATGCATTTATATAATAATTACATACACAAATGATCTGAAGCCATGACAGCTTATTATGGGACATTTCAAGTTCTGATTCACTTTTCTGGGCTTCATCATTTTATTCAAAATTAAATTGAGACTGTAGATTTTGGAAACCTCCACTCTCGGTATATCTTGCTAACTGCAGGGCACTGATTTTAGGAATATATTAAGTTGGCTCAATTCTTACATTCCTTGGAATGATTTGAACTAAACTGAAATATTTATCAAGAATAAAAGGGGAGGAACTGCAAACTTGTTCTATGTGAATAACTTGTACAAATGTGTATTTTAATTTCAAGCAATTTTTCTACAACAGTTGTTTATAAGTATGTAATATAATATTGTAACTCACATGATATCTCTCATAAGCAGTAAAAGTAGTTACACTCACAGTCATTATAATCAACCAAGTAATGTTTAAACAAGCAGATAGCATGTACATTCAAGGAACCTGACATATTGGAAATACAAGGGATTCTGTATGGAGTTAATGGGAACACTAAATTTTAACAGAAACTTGTTTAAAATATTACCTCTATGTTAAATATCCAAGAAATACACTAATTTGAAATGCTGAATAGAGCATAAACCTTCTCCAAATACATTTACATCAAAGAACACTTCAAATAATACACTAACTTTAATGTACATACAAAATAGACCAAATCCTATTCACACTTTTAAAGGTAAAATGATACATAATTAACATTTGAATGAAAATTCAGGAAGCATATGTTATGTAGTCATTATAAGTGTCCTTTGTACTCCCTTTTTATCCCAATAAATCATGATTTTTAAAAATTCTGTTAGTACTGTAAGTCATAAATAGTTTAAGAATATAGCATAAAATTGGAACATGTCATTCTTTCCTCAATAAAATGTAATGTACACAAAATATGAGGCATTTACTCATTTGTGTAGGAAATGACTTAGTTGACTTACTGGGAAAAGTGAATTCATTTTAAAGGAAAAATTACCTAAAGCAATGATGTATATTTAGTAATTTAATGCTAGAGAAATAAAACAGACTTATTTAAATAAGTTACTCTAGCAACCTAACATTTTTTTTAGGTAGTTTCAAAGCTAAGATAAAATCTTTTTGAAATCTCCTATCTCAATCCTTGTTTCTACCCTCATATGACTGGAATTATGTTTTGTAATATAAGAAATATCAATATATTTTTTTCAAAATATCAGGGAGTATAAAGAACTTTACATTCTCCTTTTGACAGATAAAAATAGAAAGGACCTCCTTGAAAATATTTATAGAAGAAGAAAACATTATTACAACAAAAATAACTTTTTTTCTCTTCTTTTTTTTTTCTTTTTTTCTTTTTTTTTTTTTTGGAGACGGAGTCTCGTTCTGTCACCCAGGCTGGAGTGCAATGGCGCGATCTCCGCTCACTGCAACTTCCACCTCCCGGGTTCAAGCGATTCTCCTGCCTCAGCCTCCCGAGTAGCTGGGATTACAGGCGCCCATCACCACGCCCGGCTAATTTTTGTATTTTTTTAGTAGAGACAGGGTTTCGCCATGTTGGCCAGTCTGGTCTTGAACTCCTGACCTCTGGTGATCCGCCTGCCTCGGCCTCCCAAAGTGCTGGGATTACAGGTGTGAGCCACTACACCCAGCCAAAAATAACTTTTTAATAATTAAAAAGAGTGGAACAGCATGATTACAATCAACATAAAAACCTAGTAAAATTATTTTCTATCATTCAACTTTTTTTTTTTTTTTTTTTTTTGAGACAGAGTCTTGCTCTGTCACCCAGGCTGGAGTGCAGTGGTGCGATCTCGGCTCACTGCACCCTCCGCCTCCCAGGTTCAAGTAATTCTCCTGCCTCAGCCTCCCGTGTAGCTGGGACTACAGGCGCCCGCCACTTCGCCCGGCTAATTTTTTGCATTTTTAGTAGAGACGGGGTTTCACCATGTTAGCCAGGATGGTCTCGATCTCCTGACCTCATGATCCATCCGCCTCGGCCTCCCAAAGTGCTGGGATTACAGGCGTGAGCCACCGCGCCCGGCCCATTCAACTTTTAAGCAGAGTGGTGGGTAATAAAAATTATTTTCTCAGCAATATTATGTTAGTGAATATTTTCAAAACACTGAACCAGAGTGTTTTGGTTTTGTCTTTTGTTTGTTTGGGGTCTTAAAAAAAGTCTCTTGCCCTGGATACCTTTCAGAGAGTAGCTTGGATAGTTCAGCTCACTTCCAAACTTCCGGAGATAATGTTTTAATTATTCAACAATCAGACAGGGCAAGTAATTGCATGTTTCATCACTGATATATTAACCATAAGTGTATACCCCAAGACAGCCTTATATTACATCACAGCTGTTGATTCAGAGCAAACAGAGAAACAGCATGAGAGTATTCTGTTATTGCACTGCACTGTCTCTTCCATAAATTTTAAATTTCCATTGCCAGATTACAGCTAAAGAAACCACAAGGTTCACTAGGACATCGTTTTTAACATGATTTTTTGTTTTGTTTGCTTTTATAATGGGAAATCTAGATTACAAAATTAATGATCTTAGCCTAATTTTGAAATCACAATCATTGAAATTTTTTGGAAGGGGAATGGAATTTTGTTGTTCCTAGAAAGTTATATCTCACTGCAGATTTCAATAGGTGATGTCCTGGAATCAGTCTAGGACAAGAAAAATAACACGTTATCAAAATCAGATGGTTGTGTTCTAGGAGTTTCATTTGCCAAGCATGCTTCATGGTTAAAATTCACATTACCAAAATATAAATGCAGAGTCAAAGTTACTGAATTTTACAATAGCGAATACTAATCCTATTCCAAGCTAACTCAGACTGCAATTATCATTTCAAATCCATGTATCATATCTACAGGATGGTTTCATGCATGAATTAGAACTGTCTAAAGTTTTCACCATTCATTTCACCTCATTTCTGAAACTGAAAGATTATTCCAACTCAAATCACAGAAATTTGTAAGGTTTTTTGTTTGTTTTTTAGTTTTTTTGGAAAATGATGTACCCCAAATACTTGTCTTAGCCAGTGACTGGAAGACCTTCAAAAATTTCTACTTTCATTTTTATTCTCCTATTTTTAAAAAATGTATAGTCTTCACAATATTTATTGGGTGAACTGTATTAACCAAGACTTGATTTTGGCAGTTTATCTCTTTTATATGATATTGATCAAAACTGATTTTAAAATAATTATTTATACTTATGGTATCTCTAGCGTCATAACAACCAATTGCTATCTGCTTGCTTTGAAAGGTGTTAATAGAAGATAATGTGTAGCCTCATCCTCTCAAATTTCATGTTTTTAAAATTTCTACTACAATATATGCAAAAATGCCTTCCATAATACATGTAGAAACTTATGCCAAAGAAGAGCATTATATTCCCCAGGTATAGATGGCTTTATGCAATATATGTACTCCTATCTAATAAATGTTCCATATATTTTCAGAATATCCAAGTCAGAAAAACAACCTATAGAATCATCAAGGAGAATGAGAAATTATGAGAACTAGAAAGTATTTGATTCCCTTTTTGAAACATAAAATTTCAGATGAATTCCCTTGTCTCTTATAGTCTAATAGAACATTTTATTTTCCACTTTCCTGTTTCTATTCAGATGAGTAATGAACTAAATGTAAATATTCCCCAAACCCTCATTTTGAAAATGCATTTCTCACTGTTTCAAATAAATTGGAATATTTCTGCCTTCTGCTAACAGTAATATTTTATTCTACTTTAAGTATTTCCTTAAGGAACAATGAATTTGTATTGTATTGGCTATCACTTCTCCCATTTTGTATGATATTTCTTTAAAAATTAGAAGACACTGTATTTGAATTTTTAAATACATAATTTCTTTTTCAGTGCTCACTTATTTTGTTAGCATTCTGCAACATCAGTGAACACCCTAACATTAAACACAAATTGAAGAGCATATAGAAAAGGTAAAGAACATTGCAAATGCAGCACAAAATGTAAAGATTCAAATTATTTTTAGTATCATATTAGTCTGCCTAAGTTCACCAATTCATGTCTTGAAGATATTTAGTAACGAATATGAAACAACTGTGAACCAATGACAAAACATATAATTTATTTTTGAAGCTGTGAAATAAATAAGTCATCTGCTAATTCAATGATTCCCAGATAGTCCTTTCAGTTAATAAAAACCTAATAACAACCAATAACTGATTCTCATTAGCATTTACGTTTTTGTATTTAGCTTAATTCTTATGTTTCGGAAAATGTCTCTTATTTATATAATATAGAATGCATCATGGAAAATGGTTTATTATTTTTATTGACTTTTTAGGATTACAAAATATTTTTAAAAAACAAAAAGGAGAGGATATTTGAAAAAAACTTCAATTTTTTGTTCTTCATCCATGCCCTCCTTACTATGTGCTCAGAAACTCAAGTAAAATTAGTCTATCTCATAAAATATCTCTGTGCCTTCAAAAAGCACTGAAACCAGAACTTGCTCTATTAATTAACTTCAATCTATTAAAAATGATGATCTACATATGTAATTCACAAACCCACTCTTTGTATACTTCTTAAGGAAAGTCATAAATTAAACCCAGGAAAAAGTGTTATTATACTGAAACCACGTAGTGTTATTCATAAAAGATACTTTTATGTTGAGAAATGTATGCAATAAGCAGAATAGCAATAAGAACTGGAAAATGAGAGTGCCCTTTTTAATGGTTAAATATAAACAAAAACACACTCTGTGGAGATGTTCGACATCTATTACATTTGTTGCCCATCCCAGATCCACTAACTATGTAAAATATGGGATTCATCTGAACTGTAGAAATAACGACTGCAGTGTAAATTCATTTAAAGTCTAACAGAAGCTCTCTATACAAACACTAAGGTTCTAGTCTACCTTTTGAAACAGCATTTAATTTGTGTACCTATTGTAACAAAAACGCACCCACATCTGAATTAGTACCTTACGTTCACTAATGACCTCCATTCTTAAATCCATTTCCAAAGTTATGGTAAATTATTTGCATTGCTATCTTGAATGTAGTAGACTTCTTTAATATCCCAAACATTTGGTGAAAGAAAATCAGTTTTGATTTTCACATTGCTACCATTTTGTTAAGCCTGAATAGGTGTTCAAAAGACTTTATTCCCTGAAACTAAGATGAATACTTTTTTAAGAGTTAACACAGACAAAATAATAAACTCAACATGTAGCATGACTTCAAGAGAAAAAAAAGTGGGTAAATTCCATTGCTTGTCTTTTTAAAAGGAATAATTATATTTAAATCATTTAATATTTATGAGTTTCTGGATAAATTTGTATTCATTTCTCCATGGAACGCTGATAAAAGGCACTGGATAAACTCTTGCTTTCATAAATGTATTGGGTTTTAAGTTATTGTGCACAGATTTCTTGGGTCTTAACATGCTCACATTTTTATTTGTGCCCATGAGAGAAACCAAACATTTTATTTTCCAAAAGTGATTATCTTTGAAGAATGTCTTCTGAAGGGCTCAACATACCTTGCATAAATATGCAAATATTTAAATAGCTATCTAAAGTAGAGACCTCATATATATATCATTCTCTGGCTTAAAGATGAGAATGAGTAGGCTTTCATTTTTCTAATCCCATTCTTGTTACATTGTGTGACTGTAGATTTGATGCACCAAAATAATTTTGAGTTCCTAATCTGAAAATGACCCTTTTCTTTATGAGAACCTGAAGGTCTGGTAGAGTGTGGAGGGAATATCTTGGTGCTGAATTTCTGTGAACAGCCACAGATTTTCCCAAGTGAAGCTAGGATTCTCAACATCATTAGTATTTAGAGCTATTTATCAGATTCTGAAAAGCTTTACTGTGATGTATCTAGCCCAGACTATTCTGATCCTCATGCACACAATGGTACTGAGGACAGTGCTACAACCCTTTGTGTTGAAGTTTTTTCAACGTATTCTCTAGCAAGAATTGTCATACTGCCATCTACAGACAAAACTGCCCCTACTATAATTATCATTCTGCATCCAATTTTCCTAAATCAGTAGTTATTTTGTTCTCATCTTCTACCAAACTTAAATGAATCCATATATCTATTTGGATACATCTGTAGAATATAATTGTTTTGATCCCTCTTTGAAGTCAATAGATTTTGTAAAGTTCTACATCAACTGAAAATAATAATAAAAAATAGTTAGAAAGTTGTGTTAGAAACTTGGATTACCTACCGGTCTGGCGTGTACAGACACAGGTGCCTCGAAGGTTGTCACTGGATAGCCACTGTCAGAAACGCTGTAGGGATCTGAACTGCTTGAGGAACACTTGGAGATAGAATCACAGGCCACAAAGGTGTTATCAAGAGGCAGTTCTTGGATGATGTGGTGCTTCGAATTCAGGGGAGTTTCAGGCTGAATCTGGAAGGCAGGCTGTGGAGAGGCAGATTTGTAGTGTCGGGCCAAATCAGGGCTGTCGGGCTTGAAAGTAGTAGGTGTAGTTACCCAATTGTACTTGCCCATGGTTTGCTCTTCTAGATCAATAGGAAGTTCTAGTGTGATGCTGTTTCCATCATCGTCAACATCATCTGCCTTAGTTTCTTCAATAGTGACAAAGTTAAGCAGCAGGTTCTTAGGGGGATGCTTCTTCTTCTTTTTCTTTTTCTTCATCATTATCATCTGCCTGTTTTCTGGGTTTGGAGTAGCCCATTCAGAATTCTGCTTGTTTTTCTGAGCAGCCTTAAGGTGTGGTGCCTGGCGACATCTTACTACAGCAGTGATGGAAATAACTACAACGACAGTTATGGTGCCAGCAACAACTGCAACCAGGATCTTGACATAGTCAATAGTTGGTGAGGATGCATCAGCTATCTCAGTATTTGGGGTCACTGGTGCTTCAGTGCTTTTGTGTAGCAGTTCATTAATCAGTGTAGCATTGGTCACTGACTCATTCACAAACAGATTGACAGTTACAACACTGAAGAGAGAATCAGGTTGTCCTAAGTCATTAGCTTTGACCAACACTCTGTGTAAACCAAGGTCTGTAACATCACATTTCTCCTTCATTATTATGTTGCCTGTTGTTTCGTTGATTTCAAACAGATCTCTTGTGTTTTCTCCTACAATGCTATAACGAACCTCTGCATTCATGCCAGTGTCATTGTCAACAGCAATTACCTGAAAGACCACTGTGCCTGGATCAGTGGATGGTAGAACCAATTCATAAGAGTAGTTGGAAGGAGGGACAATGAAAACTGGTTTGTTGTCATTGACATCAACCACATTTATGGTTACTTTGGCACTTGAAGAACGTGATACTCTACCACCATCCTCAGCCTTTACATAGAAAGTGTAAGATTCTTGTTTTTCTCTATCAAATGAAATATTTGGTCGGATGACACCAGTTTTTGAATCAATGGTGAAGCCATCATTCTCGTCTAAAATGGAGAGAGTAACTGCAGAATTCTCTCCATAATCAGGATCAGTTACAGTGATTAGTCCCACTGTACCATGTTTTGGAAGGTTTTCTGGGACATAGAAGTTGTATTCATTGTGAGTGAAAGCTGGGCTGTTGTCATTCTGATCAATAACACTTACAAAGACTGTGACATTGCTGGTTAAGGGTGGCACCCCGTTATCTTTTGCCAGAACTGTGAAGAAATACTTTTCCTCTTTTTCTCTATCTAGTTTCTTCAATACGGTCAGCATGCCTGTACGACGATCCAGGCTGAACTCAGGTGGAGCATCAGGGCCTAGCAGGAAATTGATCTCAGCATTAGGCCCAGTGTCTGCATCTGTTGCACTTACTTTCGTCAATTGGATGCCAGGAGAGTTATTCTCAGGAATAGAAACGGTTACTAAAGACTGGGTGAAAACTGGAGCATTGTCATTTTCATCTTTCACTTTGATGAAGAGCATTGCTGACTGATTCAAAGGAGGTTTGCCAGCATCTGCAGCCAGTAATTTAATGGCATATTCTTTTGTGGACTCGTAGTCAAGATATGCTGCTGTCTCCAGGAGGAACTGATTACTGAATACTGGCCTTAATCTGAAAGGGATTTCATGATCTGTGAAACATGTCACCCTGCCATTATGGTCCGCATCCTTATCCGTCACAGTTATGAGAGCAATTTTGGTGTTGAGTGGAACATTTTCTGAAAGAACAACTGTGTCATTGATTGGATTGACGATGTATCTTATGTCAATGGATGGGACATTATCATTGACATCTGTAACATTTACCAGCACCATTGCTCTTGCTGGAACCAATCCACCATCACTTGCCAAAACCAGTAACTTGTGGTTTGGTGTTTCTTCCCTATCCAGTGGTTCTTTGATTGTGATAAGTCCAGTGGTGGAGTTGAGGTGAAATAATCTTTTGGCAATGTTGGAGACTAGATTGCTGAAAGAGAAGTGGATCCTGGCATTTTCACCTATGTCAGCATCTGTGGCATGGAGCTGTGTCACTGAAGTGCCTACGGGAGCATTTTCTGGTATACTGACTTCAATCTCCGTTTCCTTAAATACTGGGTGGTTGTCATTTGTATCAGTAACACTTACTTGCAAAATAGCAGTACTGGATCTTTGAGGAAAGCCACCATCTTCAACCTTTACTTTCATCACGTAGGTATCTTTCTCTTCCCTATCTAACTCCTTTTGAACTATCAGTTGTGGCATCTTTTCTCCTTCTGGTGTTTCAATGACATCGAGGCCAAAAATGTTTTGACCCTGGAAAACATGCAGTGAAACAGAATTAACTTACGTTCATATAAATTAATATATTAGTATTAATACGAATAATAAAATATAATTTAACTTATGTTAACTTATCTAATGAGAACAATTTTTAGTTTCTTGAAGCCACATAAAAGAGTGGGATCAGTTCAGAAATAGGTGCCAGAAGACTTGAGTTCTAAATCTCAACTCTGCCTCTAACAAATGTGACTACAAGCAAGTTACTTTACTTTTCTTGATATTTGCAAAATTAGAGAACTGTGCTAGAAGATGTTCTGGGAAAGGGAGGCTTCAGATTGTAGCATTTTAGGATAATAAAGGTAACTCATTTATGTGAGCTATTTAAGTTTTTTAAAATTATGTGAACTATTTCAGTTTTTTAAAATAAATTATTTTTTATTTCATTTTTCCGTAAGTTATTGGGGTTCAGGTGGTATTTGGTTACATGAGTAAATTCTTTAGTGGTGATTTGTGAGATTTTGGTGCCCCCATCACTGGAGCAATTTACACTGCACCATATTTGCAGTCTTTTATTCCTTGTCACCTTCCCTCTCTTCCCCCCATGTCCCCAATGTCCATCGTATCATTCTTATGCCTTTGCGCCCTCATAACTTAGCTCCCATATATCAGTGAGAACATACAATGTTTGGTTTTCGAACTATTTAGGTTTTCAAAAGAAAAAAGTACATAGAATTTTAAAAAGAATCGTCACTAAATTTTCGCAAGATAAATGAAGCTGTAAGTGAATTATCCAAGATTATTCCAAATGAATTAAAATATTTTTTTACTGTAGATTTCAGTTGTCTAAGATGCTTTTTCAGTACCAAAGTAAGCACCGAAATAAAAATATTCTTCCAAGACAACATCATAAGTATCATATATAATAAATACAGCTAAAACCTTTAGCAGATGGAAAAAAATACACAAACTCTGGTTAAAATATAAACTTGTACAAAATACACAGAATTTCAATATTTCCCATAGGAACACACAATTAAAATGAAATTATCTCACAGATTAACAACGCAATGCTATTTTCTTACTTTTTTTTTTTTTTTTTTTTTTTTTTACCATGCAAGCACAATGAACTAAAATTCACAGATCAAAACCTCAAATTGAAAAAGATAGCTTGGGATAGGACCTATTTTCAATTCATGCCCACGAAGTCACAGTATGGGAACATTTAAAAAAAAAAAATCCCCTCGGCCAGGCGCGGTGGCTCACGCTTGTAATTCCAGCACTTTGGGAGGCCGAGGAGGGTGGATCATGAGGTCAGGAGATACAGACCATCCTGACTAACACGGTGAAACCCCGTCTCTACTAAAAAAAATACAAAAAAAAAATTAGCCGGGCATGGTGGCGGGTACCTGTGGTCCCAGCTGCTCAGGAGGCTGAGGCTGAGGCAGGAGAATGCCATGAACCCAGGAGGCAGAGCTTGCAGTGAGCCGAGATCGCGCCACTGCACTCCAGCCTCGGCGACAGAGTGAGACTCTCTCTCAAAAAAAAAAAAAATAAATAAATAAATAAATAAAATAAAAATCCCCTCTCTGAACTACAGTAAGATGATCCTTACACACAAATGTAGTGATCTTGCCAGCTCACTGAGGAGAAATGAGAGAGGAGGATTCCTGTCCAGTGTTACTTGCAGCATTATGACAGAGATGAATGAGATAGAAAGGTACTGGAGGGTATGAAGAAAACATCGGAGGAGGACTTTAAGATTCCTATTCATGGGTGAGATATATATATATATATATGTGCACATATATATATGTATATACACACATATGTACAGCTAAATAATTTTTAATTCTCTATTACATTTTTAACATAAATGTTGTGGACACGTGGCATGGATTGGCTACTGATCTCTCATTTATGCGCTGTGTCATAAAAGAACAGGATAAGATCTGAGGTTATAGTTTTGTCATACCACTGTCTAAAACAAGATCCTAAAAATTAGAACCTAATAAATAATACCAGGTTTTCAGAGACTGCTAGAATATATGATCAGTTTATACATTTCAATCACATTATCTTTAAAAAATTTACCTGTCTTATAATTGCCTATATATAGTCTTATACAATATACAAATGCATCTAATTTTTTCCTCTTATGAATTACTTGAAGATATTTCTGCAAACTTTCAGATTTTGGGGGGGTGCTGAGATTCATTTATACTTTTATTCAACTGCAGTGCCATAATATATCTTTGTGGAGGAATAAAATGTTTATTACAAAATTTAAGACGGCATTTCAGAAATATTAATTAAAATCATTAGCTTGTTCCAACGTGTTTTTAAAATAAATTCACGTGAGCTAACCAAAATGTATTGGTTATTTTGTTTTTAATTCATACAATAAATGTGAGCATTCTATTACTATTTTACTCAGAGCAACAATCAACCTGGCTTTTCCTTGATTATATAGTAAGAAAAATATTTCCATGTTATATGTATTTACAGTTGAAAATTAGCAAGCAAAATCTATTATTTCATATACTGCATATTTTAAGAAAAAATAGAATTTCATGACAACAACATTGAATGTAAGTAAATACCATAACATACTATTATAATTTGATCTAAACAAACTTAGTGATTTATGATAATTTAATTTTTGTAATGATATTCCAAAAGGTTTTTAGGAAGGTTCAAATCCAAAATGTCTATTTATGGGTAGAAAAAAATAGTTTCTAAATTGTCCTTCATAAAATCCATGGCACTTAGTACTATTCTTTTAATCCTTGACATTCCAATACTGAGTGGCTAATATGGTCAGAGCATTCTCCTAGATGCCAGGGTTATGGTGGTGAATAAACATATTTTACTAATGTGATAAAAGGTAAGTTCTAGCTAAGGTGAAAGAAAAATTAATAACTATGGATTTAATGATGATATTGATACTAATGGATTTACATTAAGAGAATAATTACATTTTTCATAAGAGCTATATCAGGAAATTGTAAGTTATTATTAGATGTTGCATAAACAGAAACAAAGATAGTATAGCATAAAAAGAGCAGGTAAAATGTTCCAAAGTTCTTAAGTTTCGGAGCCAATTATCCAATTTATGAATACAATACATCTGGGAAAGCGAATTGTGTCAGTTTTAATTTTAAAATTTATGTATTTATGTTTGTGCATTTCTTGTTTATATATTTAGTTTTTAGTTTTATGTGTTTGTCTGAATTTTGAGTTGGCCTTTGCTTTACAAAGCAAATTAAGGCAAGCTTGTGTCAGATGAAAAATCCAAGATCAGCATACTCACTGTCTTTTAATTACTTTATGTGAAATGGCAATAATCTTAAAAATATATTTTTCTAATTCTCAAGGTGATAATGAAATGTACATATTAGTTAATGGATAATGTCACCATTGCTCTTCTGTCTTCCACAACTACTCTGTTCAATATGATGGTAATTAGCCCCAACGGAGCATTTAAATTTAGATTTAAATTAAATGAATTAGATTAATTTAAAAAATCAGTTCCTACTTGCACTAGCCATATTTTAAGTTCTCAACAGCTCCATGTGGCCAGTAGCTACTATGCTGGACACTGAAGATGTAGAACATTTTCATTATTGCACAAATTCTATTGAACTGTACTATCTTAAGACATCATATTTTTCTTTAAAAAAAATCTATGATTATCCAGGTGATTGCATGCATAACCCCCATTTTTCCAGATTTTTTAGAGTTCTACAAAGACATGCTGAGCAAACATATTTAAACTCAATATTGTCCACAGAATTTGAACAGAAGTTGCCCATAGGTTAAGACATAGATAATTTTCAACAAAATTTTGGTGAGACATCTAAGTTGATGTCAAAGTGTAGTGCCAACATGAGCTTCCTATTATTACTGAATGATGATTCCAGGGCTGTTTTCTGTTCAATCTCCGTCAGGAATAAAGAATGACTAACACATGAATCCAACGTCAGTCCTACCCCAAATGTAGTTAGTTCAACTGAGCTCACATCCACATGAGCAATTAAAACATGGAAGCCTTTTGCCATATGTTTGACCATGACAAGAGGACAATGAGAAAAATGAAAAAGAAGATAAGATGTATGGCTCCTTAATTCATCATCTCCCTATCTTTAGCATAGACACATACTTACATACAAAAAAGTTAAAAGTTTGGGAGAATTGACCTGCACTATCCTGAATTCCAAATCCACTTAAAATTATTTATTTTTGTGTATAGGGGCAAACTCTCTGTGTGTATATCTCTAGGTAATTTACGTAAACCTTCATATACTAAAGAATGTGAGTGTAGGGTAATATGGCATGAAGCTTTGTTTAAATGTATAATCTCTAAAGATATAGCACCTGGCATATGTGAACACATTCAGAAAACATTTGTTAGATAAATAAATGCATTAATTAAAGTAGTGGTTCTTATTCTAAAAGATAAAAGAAGAAGAGCAGAATTTGATTGTTCTTAATTCTTAGTCTGTATAGGCACAGGAATACTCTATAACTGTTGACTTGTTTTTTTTTTTTATTTTAATAAAACTGTCCAGAAAACAATTTCAAAATTATTTCCTGAAACAACTACTTCTTTTCTGTTCAAAAATGTAATAAAAGCCAAAGTGTCAATTGCTAGTAAAATTTTACAACCTAGTTGTAAAACTTGATTTTCAGAATAAATTATGACAAATACTAAGTGTTGTATGTAGCCAGTACATTATTGAAAAAATACAAAATCCTACATCTGTAATACACGGATACGTGTGATCAACAAAGAAAACAAAAATCAGGGAAGAAAATAATATACATGAACTGTAAGCAAGAATCATTTACACATGATATGTTGATTTTTGGATTCTGATATCTGAAATGGCATTGATCTCTAGTATACAAAAGTGCCAATTGAGGTTGAGGTCATGAAAAATTTATGGACTTTCTAATAACCTCATCCTAATAACCTTCATTTGTGAGTGATATTTCTTCCTAAATTCAAAAATAAGCTTTAGGATTGCAAACCTAAGGCAAAACCTGCTGAAATAAGCAAGATAAAGCCCTTCTGAGACTTTAATTCTTTGTGAAGATTTGTAAAATCAAAAAAAAAAAAAAAAAGAAAGTTGATGTAGGATGTGCAACTTGCAAGAGAAGTATTTTTTTTCTTTTAAAAAATTGATAAAGGATATTCATTGCCAAATAAAGAGCCATATATTTTGCCTATTGTCCTGGGAAAGAATTAATGAGACAACTGTAGAAAACATTTTTGACATATGCATGTGCAAGACACCACTTCATTGCCTATTGGAAGGCAATAAATAACACAGCACTTTTAGAGCTATAAATCTGGTACAGTTGCCCAGAAAATGCATACAGTGCCAGTAAGTACTAAAAATAGTTCCAAAGAGATCTAGTTCTAAAACTGATTAAAAGCCATTTACTCTTTAGATCGAGGAATGCTGGTGGAAAGACTAAAAATTTATTTCTGACTTTCACCACTGCTTGATTTATCAATGACTAATCTGATATTTAAATTTTTTGGTCACTTTTCTCTTAATATTACTGATACTTCTTTGGGCCACAGGAATGCAAGAACATAGATTCAAATAGATAACACTACAATAAAATGGCTATTCTAGAAAACATTAAGGAAATACTTTAATACATATTAAATATTATCAATACAGATATAATAGGTATTATCATAAATTCACTTTCATTCCACTAAAAATTTCTTGGTTTGCTATAGGCTGTCTAAAACTATTAGGGGGAATAGCAACTGTTGCTTATATATTCACTACGGTGGTGCCACTTAGAGTCTATGCACTACTTCTAGAACACTTATTTCAGAATTCATTTGTAGCCTTGTCAAGGGAAATACAATAAAAAATAGATTACAATAAAATGTTCCAAGCCGTTAGTCACATATCTGCCGATAACCCTAAGGTCACCAAGTCCCTCGCTACTTTAAGGTCATACTAAGGGAAGGAGAGTGATGTGTAAGAAAACATGATCTCTCTTTGAGTAAGAAAACACCATTTCTCTTTGGGTAGGAAAACACTATCTCTCATTGGAAGAAATAAGTTTACATTAAAATATTAATAATAGTATTGTTAATTTTGATAAAGCCACATACAAGGCTTTACATGTATTTTTTTTTCCACTAGGACTTAGCAAAACCTATTTTGTAGAACAGTACTATTCATAGCATGTGGTTCTCTTTTTTTAATGTTAGTACAAAGAATAGAAATTTATGCTATTGATTTATTTTCCTCTATTTTGTCAGATTTCAAAATTAAGAACAGTCTTTGTTTTTCCCTTTTGACAAAAGAGTAGGCACTCAGGAAGGTTCTGGAAAATGATAGAATTTTTGTACTAAGTTCTGTTTTAATGTGTACTTCCCCCAACTTTGTTTTTATAAAAAATATATAATAAATACCATTTCATTTTTTCTGGCCTTGTGTCCACTATCACTACTCTGGTTCCTCCATCAGAGGGAACAATCAAATGATTGTATTATGTTCTTTGGAATATGTACTCAGATCAAAATGTCTTGAAGTGTTAATTTAAATTCACAATGTTTTAAGCTGGAACATAGGAGATTTAATTGAAGATATTAGGGTTGTTATATCCATGAGAACAGTGAAGCAAATCTATTTTTCAGGTCTCCATTTTTTTTAGTCTATTCTTCCCTTGATTTTGAAAAGTCAGCTTTTGGTTTTCAGAAGTAAAGGAAAATCTTAAACATATGACTTAATGTGAAGTATAGAAATGAAACACAAGACATAATCTGATTAATTCTGTAAACATCCTAGCAGGAACCAATCATTTTTTACTAGCATGCATAATAATTCAGAATTCTCTTTTTTACGTGTTTCATTTGCTTGTGCTCACACGTGCACTTGTATTCTCTGTCTCGCTCTTTGACTCTATCTCTGCCTCACTTCAGTTTCTAAAACCTGCAATGGCTAAGCATGCCTTATACTATAGCAAAACTCTTTAATATTTTGCAAATGTTTAAAATACAAATTGGCCTTGACCCAGAGATTTCATTTATTTGAAAATATTTCCTTTTAAAGACTGTATTTCAAACATGTAATTTTAATCACTAAATGCTTTTAATTGGGAAGATATGCAATACAAATGAAATGCCACTCCTAATTGTTGCTAATCAGCCCTTTTTAGCAGCTGCTCTCTTGTGCTTAAGTTAGATGAGCTGTATTCATAACAAAAATATAGTATATTCAACCACTGAATACTAGTACTAGAACAGACTTCAGATATCATCTAGCCTTACTTCTCCTCTTATGAAAAGGACACTAAGACACAGTAACATTAGGTGACTTGCCCGTGATCACACGGTTTATTGCAGAGCCAGATTTGAAAGTCAAGTCTCTTAGTTTTCAGTTCAATGATTTTTTCACTGAAACATGGTTACTTCTCAAAAGGGAAGTCCTTTTGATGCTGGCAAGAACTCTGTACTCGGGAGAGTTCTCAGTATGAGAAACTCATCAGGTAATTACTGCCCAAAAAGAGCAAAAGCAAAACAAAAACTACTGTGTTTTCTGATCCCAGAATATTGAGCTACTGATAAAAAGATTTCTTCCCTGCGCCCTTCAAAACTACCACCCCTAAAAGTAATGTTTATTGAAAAAAGAAACCAAAGAAATACCATCTAAAATTTTAAGAGTACATAAATAAATACAATTTTAACTTGCCAATTTAAGAATATGAATAAATATTAAGAGTGTTATTATTTCTATGTATAAATTGAGTCAGATTCTCAAAATAAAATTCACCATTACTATTCTTCAATAGCGGGTATAAAGTATTTTACATTTCTTAGAAGATTTTCTTAAAAATTTCTTGTAAAAAGGTCCTTTAAGAACATTCTAAGAAAAGTCCAAAAGCTTTTTATTTTGCAGGTATACTTTATCTGAACTATTGTTTTAAAGAAGCAGGGTAACGATCTAAGGGTAAATTTTAATGAAAATTCGTGATTAGGTTAAACTTTAAAAAAATCAGTAATCAAAAATGAAAATATGATCTTTCACTAATAGACACTGCTGTAAACCTAACTGATTGCTTATTAATGTCAGGAAAATAATAAAACTAGAGTTGCCTCTGGTTCATTGTATGTCAGAGAAAACCTCAGGTAAAGGAAGTCAGTACATAATACAACTTCAAGAAGGGAAAATAGTGTCAAAAATTTAAGGTCATATGAAGGTATTTTACCTTTTAAGTCTCAGGGCTTCTTGAGTGCTTCTAACTCTGATTGGTTCTACCTTCTAAATTGCTAAAAGATCTCAACCAATTTCTTTTGGATCTACTATCATCACAGTCCAGAAATCTCCTTTTCTCCAAAAGAAGATTTCAGTTTCTATATCACATGAGAAGGCCATTTCTTATGTGTCCCATGGCCTCTGACTACTGATTAAATGGATGTCATAATAAAGATGGTGGCAAATTTTGGTGAGAGAAGTTTGATAAATGACAAATTTGTCCATGGATCACATTCTTTTGGAAATGGGTAAGCACTGTAAGAACAGTTCATATCTTTTGCTCTTTAATGCAAATAGAGTTTCAAATTGGCAGTAACTAGTCAGAGATGGCTCGTTCTAATCAAGTCCTTGGTGACTAATTGGAAGTCATTAATGCTATCTATAGTGGGTGAATGACAGAATCTTGTGGTAGATTTTTGTTGTTGTTGTTATTTTTGGTCACTAAAACATTGGTCACATATAGAATGAAAGTCCCACATTTCTCAGTGACCTGGTTTTTTAAAAAGTAGTATGTAGCCCAAGTAGAATCAAACCTCCACAGGTGAGGTTGAGAAGCTGAAGGATGGCATGGGAGAGGCAGCAAATTTGGGTCTTTTTCTCCCTTGAACATTTCAAACACATCAAAAAATTTTTTTTCCCAGTGGAGGTGAAGGACTGGGAATCATAGATGTGTCTTTTTTTTAATAAATCTGGATTTTAACTAAAATGCATATTCTTCTTTGTTGGAGGTAAGACTAGTCAAGGAATGGGGAGTATGGGATAGTTGTGATATGCATCCAGGATAAGTGATAACTGAAGTAAAAAGAGAAAAGTTTAGGGCAGAAAATATGAGGCCATGCACAGAGGGGCTAAAGAAAGCTTCAGGTAAGTCCATTCATAAGGTCTATCCTGTTGGCCCTGACCCCATGGGATATATCTGGAGATGTTAAAAGGGCCTTACCTCTGACTCATACTTTCCTGCTTTAATTTAGGGGGAGGCAGAATTCATTGCCATTTGTCTTAATAGTTTCTGATTCTGTTTTAGAAGAAAGTACCATGTCTTCTGAGATGATTTCTGACTCTTCATTACCTCTGACTCATCTTAAAACAACTCATTGATAGGACAAATGCCACTAGTTTTCTGTAAGTATAACTACTGTTTATATATTTAGGGATTCTTTACCTACTCGAATTTACTAGAAGTATTTAATATTTCTAGTTAAAATACTATGCCCCATGGCAATGAAGTTAGGAGTGATTTAAGTTATGTTTGGGATAAAGTTGAATTAAGAGAAACAATGATATTTTTGTACTACTAGTGATTTTTTTCTTCAAGTGCGGTGAATATAACACTCTTTAATCAGGGCATCGATACAACATAGTCTCTAACCTCCATCCAGAGATTAATTGCATGTATGAAATTACACCAAAATTAATTAAAATGATGTACTGAAAGTCAGAACCAGTATTTTACGGCACAACATTCAGCAACTATGTAAGTCATTGGAATAACTAAAATTTCCATTCATAACCAGTTAACCAATTCTTTACAGACCCAGCAAGTGACAAGCTTAAAGACACTGGTCCCAGTTTTGCTCAATGAAACATAGACATTTTTAATGACTGATAGCAGTTTAGATAAAAATGATTATGGGTGTTTGGTCGAAAATATTTTTTCATATGCCACAATACTAAAAGAAAAAAAAATACCATAATAAAAGACAGAGCAAGATGGCAGAATAGAAGTTTCCATTGATCATCCTCACCACAAGGACACAAATTTAACATCTATCTACAAGGAAAAAACACCTTCATAGGAATGAAAAAATCAGGTGAGCACTCATAGTACTTAGTTTGAAATTCATACCCCAAAAGAGGCACTGAAGATATTAAAAAAATAAAAAAAAAAGTTGAATCACCGAAGCCACTTCTCCTCCCCTGACTGCTGCAGTGGCCTCATGGTACAAAGAGTTTCTCTGGGCACTGGGGGAGGAAGAATACAGCAATTGTGAGCCATTGAACTCAGTGCTGTTCTGTTAGAGCAGAAAGAAATACCAGACCAAACGCAGCTGACAATCACCCACAGAGGGGGCAATTTTTAAACCAGCCCTATCTGGTGGGGAACCACTGATCCCAGCGGTCCAAATTTGAATTCTCACAAACCTTTCCACCAAGGGCCCAAGTGCTCTAGGTCTCTAAGTAAACTTAAAAGGCAGTCTAGACCATAAGGACTACAACTCTTAGGCAAGGCCTAAGGCAGAACTGGGCATAGGACAGTGGACTGGGGTGGCATGCAGCATACTGAGACACCAACTGGGGAAGCATCCCCTGTCCCCTAACCCAAGGCTGCACAGTTCATGGCTCCAAAAGAGACACCTTCCTTCCACTTAGGAAGGAGAGGGAAGAGTGGGGAGGTGTCTCTCTTACATCCTGGATACCAGCTCAGCCACAGCAGCATAAGGCACTGGATAGAGTCATGAGGCCCCCATTCCAGGCCCTAGCTCCAAGATGACATTTCTAGACAGTTGGCTTCAGGTACCAGCATGGCAACGGGGGAGCAGAGCACCAAGTGGGCTTTTGGGGTCCTCAATTCCAGGACACGACCCTTGAGTAGCATTTCTGGACCTGTGCTGGAATAGGGGGGAGCCCATTATCCTGAAGGGTGAATTCCACGCCAGGCAGCAGTCACCACAAGCTGACTTAAGAGCCTTTGGGTCTTAAGGGAATATCAGCAGTAGTTTGGCAGGACTCCTTGTGGCCTGGGGTGGCTACAGGGTGAGGCTTCTAGACACATAGAACCAACCAAGATTTCACCAGGAAGAAATTCAAATGCTCAACAGGCCAATAACTAGTAATGAGATCAAAGCTGTAATAAAAAAGTCTCTCAGTAAAGAAAAGCCTGGAACCCAATGGCTTTATGCTGAATATTACCAAACATTCAAACAAGAACTAATACCAATCCTACTGAAACTATTGCAAAAAGTAGAGAAGGAGAGAATATTTCCAGACTCATTCTATGAGACGAACATTACCCAGACACCAAAACCAGACTAAGACACATCAAAAAAAGAAAACTGGGTGGTGGCAGGGCCAAGATGAGTGGCGGTGGGGCCAAGATAGCTGATTAGATGCAGGTGTGGTTGACAGCTCCCACCAAGAAGAACAAAAAAAGCTAGCGCATCCTGCACCATCAACTAAGGTAACCAGGTTCTCACATTGGGACTGACTAGGTGGTTGATGCAACCCATGGAGAGAGAAAAGCATGGTGGAGTGAAGGCCCACCTGCTAGTTGCACAGGGCAAGGGGAGTTCCTACCCTCAGCCAAGGGAGGGGGTGACTGTGCTACCCTGCTCAGGAAATCATGCTTTTTCAACCTATCTGTGCAACCCAGGGATTAGGAGATCCCTTTGGGAACCTATGCCACCAGGGCTTTGGGTCCCAACCACAGAACTGTGCAGAATATCAGCAGCTGCTCGGCTTGCACCCAGCAGCAGTGGGCTGGAGATTAAGATGACCAGGTTCTTGGGGGAGGTGCGGCAGCCAGTCCTGTGGCTCCAAACAGCCATTTTCTGCTGCCAGGGCCAGACAGACTGGAAGGTTTCGACTGGGAGGAATTCTCCACAGTGCGGCACAGTGGCTGTGACAGACTGTGGCCAGATTGCTTCTTTAGGTGGGACCTGGATCTCTCCCTCCTCACTGGGCAAGGCCTCCCTGCAGGAATATCAGTAACTCCAGTCAGGGGTTTATGGACAGAACTCTGATCTCCCGGGGACAGACACAATCTGAAATGATAAAGGGGATATCACCACCTACCCAAAGAAATACAAACAACCATCAGAGAATACTATAAACACCTCTATGCAAATAAACTAGAAAATCTAGAAGAAATTGATAAATTCCTGGAAACATATACCCTCCCAAAACTGAACCAGGAAGAAATTGAATCCCTGAAGAGACCAATAATGAGTTATGAAATTGAAGGAGTAATAAATAGCTTACCAAAAAAATAAAGCCCAGGACCAGATGGATTTACAGCTGAATTCTACCAGAGGTACAAAGAGGAGCTGATAACATTTCTTCTGAAACTCTTCCAAACAACTGAAAAGGTGGGACTCCTTCCTAATTCATTTTATGAGGCCAGCATCATTCTTATACCAAAACCTCACAGAGATACAACCCCCCCCCCCAAAAAAAATGAAACTTCAGGCCAATATCCTGAATGAACATCAATACAAAAATCCTCAATAAAATACTGGCAAACTGAATCCAGCAGCAAATAAAAAAGCTTATCCACCACGATCAAGTCGGCTTTATCCTCAAGATGCAAAGCTGGTTCAACATACACAAATAAATGAACATAATTCATCACGTAAACAGAACTAAAGACAGAAACTTCATACTTATCTAAATAGATACCAAAAACGCCTTCAATAAAATTCAACAATGCTTCATGTTAAAAACTCTCAACGAACTAACTATCGAAGAAACATATCTCAAAATAATAAGAGCCATCTATGACAAACCCATAGCCAATATCATATTGAATGGGCAAAAGCTGGAAGCATCCACTTTGAAAACCGGCACAAGACAAGGATGCCCTCTCTCACCACTCCTATTCAACATAGTATTAGAAGTTGTGGCCAGGACAATCAGGCAAGAGAAAGAAATAAAACATACTCAAATAGGAATAGAGGAAGTCAAATTGTCTTTGTTTGCAGATGAGATGATCCTATATCTAGAAAACCACATTGTCTCAGTCCAAAAGCTTCTTAAGCTGATAAGCAACTTCAGTAAAGTCTCAGGATATAAAATCAGTGTGGAAAAATCACAAGCATCCCTAAACACCAACAGCAGATAAGCAGAGAGCCAAATCATGAATGAACTCCAATTCAAAATTGCTATAAAGAGAATCAAATACCTAGGAATTCAGCTAACAAGGGAAATGAAGGACCTCTTCAAGAAGAACTACAAATGACTGCTCAAAGAAATCAAAGAGGACACAAACAAATGGAAAAAATATACCATGCTCATGGATAGGAATAGTCAATATTGTCAAAATGTCCACACTGCCCAAAGTGGTTTATAGAGATGCTATTCCCATTAAACTACTATTGGGATTCTTCACATAATTAGAAAAAAAATATTTTAAAATTCATATAGAATCAAAAAAGAAACTATATATCCAAGAAAATTCTAAGCAAAAACAACAAAGCTGGAGGCATCATACTACCTGACATCAAACTATACTAAAATGCTACATTAACCAAAATAGCATGGTACTGCTACAAAAACAGACACATAGACAAATGCAACAGAATAGAGAACTCAGAAATAAGACAGCACACCTACAATCATCTGATATTTGACAAACCTGAAAAAGAAACAACAACAACAAGCAATGGGGAAAGGGTTCCTTTTTTAAATAAATGGTGCTGGGAGAACTGGCTAGCCATATGCAGAAAATTGAAATTGGACCCCTTCCTTACACCTTATATCAAAATTAACTCAAGATAGATGAATGACTTAAATGTAAAACCCAAAACTATAAAAACCCTAGAAGGAAATCTAGGCAATACCATTCAGGAAATAGGCAAGGGCAAAGATTTCATGATGAAAATGTCAAATGCAACTGAAACAAAAGCAAAAATTGACAAATGGGATATAATTAAACTAAAGAGCTTCTGCACAGCCAAAGAAACAATCATCAGAGTGAACAAACAACCTACAGAATGGGAGAAAATTGTTGCAATCTATCCCTGTGATAAAGGTCTCATATAAAGAATCTATAAGGAACTTAAACAAATTTATAAGAAAAAAACATTTAAAAGTGGGCAAAGGACATGAACAGACACTTCACAAAAGAAGATATACATGCGACCAACAAACATATGGAAACAAAGCTCAACATCACTGATCACTAGAGAAATGTAAATCCAAATCACAATGAGATACTATCTCAGGACAGTCAGAATGACAATTATTAAAATATCCACAAAATACAGATTCTGGCCAGGCTGTAGAGAAATAGAAATGCTTTTACACTGTTGTTGTAAACTGTGGGTTCATTAAACCTCTTTTTCTTTATAAATTACCCAGTCTCGGGTATGTCTGTACTAGCTGTGTGAGAATGGACTGATTCAGTAAACTGGTACCAGTAGAGTGGTGTGCTGCTGTAAAGATACCCCAAAATTTGGAAATGACTTTGCAACTGAGTAACAGGCACAGACTGGAACAGTTTGGAGGGATCTGGAGAAAACAAGAAGACGTGGGAAAGTTTGGAACTTCCTAGAGACTTGTTGAATGGCTTTGACCAAAATGCTGATAGTGAAATGGAAAATGAAGTCCAGGCTGAGGTGGTCTCAGATGGAGATGAGGAACTTGTTGGGAACTGGAGCAAAGGTGACTCTTGCTATGTTTTAGTGAAGAGACTGGCGGCATTTTGTCCCTGCCTTAGAGATATGTGGAACTTTGAATTTGAGAGAGATGATTTAGGGTATCTGGCAGAAGAAATTTCTAAGCAGCAAAGTGTTCAAGAAATGACTTGGGTACTGTTAAAAGCATTCAGTGTTATGTATTCACTACAATATGGTTTGGAACTTACGAAATTTGTGTCTAAAAGGAAAGCAGAGCATAAAAGTTTGGAAAAATTGCAGCCTGACAATGTGATTGAAAAGAGAAACCCATTTTCTGAGGAGAAATTCAAGCTGACTGCAAAAGTGTGCATAAGCAACAAGGAGCCAAATATCAATCAAGAAGACAATGGGGAAAACGACTCCAGGACACGTCAGCAGTCTTCATGGCAGCCTCTCCCATCACAAGTTGGGAGGCCTAGGAGAAAAAAAAATTGTTTCATGAGCTGGGACCAGGGCCTTGCTGCTTTGTGCAGTTTGGGGACTTGATGACCTACATCTCAGCCGCAGCTAAAAGTGTCTGATGTAGAGCTCAGACTGTTGCTTCAGAGGGTGGAAGCCCCAAGCCTTGGTGGCTTATATGTGGTGTTGGGCATGAGGGTGAACAGAAATCAAGAACTGAGGTTGGGGAATCTCCATCAAGATTTCAGAGGATGTATGGAAACAACTGGATGTCTAGGCAGAAGTATGCTACAGGGACAGAGCATTCATGGAGAACCTCTGCAAGGGCATGGCAGAAGGGAAATGTAGGGTGGGAGCCCCCACAAAGAATCCCCACTGGTGCACTATCTAGTGGAGCTGTGAGAAGAGGACCACTGTCCTCTAGACCCCAGAATGGTAGATCCATTGACAACTTACACCATGTGCCTGGAAAAGCCACAGACACTCAACGCCAGCCTGTGAAATCAGCCAGGAGAGGGGCTATACCCTGCAAAGCCACAGGGGTGGAGCTGCCCAAGACCATGGGAACCTACCTCTTGCATGAGCATGACCTGGGTGTGAGACGTGGTGTCAAAGGAGATCATTTTTGAACTTTAAGATGTGACTGCCCTATTGGATTTCAGACTTTTACAGGTCCTGTAGCCCCTTTATTTTGGCCAATTTCTCCCATTTGGAATGGGTATATTTATCCAATGTTTGTACTCCCATTGTATCTAGAAAGTAACTAACTTGCTATTGATTTTATAGGCTCATAGGTGGAAGGGGCTTGCTTTGTCTCACATGAGACTTTGGACTTGGACTTTTGAGTTAATATTGAAATAAGACTTTGGGGGACAGCTGGGAAGCTATGATTGGCTTTAAAATGTGAGGACAAGAGTTTTGGGAGAGGCCAGGGGCAGAATAATATGGTTTGGCTGTGTCCCCACCCAAATTTCAAATTGCAGCTCCCATAATTCCCACGTGTCATGGGAGGAACCTGGTGTGAGGTAATTGAATCATGGAGGCATGTCTTTCCTGTGCTGTTCTTGTGACAGTGAATAATCTCATGAGATCTGATGGTTTTATAAAAGGGAGTTCCCCTGCACACGCTCTCTCTTGCCAGCCTCCATGTAAGACCTGCCTTTCTCCTCCTTTGCCTTGTGCCATGATTGTGAGGCCTCCCCAGCCATGTGGAACTGTGTGAGTCAATTAACCCTATTTTTCTTTGTAAATTACCCAGTGTCAGGTATGTCTTTATTAGCAGCATGAGAACAGACTAATATAACCTAGGACAGAAATACTATTTGACCCAGCAATCCCATTGCTGGGTATATACGCAAGGGAATATACATTATTCTACTATACAGGTACATGCACGTGTATGTTCATTGCAGCACTATTCACAATAGCAAAGATGTGGAATCAATCCAAATGCCAATCAATTATAGACTGGATAAAGAAAATGTGGTACATATACATAATGGAATACTCTGCAGCCATAAAAAGGAATGAGATCATGTCCTTTGCAGTGACACGGGTGGAGCTGGAAGCCATTATCCTCCGCAAACTAACACAGGAACAGAAAATCAAACACCACATGTTCTAACTTATAAGTGGGATTTGAACGATGTGAACGCATGGACACAGGGAGGGGAACACCACATACTGGGGCCAGTTAGGGAAGGAGAGCATCAGCTAACTAGCTAATGCATGCTGGGTTTAATACCTACATGATGGGTTGATAGGTGCAGCAAATCACCACGGAACACATTTATCTCTGTAATGAACTGCACATCCTGCACATGTACCCTGGAACTTAAAAATAATAATAAAAAGAGAAAACTACAAGCAAATATCTCTGATGACTATTAATGCAAAAATCCTCAACAAAATACTAGCAAACCAAATTCAACAGTACATTAGAAAGATCATTCATCATAACCAAGTGGGATTTACCCCTGGTAAACAAGGACGGTTCAACATATGCAAATCAATGTGAGACATCATCAACAGCATGAAGGATAAAAACCATATGATCATTTCAATTGATGCTGAAAAAGCATTTGATAAAATTCAACATCCCTTCATGACAAAAACCCTCTAAAAACTGGGGATAGAAGGACCATATCTAAATATAATTAAAGCCATATATGAAAGACCCACAGCTAGTATCATACTAAATGTGGAAAAATGGAAATTCTTCCCTCCAAGATCTGGAACATGACAAGGATGCCCACTGTCACCACTATTATTCAACATAGTACTGGTAGTCCTAGCTAGAGCCATCAGATAAGAGAAAGATATAAAGGTTATCCAAATTGGAAAGGAAGAATTCAAATTATGATTGTTTGCAGATAATATGATCTTATATTTGGAACAAACTAAAGACTCCACAAGAAAACTATTAGAACTGATAAACAATTTCAGTAAAGATGCAGGATCCAAAATCAACATACAAATGTCAATACCACTTCTATATGTCAACAGTGACCAATGTGACAAAGAATTTAAAAATTATTTCCATTTATAATAGCCACACAAAAAATTAAATACCTAGGAATTAACTTATCCAAAAAGTAAAAAACCTCAACCATGAAAACTATAAAACAGTGATGAAAGCAATTGAAGAGGGCACCAAAAAAGGTAAAAATATTCCATGTTCATAGATTAGAAGAATCAAAATTGCTAAAATGTCCATACTACTTAAAGCAATCTATAGGTTCAATGAATCCCAATAAAAATTCCAGTGATATTCTTCACAGAAATAGAAAAAAATCCTCAAATTTGTATAGAAACACACAAAAAAACCCAGTATAGACAAAGTTATCCTGAGCAAAAAGAACAAAACTGAAGGAATCACATTACCTGACTTCAAGTTATACTACAAGCTATAGTAACCAAAATGGCATGGTATTGGCATAAGAATAGACACATATACCAATGGAACAGAACAGACAACCCCGAAACAAATCCTCAGTATTACAGTGAAATAACATTTGACAAGGGTGCCAAAAACATACACTGGGGAAAATATAATCTCTTCAATAAATGGTGCTGGGAAAACCTGATATCCACATGCAGATGAATGAAATTAAACCCCTATCTCTCACCATATAGAAAAATCAAATCAAATTGGAGTAAATACTTAAATTTAAGATCTCAAGCTATTATACCATACAAGAAAACATTGGAAACAATCTCCAGGACGTTGGTCTGGGCAGAGATTTCTTGAGCAATATCCCACAAGCACAGGTAACTAAAGCAAAAATGGGCAAATGGGATCACAACAAGTTACAAAGCTCTGCACAGCAAAGGATACAATCAACAACAAAGTGAAGAGACAACCCACAGAATGGGAGAAAATATTGCAAACTACGCATCTGAAAAAGGATTAATAACCAGAATATATAGGGAGCTCAAATCACTCTAGAGAAAAAGAAATCTAACATTGTAATAAAAAATGGGCAAAAGATTTGAATAGACATTTCTTGAAAGAAGATATACAAATGGCAAACAGGCATATGAAAAGATGTTTGACATCATTAATCATCAGAGAAATGCAAATCAAAACTACAATAAGATATCATTTCACCTCTGTTGAAATGGCTTTTATCCAAAAGACTGGTGGTGACAAATGTTGGTAATGATGTGGAGAAAAGGGAATCCTTGTACAGTGTTTGTGGGAATGTAAATTAGTACAATCACTTGGAGAACACTTTGGAGGTTCCTCAAAAAACTAAGAATTGAGCTACCATACAATCCAGCAATCCCACTGCTGGCTATATACACCAAAGAAAGGAGATAAGTATATCAAAGTGATATCTGCACTCCCAGGTTTTTTTGCAGCACTATTCACAGTAGCCAAGATTTGGAGCAACTGAAGTGTTCATCAACAGATGAATGGGTAAAGAAAATCTCGTACATATACAAAATGGAGTACTATTCAGAAAAGAGAATGAGATCCTGTAATTTGCAACAATGTGGATGGATGGATGGATCATTATGTTAGTTGCAATAAGCCAGGCACAGAAAGAGAAACTTCACATGTTCTCACATATTTGTGGGAGCTAAAAATTTCAACAATTGAACTCATGAAGACAGAGAGTAGAAGGTGGTTACCAGAGGACTGGAAGGGTTGTTGGTAGGCAGGGGAGGTGGGGATGCTTAATGGGTACCAAAAAAGAAAGAATGAATAAGACCTAGTGTTTGCTAACACAACAGGGTGACTACAGTCAATAATAATTAAATCATATATTTTAAAATAACTAAAAGTATAATTGGATTGTTTGTAACACAAAGGATAAATGCTTGAGGGAATGGATGCCCCATTTACCACGATGTGATTATGACAATTGCATGTCTGTATCCATGTATTTCATGTACCCCATGAATATATACACCTACTATGTACTAACAAAAATTAAAAAGAAAAAAGAAAAAAGAAAATACATTAACAAATTTAAAAATACTATAAAATTCAAGAACTAAGAACAATTTTTCATAAATAAATCTATAACTAAAAATATTAGCTTAAAAAATGCTTGTAAGTAGTTCTATCATACACCACTATCAACTTTTGTGTCTCACTCATATAATGAATCTTCAATTAGTTTTTCCTTTGCCTATTTCCAGATGTCACTTTTTATCTTTTCTTATCCATTAACAATCAGAAAATAGTTTTTCTCAAAGTTTATTATTTTAACATTGCTAATAATTCTTACATAACTATGAAATCAAATTAGAAAAATAATGATTTTACTATTGAAAATAATAAAACTTCCTTTACTAGCTGAGGTTGAATCATTTATAATACATATACCAGTATACTCAAATGTATCAATTTTCTCATTCCAATTTTTTTATGCTAAGATTTGAAATTAGGTTGGCAAAACATTCATATTTGATTAACATAAATATTCTATTTATGAAGTGGGTTCATTACAGAAGATTTTGCTAGTGCTAATAACAAATATGTTTCCCATATATATATAAAAAAAATTAATATTGAAAAACTTTTGTGCAATTAGTGAAATGTAAATCTGACCCGAAATTAGAAGAAAACCACCTCAGGCTACTCTGTTTTATCATTTAGCACTGTGTTCCCCTTCAGTTGCACAGATAAGAAAGTAACTTCTACATTTACGATAAATTATAACATATTACGAATTTGTTAAAAGGCACTATTATGTCATAAAATATCTTTTTATCAAAGGACTTGATATATGTGCTAACACTATGTCACCTATGACCACTAAAGTATGAGTTGTTCAAATAGCATTTATTGTTTCAACATTTCTGAAATATTTTATCTGAAAATGCTCATCATTTGAAGGTTTTTGAAGCTTTTCAAGTCTGACTCCTTTTTGGAGTTAATACAATCTTTCTATAAAATACAAAATCCTCTCTTATGAATATGTGTAAGGATGGGCTAAAGCAATGGTTTTCTATTATTGAAATTCCTAGGGCTCCCACCCCAACCCGAGAAAACATTTGTCAAACTCTGGAGACATATTTGCTTGTCACAATTGGGCAAGAGAGTGCCATTAAGATCTATTTGGTAGAGGCCAGAGATGCTGCTAAACTTCCTGTAATGCACAAGACAGCTCTCACACCACTCCACAAGGAAGAATTATCTAGCTTCAAATGTCAATAATGCCAAGGTTGAGAAGCCCTAGGCCAACACAATGAAAATTGCAATCCTAGAAGAAAAAGGCTAAATTGTACCCCAATAGAAATTTTACTCTGAAATTAGCATAACTGGAATTATAAATGTAGGGTCCAGCAAATAAACAGAAAAGAACATCTAATGGAGATTTGAGCTTATCTAATCCTATGAATAATTCTGGACAATTAAAAAATATTTTCTGAGAATCTTGAAATGCATTTGCTAAAGTAGATAATTTCTAGGAAGTATTTTTAAAGTATTTTGAAGGAAAATGAAATGTAGTGGGATGTAGTGGGAAGGAATGTGATTCATGAAATTTGATTATTAACTTCTGAATAATGAAGAATTGGCTATGCTTTCAAATAAATTAGCTATACATATTATGCTAAATTACTTTCAGGAACATAATAGCATGTACAAAGAATCCTGGATATTAAAGCAATGCTCAGGTGATAGACTTCGAAGTTATGTTTTTATTATCAAACACTAATAAAATCACAATATCTCAAAAATTTGACAACACTGGGATATATACATTGAAATATAGTGAACCCTATCAATGATAGTAGACTGTTAAACATTTGGTAAATACTGATTTTTAACTTCTGAAATAGACATTTTTCTATTATCAAAATCAAGTTTCTGATTTGGCAAACTACCATGTAGTGAAGGAAAAATAATTAATATAAAGATAAGTCATGGACACAAAGAAGGGAACAACAGATATTTGGCCTACTTTAGGGTGGAGGGTGAGAACAGAGAGAGGAGCAGAAAACAATAAATATCACGTACTTACTTGTGTTAGTACCTAGGTGATGAATTAATCTGTACAACAAATCTCCAAGACAGGAGTTTACCTATAAAACAAACCTGCATGTGTACCCCTGAACCTAAAGTAAAAGTTTAAAAAAACTAAAAAATAAATAAATAGTAAAGTTAAGGAATCTAATAATAAGTAATTTGCATTTTCAACATCATTACTCTAAAATTGAATGTGGATTAGTAAAACATTAGATTATTAAGCTAACTGAACTCAATACCACATCTCATATTTAACTTGATTTTTATTATCACCATAATTATTTAGGTTTATAGCAATTGCTATTAACCCTATTGACTAGATACTTAAATTTAATTCAATTATTTTTATTAGGGACTATGCTAAAATATTCAAGCTATCTCTATGAATTAAAGGCAAGTTTCAAAATAAACACACTTGGAATGTTTTTAGTAATTCATAAAATCACTTCTTTTCATAAGTAATGTCATATAAAGAAATCAGTAATCCTGATATGTATAGTTGAATTGTAAAGTGGAAGTCTTCATCATATCAGGTTCAATGAGCCAATGCACGTAGAAATTTTTTTGTGGACCAAACTCATACTTATCTTTAAAAAAGTGATTAGTTCTGTTATAATAGGATACAGGCATTTAAGTCACCATCAGATGATACATGCTGCATATGAAATATATAATATCCAAAACACTGAATGAAAAATTTAGGGAAATGAATGAAGAAATCCAAAACATATGATTCAGAAATAATTAAACTGTTATGGGTGACAGCACATTTTGTAATGTTGATGAATGGAGACAAACAGCAAAATACAAATTTGATCACAAATTGATGATATCGATGATCTTCAAACCAGTAAAATAGGAAAGTATAACAAAAACAATTAGATTATTGGTGACACCATGTTTTGTAACGTAGATGAACAAAGAAAGACAACACTTGATCCTGCATCAATGGTATCAATTATCTTCAAGCCAGTATAATAGAAGACAGTATAAGTTGTTGTAAATATTTATGAAGAATATGTCCATGGAGATAAAGTCATAAGGAATCTTTTGTAAGATTCCTCTCTTACAAAAACCACTCAAAGCTTTGGCTCTACAATCTAAAACCTCATTTTGGAAAGCTGCTCAAGTGGTTCTGTATCTCGTCCTCTCTTCAGGCTATACTCAAATGGCCTGTAGACAAATGGTTATTTAGGGAAGTATGTGTAGAAAAGGAGAAACTCGGTCACACATTGAGCTTCTGAAAATTTTACTTGTTTAGTAACTTGGCAAGGCATTTAATCCCTCCTACATTTTGTGGATCAGTGCATAGAAGCAAATGACATAGTCTTCATCTATTTGAATAATGTCAAAGGAAATAGAAGTCTTATGTCCAAAAGTAACAGAATTCTAAATGCAATTATGCCTGTTTTCCATGCCTGTTTTTTTTTGTGTGTGTGTAAAATTTAGCTTTAGAAAACACTACATTAGATGAACAATGCCAGCTCAGAAAAAAATTCACCCTATGTAAGTTTGATGACAGCATTTCTGCTGTTAAACAATTCTTCAGAAGCTAGTCTTTTGCCAATACAACCAAGTCAGCCTGAGAGTCGCTCTGCTAAATTAAAACAGAGTGAAGTTCAAGTTTGTCCAAGTAATAGTTGATCTCATTGATGCTGTGCAGAAGATGGCAGCTCTCTGGCTCAAGGTAGATCAGACCTTGAGAAGAAGGATGTAAAATGGAAAAGAAGGAACTATTGTAGAAATTTGGGGTTTTAAATATTGTGACTCTATATTCTGGTTGTCCCTGTTTAATTTAATGTCAAAATTGTCTTAAATTGCAGGATAAATGATATAGCCATTCCTAATATTATACAAGGCAAATAGATAACAAAAATTCATACGAGGATAAAATCGAGGTAAAAAAACATACAAAAAACATTGGGCCTGGTGGTGCTAACCTGTAGTCTCAGCTTCTCGGGAGGCCAAGGCAGGGGAATTGATTGAGCCCATGAGTTCAAGGCTGTAGCATGCCATGATTATGCCAGTGAAAAGCCTCTACACTCCAGCCTGGGCAGCACTGCGAGACCCTATCTCTACAATACGCACACACACACACACACACACACACACACACACACACACACACAAGGGACACAAAGACAATTCATTATTTAAGCTACAAAGTGAATCTGATCTGTACAGGTCAAACCATTTGTCCACTGCCTCTGTGAAAAATCATTTGAGAAAGTAATACTTAATAATAAATATTGCCTAAGCAGTCATTAAAATAAACAGTTATCTTTTTAAGAAGCAACTACTGATAACTGCAACTAGAAAAGCAAATACAATTATTCATGAAATAGCAATTGCTAACCATGTACAAAAGCATAGAGTTATGCAGTCAGTTATTTGTGAGGAAATAACAAAACTCTCAACATCACACTGTAAACACAAAATAGAAAAGCCACTGTCAGTAAAAAGAAGTGTCAATAATTCTTTGTGGCAATGCACCACAAATATGGGTTAGTAAACTATCACTAACTCTTTGAAATAATCACAAATTTAAGGAAGCTTAACAGCAGCAACAGATTAAACAACTATCAATGAGCTGTGTAGGAAGGCACATGGAGACACTTTAAAATAACTCTTGAGGTTACATAAAAACATAGTTTACGTTTACTTATAGCTGTATCTAATCTAATTAAGAACCTATTCCTTATGATGAAAAAAAGAAACAAAAATAATTGCTTCACTAAATTCCGTAGTTGCCTGGTAATAACAGGAGGTTATTTGGTAAAATGCCATTTTTTACATTAATCAATACCTAAATAAGACCAGTCACTATTTTGTGGTGTAAAACAGTAATGTAAAACATTATTTCAGAAAGAAATAATTTTTTTTGCCTCACATCTTTATAGTCTAGATTGTAGAACACCAGACATAGTTACAACAAGATTACAATTTACAAAACATCCACAAAACAGTTGGAGAAAAATTTTAAAGTACTTAAATTTCCACTAGTATAATTATATTTGAGTAGAAAAATATAGCTTAAGAAGTCTTGTCTATTAGATAAATAATTAAAATCCAATTTCTAAGAGCTAAAGAGATTATCAGTTTTATTTAACTGGTTACCTTACATGTAAACTAGTTTTTTTGTGTGAGACCTCTAGCTATATGAAAATGCTTTCATTTTAGCAGTTAGGTATTTGATCTTAAACATATAGATAAACAGAGTATAATTAACCTCAAACTATAGGGAAAATAGATTATAGAAAAATGTTTAGAATCCTAAAAGCTACAGATGAATAAACAGGCGAGAAGCCAGCCAATGATTTTCCAATTTAGGGCCATATATCCATTCCCCAGTGAGTTCATTTTCATTTTTCCAGGCCCATGAGTACTTCTAGTTAACAAGGTGCATTCCTATATCATTATTATGGTTTCCAAAAGATTAAACATTGATAGCATGGTCATTGTTACTTTTTCAACATGGAGATTTCTATATAGGGTTTGGAATCTAGGAAAATGATGTGTTTGATGGGGGTAATAAAGGTATCTGTGACTGATCCCTTATGAACCTTTCCTCACAGCAAAATTAAAAAATTTAAATGCCTCCTGAAACATACAGAATCTGTTAAATACTTACATCCTCCAAGCAAAAGCAGTATGAAACCACTAAAGAAAATGAAATAACCAGCATCAGAATCTTATTATATTGTATATTCAAACAATGTAAGCAGCCTTCATTTTATATTTACTTATTTATTGAAGGTAGTCTAATGAGAGTTAATTGAATATTCATTAGTTTGTAACTAAGCACGATCATATTCTTTGGCTTTTTGATATCTGCATGCAATCTAAAATTCATCCATATAATCATTCAGTGACTTAAAGCACTCTGTTCGACTAAAAGTAATCTATAAAGTCTTAAACTTCTTAATTTATTTATAATCCATTAAATTGTTTCTCTAGAATTCATGCATCCAGACCGTAGAGGCAGTATATGATTATCTACAACACCACTTTGTTCTTCTGTTAACCATCTACTTCATTATTTTCATTACTGACAGCAAAGCTCTCCTTGTTCCACTGTCCTTAGGATGCAGGCTATTTATTCTGCTATATTTCCCTGGTCAAACTATTTTAAATGAATTCTTCTAAACAAACTCTTGTCCTCAGAGGATATCTTGGCTCTCTTATAAGCCAGAAAAACATACTAGTATCCAGGAAAAGCTTGTTATAGCAAATCATCTGCTTGAAAAATGATATTTTAAAATCTATTAGAATAATTAAAAATAAAAACGTTCAAGTATGTTATTACATACCTGTTCTACAAAATCTACTGGAAAAAAAAGTTGTGATTGTCTTATAAAAGGGATAGGAAAATAAGTTCTCAGCTTGAAAAAAGAAAAGACAAGAGAGGAATCTTTTTAAAAAAAATAAGGACATATGAATGAGATGTAAATAAAGCAATTCCAGACGGTAGAGGCACTATACGAGAAAGTACTCATATTAGCAGTATCACTGTCATATGGAGGGCCAGGAGGAGACAAAGACAAATGAAGAGGAGACATTCGATTCAAGAGATAAGCCGAAGAGGGTAAATGGAAGACTTAAAACAAAACAAAACAAAACAAAAACTGAACTAGGTCCAGAAAAAAATGTGGAGCCAGTGGCATTGATCAAGAAATAGATTAATGTCATATTTTTCTCTGTATACATACATAAAATATGTATGGAAAACTAAGTTTAAGTCGTAAAATAGGCTTTTTAAGGAGTATAAAGCATCAACTCTTAGAAAAATTGTGAAAGACTATAATTAACCTCGATCTACAGAGTAAAACCCATAACTATTGTTTATGGAACAGTTTTCTTCAGGGTACTCAGCAAACTTTATAGATTATACTTATATCATTAGCTTTTATAATATCCCTGCATGCTACATAAGGATAATTTTAATTTTCTCTATTATATAGGAGAGGAATTGGAGGCATAGATAACAAGTTTGAGAATTAAGATAATAGAAAGACTTAGGTAATTACCACAACTAGCACAAGAATTACCATTGTCATCAAAAGGTTTTATTTCTAGTCTCAAAATAATTGTGCAGATAAATGTTGGCAAAAAGTATTACTGCCGTAATTGCAGACCTAGCAACAAAATAAAATATCATAAGTTAATGAGAGTTCTTGGTGAAAATCTACTAAAAATAGATTTAAAATTTTAACTTTTCTGAGACAATAAACCTTTAAATAATTCAATTTTCTTAATGGCAGCATGATCAATTTAAGATAAAATATTCTTTTAACATAATAAATATGGCCAGGTGCGATGGCTCATGCCTGTAACCCCAACATTTCAGGAGGCAGAGGCGGGAGGATCACTGGAGATCAGGAGTTTGAGACCACCCTGGCCAAAATGGTAAAACCCTGTCTCTACTAAAAACACAACAACAACAAAAATTAGCCAAGCATGGTGGCGGACATCTATAGTCCCAGCTACTCGGGAGGCTGAGGCAGGAGAATCAACTTAACCCAGGAGGTGGAGGTTGCAGTAAGCTGAGATTGTTCCACTGCACTCCAGCCTGAGTGACAGAGCAAGGCTCTGTCTCAAAATAAAAAATAAATAAATAAAAAAAAGAAAAAGAAAAAAGGTATCTATATAATATATAGATATAGATACACAAACATATGTATATATAAAATAAATATGCTTTCCTCTTTACTATCATTAGAGCAAAAATATAATCCCGATAATGCCTGTTATTAATCTCCTTGGGGACACTGACTGTTTTCCAAACCCATTTTTTATCCCTCAAGACTTTGTACATTGGGCACTCATTAAATATGTGTTAAATTTAGATTACTGGAATTAGACTAAGATATTAGTTAGCAGTCAGTTATTGTTACATCTAGACAAAATTTAATAGAACAGCTTTTCATTCTTTGGAATTTCACTTCATTGTACTGAAGAAGCTTAAAATGATGAACTTCTATACATAAAATAAGTAAAAGGATGAGAAATATTCATGATAATACCCTATGTAAAATAAAGTTCCGGATTAAGTGAGATTGCAAAGACAAATGTAAATTAGGTTAGATAATCCAAAACTTCATTTTATGATACTCAACTTTTAAAATCCTTTGTTTTGTTTAATGAAACAAAATTCACACTTACTTTGCAAAATAGGTCTTTTTTATTTTTATTTTTAAATTAATTAATTAATTAATTATTTTTTTGAGATGGAGTCTCACTCTGTCACCCAGGCTGGAGTGCAGTGGCACGATCTTGGCTCACTGCAAACTCTCCTGCCCGGTTTCAAGCAATTCTCCTGCCTCAGCCTCCCAAGTAGCTGTGATTACAGGCGCCTGCCACTGCGCCCAGCTAATTTTTGTATTTTCAGTAGAGATGGGGTTTCACTATCTTGGCCACGCTGGTTTTGAACTGCTGACCTTGTGATCCACCTTCCTCGGCCTCTCAAAGTGCTGGGATTACAGGTGTGAGCCACTGCGCCCGGCGGCAAAATAGGTCTTTTAAAATATGTTTCCTATATATGACGTTATACTACTTTCCTCAGTTTACCAGCAAGCATAGAGATATGTGCATGCAGCAATTAAAACATGCTATCACTAAATATTCTCCCAATGTATAAAGAATAAGCAATAGGTTTCTTATGATTGTTCACCTAGAATTACCTCTTCTATTTCAAAGGAAATAAAAAATAGATGACTCACGATATTTTTATAGTTTTAATTGCTAAAACGTGTGTGTCCACCTGTATTCTATTTTGATGCCCTTAGTGCTCTAGTAATAGATATTTAACATTTTATGGATAAAACACTTTATTATCTATTGGTAGAATAGATTGGTGAAGATATAATTTGTGAGAGCAAAAGACCAATGAATAAAGGACATTTCAAAAATAATTAAGAAAATTAAGTTCTGTATTATTTAATTAAATTAAACTCAATATTTTCCTTCCCCCAGTAACATCTACCTGCACTGGGAAACTGAAAGACACTTGAACAACAATCTACTAAAATTTAATTTGTGGTCAAAGCAATTTATTTGGTCTATTATGCTACTAGATTATTTAATTATTCATTCTTGATTAGTTTTGTGAAGATGACTGTAGACTGATAAATACAAAGGGAGAATATTAATTTCTTGAGTATTTGATTTTTAAGTGAGAATTAGTTTTCATCTGTACTTTATAGTCTTTGCTAAAGAAAAATTCCATCAAAAACTGGTCCAAACTCATACTCTGGTAAAATCATGAAGATAGATACATTATTTTATAGATAAAACTCAAACAAACTCAGAAAGTTTTCTGCAGAATGACCTTATTGCTTTTATCATCACTTCTCATACAAGGTGTCATCACCTCTGATACAGAAATCTTACCAATCCATCAATTTTTGTGATCTAAGATGGAAAGATCATACTTCGGTTCAGTAAGTGTCTCCACAGCAGTGTTGTTATATAATCAATATAAATCAGTGTCGACAGCAAGAATAATTTATGCCAAGAAAACTACCCACATTGGGATATTTATTATCTTAGATTATTAGCATTGATCAAAATTATTAAAGCCAATTTGATCTGTATAATACAACCTCATGTTTTCATTACAGAATTCTATACCAATTAATTTTGTCTTGTATAAATATGTTTTTATTTTAGGATTTAAGTCATTTCCTTTGGCAGGAATAATATTAAGTTCAAATTTATTTTTATTTAGATACAGTAGACAATGAAATAACAGATCAATATATCTGTACCTAATAACATAAAATTTAGTGGTGCTTTTTATAGTTAGTTGGTAATATTAAGAGCCATGATGTAAGTAAATCATTCAGATTTGGAAACACATTTGTTCTTCAGAGCCTCAATTTATAAATTCTAGAATTGAACTATTTACAAAGTACAACTTATGTTCCATAAATGTCCATCCATACTGTGGGATTATTAATAACAGATGTATTTAACAAAAGGCATTAGTGGACGTTGAATACTAACCAAGACTCTGATAATAGTAATGAAGTCAAAAGTTACTTAATCCTATTAGTGTCACACTCTCATTTATTTAAGACCTGACAGCATTAATAAAGATTCATTTGTGAAGACAATGAGTTTTATGTTGTCATTTTTTCCCCACTGGAAGTGTACTTTGATAATAACCCCAGCTTTCAGAAATCTCATCGTCATTAGCATTTGATTGTCATCACTTTTGCTTTTTAACACTAGATCAAAAATATTAATACGCAAATTACAGAATTCAGAGAGTATAAAATCAAGTAATCTTAAAGCTGAAATGGAGAAATTTTAAGTGAAACTTCATTTTATATTTGAAAAAATGAGGAAATCATTATAATCAAACTCTTCTGAGTCTCTTAGAGGCAAATAAACTAAGTTTTCTAAAATTGTTACACTCATTGTTATAGTATATTCTCTCTGCACTGACATTCATGAATCTTTACTCACTTCTGATGTTACACATCACTTTGAGTTATGGTTACATAATGTTAAAAATGTTAATTTCTTCAGAACAACAAAGTTTGCTTGCTCTTTGTCTTCACAACGTATTATTTGATGCCTTGTTCTCGGCAATTTAAATCAAGATTTCTAAATCTTGTGGTAGATGCGATTTTTCACAATTTAGATTTTCTAACCCCAGATCTCAAAAAAAACTGACTCTAATTTTAGTTTCATAAATCCAGTCCAACTCTTGATCAATGGGGAAGATGTTTTCTTAAAATGGAACCAAGGGCCCAAACATCTTGGCTATATTAAAAGACTACCCCAGATTAAATGATCTTTTGAGATTCATGGAAAAGATGAGGATGCCTTATGGGATGGGTAGAAACAAGGGAAGGCTTTGAGTAGGATCACTAATCTGAGAAAAAGTTGATCATCATGTTCTGTCAATACAAACTGTCATCCTTTGAAACACTGTCATGCCTTCCTTAAGGAAATCAATCAGCACACTATCACTGGGCTAGTATAGAAATGTGACTGTTGATATACGCCAGGGAAGATGGAAATTTGAAGTAGAAAATAAAAATAACTGTAACATCATTATATAAACTAATTTCCACTGAATTCCTACCATGAGAAAAGAAGGAAGTCCCTGTGGTTTATATACATATTCTGAGTCAGACTGGGTGCTTGAGGGATGTTTCTATTTGTGAAAATGTTGGCTTTCCTGTCAAAAAATACTTACAATATTTTAAAAGCTTTATAAATAACAAGCCATCTGAATTAAAAAGTGAAAGTTAAAGAGATCCTGTGATTTCCTACTCCTGACCAACAGTTCTTTCAAATACTGCAATGTGTAGTATGATGTGTGTGAGTATGTAAATAGCTATATGTATATAGGGAATTAGCATTGCCGTATGACTTTACTTGAAAGAGAGAAAAGAGAAGGTTTCAAATCTGGATTCTTTTTTAAGTGGCAACTATTAATAACATCAAGAACTCTTATAGATGATTTTTTTTTCTTTAGAGAGTAACATGATCCATTAAAAAGTTGAAAATCTCATCAAAGTCACATATATAAGTTTTATTTTTACTTATTTTTTAAACAAGCAGAATTACTTGGTAATTACTTCATTCCTCCACTTTTTCCTTTTTAAATTTTATTTATTTTTTGAGACAGATTCTCTCACTGTTGCCCACGCTGGATTGCAATGGGGCAATCTTGGCTCACTGCAACCTCTGCCTCCTGAACTCAAGCGATTCTCCTCCCTCAGCCTCCCGCCACCACGTTCAGCTAATTTTTTTTTTTTTTTTTTTTTTTTTTTTTTTGTATTTTTGTAGTAGAGACAGGGTTTCACTATATTGGCCGGGCTGGTCTCAAACTCCTGACCTCCACCCGCCTCAGCCTCCCAAAGTGCTGGGATTACAGGTATGAGCCACTGCACCCAGCCCTTTTTCTTTCTTTCATTCTTCTCCTTTTGTATCATGAATCTGCAGTGATCCTGCTCTGAAGGTCATCTATCCATCTACAATCTGTCTGTTGATTAGGAGTCAGGAACTGCATTCTGGTTCCTACCTCTATCATTTACCAGTCACATGATGATAAGCATAATACATATCACCCTGAAACTCATTTTCCAAATATTTAAAATGTGAAATAATACTTTCCCTGTTTGTGCCAAGGTATACTGAAACTCATAAAAAGGTAAGCTAAATTAATATATGTATATATTAGTTTTAGAAATAAATATTCTAAATCTTATGAAATTTCATACTACATACATTTTAAACATTTAATAAATATTTTCTGCCAATGTCTTTAATTTCAGTTAATTAATATCAAATAGTCAATAGTAGGACCCCTTCCTGTATAAATTGATCTATTTAAATATTTAAATTGACCTTTTTTCCTAGAATTTTTCTCTATATTTCTCCCTTCTCTCCCTTTGCTATTTGAACTATTCAAATACATTTTATATTAGCCTAGCTAGGATAAACTGTGATTTTGCTATTCTTGTCTATTCAACAAAAGTAGAGCAAATTAATATTAATTAAATTCTCATCCTATTCCGCAGGACAAAGGGTCTTTTAAAAGAAATTATTATGGTTGGCCTACTTATTTCACATTGTAAAATTTACGAAAGTTTATGGATAAATCAAAACATGCTTCTTTTCTCTCTTTTTCTTTAACTCTCCTTTCCCATAGCATATATGCCACTTTCGAGACAGGGCCTTTTTGCAAGTCAAAGTGCATTCAGTAAAAGTCACCCATGTCATGGCCCTCTGCATGCCTGGAGCTATGCTTTGTGTTCCACTCTCATTAGTTTTAACAAGCAGTCAAAACAGTATTTGTCCACGGGGCCATACAAATGCCCCAGTACTTTAGCCACATCATATAGTTACTTTAGGCTTATCACACGTTCTAAAACAGAAAGAGATTTTAGAGCATTTCTAAGACTCATCTAAGAACCTGTAGTGAGACTTTTTGTCATTTGCTGACAATCTTTCAAAGAATGTCAAATGAAGGCACATTTTAACAAAGCTAAAATTATGCCAGCAGGCTTATTTGTTTTATCTGAATTAGTTAAGCAGCTTTCAAGTCAAATCAGAAATTTCTTGGAAGTTCGTTAAGCTTCCCTACGGGAGACATGACAAAATTATTCCTTGAATAAACCACTACATTTTAAAACAACACATTTCTCAATATGATCAGTTGAAGAGACCCTATTGCTAATATCCAATTTAAACTTGGTAAGGTCTCATTTTGATTTTACCTATTGATTTTTATTGTCCAAATAAACTTTTTATTTATTTAGGCTGTGCTGTGCAATATGATAACCACTAACCACATGTGGCTATTAAAATTAAAATGGAATTAATTAAGCATTTAGTTCCTCAGTAGCAATAGCTACTAAGTACTTTCAAGGACTATAGCCATGTGTGACTAGTGGCTACTGTGTTGTATCACAGATTATAAAACTACCGCCCTTGCAGAAAATTCTGTTGTGGAATGTTGCTTTAGAGAGAGAGACTATCCACTCCGCTACTCAATTTATTATTTCAAGTGATAAACCTCACATTTCTATAAGTAGTTGAGTGTTTTAAAGCAGCTTCAAAAATCTTCTATGCAGGTATATCTACTCCATACTAAGTGCTTATTTTTCCCAATTCTGCCCCTATGATAATTATCATCCCCATATTATGACTGAAGAAATTAAAGGTCAAAAAGATTAAGCTGAAAGTAGCATGTCTGGTAAGAGGTAAGCACAAAACTGTGATCCATATCTGTCTGACTCCTGAATATTTTTCCATTTCATCAGATTAGGAGATGTCATTGCGGGAACTTCACCCCAAAGTGCTCATTTAAAAATCATCTGATTTTTAGTTTTTTTCAGGAACCTCCAAACTGTTCTCCATAGTGGTTGTATTAATTTACATTCCCACCAATAGCATAGAAGGGTTCCCTTCTTTCCAAATCCTTCTCTTTCTGCTTTTCACTTCATATACTCAAACATATTTGCATTTCACTGAAATTTGCTCAAGAGGTCTGTAGCCTCCCATTTCTGAATGAATTTACTAACAAATATATCTTTACAATAGATCAGCATCAGTTGAGCAATGTTCCCACATTATATATCCTCTAGGTCAAAACCTTCAGATGATATATATCAGAATGTCTTATTTATATGTTTTGGGGCATATTTTTAACACTAGTTATTATGTAGACCATAGTTTGGCAGAATATTTATAAAAGTGTGAAAATCCCCTGAACATATCTATGTGAAACATGTACATTTGTTATTTCATTAACATATATTTTCCAAGATCATTCAAGTGCATTGTACTATTTCACATACCCCAATCTGAGTTATCTATTACTTTTTATACCATATAAGTAAGTAAAAAGAATTGATCATTAACTTGATAAACGTGGCCCCTCTGCACATATTTTGAAGAATACCAAATATTCAATCTATTCTTCTCTCTACCTTCTCCATCCTAAGACCTAAATCAAGCCAGGATAGGTTATTCAAATCAACTGATTGAATCTTTTTTGTTAAAAGGCTTACTTACCCTTTACAACAAATGAACACTCTGTTTTCAAATAATAGTTAAAATAATGAAAATATTTAACATTAACAGAACATTGACTAAAATTTAATCTCAATTTGATGATTCAGGATATGCTAAAGACCTTGCTTTGCCTTGAAATCCTCATGAAAAATATTTATCTATATATGTTCAGAAATGCTAGTAATAAATTAAATTGTTCTAGTCACTTGTCAAGTAGATTTATTTGGCACCATATCGAATGGCAAGATAAAATTTTTGTATCTAAAGTAATCACTAGGAAAAATTGACAGTCAGATTTCTGGATTCATTCTTAATGATTTGCTTATGTCAAGTTTTTGGCAGAAGCATGACTGGACAGATTAAAAGAACGAAGCTGGGCAAACTACTGATTTGTAAATAGCAGGGCTGACCTCCTTGTCTGATCCCTTCATAGATTAATGGAAACACAACTGTTTGAAAATGAATATACATACCATGAAAATTCATAATTCTCATGTAATTGAAAAAACTGCATTGATGAATTTTCTCCACTATGCTTTAAATTACATAAATTTTGAAAAATTGGGGTGATGGCTTATTCAAAATTTGAAATACATTAATATTTTTACTCTTTAAAAAATGAGACATCTTTAACAAAGCGATTTTAAAACGCACCTTAATTAGCTCGTAGTTTTGAACTCCGTTTATTCCTACGTCAGGATCAATGGCCGCTGGGAGAGTATATTTAGAGTTTATAGCCGAGTTCTCTGGAATTGATATGTTGATAACCGTTGTTGGGAACAATGGTGCATTATCATTTATATCTTCTATCAGAAAACGTATCTTAACCAGTCTAAATATTTCATCCGGCAAAATGGCAACCTCCACTTCATAAAAGCATTGCTCATCCGTTGGGATACCAACACATAATTTCTCACGATCAATGCGAGCGCCAGTAGTGAAGATCTCACCAGTACCCTCTTCAATTCGAATCAGTGGCACATCTCCGGTCTTGTACACTAGCTTGAACTGCATAGCAGATGATAAGGACTTGTTTGAAACCAGCGACAAGTTAAGGTCTTTCAACAAGTCGCCTATCAGGACGTTTTCTGGCATTTCTTCCCGGATGGTGTAGTTCTTCTCCTGGGCGCCAGAGTGGAACACCACGCATGCTAGGAGGACCGCGAATATGTACGTCCCGGACAACAAGTCCATAACAGGCCCACTTCTTACAGTTGGTCGTGTTAGCCCGCACAGCACTGACCAAGAGGAGAGAGAGAAGAGGGAGAATAAATTATTAAGAAGTCAACCCTAAACATGCATGTTAACAACAGTTGTTTTAAATTAAAATCACTAAATGAGATGTTAGCATAATTGAGACTCTGTTAGTGATAAATTTGTTTTGAATCAAATATTATGAATTTGTACAGTAAGAATAAAGATAAATGAAATAAGATAACTAAAGTATAAAAAATGACACAGAATACCTATAAAAGTGTCCACCATTGATAAATATATAAAAGATAATACTTTAATATACCAAGATAGTTAGAGAATACAAATAATTAAAATATTTAATTCAACAGTTAAGGGAAAATAACGGGTATTTGTTACAAATCACAAAATATAATCTTTATTCTTTGTTATAATATGGGTTTAAAATGCAATTATTCTCTTGGCAATGAATAATTTACACAATAGTCCATTTCTTCAGCTCTGGGCATCAAAGTGAAAAAAAAATTGATCTGGATAAAAGGAGACAAATAATTATTATAAAGGAGGGACTAAGAAAGTTTGATTTGAAGAAGAGAAGTTTGGGAGAGGAGAGGTGTTGATGTGACAAATGCCTAAACATTGTAACAACTATCATGTGCAAAGGAGATTAGAGGTTTTTTCTTTGGAGAAGAAAAACAAGAATAGCTATTAATATAAAGTACAGGTAAGCGACTTTCAGATTGACATAACTGCTTATTAAAGGATTCTGAAAAAAAAATACATTTCAGGATATTTCAGGAGTGTATTCCATATCTTTGGAGGTACTGCACCACCAGATTAGATCTACTATATTTGCTTTAGATATATAGATATGGTAGATGACGTCCAAACATTCAATGGGAGAGTTAGACTAGAAGACATCCCAACCCTGAGAATTTATGTTTATAGAACGCAGAAGGTAGTTCATATAAAAATGGGTTTTCACATCTACAGACTAACAGGAATTACACAACTTCAAGGAAGAGCTTGAGTAGGGCTTGAAAATAAGAAAGGCATTTAAAAACAGTACCAAGTTGAAAGTGAGTCAAAAATCAATCTCTCTTGCTACTTCTCCCTATCATTTTTCACTCACTGAAAGCTTTAAAATTATTTCAGTTCTTCAACTCTCTGACAAAATTCAAAGAGGAATTTTGATTTTCTTAAAATCTGCAATTTTTTTCTTCAGTTTCCTTTCGTAATTCTCAATTCTTATTCTCTATTTTATTTAATATATTCTCAAGTTTATATATTAAATATATTTTAATCTCTAGTATAATTAAACATTCTAATGTGCTTCTTCTGGATGGTATTTGTAAATGATATGTAAACAGAATTAAATTTGCATCACACTGAGCTAAAGCCTATCAGATGTTATACTTTTATAACTAAATGAAAGTTAATCCAACTATTAAGGTATTTAGCAGTTTTGAAAACTCAGTGGTCAGATGGTTACTTAAAATTCCATTCCAGAAATGTATTAATGCATATATGTATCCAATTAAGGAATTTCTCAATATTTATTGGTATTTGATAACAACAACAAGTTTTAGTAATTGTTCTAAAAACAGGAGGACTATAGGATATAAATAAGTTGTTATGGATATTGTGCTCTGATTATGCCAAGCAACATGTTATATGAAATAACTGTCCCATTGCATAGCTGCACATCTGCATTTTTAAAAATATGCATATGCCAATGTTGGAAGACACAAAATTGGAAAAAAAGAAATCTTCCTATTTATAATCAATAATCAAATAAATGCATCTGTTGCAACAATTGAGATAGTTTGGGTCGGGAGTAGACTTTAAACATCTCATTAATTTTTATCACAAAATTTGAAAATATATGTTATGAATCCAACGACTTTCCTGTGTTGAGCATTTGGTATCATATATAAAATACGTTAGTTATGATAGTGAGTAATGCTAGAGCTGAAGACATTCTTTATCCTAGTAAAGAACACAAAAACACTGTTGCCTGTGGTATAGTATTTTTAGCATCATTTGTACAATGATGTGCATTGGGATTACATAATATAAAAGCTTGCTCAAAATTCAGTCTTGGGAATTTTTGGTTTTATACTCTGTTATGAAAGTGAGATTTAAAATACCCCATTGATACTACCAGCTAATATGCACACATATATGTGTTCTATATGCTGTGAATCTAGCATATATAAGAAGTTTTGGATGTTTATGTGATTTTATAAATGTCATGCAAACATAAGCAGAAATAAAAATGGGGCAGTGACAATTGGAATTAAAACTATAGCTCTGTTCTTATCTTACCCTTAGGTATTACACATTATTACAACTGGCAGAAGAATACTACAGACTGTTTTTAAAAACACTGCAGGATATTCTCACTTATAAGTGGGAGTTAAATGATGAGAACTCATGGACATATACAGGGGAACAACACACACTGGGGCCTACTGGAGGTTGGAAGATGGGAGGAGGGAGAGGATCCGGAAAAATAACTAATGGGTACTAGGCTTAATACCTGGGTGATGAAATAATCTGTACAACAAACCTCCATGGCACAAGTTTACTTATATAAACCTGCAAATGTACCCCTGAACTCAGAATAAAAGTTAAATTTAAAAAAATGTGATAAAACAACCTTGAATTCCTGGATACCAACCCTCCAAAAAAAAAAAAAAAAAAAAAAAAAAAAAAAAGAAAAGAAAAGAAAAACAAAATAAACAAATAAAAGCATTGCATGCATGCTGCAATATTTCTACACAACAGAAACAATTAATGGAGCAATCTAGTTCCAAGAAGTCACCCTCTCCCAATCCATTCTAAATCTGTTCTACTCTATTTTTTATTTATTTTTTTTTATTATACTTTAAGTTCTAGGGTACATGTGCACAACGTGCAGGTTTGTTACATATGAATACATGTGCCACGTTGGTATGCTGCACCCATTAACTCGTCATTTACATTGGGTATATCTCCTAATGCTATCCCTCCCCCCACCCCCACCCCATGACAGGCCCCGGTGTGTGATGTTCCCCATCCTGTGTCCAAGTGTTCTCATTGTTCAACTCCCACCTATGAGTGACAACATGTGGTGTTTGGTTTTCTGTCCTTGCGATAGTTTGCTCAGAATGATGGTTTCCAGTTTCATCCATGTCCTTACAAAGGACATGAACTCATGCTTTTTTATGGCTGCACAGTATTCCATGGTGTATATGTGCCACATTTTCTTAATCCAGTCTATCATTGATGGACATTTGGGTTGGTTCCAAGTCTTTGCTATTGTGAACAGTGCCACAATAAACATATGTGTGCATGTGTCTTTATAGCAGCATGATTTATAATCCTTTGGGTATATACCCAGTAATGGGATGGCTGGTTCAAATGGTATTTCTAGTTCTAGATCCTTGAGGAATTGCCACACTGTCTTCCACAATACCGTCATCATAAAAAAAATTTAAAATATGTTTCATAACTGGAAATTCATTCAGTGGTTTTAAAAATGGGGAAGAAATATTGAGAAAAAACTACCATTTCTAAAGCTTAAGTGAACATATATGTTGCCAACCTAGAAGGAATATTCACCCTCTAGTTAATAAAGAGTTTGAGATGAAATGAATTCATGTAGGTTTAGTCACTTATTCAACAAATACTTATTAAGCAATTTTTTATGTCAAGCACAGTTCTAGACACTGAAGGTACATCAGTGAACAAAACAGTTTATATTTGATAATATATTCTAGTATGTCTTTAATTCAGAGTTCAAATACTGTATAATTAACTCATCTCTGCTTCTACCAGGATATGAACATGCATGTTTAAGTAACATCAATCTCCAGATTTTGATTTCAACCCTCACATTTACCACTTGAAACTTTATTATATTTAAAATTAAGAGTTTTCTTTGAAAATGCTGAGTTTAATTCTTTGAATGAACAGTACAGAAATTTAGCTACTAAATATGGATATAAATAATCACTGCTGAGTCTTATGGAAGCATGGTACATTTAACTCAGATATCCAGGGAAAATATGCCTACATACATATCTTAACACATGTAAATTACATTCTAATTTTTCTGTCTCTCTTGAAAAATGTGACTAGATAACCTTAAATTTCTTTACCCTTCTCCTACAACCCACTCCTACTATAGATTAATGTTAGTTTGAAAATTGATAAAGGAAACAACACAAAAGAAGACAAAGAACTAACATTTTTGACAAATTCCAGCAGTATCCATGCTATTTAAGTGATGCCCTTTATCAGCAAGACATCATGGTTGGGTAAGCAATAATTGTATTTAGAGGTACACAATAATGACAATTAGAGAGAGCAAAATCAGAAATAAAATAAGCATCTCTGAAAATTTAGAGATATATAAAGCAAAAATGGAAGTTCATTTTATTATTTCTGAGTAAGTAAGGGAGCTATGCATCTACTATATGCAATTCTAGAAATTTCAAACCACACCACACAATTAATGTTCAAATGCTTTGTCAGAAGAATTTCAAGGCATAATTTCCTTGAGTTTTTAAAAACTTTTTCTTCATTATAGTGCTGGCTTCATTTGTAATATATTTAAATGAATTCTATGTGAATGACTGGATTATGTGCTACAACAACAAATACATGAGTGAATGGTTTATATGCTACAATTTTTGTACAATTTCTACAGTAGTACAAATTTAAGTATTACATGAAGATAAGAAATATCTATATGCTGCCTATTATCCTAACTCCACTTAGATCTCATCATTCCAATTATTTCAGTGTTTCATGAAGTCAAAAATACACCATTTAACGGCTATAATATATTAGGTGGTCACTACTGTGTTCTTGGTCTCACATACAAGCAAAACTTCTTTCACAGCCTGGGTAAACAATAAGGTAGTTCTTGAGGTTGACAGGAATCTAGAACATTGCAAGAAAAGTAACCACATTGGGAGAAAGACAAATTGGAGCAACTGATAACCTAATATTTTCAGAGGAACTGACCACAGCAATCAAAGGGGGGCAAGGGCATTGGCCGTCCAAATTTCTGTAACTATTTCCTCTGTATTCTGAAACTTGAGATGTCAAAATAAAAAATTTAATAAGGCACACTAATTATATAAGACTGGTTCATTAAGTTTTATTCCATAAAGAGCTTGCTTATTGTACTTATTGCACATGTCTAATTTTTCACATTTGGTCTAATCTTCTCTGAGAAAGTGGATTCCATCAATGCTGCTTCCTTCTCCAAATTCTTTATTGTTTGCTGATTCATTCTAGCATTCCAACAACAGGTAGTGTGGTGTTCTCTAATAGGGTTTCAAAATCAGATAATAATCAAGCTCAAATAGCACTTATAAGACAAATTATAAAGGTTGCTCTTCTATATTAATTTTTCTGGATTTTTGATATATGATTTAGGGAACATTTGAAACATGGCTTTACAGAATAATCAAGCAAGAGACACATTCTTTATGCCAAAAATATAATGTTTGTCTATCATCACACATTATTCTATTGCCTCAGGGTGAATGTAATATTGCTTGTTTCAGTATCTAATAATTATTTTACTGTACTTTGTCAATAAGTACCAGATTATCATAATAAATAAGTCCTAAACTCATCAAAGTTCAAAGGATAATTTCCACTTGGTGTAGTATTTTAATTGCTCTATGTGATTTCAAATCAGTTATTTCATTTAATCTATATAACTATGTGATATATATATAAATATCTATAGGCATTGCTTTATATATTAAATTTTTTTATCAAATAGGCATTAATTTCACATTCTGTAAATTCTCTAGATAATCACACTTTAAGAAGGTAACCAAAGGTCCCTCACATGTGCAAAAGAAAAGAGAAAGAAACAAAAAGTGATGGGCTTGGAATCTATTATTCATGGGTGAAATTATGTAGGCGGTATAGCATCATAAAATTAGAGATCAAGGGGTATGGAGAGGTGATGTTCAATAATGGAGGGTTCGGGCATGACAATTTTAGCCATTTGTTAACAAATGCGGTTTCTTCATATATATATAATGTGTGTGTGTGTGTGTAATATATATATATATATATTTGTGTCTTCACTGGGTATTTGTTGAAAAGCCTATTTTGAGTTTTATATATAAGGATAAGTAATACTTCTATTAGTCACTATTTCATGAATTAATAAAACAGTACAGGAAAATGGGTAGCAATATATCTACCATATTAGTGTTTAAATTATCTATGTAGAAAGACCAATTAATATTTTACTGTTGACTGCTCACCTCCCCAAACTTCAGTACTAATTGCAATATCTGCACAAAGCACTTTATCAGATTACTCCGCTATATACGATGCATGTTCTAGCATGACTTAATTTATTTTTTGTTTGTGTTGGGTTCTAATTTATCAAAATTACAATGCAGTAAAATCAACAGTAGAAAGCAAATGAGATATAGCACCAGAATCTTGGAAATGATGGCTAAAAACAATGTCCAAGCCGACGGTCTGTAAAACAAATCAAGGTAAGATATTAGTTATCAAAAAATGAATTATGTCCATCAATCTATTGTTCCAAGGAACAGATAAATGACTTTCATCTTTAATAGTTGCATTCATTCACCCCATGAGACAATGAAGCTCTTCCTATTAAGATGACTTTGGAGTTGCACAATCCATAATCAGTAACTACACATACTAGAACACTAAGCAAAAATGACATAGCAAACTTTTAAAACCAATCTTACGACTTGGTTTATCAACTGCCTAATAACAGATGCCTCAGCCTAAAGGTTCAACAATATTCCTTCTCCTTTCAGTTCTCACTTTTTTACACATATTTTAATATTTCTGTGATTTTTGTTTTGTGTCACCTCAAAACCAAAAAAAAATGGATAATCAATTAAAAGTGACAACATTAATTAATAAATGAATAGAAAAACAACTGAACCATAAATGTGACACACACAAGCCATATTTCAAATCTTCAGTTGTGATACACTTAAATTAGAGTAGAAAAAATGATAAAGAATTCTGCCTTTTAAAATGGAAGTTGCATTTATAAGTATAATCAAACACTACTTCATGGATAGAAAGAATAAATATCATTAAAATGGAATACTGCCCAAAACAATTTACAGATTGTTATTCCTATGAAACTACCAATGACTTTCTTCACAGAATAAGAAGAAAACTATGTTAAAATTCATATGGAACAAAAAAAGACCCCAAATAGCCAAGGCAATCCTAAGCAAAAAGAACAAAACATGAGGCATCACATTACCTGACTTCAAACTATACTACAGGGCTACAGTAATGGTACTGGTATAGAAACAGACATATAGACAAATAGAACAGAATAGAGAGCCCAGATATAAGGCCACACACCTATAACCACATGATCATCCACAAAGGTGAAGAAAACAAGCAATAGGGAAAGGACTCCTTACACAATAAATCGTGCTGGGACATCTGGCTAGCCATGTGCAGACAATTGAAATTGGACCCCTTTCTTACACCATGTACAAAAATCAACTCAAGATGAATTAAATATCCATAAAACCCAAAACTATAAAACCTTGGAAGACAACCTAGGGAATTCTATCCTGGACAAAGGAAGTGGCAAAGATTTCATGATGAACATGCCAAAAACAATCACAACAAAAGCAAAATTGACAAATGAGATCTAATTAAATGTAAGAGCTTCTGCAGAGTAAAAGAAACTATCAACAGAGTAAACAGTCTATAGACACTTTGGGAGGCCGAGATGGGCGGATCACGAGGTCAGGAGATCGAGACCAGCCTGGCTAACACAGTGAAACCCCGTCTCTACTAAAAAATACAAAAAACTAGCCGGGCGAGGTGGCGGGCGCCTGTAATCCCAGCTACTCGGGAGGCTGAGGCAGGAGAATGGCGTAGACCCGGGAGGCGGAGCTTGCAGTGAGCTGAGATCCGGCCACTGCACTCCAGCCTGGGCGACAGAGCGAGATTCCGTCTCAAAAAAAAAAAAAAAAAAAAAAAGAATGGGAGGAAATATTTGCTAACTATGCATCTGACAAAGGTCTAATATCTAGCATTTATAAGCAACTGAAATTTACAAGAAAAAAACAACCTCACGAACAAGTAGGCAAAGTACATGAGGAGACACTTTTCAGAAGAAGACTTACATGTGGCCAGCAAACATATGAAAAAAAGCTCAATATCACTGATCATTAGAGAAATGAAAATCAAAACTTCAACGAGATACGATCTCACACCAGTCAGAATGGCTGCTATTAACATGTCAAAAAATAACAGATGCTGGCGAGGTTGCAGAGAAAAGAGAATACTTTTACAATGTTGGTGGGAGTGTAAATTAGTTCAACTATAGTGGGAAACAGCATAGTGATTCCTCAAAGAGGTAAAACCAGAACTACCATTTGACCAGTAATCCCATTACTGGGTAACTACCCAGAGGAATATAAATCATTTTACCATAAAGACACATGCACACAAATGTTCACTGCAGCACTATTCACAATAGCAAAGACATAGAATCAACCTAAATGTCCATCAATAACAGACTGAATAAAGAAAATGTGGTACATATACATCATGGAATACTATGCAGCAATAAAAACTAATTAGATCATGTCCTTTGCAAGACCATGGATGGAACTGGAGGCCATTATCCTTAGCAAACTAATGCAGGAACAGAAAACCAAATATTGAATGTTCTCACTTATAAATGGGATGGAAATGATGAGAATTGATAGACACAAAGAAGGGAACAACAGACTCTGGGGACTAATTGAGCATGGACCGTGGGAGGAGGGAGAGGAGCAGAAAAAATATTGAGTACTAGTCTTAGTACCTGAATGATGAAATAAGTTGTATAACAAACTCCTGTGGCATGAGTTTGCCTATATAACAAACCCGCACAGGCACACCTGAACCTAAAAGTTAAAGAAATAAAGCACATATTTTTCCCACTAAAAAATAAGTAAAATGGAATTTGCATTCATAAGTTAAAATAAACACTACTTCTTTTGTGTTCTTTAGTTTCACAATAAAAGCATGTACTGGGTTCAGCCTGGTTTTCATGAAGGAATAGCATCTATAAGAGAAAATTCAAATGTATTTACAGGATGTTCATACAAAGATAAGGTATAAATGTTAGTGTTCGTATAATTTTTCCTTTGTCTTTCATCTAGGTAAATACATAAGAAAATGTTTTCTCTATTTAGCAATATTCTTCATCAACTGTGGCTTAACACATTTTAACTCCAAATATAAATGTGATATTAACCATTTAAACTTCAATTTGGGCTTTCAAAATAACCTCGCTACATGTGAGAAAACTTAATTTTAGAGAAGGCCTGTTGGGTCCTGCTTCAAAAGTATTAGTATATTTGAAAGTGCAAAAAGATGAGCAGTAAAAATTGGACATTTTTCAAGACAACTCCCTACATAATACACAAAGATTTAGCTCTTCAAAAATAACAGTTTAGCTATAAAATTTATTATCTATAAATATCAGTTTTAAATTGAAACAACCATATAGATCCATAATATTTTATATTATGAATCCCAACTCAAAGCAAATGAATCATTCCAAATATATACCAACAATTTTAAGACATTATATTGAATGTATCAGTTCATGGATACTGTGCCAAATACACAATAAGTGCTTAAGAAATGTTCGCTGGAGATTCAGGTCACCAATTCTTTTGTTTTAAATCTTTTCTTCCAAGAGTATATCACTACAAGAACTGGCAAAGACTTCAAGAAATAACAGGAGTGATTTACAATAACTTGGAGTGTTCATTATTTTATGAATTTCATTTTATTCAAAAACCTAAAGTTTTCTGGTGATGGTGTATTTTACACATGATCTTCACCTGTAGTTATTTTCATTACAAATTACACTAAGTGGTTCTAAGGAAATCAGTTTTTCAAACTATAAGTAAAATATTTAAATTAATTTAACCAATCCTACATGTTTTCACAATATTTTTAGATTCCTCTTCTTTAATTTTTTTTCCTGTTTACCACTTAGGACAACCACAAACCCCACTCCAACTCATTAAGAAATGAAAAATGATTTATTCTGTCATTAGCCTTCATTAAGCATATTCCATGCCTTCTCACCACAAGTAAAGAACGAGTCTTCAAAGGAGTAATATACTAGCATATTGGAAGAAGAATGAAATACACCCCCCCCTTTTATTTATAAATCAAGCAGTGCATTAACCTCAAAACAATTATAAGTAACTGTCAAATGGGAAATCAAGAATATATAAGTTCTGCCTCTACACAGTTGGATACAGTATTGCTTGCTGGACTAACAAACACTAGCCAAACTGTAATTGAGAAATGTTCATGAGATGCTTTATTTGTATGTTTAAAATAATAATCTTTGTGTTTCACTGTGAACATATGCCCTTGTGTGCACTTGTGTGCGTGCATGTGTAGACAGATCACTGTAAGGAAAATTGCCAATTGAAATGCCATCATACTAAACAATAGTTGAAATGCAAGTGGTGTGATCAGGGTTACTCTCACATTAAGGCAACCCCAAAATAGAACTTTCATTGTGTTCCATACCAATGCAATTTTTTTTTTTTTTTGAGACAGAGTCTCACTCTGTCGCCCAGGCTGGAGTGCAGTGGCGCGATCTCGGCTCACTGCAACCTCCCAGGTTCAAGAGATTCTCCTGCCTCAGTCTCCTGAGTAGCTGGGACTACAGGCATGTGCCACCATGCTCAGCTAATTTTTTGTATTTTTTTTAGTACAGACGGGGTTTCACTGTGTTAGCCAGGATGGTCTCGATCTCCTGACCTCGTGATCCACCCGCCTCAGCCTCCCAAAGTGCTGGGACTACAGGCGTGCCAGGTGCCCGGCCCACCAATGCAATTTTAAGTGAGTAATACATTCAGATAAAAAAAATTATTTAAGTATTTGTGGTTATTGTTATTTTTATTTAACTATTGCACTGCTTATAAAAAATGTAATTTGTTTCACATTGGTTTTGAAAAAGAGATTACAAAAAAAGAAAATAAAGACACCATTCTTTTCATTAGGTACTAGAGGCTCCAATGACTTGTGAGACTTTTTGGTTTTTAGAATTATAACTTACGCTGTAACGATTTCAGTTTGTCACAGAGTATAAAATATGTGAAAATGGCCAGTATTTCATTTTAAATTATAATTTCTATATAGCCAATAAACGTAAAATATTTTCCTATTCCAGAAAATATTAGAAATGCTGAAATATTTTATTTTTTCTTTTCAGAGATATCCAACTCCTTAACAGATATCATAGAAGAAGCTACCACAAACACAACTATTTTACACTTGCTAAAACTGGCACTCGCTCTAGGAAAGTGTGATCACATGGTGCATTAATTCTTTATATAACCTGATGACCCTGGAAAATAAAGACCAGTGCTCTTCATGATGAAATTACTTTGCATCAGGACTTGATTTATAGATAGCACAAGAACAAAATGAGAAATGAAGGTGATTGATTATGCCTTGAAAAAAGAACTCTCTTTTCCATACAATAGTTATATTTAGACTATAAGCATCCAGAGCTGTGCAGTCCAATATAATATTACTGTGTGTAGCTGTTAAAATTAAATTTAAGTCAGATTAAAAATTCAATCCCTTAGTTGTACTAGGCACATTTTAAGTGCTCAATTGTCCAGTGTGGCTAAGGACTTAAGTACTGGACAGCACAGATTATAGAATATTTCTATTACTACAGAAAGTTCTGTTGGACAGTACTAATCTAGCTCAGGAGATCAGTAACCTTCAGCTATGCCTGTACCCAGGACAGTGAAATGATGGCTAGAATATCCAATTGATAGGCACGGGACAAAAAAAAACATAAAATTCAGTAGTATAGTAAACTGTATTCTTGAATCATTTAGGAATGAGTAGTATTTTATGATTCTAAATCTTGAAACTATTACGCAGTGAATATTTTTAAGAGATTGGAAACTTGTTAACTCAAGAAGAAACAATCAAATCTCCCCTCCTTTTGAGTTAGAAATAACACTGTTCCAGATCCTCTGAGAGAATAAAAATGCACAGTTTTATAGTTATAAGTAAATAGTATCTTAAAATAGAATTATTTCATAAAACATTATATGATCCCAATGAGACCTATGTGATATGCTATATAAATAAATGTACTGTATCTGAGACATAAAAATTATGAAGTGATAATATGCCAAAATAACTCTCCACTTGATAATCTTTAGTATACTGGGTAGGGTCGATAGGAGTTGGGAATACTCACCATGTTCTTCTCATTTATCACCATCATAATCCTTATACAGATAGTATGAAGATTATGATGCATGACAGAAATCATTAATCCTTCAAAAACCTCAAACAGAAAAGTGAAGGGTATAGGGCAAATATCGTAATAGACAACTATGTAACTTCATCACTGTCTTGCTTTATGCAGTATCAGAAATGCATGTATACTCTAAATAAGTACCTGTGATACAGAATCATGCAATGCAAGCCATATTTTCTAACATAACCAATTACCCTTTCACTCTTAATCCATCTCCAATGTCCCTCAGCCCACACTGCCTCATCCTTCCTTAAATATGTGGTCAGAGCACTAACATACATTGGCTAACACAGTTCAGAAATTTTCTCATATTTCTACTTTTGTGCAGAATTTCCCTTGACCTCCAAGTTCTCCACAGTGCTGGATGCAGTCTTAATGAATGCTACCGAATTAACAATTTTTTGTATTATCATGTAATATGTGTTCTACAAAGAAATAATATTTAATGAAGCCAAAGACTCTGAGAGTTTTAAAAACATACAGAAAACAAGTTAAATCACTAGTAAAAGCCATTAAGCACTGAAATGCAAATAGAATCCTTCAGTGTTCCCTACAAAACATATAGTCTTGTTCCCAATCCCTTTCTTCCCTAAAAAGTGAAAAGAAAAGGAATTCATTGCTATTTCTTATGAGTCAGCCCTTCTCCATTTTAATTTGTCTTTCCATTCTATTTGAACAGGAATGAACAAATTGGGGCAATGTATGGAAGATTTTATATTCTAATATTTTTAATTTTATATGATGATTTTCAGAATTTATTACATAATTATACACAAAACAAACTTATATATGCATTTTGCATATTTGGGATTTTTTTTTTTTTTTTTTTTTTTTTTGAGACTGAGTCTCGCTCTATTGCCCAGGCTGGAGTGCAGTGGCGGAATCTCGGCTCACTGCAACCTCCGCCTCCCGGGTTCAAGTGATTCTCCTGCCTCAGCCTCTGAAGTATCTGGGATTACAGGCACCCACCACCAGGCCCGGCTAATTTTTGCATTTTTGGTAGAGACGGGGTTTCACCATGTTGGCCAGGTTGGTCTCAAACTCCTGACCTCAGGTGATCCACCAACCGCAGCCTCCCAAAGTGCTGGGATATTTTTTACCTTTCCCATATCCACTATATAATGTTGCTTAATTAGTTTTCATTTACATTTACTTATTCCTTTCCCATGTGTCAATATATTAACATGTCAACATGCCAAAATATGCTCTTTCTTACAGAGTAAAATTTTACCTAATATTACTTTCAAACTAGCAATTAAGTCCACAGACTAAAACAAGCTAGAAAAAAATAGGACTTTTATTTCTGTGTTGTGTGTCACATTAATGAGAAAATGCAAAATCAATTTTGTTCACATAGTCATTACCAAGTATATGAAAAAATAATTCGTTGATAGTTCATTTTACCATTCTCACAGAAGAAGACGTTTCATAGAGACATTATTTAAATATCCTTTCGGTTTGATTTTCTAGTTTTAAAAATAAATGAAAAATTTTTTCGTACACAGAATGAACTGAAAGACTCCATTTTTTTGCAACTGTCTTAATGAACAATATTGATGATTTCAGACAAACCATTCATTCAGGGCTTCACATCCATTGTAGCAAGACCATTCATTTAAAGCTATTGCAAAATGTATATGTTATGGAAATTGAGACAATTATTCATTTCCAATACTAAGAAATGTTTTATACCCTACTGAAAAAGTAAAGTCATAAAATGTTATTATATCCAAATATAAACTATCCTGGCAATAAGAAATTTAATTTTTTTAAAGATGTCCTAGCATGAGCTATGGAGCTGGACTGTCTTGTTTTATAATAAATCCAAGATCCACCACTCACTAGCTGTGTGACTTTATGCAAGTTATTTAAATTCTCTGCATCTTTGTGCAAAACAGTTAACAATTTTATCTACCTTACAATGTTATTGTATACACTAAATGAGTTAATATATGTAAAGTACTTAGAACAGTTCCTGGAACATTAATGTTATATGTGTTTGTAATTGTTGATACTGTTATTATAAACTAAAAAAAGATAACATAAACAAAGGTATTTGTATATCCTGCACTCACAAAGACAAGTCTAATCCTGTGGGAAAAACTAAATGGACTTGAATTCTAATATTAACTATGCCTTTAGGTAGCTCTGACTTTGGACAAGTCATTTAGTCATTCTGTGCCTCATTTTACTCATTGAGGGTGAGTAGCGTTGAGATTTATCTCTAGGATCTTTTCTTGTTCTAGCCATCTGTGATTGAAAGAAGGTTTAATCATAAATACATAATCATTTGCATAATGGATCTCAATTATGAGCAATGCTACAGCTTTAAAAGATTTTACATCACAATTCCACATGCAAAGTCAAAATGTCTTTTCATCAAATGCATATTTCATATAATTTTCAGATTTAAAATTATGTTTATAAGGTTTAAAGACTGTGTGCTCTGTTTTAGGTAGTTAGTGATTTTATAATTGTTCCCAGCTTGGCAACAATTTTTTTTCATGTAATTTAGATTAAAAAGCTTATTTTAAAAGAGTATGTTAACGATTATATTCGACTTTCAAGGTGTGTTTGGTAATATTTTGGTAATAAAATTTTCTTTCAAAATTTTATAACCCTTCATAACATTTTCAAGAAAGACATATCCCAATGACATTTATCTTTAGATATTATTATGATTGGTTTTCAAATGCTTAAACTGCACAATGAATGTTTTTGATAAAACAGGGAACATGTTGACTTATTAGATGATTTTAAGTAATATTTAAATTTTTAAAGAACAAGTATAAATTGGGGAAAGTGGGGAGTCATTTTGATTGGATACATGTAATATATCTTGAAACCCTGTAATCCAGCACTGTGTTGAAAATATTAAAGCAAACACCTCACAAAATCAAGTGCATTTTGAAACAGTATTTGCAACTAAAATATGTGAACTATGTCAACATGATTTTGTGCTGAAAATAATAAAAATTTGACATCTCTAAATTTGATCACTTTAAAATAAAAAAATAATTAAAACCTGTTACAACTGACAACATTGCAACTTCATAATTTTTCACTAAGTACAGCTGCTAATTTTCAAGTGGAACTGTTAAAGAGACATTTGACGTAAGGACTGCTGCTCCTCTCTCTTTTTTTTTATTCAGAAGAAAAGTTTTTTTAAAAACAAAATATTTCCAAATATATTATCTATCCAACCAGTACCTTTTTGTGGTCTACTTCCATGTTTTTATGGTGTTGAATAATAAGTATTCATTATTTTGATAATCATTATAAATAACAACCAAACCAAAACAACAACAAAAACTGAAAGCAAAAAAACTATGTTTATTACGTTTCGAAATCTATAGAATCCAAACTCTGAGTCCTAGCATTCAAGGTCCTCAGTTAGCTGCTTCTAAGAAATGTATTTCTCTTTAATTTATAATCCATGACCTCTCCTCTTCAGCCAAGCCAAGATCTACTCTCTAGCTATAATATTTTCCACATCTTCTCTGATCATCAAAGGTCATCATCTGCTTCAGAGCAATTTAAAACTCATTTCCTCTAAGAAATTTTCAGATTAGCATCACATGGGGAAAATCTGAATAAGCATAAGAGTAAGGATAAGGTTAAATGTAAGTGCTTAAGGGATTTGTGGTTAAAATATAACAACTGAGTGATGGCAGTCAGCAAGAAAAAAGTCTTAAAGCAATGAGTTTTGTTTTTTTAACTTTAAAATGGAAACAAATCTCATCAATATTCAATTAGTATATTCCATTGCTCTTCTATTTTTCTTCCACTCCTTAAAAAGTACACAGAATATTGTTTGGAACTGAATAGACTGAATGTATTGTTGAATAAGAAATTTTCACCTTTGTTTAATTTGGCTTTACTATCTGAATGTTAATTTTTTGTAACTCCCCTCTACTATCTCAAGTTCTCTTAAAACCAAGCCTGGTACAAATATCAGGTCTATAAAATGTGGTGTATATATAAAGCTGCAATAAAGAACAAGATTATATTAAACTGTCAATGATTAAACTACAGACTGTTTTATTCATGGCAGTTTGTAAATTTAAGCTGTTTCTAAATATAGAAATAATGTGATGAGTTATATTCCAACTACGTGCAAGGGACTTGAATAATTTGGGAAGAACTGTGAGGCACAAGGGGAAACTGGTAGGAGTAGAGGATATGGAAAAGACTGCAGAGAAAACTTGGAAAGAATGAAGGTATTAAAGAGAGAAAAAGGATGATTGAGAGGTAAAGAATGATTTTGAGCCTTCGGACAAACTAACAAAATAAGAAGTACTCATAGAGTCTGAGCAACAAGTTGTTATGAAAACTTAACTGGGGAAAACTGTGGTGACAATGAAGACGGAGAACTTAAAAACTGGGTAGAGACTTGGAAAAATTATAGACACTCAAAGAGAACAGGGAGAAATCTGGGGAAACTAACAGAACTGAGAATGACTTCAATGAATGGAAAACTTGAAGGAATGAAAGGTAGAGAGAGGGGGTGGGAAGATTTACCGGATCTGGGAGGTCCCAGGCACCATAAACAGTGGATTTATGTACTTGGAGAGAATGATGGAAGTGACAGAGGAGTAATGGAGGCAACAGAAGGGAACAAGAAAAAGAATGATGTAAAAAGTTGTTTAAATCTTTTCTTCCTTAAAGCTTAAAATGTCTGAGAAATTTAACAGTGATTAGAACTTTTAAGAGATTTCTTCTTTGAGCAATGTCAAGGGGAACATATTTCAGTATATTCTGCCACATGGACAAGAGAAACTGAGAATGAGTATTTACGACAAATAAATTAAATACATTATTTTTAAGTGTATTACATTATTGGAGTATTGTGACAAAGTTGTGGGGGTGCACTGGAGTACACGTTAATCACTAAGTGGACAAACTTAAATGAGTTTTGAATAAATCAAAACCTCCCAAGCAAGAAACTGAACATAACTTCTAAATTTGGTTTAATTAAATAGAATCCTAAACATTTTTTATTCATCTAAATGGGGATTTGGGGGGATAGCCTATTAGTTTATTAAATCAAATCATACTCCTACAAGTGCAATAAAGTCTGAATATTTATTCATTAGAATACTCTTCTTGTTAGTTAGGTGTCTATTTGTAAAATATATTCTGTGTACCAGGCATTGGAAATGCAAAACTGAGGAAGAACAGTCCCTCTACCTAGGGTGCTCGTAGAATACACAAGTATTTGTTCTGAAAACAGGTACTTCTGGAATTTTTCAGTACACTGATAACTCATGGTCCTAAAGACATCTTTGCACGATCCAGAAAAGCCTTTACAACTCCATTGTTTACCATCAGTAAACTGTCAATTTCTTAGAAATTGTCAGTCCACTGATGGCATGTGTGGCCATCCAGGTCAATCCAGGTAAATTACGCTTACTATAATTTGTGGGATTTTTGTTGTTGTTGTTTTACATCTCTCCCTACATGATATCAGTATACTGGAATATAGACTTCCCCTTCCTCTCATCCAATCTCACTGTTAACATTTTAAACTCGAAACCAATCTCTTAAGACAATGAAAGCTTTGAACATGAAAAATTGGAGTTCAGAGAAAATTACTACTCCCGAAAAGACCCAGAGGAAAGGAGATGTATATGGTATTTAATATATATGAAACTCACCTTGAAATATCTGAATTAAAACCCACTGTCGTTGAGTCTTCATAGTGTTCTGCAATCAGCTGTTGAGTGGGGGATAAAAAGTGGGAGGGGAAGAAAAAGGTCTTTGCCTCCAGTATGTTGTAATCAGTTTAAACTTAAATGAAATAGATGCACTGAAGAGATAGGGCTTCAATAACCCAAATGCTGCACTAGATAGGAGGTTCCATGGCAGGACCTCAGAGTGCTGTTAGCAGCAAATCATCCAGGATTCTGAAATGTAGGCACAAAATATTTTTTGAATTAAAACTGAAATGAAGTCTCTGCTATCCTTATTTGTCTGCTAATGAAAGCTTAAATAAAAACACCCTTCCCACCAACTGCTATTATTCCTTGGATCATTATAACAGTTTTATAAACCTAACACATAAAATTGGGAATCTGCATAGGCTTATCAAACAGTAAACAGGGTAGATTCAAAGTTCTATTTATATGGAAAAGGTGTGATCCTAGCCCCATTGGCTAGTGGTATTTATTTCCTGACTCTGAGGAAAATGGTTATGCCTGCCTTGAATGGTAATCACACAATATACATCACTAAAAATGCTTGATTACCTACATACCAATTTCATTTTTTTTTTTTCAGTTATTAACCTGAACTTAGCTATAATGCCTCTTGTTATCAATTCATACTCTCTTAGGGGGGAATTTCTAATTCTGTAAGGAGGCTAGCAAAACACTGTCTCATCCAAGCTTGTCAGCTTCTTCACAAGATTACAAAGTTGAGAGCAGCTGAGGGAAAACCTCTCTGGTATGTGACCTGTGGAATCCTTACTCACAACAGGATTTTCCTATGAGGGGTCAAACACTTTCAGCTGGATTTCAAGAAACCACAAATCTAAATTAAACAAGTAGACAACACATGACAGAAGTCCATCATTATATGGCAGGATCCTCCAATTAGCTGTTTTGGCTACAAATCAAGAAAAGCTTAAATATTTCTGAATAATTTTAGATTTTGGAAAAAGGGAAGCAAAGAACATAAAGATTGTGTTTTATGATCTCATGAATCTCTCTTGGATTAAAAAACAAAAAATCCTCGATACTTTTGGAGGTAGGGTATACTGGAAGGTATTTCTTAGCTTTAACAGGGAATAAGCTATTAACATTTTTGAAAAGCCAGCCAAGCCTGTTGTATTCTTATTCTAATTAAGCCAGACTTGTTAAAGCATTTAATGCATATTTATATGGAAAACATGACATCTTCCTACCTACATAAATCATATTTTGAGTTTTTTATTATTGATGTTGCAAAAAATATGGATTAAATGAAAAGTGATAATAATGATACTAATACAAATCTTCCAACTTTGAGGGGTAATTGCTTATATTGTAAATGGCTATAAATTATACTTTTTATTATGCGAAGTGGTAGTCCTATGCCTTATTATTTGTTATTATGATCTTCCTAGAATTCCATAGAAGTGTTTCTCTCATCTATCCCTCCAGCAAAAATTTCTAGAGCAGTACTATCCAATAGAACTTTCCACAATGATAAAAATATTTTATTAAAATATCTGCATGGTCCAATATGGTAGCCGCTTGTGCCTGTTAACCACTTGAAATGTGGCTAGTGCAACTGAGGAATTAAATTCTTAATTTAATTTAATTAATTAAAATTTAGATACTCACATGTAGCTAGTAGCTACCATATTCAACAGCACAGTTCAGAGATACTTCACATTCTGTATTTAATTTGGAGTATGCATGAATTTACTTAAGGAAAATGTGTTTTGTTATGATATTCCATCCTCTTCCATCCATTCATCCATCCAGTTGATCTGTACTTTTTAAACACCCTCTGTGTATAAAGCACATGTTAAGTTTATGTAGTGAGGGAGATAATACAAGATTTGTAGAAGATAAATATTATACTAAATAAGCTAAGTGACAAAGGATAGAGCAAAGTGATACGGTAGTACCAAAGAATGTGAATACTTTGAAATGTGAATACTTTGAGGTAACGGAATTAAGAAGAGGTTCATGAAAGAAGTAGCTCTTTAAGTGTTTTTGATAAATAGCTGGAAGATGTAGGAAGAAAGATTGGAAGAGAAAGAGATTGTAAGATAGAAAAGTCTAAAGTTTAATCTGGAATGTGGGTATAAGGAAGAGGAAATAGTCCAAAGCTTTTGAAGTGTGAATGACTGAAGAAGTTAGTGCCAAGAACAGATAAGGCAAAGACAGAAGAAAAATATGTTTTACAAGAAAATGTTGAGACTAAGTAACATAATTTACTTTAATCTGAGATTTTATAAGTTACTTAATTATAAAAGTTATTTGTGATAAACTTTAATTACAAATGAGCTGAAATTGTAGCCATTAAACAAAGCTTATACATTAATTATAATTTTACTAAAGATAACTATGATCGATATGGAAATGACATATGCTTAAAGAGACTTCTAGTAAAGGATGAGCATTAATCACCTATTTAGCCTTCCATATTGGCTTCATTATTTAAAGACTAAAGATTAGGACAGCTACAGTAAGAGCAGATAAACACAAACATACATGAATTTTCTCTTATTTTCTGTATACAATTATTTGGGCAGTGCCAGATAACCTAAATTTTATTATTTTTTTCATGTCCCAGGGGAGTGCCTTAAATACTCCAGCCACTATTATGTTTTTTATTAATCTAAAAGCAAAGACCAAAATACTTTGAGAAAGTAGATATCCTTATAATGTGATGTGGATAGCTAATCAAATGCCATAAATATAGAACCTTAGTGATAGATTTATCAATGCCCAGATCCATCACACATTCCTTTCTTTTTTTTTTTTTTTTTTTTGAGACGGAGTCTAGCTTTGTCGCCCAGGCTGGAGTGCAGTGGTACGATCTCGGCTAACTGCAACCCCCATCTCCCGGGTTCAAGCGATTCTCCTGCCTCAGCCTCCCGAGTAGCTGGGATTACAGATGCCTGCCACCATGCCCAGCTAATTTTTGTATTTTTAGTCGAGACGGGATTTCATTGTGTTGTCCAGGCTGGTCTCGAACTCCTGACCTCACGATTCGCCCGCCTTGGCCTCCCAAAGTGCTGGGATTACAAGCGTGAGCCACCGCACCCAGCCACACATTCCTTTTGAATATACATTTATTAACAACTGTGAAATTTGAATAAAAGTTAATATTATCTACAGAGATCTTTGTTATTTTTGCTTTGCCTCTGTTAATTAATGCTTACTATTTTGACCAGAAAATCTTTCTTTGCAAACAAAGGAAGAATTAAATAATGTTTCCATAGTTTGAGTAAATAAAATTTTAAATAAATAATCAGGTATTTAATACAAATATATAATCAGAAGAGAGGGAGATAGGGTTATATCTCTGCCTTTAATAAAGACCAGTCCAATAATGGGTTAAAGTTATTTTTCTAGCTGAACCTTCATCCCTGGATCAACAGAGCTAACAGATAAGGGTGTTATTTCTTTGAAAGCAATGATGAATTTCATAAATTTTATTAAAATAAGTGTTTTTTAATTAGTGTTTATAATAAAAAATTTTTAATTGAAAAGTTGTAGCCCTTTATATTTAATATTTTGTGAACCAGTTAGATGAACTTCATGACTTAGGGGCTACAGCTATGTTGGTATTTTTTTTTTTCTCCTAGAATGATTTATGAGGAACAAGAGGTTGTGAACCTCTTGTGAACCTATGAATACACAGTTTGCTAACACATAGATTCTAAAATTCTGAAATTTCTGATTCTGATAAAATATCTCTATGAATTTGGTCACCCAATAGAATGCTGGTGGGTGAATTAAAATACTACTTCACCAATATATTTTTCTCTCTCTCTCACACACACACACACAGACACACACACACACACAAAACCATCCTCGTTGGTTGATTCAAGCTTATAGATATTAATTTTTCAATTCCAGTTGCTGTCTTAGTTATTGATTCTTCCTGTTGACCTTTATTTATTTTTAAGTTTTTTAGAGACAGGGTTTTCGCAGTGTCACCCCAGTTGAAGTTCAGTGGCATGGTCATAGCTCACTACAGCCTCCAACTCCTGTGCTCAGCCAATCCTCCTGCCTTAGCCTCCCGAGTAGCTAGAGACTACAGGCACACATGAACAGACCTGGCTAATTTTTTTTTTTTTTTTTTGTAGAGATGAGGTCTTTCATGTTGCCCAGGCTGGTCTCCATCTACTATTCTCAAGCCATCCTCCCATTTTGGCCTCCCAAAACACTGGAATTACAGGCTTTCAGCCACTGTGTCCAACCCCTGTTCGCCTTTATATCGATATAGTTTATAGAGATATTTCTGTTAAAAGATAAACTACTTGAATTTTGTTCAATTTAGAGTTTTATTTCACTGCCTTTCCCTGATCCTCAGAATGCATACACGACCACGTCTTTATAGTAGAAAAACTTTATCTGTATTCAGATTTTGCAGAAACTATAAGTAAAAGATCTACTTTCTGCTGTCGTGTACATTTTGCTATGTGATGATGTAGATACAGTCAATAAGGGAAAACCACAAGGAATATCGACACTAGCTTCTGTCAATGGTAAGAAGGTTTCTGAAGTTTTTTTTGTTGTTTTTCCTGCACTGACTAAGTATGGTCAAGTACCAAATTCCAGATTGCCTGTTATCCCTCCACCAGTGTAGGCCTAAGCTTAAACTCAAATTGTAACTTGCATATGCAAATTTAATTTGCATAGAAAAATTGAGTTTTTCAGTGAGACTAAAATTCCCATAACCAGGGTGTCTTATTAATTGAAAAGTGATAGGAAAACTCCCACAAATGAACTAACTGTAATTTACACTCCTTGTGACTTACCATCTTGAGAAAAGTTTATTTTGTAGTTTCAGATTTCTGTGGACTACAATTTTTAAACAGGTGTACTGTGAAGAACATGAGAAATCTCCACTTAGAGAATTTAAGATATCTAAGAGAATTGTCACAACTGTGAAAGGTGAGGAACATCAAATGCCCTTTGTCCCCTTTTTAAAGAAACATTTTCTAGTGGATATCAAACTCTTTAAGTGGAGGTGTTTTAGCACAGACAAGACATTCCTTCATTTTAATTTTTTTATTCTAGCAAGTTTTATTTTTGGCATACCTCAAGACAGGAAAAAATGAGTATTTCTTGCCAATTTTCAAAAATTAGCAAATCCTTAAAATATTTATTACAAATAGATCAAAACATTCAGCCACATGCTATTAAAAAGGCAGTCAAATTAAATCAAGTTTGACTAGCAAACTTTCTTCTCCCCCACCCACTTTTACAGTCCTGCTGATCTCCCTACTTTATAGTCCCTTATTCACATAAAATATACTAAATTATTTAAGAAAAAAGTCCTAGGCATTTCACTTATCCAGTATCACCTTCATATTAACAAATACTGTGTTCTTTTTATTTGAGGTGGGTAAGCATTCTATTTATTTTGCCCTATATCTTTTTTGTCCTAATCACTAATTTTATTTTGCGACAGGATCTCACTCTGTCACCCAGGATAGAGTGCAGTGGTGCCACCATGGCTCACTGAAGCCTCTAACTCCTCGGCTCAAGTCATACTCCCACCTCAGTTTCCCCTGTAGCTGGAATTACAGGTGCACGCGTTACCGTGAGGAGCTAATTTTTTAAAAAAACGTTTTTTGTAGCGACAGGGTCTCACTATGTTCCCCAGGCTCGTCTGGAACTCCTGGGCTCGAGCAAGTCTCCTGCCTTGGCCTCCCAAAGTGCGAGGATTAGAGGGATGAGCCACCGTACCCAGCCTAATCACTTATTTTAGTATGAAACTACTCTAAATACATGAAACTGATAAACACTATTGTGAATATGTTTCTATCCTAACATTAGAACCTTGGAATATTAGAAATTCATTTTTGATATGTTACTACAAATAATGATTTTAAAAATACACGCATACACATACATGTATGTATGTATAATATATGAAACATGCAATATCTAGATGAAAAGGGTCTAGTGTCTCGTTTAAAGAATGCCAGAAGATTGGATGATGAAATGCCTTTTAGGGAGAAACTGAATTATGGGTCTCAAACATGTATGTTTTTTGTATATTTCTGTATCTTGGGGAACTAAAATGTTTCAAAATGACTACTACATTTAAATACGTTGTAATAAGCAATTTTTAAACAGATCACGTGAATAGAATTAGAAGTGGTTATAGAAACTTAAATCTGATCCATTATCCTTTATATTCACAAAAAAAAGTCCTTCTTAAAGTTTAGTATATTCGTTGTTCTTTAATATATCACAAAGGGAAAATGTAACTTCTAGGAGTCTTTTTGTCACTTCAGTTATCATAAATGGAAATGAGTATTTTTCCTGACCATTTTACTATAGGTTATATTTACTAGTTTTCCAAATTATCTGGTTGTATCATGTTGAAAAATGAAAGAAGAGCTTTATTCTTGGATTTCTCTCTAAAACCGAGTAAAGTTCCCCTGGAAAATTATTCTTTCTAAGTAGGATCAAGTAATATTTCTTTGGTTGTCTTTTATCATGACATTTTATCATATGTCTATTATTATAGGAACCATTTTTAAACTTTCATACTTAAATTACATAAATATCTAATGGTTCAAAACTAAAATGTTTATAAATATACAACTAAACAATAAATAATTACACTTGGAACTGTACCCTCTCTGACCTAATAAAGTGATCAGTTTAAAAATACAATACCACTTTTGTCATAAAAGCAAAGAAATCCACAACTTTTATACATGTTGATTGAGCAGTCATTTGAAAATGAAGTAACATTTATTTAAAGTAGCATTTATTTAAAAATAGAATTTCCTCAGAAATACCAAATTCCTCAGAAAAGCCAATAAATACATTACTAAAGACTGTATAAACAAAAGTTAAAATTTTAATTAAATTAATTATGTTTTAAACTATCTTTATTTTTTTCTTACTTCCTCTCCGGTTAATTAAAAATGACCAGAACCACATGAAATATAAAACTGCCACTTCATATTTTGTGGCATTATTGTAAATAAATCATATTCTCACTGACCAAAAAATTTCCATTAAAATGGCATATTTTAAGGATATAATATTCTTTTAATTAACTCGACAATTTTTTAAATGATTAATTTTGCTAAGAGTTTGAAAAGACTTATTTGGTAAAAAGAGAGAATGTATCATGTTAACATTGCTTAAGCTATTAAGAAAGAACATTCTTTATTTGTAGACTACTGTTGCCAGCAAGGCCACCAATACAAGAAGCGTAAAACTTCCACAATTTAGCCAACAGTGGGGATTATCTCTATCCATATGTGATTGAAAAAATGTGGGAAAATTCATAGTTTTCTACTCAGGCTATTTGGATTCCTGCTGCCAAGATCATATACACACTAGCAAACTCCTGCAAGTCCTAATCCTATTAAAAATATATAAAGGAAATACAGATTCATGTTTCTGCAAATTACTATGGTGACAAATACAGTGATTCACTAAGCAGCTGGAGTCATCTTAATACAATTTCCAAAGAATGTAATCAGTTATTAAAGTAATAGTAGCTAACATTTATTGAATTCTTATTACAGGGCAAGAACTGTGCTAAGTGCATTTAATACAGCAATCTTATGATAAATGCACTGTTATTGTCACTTCCATTTACATATGAGGAAATTGAGACTCTAAAAGTTTCAATAACTTGCCCAAGTTCACATACCTATTAAGGTACACAGCTAAAATTTGAAAGATTTATATGAGTCAAAAGCTTAAGCTCTTAGCTACTACACAGACTTTATACAATACAAAATATGTTTATTTTTCACCTACACTAAAATAAATAAAACTTAGTAAAGTTTTGGAATCAGAATCTAGATTGTAATTATTAAGGACATCACCCAATAAAGAGCTCTCCTGTTTGAAATGCAAGTTTAGAAAAAAAAAAAAGGAAAAGGTAACTGATGGCAAATGGTTTTGTTAATTTATCTTTTTCTCAGGAATCAAATTTTGCAAAATTTCTGATAATGGGATAAACAATTATACGGAGGCATCATTCCGTGTGTTTCTATAATCCATATTAAATTGCAAACACAATAAATCTGCAGAAACAAAAAATGCTAACATTTGATCCAAATGCCTATCTCATTAGAAAAATGCCTATTCATTCAATAAGTAATTGAATAGGAAAATAGATTTACTTGATGCTACATTTCATTGAAATTGATGTCGCATAATTGGGTAATTTGTACTGAGGCATTAATAGAACTGTGTTTCATTTTTCAGAAACTCATATTAACATTAAATCAGAAGTCTCAACTTTATAAAGTGACTTTCATTTGATCTTAGCCAAAAGGCTGAGAAGTGATCAAATCTCACTTTCTCCAGAAGTATGCATTATTCATAAAGACTTCTCTAACACTAATTTTTACTTAAGCCTAAGTAATTGTCTGGACAAATCTGCAGATGTGAGGAGAAATTCAGAAGATATCTCCACTGACAATTATGATTTTTCTCTGTTTCAGTACATCTGGACTGTGACCTTTATTGGTTGAAATAGATAAAATTGCTGATATTTAACCAATTTTGATCTGAAAAATATAAATTTCATGTAGTCCGACTTCATATATTCTATGTAGATATTTAGTAGTCAGACTTTCCACTAATATGCAATTCTCCATACAAATCACTACATCAATAAGAAAAGATTTATTCCAAATATCTGGGGAAAACACAAAACTAAGTGTGCAAGAAAGCTTATTTCATGCAGGTGGGCATTAATAAATATATAGAAATTGTCAGAATGTGTGGGCCTTCTGAATAATGTAACTTTAATATGGGGTGAGGCATAGGATGTTTAAATATGCAAAGATAAATTTCTTATTTGAGAGCTGTAGCAGACAAGACAAGGTGTGGTGGTGAGAAGCAGTAAACAGGGGATCAAAAAAGATGTATTTTAGACAACAGAATTAATTGACCTAAATTATGTGCAGCATACTGTACTAGAATAGGTAACTGTAACTGTGAAGAAAAAATGACAAAAGGCACACAAATATGAGCTGAGAGAGATCCTTCTCTAGCATCTACATAAAGAAAATTGCCCATATTTAATTTGAAAGATTTCCACTGAGCAGGAACACAGATTGCCAACAACAACTTAGATAGACATGTTACTCCATCTTTTCTAATGTGTGCATGCAGATGCATGTTTATGATTGTCAGCATTGCTCCTTAAACATATAGAATGCTATGATGGACAGGAAGAGAATCTGACCCACTTGCCGGAAGGGCATTTTCTGAATTATTTCAGTGAAGCATTTTCTCTCGAGACCAATTCTTCAAGAAAGTGCATTGTTAATGCATCAGTGTGCTTTCAAATCAATCAGGATTTTATTGTTTCATTTAAATAAAGTTATTTAATATATGTTGGGCTTTCAGACTCTTCCCTTTCCTAAGCATCTTTCACATATATTGTCATCTAAGTGTGACTGGGAGTCATATGTAACACCTGGAGGACTGATAACAAATGCTACATTTAATACATTCTGAGAGCTTGATATTTGGAGTCTATGATGAATTCATTTACACAATGAAGAATCTTTCTGCAAAACAAATCATTAGTAATTAATATTGCAATCATATCATGTATAATTTCAACTTTACTGTGAAAATATTTATAGTTTTAAAATATGTAATTTGTCTATATGAATTTACTTTGTGTATAAAGTGTTTTAAAGTGTTTATATCACTCCAAAAATGTAACTTTCACTAATGAAAGAAAAGTTTATTCAGGAAAATTATGCTTGACTATTTCCTTCCCCTTGAATATAATCAAAGGTAATCTACTACTTCCATGCAAATGTTTTTCAATCAGTTTCTGTTGAAGAAATCTCCATTATTCAGGCACAAAATGCAGCCTATGTTACCTTTTGTCCACATTTTGACTCAAGACCCTCCTTTTTTTTGTTGACTAACAAAGAGAGAAAATGGATACTGCTGTTTAAAACCCTTTATGTTTTCTTTTAAATTCTTCTGAGTTGAATAAGTAACTGCCCTTCTTATTTAAATCATTTTACTTGAAGCCTAGATGGGATAATAACCTCTTTTTTTTTTTTTTTTTTTTTTTTTTTTGAGACAGGGTCTTGTTCTGTTGCCCAGACTGGAGTGCACTGGCATGCTCATGGTTCACTGCAGCGTCCACCTCCCAGGCTCAAGTAATCCTCCCACCTCAGCTTCCAGAGTACCTTGGTCTACAGCCACATGCCACCACACCTGGCTATTTTTTTGTATTTTTTTGTAGAGACAGGGTTTCATCATGTTGTCCAGACTGGTCTGGAAATGCTGGGCTCAAGTTCTCTGCCCTGCTCTGCCTCCCAAAGTACTGGGATTACAGCCCAGGGCTCCCAGCAATAAACCTTTTTTTAAAAAAAAAACAAAAACAAAAACAGCATTTCTATGTTTTAAGTAAAAATGAATAACTTTTGAATGTAAACTAAATATCCCTAACATTAAATGTAAGCCATCAAGTATCTTAACATGAATGATCAACTGAATATATTTATTATAGGGTTAGTTTGCCTTTGGTTTTGCTTTCTTTCCAAAGTCAATGACAGCAGTAGAAAGGGTCTAAATTTTCAAAAGAAAGCAATTGCTACCTCACATGCTAAATGGAAACAACCAAAACTAGGAACATGAACATTAAGTTACACATAGAAAATCATTTTAATTATAGCAAAATAATCTATTATGTATCATCTTTGTTCCAAACGCTAATAAAAAAAATCCATAGTTTTCTGTGTTAACTTTGTCAGACAATATTTAGATATACAGTATATCACAGCGTTATTCTCCTAGGCATATATCCTTTTACTGTGCATCTCCAAGACAATTGAGGGCTAAAGTCAGAGTATGGGGCAAGCAGTTGCCTTAAAGAGCCAAAGCACATATTCCTAATTGTACATTTTGTTTTTACTTTTAGACAGAGAGATGCTTAAAAACAGAATAATAAAGGAGATTTTCAAAGTGATTATTTTTGACACAGATGCCTATTTGTAGAAGAACAGAAGTAGGAAACAGAGTGAATTGCAGTAAAATATTTAATCTTTCAACAACTTTATGAAGAAAGAGTAGTGAAAATTCAATGGAAGAAGGAAAAAAGAGAGTAGAAGGAAAAGAGAAAGTAGGGAGAAAATGGAAGAGTGTGAAAAGTGTTATGTAAAAATCTTTTCTTTTTGAGACAGAATCTTTCTCTGGCGCCCAGGCTGGAGTGCAGTGGCGCGGTCTCGGCTCACTGCAACCTCCGCCTCCTGGGTTCAAGTGATTCTTGTGCCTCAGCCTCCCAAGTACCTGTGATTACAGGCGTGTGCCACCTCGCCCGTCTGATTTTTGTATTTTTAATAGAGACAGGGTTATGCCATGTTGTCCAGGCTGATTTCAAACTCCTGGCCTCAAGCGATCCGCTCACCTCGGTCTCCCAAAGTGCTGGGAGCAATTACAGGCGGGAGCCACCAGCAAAAACCTTAATGAGGTATCAGTTCAATCTCCCTACTATGTGAACCTGGCAACTTTCTTGCACCTTTTAACTCCCCTGACCTGGAATGTTGTAGGGTCTACTAAAGGAGTCAAAATGCTACTAGATGAAAGATATTTGGAACTGATTCTGTAAATGAAACCTCAAATGATCTAGTTTGTTATTCCTTGATTAGTACACATGATAAATGCAAATTTTTATTTAGGAACATGTGTATAATCATTATATTGCCATTTGTCTAAGCAGGAATATTTAGGCATATGTATCCACATATGCCTCTCCATAAATACTAATGTCTAATATAGGAATAATAGACATATATCTCTATAAGTGCACTTGCAAAATATGTAGAAAATACACAACTTTGTTATGTGGCATCTCATCTGGTTTTATAAGTTATATGTAACAACTAATTTTAAAAATGTATTTATTTACTTACGAACACATATCAGTGTTCAGTGTTTATGGTAATTTATGAATATAAATGTTTAACATCTAGAGCCTCACACCTTTCAGTTCTATTCTGAATAACACATTTTTATCACTCATTTGCACAGTCAGACAAGTTGTTAAAGAGTCAGTATTTTTATTTCACAACCAGGAAACTGAGTAGTTTTGCAGAAATTCATAGTAAATCAAGTGAAAGGCCAGAAATCTACCTTTTTTTTTTTTTGTCTTTAAACAATCTTATCAAGCTCATTTATATCATGTATCACATTATACAAAAAAAAAAAATGTGTTTTACTCTTCATAGCAAACAGTCTCTTAGTAATCATCTCACACTCACTCTTGTGAACCTAGCACAATTCCTCAATAGCCATGTGGTCTTTTACTTAACAGAACTATGTATATTTGTGATTTATTATTAATTGAAGGATAATAGAAATTTTAGCTATAGATACACTTTTTTAATGTCAGTGAAGAAACAGATTTGTGTTTAGGAGGTAATGGATTTAGTTAAAAGCTTTATTCAACTTTGTGGAATATCCTAACATTTTAATTTCAAATATGCATGTATGAGTTTTTTTAAGAGATAATTCAGGAAAATAGAAAATATGGAGTAGGTAAAAAATAAGCTATTCAAAATCTCTGGAGAAGGGTAGGATTTCATTAAGTATTAATTGATGATATATGATAAGGCAAGCAGAATAAATGTGACTTAATCTTTTTTTAAAAGTATGTTTTGAATAGAAACATTTTATGATTTATTACATAATTTCAGAAATTATGTATATTATATATATTAAAAGAAGAAATAATCCATGTCTGAATAAAATATGTTCCAACAAGAAATGAGTTCTTAAAACCTCACTGCTATCTGGTGGTAATATATCCCAACAGCAGGAAGACAACCTAAGTCTTACAAAAATAGATTGTTTTCTGTGACAAGTAGAATTTTCAAGTAACAAAGTGACACTGAATATCAGCAAGAGAAACATAATTTCTAAGCACTATTGAAAATAAATTTCTATTTGTCTAGATCTAATTTGAAGGCCATTGTGTATCATATATTTGTAAAAGTGTCTGTGTACTTATATTTTAGAAAAGTGATTCTACTGATTTTTTGTTTGTTTGTTTGTTTGTTTTGAGATGGAGTCTTACTCTGTTGCCCAGACTGGAGTGCAGTGGCACAATCTCAGCTCACTGCAACCACTGCCTCCTGGGTTCAAGTGATTTTCCTGCCTCAGCCTCCTGAGTAGCTGGGATTACAGGCGCCCACTACCATGCCTGGCTAATTTTTGTATTTTTAGTAGAGATGGGGTTTCACCATGTTGATCTGGCTGGTCTCGAACTCCTGACCTTAGGTGATCCACCTGCCTCAGCCTCCCAAAGTGCTGGGATTACAGGCATGAGCCACCACGCCCAGCCTGAAACACCCGAGGGGAACACCGTTCCTGGAGGTACTGCAATACGAGATCGATGGGTGGAGTGGACATAGCAACCTCCTATTCCATCTCCCCACTCCAAAAATCCATTTAATATATTGTTCTCAGATAGAGGACGTATCAGATATTAAACTGATAATAACAGAAACCACATTTGATCTTAGCCAAAAGGCTGAGAAGTGATACTGATTCTTTATTTTTTTTTCAAGTTTTTAAAATATCAAGATAAGAAAAAAACATAAAGCTTAGTTAATAGAATGAAAGTTTGGTTGGGCAAAATTTTTCCATGCTGTTTTCTTGTTTGTACTTATCAAGCAAATGCATCTGTGTTCATCTGTGTTTTTGTCTGTACTGCATTTGCATCATTATTGCATGATAGTTATGAAGAAAATAAATCCAAGAGAAGATATTTTAACTTTCGACTTACTTTTGATCAATATCTTTGACTCATAATATTCCATTTTGACTGATAAGCCCTAAGGATATGATTAAAGAATAAGGAATTGCTGCATTTTAGTTGTCCTAAGGAGAAATACAGAGTGAGTTTTTTGGACAATAACGCTAACGTCCACATAAAAATAAAACCAGCAGTTAATTTGGAAGAAAATCGGTTAAAATAATTGATTGATTCAACTAGATGTACTATGCAGATGGATTGTAAATAAACTCAATTCTCCCTTTATAGTTCAAACAAATGTTATTTAGTTATTTAACACTGAGAGACATTTTATCCCTCCAGTATTTATCTCAGTATTATGAATCAGGATTTCTTAACAGAGACTAGAATTGAAAGCTCTTATTTTAACTTGAGATTGTCCAAGCAAATCCATTAAAAATCAAAGCTGTACATGCCTCTAGATCAAATCTGTCAAATTTCTAATACAAGTGAAGTAAAAATGCAATCAACTTTGATGAGAAAGATCACAAGCCATCTATAATTTTAATTTGCTTAAACTCGTTATATAACCTACAACAAAAGTAGAATTATCAAAGGAGAAAATCTAGTTTTAAATTAGACACTTCAAGTGTGTGTGTTCACATTCACTAGGCTGTAACTGAATTGTTAATGACAGGCGATTTTATAGACAGAATATTTCTCCTACAATTAAGCTGTCCAGCAGAAAGAAGAAAAACCTTAATATTCAGTTTAACTGATGTACTTTTATGTTTCCTCAAGGCATGGTGTTCTACACTCCTAACACAGTTAATAAAGCTGAGAAATGGATATAATATAAAACATTTATCTAAAGAGAAATTGAAAAGTTTATGTGCATAGCAATTATTAATATAGTTAAATGATATTTCAAAATACAAACAAAAATAAATTTATATTTTGCATTCTGGTTAAAAACCTGGACTATTAAGTGAAAAAGATGTGAGTGTGATCCCTGAAGTGGCCATTTACTGTTTTTATACATTTAGGCAAGTCTCAATTTCTATATTCATAACATGGAGATAATTAGACTACCTCCTGCTTCACAGGGGCACAGACGCAGACATCTAAGATAAAACTAAGTTAAAACTAAGGATTAATTTGTATCAACTATATATATAATTATTATTCAGTATGCAAAACATAATTATTTTGGTAAATTTGGCATTGGCATTTTAACCATAATCTTTGGTCCGAAATGAACTTGGGTTTTTCAGTTATTATGAACTTGCTACTTTTAATAATCAGTTTGTCAAGTCAGCTATATCTAGATAAGAAAATGATATTGACAATTTTTCTGCCCTTTTAGTCCTTTAACAATTTCCAACTTTACTTGTTTGTCTTCAGTAGCTTCTGAATCAAGGAGATTCTTCCTCATTGAATTTTTTCACCACATTAATAAAATTTTAAAATTTATCTATATAGTAGTTTCAAAATAGTTATGCAATTAAAAACCTACACCTAAAATTTTCTCTGAAAATTAAAGACATTCAAATTATTTCTTAAAATAATTTACTCTAAAAATGTATGCTATGCAGTAGGAATACATGGCTCTGGTAGAAAAGAAAACAAACAAAAAAAAATAGACCAATAACTTTTGCTAGATCAAATGCTGTCTGTTCACAAGAAAATTCTTTTACATTTTGGAAAAAAAGAGATAGCTATGTAAGATAAATTTTCGTTCAAACAAATATAACAAGACTAAAATATAACTGAGGTTGCTGGCTTTTATACTACTTCCTTGCACTTAGCCAAAACTTGTTAATTTATATTTTGAGAACAGCATGACCTTTAAAGGTGTGTTTGCTGAAGAATAGTTTACAACTCCATTCCATTAATCTATTAAAAGTTTAATGTGTTAGACACTTTTCGCAATAGAGCAAACACATTTAAAATATTTAAAATGGGGCAAATATTTAATTTTCTGTAAATAAACAAAATGTAAATTCCATAAATTGAATGATTGGTAGTGTTTATGGAACATTAAAACTTTACCTTAATGTATTTTGGGGTCTTAAGTCATAGGGATCTGCTACTAAAATTAAGATGACTATAAAACTGTTTTTACAGTATTTCTGCAAAACACACTTCTTGGACTCAAAAGAGATCTAAGTTGCAGTAAAGTATTATAGTGACATTTCAGTAAAATTTAAAGTTTAAATTGTAGCATAAAACCTCATGTAGGAGACGTACCTAACATTCAAGATGGTAAATGTTATAATGTATGTAACGTTGCTTTATAAAATTTAAGCTTCATTCAGAAAATTAGAGTTAGTATTTTTATGTCTTTAATGTGTTGAAAAAGAGTCACCATTTTACTATTTAACACACATTAGTTTGGTATTTACTATTCAAATCGATAACCAAAACTAGTTTTAACACTTTGGACTATTTCAGGCTATACGATCATTACACATGTGATTTTAAAAAATGTACATAAGCCCTTTTACTATGGTGAAAGATGTGACAGGTGATATAGCGAAAAGCACACTGACCAGGGAGACCTAGATTCTATTCCAGACTGCCTCTAAGTTGCTTTTGTGACCTTGGGCAAGTCACTTCAAATGGAATGGAACCTTCTGGAAGACAACACACATTAAGTCAGTAGGTGTAACTGTTCATAGCTCATAGTTAAACGGTATTTGTGTTTTAAGTTACTTCCAAAAAAGCACAATTTATGCACAAAGACAAAAAAATATCAAAAATGACCTTCTGTGTTAGTCTGTTTTCACCTTGCTGATAAAGATATACCCAAGACTGGGCTATTTACAAAGGAAAGAGGTTTAATGGAGAACTCACAGTTCCACGTAGCTGGGGAAGCCTCACAATCATGGCAGATGGCAAGGAGGAGCCAGTCACGTCTTGTATGGATGGCAGCAGGCAAAGGAAGAGGTTGTGCAGAGAAACTCCCATTTTTAAAACCATCACATATCAGGACACCCATTCACTATCATGAGAACAGCACAGAAAAACCCGCCCCACCCCTATGATTCAATCATCTCCAACCAGGTCCCTCCCACAACACATGGGAATTATAGGAGCTACAAGCTGAGATTTGGGTGGGGACACAGAGCCAAACCATATCACCTTCCTAAGTAAAAATAGGAAAATCAAACAAACTAGAAATTCCAGGTTATTATAGAATGCCTAGGAACAGGCATTTCACTACAATAATTCTTATTTTCTTCATTTGGAACCACTAATAATGACGACAGAAAGAAAATCCCAACAACAAACAATTAAGTATATTTTCATCAAAACACTGCTAGTTATGATTTACCTCAGTGTATTGCTAATTCAGTAGAACCTGAATATCTCATCACAATTTGTATTTTTTTCTGCAAAGAAATGCTATCCCTAATCTACATTTTGTACCTAAGAAACATTTCCTTCCTTTATTAAAAATCTCAAATCACTACATAATTCCTAGGCTAAATTATCTACCACCAGTAACTCAGTCCACATGGCAATGGTGAAAAGCTCATGGAATCTTTAGTTACTCCTGACTAAATTGATGATGACTTTAGGCAAGTCATTTAGCTAATCTGGACTAGCCCAATTCTTCATTTGAAAAACAGAAATGGACAAAAGAAAGGGAAGATAAAAACGTCTGGCCCAGCTAATCCACAGGGTTGTTTGAAGTGTTAAATGATTATATGTAAAGGCTTCTTTCAAGAAAACATTCACTAATAAATATCACCTTTATGTAGAACTGTAGTTTTAAGGAAACTTTACAATAAGGATAGTGTTTTTCTTATATTCAATGGCACTTCAGCAAAATATGTGTCATCATTTATACTTTTAAGTCTACTAATTAATTCATGGTATTCACTAGAGAAACTAAACAGAGTTTGCTTCTCTAATAGCAAAATATATTTTTGTAATAGTTTCTAATAATCTAATTCTTCCAATGGAAAACAAAGTACAAGCTCAGTGGATAAAACTATTCACCCCACATGGTTAACTACTATTACAGAAATCTGTTATGGAAATGATTGAATGTAATTCGAATAAAATTAGAAACTTGAAACCTACCAAAGTTCTGTGATCAAGCATTGCCAGTACTCAGCCAGAGTAATACACCTTAGTGTATTATTAACAGTCTATATCTAAGTCATCCCATAGCCATAATTTTCTTTTTTGCTCCCAAATACTCTCCCTCTAGACCTATTATCACAAATATTTTTATCTTCACAGAGAAGACAATCTTTTGGAGTTTGACTCTGGTTTCTGAAACTATTTGAAAATAGAACCAAATCCTAATTTGTTTTCCAAGTTAGTATTCCTTTCTTGTTCAATGTGATAACATCCTTATTTCCTAGTCCACTATTGACTACTGTATAATTGTATAGTTATGTTATCATATGTTTTAAATTACTAAAGTCAGGGATATTACAATAGTTTTGCCAAATAAGATTCAATAAGTGCTCACTGAAACTTTCTAATACAAATTTAAAACTCCTAAACAAGTAAATATATTCCAAATTTTTATTTAATATATACCCTTAATTATATTTGAACCTAATAAATTGGTGCATATATTAGCTGATAAAACAAATATTATTCCAGGTATAAGAACAAGGATCTACTACTGTCTCTGACACCTAAAAGGTATGTGATTTTAAGAACAGAGAAACTTGTTTTGCCTCCTTCCTCATATGTTAAAAATATATAATATATGCAATACCTGTTTCACAGAACTGTTGTGAGATTCAGATGAGACAAAATCTGCCAGAGTACCCTAAAATGCAATGAAAGCAATTTAAAAGTGATAATGTAATTATTTACATAGTAAAATCTGTGATATTAGTGATATTGCCTTTAGTAGTTACTGCAAAGTGCTATTTCTAGTATTTTCTTTAGTTTTTGTGTTAAATTTCATGATAAATCTGCTTTGATTTTTAGTTTACCTGTTTCAAAAACTTAGTAGCTTCAGTTAAAACCAAAGCATGTTCTTAGGTGATCTATTAATGTGAAAACCTGCAATTATTTTTGCATCAATCTAATAGTTGCTATCGTTGGTATAGGATATAAATAATATATAAAGTGTAATGATATTTTAAAGGAAATACTGGATATCATGTTCTCAAAGTGTCTTCCATTTCTCTGAATCATGATGCTTATTTGAGTTGTCAGTCCTTATCCTGGAACCTAATTGTAACTTAGAATTGTAATTTTGTTCCTAATGAATATAATCAATCCAGTTCCTTTAATGTTCTTACTAATTCTTTTGTGATCCTATCATATTATTAGCAATTGTAAGTACTTAGACATTTAGTATATATTATATGGTATTGTCTTCTGGCTAATATTGCTCAACTTTCACTGCCATCTCTTTAAAATCTGTTCTTCAAGTATGTGATTTATGATTAAAATTTCATCAAGTTATGCAATATTTTCCTGTAATTAAAAGTAAACTCATTCTAAGATCTACTCAAATTGATTCTGAACCTGGAAATATAACTGACTTAAAGGTATGAAACTGAATTGGAATACTTTGACACCATTATTTTGTTTAATATTTTGAACAATTCTAGTATTTGCTAGATTAGGCCAAGAAGTTATTTCATATTTTTTCCAGTTATGAGTCTGAGATAGTCTGATTTTTTACATGTATTTCATTACATATGATTTTTTTATTTTAATGCCATTATAAATTAACTCAATTGTTTCTCATTGTCTTAGAACATGAACAGATTGTGTTCATAGAACTGATATTTCTACTTACCATAGAGTAAGTTTTCTTCTTTATTCTTTGATAATGGAGTATGAAGATGTTTTGCTATGTATTTGTTTTGTCTTGATTCTTATATTTCTTTTCCTTTTTGTATATTTTGGATTTTCCTTCTCAATAAAAAATTCTAGAGAGATATAGGGTATTTTGGCTGCTATACGTGCCCCATTAGGTACATGGAAACAGTCTATGCTTAAATGATAAGGTTTGGATTCGTGTACCTACCCAAATTTCATGTCCAGTTTTAATCCCCAGAGTTCAAGGAAGGGCCTGGTGGAAGGTGACTGGATCATGGGGCTGGATTTTCCCCTTGCTATTCTTGTGATAATGAGTGAGTTCTCATGAGTTCTGATTGTTTAAAAGTGTCTGGCACCTGCCCCTGCTCCCCTTTCCTCCTGCTTTGGCCATGTAAAACGTGACTCCTTCCTCTTCGCCTCCTGCCGTGATTGTAAGTTTCCTGAGGCCTCCCTAGCCATGCTTCCTATACAGCCTGTAGAACTGTGAGTAAGTTAAACTTTTTTTCTTTATAAATTACCCAATCTCAGGTAGTTCTTTATAGTAATGCAAGAACAGACCAATACAGAAAACTGGTAGCAAGAGTAGGGTTCATACCCACATGGGCACTAGCTTAACATTATTAAGTAATGTTAAGAGTAATGAAATCCAAGGCAATTTTGGCAGACACTCAAGCTCATTTAGCACTTACAAAAACATTTTAATCCAATTGGCCCTTTATCTCACTGAGATCCTCAAATTATTACCACTAAACAAGCTTTGCTGTTCCTGTAAGTATCAGAGCTTAGAAAAGACTAGTGCAGTTTCATTGGGAAGGTGATGACTTCTGAATCTCAATGGTACAATTAAGACATTAATTCCAATGCTGAAGTGAAAACTTTCAGTTGTTTTCCTAACCCTGCTAGAACCACACCGTGTCTTCTAACAAGCACAATTAAAACATTTGCACTTATTGCAATGGTTGCTTTTAATGTCATTTGTTTTAATTTGATACTGTTTCTGAGCTGCACATAAAGAAATGTGAACTATGAAAGTTTTCCTAAACTGATAATGCATGAAAGTTTCACTTAGATTAAGGGACTATTCTGCTGTATTCTAAGATAAAAGTCCAGTTGTGAGGAAGGTGGTTAGCATGGTGTCTAACCTACCATTTGTTCCCATTTTGAGGCCCTTTTTCTTTGCGATAACAAATACAAAATAATCTCTACCAAGTGTCTTTCGTTGTTGCTGTTGTTGTTGTTCTGCAAAATGTGAATACTAATAAGAAAATTAAAAAAGTCTTCAAACTAGGTAAATGAAAATCTAATTGGCCATTTTACTCTAAAATCTGAATGATTAGCTGATATGTTTAATTTTGATATTCCACAAACCAATTATCTTTAGGGATCTATACTATACTAAGACTTCTCAGAGCTTTTGGATTTCTTTAAAAAGATTTTAACATATTGGTACACTATTGACACTGTATGATGAATGGTTTTCATTTTTGAAATGGTATAATCGTATGTACAAAGTGTCCATGAAATAGATTTGACTGTAAAATGAACAAGCAACTGGTTGTTATTCTGAACTACAGCTTCAACCAATATAATCATACCAAAGGTTAAAATCAAATTTAACCTCTACATGCAAATAATTGTAAATCTATTTGAATTTAAAACTTTCATCCATTGCACATACCTAATTTTTTTTGTTGTTTTTAATAAATCCTGTTACCCTTGGCTTACTTCATCTTTATCATGTTTGTTTACCAGACTATGAATTAGCCCCTTTCGGATAACTGTAGTTTGAGAGGCAGCAGCTTCCATGTGTACAGGGAGCTTGTTAGAAATGCAGAATTTCAGCCTCACCTAGAATCTACTGAATCAGAATCTGCATTTTAACATTTCCAGATGATCTGTCTGCACATTAAAGTTTGAGAAGCACAGGAATAGAATGTAATTTCCTAGAAACTGCAGTTTAAAATAACAAGTTGTTAGCAGTGATGCTGATTGATTAGTAATTGTATATTGGTTCTATTTCTTTCTAAAGTGTTTTGATTCTGTTGTATATGCCAACCACCCAATTTTTGAGCATTAGCCTTATATTCCCTTATCTGTTTACTCCTGTATGCAGTTCTGAGGCATTCAAAATGTCTGTGACTTTCAATGAATTCAAATGCTCTTTCTTAAGTAATCCTGCTTTGCACTCATGGCCATTATAAAATGGCCAGCATACGTTGTAACTGCTTTATTTTATGGACGCTAAAACTGAATTCATGGACTAAGAAAGGCTGCAGACAAGGAAAGCTTTAAGAACTGTGGAGGCAGACTGAAGGGTAAAAGGTCACTGTCAAACTGAGCAAATTCTTTCCCAATCTAAAAAGAAAGGCAAAGGAAATTCTGCCTGATGAGCTCTCACGTAAAGGTTTTGTCCTGTTTGTGTGTGTTCAGTGTGTGAGTTTATTACCTATTCTTAAGCCTCTCTTTAAAGAAAATTAATGTATTCACGTTTTGGAAGATTTTGATTCTCACAACCTAGCAAACAACCATCAAATAACAATTAAGGTATTTAAGGTATTCTCTTTTCTTTCTTTCTTTTTTTTTTTTTTTTTTTCTTGAGACGGAGTCCTGCTCTGTCGCCAGGCTGGAGTGTAGTGGTGCGATCTTGGCTTACTGCAATCTCTGCCTCGTGGGTTCAGGCGATTCTGCCTCAGCCTCCCAAGTAGCTGGGAGTACAGGCACACAGCACCACGCCCAACTAATTTTTGTAATTTTTTTTTTTAGTAGAGACGGTTTCACCATGTTGGCCAGGATGGTCTCGATCTCTTGACCTCGTGATCTGCCCGCCTCAGCCTCCCAAAGCGCTGGGATTACAGGCCTGAGCCACGGCGACCAGCCAACAACACTTAAGGCATTCTAAATACACAATATGAGAAGTAAAAGAGAGAAGCTATCCAAGGCAGTTTCAAAAAGCTTGCATATTTCACACTAAACTGAAAATCAGGCCCTATCATCCAGCACTCTGGTAGTTCTCTTTCTTCTCTATTTGATTTCCTTTCTCCTCACCTCTTCCTCTCTATCACAAAGTAAAATAAAGCAGTCTAAGATTACTCAGGAAAGAAAGGAAAGCTTTGCTTTGGCATAATTCTCCCGCCTACCTTTGCCTGGCCTATACTCCCTAACAAACGCACATATGCCCTGACATAGAGAATGAGATTATGTAGCAAACATCAAATTTTAAAGAATGCACTCAAAATCTTCCCCAGATTACATTTAAAACTTAAAGTAAATGTGTACTTAACTATTTAGGGTAAATATGCATTTATAAAAACAAAACCATCCTTCCAGGAATGTATATTTCTAGCCATTTTAAGTAAATGGGCTTTTCCAGTCATTTTTTAAAAAATTAAAATACTTAATGCATTGATACTTGAATCCGTTCACTTGTTTTCCATATCAAAACATCATTTTTTATGTTTTACAACATAATATGCACAATACAGGTGTTTTAATCATCTCTATTCAAAACAAAATGTGGGAAACAGTATTTTCTAGATCTGAGTCAGAGTGGGAAATTGTTTACTGCAACAAAAAACAAACAAACGAACAAGTTTTGGACACATTTAACTTTCTGATAAGATACTATTATTAAATTTGAGCAAAGGTAATTAAAAAGCCCTACATGGTGGTGTTTTAAAATTCTAAACACATTGGAAAGCAGGGAACAAGTATGTTTGTGGAATTAAATTAATTCATGCTATCACCCAGTACCTTACATGAACTCCTGTAGCACTCACATCACATCCCTGAGCCTTCCTTTACTTATCTGTAAACTGAGAGGTTTGGACTAAATTATCTTTCTGGTCCCTTCCACTTCCAGAGTCTACAAAACCTGCACCATACTTGGTGTGCTGTAATGTAGAGTGACAATGAATATTTGTTGAATTCAATTTGATGTGACTATATATTACTTTGTTGTTGCTGTCATTCATTGTTTTAGCCCTATTAGAATATAAGTTTTTCAAAGATAGTACTCTCTGAAATTTCCTTAAGGGCCACCCTTCACATTTAAAGTATTGCAATGCTGGACAAGCCATAGGTCTTTAGTTATTGATGGTTAATGAATCAGTCTACTGCTTTGTGTAAAATATCACAGGATTTTTTTTTTTCCCTTTGCAAAGGGCCTTGAAATAACTTACAATTCCTTCATTTTACTTTTGGAGAAATTGAAGTCCAGGGAGGTGAAGGTTTTTGCCCAAGGTCACTCTCTAGACACTAATAAAACATAAATCATACAAGACCTTGTGTTCACACAATTTAAACCCCTGCTCTCACTGTACCTAAAAAGAGTTTGTAATCTGAAGACAACAAACAATGATTTGTATTTTGGGGGCTTAATATCCTTTTGGTTGATATGATACAAACCCACACTCAACTGATTACCAAAGATATGCTGCTTCCAAAATGTCATGTCAGGAAAAAAACACTACCTAAAAATCATTGGCAAACATCCCTTAAAATAAATCTTATGTAAAAATACAGGTGTTCTAAAGAAATGACAGTAGGATACTAGGATATACACTAAATATTTGCTACATTAAGTAAACTCAAACTTTATGGGCTGTCATTATGATGTGTCATAATTAAATTACTTTGTAAACAAAATGGAAGAAGCGTATGAGCATGTACTGCTAACATTTCAATAGTTCTACCATTTATTTAATATATATAATTAATATATATTAAATATATAAATAATATATAATTATGATTATATATTATAAATAATATTATAAACAATATATATGAAATCATATTTTTACAATGCCTAGTGCACAAAGACACTAAATAGGAGAATATAATGCTGGTAGAAAATTAACTGACAAACTTATTTTAATATATTTGAATATACTCATCTTTGAAATTTTTATTTTTTAATCCAAAACACATTATATGTTTTGCTTTTTACATTCAGAACTTTGACAACATATACTTAAAGATACAAGAGAGGCAAGAAGGGATGTTAGGAAAAGACCTGGCTTGGAGACTAAAGACCATCAATCCTCTTGAGGCTTCCCCTCTTAATTCTGGAAATCCTTAGGGAGCTGATTTTATCAGTGGGAACTTCAGTCTCCCCATTGGCAAAATGGGTATAACCATGCCTTCTTTTTCTATTCAAAAATTTTTATGAGACTAAAATAAAATAACTTTTTAAATGATATAAAAATATAAAATACTATACATATTGAAGGAGTTAAAGAATGAATCAAAATAAAGGTGACAGAAAACAATCTTTTAATTTCATTTTATGTGATGATAGTAACTGAATTATATAATGAGTTAAAATCTCAATTTGCACTCTAATCACTTAAGGATTTTTAAAAGAAATGACTTTTCCTTTAGTTTAATTAAAATCCATCAGCAAATTAATTGTATCATTGTCATGCTAAAAGTTAGATTCGATTATTAAAACAGTTTTTATTGAACAGAGACAAATATTCTTCCGGAACTTATTCTCTTCTTTCATTTTCCTTTCCTCTTATTTACCCAAATCTACACATTCAAGAGAGCAGGTGTACAAAAATCATTCTTTCAGATTTGGGCTGGAAACAAAAGTTATAGCCACTGATGTTCTTTGTCTTAATATGTATTATATTGATCCAATGTAGACATTAGAGACAACTAAAAGGGCAGTTTAAATCCTTGAATAGTTGAGGATTTTTAGATTGCAAAAAGATAATAGGTACATTTATAATTTCTGGCAAGCCACTCCTCAAATTCCAACAGTAATTGAAAAATACTCTTTTTCCCATGTTTTGCTGCTGTTTGATAATGAGAATGCAGTCTTTCCCCAGATGTAACTGAATATCAAAAGACACTTTCAATCTAAAATACCTTTCTCTATCTGATAAACCTTTATTTTACAATGAACCTTGCACAGAGAATAAATCTTGAGGGACCATGGCACATAGGTCATTTGATGTTTTCTCCTAACAAAAGATGACCACATTTTAGAGACAATGCCTTCGTGAAGAACTTCTATTGAAAAATAACACCTTTCAAATATGATTAATTTGAACATTGCAAGCCAGTTTGGAACATCAAGACATCTTACCTAGTTTTCTTCATTCTGGATACTGAATGATCAATAAAGTCGTCAAATAACAGAACTCTGCTCAGACAATGACATGTAATTTGGAATGTTGTAATATAAAGTCAATCCAATTAAATGTTCCAAAATATTTTATTTTTCCCAAAGGTAAAATGTATATATGTCTTTGATGAAAAATGTATTTTTACAGCATACTCTTTCTTCCCTTCCCAATTCCCAACGATGTTGAATCAATTCCACTGAATGTAGAGAGAGAAGGACGATATGAGAATTGCACCTTTACTATACACACACAAAAGTAATTTTCGAAGAATGCAGTTAAAATAAAAAAACAAGGGCTCCTTTGCCTTTGAACATTGGTAACTGTATGTTGACATGAACGCACGTTGACACAGGCCTTAAAATCCTGTGTGTGGGCAGAGGGGGTCTGCTGAGGGGGCTGCCTTCTCAAAATATTTAAACTTGAGCCACTATACCAATCCCACAAAGCAAAAAAAAATAAATAAAATAAAATAAAATAAAGAGGGGAGAAGGGAATAAAATAAGAAAATTTCACCGAAAATATAAAAGGAATGACCCAGGGGAAGAGAATATAGCAGAAAGGATGGCATGCAGAGAAACAGTGTCAGGAGTGTGTCAGTGAAAAATTCAGAAAGGTTGGAAATACTCCCCAAAGTACAATATTTGAATCCCTAGCCACAACCAAAGGAAAACAGACATTTGCAGGCATAATAAAAATATATAACAAATTGAAGGAATTCCACTAAAAGTCTTGTGTGAAATAAAGCAGCAAAAGACACAGAAAGGAAGAAACCTTGATGAAGAAAATGTGGCAAGTCTAAGCAAGTTTCAAGTAGAGTGGCTGGCTTTTCTTTCCCCTTAGCTTCTTTGAGGTCAATGAAAGATAGGACAATCCAAGGTGGCTAATAGGGAGGAGGATGTAAAAGGGGGAAATGAGTGGACAAATTAGCAGGATAATTAATGCAGGGGAAAGAGGCGGGGGATAGCTGACTTAGAGGAGGAAAAAGAAGCGAGATAGAGCTATTTGTTAGTGCCTAAAGGGAGGAAAAAGATGAGATTAAGAGGCTCTAACTGGTTGTAGAAAGAAGGCTGAGCAGGTAAACTGTTACATGATGTAGGGTTCAGAGATGATGTAGGGATGTGTGTAGAAATGGGGTGAGGTGAAGACGAATGTGCTTGCAAGTTGCTGAAGGAGTGGGGGTCTCCCCTGGATAAAGAGAGTTTACTCCATAGATGGAAGATGGAGAATTTTTCGAAGGCTGGATGGGGAAAGTGAGATGGTAAAAAGATCTAAGTGGATAGATGATGATGCCTAAAGAGAAATGTTCTTCCCCAAAGTAGCCTTCCTTTCTTTCTTAGTTATACTGATTAGCTTTAGGTCCTATTCATTCATTTGTCCTCTTTTCTGAATGTTACATTATCTTCTTAACATATTTGCCTCCACTCTCTACTGTAATACATCAATGTATTCAATTCTTCATTTACATGCAAACAACAATAATATTTCTACTGTGTGCTATCTATTGCCCAATTTTCTCAGGCTATTTTGTTGTTGTTACTTTAACAAATTTGCTGGAAAAAATCGTCAAAGGTGTTTTAGGTCTACAAAACACACATATACCTCTAAACTTTGTAACAAGACATCAAGCCCTCATGCCCTCCCTTACTTATTCTGTGTGGGGAATGACCTTCCAGATATATTTCTTGGCTAGCCACTGACCAGGAATGACTATTTTTAAAACCACAGACCTCTCCCTCCTTTATGAACCTCTTCTCGACCTCTTAACAAAAATGAATTCCTCCCTCCATTATGCTCAATTACACCATTTATCACATTGTATCCTAGATCCATAAGAGTGTCATGGCTCAAAGAGGCCCATGCCATGTTTGTCATACTCTCTTTTGTATTCCTAGAACCTAGCACATTGTCTGGCACAGTAGGTGACTAATTAAAGTTTGTGGATTCTTCAGTGAATAAATACAGGGATGACACCTCCTTTAAAATGTGAAGCAAGATTCTTGGAGAGAATTAGCTTTCAAAAGTTCATTCCCTGTATAATTCTTTCCCACTAAGAAAACGTGGCTGCCATACATATTTTTTCAATGTAGCTCAAAGCCAGTGGCTTATATAAACTCTCCTTGTCGATGTGCCTCCCCTTTCTCCACCAAGAATCTTATAAATTCCAGCTAAAGGCTGTTGTGGACTGCTTGCGCAGAGAAAAAGAATTTTCTGCTTTCTGAATCTTTTAACCAGATTTCTTCCCTGCCACCAGCAGTCTGGAAGCTCTCTATCAAGAATTTCTATCTTGCAAAAAATATAAAGTTTTGAACACCATGAGAAGGAAGAACGTGAAACCTGCAATCCCTTTTGCCAGGGCTTTCAGCTGCTGAAATCCAGCATTACCTGGGCGTCCTTCAGAATCCATTCCGGTGACTAAAAGGCCAGGGAGTCAGGGGAAGGGGCAGGGAGTGGGGGTGCATAGTTTATTTCAACCCTTAGTAAATGATTGAACTCTAGAAAATGAGTGTGTTTTATGCTTGGTCGGAGTTTCTTTCCCATTCCTGTATTTCAGACGCACAGCAACTTTAAGTTTACTGCCAGCTATACGTCATGAAAGGGAAGCTTTTCATCAAAGGGAAGAAGAAAAGGAAGGAGGAAAAATCCTACTTTTACAAAACAGAGTAATTCTTTGCTTCTGCTCCCTTTCCCCACATCTCTCACCTGCGTCCAAAGCAAAACACAGTAGGTAAGCAGTTTGTTGTGAAACAGCTTGAAGGTTTTTTTTTTTTTTTTTTCCTTTGGAAGGTAATTCTGCTCCAGGCGCCAGTTGCCTCTACACGCCCTGCCTCTGCCCCTCCCTCTTGCCCTGTGCAACCTTCCCCAACTGCATGCTGCGGCCCTTCTACCAAAGCTAAAGAAGGAATTGTCCGCAATCAGGAAAACAGATTAGCCTCAAATTTGGCAAAGCAGGGGCTTGCTCCTTAAGACTAGAAGAGCAAGCTCAGAAGGGAAGCCGCAGCGGGCTTCCGTCTTAAAGAAACCTATTCCTGCATCATCCCAATTTGGAGCGCGTGTCTCTAAATAAAGAGCACGGTGGTCTTTCCCCCACGGCAGTAGTGGATACAGCCTTTCCGCAACTTCCAATTTGCAGTTTCTTCTTTCTGTGAAGGGGACTCCCCAGCCAGCGCTTTCGCCTAAGGTTACAAACCCTCCCCCACCGCACAATTTTGTGGGAAAAATGACCCTCCCCGCCTTCTAGAGAGCTTGCTCTGTGACAGGCGAAGCAGCAGCCACGGGCTTTTTAAAGAGGCCGGTCTTCCCAGCCTTCTTTTTTATCACCCGAGGGGAGAGAAAACAGCAGAAATTTAACACCGGTTACTACTATTATTGCATCTGGAACACTTGCCCTCTAAAATGTTGCTAAATAAGTAAATTCACTGTGAATAGTTAAGGTGCAAGCTGAAAAAGGGAGAGAGCTGGGGCGCGGAGGAAAGGAGGAAATGGAGGAGGGAAGACCCCAAATCCGGGTTTGAACTCCGGGTTTAAATCCGGCGGCGGGCCGCCAGCAGTGGCCACCCCCGCCTCCGGCGCTTTAGCGCGCCTCTGAGGAGCGAGGGACTGGAAGAGGGGGGCTGCGAGCCGGGACCCAGGAAGGGCCAAAGGGACACGAGGGCGGCTGCGCGCAGGGAGCGCGCGGGGCAGGGCTGCTCGCGCTTGCGGGTCGGACTCGCAGCTCGGCTTCCTATCGGCCGGGCCAAGCCTCTCTGCAGCTGACATCATTGCCAGAGGAGGGGCTGCCCCTGCCAAGGCGACTGAAGAACAGGGTTCTCGGGCCTGGTAGGCAAAGGCGCTCCCTTGCCGCTTGGCGAGCGTGGCGCCCTGGCAGCTGCAGCGGGACTCAGCTTTTGGGAACTGCACGCGCAATTCTTAATTTAGTCGAGGGAGAAAGGTATCTTTAGACCTTAGCGCATCCATCTCTCGGTTCTTTCGTCAAAACCGCCCGCACACCGTCCGCGCTCTATGATGAACCAGACAAAGGCAAGAAAGGGGGAAACGTGTACATACACTATTACTTCGACTTGCTTCCAATTGCTTCCCCACCCCCATCCCATCCCCGCCGCGACACACACACACACACACACACACACACGCATACACACACACACAGACCCACAGAGGAAAGGCCAGCCCTGGCGCTGGAATTTCCTGCCGGGATTGCGAGAGTTTGTTTCAAACAAGATTAAAAGTGGAATTCCGTCAATCTTTACCAAGTTGCGCTGGTGCCCGCAAGTACCGTTTCCTTTTCTATTTTGAGTCACACCTGTTTTACTTTTTAGCGGGCCTAAGAAGACGGTCGCTTTAAGTCACAAAACACCGCTATGTTCTCAGGTGTTGTGCTCAGCGTTCGGAATTCTCCGCATGCTCCTCAGGTTGTTTCCTGGTTGCAGCGCTAAGAGCGCACAGGCGACTGCTATGACACCATCGCCTCCTCCCCATCTTTGCTGCCCCCCTCCCCCTTCTACCCGGATTTTCAACCAGTTTCTTCCACACACTTTTCTTCGTACAAACAGATCCTAGGCTGGATTTAAATCCCATTTTGTGATGTTTCCACACAAGAAAATGACACTTTAAAATTTTTTATTTTGTTTGTTGTTGAGCTTTCTTTTTCTTTTGTCCTAGCCCCTCTTCCCCACGGTTTCTGCTTTGTGGGTGTGTGCCGCAGTGGCGCAAATAACAATTCCCAGCCCCCAGCCCCCATTTTGCATCGGAGAGGCTAGGGCTCACCCATAAGCGCTTCACATGAGCAGCCTAGCGCCCCACACCCTAAGCCGCAGGCGGGTGAAGCAGAGGAACGCGGAATAAATCATTCTGAAGCAAAAGGGCCCATCTTCGGTTAAGCTCTAAAAGTCTTTCCTTGGGAGAGGCAAGGAAGCGGCTCTGGCTATACACTCTGAGAAAGTGACCGCTCCTCCTACCCCTCAGTCCCTTTGCGACTAAGCGCTCAGATGCAAGTCCCAGCTGCAACCCGGGCGGACTGCCGCTCCGCTCTTCTAAAGTCTAAAAAATGCACCCGTTTGCGGCTGCTCGCTTTTAAAAAGTCACATTTTCCGATGAATCTCTTTTAAAAGGTACATTACTTTTCTCGGGGGGGGAAAAAAAGCCGTTTTATCGCTACGCGCTTTAAGAAAAAGAATTCCTTTGTGAGGACGTGAACTGTTTCTCGGTTCTCTCTCAGAAAACACCATCTATTTATGGGATAAGTGGGCGGTTTATTGATTTATTTATTTGGCCAAGGGATAACAAGTCATTTCTTTAGAGAAAGGGGAACCCTTTTATGTCTGGCAATACTCTTAGAAAAGTCATTGTTTTAAAAATGAGAAAACGATGCCGTTTTCCGGCTAGATTATAAGTTGGTTTAAAAAAAATAGGCAGTATTTCTCACACCTACCATCTCTACATCCAGCAGGTGCTGGCTGAGTATAGCCCCATAAATAGGGCGGGAAGGAAGGGCGGGGAGGCGAGCGCCAAGAGAAACAGCACCGGGAACCCTGTGCGCTCCTGGCTCTCCTGGCTCTCCGCTCTGCGCCAAGGGTCGTACCCTGAAGGGTTGGAGCCAGCCTGGCAGGGATCCAAACCCGAGCCCCCAGAGGAGCGCAGCGAGGCCGGGGACAGTTTCTCGGCTACAGGCATCGCCCCTCAGCTCCGATCGCTCTGCCGGGCGACTCGGGAGTCCGGAACGTGCTCTTTTGTCAACACCCGCCCCAATCTTAGAGTTTCCCTCAGCCTCACTGAAGCTGGCTGCACCCATTAAAGGGAGAGACCTTTTTGCACAGCCAATGTCGGGGAAATTCATGCGCCGACACATTTCTGACAAAAGTGAGAGTTTTCCCAAAGTAACCAAGCGCAGCGGTGGCAGTGCCAAAAAGATATTCTCCCTGCGCTCTCCTCCGGGGTTTGCTCTTTCTCTTACCTCCTGGGAAGAGAAGGGGGAAGGGAGAATAGCAGAAGCGTCTTTAAAACCACCCGGTTGTCGTAGTTCAGACCTCAGGGGCAGGCAGCGGGCAGTGTCCGCGCACTAAGTGTGGAACTCACGCCTCCCTGGCAGCACCCTGTACAGATACCCAGTCCGGTTACTTACCTATTAACGATCCCTTTAGAGTAGAATGAAGAGGTAAAACGAAAAGGAGAAAAAAAGGCTTCCGCCCGCTCCACGGAGACTGCGACTGCTGTAGCGGGCTCTACCGCCACAGCTCGCAGTCCGCAGAGCAGCCGGAGTCGCTGAGGTTGCTTCTGAGGCTATTCAGGCAGCCCGGGCTGCCTGTACTGCCTGTATCGCCGCTGGCTCTGCCACTCTGCGCACTCTGTTTGGCTTGCCTTCCGCTTTGCCGCGCGAGCAGCTGAGTGCAGCTCCTGCTCACAGCTCCTCCCGCCCCGACAGTTCGCCGACTGCAAGGAGCCAGTGCCGAGCCAGCCCTTTTGAATGGCGAGGGGGAGGGACTTAACAGAGGGGGAGAAAGGGGGAAGGAAGGGGGGTGAACCAGGGGAAGGCGTGGGGAGAGAAGTGAACCAGTGTCCGGGCCGCCTGCTGGGAAGGGATGGCGCAGCACCAACTGCTGAGTACCCCCCTCTGGTCCCCACTCCCTGCACCTCACATCCCCCATCCATCCGGGGGCGGCCCCTCCCCGCTGACGGAAAACCAGAAAGAAGGGCGGGGGAGAGATGGAGGTAAGCTTAGGAAGTTACTGCTCGCCTCCTGGAGAAGGAGGCCGAATGCGTGCTGGCGGCACTCTCCCGTGCGGGACCCGCTGCTGGAGAAAACGCGCCGCTTTCGGGCTGCTAGCTTTCCTGAGCAAAACCCAGGGCATGCAGTGTTCTCCTCGGTCCTCTGCTCGCTGTTCTCTTAGGCTTCCCTTTAAGTTTCACTCATTCACATTTTCTCAGAGAAGTTTGATTTTTCTTGTGTGTTTTTCTTGTGATCCCGCGGGCTGCCCTGACTCCAGCTAGAGAACAAGCATCCTATAGCACCATTTTCTCATACAAAGGATACTTAAGGCAGACTAGGGGAAGTAGGGGCAGGAGCCTGGCAAAGTCACAGTTGGAGCTGAGAGGCTGTCTGCATATATCTTACTCAACTGTGAGCGGGATCTGGTACTTCGATCGCCTTTCCAGATTAATCCTCTGACAGCAGCGAAGGGGTGTGTGTGTGTGTGTGTGTGTGTGTGTGTGTGTGTGTGTGTGTATGTGTGTGTGTGTGTGAGAGAGAGAGAGAGAGAGAAGGAGAAGTTCTAGCGACCTAGCATTTGGCTACCCCAGAGAGCAAGCAGGAGTGAGTCAGGTGGCATTGCTGCCAGAGACCAGGCAGCGTCGCGGGCGTGGACGGCGCTTTTCCAAGGTAGGAAAGGGTGCGAGAGGGAGGAAGCCAGCCCGGAGCCTCATGCCTGGTGCTTACCAGCGAGCTCTGGCTGCCTGGTGGGCGACGGCTGGGTGGGCATTGGGGTGCCAGGTCCCCAAGGACCACTAAAGCTACCAGGACGTATGTGGCTGGTATATGCCTTCGAAGGGTCGTGGGTATAAGGAAGTGGGGCCAATTCCCCCGTTCCTGGCATGTGATTAAAAAACCAATAGTAACAACATCAAAACCACCCCAGCTGGTCAAGGAACAACTCCTTCAATTTACCCAGGGGCCAGAGAATGAACCAGGTGAATTTTCTAAATTCCTCTCTCCAGAAAGGTGTACGATTTTATGGGGAAAATCCACTTTCCGTGCTTATCTTGTAGAAAAACTTATCTTTCTGGTGTTGTGCAATTTTTTTTTTAAAGGAGGTGGCTCTTTTTCCTGAAACAAAAGGAGAAAAAGTAGAGAATGTTTTAGAGCACCAAGAACCCAGTATCCATTTTTTATTTTTTAGTCTACTGAATGGAAGAGGAGATGACATCTGCATAGAGATAGAACACCAAAAAGGAAAAAAATTTCAGAATTATAAGAAGTTGCTTTTTTTCTAATAGCTTCTTCAGGGAAAGTTTTTTTTTAACTGAAAGGCAAATCTTTATGACTTGTTTTCCCACTACATCCTTCTCCATCTTCTTAACTGCCTCCTTTCCAATTCCTGATATTTTAAAGGTTAAAACCTTGGTTCAAATATCCCTCACGTCACTTTTTTGCATATTTTTATACCCAAAGCCATACTACTAGGAGAAACATCAGCACCGCAGCTCAATGCAGGTCTGCATGAAAGAAAACAGAGAAATGTTTACTTGCACAGGTGTGAGGAGACACTTCACTATTACATTTTGCTCCTCCTGTAACTGTCCCTCCATTATTCACAGTATCCAGCACATGCATTGTACTCTTCTTGGGAGCTAGGAAATGTCTGAGAGGGGAAATCAGAAGCTGCTAAATGGTTACAGCTCTGACTCTTGGGGATTGCACTACTGGATGAGACTGTGTCATGGGAGATGGCAGGAACTCAATGCAAATAAAATCACTGATTGATCCAGGGACAGTGTGGCACAGGCATGCTATGGGAGTGCTTTCAGAATACTAATAATTATTCATAACATCCACATTAGATACCAATTAATTGATTTCTGAAGATTTCCATTTAATCCCTAGGCAGGAGAAGATAACTATTTCATCACCGTTTAAAGTATTTAAAGTTATGATCATGACAGACTTATGAGATTAATATTATTATTCCATTTTGCAATTCCTGACACTGAAGTTCATAGAGGACAATTGATTTGCACAAGACAATGGCACTAAAGAGTAATAGACTCTAGATTTCTATTCAGGGTATATAACTCATAAATTCAGCTACATGGTTACTTTATAGTTAATCTGAATTCTTCTACATATAATATGGAGCAGGGCATTTAGTTTTAGGTGTATAGTCCAATAGAAAATGATCTGTATAGATTAGAAACATTACTTACAGACCAAGGAGACTCTACTAGTTGAACTAAGTAATCCAGAAAATTACCTAAGAAATTGAGTCTGTTGAAAAGACTGACAGAAATCCACATCTGAAAATAATGAAAAATTTCCCCCATTTTCTTTTCTCCTGTGTTCTGTCTGATGGTGGCACCAATGAGCAACAGAATAACCAAAAGGCACCTGGCAAAAAGCTCTAGACATTGTAACTCTAAAAGGACCGAAGAAGACCCTTTTCTGACTACAGGCAGAAGAACTCCCCGTTACTGAATGTTTTTTATGTACCATCTGCATTATATAAATTGTCCTATTAATCCTCCAAACCATTCTGTGAGGTAGGTATTATTAGCTTCATGTTTTCCTTAACAAATGAGAAAACAGAGACTCAGTAAAAATGCCCAAGGTATTATAGCTATAAAATACATGGAAATTCCAACCCATGTTACGTCCAGTCCATTGTGCTGCCACTCAGCATATAGTCTTCAGATTGTGTAGTGACACGTTTTCAGAATGTGCATTACATCAAAAATTTTATGACTAACAGAAGTCCTCAAAAGCAAAAAGGGCACTGTGGGAATCTGGTTTTTGGATGAGGTGTCAGGAAGGAACCGTAATATTTATTGCATATTTTTCCTTCAGTGTTCCCATTAGGAACCTAGACCAGGGTTCTGCTATGATCATAAAAGGGAAATTATGGTAATATATACCCCACAAACATGGAAATATGCCTATTCTCTGAGGGGAAAACTCTAAAGCTTTTATGATTATATAATGGATCAAAGAAGAGTTTTCAAAAACATCAGTGAGTAAGGATGTTTCTCAAGCCTGTAAGAATTGATTAAAACCAAGAAATAACATGCCCATATAAAAAAGGATTGATCAGCCATAGAATCCTAGTGAAAGAAGACTCAGAGAGATGAGCCTTGGCAACACCTATTCATGTACATTTTCATTTCTCTGGCAAAATCACCCTTGATATGAGATTGATGAAGCCAATCAAATATTGTTATTTCAATTCCCCTTGCATGAAACATCCCTTATCAAGCAATCTGTCATCTCATCGTGATCTGTCTTTCCATATAGTCTCTGTTCAGAAAGAGAATGTACAGGTCATGCAGACAGACGACAACAGAGTAATTTGTATTTATCATGTGACAGTTATTTCATACTGAATTCCATTCTTTTTTTGTGTTGTACATCACAAATTGCACTATACATTGCACAGAAATGTTATAATCAATGAATCATCATTGCTATTGGGAAAGTAGATTAGTGTGTGGGAATGAAACAGAAAGACTGGATAAAACACATTCTCCAGGATATTTTTACTGTTTAATATTAAACCATCAGCAACAATTGCATTCAGTAGGAGGGAGTGATGCTCAGTAGTTAAGAAAAAAACCTTTGGTTTTTGACCAAATTTGGAGTTCTGGCTCTGCCATGTTCTAGCTGTCTGGCTGTGAAGAAATTAATCTCTAGACCTGTATTGTCTGATAAGATAGCCACTACCCACATGCTACTGAGCACATTAAATGTGGCTTGCCCTAGTCGACATATGCTTCAAGTGTAAAGTACACACCCAATTTTGAAGGTATATCACATAAACACACATACATACACACACACATGCATACATACACATATGTAAAATATATTGACCAGGTGCCATGGCTCAGGCCTGTAATCCCAACACTTTGGAGGACCAGGGTAGGAGAATTGCTTGAGCTCAGGAGTTCCAGACCAGCTTGGGCAACATAGTGAGACCTCATCTATACTAAAAATAAAAAATTCACCAGGTGTGGCAGTGCACACCTGTAGTCCCTGCTACTGAGGTGGCTGAGATGGGAGCACTACTTAGGTCCAGGACTCGAAGGCTGCAGTGAGCTATGATTGTGGCATTTTACTCTAGCCTAGGCAACAGAGCAAGATCCTGTCTCAATATATAATATAATATGATATAATATAATATAATATGATATAATATAACATAATATAACATTATCATTGCATATCAGTTACATATTGAGTCATTGGTTCAACAAATATATTATTAAATTAATTTCAACTGTATATTTTTAATATTTTTAGAAAATTTCAAATTACATGTGTGGCTTGTATTACATATTTTTTTTGGACAGAGCTGTCCTAAAAAGCTACAGTTCCTTCATCTAAAATTGGGGATAATAACCTTATCCACCTCAAAATATTATAATGATATTTAAATAAGGTAATTCACCTAATATGCTCAGCACAATGTCTAACATAAAGCTAAAAGGTTGTCACTCTCCAAGACATGAAAAATAAAGATGTTAAGGAAAATTAAAAGATAACTTAAACCTCAAAGGGATAGAGACTGCTTAAAGCAAAAGCCTTAGTTAGGAACTCATTTCTCTTTTTCCCAAGTGAAATCATTCTGCTTCTCTCTTTAAAAGCAACAGCAAACATTCATGTGCAGTCATACGGGTAGGGGATAATACTGTGACCTACAAATATTATAGTGTATATGCAAATGATTTGAGAAGTTAAAAGTACTTTCTCAATTCCAAGCATTTTTACTATCATAATTTGTACAGGCAGTTTTACATTTAATTGGTAGATATTTCTAGCGTTCAGGCATTCACATCACAAGTGATAATAAGGCTGAAACTGATACAGGTACACAAAAGACAAATGAATTTCTTCAGAAGCTAAAGATAGAGAAATGGGAGAAGGTCTGCTAGTTGCAGAGCCGTATGCTGTCGGTAGTTTAACTGCTTTACCTAGCAGCTCACCAAATGCATAGCTCAGCTGGAGACACTAGAGGGTACTATTACTGAAAACATAGATGAATGAAATCTTTCTGCATACTTCCCCCTCTCCACCACTATAATGGATAAGAATATTTGAAAAGGGCATATCTGTGAAATGAAAGTAACATTTCTCCATTCCCTCCTGTATACGACTTGCAAGGTTTTTTTTGGTTTTTGTTTTTTAGACTTGGGACTGGCCTTACAACACTACCAAAAAAAAAAAAAAAAAAAATACTAGAAGTGTGCTATAGTGCTTGGGCCAATAATTGGGAACAGTTTGAACTCATTCCCTGCTCTGAGAAAAGCTTTACTGAAAGTCCAAGGAGGGGAGGAAAAGAAAGGCTTTCTATAGAGGAAAGATTTTGATAAGAATTCTTAACTACTTCAACAACCTCTGTAATTAATAACGGTGCGACAACTGTTTGGTAGTCAGTTCATATATAAGATTTTTTTTTTTCCCCAGTAGCCTTAAACAGCTCCACAATTGCAGTGGATAAAAGCTATAGCTGAATTTCTTTCATAAGAACCTGACAATTACAGGCTTATATTTATAGCTGAAATTTGTTGAAGCACTGAGCTCTGATTATAAATGATTACAAATTATAAATTATTGTAAATGTGGGGTTGTTCTCAAGGTTGCCATTTTCCCCTGAAGAATTCATTTCTCCTACTGTACTCTTATTTTTCTGCAAATGAATAGCTGCAAACTGTACCAGACGAGGATTTTCATCTGCGTGCTATTGGCCTGTGTTGTGATGGCAGCAAGTGAATGAGGAAAATTATTGTTTTTTTAAAGAGCAGAATGATTAGAATGCTATTAACAGTCTCTATCTTTCTTGTTTCTTTAGGAGAGGCTTTGGCTTGAGTTATCCAGATGTTGCATGGTGAGGTGAAGGACTCCAACAGCTTTGTTTGTTGAAAAAAGCAGAATCTTTTTTTTCATTAACAAAGAGAATGAATTTTTCTATTCCATCAAAATTTCTATGTGGCCATCTCTTCAGGACATACGTATCAGCTACTGCTTTAAATTTAGGAAATGCACACACATATGTAACCAACCACATAATGTTTCCAAAGCAATATATTGAGATTGATACAAATACACATTTTTCAAGAATCCTGGACTAATCCCACACTATTCTGAGCCTTCTTTACTTTTTAAGCCTCTTTATTTCTATTATATGACTGTGAACTAAGTAGATTTAACTTTTGTATGCTTTGTAAAATCAGTTATATTTTCTGATATGTGATAACAAATATACTGTGTATTTCATTGAAACATATAGGAAAACTGCTCTTTTTTTCCTTTTAAAATCAGTGCCTATGGTTTAGTCAACAAAGTATTTAATGAGTGGCTGCTTTGAGCCATTTTTAATTGGCTGGACTACTGCAGACATACCATTTTAAATGATTACACATATGTTTAGAGAATCAGCATAGGATTTTTGTTTTTTCTTTGAGATTGAACAATTTTTATTTCATCATTACTAAAACTTAGCTGACAATTTTTATTTTGTCATTACTAAAGCTTAGCTGGATGTCAGTTTCTGCCTTTAAATAAAATATCCTAATCCAGGATTATTCTCTATTGCAAAAATGCAGCTGGTCTCAACTATTCCTTTTATATTTTATTTCACATAGGGTAGAAAATGGTGTGTCACTGTACTTTCATATAATAAAAAGATGTCTTGGATTTTAAATGTAATTGTCCTTTCTTGAGTAACTTCTAAATGAAGTGAAACCACAAAGGCAGTTTGGCATACTATTGATTCTATCCTGGTTATCTTTTTTTGTCAGGCTAGAATGTGAAGAGAAAGCGTTTGGAGCACAGAATGGTTTTCCTTTTAAAGAAAAAAAAAATGAATGAAAAATGAGTAATGAAAATAAAATACTGGACCTAGATTCCCAACTCTGTGAATGTTATTATTAGCCTCCACCTTCTCTACCCCTGTCGCTGGAGCTTGACACACTAGTCTATCCTTCAGGCTGAACCTAATCCTGTCATAATAAAGAATCCTTCAGAAACCTTCACTTTGTCAACTGATGGGTTTTTGAATTCGATATTTTTTCAGACCCAGTGTTCAGTGTTCTTGCAGTGGATCGACCAAATCTGAGTTTTACTCCAAGTCCAAACCTAGTGGTCTAGTTCATACAATCAGTCGTCTAATTCAGTTATCTGGGGGCACTGTAGTACCCATTACTAGTACCAGCGCTCAGGCTCTGATAGTTGGAGCACTGACACCCTGCTTAGTTTCCACCAGTCCCTTTCCATGGTGCTGTCAGCTCAGTGTCAAGGAAATATTACCTGCTTCGCTGAGGGTCATGATTCCAAAAGGACAAACTGCTTAGCACTGTCCTACAAATAAGATTACATATGACTCTAGCTTCTCATTTTATGTGTTATATCCTTGGACCATTTATTCTATGGAAGATGCTGAGGTGGGTAGGCTGTGTTGGTAAGACTTTCGCAGTTTATCAAAATAAGTAATGATATGTCTTCCAATGACATTTATTATTATTGAAGAGTGTGACTGAATTACTTAACACCCACACTTCCAAAACCATATTTAGATCCAAAAACTAGATTTGGATAAATCCTAGATAACTGGAAGATAGTCTTTTATCCCCAAGTGGATTAGGTCTCAGAGAAGAGGAGGAGAAGGAGGAGGACGGTGGGACATAAGGAATAGGCAAACTCAGGGTCCTGAGGAGGAGAGGCAGTAGGGATCCTTTTTTTCTTTTAAAATTATTTTCTTTTATTTTTCCTTCAACTTCACTACTGTAACTTTTCAAATTTATACCCTGCTACATCTCTTTCAACTTTTCTGCATGTACTCCAGTGGGGTAAAATGCTCATCTGGAGACTGGTGTGGAAGTGAAGATGATAGGGAAGAAAGAAATTGAAGTCACCTAATCCCTTCATGATGATTTCCTTTCTGAAAATTCTTTAAGGAAGAGAAGGGTGTTAGAAGTTAGCAAATGATGTAAAGACCACAAATTGGTGTTCAAACCCTGTTCCCAAACTCCTAATCTCTTTACTTTGAGCTCCGGAGACCTGACTTTAGGCAGTGCAGTCTGCAATAGAAAGAGAAACTAGGAGAGAAGGCAGTGATGGCGTATGCACTCTGTCCAATGCCCTCTAGGGGGCAGCAGAGGAACAAATTGGAGCTGGGGAGGTAGGCGTGGTGCAGGATTGTATAGAGGATTTCCTGTGTTTCTTTAATACGTAAGTATGTGTTGTGACTCTCCAGCAGGGGCATGTTAAAAGTTTATTCAACCAAGGAACCTTTCTGAGGTAGTATGAAAAATACTGCTTAGCAGTTGTAAAAGTGCTTGGCTCTTCAAACCTGTCAGCCTATCATGATGAGGTTGATCACTCTGCATATAGCTATTTCTTTCTATTAACATTCATGTTATCCCTTGACGTTCTACTGCTCAAACCAGACCAGACCCAGTTTCAGAACTGAGACAACGAAGAGCAATTTGTGGATATGAAAATGAAAGGAAATAAAAAGAATAAATCTGTACATTGTAACACAGACACAAGGACTTCTCATTGTAACTATTTTTGACATAATATATTACATTTTTGCCTAGAACTTGTGGTGTATGTAACACAATTTTAGTTTAATAAGCTCCTTTTGTTTTGACTATGTTTTTAGGGCATGACATGTAGGAAAAATAAATGGCTATGATGTACATTACCTAAGAATCTAGAAAGCCTCGATTCAACTTGTGATTCTATGACATTCTAGCTGTAGAACATTTGATAAGTCACTCAAATTCTTTCAATCTCAATAAAGCAGTTGTATTGAGAAATGAAATTACCTTGAGAATTGTTATTAGAAACATAAATGAGATAACATAAAAACTGCTATGAAGTACCTGATAAAAATATTTCAATGTAATTTAGCACTCAAAAAATTAGACAGCAAAAGCAGTCATTGAGGTAAAATGAAGCAAAAGAAAGGGGAGGTGGATATAGCTGTATTATCCATTCACTCATTTGTTAGTTCATCTATTCATTCATAAACAAATACTTATTGAAGAACTCTACATCCCAGGCACTTTTTAGCCATATTAATTCATTAAATAGATTTTCTACTTCATGTTTGGTTTTTAGTTCTAGACAGTGAGTTATATAATGATAAGTACAACCCCAGCATTGTATAAGTCACTATCCCTTTCACTGCTTAATTGAAGTAGGCGGGTAAAAGGGATTGGTAACCTCAATTTATTTACATAAAATAAATATTCCCTCTCACTCCCACCACACAATTTGAATCTCTCTGAGGATATATTGCACCCTGAAATACAGTTCAAAATTCATTTTCACATAATCATTTGTATACACATCTATGTTTATAGATATGGATACAGATATTGATATAGATATATAGTGATGCATATTTTGCAACAGCGTGTTGTTCTTATTTTATATCTTATGAACAGCCACGCATTGATTGAATAACTGATACAAATAGAGGCAGATTTAACATGGAGCTAATGAAGTTTAAGATTGAGGGCCCTTCACTTACACTGGCCTCTTCTGAGGCCTGATACTACAAAATCATTTTCATATGAAGAAGCAATCCAATGATAGGCACCCAAAAATGTTGGGAAAAAGTATCATAGATATGTATGTATAGGAAAAAAACATAATCCATATAGGATTTGGTAGTCTTTACACTTGCAGGCATCCACTGGTGTTCTTAAAATAGGAAAAGAAAAATATTCTAGAGATGTGTCAAGCAACTTATTAAAAGTATAGAATTTTCTTGGATTCTATAATGTTTGTCATATTTGTCAGCTTCTATAAATTTGGTATTTGTTGTAACCTCTCTTTAGAAATAAATATTCTGTTTATACAAAATTTTGTATGGTAATTTTGTATTCTTTTTTGTTAAAGACAGTTAACATGTGTAAGTTTCAGGTTCCAAAAACCAGGATTCATCCCTATTTATCCATATCAAAAGACCTGCCTTTTATTCTTACAGAGGAAATACAAAATTTTTAAAAATGGAACTTAAGTTATAAGTTTGGGACTTCCTGAGTAGATTAATTTGGACCTACAAAATAACTTCAAATTTTAATTCTGAAAAAATTTAATAGTTTCTGTAGCTTTCTGTAGTATGATTCTTAGCTACATCAGTGACTAAAGGGAAAATAGAAACAAAACGTCCATACGCTTGTGGAAGAGATTATAGTCCTTTCATTTACAGAAAGCATGCAATAATCATATGTAGCTCTGTAAACTAGGACTGGCCTTTATCAACTTAGAGATTACTGAATTTGTTCAAGTTTTGGACTTTTGTTCATAAACATTTTTATTCTCAGATAATCATCCGTCATGTTTAAAGGATATATGGGATTCCTGACAAATCAAATAAAATGGAATTTTATATTGAACATAAAATAGAAAACTATCAAATCAATCATTCTTTTGAGTTCTATGATGACAATCCTCTCTTGGATTAGTTTTTTTTTTTTTTTTCACTTTGAACTGCTGAGTATATTATATTTCACACAAAGTAACATTAGTCAAATTTTAAAACTTTTCTTCAGACAAGTTGTCATTTTTGTTATTTTTAAATGACAAGAGATAGCAAGCAATTGCAGTTTTCTCTATTCCAACTGATGTTCTGTGCTCTTATTTACAATGTGCTCTGAAAAGAAAAGGACATCATAATTTAGAAACAAAATTAAAGTGAATGGGATTCCTTTATGAAAATACAGTGTAATTAAACTTCAGCAAGTCTAGATTCACATCCCCTGAATCTCTTAATTATTTTTATGTTTACTACAATATAGCACGTAGTATTTTTCAATTTAAAACATGTTCACAATTGTATAAGAGAATAAGCAACTTGAAATTTATTAGTTAAAACGAAGCGATTGTTAGTTAAAATGTGATCACATCTTGAATTTTTTTCTTGGGTCAGTTTTTTTAAGTAAAGCGGGTGTGTGTTTAGAGGTGTCAGAGGTATTTGAACCGGACCAAATCCATCTTGTATAGGGGCTGGGGAAAATAAGGCTGAAACCTACTGGGCTGAATTCTCAGGAGGTTACGTATTCTTAGTCACAGGATGAGATAGAAGATCAGCACAAATTATGGGTCACAAAGACCCTGCAGATAAAACAGGATGCGGTAAAGAAGCCAGCCAAATCCCGACAAAACCAAAATGGCAATGAAAGTGATCTCTGGCGATCCTCACTGCTCATTATACTCTAATTGTAATGTGTTAGCATGCAAAAAGACACTCCCACCAGTGCGATGACAGTTTACAAATGCCATGGCAACATCCAGAAGTTACCCTATAGTCTAGGGTAGGAGTCTAAAAAGGGGAGGAGCCCTCAGTTCCCCATCCATTGCCTGTAAAACTCATGAATAATCCACCCCTTGTTTAGCATATAATCAAGAAATAACTAGAAGTATACACAGTCCATGCCACTGCTCTGGCTCTAGAGTAGTGATTCTTACTTTCTTTACTTTCTTAATAGACTTGCTTTCACTTTACTCTATGGACTCACCCTGAATTCTTTCTTGTGTGAGGTCCAAGAACACTCTTTTGGGGCCTGGATCTGGACCCCTTTCTGGTAACAGAGGTATGGCCAAAGATCCATTAGTGAATAATGATGAATAAGTTCACTGCCTGCATATGTATATGATCCTGCTTGTTCCTTTATATTTCATTTTTTAAGCAGCAGTGATGAGTTTCCTTTATGATCAAAACGTAGATATTCATTAGAGGCTTGCTTAATGGCAAAGGGCCTAGTGTGGGAGGAGACAAAATATTTTTTCTGTACAAAATTAACTGGCCTATGTGACTCAAATCCATGCGCTTGGGCTCATTAGCACAATGCTCTAACTAATTAAACTAATGAATCTCAAAATAATGACAAATCCTAAGTTTGAAAGAATAAAATTCTTTAACTCGGCTTGTTAAAGACTATTAAGCAAGGTTGCCAAAAATGTTCTAACACTTCCTGAAATCACAATGACATTTGGGGGCAAGAATTGTATTTCTTTCCTTTCCTCATGATACTTGTTCATAAATGCAGAGAATGTCATAAATTACCAGTCAGTAGTCTACTAGCAAAGTATTGATAGTAATGATAAATCTAAAAGGTGATGAGGGACTCAAAAAATAAGGAAGATAAGGATTAGAAATGCTGAATACTAAGATACTAAGTATTCCTGTTCACACACAAAAGATAATTTAAGAAATCTAATACATCTCTTCTGAAACATTTGGTGCTGAATTGGAGAACAAGCCAAGGTAAAACCACCAAATCTAGTATTGGGGGATCACCAAATCTAAATTGGGAAATTAATTTATTTGGGTCATTTTGGTGATCCTAATACCTACTGCAAGAGAACTGAAGCACCTCCATCAATTTGGTTATTAAGCTATCTAAAGATTCATTCGGACAGCCATATAATCCTTGCCAAATACTTATTAGCTAAGAGATCCATTTACTTAAAATGGTGTTTTCTAATGCACGTCCCCTGGATTTGTAATTAATATTAGCCTTAAAGGCTCTGAGAAGCATTACAGAAAGAAATACATGTAATATTTTCTAACCGAGAATTTCCCAAGTCTGTCTTTTTTCCTTGATTTTTAACAGTAACACCTATTATTGTACTTTTAAATCCATTTCAAGAGATGGTGACTTATAAGGCATATGTATTCCTACTGAGAAAACATAAAAGAATATCTGAAAATTACTTGTAAATTGTAGAAGTATCACAAGAGAAAAATTGAGGTCCAATCTTGTTTACAGTTACTTCGTGTCTCTAAATTTTACATTTTTATATTTTAATGTCTGAAATTATATAGTATTTTAAATGGTTAAAATCAAATTAATAAATTTATGCAGCTATTTAAAAAATTCTAGGCACTTGGACTAGAGTGTCTTTATTGTGTATCCAAATGTTCATGAATACAGGAAAAGTAACCTCAGTTATTTGGTCCAAGTCCAATTTCTGCTAATTTACATTCTGACTAATTAAAATACCCTTTATAACACCCATTATACATAGTTTTCTTTCACTTTGTCTTTCAAACCTCTATGTTATGTTGTCTTATATTATTTAGTTGCCAAATTGCACCTCTAAGAGGACAGATACATGGGTTGGTTTGTAAAGTGACTGTATACGTGTAAGGGAGGAAAAAAAAAAAAAAAACAACTTTTCCTCTACCTTCTCAGGTTTTGGATCTAGAGACCTGTGAATTAAACTGAGAAAAGACAGACTATCAAAAGAAAAAGGATACACACATTTTTGGTTTTAATATTTTTAAGTTCACTGGAGCGTCACAGAAATAAAAAACTCAAAGGGGCCTTTAGACCAGGGGGATTATATGTCGTTTTAACAAAGTGTGATAAATTATTCAGAAGTGACTAGAGAAAGGAAAGGGGTTTGAGATTCTATGGAGTAAATTGTGGGAAGGTGACTAGGAAATATATGGGGGAAACTAGTGGTGGATAGGGGTCGATTATGCACACTCATCTTGGTGCCATCACCAATGACAAGAATCATTCCCCTCTTTCTGGTATGGGAGAGGAAGACAACTTTGCAGTGGAAATTTCATTACAAATGGAAATTTCCTTTACAAAAGGGTAATGTATGACCTCACATAGGGGGTGGGCAGAGAGCTTCTCCTGTGTCTGCTGTTTTCAATTGCCTTCAGCTTAAAATAATCTTTAGCCAAAGGGGCATATTTTGGGGTAGCATATTCTGATCTCCTTCAGATGTTAATCACAGTATATGTGAAACTCATTTTGCTTTGTCATAATTTCTTTGTTACATTTCTTTTGCATTTGTTTCTTTGAGAGTTTAACTATCTTACAGGCATGAGAAAGAACTAATCTATATTCCAACGTATGTAGTTCAGCACATTACCTCAGTGATCTCATAGACCAATTTCACTTTAGAGATTATTGACATGTCAGGTGATTATAGTTGGGTTTATCAATTTTGGTTGATAACGGCCAACTATGAACGCTAAAACCACATATTTAAATTAGTGTTTACTTTGGTTAAGGTTCAAAATAGTTTCAGCATAGGATATATTAACAGTTGTTGACAAAAGAAGTCCAACCCTGTAAAGTATTTGAAGAGATTTATTCTAAGCCAAATATGAGTGATCAATGGCCTTGACACACCCCTAGGAGATTCTGAGAACATGTGCTCAAGGCAGTCTGCCTAGAGCTCGGTTTTATACATTTTAGGGAGACATAAGATATCAGTCAATACATGTGTCCATTGGTTTGGTCTGGAAAGGTGGGACAACTTGAAGCAGGGGCTTCCACGTCATAGGTGGACTCAAGATTTTTCTAACTGGCAATTGGTTGAAAGAGTTAAGTCATTGTATACAGATCTAGAATCAATAGAAGGGAATGTCTTTGTTAAGGGGTTGTGGAGACCAAGACTCACATTAGGCAAATTGAATGAATAGAAGGGACTGTTTCTTATAAACTTAAAGACTCTATTCTATCAGTCTAAGGGTATTTTGAGGTAAGTCTGACTGCCAATTCTCATTATGGCCTGAACTAGTTTTTCATGTTAACTTTGGAATGTCCTTGGCTGAGGAGAAGATCCATCAGTCAGCTGTGGGGCTTAGAATTTTATTTTTGGTTTACAAAACACTTATTTTTAGTATTTTTTATTAAACTCTCTGCAGAAAATAATACACTTAATAGATCAATAACATTTATAATTTCATTGTCTAAACCAAAGTCATTTTGAAAAATAATGAAGGAATTTGTAGCACTAAATTTGTCATTAAAAAAAAAAAACCATGAGACATATATTTTTCTAAAATTATATATATGTATGTATATATACACATATATGTATGTATATATACACATATATATGCACTTCTTCAATTAGTTATACAATTATGTTTCTAATTGGGTAGCAGAATATCCCTAGTAGCTCTAAATGTTGGCTTCTGTGGTAAACTTTGTTGTAAGTTTAAGACAAATGCACGTCTTCTTTTAAGTGGAATTCTGAACTCCTGAGGTATGTGTATTGGATGCACAGGAAGTACTTATTCAATAATTACATATTTTGTTTGAATAGTGGCACTACCCATTTTTAGCTCACTTATAACTAACTATTTTCAATATGTTTTTTAGAAAAGCATCACAAAGCTATATAATTTTCAGGCTGCAAATTTAGTTTTCATCACTTGGGAAGAAATAAAATGTCATGTTCTAAAATGGGACAGCCGAATGGGTCTGGGGCTTTCTATGCATTTACTAATATCAATAGGGTACTGAGTTTTCTTGGCGAGTGTTGTGGAATTTGTCAGTTTTGCTATATAAATTTCATGATCATTTTTGTAGCTGATAATAACTACTTCTTATGATGGAGCATTAGAAGTAGTTGCTTTAGAATGATGTTTTAAATGAAAAATTGATCTATCTGCTTTGTTATCTAATGAATTAGAAATAGTAAATATATTTTATGACAATAAGCTTCATTTCATAATTGAGAAGACATCATGGTCTGTAGAAGTACAGAAATCAAAGGGTAAATGAATGAAGAAAAAGTTACTAAAAAAGTTGAATTTACTTCCTATTCATTTATTAGAACCAAAATATTCTATATAAAAACCAGTGACTAGTTCTCTTCGGTTGTCATAATTTTGAACAGATATTTGAAACTGGAAGACAGATTAAGGATTATCTGGTCCATCTGTTTTCACTCTGCACCCCTCAGAGCTGCAGGATTTTATGGAAATGCATGAGAAATTAAGGTATGAAGTGCAATGTGAAGGAAGCTTGGAAGGCAAGGCTCTGGGTCATAATCAGTTAGAATTGCTTTGTTTTTTGGCTGATATATATGTAAGATTCCACTTGATACTTTGTGTGAAGTCAGAGTTCTGATGCTAAAAAATAAAATGCCCTTAAGAAAATCACTAGGTCATCTTCCTCATTTCACAGATAAGAAAATTGAGACCCAGTTCATTCAAATAACTTATTCATGAAAACATCCATTAACTGAGTGGCAGAATAAATTGTTTATCAAAGAAACTTGCTAGGATATATTTATTATCCCTTACATTTACATATGATTTTAAAGGTTTCAAAGCAGGTTCATGTCTGCTTTGATTTGATTCTCAAAAAATAACACTATTAAGTGGCTATAGAAAGCCTTAGTCCAATTTTAGAGATGAGGAGATGAGATTGAAAGAGACAAAGCCACCACAGTTATACCACATTCATGGTAGAATCAGAATGACAACTAAGTTTTCTTGACTCCCAGAAGTTTGCCCTGGAGCATAGCTTGTTGTAATAATAGCTTGCCTAGGAAATGACCGTTTACAGAAATGTGGCATATACACTCAACCCATGGTTAGCTGTCACCATAGAATCTCAACTCACTGAAACCATAAAAAAAACATCTAGACCTGTATTCCCATTTTACTGATGGAACTGAGATTCAAGCTAAATAAACGAGCTTATATTTGGAGACAGGGCTTGAATTAAAATCCACATATCCTAAATTCAAATTAGTGTCTTTCCTACCAAACTGCATTGTATCAATTTGCAGTATAAACACACACTCTTTTGTGAAAACACACATTCCTGCCAGTGTTCTGTATCTGTGCTTTTAATAATCTAGCTGCTCTATCTTAGAGTTGCAAAGACCTTGCTTCAATATACTTATGTATCCTCTGAGATGGGTGTGATAAGCCCTTTTATGAATTGTAATGCCCATACTTGAGAAAGGAATGTTACTTGTGTGAGGAGGGATTATGGTCATCTAGCATTTGTATATAAATTGTAGTTTTCCTGGCCAATTACTGTGAGACTTTGCAAGTGAAGAAGTTGATACATGCTTTTCTGTCCAGGAGAAAGCATAAATTCCCATGTTTTCTGGATGAGGTCTCAGTCCATTTAGAAGTTTAACACCCTTGAAAAGTGAGTAATGTTCTTTCTAGATCCCAGCCAATTCAGCCCTAAGGATTGTGCTAATTTAAACAACTGTTTTTCTAAATCTCTACCAGATCTATTAGAAGCATTTTTTTTCATACTTTTCTGTGTGTATTCTATTTCTACCCTTATGGATGTTTTCTCAACTATAAAGCTTCTTTCCAAAATATACATGCAAAATTAAATGTGATTTAACATATCTTCAGTAATAACATTAGTAGCACCATTATATAGTCTTTAATTGACCTTTGTCTATATTGGAATTTAGCAACCACATTTTTTAGCAGTGAAAAATGGAGAAAAATATATAAGCTACTCTCAGGAACTTATGGTTTTCATTTAGTTGAAAGCAAAATAAGAAATTATTGAAGAAAGTCCATTTGAATGGTGTACTTCCTGGGGGCAAAACATGACTCCAATGGTAGAAATAAGTTAGCCATAGAAGATGTATTCCAGAGCAACTGTTATGTACAAATTATTATCAAACGCACATTAAAAATGTCAAATACAGGAAAATAAATATTAGAGTTTGGATGAAGGTGAGGAGGTAAGTCATGAAGATAGGATCTGTTTAATAAATAGGATTGAGCAGGACAGGAAAGGTTCTAAGGAGCGAAGGAAGTCAAAGGGTAAAGGCAGTGCTTCTTGACCCCTAGAAGCTATAGCTCAGGGCTGCTACGTAGGGTTGTACAATTGTTCACAGCACAAAGGACTAACAAGTGGGACAGGCAGGGGCTTAAATCCAACTTCTCCATCCTGGAGATTTTTTCTCTTAAAGGAAGAGGTGCTGTGGCATGCAGAATTTTAAATATGTCCTCTCCTCCCCAAAACTGCCCAAGATTTCTGTGCCTGGTTTATTTAATCACACACTGATCTAGATACTATCACGAAGGGATTTTCCTAATGTAATTAGTGTCCAAATCAGTAGACTATAAAATACACATATGATCTAAGTGAGACAGGCCTTATCACACGACCGCTTTAAAAGCAGAGAGTTTTCTCTCGCTGGTCACAGAAGAGAAAGCGAGAAATCCAAAGCACAAGGGTGATTCAATACACCTTTGCTGGCTCTGAAGATGGAAGGGGCCATGTGGGAAGAAATGTGGGTATCCATTAGGAGCTGAAAAGAGGTCTCGGCTGACAGCCAGCAAGGGAGCAGGGGCCTCAGTCCTACAACTATAAGAAACTGGATTCTGCCAACTACCTGAATGAGTCTGGAAGAAGGCTGTTCCCCAAAACTTGCAATAAAGGAACACAGACTTCCCAACACCTTGATTTCAACCTTATGACACCCTGAGCAGAGAACCCAGTATAGTACAGCTGAACTTCTGAACTACAGACCCTGTGAGATGAAAGATGGGTGTTGTTTTAAGCCTCCAAGTATGTAGCAAATTATTATGGTAGCAATAGAAAACTAATACAGGCGTCTTAAAAAATATCAAGAGGCTTTATGACCTAGTAAGTTGCTCCCTTTGTGGCTTTATGGCCAAGCTCTTCAGAAAAGCAAAGGAAAGTCTTAGAGGTGATCAATCACACATTTTCCTTTTTGATTCTCTCTTCAAGTACCATCCCTTTCAGGGGAAGTTGTGACAATTGTTAATGTAACTACTGACCTGAAAAGTTCAAAGGGTTGTTTGTTCTGCTTGTTTCCTTTTCACCTTTAATCTCTTTCACAGAACATCATTAAGAGTGACATCATTGCAAGCTCGTTAATTAAGCTAACTCTTCCATAAACAGATTTTTAGGTAGGGTTTTAAATTGTGAATGTCATTAAGTACTTCTTAGAGCTAGCATCCTGCTTATTGGAAAGAGGCAATAATTCATTAGAGCTTTCAGCTGGGCCATGTAGTGAGCTTGGAGGGGCTACAGGGAGTAGGGTTTGACGCTTAACCTTGTCAGTGAAAAAGCCAAGCCTTTTAACTAACTAAGGTCTGGAATAAGTGACAGTAAAAGTGTTACTCATCACACAGATGCTTCTTAAACAAAACAAAACAACAACAACCCAAAACTCAGAAACATGGCTGGGTGGATACTGCTGAAATATTGTATATTTTAATAAAAAAGCAACTTTATTTTTCTACTATGGACTAAAAAACTATAAAATAACTTATACTTTGTGTTTTTGCTTCTTTTTGTTCATCCACAGGCTAGGCTTTCTGATTTTCACAGTCAAAGCAACATAGTGTTCAGCAAGTAAGAAAAAACTACAGAAGAATTCCAGTTAACTCTATTAGTTGGAAAGTTAACTAAAAGTTCCAGTTAACTCTCAGCATCATCTTTGATGCAAAAACAAATCAAACCAAATCAAATAGAAAATGTAGTGTTACACTAAATCTTATAAAGAAAATTTTTGTTTGCTTTTTTAAAGTGTACTTTATTGTGTGTGTGTGTGTGTGTGTGTATATATATATATATATATATGTATTTTTTTTTTCTTTCAGCTTTAGAGATTTCAAATTTCCTGAGAAAATGTAACTAAGATATGAACTCCTATGGCTAGCAACATGTTAACATTATGAACATATTGTAAAAGTTCCAGTTTATTTGTTGTTTTATAGTGAAGTAGAGCACAAGTCTAGGAGTAGTCTGCAGACTTTTATGACAATGTACTCTGAAGAAAAATAAAATAACTCTGTCACCTAAGGCTATAATCTCTAATGAAATGAATGAAAATGAAAGCGTCGTATATGCTATGACTAGATGAAAATAAATTTTATTATAAACAAACTGCTATTATGGCAAAGGAAATAGTAGTCCTGTTATGTTGTGATCACTACTCACTGTATCTAAATTATAGTACATCCCAAAATAGTAGTGCTGATACACAAAATATTACACTCCAGCTGAATGGACTCCGACAGTGTTTAAAATAACACACTCATATACTCAGGCATGTAAAGTGCTTTCCCTGAAACTTTTATCATTCATGAATTCCTGCTTAGACATTACTTCTTATTCCTGGGATTAAATGACTGGCTTGTTCTCTTAATCAGTCTCATTTATCTACTTCGTGGGTCTCCATTTCATTTCACCTAAACTACTGCTTAGAAATGGAAAGTGTAACATTTAAGAGAAGACGCTTTATCTCTATAATAAGAACTCTTTATAGAAATGTGATTTTGGATTATGTTTAGTTTGGCCTATAAATGCTGATTATTAATATGACATGGGAAAAAAAAAACTAATGATTCCTCTTTGTCTCTATAAATAGAAAATAAAAAATTCTGAAGTCTTTTTTTTAATGTTTATATATACCACTGCAGAGCAGTCACAAGAACTAAAATAGTCAACTGCTTTAAACAAGTCAGTTGTGACTTTCAAATAAAACTGTAAGTGCTTGAATTCAAAGATAATCTCCATATAATCATTTCTCTGAGAATGTGAAAATGTTGTAGCACTCTTTTTGATAATGAATTTTAGGGGTTTGGTTAATTTATTACCCTTTGGTTCATTGTTTTGGCTTATGCTTACCACTTCTTCTTTCTAAAATTAGTCTTTAGTTACAACTGAATTGAAATACCAAAGTATTATTTGTCCTTACATATTTTTTTTAAAACTGAAATGCTGACCTGGAAAATGTCAGACAGTGAATGAAAGCCAATCTACATTTACTAAGTGATGCATTTACTTTCTTCTACATCATTTTAAAAAGAAACTGATATATTAATAAAAATACTGTATTTATTGTCATAAAATTTATAACACTCTGTGTCACCACGGTATTTACATCAAAGAACCATTTCCAAGAGTAGAGCTGACAGGGTTTTTATGATGAATGTTTAGTGAAATGAGATTTTCAGTTTAATGACAGTGTCAAACCCAGGGATAAGCAGGTAACCCTACAGAAAGTTGAAGAATAAAATTGGGAAATGTAAAAGAAGGGAATAGTAAGGCAAGTCTCATAGCTAATATAAAGACCAGTCATGTGATATTAGAGAACAAGACCTAGGAAGACACTGAGCAAGAGTAACATAAGCTTGTAGCCTTTGAGTTACTCAAAACTATGGAGACAAAATGTAGAGCCAAGATTTTGGGAATGAAGCAGAAACCCAGTGATCAGGGCATCAGGCCAGCATTGGATCTCTTTTATCTAAAGAATGAAATTAATCTTAATAACTGGGACATGGGTCAGCCAGCAGATAGAAGGCAATAGCTGAACCTGAGGAGGATAAAGGACTACAGAAGTTTGGGAATGGGTCTAGGCAAGGGTTTCTCAACATTAGCACTGTTGGCATTTTAGATTAGGATAATTAATTCCTTGTTGTGGAAGGCTGCCTGGGTAGTATATTTAGCAACATCCCTGGGCCTCTACTCCATAGATGCCAGTAGCACTCACCACCTTACAGTTGTAACATCCAAAAATATCTCTAGACAGTGCAAAATGTCCCCTGTGGGGCCAAATCACCTCAGGCTGAGAGCCATCTGTTTAGTGTATAGGAGAGGCTCAATTGGCTGTAGAGACAAGCCTAACTATATGGCTGAGGAGTTTGAAGTGGAGAACAAGAAGCAGTTTCGGACCACCAATAAAAGAGAGTGCACTAAAAATGCACTTTAAAATGGTCTGGTATTTGTTCTTGAAGGAATATTAACACAAATGCTACTGACCACAAAGAACTTGGTTGTTTACTTGCCTTCCAACAATTGATTGAATGAATATATACTGTGCTTCTTTATTCCTGGCTTTAGAGTGGACAAATAATGGAATAAGCTAGGACCTGGTTCCAGGTTATTCTATTTAGAATAACCTGGTTCCTAGCCAGCGATAATAAGGAAATAAGGAATTGTAGAATTTATCGTGGAATAAACTAGATTTTTCAATGCCAAAATTATTCTCTGGCAATGCCTATTTGCACTAAAATAGCAATTCAATAACTTGGGTAAAAGGCCTGAAGAAGTGATGCAGAATTCAAAAATAATTAATTTAGTTTATGGGAATAGTTTGTTCACTGTGAAAGAGGGAAGTATGCTTGAATTACTCCTACTCAAAGAAAGGTTTCTTGACATATTTGACTACTACCATTGAGTAACATACATATGGCAAAGGACTAATGATATTTTGGAGAAGTATTTTAACAAGTATTTCTTAAACCTCAATGTACATGGAAATTATCTGGGGTGGAGATTTTGTTAAAATACAGATTCTGATCTTGTGGGTCTGAATTGAGGCCTGAAATTGTGCAATTCCAATAACCTCCCAGGTGATGCTTAGGCTTGGTCCACAGACCACAACTGAAGTGAAGATTTCAATTCACTGGTTGTTAATTTCTTCATCCATAAAATGAAGGGTTTAGGTTATATAAATCTATGGTTTGTTTTAACTGTGACTTTTGTTGGTCTGCCTGATCTTGAATTAATACCTTCTATGTTGTTTTTGTTTCCATTTGGTTTGGGGTAAGAACGTATTCCTTTCAAAATCTTACTGATTTTTTTTCATTTGTTACCTGTATAATTATGTCCTATAATAGCTTACATAAAGAACTTTCTTTTCCCTATTCTCGCCAGACAGAGAGAAACCTGGAATAAAGTGCTTTTTGGATAAAGCATTTAGCTTTTTGCTATAAAAGAGTTGCCAAAACATAAAAAGTTTTTTAAAAAAGCAAGTTTGTACATTTGGCCTTCCACGGCTACTTTGTATCAGTCTGGATAATAATTTCCCATATGGTTTGGAAAGAGTGAAAGCAGAATTTGGAGGCTGAGTGACTTTTCCAATTTGATTACTACAAGAAAGAGATAATCACATTCTTCACAGTGGATTCACAAATGTATTCCAGATTTTTCTTCCATTTGAATCTAGCTCCAGACATATAAAATCAAATATTGTGTTTTCCAGTATCCACAATTATGAATTTTCTGTGTGATCACCCCCTTTGACTGATATGGATAACAGGGGATTGACTGTACATATTCAATGTACCCTCAAATTGTTTCATGGAAAACCTTTTACTTGCCAGTTCTCGTATGCCATTTTGGGGTGTGTCATCTCTTAATTGCAGCTGATTTCCACTTCCTAAAAAAAGGTTTTCATTTGGATTTTTAGAATACTGTGTCCTTGTGTAAACGTGCCATTTTGGCCTTAATTTAGTTAAGATGCTAAAGCCACTCAGATATACCTTGCTTCTTATTAAGATGTTGACTTTGGAGGCAGGTAATCCATGTACAGGTGTGATATGTGTAATTTTGCAATCCTACAAAAATACTCTTTTCATTAACTGCAGCATTGGTTACTGTAAACCAAATCTTTTTTGTTTTAGATGTGTATTCAAGGGTCATGTCAACATCAGTGGGTGTCACATGTGTGTTTATAAGGGAGGGTTCTTGCTAAATGTTGTTTCTATTCTCCATATCTGAACTTTAATGGGTGGCTCTGGATCACAGGCAGTATGCTGTATATGTAAAATTTCCAAATTATCTTTATCATGCTTATAATTTATAATTCTCTTTGTTACCTCCCCAAAAGGTCTAAGTTTCATTTTGTTTTAGAAAACTTTTGCTTATTAATTTACCATTTGTTTTTTAATACATGTGGTAGTTACAGCTCTGTAGTAAGTACCACATATAGCTAAACAAAACAAAACATAGAGATACGTCTGCCCTCTAGGACATTCAGTCCTAGAAATAACTCTCAGTGGATCTCTCTCTCTCTCTCTCTCTCTCTCTCTCTCTCTCTGTTTCTCTGTGTGTGTGTGTTTGCATATGCACATTGGTGGGGAGAAGGAAGAGAGTGTTTGAGTACATCATTACAGTAAGAAATTAAAGACATTTTATCTTTTACATAATTTTATTTTTTTCTGTTATTATTTCCTCTCTAAAGTTGGGCCAAAAAAGAACGCTAAAGAAGGTGGGAACAGGACAATGAACAGAGCATCACAGAAAAGAGTGAAGGGCAAAGATAGGAATTAAAAGCTTATTCCAAGGGGCAAGAGTACATTTTCGGTCATGGTTAGTATGTGGAATACCTTGCTCCATCTTTCTTTCCGTGGATGTTATACATTGACAAGAGAAAGATTTCATGAAATACATCTCTTCCCTTTTGTAGGCTGGCTTATCCATTGTAAAATTTGTGCATTGTATTACTGTTCAGTAGCTCAGAAATACTGCTTCTATGCCTTTCTAAATAATGGCTGTAGAAATTCTGTAGTAAACAAGCATGGTTGGTCTGCTTATTTAAAAATATTAATGCCATCTTCCTGCTTTGGAAAAATGGCTGCAGGCTATTTTATCAGCAGTTTTATCACATTGACGCTTTCATATTACAGAGTTTGAATTACTTGACAGTAACCCTTTATTTCCCAAGTGATTTTTTGTTGTTGTTGTTTGTCTTGCTCATCTGTGTTCTCCCTGATTGCACTGACTTACCTAACCGGACAGCTGGAATATGTTAGAGAGTAGGCTGCTCTGAGAAACAAAATTGTTCCCTTGGAAAATTTTCCAGGAGTTACTGGAAGATCTTTAAGGACCTTTCATTTCGAAAAGACTTGGGTTCTACATCTTGTGCGGTCTTTTATTTGAATTTATTTTCCTTTAACAAGAACAGTGCTCTCTGTGAATGCCTTTAGTGACTACGGAGACCATGAAAAATAAAAATAGCCTAATAAAGAAAACATAATAATTAAAATATTTTTCAGTATCTTTTATTTTTTTGGTTATTTACGTCTGTTAACTTGGAACTCCTATTTCTGGTTCCTGTCCTCCATCCATGCTAGAGGGTAAGTTTCTTAATAGCATTATCAGGAATTTTTTTTACAAGGCCATTGCCTTGCTGGTTCAATGACCTTTAACTAAAAAGAGAGAGATGTCTTATATTTCAAGGAAATACTATAAGTCAATGTTAATGCAATTTTTTTGTTAAAAATAAATCATGTGACTGTGATATCATTTTTAGCTTCATGTTTTGCCCTAGTAATATTTTAGTGCATTCTCTTTACTCTTGCTAGAGCTAAAAATAAATGCTTAGTAAATGTGATGCTTCCTGAATTTATGACATGACTGACTTCTTCATACTTAATAACATTCATTAAAACCATATTTTCTTGTAAGAAGCTCTAAAAACAGATTCTTTTGTCCCTTTATTTTTTTTTTCTATTGTCTCCTTCACTCAGGAGGTAGCTAAGCTGTTCTTTACTTATTTAGTAATTCTGTTGCAATTTGATATTTACTATTATTCTACACAATGCCTGTAAAGGAAAGAGCAAATCTTATAAAATGACTTCCTACTGAGGTTTTATCCCGGCCTCATTAGCTCTGCACTCAAGATCCATAAAAACAGCTTACCAGATGTGTGGTTTATAACTGCTTGGATAGCTCTTTCTGCTGGAAGATTTATAAATCGCAGCTCATACCGTGTATAGACCATGATTTTTGGTTCCAGATAGCCATCACGCATCCTTATCACTGGCACCAGCAATTCTTTGTACCTGGGCTCTGTAGTGTATTATCTCATTACTGACTGACAGTTGAGTCATAGCATATAAACTCTTGAAAATCTCCTCTTAATATCTGCCACGTATTATTCAGTTAGCACTGCTTCATAATTAATACGCTATTAACATGCTATCTACTGGTATCACGATGGTAATTTCCTGCTCACACATGGCATACTATTGATATTCTCAAAGGAGTTTCTATTCAATGCTACGATTTTTAGAGACAGAGTCCTCCTTACTAGTCAAATCTGTGATCCTGGGTAAATAATGCTCATGTTTTTATCTTATATGTCTCACCCCCCAGGAAAAGAGAGCCACAATGTAATTAGTTTTGCCAAGTTGGCTGGAAGAGATACTATAAAATAATTAGATTACATTTCATGAATAGTTTGTGGCTTTACAGAATTAGGCATCTAGAGTTATAAAGAGCTCACACACACCTTCATTCACCATGCAATTTCACTGATGCAAAAACTGAGGTCCGGGGAAAGTTGTCTTCCAGTTAGTGTCCGAGGTTGAAGCTACTAGCTCTTTTGACTTCCAGTCGGTACTCTTTCAACATGAAGCTCTTAAGTTTTCATCATCATATCTTACTGAATTATACAGGGTCATTACTCATGCTATACCTGATATATAAAAATCCACTAAAACACTAATTCTAGAGATTAAAGGGCTGCTTTGCAAGTTGTTACCTTGGAATCCTGTGGTGGACTGAAATTGGGCACAATTTCACAAAACATAAGATTTAAAATGTAAAATAAAACTGGAAAGAAATGTTGCTAATGTTATTATTTTCAATTATTGGGCCCGAGAGAAAAAAGAGATTACCTTATGTGTGCAAGTGCTCAGAATACAATTGACTCACAAATGTGAATTGATAGCATTGCCTTTTATTAGTTAAACAACAAATAGTTATCCGGCAGAAAGAGGCCTCCTTTCGTGCCCTCAAGTTTTAGCCATGCAGATACTATTGGTGCTAGTTATGACTGTATCATTCACTTGTTGAATGAATGTTTTAAGATTAAATGTATCGACATATGTAGATGAGTTAAAAGAATGTCTGGTGTGTGATAGATTCTGTGTTAGCTATTATGTTTTTAAAATAATGGTTAAGAACCTGGAGTCTGGAGTGGGAATGCATGGCTGCAAATACTTGGTTCTACCATTTACTTCCTATGTTACTTTGCCCTAAGGTTTTTTTTTTTTTTTTTTTTTTTTGCCTCAGTTTATTGCTATAAAATGGGAACATCGATAGTATGTAACATAGGTCATTTATAAGGATATGCATTAATACACATAAAGCACTTAGGACAGTGTCTGGCAGATAGAAAACACTTTATAAGTGGTAGTTGGTATTTTTAAAGGTTATTCATGTATTCATTCATCCTAAAATATCTTTTTCACTCCTGCTATGTTCTAATCATGATGGGGATAAAATCCATTGAGGGAAGAAGGCAAGTAAACATGCACTCTACAGATTTATTAACAATATGATATCAGGAATGCAGTGTGTTCACATTCTACCGAGTTGCTAATATGCTGTGATGAATGCAGTGTGTCCACAGCATAAAAGCATCCTATTCTGTGTGTTTATGTAAATTAGTGGGCGAGTGACTGGGAGGTGGGATTGGTTAGGGTGGTAGATGAGGGATCAATGGCTCAAGGAAGGCTTCCTAGAAGAGATTTTATTTAGGCTGATAAAGCATGAATAGGAGTTAGGAGGGGACAAGTGGGATGAAAGGAAGAGAGAATTCATTAGCAAAGGAAATATAGAGAAAGCACAGTAAAATGCAAGGGCATAAACTAACTTGAGAATGGCAGCCCTACGAAACTAATACACTGAGAAGTCTTGGTTAGTTTACTTGTGTTTGTTTGGCTAGCTTTTTTTTTTTTTTTTTTTTTTTTTAATATGTCACTAAGCATCGTTTGGCTTTCCCCTCCCCCCAGTTAACTATCTACAGAATTTTTGGATTGGGTAGAGGTAACTAGCTTCAGTGTCAATTTATTGTCATATACAAAGAGAAAATGATTTAGATTCTGCATCTTCAAATCATTTAAAAAGTTTAAAAATACTTTAAAGTGGGTTAAACTCATTATTATTATTGGTTGTTCCTATTATTATCTTCAACATTGTTGTTTCTATTGGACAAAGAGCTACCATTTGTTTGCAAAGTGCATAGTATGTGAGTTCATGCTTTCTTCTTTGACATAGATGCCTTTCTTCCTTTTTCCCCACCTTTATGGGCTGCCGTAACAAATTCTCACAAACTTGGTGGCTTAAAACAAAAGATATTTATTTTCTTCTCAGTTTTGGATGACAGAAGTTGAAAATTAAGGTGTCACCAGGGTTGTGCTCCCTCAGAAGGAGCTCAAGGAGAATTCATTTGTTGCTTTCTGCAGCTTCTGAGGGTGCTAGGCTTTCCTTTGTTCATGGCTGCATCACACCGATCATTGTCTCCTTGGTCAAATTGCCGCTTCCTCTTAGGTCTAACATCTCTCTGCCTTGTTATTATAAGAACACTTGTCATTGGATTTAGAACCCACTGAGATAATCCAGGGTAACTTTTTTGGTGAGCATTCATTGCAATACTCACTTTCTCATCTGTTTTCCCTTTTTACATTTCCACCCTTGAATCTTTTCCTGAGAAGATCAACCACTATATTGTTTCAAGCTCTCTTAATGTCTTTAATTTCATAATATTTTCACATAAATGCTAATACCATTTGTATACTAACTCTGAGGTAGTCATGTCAGAATATTGCTCTTTATAGGTGGAGAAACAGACGGGAAAGCCAAAGGAGCAGAGCTAGGTTTAAATCCCACTTTGTTGTTCTTCCTGTTACATGAAACTTTTGTGGGCACATAAATCACTCGGTACCTTGTTAAAATACAGATTATGATACTGTTAATATGGGATGGGACTGAGACTTTTCATTTCTATGATATTCACAGGCAATTTTGATGTTGCTGGTTTTCAAAGCACACATTGGGTAACATAGAGGCTTTAGGTGATAGATTTATAACAGAAGTTAGAAGTCCAATCTAAAAGGTTTAAAATAATTAGAGCTTTAATTTTTGTATGTCTGGTTTGTGACCACGTGTTTACAAAGCAAAATAAAATTACAGATATTTGGATGTCAAAAACAGATGTGACATTTAAACTCTCACAGAATAGAGAAGACAGAGAAAGATGGTGGAATAGAAGGCTCCATTGATCACCTCCCACCCCCAACAAACACCAAGTTAGCAATCATTTACACAGAAAAACACCTTCACGACAACCAAAAACCAAGTAAGCACTCATAGCACTGGCTTTAACTTCATATTTCTGAAAGAGACACTGAAGAGATATAAAAAAAAGTACTGAATCACCAATGCCAGCCCACCTCCCACTCCTGGCAGCAGCAGCTGCATGGTGTGGAGAGATTTCTGGGCACTAGGGGAGGGAGAATGCAGCAATTATGAGGCTTGAACTCAGTACTGTCCTGTTAGAGCAAAAAGGAAAACCAGACCAAACTCAGCTGATGCCTGCCCACAGAGAAAGAATTTAAAGTAGCCCTAGCCAGAGGAGAATCACCCATCCCAGCTTGGGGACCCAAACTTGAGTTCCCACAAACCTTACCGCCATGGGCTGCAGCACTCTCTATCTCCAAGTAAACTTGAAAGGCAGTCTAGGCCATAAGGACTGCAACTCTTAGGCAAGTCTTAGGGCTGAACTGGGCCCAGAGACAGTGGACTGGGCAGGCACATGACCTACTGATACACCAGCTGTGATAGGGTCAAGGGCATGCTAACATCACCTCTTTTCTAACCTCAGGCTACACAGCTTTTGGCACCAAAAGAGATCCCTTCCTTCTGCTTGAGGAGAGGAGAGAGAAGAGAGGGAAGGACTTTGTCTTGCATCTTGGATACCAGCTCAAAGTAAGCAGGATAGGGCACAAGACAGAGTCGTGAAGGCCCTGTTTAGGCTGTAGTTCCCAGATAGCATTTCTAGGCACACCCTGGGCCAGAAAAGAACCTCCTTCCTTGAAGGAAAGACCCATTCCTACCAATATTCATCACCTGCTAACTGAAGAACCCTTGGGCACTGAGTAACCAGCAGTGATACCAAGGAACTACATCAAGGGTCTTGGGTGAACCTCTGAGGCTTGCTGGCTTCAGGTGAGACTCAGAACAATATCAGTTGTGGTACCTATGGGGCAAAACTCCTTCTTCTTGAGAAAAGCAGAGGAAAAAGTAAAGGGGGCTTTGTCTGGCACCTTAGGTAACAGCATGGCCACAGAGGAGCATAGTACCAAGCAGACTTTGGGGGTTCCCAATTCCAGGACGTGACTCTTATATAGCATTTATGGCCTTGACGTGGGCCAGAAAGGAGCCCACTTCTCTGAAGGGTGAGTCCGAGGCCAGACAGCATTTATCACAAGATGACTTAAGAGCCTTTCTGACTTAAGGGAACATTGGTTGGAAGTCTGGCAGTACACTTCATGACCTGAGGTGGCAGTGGTTACAAGGTGAGACTCCTCTGCCTTTGGAAAGGAGAGGGAAGAGTGGGAAGAACTGTGATTTGAGTGACAGCTCATATGCAATACAATAGAACACCAGGTAGACTTCTGAGGCTTTTGAATATAGTCCCTGACCCCTGGACAGCACATCTGGACCCATGTGGGACCTGAGAAATCTTGACACCCTGAAGGGAAAAACACAGGCTTGGCTGGCTTTGCCATCTGCTGATTGTAAAGCCCTGGGACCTTGAGTGAACATAGACAGTAGCTAGAGAGTGGTTACAGCAAGCCTTCAGTGAGACCCAGCACTGTTCTGGCTTCAGGTCTGACCCAGCACAGTCATAGCAGTGGTGGCAACAGGGGTTCTTGTGTTACTCCTTCTTCAGCTTTAGGTGGCTCAGAACAGACAGAGAGACTCTGTTTGTTTGGGAGAAAGTAAGGGGAGAGAATAAGAGTCTGCTTGGTAATCCAGAAAATTCTCCTAGATCTTGTCCAAGACCACCAAGGCAGTACCTCTATGAGTCTGCAAGAATCACAATGTTACTGGACTTTGGGTGCTCCCTAAAGTGGACACAGGTTAGATCACAACACCCAATCACTCTCAAACATCTGGAAAGCCTTCCCAAGGAAGATGGCTACACATAAGCTCAGACAGTGAAAACTATCATAAATACAGAACTCTTCAATGCCCAGACACCAAAGAACATCCACTAGCATAAACACCACCTGGGAAAGCATTACCTCATTAAATGAACTAAGTAAGGCAACAGGAATCAGTCCTAGAGAAACAGATTTGTGATGTTTCAGGCAGATAATTCAAAAGAGCTGTGTTGAGGAAACTCAAAGAAATTCAAGATAACACAGAGAAGCAATTCAGAATTCTATCAGATAAATTCAACCAGGATATTGAAATAATTAAGAAGGCTCAAAGATAAATTCTGTAGCTAAAAAATGCAATTGGCATACTGAAGAATGTATCAAGGTATTTTAATAGCAGCATTGATAAAGCAGAATAAAGAATTAGTGAGCTTGAAGATAGGCTCAGAACACACAAATGAAAAAATAATTTAAAAAATGAAGAATGCCTACACAGGATCTAGAAAATAACCTTAAAAGGGCAAATCTAAGAGTTACTAGCTTTAAAGAGGAGGTAAAGAAACAGAGGTAGAAAGTTTATTCAAAGGGATAATAACAGAGAACTTCCTACACCTAGAGAAATACATCAATATCCAAGTACAAGAAGGTTACAGAACACAGAGAAGATTTAACCCAAAGAAGACAACCTCAAGGCATTTAATAACACACTCCCAAAGGTCAAAAATTAGGAAACACTCCCATAAGCAGCAAGCGACAAGAAACAAATACAATGGAGCCCCAATACGTCTGGCATCAGACTTTTCAGTGGAAATCTTACAGGTCAGGAGAGAGTGGCATGACATAGCTGAAGTGCTGAATGAAAAAAAAAATTACCCTAGAGTAGTATGTCTGGCAATAATATCCTTCAACCTCATATGAAGGAGCAATAAAGATTTTACCAGATAAACAAAAGCTGACAGATTTCATCAACACTAGACCTAAACTGTAAGAAATGCTAAAGGAAATATTACAATCAGAAAGAAAAAGACACTGGCCAGACACAATGGCTCATGCCTGTAATCCCAGGACATTGGGAGGCCAAGTTGGACAGATCACTTGAAGCCAGGATTTCGAGACACAGCTGGTCCACATGGTGAAACCCCATCTCTACTAAAAATACAAAAAATCAGCCAAGCAAAAAAAAAAAAAAAAAAAAAAAAAAAAAAAAAAAATCATCCCAGGGCCAGATGGACTTACAGCTGAATTCTACCAGAGGTACAGAAGAAACTGGTACCATTTGTACTGAAACTATTTCAAACAATTGAAAATAAGGGACTCCTCCTTAACTCTTCTATGAGACCAGCACCATTCTGATACCAAAACCTGGCAGAGAGATACAACAACAAAAAAGAAAACTTCAAGCCAACATCCCTAATGAATATTAATGCAAAAATCCTCAATAAAATACTGGCAAACCCAATCCAGCAGCACATCAAAAAGCTTATCCACCATGATCAAGGTGGCTTCATTCCTGGAATGTAAGGTTGGTTAAACATAGGCAAATAAATAAATGTAATTCATCAAAAAACAAAACGAAATACAAAAACCATGTGATTATCTCAATAGATGCAGAGCCTTCAACAACCACATGATTATCTCAATAGATGAAAACGCTTCAATAATATTCAACATCCCTTCATGTTAAAAACTCTCCATAAACTAGGTATTGAAGGAACATACCTCAAAAAAATAAGAGCCATCTATGACAAACCCACACTCAATATCATACTGAATGGGCAAAAGCTGGAAGCATTTCCCTTCAAAACTGACACAAGACAAAGATGTCCTCTCTCACAACTCCTATTCAACATAGTATTAGAAATTCTGGCTAGGGCAATCAGGCGAGAGAAAAAAAAAATGGTATTCAAATAGGAAGAGAGAAATTCAAATTATCTTTGTTTGCAGATGAAATGATCTTATATCTAGAAAACCCCATTATCTCAGTCCAAAAGCTAATAAGCAACTTCAGCAAAGTCTCAGGATACAAAATCAATGTGCAATGATAACAAGCATTCCTATACTCTGACAACAGGTGAGCAAAGAACCAAATCATGAATGAATTCCCCTTTATAATTGCTAGAAAAAAAATAAAACATCTAGGAATACAGCTAACAAGAGAAGTGAAGAATCTCTTCAACAAGAACTACAAATCACTTCTCAAGGGAGTCAGAGAAGATACAAACAAATGAAAAAACATTCCATGCTCATGGATAGGAAGAATGAATATCATGAAAATGTTCATACTGTCCAAAGTAATTTATAGTCAGTGCTATTCCCATTAAATTATCATTGACATTCTTCACAGAATTAGAAAAAACACTCTTTTAATATTAATATGGAATGTAAAAAAGAGCTTGAATAGTCAAAAAAAATCCTTAGCAAAAATATCAAAGCTGGAGCCCTCATGCTACCTAACTTCAAACTATACTATAACATTACAGTAATAAAAACAGCATGGTACTGTTACAAAAACAGACACATGGACCAATGGAACAGAATAGAGATCTCAGGAATAAAACCACACACTTACAACCATCTGATCTTTGACAAAGCTGGCAAAAACAAGCAATGGGAAATGCATTCTTTATTTAATAAATGGTGCTTGGAAAACTGGCCAGCCCTATGCAGAAAATTGAATCTAGTTCCCTTTTTTATAGCCTATACAAAAATTAATTCAAGATCGATTGAAGACTTAAATGTGAAACCCAAAACTATAAAAACCCTGGAAGAACATCTAGGCAATACCATTCAGAACATAAGCATGGGCAAAATTTCATGACAAAAACACCAAAAGCAATTGTAACAAAAGCAAAAACTGACAAATGAGATCTAATTAAAACAAAGAGCTTCTTCACAGCAAAAGAAACTATCGTCAGAGGGAACAGAGAACCTACAGAATGGGAGTAAATTTTTGCAATCTATCTGTCTAACAAAGGCCTAACATCCAGCATCTACAAAAAATTTAAACAAATTTACAAGAAAAAAACAACCCCATTGAAAAGTGGGCAAAGGATATGAACAGACAGTTCTCAAAAGAAGATATTCATGCGGCCAACAAACATGAAAAAAGCTCAACATCACTGATTATTAGATAAATGCAAATAAAAACCACAATGAGATACCATCTTATGCCAGTCAGAATGGCAATTATTAATAAGTCAAAATATTATTATTAAATATTATTAATAAGTCAAAATTTATTATTAATAAGTTAATATTTTGACTTATTAATAATTGCCATTCTGACTGGCATAAGATGGTATCTAACTGATCCCACAGAAATACAAACTACCATCAGAGAATATTATAAACACCTCTATTCAAATAAACTAGAAAATCTAGAAGAAATGGATAAATTCGGCCGGGCGCGGTGGCTCAAGCCTGTAATCCCAGCACTTTGGGAGGCCGAGACGGGCGGATCACGAGGTCAGGAGATCAAAACCATCCTGGCTAACACGGTGAAACCCCGTCTCTATTAAGAAATACAAAAAACTAGCCGGGCGAGGTGGCGGGCGCCTGTAGTCCCAGCTACTCGGGAGGCTGAGGCCGGAGAATGGCGTGAACCCGGGAGGCGGAGCTTGCAGTGAGCTGAGATCCGGCCACTGCACTCCAGCCTGGGCGACAGAGCGAGACTCCGTCTCAAAAAAAAAAAAAAAAAAAAAAAGAAATGGATAAATTCCTGGACATACACACTATCCCAAGACTAAACCAGGAAGAAGTCGAATCCCTGAGTAAACAAGTTCTGAAATTGAGGCAGTGATTAATAGCCTACCAACCAAAAAACACCCAGGACCAGATGGATTCGCAGCCGAATTCTACCAGAAATACACGGAGGAGCTGGTACTATTTCTTCTGAAACTATTGTAAACAATAGAAAAATAGGGACTCCTCTCTAACTCATTTTATGAGGTCGGATTCATTCTGATTCCCAAACCTGGCAGAGATACAACAAAAAAAGACAATTTCAGGCCAATATCCCTGATGAACATCGATGCAAAAAACAAGTTTACAAGAAAAAAACAAACAATCCGATCAAAAAGTGGGCAAAGGCTATGAACAGACACTTCTCAAAAGAAGACATTTATGCAGCCAACAAACATATTAAAGAAAGCTCATTATTACTGGGCATTAGAGAAATGCAAATAAAAACCACAATGAGATACCATCTCATGTCAGCTAGCATGGTGATCATTAAAAAGTCTGGAAACAACAGATGCTGGCAAGGCTGTGGAGAAACAGCAATGTTTTTACACTGTTGGTGGGGGTGTAAACTAGTTCAACTACTGTGGAAGACAGTGTGGTGATTCCTCAAAGATTTAGAACCAGAAATATCATATGATCCAGCAATCTTATTACTGGGTATATAATCAAAGGATTATAAATCATTCTATTATAAAGAGACATGCACACATATGTTTATTGCAGCATTATTTACAGTAGCAAAGTCTTGGAACCAACCCAAATGCCCATCAATGATAGACCAGTTATAGAAAATGTGGCACATATATACCATGGAATACTATGCAGCCATAAAAAAGCATGAGTTCATGTCCTTTGCAGGGATGTGGATGAAGCTAGAAGCCATCATTCTCAGCAAACTAACAGAGGAACAGAAAAGCAAACACCACATGTTCTCACTTATAAGTGGGAGTTGAACAATGAGAACACATGGACACGGGGAGGGGAACATCACACACCAGTGCTTGTCGGGGGATGGGGGTCTAGGGGAGGGATAGTATTAGGAGAAATACCTAATGTAGGTAATGGGTTGATGGGTACAGCAAACCACCATGACACGCGTATACCTATGTAACAAACCTGCATGTTCTGCACATGTATCCGAGAACTTAAAGTATATTTAAAAAAAAAAAAAAAAGAGAGAGAGAGAGAGAGTAGAAGAATGGTAACCAGAGGCTGGGAAGGGATGTGGGAGGGTAGGGGTGAGGTGGTGATGGTTAGTGGGTATAAAAACAACAGTTAGAAATAATAAATAAGACTTACTATTTGATAGTACAACAGAGTGACTATAGTCAATAATAACATAATTGCATATTTTAAAATAACTTAAAGACATGTAATTGGATTGTTTGTAACTCAAAGTATAAATGCTTGATGGGATGGATACCCTGTTCTTCATGCTATACTCATTTCACATTGTATACCTGTATCAAAACGTCTCATGTAATACTTAAATATTTATACCTGCTATGTACACACAAAAATAAAAAAGTTAAAAAATACATTAAAAAATAAACTCTCACAGAACAATGATACAATATATTTTTAACTTGGAAGTTTAGCTGTTCATCAAGGTTTTTTACTGTTTATGAATCATCATGTTAGTACTGCATTAGTTTACATATTGTTTTAATATGACTTGGAGCACGAGGGTATATAATTGTTTGAACATTTCTTTCCACTGACTGCACAGCATTGTTTCTTCCTGCACCTGAAAAAGTGTTTTCTCCTACCTGACACTTAACGAGGACATTTCCAGTCATTTAGCAGCAAATGCATACAATTTAGAACATATCTCATTTATATGATTAGGATTTAAAATGAAGCAGATTGCCAAATAGTATTAGAACAGCAGACATACAGGGACAATTGTGTCCTTGTTATTTTGCTGTCTGTTGTGCATTCATCTTGTTTTTATTTAGTCTCTCTCTCTCTCTCTCTCTGTTTCACTAAGATAATAGAAATAAATTAAACCAATGAATCAGTTTTGCCTCTCACAAAGACTGTAATGCTAACTAAACCAAGAAAAAGACTAAAAGGAAATGACCCTTTCTTAGTTTTCTCTTGTAGTTTCAATTATTTAAGGTGTAATTTGAAAGCATCGTGAAGGTTGAGTTTCAGTAGAGACTTAAAGTACTTTGCAGAAATAAGTCAATTTCTTCTGAGCAACAATAATACATTCACTGGAGAAACGGTGAACATTTTTTTTTTTTTTCATTTAGAAAAAGATGTTCCTTCAAGACCTAAATGATTAGGATATCACTCAGCCACAATGAAGGGTTATGTCCTTGAGTCTTTATACAAGGGCACTTTCTACTTCAACTCACTGCCACTGTTGGAAATAACAGTACAAAACTCTATCTCATCTTAAATGTTACTAGGATATCAATGAATACAGCATATATTTAACCTGATATTTCAATTCCCATCCCCAATTTTAAAGTATACTCTATTTTCCTATTAGTATCTACCTTTATTATTTTTATCTTTAAGAGGGCAAAACACCTTTAAGAGGGCAAAAACGTATATAGCAAGATGCCTTACATGTAAATATTTTTTTTTACTAGTGTAATGTCATACCCAAAAATATCAAAAGATATGGGGAAATGACTTCCAATATTCCACATATCATAAAGTGAAGAGCAAACTTCCATCCTTTTATTTAGGAATTCATTGTAAAAATATTGTTTCCTGAACTAATTTGTTTCTACCTAACTGCTCCTCTGTTCACCTACCTCAGAGTGTTTTGAAAGAGAGAAAGTAAGATTCCTTACCGTTCTTGATATAGATTTGTCTTCCCTCCTGGAAAGATCTCAGTCAGATGGAAAAAAAGAGATGGGTTTCTAAACTGTCCCAGATTCAAATATGAGCAGTAGGATCCATCTGGTAGGAGAAAAAAAAGAGAATGATTCCAAAATACATGCTGCTTCACCAATTCTGACATGCAAATACTTATTTCTTTCTAAATGTACACAAATGAGGGTAAAGTGTTAACATTTCCTCATGTTATTTACTTGTTTTGAAATATATATATCTGTAAATTGTTAATTTGCTCCTTTTCATAGACACTAATTCATCATAGGGACATCATTGATAAACTCTATAATATTTTAATGGATAATCATTTGAAGCTTATTATGGAAATGGAAGATTTTTAAAGGGGCAATTTTTCTGTTAACATTAAGCAAAAATCAATTTCTTGCTGTTATAAATTTCAAAAAATACAATTGCATATGCATATGACAGAATAGTAAGTTTATGTTGATCTTAGTTAATTATGGAGCAGAGATAACAGAGATTAATTCTGGTATCTGCTACTGGCTTCCTTTGTGACCATGGCCACACATTTCTTGGCTTATTTTTGTAGTTGGGATAATAATAAGTCTAATCTTTCTCAGAAAGATTTGATTTAAAAGCACAGCATATTTTCACCTCTTAACACTAACCGAATCTAACTGAATCTTTCTGGAGGGAATAAGGAACTCCAAGTCATCAAATCTTCAGTGAACAAAATGGAGGTGTCTTTGAATCTTGGGTGCATCAGTTCAGGGATCCTGTTGACCACGAAACATTTATAAATCTCAATATTAAAATAGACACTGATAGAAGAGAAAGAGAGCAAACACAGGTAATACAGAGACTGAAAAGATTATTTTGAAGGGAAATGGTGCTAAGGGACTGAGAAAAGACAATTAAATGTTCTACTTCTTGAGAGCCAGAAACAATGTCTTATTTAACTTTGTATCTGCAAGGTCTAGTATAGTGCCTGACACCTACTAGCCTTTTAGTAAATGTTGTTATGTGAAATTGAGAGCACAAATTAAACTTTTTGAATTTATTTTAGAGGTGGTTAGATTTTGAGGAAAATATTTCAGAAGGCCATTTTCATGTTGAATTATTTGGGGGTTGGCATAGCAGATGTTAGACATTACACTTGGAAACTAGGCCTTTTTGTAAAATGAAGCAATATGTTGCTAAATTTGTCTAATCGAATTTCCTTCCCTTATGAATACATGGCATTAATTGCTGTTAGCTCCTTCACCCTCTGACTAATATTAAACCAACTGTGACTATATAGTGAAGAGGAAGCAGGAATTTATGAGAACATTCAAAGTAAATAATACGTTTGAATTTGTCAATAGTATGAATTCCGTATTAGTTAATATAACAACTTCAAGATGTGACCTCCTCCTTCCCCGATTACACGCAGGTCCTCAGATTGAACATAGCTTAAAAAGTTGCTGATATGGAAACTTTACCTAGAATTGAGGAGAGTGATGAAAGAAATAGGGACTAGTTGAGTTTTCTTTCTAGCCCCTTGGAGCAATTTAAGAGTTGCTCCTTGTGAAAGGCACAACTATCCCTACTGAAGGGGAATGATGGATGATGTAAGAGTTGAGCATCATTCTGGTTGCTATATTTGAGCTTTTGACCATTTCCTCAAAGCCTTAGCAGAGATGATATTCCAGAGAAGAACAGTTTATCTTGTTTTGTGTGATACCACAAAATCTACACTATTATGAACTCTGAGTTCTGTGGTTGACCAACATATCTAGGAGAAGTAAAGTCACAAACAGATAGAAAATCTTCAAAACAGTAGAGCACTCTTATATTGAGAGTAAAAAGGCTATTCTGAAAATACTAATCATTGCCTCTCTTAGGAAAGATTTTCAAGATTTTCTGTAAACTCCTTGTGTGTGTTAGAAAAGTCTGGGTTATGCTGTGGTAAAACAAAACAGCAAACAAATAAAAACACATCAATCCCAGTAGCTTAAGACAAACAAAATTTATTCTGTGCTCACACCTATTCTTTTCTGGGTTCATTCAGCTCCACAAAGAAGTCATCCTCCATGTGTTGGCTTGAACTTCCGGATTCCTTTTAGCGACTCTGTGTTGAGACATTTTTCCACAATCATTGTAATGGCAAAAAGCAGGTTAAAAAGTCTATCACCAACATATTTTCTTGGCTAAAGCATGTCGTATAGCCAAAATTGTGTTGGTTCATGCACAATTTTTCCTAGATCATTAACCTTTTGTGGCACCATGTATCTGGAGCTTAACTGCAATATATTAACACAGCCTAATGTGCCAAATCACAGAAAAATACTGTACTTTACACAATGTTCATTCTTTTTACTATCTTCCTCTAAGCTGGATATAGGCTTATATTCTGTCTCGGAAGTGCTTATTGTATGTCTCTTTCAAATTTTTGTTCATTTTAGTCTTGCTTTCAGTACTATTCCCTCAGGCTATATTCACATTTTTCTTTCAAGATGAAGTCCTATATATAGTGTTGTAGTTCTTTGTTTATGAGCAGTTTAACATACCAATTTATAACCAGTGCTATAATTTTATTAATTTTTTTTTTTTTTGCTTTCCACAGTGTTGAATAGGGTTTGAGTAGTCAGCTCAAACCTATTTTTCTCATAGTATCTTTTATTTCTAGTGAGTAATTTTGCAGGATGTGATGTTTTCCTAGTAATGCATATATTAAAACAGAAACACTGTATTGCAGTTAGTGTTGTACCAGTACTACAAAAGTAGTTCTAGCTAGCATGAGCATATAGAGGGGGCTTCATGCCAGCAACCATTTCATCTCAAATTTGAGTAACACTTGCTAGGTTCCTATATAAATCAGACTCCCCAGAGACTTTGAGCAGTGGTAGAGTAGTCTAGAACTTTGTTTAACAATTAATCATTTCAAAATCTTTTGGCTGCTAATTCTATTGTCTCACTGTGTTATTCTGTGTGACAATGATCTGCCTGCTCCAAAATACTGGATAATCAGCCTATTATTTGAACAAACATCTTTTGTCATATCAAGGTTAGAATGCCTAAAAACTGGGAATTTACATCTTTTGTTAGGCTGTTCACTAGAAAGGTATCCCAATTTTTACGTGAATGTTTACTCCACCGAGCGTTGACCACTGAAAAATTAGTGCAAACTTTTTTGGCCCTCCATCTCTGATCTGATCATTATACTTATAATTCTACTGGTTAGAGAAACTAGCTGTCATTTTCTCTTTTTTTTCCCCTTTTTTTCTTTTTTAGTAATGTTAATAGTTTTGGGGGGAGCAGGTGTTTTTTTTTTTTTTTACATGGATAAGTTCTTTAGTGGTAATTTCTGAGATTTTGGAGCATCCTTCACCCAAGTAGTGTACAGTATACCCAATGTTTAGTCTTTTATTCTTGCCCCACCTCCATTCCCCCTGAGTTTCTAAAGTCCATTGTATTATTCTTATGCCTTTGCATCCTCATAGCTTAGCTCCCACTTGTAAGTGAGAATATAAAATATTTTGTTTTCGTTCCTGAGTTAATTCACTTATAGTAATAGTCTTCAACTCCATCCAGGTTGCTGCAAATGCCACTATTTCATTCCTTTTTATGATTGAGTAGTATTCCATGGTGTATATATACCACGTTTTCTTTATCCAACCGTGTATTGATGGGCATTTGGGCTGCTTCCGTATTTTTGCAATTGCAAATTGTGTTTCTATAAACATGTGTGGGCAAATGTCTTTTTCATATAATGAGCTCTTTTCCTCTGGGTATATACCAAGTAGTGGGACTGCAGAATCAAATGGTAGTTCTATTTTTAGTTCTTTAAGGACTCTGTCTCTATTTCCCAGAGTGGTTGTATTAGTTCACATCCCCACCAGCAGTGTAAAAGTGTTTCCTTTTCAACACACCCATGTCGGCATCTATTATTTTTTGATTTTTAAATTATAGTCATTCTCAAAGTAATAAAGTGGTATTTCATTGTGGTTTTAATTTGCATCTCCCTGATAATTAGTGATGTTGAACCATTTTAAATACATTTATTGGGGATTTTTATATCTTCTTTTGAGAATTGTCTATTCATGTTCTTTGCCCACTTTTTGATGTGGTTACTCGTTGTTTGTTTTTTTTCTTGCTGATTTAAGTTCCTTGTACATTCTGGATGTTTGTTGGATGCATAGTTTGTGAATATTTATCCCCTTCTGTAGGAGTCTGTTTACTCTGCTGCTGACTATTTCTTTTGCTGTGCAGAAGCTTTTTAGTTTCATCAGGTTCCATCTACTTGTTTTTGTTTTTACTGCATTAGCTTTTGGGTTTTGGTCATGAAGATTTTGCCTCAGCCAAAGTCTAGAAGAGATTTATCAATGTAATCTTCTAGAATTTTTATAGTTTCAGGTCTTAGATTTAAGTCTTTGATCCATCTTTGGTTGATTTTTGTATAAGATGGGAGATGTATAAATTTTAGAATTTTTTTTCTAGTTCTGTGAAGAATGGCAATGTTACTTTGACGGGAGTTACACTGAATCTGTAGATTGCTTTCGGCAGTATGGTGATTTTCACAATATTGATTCTACCCATTCATGAGCATGCTATGTGTTTTTATCTGTTTGTGTTGTCAATGATTTCTTTCAACAGGGTTTTGTAGTTTTCCTTATAGAGGTCTTTCACCTCCTTGGATAGGTTTTTTTTTTTTTTTTTACAGCTTTTGTAAAAGGAATTGAGTTCTTTATTTGATTCTTAGCTTGGTCGTTTTTGGTGTATACCAGTGCTACTGATTTGTGTACACTGATTTTGTATCCTGAAACTTTACTGAATTCATTGATCAGATCTAGGAGCTTTTAGGATGAGTCTTTAAGGTTTTCTAGGTATACAATCATATCTTCTGTCAAACAGTGATAGTTTGACTTCCTTGTTACTGATCTGGATGCTGTTTATTCACCTTCTTGTCTGATTGCTCTGGCTAGCACTTCCAGTCCTATGTTGAATAGAAGTGGTAAAAATGGGCATCCTTGTCTTATTCCATTTCTCAGGGGGCATGTTTTTACCTTTTTCCCATTTGGTATAATGTTGGCTGTGAGTTTTTCATAGATGACTTTTATTGAGGTATGTCCCTTTTATGCCAATTTTGCTGAGAGTTTTAATCATAAAGAAATGATGGATTATGTCAAAAGCTTTTTTATGCATCTACTGAGATGATCATATGTTTTTTTTTTTTTGAAATTCTGTATGTGATGTACTGTATTTATTGACTTATGTAAGGTAAACCATGCCTGCATCCCTGGTAGAAAACCCTCTTGATCAAAGTGTATATTACCTTTGTGACATGTTGTTAGATTCAGTTCACTAGTATTTTTTTGAGGATTTTTGCATCTATGTTCATCAGGGATATTGGTCTGTATTAGTAGTAGTAGTTGCTGTTACATCCTTCCCTGGTTTTAGAATTAGGCTGATACTAACTTCATAGAATGATTTAGGGAGGATTCCCTCTTTATCTTTTGGAATAGTTATAGTAAGATTGGTACCAATTCTTCTTTGAATGTCTAATAGAATTCAGCTGTGAATCCATCTGGTCCTGGACTTTTTTTGTTGGCAATTTTAAAATTACTATTTCAATCTTGTTACTTGTTATTGGTCTGTTCAGAGTTTCTATTTCTTCCTGATTTGTTCTGGCAGAGTTGTATATTTTCAGGAATTTATCCATCTTCTCTAGATTTCCTAGTTTGTGTACATAAATGTGTTCGTAGTAGCCTTGAATTATGTTTTGTATTTCTGTGGTATCTGTTGTAATATCTCTCGATTCATTTCTAGTTGAGCTTGTTTGCATTCTCTTTTCTTTTCTTGGTTAATCTCAGTAATGGCCTATCCATTTTGTTTACCTTTTCAGATAACCAGTTTTTTGTTTCCTTTATCTTTTGTATTGTTTTTGTTTCAATTTCATTTAGTTCTGCTCTGATCTTTGTTATTTCTTTCTTCTGCTGGGTTTGGACTTCGTTTGTTCTTGTTTCTCTAGTTCCTTGAGGTGCAACCTTAGATTATCTATTTGAACTCTTTCAGACTTTTTGATGTAGGCATTTAATGCTATCAACTTTCCTCTTAGCACCACTTTTGCTGTATCCCAGAGATTTTGATAAGTTCTGCCACTGTTATTGTTCAGGTCAAATCATTTTTTAATTTCAATATTGATTTCATTATTGACCCAAGAATCATTCAAGAGCAGATTATTTAATTTCCATGTATTTGTATAGTTTTGAGGGTTCCTTTCAGAGTTAATTTCCAGTTTTATTTCACTGTGGTCTGAGAGGATACTAGATATAATTTTGATTTTCTTAAATTTATTGAGACTTGTGTTGTGGCCAATTATATGTCCTATCTTAGAGAATGTTCCATGTGCTGAAGGAAACAATTTATATTCTGCTGTTGCGTAGAATGTTCTGTAAATGTCTGTAAAGTCCATCTGTTCTAGGGTATACTTTAAGTCCATTGTTTCTTTTTTGACTTTCTGTCTTGATGATCTGTCTAGTGCTGTCAGTAGAGTACTGAAGTCCCATACTATTATTGTGTTGTCATCTATCTCATTTCTTAGGTCTAGTAGTAATTGTTTTATCAATTTGGGTGTTTCAATGTTAGGTACATTTTTATTGAAGATTGTGATATTTTCTTGTTGGTCTATTTCTTTTCATCATTATATGATATTCTTTTTCATTTTTTATTCTTTTTGCTATGAGTCTATTTTGCTTGATATAAGAATGGCTACTCCTGGTTGCTTTTAGTTTCCATTCACAAGAAATATATTTTTCCATGCCATTACCTTAAGTTTATATGAGCCCTTATGTGGTAGGTGGATCTCTTGAAGACAGCAGATACTTGGTTGGTGAATTTTTATCCATTCTGCCATTATGTATATTTTAAGTTGAGCACTTAGTTCATTTACATTCAATGTTAGTGTTGAGATGTGAGGTACTGTTGTTTTCCTCATGTTAGTTATTGCCTTAATACCTTGTTTTATTTTTTTAAATTCTGTTGTTGTTTTATAGGCCCTGTGAGATTTATGCTGTAAGGAGGCTCAATTTTGGTGTATTTTGAGGTTTTGTTTCAAGATTTAGAACTCCATTAAGCATTTATTGTAGTGCTAGTTTAGTAGTGGTGAATTATCTCATCATTTGTTTGTCTGAAAAAGACTTTATCTCTCCTTCATTTATGAAGCTTAGTTTTGGTGGATACAAAATTGTTAGCTGACAATTTTTTTTAAGGAAGTTAAAAATGGGACCCCAATCCCTTCTGGCTTGTAAGGTTTCTACTGAGAAGTCTGTTATTAATCTGATAGGTTTTTCTGAGTAGGTTATCTGATGTTTTTGTCTCACAGCTCTTAAGATCCTTTTATTTGTTTTGACTTTCAATAACCTGATGACGACATGCCTGGAAGATGATCTTTTTGTGATGAATTTCCCAGGTGTTCTTTGAACTTCTTGCATTTGAATGTCTAGATCTCTAGCAATGTCTGGGAAGCTTTCTTCAATTATTCCCTCAAATAAGTTTTCCAAACTTTTAGATTTCTCTTCTTCCTCAGGAACACCAATTATTTTTAGATTTGGTCATTTAACACAATCTCAAATTTCTTGGAGGCATTGTCTATTTTTTAAATTCTTATTTTTTTGTCTTTGTCTCATCGGGTTAATTTGAAAGCCTTGTCTTTCAGCTCTGAAGGTCTTTCTTCTGCTTGTTTTAGTCTATTGTTGGAACTTTTAATGGCATTTTGTATTTCTCTAAAGTGTGTCTTTCATTTTCGGAAATTGTTACTGTGTTTTCTTTGTGATATATATTTCTCTTGAGACGTTTTCATCTAAATCCTCCATTGTTTTTTAATTTCTTTAAGTTGGTTTTCACCTTTCTCTGGTATCTCCTTGCATAGCTTAATAATCCACCTTCCGAAATGTTTATCTGGCAATTCAAAAATTTCTTCTTGATTTGGATACATTGCTGCCAAGTTGTTGTGATCTTTTGGGGGTGTTATAGAACCTTGTTTTGTCATATTGCCCGGATTGCTTTTCTGGTTCCTTCTAATTTGGGTAAACTATTTCAGTGGGGAGGCCTGAAACTTAAGTCTTGCTGTTCAGATTCTCTTGTCCCATGGGGTGATTCCTTGATGTGGTGGTCTCCTCCTTCCCCTAGGGATGTGGCTTCCTAAGAGCTGAACAGCAGTGATTGTTATTACTCTTCTGAGTCTAGCCACCCAGTGCGGCCACCAGGCTCCAGGCTGGTGCTGGGGGATGTCTGCAAAGTGTCCTGTAATGTGATCTGTCTTCAGGTCTCCCAGTAGTGGATACCAGCGTCTGCTCTGGTAGAGGTGGCAGGGGAGTGAAGTAGACTCTGTGAGAGTCCTTGTTTGTAGATATGTTCAGTTTGCTGGCTTTCTAGAATGCTGATTCTTCTAGCAGTGAAGTTGTCCTTTGTACACACTCAGGGCCTCTGGTTAGCCTGGATGTTGCAAACAGTGTAATTAGGTGTTGTCTTCTCCATCCTGGGATCAAGATTATTTTGTCCTGAGTTGCTGTAATGGCATGAGTTTGTTGGCCTCCACCCAAGAGGTGATGCTTTCAAGAGAAAGCCAGCTGTGGTAGTACTAGGGAACTCTAATCCAACCCTAAGATGGCCATGGTAAGTATTTTGGTTTCTCAGGTGATGGACAGAGCCATAAAGCTCCCAAGAGTTTCTATGTTTTGTGCTCGGCTACCAAAGCATATAGGGACATACCTTCAGGTGGAGGCAGGGTTGGGTGAATCTGGACTCTCCTTGGGTGGGGCTTGCCATAGCCACTGTGAAGGATAAGGGGTGACTCTCATGCCAATGTGGATATGTTCCAGAGGGGATCTTGGCTGCCTCTGATGTATGATATAGTTTGCCAGGGTAGTGGGGGACAGTCAGCAGTGAGAGGCCTCACCCAGCTCCCATGCAGTTGTTGACGTCAGTTTCACTTCTGCAGTGCCCTACTCAGACCATGCCCTAAGCCGTGATCTACACAACTGATACAGCAAGCATGGCTTTTGGATCTCACCCTTTCCCACCTGCCCACTTGGCAGCTCCTGTGCTACTGCACTCACTCATATCTGCAGCAGCTCCCACTCATCCACTGTACCCTGATCAAGAAAATTTGTGTCCAGTCAAAACTGCTGCCAGGTTTAGTTGGGAGCTTCCTTTGCCCCATGACCCTTCCTTAATTCTAGTGTCTGCTTTCCCCAAGGGTTCCTGTGAGATAAGAGTTAGGATTGGCTTATCTGGGCTCAAGCTGGAGACTGGAAATGCGGGCAAGGCACTTCCTGCTGCTACTTCTACTTTTATATTTCACTCAACTCTATATCCATTTCATCTTTAGGTAAGGTTAAATCCTTTTCTCATGACCTAGATTTTCAGATTCCCCAGTGGGGACGTGTCTTCAGAAGTAGGTTTCCTCCCTCTCACACTTTGGGAACTCACGTTTTTTTTGCCTGTTTTGTGGAATTTGCAGTGGTGTGCCACTTCTTTCAAAGGATCTTTGAATTCTTTTGGTTTTCCTGATACATTTCTGCAGTGGTCCCTTGAGTGAAAAGTCATCATGTGTCTCCACATGCTGTTTTGTTTGTTCATATTGGAGCTGCATGTTAGCCTTGTCTCCTATCTGCCATCTTTCCCAGATCTCCTTAGCTGTCATTTTCAAAAGTTGTTATTTAAATGTAGGACCATTATTCCAATCATATGCTAATAATATAGTGATTATAATTGAATTCCAGTACTGTTTATACAAGCAAACAAAGATCTTTATAATTTTGACTCCTTTCTTAAAAGAAAGAAAATTAACTTGACCATAAGAAAATGAGAGTAAAGTAAGTGACTGACAATGACTGACCATTTCTAACCTTTGTGGGAAATATTAACCGTAACCTTTATTCTCATTCCCTTTAGTGACACAGTGTGAACACATTTGTACTGTCATTAGAAATTCTGTGAAAGTTGCCAGGCATGATGGCTCACATCTGTAATCCCAGCACTTTGGGAGGCCACAGTAGACAGATCACCTGAGGTCAAGAGTTCGAGACCAGCCTGGTCAACATGGTGAAACCCCCATATCTCCTAAAAATACAGAAATTAACCAGGTGTAGTGACGGGCACCTGTAATCCCAGCTACTCGAGAGGCTGAGGCAGGAGAATCTCTTGAACCTGGGAGGCAGAGGTTGCAGTGAGCTGAGATCGCACCACTGCACTCCAGCTTAAGTGACAGAGCAAAACTCAAAAAAAAGAGAAAAAAAAATTCTTTGAAAGCCACTACTGTCTATAAACAGGCTTTTGAAAACCCTATCACATATATAATGGGACCGTGTTCACAGTGGTCATTACAGTTATTTCTTGGTAGTTAAAATGAGAGGATGATGACAGAATAAGCTTTTTCTAATTTAAAATTGTTTTTGATTGTATACAAAGGCTTAAAGGCATGTGATATACTTAAATATCATCGTCCATCTCTCTCACTCTCTCGCTAACTGCTTTTGGCAAGGGACATAATGAGTATGTTAAACTAGGGTATATTTAGAATTGGTAGACTGAGGAGAATTCTTATAACCCAAATGTCAGTATTGGATATACTGCAGCTGTACAATGAGAAGCCTCCGAAAAGAGATTATTCTAGTTTTGCTTTTTCAGAATTCTGTGGCTGAGGCAAAGGAAGAGATATGAAAAACGGCTTAAAATGATTTATTGTAAAACATAGGCCTTCACTACTAACCTAGAAAGTAGCAGTAGGAAAGATGTCACAATTTTATGAAATGAACGTAAAGTAGGAAGTGAATAAGCTTTGGAGTTCCCAAAGTTCCCTTCTTCAGTTAGTACCTTCATCTTGCAGGAAGAACTTCTCATTCCTCCAAAGCAGATGTATTCAATGTTTTTCTATGCCAGGATAATAAAAGACTTTTCATTGTTAAAATATTGGAGCCTCAGGTTAAAATTCATTGCAAGGTACTTTGATTTTAATGAAGAATTTGGGAAAATAGTGTACATGAAGAGCTTTCTGTTTGTAGTGATTGCCTTAAAAGGTAATTCAGTTCCTATCAGAAGTCAGCAATTAGGGTTTTAAATGACAGATGCTATCAAAAATAACAGCAGCATTTGGATGTTTCATAGATTCTCTGGAAATATATATTTCATGTGTAATATATGGCATTGCAACTGTTATTTGGCATCTCTCATATGGTAAGTCAAATTGCTGTAGAAAAAAAAAATTTCAGCCATAACAGGCAGAGATTCTGAGCCTTATTTGTAAAATGGGAATAGTATTTCCTCATAGGTTTGCTAGGAGATCAAATAGGATAATACATACAGATGTGCTTTGTGAATTGTAAAATGCTCAGCAGATATTAATTCTAATTCCAGCGTCATGTGCAATTAGTTCTTGTAAGAATGTTTTTTTCACCAATATCCTAAACTTCCTGGTGAAACCAGGTATGCATTTTCATTTGATCACAGATAAAAAAAAAAGACAAATTATTCTCTGTAGCCAATAGGAGATCAATTTTTTTAAATGAGAAAGGCAATATAATTGGAGCTAGTCTAAGCCATCACAGACATCTTTCAAGAAAGGGCCTCATTTTTACCTATGACTGGAATTCAATTTATGTTGTTTTGTATTTCTGAACAAATATAAGAGATCAGGAAAAAAATGTGTTCTCTGGCTTTTCTTTGGTTCTCTCATGTGACTTTCTGAATCAGTCTTTGCTGGGGAGAAGTTTCAAAGAAATTTGCAATCACTCTCTCATATTCATCTTCTGAGGTAATGTGCAAGAGGTCTCAGTGTATGAACAAGAAAACTAGAACTGAACACTTAAAATTAATATAACTTTCAAGTATATAATATTGTCTTAATTAAGAATGATTTAAACTTATCAGTTGAATTATTTAATTAAAGAATAGAATAATTTTATTTCCTAAGGCATATATATATGTATTATATATATAGGCATATATATATAGGCATTATATATAGGTGTATATATAGATATAAGTATTATATATATAGGTGTATATATATAGGTATATATATAGGTACTATATATAGGTATTTGAACTTTTGAACTGCTGTCTTATAAATGTACTAATTCATGTTATATTTCATTAACATGAATTATATTATTCTGAATTCAATTATTGTTTAGAGGAAGCTAGTTCTAAAAATTATATGTAATTATAATATATGAATATTTTTGTATATTTATAATACAATTATATAAATATATATAATTATATGAAATTATGTATGTATAAAATATTTACAGGCAATGATTTTTGATATATACTCAATTAAATAAATATACTATATGATTTTATAGCATTCATTCATAGTTTTTTAAAAATAATTTTTATTTTAATTGTGGCATTGGGGTTGCCGTTCTTTTTTCCCCTCTCTTATTATAAATTAATTATTTATTATGACTCTACTAAAATTCAAGCCTTCTAATATGTGCTATCCAGACTCATGATTCTATTAAACTCTCTACTAATAAAACTTATATGTAGTTTGATACAGAAATAAATGCTTTCACTTATTTAAAATAAAAAGTTGAAATAACCATTTTCTTGGCTTTGGATAAGAGACCAGACCCTATACACTCTTTCTCTATTTGAGCCTTGTCTAAAGCTGCGATGGTTACCAAAATTTTCACAAAGACTGCCTCCCTGTTTCTAGCATGCAACTTCATGGATAAGCGCTCTAATGACAAGGACCAGAGTATGCTTTCATTATACTTCTCAATCTCATTTCCTGCCTGAGACAGCTGGACATTTTTACTGGTGGAAGAGGAAAGAAGAAAGACTTCCACAATACTTTGCACACTGTAAATTCTCAATGTGTTTGTTGAACAAATGTAAAATATTTGCCAATTCCTCAAGTAAATGCTTTATTTCCCATGTCCTATATCATAATGCACATTCATGTTAATGAATATACTATAAGTGCATGTGTACAATACAAAAATGTTTCATTTCACTAGAACTTGAGATTTCAGAAAGTAGCTGATTATCCTGAGTATAAACTTGCAGGGAATAAGGGTTTGGTGGTAAGTTGTACAGTAGAATGATATTTTTTGTGCACTGAAAAAGAAGAGATAATTTCAGCACTTCATCTCATCGTGTAAAAGCATGGCTGTGGGAGCCATGTTAAAGCTGTGCAGCAAGTGCAAGGCAAGGAAAATCAAATAGGACAAAAAGCTAACTGACAAGAGCCATCTCTGGATTTGTTTATTATCTATACTGAAGTAAAAATTAAAGATGTATTTTATCGGAGACATTTAAAATCGTTTTATTAAATTACACTTATATTAGTGAATTTATTTTTAATTTGAAATATGAATAAATTTGCATGCAGTTCCTGAAATCAGATCTTATAAGGGCATTAAAAATATAGTATTTAGTTAGAAACAAATACCTTTTATTATATTTTGTATTTACCATACAACAAGGAGGTTCATATTTATGTAGTTGTCACTGGTTATACAATGCGTTTCTACTATCTGTAAACTATATCTGCTTCATGTGGTAAGGCCAAAGGAAGGTAATATATGTTATATGAAAACTGAACAACCTAGTGTCTGACACTCACTAAATTGGAGATGTCATCTTCATTTTCACCATAACCATCATATCTTTCAAAGGTTAAAGAGTACGCTTTAATCCTGTTTTGTTCTTACTCTTTTATTAAGTTCGAATTTATACAGAAAAATAATCTAGCATCCTTTGAATTCCTTGACATGCCCTTCTTTTAGCTTTTTCCTTTTCTGTTTTTAGTTCTCCAATAGCGGTTGCCAAATTTAGTGTGGTTTAGGTGTAACTGAACCCCACTGTATTATATGAGAATTCCAGAGTAAGTAAAGTAGTTTGTTTTCATCATTTTCCGGAGTAATTCACAGTCAACAGAGACCTATGTCCTGTTCCTAGGCCTTAAATGACAGCATAGATATAATAGTTTAGGTTATATTTTTCTGAACTGGGTTGTCACACTTCTATCTATCTTTAAACTTTTCTTGAAGCTTATCTGATGCTTTTCTGTCAACTCAAATAGCCATGTTATATCTTCTCATGGTTTAACACATCCACATAAATTGGCATTTTTCTCATTTCATTTGACTCTGTGCCGTTTAAATTATCTGAGAGGTAAGGAACAGAGCCAGATAACAGTGTACTCTGTTGTGCAGGCCTCCTGAAGATGTGCCCTAAAATAACTTAAGAAAGGGGCGTCTTTCAAGTATGCAGAATATAAGGCCACATTTGTGCTATTATTTGAGGGGTGCTATAACTCTTCCCTTGTCCTCAAATACTTTCTGCCACATACAAAAATGTCTCCATCCTCAACTTTCTGTATTGTGAATATGTTAAGCAAATTTTAGAATGCTTTAGATCCTAATGGATTTCCTTGGTTCAGGAGACCCAACTTAAATTTCATTTTATCTGGGAACACCTTCTTGACTCCTCTAGGTAATTAGGCTTTGCCACATTCTCCTGCTGGTCCCTGTCTACACTTCAGTTGTAGCACAAGACAAATTTACTTGTTTCTATGATAGCTGACACAGTGCCTGAAAGAAAAATTCTCTCAATACATATGGGTCAACAAATACAAAATAAATAAATGAGGCAAATGCTTAGGGGAAATATTTTATTTTAAGCCTGAAATACCTCTCCATGAAATATTTGATAAGATCTGCATGCGAGTTGATTTTTTAAGAATAGGGAGTTGTAAGGAATGAGAGTGGGTGTTATCTCTCATACAAATGAGAGGGGAGTACTCTCATTGTGGAAAAGGTTGGTAGATACTTCTTAAAGCTTTTCTTAGAGCCTGACTGAATTAAATCTTTGCATACCTAATCATGTCCTCTTTACCATTCCACACTATCTCCTGTAAAACAAAAATAAAATTCTAAGCCCCTTAACCATCTGAATAAACTCCTACTCTAGGCTAAGGGCATTCCAAAGTTAGTTTGAAAAACTAGTGTCAGGCCATCATGGGTAGGGGGAGCTGGACATGCTTAATTACACCCTTCTTCCTTTTGGAATCACTGGTAGAACAGACTCTTTAAGTTTGATAAGAAACATTTACAATCTCTTCTCCCTGAGGCCTCCTACCTGGAGGCTTCATCTGCATGATAAAACCTTGGTCTCCACAACCACTTATCACAACCCGGACATTCCTTTCTATTGGTAATAACTCTTTCAACCAATTCACAATCAGAAAATCTTTGAATCCTTCTATGACTTGGAAGCTCCTGCTTCCCAGTTGTTCTGCCTTTCTGGACTGAACTAGTGGACATCATATATGCATTAACAGATGCCTTCTGTCTCCATAAAATGTATAAAACAAAGTTGTGGCCCGACCACCTTGGGCACATGTTCTTACAACCTCCTGAGGCCTGTGTTACAGGCCATTGATTCATCATATTTGGCTCAGAATAAATCTCTTAAAATATTTTAGAGTTTGACTCTTTGTGTTGACACTTCCTACATCCTATCACACTCTCTGACAACACTTTCTTTTCATACTCTTGCCTTTGTGTAGCAAATTTACCTACTAATAAAGGATTGAATGTTAACTAGGACTTTCTATTGATATGGAGAAGGTATACAAACATAGAAACATATTAAGAAACAAAAAGTGATAAAATTTAAAGCTGTAATATTCTGATTTGTACATATTCATTTAGAATGATTCATTGTTTTAGCAAAGAAGGTATGTTTTAATTTTTCCTAAAGTGCAATATAAAATATTAAAAGTTTTGAGAACAAATGTTACATAAACCAAATAAAAACAGTCATAGCATTGCTCTTGGATGAATGCCTGTCACTCAGACACACGGTCTTCTGTTAATCTACCTATAATGGTGAATTTGATGAAAGGTTATTTTTCTTTTTTGTTAGCAGTTTGTCAGAAGAACATAGGTGTTTACATGTGTAATATCATTTTGAGTAACAAATGCCTCTGACTTTATGACAATGTGTCCACTACTGTTTTGTTGATATAGCAGTATCTCCTATGATACTTGCATTCATTTCTTATGTGTTTTACTTGTTTTAGAATTAGAATAAATAGAGCATTTTTCCATTTAGGAAATATTTTGGGGCTAGAAATTTGTAATAAAATAAAACTGATACACATACAAATAGATGTAAGATTGAATGTTAGATGTGGAAATAAAGGAACACACTATTAGGATTGTGAGTGGAGAAGACTGAAACATAATTAACATAATTTTTAAAACACATATTTGAATATTCCAAGAAAAATGTCAATTCTTGTTTCTACATCCCTCATGTATGTTTTGAGGATTCTGACAATGTTAACCTGAGAAATACCATCCTTAACTGTTCTCCTTCTAACTGCATTCCTGGTTGGATCAGCCTTTTCAAGCCGATTTTCAGTCAGTAGTGGTATTTTCTTAAAATTAACATGTGGAAAATTGTATATAATTAGTAGAGAGCATCCTTTTTTCTCTAGTTGCACTTTAGGAACACTTTCCATGTTTCTAGCGTTAGTCTACCTCATCCTACCAGCCCATTTTATTCGCTCATGATTTGGACCATATGGCTCATCCTTATGAATGAATGGCTACCTATGTGGTATAATGTGAAAAATACTGACATGCCTCTTAGTTTCTTAATATCTCCCCTATGGGTACTGACAGTATTATTGACAAACTCCATTTTTATTATTCCTATGATAATTTTGAACAGTTTAACCTTTATTAGCTGCAGTATCTCTTATAAAAGAGACTTCACGCAGCATTGGGTCTGCTTGCCCCTCTGCTTTCAGCCATGTGAGGACACAGCATTCCTCCCGATCCAGAGGATGCTACAATAAGGGACCATCTTGGGAGCAGAGAACAGAAAGCAGCTATCACCAGAAAACCAAACTTGCTGGTGCCGTGATCTTCAACTTTCTAACCTTCAGAGCAATGAAAAATAAATTTCTGCTCCTTATAAATTACCTAGTCTCGGGTATCCTAGTTCAACGGCATGAATGGATGAAGACATGTGATTATAACAATACTGATAAATAACTACGGTGAAAGATGTTAGTACTGCTCACCAGTATTTCTCATTCTTCTCTCTTGCTGGATACAAATGAAAATTGTACCTCCCTTCTCCTTTGAAAATAGGTGTAGCTGTGAGAATTACCTTGAGCAGGCAATAAAAAACGAGTGAAAGTAATGAGTGTCACTTCCAGGTAAAGCTCTTAAAAATGTGTCTTGTTCTCCCTTATACCACTTCTCACCACCCAAAGCAAGTGGCAACAGTCCAGATAAAAGAATCTGTATCAAACCGTGTCCCTAAGTGAGGACTGTATGAAGCAGAGCACCTCTCTCCAATCTAAACAATGGACTTGTAGAACATGTAGTAATGGGGGAGAAAGAGACTTTACTGACTTTAAACAAATGATATTTTGGTATTTAATCATAGCACATATTAGCATATCATAATTAACATAATTTATTCTGTGAGTTTCAGTATTTCATTGTAATGAATATTAATTTTTTGTGGCAAATTATACAAAGACATGGGATATCTTTTCATTTACTTGTGTCTTCTTTCTTTCACCAATATTTTGTTGTTTTTAGTTTATAAACCTGTCACTTCCACGTTTACGTTTCAAGACTGTTTTGGCTATTTGGGTTTCCCTGTGACTCCATATGAGCTTTGGGAAGAGTCTGTCTATTTCTGAAGAAACTATCGTTTAGATTTTTATAAGAATTGCATTGAAACCAAGCATTCCTTTGGGGAGTATTGATATCTTAACAATAGTAAGTTTCTGAATCTATTAATAATGGCTAGCATTCCAATTATTTATATTGTTTTTAATTTCTTTCAGCAATGCTTTTTTATTGTCTTCGATATTTTCTTTGTTATCAGTCTTTCGTCTTCATATATATCCTTATTTTCTTCATTATTTTATTTATTTCATTATTATTTTTTCTTCATTATTAATCTTTCACCTCCAAGTATTCCCAAGTTTTTTATTCTTTTTTTTATTATTATTTTTTCTATTGTGGTAAGATATACGTAGCATAAAAATTACGATTTTAACTATTTTTAAGTGTATGGGTCAGTGGCATTAAGTATATTCACATTCTTGTACAATCGTTCCCTCTATTTATCTCCAGGATTTTTATCACCAGAAACCAAACCTCTGTGCCTATTAAACAATAATTCTCCATTCCCCTGACCACCAGTCCCTAGTAGCCATTATTCCATTTTCTATCTTTATGAATTTGACTACTCTGGAAAGCTCATGTTAGAGGAACTGTACGATATTTTTCCTTTGGTGACTGGCTTAATGTCTCCACTTAGCATAATATCTCCATGGTTTGTCCATATCATTGGATGTGTCAGAATTTTATTTGTTTTTGTGGTTAGATAATAGACCATTGTATGTACCTACCACATTTATTTATCCATTAATCTGTTGATTGACACTGGGTTATTTCTATCTTTTGACTATGGTGAATAATGCTGCTATGAAAATGGTGTACAGATATCTATTTGAGTCCCTGCTTTCACTTATATTGGATATATACCCAGAATTGGGATTGCTGGATCGTATGGTAATAATTCCGTATGGAATTGCAATCCCATTTTCCATAGCACTGGTACCATGTTACTTACACTACCACCAGCAAAGCGTGAGGGTTCCAATTTCACCACAGTCTCACTAACACTCGTTATTTTCTGTTTCTTTTTTCTGTTTTTTTTTTTTAAATAACGGGTTTCAGGAATTCAGATGAACTAAAGGGAGAAAGAAAGAGAGAGAGAGAGAGAGAGAGAGCGAGTGCACATGCTGAGCTGTTAGATGTGGGAATAGCTGATTAAAGCAGCAAGCCAAAAATGAAAGAGTGAACCATTTAATGGCTTACTGCAAGGGTATAAGCAAGAAGCTAAAACCAGAAACAGTGTCAACACACCCTGTTCCATTTCCCCTGGTGCACTCATGAAGGGTCACATGGATCAGCACGAAAGGGGGATATATCTTACCGTTGAGAAAGCTCTCAAATGAAAGGCTCTAGCCGTTTTATGTCTCTGGGCTTAGAGGGAAAGCTAGAAGTGGAAAAGAACTGGGTACTGAGTCAGAGTGAAAAAGTGCTTTCAAATTTTTCTCCTCCGTACTCCCATTAGGAGGCAGAAGGGCCTGAAGAGAACCTTTGCAAAAGGCCTCAGACAAAGAGATTGAAGAATGAAGGCACCAGGGCTAGGAGTGTACATATGTGATGAGCGTGACTAGACAAGAGAGGCTGAGAACTTGATCGCAACCCTCTCTAGAGACTGTAATAAAATGGCTCTGCCTGAAGTCTGGTGTAGAGAGGGCAATTTTCCCCTGTGCTGCCTGTCAGGTTGTTTTCTATGGTCTGGCCTGAAAAATTACACATAGGTTTTTAACCAGGCACCCTGCTCTTAAGTAGGCATCTTAATAGAGTGAAGTTATATCTCATTTGGTTTTGATTTGCATTTCCCTAGTAACTAGGGATAGTAAGAATCTTTACATGTGCTTATTAACCATTTGAATATATATATGTTGGAGATATGTTTGAGTCCTTTGCCCAATTCTTAATTGGGTTGATTGATTTTTGTTGTTGTCCAGTTACAGAAATTCTTTATGTATTATAGATATCAATCTCTTATCATATATTAAATTTGCAAGTATTTTTTTCCATTCCACGGATTGCCTTTTCATATTTTTGCCAGCATTCTTTGAAATATAAAAAGTTTTTAATTTTAATGAAGTCCAAATTAACTAGCTTTTTTGTTGTTTCCTGTCCTTTGATATTTTATACAAGAAATCATAGCCAGACTCGAGGTCATTAGGTTTTCTTTTTTTTTTTTTCTAAGAGTTTTATAGTTTTGACTTTTATGTTTAGGTCTCTGATCAATTTGGAGTTAATATTTGTACATGGTGTAAGGTAAGGGCCCAATTTCTTTTTGCATGTGTGCTGTGGATATCCAGTTTTCCCAAAACCATTTTCCAAAGAAATTGTCCTTTCCCCATTAAATGGTCATGATATCCTTGTAGAGAATCATTCTGATAATGTGAGACAATGTATAAATGTTAACATGTGTATAATGAATGGAAAATGTGTAATAAAAGTGAGGTTGTGTGTTTCCTGACATTTATGTGAGGGTTTATTTCTGGGTTCTTTATTCTAGTCTACTGGCCTATTTATTTGTCTTTACACCATTACCACACGGTTATGATTACCATGGGTTTGTAGTAAGTTTTGAAACCTGGAAGCGCATGAAGACTCTAAACTTGTTTTTTCCAAGTTGTTTTGGCTACAGGGATCCCTTGATATTTCATATGAATTTTAGAATAGCATTTTATATGTCTACGAAAAATGTAACTCATATTACATTTTGTAGTTATTATTATTTCATTGATGTATAGTATTTTACATATTTTTTTGGGCACATATCAGTATTTTTTACAGGCATAGAATGGATAGTGATGAAGTCAAGGTATTTGGAGTATCCATCACCTTGAGTATTCATCATTTCCATGTATTGGTAACATTTCCAGTCCTCTTTTCTGGCTATTTTGAAATATAAAATATATCATTGCTAAATGTAGCCACCCTAGTCTGCTATCAAACATTAAAACATATTTCTTCTACCTAACTGTAAATTTGTACTCATTCACTAACTACTCTTCCTTTCCCCTTCACACCCTGATACTCTTTCCTGCCTCTGGTATCTATCATTCTATTCTCTATCTCCATGAGATCAAGTTCCTTAGATCCCACACATGTGTGAGATCATGAAATATTTGTCTTTCTGTGTCTGTGTTATTTTATTTAACATAATGACTTTCAGTTCCATCCATTTCTGAAAATCACACAAGTTCATTCTTTTTATGGCTAAAAATTATTCTATGATGTATATACCACATTTCTTTCTCAGTGAATCCATTGATGGACACCTAAGTTTATTCCATATCTTTGCAATTGAGAGTAGTGTTGCAACAAACATGTGCATGCAGGTTTCATTTGATATATTGATATACTTTCCTTGGGATCAATACCCAATAGTGGGACTGGTGGATCATGTAGTAGTTCTATTTTTAGTTTTTTGAGAAATGTCCATACTCTTTTCGCAGTGGCTGCACTAATTTACATTCCTATCAGCAGTGTGTGGAGTTCCCTTTTCTCCATATCCTCGCCGGTATGTGTTACTTTTTGTCATTTTAACAGAAGCCATTCTAACTAAGGTAACATGGTATCTCATTGTGGTTTTGGTTTGCATTTCTCTGATGATTAGTGACAATGAGCATTTTTCATGTACCTATTGGCCATTTGTATGTCTTCTTTTGAGAATTGTCTAGTTATTTCTTTTGCCCACTTGAAAAGAATTATTATTTTTTATTGTTGAGTTGTTTGATTTCCTGGTATATTCTGGATTTTAGTCCCTTATTGTATGAGTAGTTTGCAAATATTTTGTCCCATTCAAAAGGTTATCTCTTTATTCTTTGATTGTTTAATTTACTGTGCAGAAGCTTTTTAGTTTAATATAGTGCTATTTGTCTATTTTTTCAAATTTTACTTTAAGTTCTGGGATACATATGTAGAACGTGCAAGTTTGTTACATAGGTATACATGTGCCATGGTGGTTTGCTGCACCTATCAACCTGTCATCTAGGTTTTAAGTCCCACATGCATTTAGGTATTTGTCTTAATGCTCTCCCTCTCCTTGCCCCCCACTCCTTGACAGACCCTTATGTGTGATGTTCCCCTCCCTCTGTCCATGTGTTCTCATTGTTCAACTATCACTTATGTGTGAGAACATGCAGTGTGTGGTTTTCTGTTCCTGTGTTAGTTTGCTGAGGATGATGGTTTCCAGCTTCAGAGAGGTCTCTGCCAAAAACATGAACTCATCTTTTTTAATGGTTGCATAGTATTCCATGGTGTATATGTGCCACATTTTCTTTATCCAGTCTGTCATTGATGGGCATTTGGGTTAATTCAAAGTCTTTGCTATTGTGAATAGTGCCACAATAAACACATGTGTGCATGTGTCTTTGTAGTAGAATGCTTTAAAATCCTTTGGGTATATACCCAGTAATGGGATTGCTGGGTCAAATGGTATTTCTGGTTATAGATCCTTGAGAAATCGCCACAGTGTCTTCCATAATGGTTGAACTAATTTACACTCTCACCAACAGTGTAAAAGCATTCCTATTTCTCCACATCCTCTCCAGCATCTGTTGTTTCCTTATTTTTTAATGATCACCATTCTAACTGGAGTGAGATTGTATCTCATTGTGGTTTTTATTTGCATCTCTCTAATGACCAGTGAGCTTTTTTTCATATGTTTGTTGGCTGCATAAATGTCTTCTTTTGAAAAGTGTCTGTTCATATCCTTCACTCACTCTTTGATGGGGTTGTTTGTTTTTCTCTTGTAAATTTATTTAAGTTCCTTGTAGATTCTGGATATTAGCCCTTTTTCAGATGGATAGTTTGCAAAAATGGTCTCCCATTCTGTAGGTTGCCTCTTCACTATCACAACAGCTTCTTTTGCTGTGCAGAAGCTCTTTAGTTTAATTAGATCTCATTTGTAAATTTTGGCTTTTGCTGCCATTGCTTTTGGTGTTTTAGTCATGAAGCCTTTGCCCATGCCTATGTCTTGAACAGTGTTGCCTAGGTTTTCTTCTAGGGTTTTTATGGTTTTAGGTCTTACATTTAAGTCTTTAATCCATCCTGAGTTAATTTTTGTATAAGGTGTAAGGAAGGGGTCCAGTCTCAGTTTTCTGCATATGGCTATCCAGTTTTCCCAAAACCATTTAAATAGGGAATCCTTTTCCCATTGCTTGTTTTTGTCAGGTTTGTCAAAGATCATATGGTTGTAGATGTGTGGCATTATTTCTGAGGCCTCTGTTCCATTCTATTCATCTATATATCTGTTTTGGTACCAGCACCATGCTGTTTTGGTTACTGTAGCCTTATAGTATAGTTTGAAGTCAGGTAACATGATGCCTCCAGCTTTGTTCTTTTTGCTTAGGATTGTCTTGGCTGTACGGGCTCTTTTTGGGTTCCATATGAAATTTAAAACAGCTTTCCTAATTCTTTGAGGAAAGTCAATGTTAGCTTGATGGGGATATCATTGAATCTATAAATTACTTTGGCAGTATGGCCATTTTCAAGATACTGATTCTTCCTATTCATGAGAATGGGATATTTTTCCATTTGTTTGTATCCTCTGTTATTTCCTTGAGCAGTGGTTTGTAGTTCTCCATGAAAAGGTCCTTCACATCCCTTGTAAGTTGTATTCCTAGGTATTTTATTCTCTTTGTAACAATTGTGAATGGGAATCCACTCTTGTTTTGGCTCCCTGTTTGTCTATTGTTAGTGTATAGGAAAGCTTGTGATTTTCACACGTGGATTTTCTATCCTGAGACTTAGCTGAAGTTGCTGATCAGCTTAAGGAGATTTTGGGCTGAGACAATGGGGTTTTCTAAATATACAACCATGTCATGTGCAAATAGAGACAATTTGACTTCCTCTCTTCCTATTTGAATACCCTTCATTTCCTTCTCTTGCCTAATTGCTCTGGCCGGAACTTCCAATACTATGTTGAACAGGAGTGGTGAGAGAGGGCATACTTATCTTGTGACAGTTTTCAAAGGGAATGCTTCCAGCTTTTGCCCATTCAGTATGATGTTGGCTGTGCATTTGTCATAAATAACCTTTATTATTTTGAGATACCTTCCATCAATACCTAGTTTATTGAGAACTTTTAGCATGAAGGACTGTTGAATTTTTTTGAAGGCCTTTTCTGCATCTATTGAGATAATCATGTGGTTTTTTTCATTGGTTCTGTTTATGTGATGGATTACGTTTACTGATTTGTGGATGTTAAACCAGCCTTACACCCGAGGGATGAAACTGACTTGATCATGGTGAGTAAGCTTTTTGATGTGCTGCTGGATTCATTTTACCATTATTTTATTGAGGATTTTCATATTGATGTTCATCAGAGATATTGGCCTGAAATTTTATTTTTTTTATTGTGTCTCTGCTAGGTTTTGGTATCAGGATAATGTTGGCTTCATAAAATGAGTGAGGAAGGAGTCCCTCTTTTTCTATTGTTTGGAATAGTTTCAGAAGGAATGGTACAAGCTCCTCTTTGTACCTCTGGGAGAATTTGGCTGTGCATTCATCAGGTCCTGGGCTTTTATTTTGGATGGTAGGCTATTAATTACTGCCTCAATTTCAGAATGTGTTATTGGTGTATTCAGGGATTTGATTTTTTTCTGATTTAATGTTGGGAGGGTTTATATGTCCAGGAGTTTATCCATTTCTTTTAGATATTCTAGTTTATAACCATAGAGGTGTCCATAGTTTTCTCTGATGGTAGTTTGTATTTCTATGGGATCAGTGGTGATATCCCCTTTTTCATTTTTTATGCATCTGCATGAGTCTTCTCTCTTTTCTTCTTTATTAGTCTGGCTAGCAGTCGATCTATTTTGCTAATCTTTTCAAAATATCAGCTCCTGGATTCATTGGTTTGCTGACGGGGTTTTGTGTCTCAATCTCCTTCAGTTCTGCTCTAATCTTACTTATTTCCTTTCTTCTGATAGCTTTCGAATTTGTTTGCTCTTGCTTCTCTAGTTCTTTTAATTGTGATGTTAGGGTGTCGATTTTAGATCTTTCTTGCTTTCTCCTGTGGGCATTTAGTGCTATAAATTTCCCTCTAAACACTGCTTTAGCCATGTCCCAGATATTTTGGTACATTGTGTCTTTGTTCTCATTGGTTTCAAACAACTTATTTATTTCTGCCTTAATTTCATTATTTACCTAGTAGACATTCAGCAGCAGGTTGCTCAGTTTCCATGTAGTTGTGTGGTTTTGAGTGAGTTTCTTTTTTTTATTTTTATGTTTTTTGAGACGGAGTCTTGCTCTGTCACCCAGGTTGGAGTGCAGTGTCACGATCTCAGCTCACTGCAAGCTCCACCTCCTGGGTTCACGCCATTCTCCTGCCTTAGCCTCCTGAGTAGCTGGGACTACAGGTGCCCGCCACCACACCTGGCTAATTTTTTGTATTTTTACTAGAGATGGGGTTTCCCCATATTAGACGGGAGGGTCTCGATCTCCTGACCTCATGATCTGCCTGCCTCGGCCTCTGAAAGTGCTGAGATTACAGGCGTGAGCCATCATGCCTGGCCTTGAGTGAGTTTCTTAATCCTGAGTTCTAATTTGATTTAACTCTGGTCTGAGAGACTGTTATGATTTCCATTCTTTTGCATTTGCTGAGGACTGTTTTACTTCCAATTATGTGTTCAACGTTAAAATAAGTGTGATGTGGTGCTGAGAAGAATGTATATTGGGTTGATTTAGGGTGGAGCATTCTTTAGATGTCTAAGTCTCTTTGTAGGTCTCTAAGAACTTGTTTTATGAATCTGGGTGGTCCTGTATTGGGTACATATATATTTAGAATACTTAGCTCTTCTTATTGCATTGAGCCCTTTACCATTATTTAATGCCCTTGTTTGTCTTATTTTGTCTTTGTTGGTTTAAAGTTCATTTCACTGGAGACTAGTATTGCAACCCTGCTTTTTTCTGCTTTCCATTTGCTCGGTAAATTTTCCTCCATCCCTTTATTTTGAGCCCATGTGTGTCTTGGCACATGAGATGGGTCTCCTGAATACAGCACACTGATGGGTTTTGGCTCTTTATCCAATTTGACAGTCTGTGTCTTTTAATTGGAGTATTTAGGCCGTTTACATTTAAGGTTAATATTGTTATGTCTGAATTTCATGTTGTCATCATGATGCTAGCTGGTTATTTTGCCCATTTGTTGATGCAGTTTATTCATAGTGTCGATGATCTTTACAATTTGGTATGTTTTTTTTGCAGTGGCTGGTACCAATTTTTCCTTTCAATATTTAGTGCTTCCTTCAGGAGGTCTTGTAAGGCAGGCCTGGTGGTAACAAAATCTCTCAGCACTTTCTTGTCTGTAAAGGATTTTATTTCCCCTTCGCTTATGAAGCTTAGTTTGGCTGGATGTGAAATTCTGAGTTGAAAATTCATTTTTGTCTTTAAGAATGTTGAATATTGGCCCCCACTCTCTTCTGGCTTATAGGGTTTCTACTGAGAGATCTGCTTTTAGTATGATGGGCTTCCTTTTGTGGGTAACCCAACCTTTCCCTCTGGCTGCCCTTACCATTTTTTTCCTTCATTTCAACCTTGGTGAATCTGACAATTATGTGTCTTGGGGTTGCTCTTCTCAAGGAGTATCTTTGTGGTGTTCTCTGTATTTCCTGAATTTGAATGTTGTCCTGTCTTGCTAGGTTGGGAAGTTCTCCTGGATAATATCCTGAAGAGTGTTTTCCAGCTTGGTTCCAGTCTCCCTGTCACTTTCAGGGACACCAATCAAATGTAGGTTTTGTCTTTTCATATAGTCCCTTATTTCTTGGAGGCTTTGTTTGTTCCTGTTCATCCTTTTTTTCTGTAATCTTGTCTTCATGCCTTATTTCATTAAGTTGAATTCAATCTCTGATATCCTTTCTTTTGCTTCACGCATTTTGCTGTTGATACTCATGTATGCTTCATGGAGTTCTTGTGCTGGGTTTTTCATCTCCATCAGGTTATTTATGTTCTTCTCTAAACTGGTTATTCTAGATAGCAATTCCTCTAACCTTTTTCCAAGGTTCTTAGCTTCCTTGCATTGGGTTAGAATACCCTCCTTTAGCTTGCAGGAGTTTGTTATTTCCCACCTTCTGAAGCCTACTTCTATCAATTCATCAAACTCATTCTTTGTCCAGTTTCGTTCCCTTGCTGGTGAGGAGTTGTGATCCTTTGGAGGAGAAGAGGTGTTCTGGGTTTTGGAATCGTCAGCCTTTCTGTGCTGGTTTCTCCCCATCTTTGTGGACTCATATACCTTTGGTTTTTGATGGTGGTGACCTTCGGATGGAGTTTCTGTGTGGATGATTTTTGGTTGTTGTTGATGTTGCAGCTATTCATTTCAGTTTTTTAGTTTTCCTTCTAACAGTCAGGCCCCTCTGCTGCAGGTCTGTTGGCATTTGCTGGAGGTCCACTCCAGACCCTGTTTGCCTGGATATCTCCAGTGGAGGCTGCAGAACAGAAAGATTGCTCCCTGATCCTTCCTCTGGAATCTTCATCCCAGAGGGGCACCAGCCAGATGCCACCTGGAGGTCTCCTGTATGAGGTGTCTGTCAACTTCTGCTGGGAGGTGTCTCCCAGTTAGGAGGCATGGGGGTCAGAGACCCACTTGAGATGTCAATGTATCCCTTAGCAGAGTTTGAGTGCTGTGCTGTGAGATCTGCTGCTCTCTTCAGAGCCAGCAGGCAGGAACATTTAAGTCCACTGAAGCTGTGCCCACAGCCATCCCTTTTCCCAGGTGCTCTGTCCCACAGGGATGAGAGTTTCATCTATAAGCCCCTGACTGGGGCTGCTGCCTTTGTGTCAGATATGCCCTACCCAGGGAGGAGGAATCTAGAGAGGCAGTCTGGCTACAGTGTCTTTGTGGAGCTGAGGTGGGCTCTGCCCAGTTCAAACTTTCAGGAAGCTTTGTTTACACTGTGAGGGGAATACTGCTTACACAAGCCTCAGTAATGGTGGATGCCCCTCCTACCACCAAGCCTGAGTGTCTCAAGTTGACTTCAGACTCCTGTGCTGGCAGTGAGAATTTCAAGCCAGTAGATCTTAGCTTGCTTGGCTCTGTGGGGGTAGGATTCACTGAGAAAGACCATTTGGCTCCCTGGCTTCAGCCTCTTTCCGGGGAAGTGAACAGTTCTGTCTCACCTGGTGTTCCAGTCGCCCCTGAGCTATGAGAAAAACTCCTGCAACTAGCTTGGTGTCTGTGAAAATGGCCACCCAGTTTTGTGGTTGTAACCCAGGGCCCTGGTGGTGTAGGTATTCCAAAAAACCTCCTGGTCTGCGGGTTGTGAAGACCATGTCAAAAGCATAGTATCTGGGCCAGAATGTACCATTCCTCATGGCACAGTCCCTCATGGCTTCCCTTGGCTAAGGGAGGGAGTTCCCTGACCCTTTGCACTTCCCGGGTTAGGAGACACCACACCCTGCTTCTGCTCTCTCTCCATGGGCTGCTCCACTGTCTAACCAGTCCCAATGAGATGAGCCAGGTACCTCAGTTGGAAATGCAGAAATCACCTGCCTTCTGTGTTGATCTCACCGGTAGCTGCAGACTGGAGCTGTTCCTATTTCGCTATCTTGCCAACCCTCCTAATGAACACATCTTAAAACCTCACAAATTGAATCTTAGAGGTACCTTGCATCTATTTCTATGCTATGCAATCTTTTGAGGGTCTTCCCTTAAATGGAAGGGTTGTAGTCATAATTTGATCTTAAATATGCTATGATGCGCTCTCAGTGTTCCTTGATACTCTTTGTTGCCAAAATTTGTAAACACTAATGTAAATTCTAAGTTCAGAGCAGTTCAGAGAAGAAAGGTATTCGCTGGAGAAAATTGGAAACATTTTTTTTGACAGGGCAGAGATATAATCTCTTACTGAAAGGATGATGAATAGGTCTTTGTAATCACAAAGAAGACAGTGGAGAAAATTCACATGGAGGAAACATTCTAATAAATGGTGCAGATTTGGGAATGGATATTTCATATTGAAGGATAATGAGGATATTTTCTGGTTATATTAGAGAGTTTATGTTGGATGCTATTGAAATAGATAAATGTAAAAATAGTTTGGGGCTATATTTTGAAATATCTTAAATGCAAATTTGTAGAGTTTGAAATTGTCTCAAAAACAATGGGAGACATTTTACGTTTTTGTTTAGAGACATGGTAGGGTATAAGGGATATAGCATCAAGAATCAATGTCTCTTTGGTGTAACACTTCATCCAACAAATACAAATTGACACCTTACTATGTGCCACATGTAATAGTAAGGGGTCAATTAATATCAATTAGTATTTGTTGAATGAAGAAATTGTAACACACAAGAGACTACATGCAGGAAGATCATTTTTGAGGTCATTCAATTAAAGACCTTGCCCAGAGTGGTAGCGTGGGAATAAAAATGAAAATTGGGACAAATGTTATAAGCACAAGAGGAGACTGTCATTAAAAAAAAAAAAGCATCTTAAGTACTAGTCAGCACTAAGATTGGTAACTTAAATTGGTAAATTAAAATTGCAGTATTTAATTTGCTTGTAGAATTCATATGCACTAATGTAAAGAATGAAATGGATGTTTTTGAGCAATTTGAGATCCAAGTAAGGATAAAGAGTGGGTTCATTGGGTATGAGGATTTGAAATTTTTTTATTTAAATTTTCTCGTTTGGGAACATGAATGACCTGGAGGAAGGTAACAATTCCTAAGTATCATATTTCAGAATTCCTAAATAGGCATTCTTTCATTTATCATGCATTATGGCAATAAGCAGACCACTTTTAGTATCATTCTCATCTGTAAACCGAGGATAACAGTAATTACTACATAGAGTTTGTATAAGGATTAAATGAGTTAATAAATGCAAAGCCGTTAGTAGAGTACTTGGCACAAAAAATGATGAATGTTTTGTAGTATAATTAATATTAAATCAGTAATAACTTCTGGTTGAACATTTATCTGATACATTGTTTCTAAAACTCAAGGTTTTAGGATTCCTTAGATATAGAGTATTATACATGTTGCACCCTCCCACCCCTTTTTAACCTTTCTTGGCCTTTGGTTGAATCTATATTAAGATACTTGATTGATGTTCTTAGTCTATTACATTTTGGCTGTATCTGGCTTGGGAAAAATAAATAATTTGTGCCTTTTAATATAGTATAATCTTATAACTTCTTTGCTTTTCATACAAGGACATATTTGATATTGGAAGTAAATGAGGCATCAAGTCACTGGGCTTATGTATTTCTGCCAACATTGAAATCTGCTCTTGATTTCTCAAAAGAAGAAAAGAAATACCTCAAATGTCCTGAGTAATATATAAACCAGGTCATTTCCTTTAAAGGTCTTTTTTTGGGAGAAAAATGTAATCTTTATACTTTTGATTATTAAGAAAATAAAAAGTGTGAAGATTAACTTGATATGGGAATGTAGGATACGAATATCCTGATTAATGACTAAACCATGAATATAGTAAGCCTTCTTTTGAGCTATACGTGAAGAATTTTTGTTCAATTTTTATTTAAAAAGTCCCAAGGATGATACCTGTAGATATTGATTGTAAGCATTGAACAAATGTTTCAGTTGAATTTTCTGACAAATACAGTGTTTACCTCTTCAGGTATCCACAGCCAGCCCTCCATAACCTTGAGTTCCACATTCATAGATTCAACCAACTAAAGACCAAAAATATTTTAAAAAGAAAAAAAATACAACAATAAAATTACAAATAAAAATACAGTATAACAACAATTTACATAGCATTTACATTGTATTAGGTATTATAACTAACCTAGAAATGATTTAAAGTGTTCAGAAGGATGTGCATAGGATATATGCAAATACTATGCCATTTTCTATATGGTACTTAAGCATCTCTAGATTTCGGAATACACAGGAGGCTCAGGAACCAATCCCCAGTGAATACTGAAGGATGAATGTAGTCTTTTTTATTTTATTTTTTAAAAAAGGAATATCCCAGGTGGCTGATTAGATATAGCCAGAAGGAACATCTGTCACTGAGAAATCGGGACATCAGAAAGACTGGCACACTCTGAGTAGACCTTCGGAGGAGAGGTATTGAGAATGGATGGAGGGAGGACACAGATGCTGGGTTGAAGGGGGAGGAACCTAGGAACCCTGTACAGGGATACTGCGTACTGGGAAACATTCCTGGCCCCCAGAAACTTCTGGGGGAAAGGTGAGTACAAAAGGAAAAAAGTGGTCCACTCTCACCATGGACCTCTGGCATCTTGGTAGTAGGAGACCCTACAACTCCAACGGACACATGAGCTGTAAGAGAGCTGCTTAAAGGGATGCTAGGTGCAGGATTTCAGCCTATGTGGAGCCCAGAGCATTTGGTGTGGGAACGTATGCAGTTGATCATGGCCAGGGAGATGCATAGGAACATTAGCCTTGAACTGGCTTTTGGACCCGTACAGAGCAGGGAGATCTTGCCCATGAGATGAGACAAATTCAATATGAACACAGTCATGTCTGCTTGCCTCTTCAGGGCCCCAGTCTTCCCATGTCCAGTTGCCATGCAACCTCAGATGCTCAAACTGAGTGTGAACTAGAGGCCTTCATCATAGCTCATTTAATGACAGATCATGCCTGACCTTTTGAGAGCTCCAACAGAGTAGCTTCTGCTGACGTTCACCAGTCTGCTGGCATCTTCCCCCAACCGCAGCCTCCTCATGCCACTTTGCAGGCATACACTTGCCCATGGCCAACCATTCATTGCTTTGCTGGCATGGGTGAATGGGTAGAATTCACTTCCCTTTCCCCGCCATCATGTTTGTGTACATGCACCCTGTCACACCACTGCTGGAGGCAAGAGCAAACCCCTTGTGCTCGACCACTGATGAGTAGACACTGGGCCATGCTGACATTGCAAGCGTGAATGCACGTATGGATACCAGAAACCCTGCTCCCCCTTGTGCTGACACTGCCACTGATACAAACACACACGGATGTGGGCCAGTATCTCTACTCCCCTATGCTACCATTGCTGTTGCTACAAATGTGTGCATGGAGGTAACCTTACATCAGCCAGCACGCTGCCCCAACTGTTGCCACCAGTGTGAGAGTGAGCATAGACACCAGCAACCCCATGCCTGCCAGTACCCTGCCCCTCTATGCCACTGACAGAACTGGCATGAATGTATGCAGAAATGCAGCAGTCCCGCTCTTACCAGTACTCCACCCCAGCCAACATGTGTGCATCTTGTCCTACTGCCACAGCTGCTGTACTCACAAGTGTGACAATGTGCTTTGGCTGGCATCACCCATTGGAATGTTGTGGCTAGCAGACTGAGAACACATCAGTCCCTCTAGTGAAGCAGGTTCATAACCTTGAAGGGCCAGAGAACAAAGGCAACGGCCTGGTACCAGCCCCCCAAATTAGTGCACACAGCCCAGGATTGCTGAGCTGAGCCTTTCCCCCTCTAAAATCTTCCAGAAATGAAGTCAGTCAGCTGAATCCACCTTATAACAAAATCAAACCCTCAAGGGCATCAAAGAAGATAAAAGGAAAGGAAACTCATCCAAAAGATACCAACTTCAAAGATTGAAGGAACATCAGCCCACACAGAAGAGAAAGAACCAGCACAAGAACTCTGGAAACTCAAAAAGTTGGAGTATCTACTAACCTCCAAATGACTACTCTACTTCTTTAGCCATGGTTCTTAACCAGGCCAAAATGACTGAAATTACAGAAATAGTGTTCAGAATGTGGATAGGAACAAAAATCATTGAGATTCAGGAGAAATTCAAATCCCAATGCACGGAACCTTCAGAATACATGAAAATGATACAGGCGATGAAAGATAAAATAGCCATTATGAAAAAGAAACAAACTGGACAGAGCTGAAAACTCACTACAAGAATTTCATGATACAATCACAAGTATTAACAGCAGAATTGACCAAACTTAGGAAAGAATCTCAGAGTTCAAAGAGTGGTTCTCTGAAATAACTCAATCAGACAAATATTTTAAAAAAGAATGAAGGATAAACAAACACTCTGAGAAATATGGGATTATATAAGGAGACCAAATATGATTCATTGGTGCCCTTGAAAGAGAGTGAGGGAAAGCAAGCAAATTGAAAATAATTTGAGAATATCATCCTTGAAAATTACCCCAAACTTGCTAAAGAGGCCAACATTCAAATTCAGGAAATTCAGAGGAACCTTGCAAGACACAATGCAAGATGACCACACCCAAGACATGTAGTCATCAGATTTTCCAAGGTTAACTGAAAGAAAAGATGTTACAGACACCTAGAGAAAAGTGGCAAGTCACATACAAATGAAACCCCATCAGGCTAACAGTGGACCTTTCAACAAAATCCTACAAGCCACAGGAGATTGGAGGTCTATATTCAGTACTATTAAAGAAAATAAATTCCAAATAAAAATTTCAGTTTGGAAATTTCAGTCAAACTAATATTCAGTCAATATTCAGTCAAACTAAGCTTCATAAGCAAAGGAAAAATAAGATCCTTTTCAGACAAGCAAATGTACATGAATTTGTTACCTACCACCACATCACACTTACAAGAGGTCATAAAATGAGTGCTAAATATGGAAAGGAAAGACTGTTATCGGCCACCACAAAAATTCATTTATATACATAGGCCATTGAAACTTTAAATCAATCACAGCATCAAGTCTGCATAATAACCAGCTAACAAGATGATGGCAGAATCAAAACCACACATACCAATATTAAACTTGAATGTAAACAGGGTAAATGACCAAATTAGAAGGCACAGAGTGGTAAGTTGCATAAAGAAGCAAGACCCAATTGTATGCTGTCTTTAAGAGACATCTCACATCCAATGACATGCATAGGCACAAAGTAAAGGGATGTAGAAAAATCTACCAAGAAAATCCTCCAAAAACTGGGGGTTGCTATTCTAATTTCAGACAAAACAGACTTTAAACCAACAATGATTTTAAAAGACAAAGAAGGGCGCTACATAAGGGTAAAGGGTTCAATTCAACAAGAATACTGAACTTTCCTAAAAATATATGCCACTCAACACAGTAGCACCCAGGTTAATAAAGTAAGTCCTTAGAGATCTATGAAGAGATTTAGATCATGACAAAACAATAAAGATGAGAACACTCCACTGAGATTATTAGACAGATCATTGAGGCAGAAAACTAACAAAGATACTTGAGACCTGAACTCAAGGCTTGACCAAATAGACCTAACAGACATCGACAGAACTCTCAGCCTCCAAACCAGCAAGATATATATACATTCTTCTCATCTGCACATGGCACATATTCTAAAATCAACCACAGAATGAGCTATAAAGAATTCTCAACAGAGTCAAAAACACTGAAATCATGCCAACCACACTCTTGCATTACAGAGCAATAAAAATAGAAATCAATACTAAGAAAATCACTCAAAACCATACAATTATATGGAAATTAAACAAAGAAAACCCCATCGTCTCTGCCCCAAAGCTCCAAATCTGATAAAGAACTTCAGCAAAGTTTCAGCATATGAAATCAATTTACAAAAGTTAGTAACATTCTTATACACCAACACTGAAGCTGAGAGCCAAATCAAGAACACAATCCCATTCACAACAGCCACAAAAAGAATAAGATACCTAGGAATATAACTAATGAAGAGGTGAAAGATCTTTACTATAAGAATTATAAAACACTGCTCAAAGAAATCGAAGCTGGGAAAAAGAAGTGATAAAACATTCCATACCCATGGATAGGAAGAATCAATATTGTTAAAATGGCCATATCGCCAAAAGCAATTTACAGATTCAACACTATTTATAACTACTAATACTATTTATAACTACTTCAGATAGTTAGATAAAGCCATTTTAAAATTCATATAGAACAAAAAAAAAAAAGAGCTCAAAGTGCCAAGGCAACCCTAGGCGAAAAGAACAAAGCTAGAGGCAACATATTACCCGGTTTCAAGCTATACTACAGGGCTACAATAACCAAAACAGCATGGTACTGGTATAAAAACAAATACATAGATCAATAGACCAGCATAGAGAACCTATAAATAAGACCACACAGCTACAACTAACTGATGTTTGACAAAATTGACCAAAATGAGCAATGGGGAAAGGATTCCCTACTCAATAAATGGTGCTGGAATAACTGGCTAGCCATATGCAGAAGATTGAATACAAACCTATTCCTTACATTATATATGTAAATCAACTGAAGATGGATTAAAGTCTTCAAAATAAAACCTAAAACTATAAAAAGCTCTAGACGAAAACCTAAGAAATACCATTCTGGACATAGGCCCCAGCAAATATTTCATACAAAGACACCTAAAGCAATCACAACAAAAGCAAAAATTGACAGATGGGACTTAAATACATTAAAGAGCTTCTTCACAGCAAAAGTAACTATCAACGGAGTAAACAGATCACATAAAGGATAGGAGAAAATATTTGCAAACTATGCATCTGACAAAGACCTTATATCCAGAATTCTATAAGCAAATCAAGCAAATTAGCAAGCAAAAAATAAAAAGAAATTAAAAGAGGGCAAAGTACATAAAGTGAGACTTCTCAAAAGAAGACACGTAGATGGCCAACAAGCACATGAAAAAATGCTCAACATCACTAATCATTAGAAAAATGAAAATCAAAACCACAATTAGATATCATCTCACAACAGTCAGAATGGCTATCATTAAAAAGTAAAAAATTACAGATGTTGCTGAGGTTGCAGAGAAAAATACTTTTGGTGGGAATGTTAAATTAATTCTGCCATTGTGGAAAGCAGCTTGGTGATTTCTCAGAAAACTTAAGACAGTATTACCATCCAACACAGCAATCCCTTTGTTGGGTATATACCCAAAGGAATAGAAATCGTTTTACAATAAATACATATGCATGTGTATGTTCATTGCAGCACTATTCACAATAGCAGAGAAATGGAATCAACCTAAAATCCATTAATGGTAGACTGGAGAACTAAAATGTTGTACATATATATATCATGAAATACTACACAACTGTAAAAAATAACCAGATTATGTCATTTGCAGCAACATGGATGGCACTGCAGGAACTAATAGAGGAACTTACACAGAAACAGAAAACCAAATGCTGCATATTCTCACTTTAAAGTGGGAGCTAAGCATTGATTAAACATGGACATAATGAAGGGAACAATAAATGCCAGGGCCTATTTGAGGGTGGAGGGGTGGAGGAGGGTGAGAAATGAAAAACTACCTATAGTGTACTATCGTTATTACTGAGGTGATGAAATAAACTGTATACCAAATCCCCATGGCATGCAATTGTCTATATAACATCTGTAATCTTGAACCTAAAATAAAATTTATAAGTAAATAATTATAATATAAAAAGTGGGATGAGGGAACAGATTGCCAGTTTGAACCTCGCCCCATTTTTTTGCACTCTTTTTCCCAATTGAAAAATGGGCATCATGACAGTGCCAGTATTATAGTTCTGTTGTGAGGATTATGGGGGTTAATACAGGTGTAGCTTATTTTATTGTGTTTCCCCTTATTGTACTTCTCAGATATATATATTTGCAAATTTAAAGTTTGTGGCAACCCTTCCTCAAGAAAGTCTTTCAGTGACATTTTTCCTAAATGAATTGTACTCACTTTGCGTCTCCATGTCACTTTTTTTTTTTGGTAATTCTTGTGATATTTCTAACTTTATTAGTATTATTATATCCGAGTATTATTATATCTATTAAGATGATCTGTGATCGGTAATCTTTGATGTTACTATTACAATTGCTTTGAGGCAACACAAACTGTACCCATAAATAATGGCGAACTTAATGGATAATTTTTGTGTGTGTTCTGACTGCTTCACTGGCCAGGTGTTACCCTCTCTCCCTCTACTTGGGCCTCCCTATTCTCTGGGACACAACAATATGCAAATTAGGCCACTTAATAACACCAAATTTGAATTTAAGTGTTCAACTCTTTCACTTTAAATCAAAAGTCCAAAATGTTTAAGCTTAGTAAAGAAGGCATGCCAAAAGTTAAGATAGGTCAAAAGCTAGGACTCTTATGCCAGTTAGCCAAATTGTGGATACAAAGGGAAAGTTCTTGAAGAAAATTCAAAGTGTTACTCCACTGAACACACCAATGATAAGAAGAATAAGCAGACTTATTGCTGATATGGAGAGAGTTTCAGTGATCTCAATAGAAGATCAAAGTAGCCACATCATTCCCTTAAACTGAAACCCAATCCAGAGCAAGGCCCTAACCCTCTTCAATTCAATGAAGACAGAGAGGTGAGAAAGCTGGAGGAAAAAAGTTTGAATTTTGCAGAGGTTGTTTCAATGAGATTTAAGGAATGAAGCCACCTTCATAACAAAAAAGTGCGAGGTGAAGCAGCAAGTGCTGCAGGAGAAGCTGCAGCAAGCTGCAGAAGATTGTGTTAAATAATGAAGGTAGCTACACTAAACAACAGATTTTCAATGTAGATGAAACAGCCTTCTATTGGAAAAGAAAGCTTTTTCCAATAGAAAAACTGCACATGTGGTAGATATAGCAAGAGAACTAGATCAGAAGTGGAGACTGAAGGTGTACCTGAATTGCTGTAATCTCATGATAAAACTTGAACAGATGAGTTGGTTTTTATCGATGAGCAAAGAAATAGGTTTCTTGAGGTGGAATCTACTCCTGGTGAAGATGCTGTGGAACATTTTTGAAATGACAACAAAGGACTTAGAATGTTACACAAACTTAGCTGATAAAGTGATGGTAGAGTTTGAGACAATTGACTCCCAGTGTGAACGTTCTACTGTGGGTAAAATGCTATCAAACAGCATCACATGCCACATAGAAACCTTTCATAAAAGGAGGAGTCAATTAATGAGGCAAATGTTACTGTTATCTTATCAAAAATTTCCTTGGGCACCTCAACCTTCAGCAACCACCATGGTATTCAATCAGCAGCCATCAACACTGAGACAGAACATCTACCAAGAAAAACATTGCAATTTGCTGAAAGCTCAGATGATTATTAGCTGTTTTTAGCAATAAAGTATTTTTAATTTAGACATGTACATTTTTAGACAGAAAAATAGTCTATTTCACTCTTAGTAGACTATAGTGTAGTGTAAACATAACTTTTATATGCAAGGGTAAACAAAAACAATCATGTGACTCGCTTTATTGTGATATTTGCTTTATTGCAGTGTTCTGGAACTGAACCCGCAATATCTCTGAGGTATACCTGTGCATGTGAAGTGCTTAAAACAATACTCAGTATATATTAAACGGTCTGTAAATATATCTATTCTTATTATTGTTTGACTTTAGAAAATTATCACACTTGGGTGCCTTTTTTAATCTATCACTTCATATTATGTATGTATATGCATGTGTATATATGGGTGCAGCAGTATAAGTGGATATTTCAGGATGACAATTTTCAATTTCCTGCTGGCTTTTGAAAGGCTACTTAAAACATGTATGAAAAAATTATTCTAACATTGATGACTGAATTTTCTGTATCTTTTATAGATGACAATTTTATTTATTCATTCAAACAACCTGAGGCACTGTATTTCCCTTATACATTTCTTACTTTAAAAAATTCTAAGATAGTATATGACTACATAAAGATATTCATAAATGTTTATGGGTATCAAGATAAGATGTTACTTTTTGAAGGAGCTAATCATTCTCTTTAGTTGAATGGCAAGTTTCCTATTTTAAATAATCTTATAACTTTTACTTGCATATAAGACTGTTTACAGTTTAGACTGTAGGCTAGATGAGAGGTTATCTAACATCTTTATAGTGAGGAGGTGACATTTAGAAACTCATAACAAAGGGATTATGTTAAAATATTGTAATAGAATATAAGCTTCAATTTCAATTGTTCTGGATTCGGTTTCAGTTTAAGGGAATGATGTGGCTACTTTGATCTTCTATTGAGATCACTCAAACTCTCTCCATATCAGCAATAAGTCTGTTTATTCTTCTTATCATTGGTGTGTTCAGTGGAGTAACACTCAATTGTAATTAAGTAACACTTATATTCAATTGTAATAGAATATAAGCTTCAAACTTAAAAGATAAGTTTAACCACTATTCTTTAAAAGAGTTATGCTTGACTTTTGGCCTTGGTGGCATTTGTAATTCACAATATAGAGACTGATTTTTAAAACATCGTGTTTCCTGTGAATAAGCATTCTCTACTTTGAATTCTCCTCAGTTTTCATGGTTCTTTTATATCCAGTTTTCTTCTTTTATGTATTCAGAATTTATTTCGGTCTCAACAAGTATATTCATAATCCTAAAATATTTTCTTAAAACTCCAATCTGCAAAGGATTTATCATCAGAGAGGAAGCAGCTTTTAATTTGTCACTGATATAAATAGATTTACTTTAGAAATTTCAAGTAGATTATGATAGCCACTAATAGCCAATAACATTTCTTAATAATTTCAACTTTTATTTTAGATTTGGGGGTATGTGCACAGGTTTGTTACCTTGGCATATTGCATGATGCTGAGGTTTGAAATACAATTGATCCCATAACCGAGGTACTGAGGATAGTACTCAATCTACTACTAATACTCAAGTTTTCAGGGTAGTGTTCCAGGGTGTATATATACCACATTTTCTTTCTCCAGTCCACATTTGGTGGGCACCTAGATTGATTTCATGTCTTTGCTGCACTTAACATACAAGTGCACGTATCTTTTTGGTTGAATAACTTATTTTCTTTTGGGTGTATACCCAGTAATGGAATTGCTGGGTCGAATGATAATTCTGTTTTAAGTTGAGAAATCTCCAATCTACTTTCCACAGTTGTTGAATTAACTTATACTCCCACCAACAGTGTGTAAGTTTCCTTTGCTTTGCAACCTTGCCAATATTTGTTATTTTTGACCTTTTAATAATAACTATTCTGACTGTTGTGAGATTGTATCTCATTGTGGTTTTGATTTGCCTTTCTCAAATAATTGGTTATGTTGAGCAATTTTCATATGCTTTTTAGTCACCAGTATGTCTTCTTTTGAGAACTGTCTGCTCATGCATTTTGCCCAATTTTTAATGTGGTTGTTTTTTGCTCCTTAAGTTACTTACAGATTCTGGATATGAGACTTTTGTCAGATGCATAGTTTGTGAATATTTTCTCACACTCTATAGATTGTCTGTTTACTCTGTTGATAGTTTCCTTTGCTGTTTAGAAGCTTTTTGGTTTAATTGGATCCGACTTGTCAATTTTCGTTTTTGTTGCAATTTCTTTTGAGGACTTAGTCATAAATTCTTTCGTAAGGCTGATGTCCAGAATGATGTTTCCTAGGGCTTCTTCTAGGATTATTCTCATTTGAGGTCTTACATTTAAATGTTTAATCCATCTTATGTTAATTTTTGTATATAGCGAAAGGTAGAGCTCCACATTAATTCTTCTGCACGTGGCTAGCCAGCTAGCCCAGCACTATTTTTTGAATAGGGAGTTGTTTCCCCATTGCTCATTTTTGTCAATTTTGTCAAAAATCAGGTGATTGTAAGTCTGTGGCCTTATTTCTGGGTTCTGTAATCTCTTCCCTTAGTGTATGTATCTGTTTTTGTAACAGCATCATGCTGTTTTGCTTACTGTAGCCTTATAGTATAATTTGAAGTCTGGTAATACGATGCCTCCAGCTTTTTCCTTTCTGCTTGGGATGACTTTGGCTACTTGGACTGATATTTGATTCCATATGAATTTTAGAATAGTTTTTCTTAGTTGTGTGAAAGATGACTTTAATGTTTTAATAGAAATAAAGTTGAATCTATATATTGCTCTGGGCACTATGGTTATTTTAATATTGTTCTTCCAATCCATGAGCATAGAATGTTTTTTTCATTTGTTTGTGACATCATTTATTTCTTTCAGCAGTGTTTTATAGTTCTCCTTTTAGAGATCTGTCACCTTCTTGGCTAGATGTATTCTAGGGTATTTTAATTTTTTGTGGCTATTTTAAATGGGACTGCATTCCTGATTTAGCTGTCAGCTTGAATGTTATTAGTGTTTAGAAATGCTGCTGATTTTTGTACATTGATTTTGTTTCCTGAAATTTTACTAAAATTGTTTATCAGTTCCAGGAGATTTTTGATGGAGTCTTTAGAGTTTTTTCGGTATAGATCATATCATCAGCGAAGAAAGATAATTTGACTTCTTATTTTCTTATTTGGATGTCTTTTTTACTTTCTCTAGCCCCATGGCTGTGGCATGAACTTCCAGTACTTTGTTGAATAGGAGTGGTGAGCATAGAAATCACTGTCTACGTTCTGGATCTCAAGGGAAATGCTTCCAGTTTTTGCCCATTCAGTGTGATGTCTGTGGGTTTGTCATAGATGGCTCTTTTTATTTTGAGGTATGTTCTTTTAATGCCCAGTTTCTTGAGGGTTCTTATCATGAAAGGATTTTGCATTTTGTTGAAAGCTTTTTCTGGGTCTATTAAAATGATCATGTGGTTTTTATTTTTAAATTATATTTATTTGGTGAATCACATTTATTGATTTTTGTATGTTGAAGCAAGCTTGCATCCCAGGAATGATCATGGTGAATTACCATTTTGATATATGGTTGGATTCAGTTTGCTAGTATTTCGTTGAGGATTTTTGCATCGCTGCTCGTCGGGATACTGTCCTGTAGTTTTCCGTTTTTCATTGTGTCTTTATCAGGTTTTGTATTAGAGTGATGCTGGTTTCATAGAATGAGTTAGAAAGGAGTTCCTCTTCCTCAATTATTTTGGTACCAGCTTTTCTTTGTACCTCTGGTAGAATTCAGCTGTGATTTCATCTGATCCAAGCCTATTTTGGTTCATAGATTCTTTATTTCTGATTCAATTTTGGAGCATCCTAGTAGGTTGTTCAGTGTTTCAATTTTTTTCTGATTTAGTCTTGGGAGATTGTTTGTTTCCAAAAATTTATCCATTTCCTCTAGATTTGGTAGTGTGTGTGCATAGAAGTGTTCATAACTGTCTCTGAAGATCTTTTGTATTTCTGTGGGATCAGTTGTAATGTTCCCTTTGTCATTTCTGATTGTGTTTATTTGGATTCTCTTTTTCTCTCTCTCTCCCCCCACCCCCCGCCCTCTGTTAATGTAACTAGCAGTCAATTGGTGCTGATGATCCCTTCAAAAAATCAACTTTTGGTTCTGTTGATGCTTTGTAAGGATGTTAGGGTCTCAATTTTGTTCAGTTCTGCTCTGATTTTAGTTATTTCCTTTCTTCTGCTAGCTTTGAAGTTGGTTTGTTCTTGTTTTTCTTTTTTTTATAATTATATTTAAAGTTCTAGGGTACATGTGCACAATGTGTGGGTTTGCTACATATGTATACTTGTGCCATGTTGGTGTGCTGCACCCATCAACTCGTCAACACCCATCAACTCGTCATTTACATCAGGTATAACTCCCAATGCTATCCCTACCCCCTTGTTTTTCTACTTCCTAGGTGTGATATTAGATAATTAATTCAATATTTTTTTCTGTGGTAGGCATTTAGCACTATACGTTTTCCTCTCAACACTCCTTTTGCTGCATCCCTGATGTTTTTGCATGTTGTGGCTCTGTTTTCATTTATTTCAAATAATTTTTTGATTTATGCCTCAATGTCATTGTTTACCCAAAAGTCATTCAGAAGCAAAGTGTTTAATTTTCATGTAAGTGTGTGGTTTTGAAAGATCTTCTTTGTATTGCTTTCTATCTTTATTCCACTGTGGTCCAAGACAATGGTTGGTATTACTTCAAGTTTTTTGAATTTACTAAGGCTTGCTTTATGGCTGAGCATGTTGTCTATATTGGAGTATGTGCCATGTGCATATGAGAATAATGTATATTCTGTGGTAAATGGGTGGAGTATTCTATAGATTTCTATTAGGTACAATTGGTCAAGTGTTGAACTTCAGTCCACAATTTCTCTGTTAGCTTTCTGCCTTAATGATCCATCTGAGGCTGTCAGTGGTATGGTGAAGTCCTGCACTACTGTTATGTGGATGTCTAGGTCTTTTTGTGGGTCTAGAAGTACTTGTTTTATGAATCTGGTTGCTTCAATGTTAAGTGCATATATATTAAGTATAGTTAATTTTTCTCTTTGGATTAAACCCTTTATCATTATGTATGCTCTTCTTTACTGTTGTTGGTTTAAATTGTGTTTATCTGTTAAAAGAACAGTGATTCAGGCTGGGCGCGGTAGCTTATGCCAGTAATCCCAGCACTTTGGGAGGTCGAGGCGGGTGGATTACCTGAGGTCAGGAGTTCGAGAGCAAACTGGCTAACATGATGAAATCCCGTCTCTACTAAAAATACAAAAAATTAGCTGGGTGTGGTTACGGGCACCTGTAATACTAGCTACTAGGGAGGCCTGAGGCAGGAGAATCACTTGAACCTGGGAGGTGGAGGTTGCAGGGAGCTGAGATCGTGCCACTGCACTCCAGCCAGGGCAACAAGAGTGAAACTCTGTCTCAAAAAAAAAAAAAAAAAAGAATAAGAATAACAAAAATAGTGATTGCTACTTTTTTATGTATTCTGTTTGCATGATAGATTTTTCTCCAACCCTTTACTTTGAGACTATGTCTATTGTTATGTGTGAGGTGCATGTTTTGAAGAGAGAATGAATGGTTTTTTTTTTTTTTTTAAATTTAACTTGACACTCTGTGCCTTTTACTTGGGGTGTTTAGACCTTTTATATTCAAGGTTAATATTGATATGTGAGATTTTGATCCTGTTGTGAAGTTATTAGTTGATATCTTTGTAGTTTCCATTGTATAGTTGCTTTATAGGATCTGTGGGCTATGTACTGAAGTGTGTTTTCTTGGCAGCAAGTATTATTCTTTCATTTTAGTGTTTAGAACTCTCATAAAGATCTCTTATAAGATTGGTTTAGTGATAACAAATTCCCTTAGCACTTGCTTGTCTGGAAAAGATTTTATTTCTCATTTGCTTATAAAGCTAAGTTTGGCAGAATATAAAATTCTTGGTTGGATCTTCTTTTCTTTAAGAATGCTGAAAATAGGCCCTGAATCTCTCTTGGCTTACTAGGATTCTGTTGAGAAGTCTGCTGCTAGCCTGATGGGATTCCTATTTTATATGATCTGACCTTTTCTTCTAGGTACCTTCAAGATTTTTTCTTTAGCATTGACCTAGGACAGTCTGATGACTATATGCCTTGGTGATGTTTGTTTTTTATAGTATCTCACAGGTGTTCTCTGAATTTTTTGTATCTTGAAGTCTGCCTCTCTAGAAAGATTAGGAAATTTTTCTTGAATTAGTCTCTCAAACATGTTTCCGGGTTGTTTGTTTTCTTTATCTCCTTCTCTTTCAGGAATGCCAACCATTTGTAGATTTGGCCACTTTACATAATCCCATATTTCTCAAAGACTTTATTCATTTTCAAAGATTCCTTTTTTCTTTATTTTTGTCAGATTGGGTTAGTTTGAAAGACTAGTCTTCAAGTTCTGAAATTATTTCTTCTACTTGTTCTAGTATATTGATAAACCTTTCAATTGTATTTTGAAATTTTAAGTGAGCATTTCAATTCCAGAAGCTCTGATTGATTTCTTTTTAAGATGTATATCTATTCCTTCATTTCATGGATTGCTTTAGAAGTTTCTTTGTGTTGATTTTCAACCTTATCTTGGATCTCATTGAGCTTCCTTACAATCCATGCTTTGAGTCTTTTATCTGTCATTTCTGCATTTATATTTTGGTTAGGAACCATTGCTGGAGAGCTAGTGTGATCCTTTGGTGGTGTCAGTATATTCACATATTTTATGTTGCCAGAATTCTTGCACTGGTTCTTTCTCAGCTGAAGATGCTGGCACTTCTACTTTTTGAAGCTATTTTTGTGCGGGTAGGATTTTTCTCTTTTTCCCTATAATATTATTATTTTTTTCTTTTTTCAGTTTCTCTTTCTCCCTCTTCCTTGGGGATGTGACTGTAGACAATGCTGGGTAGGGTGTTTTCGCTTTGCTTCTGTAACCTCATGCACTTCTGTCAGCAGGTTTTATATTGGACTGTGCAGTTTGGCCAATAAGCCAGTCTGTGGTGTTTCTTAGAGCCCACACTGGCCGATGTGGCTGGGTATATACTTGATCCTTGTTTACTGGTAGAACCTCTCTGTCTCCTCAGGCAACGGTTGGTAATATAGAGTGCACAGCAGTCTGAGCTTACTTCTTAACACCAGAGGGTTGGGGGTGGGGCAAGATTGATGGGGTCAGACTGGGCAGGTCCACGTACTGGTGTCCTGATGGCAGGGACAAGCACTAGTGCTGAATGAGACTCCACTGGGCAGCCACCAAGTGCCCAGAGATGTATCTAGGTATGAAGCTGGGGAACCTCCCTAATCTCAAAATATCTGCAAAAGGACAGGGGTGTCCTAAACTCCTACTCCAGGAGGGTGGATGTTCCATATACCTGGAGATCTGCTTGGACAAGAAGTTGAGAGGATTCTCCTGCACCCTGCACAGAAGTGGGGAGAAACTCAGGATGCTGAACCAAACAAGTAGGTGCTCTGAACGCCTGGAGATGTGCCTGGGCACAGAGCCCAGAGGGCCCTGCTGCACCACAATCTATGCACAGGAAGGGTGAAGCAATTCAGGTTGCTGATCCAGGTGAGCAGGTGCTCTGCATACCTGGAGATGTACCTAGTTTTGGAGCAGAGAAGGGCTTGCTGCACCACAATCTATGTCCATGAAGGGTAGGGCAGCTCAGGCTGTTGGTCCAGGGAAGTGGGTGATTGGAGATTCTGGATTTCTGTTTGTGGGTGAAGCAGATAGGGTTCTGCCATACCACAACCTCGGGGAAGCAGGATGAGATACCCAACAATGACACACACATATTGGCTCCAGGTTGCCAAGCTGGCCCTGGATGTAATTGTCATTGTCCAGGAAAAATTACAACTGTAGCAGCTCTCCTCCCACTCAAGGTATGCAATAGGGGAGAGCACAATTCCAGCACCTGATGCTGAGGCACTTTCCACAGTTCTGGCTGAGGAGGCCCCAGCCCTACTCCAGAGCAGGCCCTCCAAACTCTGGCCTGAAACTAAAATGTCTACACAGTCATGCTGCTGGGTCGCCACAGAATAGCTGACTTTGCATGAGCCCGGATTAAAAATGGCATCCTGATCTCAACTCTGGGTGATGGAAAATGAGTGCAGCTTTTCCCGGTGCCTTTCTCTCACAGTGTCTTTATGCCTCTAGCCAAGTTAGCTCCAAGACTTGGGAGGGAAAAATGTGCTCTTTGGCCTAGGTTGCTCAGATTCCTCCAAGGAAAGGTAGGTCACCTCCCTCATGCAATGGGGCTTCACTCACTTTTCTCAGCCAGACATTATCAGAGGAGCTGTTTGCCCACGATCTCATCCCCAGGATTTGGGGTGTCCTTCATGACTCTGGTGTACTCCCGTTTTCCTTCCTGTATTAAAGCGCACAGCATTTGTCTTTATGAACTCTCTTGGTACTTCCAAGTGGCTGAGGCAAACTAAAAGCCTCTAATCTGCCATCTGGGAAAGAAAAACTAATGATATTTTAAATTATCTGTCATTTACTTGTCCATTAAAGCACTTAATAATTTTTAATATTTAGTTTAGATATATTTGTTGTATAAAATATATAAAACAACTCAATGTGTTTTAAGCCATTTAAATTTAATTTTATTTAATAAATTTAAATTTAATACATTTAAATTTAAAGCCATAAACTTATATATACTAGATTATTTAACCATGACTTTCATTACATGTATATAAAATATATATAACAACACAGCTTATATATAATAGTTACATAAATTAAAATTTCACTATATTATTTCATGTATTTGTTATAAAATTTACACTAGGGCCTTGATTTTACATTTACAATGCTTGTTAGTTTTCTCTTGTGGAAGTTTCATTTTCCTTAGTGCAGATATTCAGGATTTCCACGTTTAATTATTTAACATGGCATCTTTTAGCAAGCCCAAGCTATGGTTCATGTAAAACAGGAGAAGTATTTTTAATGAAAAAACACCATTAGGAAACCTTACTTCATTAGCAATGTGTTTCCTGATACTTCTTACATTTTAATTTCAGATTTGTCTCTCCCGTGTCTCAATTTCCATTGTATTTCCAAATATCCAACTATGGGGTCTATCAATCAAGATCAATTTTTAGTAGTGATTTGTATTGTATCTACAATACAAATAATTTGAAAGGGAATGCATTTTTGCTAAGTGAGGAGTTTGCAGAAGTTAATTACAGTTACCTCTAAACCAGTGGAATAAACCACGAAGGGAAATTCTTTTTTGTTTTTTTTCATTTGTTGGGAATACAGTACACTCTGAAATCAATTGATAGGGGAAAATAGAACAGATATGGTTTAATTTTGTTCTTGTTCTTTCTATAAATCCCAACCTAGCTTTTCTCCAGGTTCGAAGATGCACAGAGAGGATGATCTATGATAGTTAAAGAAGAGGTGGAAGGAACGGTTATATGGGTAGGTTAACTCAGACTTAACCTCTGAAATACAGCTAAGTATTCAAAAATAAAAGTAGAATTTTTTTCTATTCTTCGTATCTCCTTACTAATCCATTACCTCCTTAAGCACTAAGTCTAGATCATATGTGTCCTGTAATGATTTTCTTTACAGTGGTTATATTTAGTTTACTACAAATGTTTTTAATACTAGATTACATATTCAAATTGCTATGATGCTCTTTCTTGAGATGAATGTGTTCCAGTAAAGCATACATTTTACATTTTAAAACTGATTTTAGAGAATCTTGAGAGTCTCCCAATTTATATACCACTGCATTAATCAGGATTCCTGGGTAATTCGAGTTGCTGGGTTAACAGAAATAACTAGCATTCATGTAATACATTGTTCTTTGAAGAATACTACGTATTTATTGTTTTATGAGATCCTTATAACTGCCCTATGGAAGATAACAATTTTAGTATCTAAATTTTACAGAAGAGGAAATTGATGCTTGGTGAGTGTAAATTGTACAAAGCAGGATTGAAACTGGAAATGGTATGTGCTCTTATATTACTTCACCTGAATGACCAGAGTTCATTTTAATTCCCTAGATCATTGGCTGGTTTATGTATAATGTGTCACATGACCAAGGCATTTCACAGCCTTTTGCATTATTTTCTACAGCGTAATCTATTGCAGTATCCAGTGTTTTCATCATTTTCCATATTGTTGAAAATAATACTGCCATACACTTGCAAGATATTAGATAATGTTAAGTAAATATACTTTGAAATGCTTTATAAAAAAGATTAATAACAAATTTGATGTTGAGTTCTAATGTAGTCATAACAGTGAATTTAAGAATGAGTATATATGTGAGGGAAACAGGTATGTGAGGGTTGTCGAATGAAAACTACAGAAGAATTTAGTTGGTTTCCCTCGCTTTAATTCCCATAAACTCTACTGTGGCTTTTTCTATACATTACATTCTGTGGCCTGGCTGTACTTAGGAAACTTCATGCCAAGCCCCTCTTTATTCTCCATTGAATTGACTTCTCATCTGGCTATCTTAAAACAAGAGAGTACCAGATTTTTAAATTCACATGATGTCTGCAAGACTGCTAGAGATTCCTACTATACTCTTCACTTCCCCAATATCCCTCCACTGGTCATTATTCTCTTGTTCCCATTATTTTTGGGCTAAATGAACTTTAACCATATGTAACAACAACCCCCTGTTTGCCTCTTAGTTTTGATCATTCAGATTTACCATTAAGACTCTACAAGAATATCTAATGAAACAAAAAATAATGACTTATTTCTAAAAAAAAAAATTTTTTGGAAGTTGCAAGAAATAATTTGACATGGTTTGACTGTGTCCCCATCCAAATCTCATCTTGAATTGTAGCTCTGGTATTTTCCACGTGTTGTGGAAGGGACCTGGTGGGAGATAACTGAATCATGGGGGCAGTTTCCCCAATACTGTTCTCATGGTAGTGAATAAGTCCCACGAGATCTGATGGCTTTGTAAGGGGAAACCACTTTAACTTGGCTCTCATTCTGTCTCTTGCCTGCAGCCATGTAAGTTGTGCCTTTCACCTTTCACCTTCCACCATGACTGTGAGGCCTCCCCAGCCATGTGGAACTGAGAGTCCATTAAACCTCTTTTTCCTTATAAGTTACCCAGCATTACGTATGTCTTTATCAGCACCGTGAAAACAAACTAATACAGAATTAAAAGGCAAAGAAAAGTGAAATGATAGTAATTTACTACTGCAGAGTTATCTCAAATTGATTACATATTTAATATTTTATTTGATTTTATTAAAATTAAATAAAATAGTATAAACATGTATATTAAAATTACAAAAATTAAAGTACGATGTTATCTATGCCATCAGTAAATTAATAATTGCTTCTGTGTGAAGTAATATACATATCTCCTTAGAGTTAAAAAAGACCCAGTCCTACTGATCATCTTAATAAATAATTCACTCACCTGTTCAGTAAAGTAGTTCTGGTGAATTCCTGTTATCTGAAAGAATAGAAAAAAAATCTCTTTTTGTTTCATTTACAAGTTTGAATAATAGGAAAATTATAATACTACTCTGAAGTTTTAAATGTTTCAACCAATAACTGATGTAAATCCTTATTCTGGGATACCATTATTAGGTCAGTTCAAGAGTTTCCCTTTTATTAAATAAGTATGTAATCAATTTCAATTAAAAATACTATTCAGAGCTTTGAGAAATCAAAAGTATTAGCTTTAATTGAATCAGTGGTTATCCAAAAGTGGCTACACTATAAACGACATCAAAAAATATCATAAAAGCAAATTCTCTAAGTCTTTTCAGAAGCAGCAGCCATTACATTTATAAATAGTGTAGAAATGCTGGATACCTTTGGATTTTTTAAAAATTTGGTTGTTCAAAGCAATTTTATTGAGGTTCTCTTATCCATTTGGATACATAAAAATTAAAATATTGGTGTCATCTTTTAGTTGTGACAAATTTGTTTCAGACATAGTATATTGAAAAGTAGTTTCACTTATGCTTAGTTTCTTTGTCCTACTTTGAAGGCAAATTCTTCCTCTTCTTTTTAACCTCTTCTTCATTTTATTTTCTTTATGTTTTCATAAATTAGGGATAATAATGTATTATAAAGAAGTGACAAGATAATAAGTGTGCATCTTTTGTTTCTTCTGAAAATCTACTCTGAACCTCTTCCCTACCCCACTTCTACAATTGTTCCATATACAAAAGGATAAATTAATGCTGAATTCTACCTTTGATTCCAAATTTTTCATTATAGGTAAATTATTATTACTATTAAAATATTTTTCCTGGCAATAATCTTCACTTTTATTTAATAGACTTGGTCTCAGATTTGTATGATTCTACCTTCTTTGAGCTTTTGTCTCTCCATCTGAATAAAATTAACTACAAAAATTCCTCTTATCTACCAATTGAAAACTTTAAAATTATTAGTGAGACAGGGAAACAATGTTCCAAATGAATACCAAGAAAATCTCTATGTAGTTTAAGCATAAAACATCATTGAGGAGTAAAAAATATTTGCTGCTTCTTTCTGTTAACACCAAAATCAAGTACAGATTTGCCTTACCAGGACAAGAGATATACTGTAATGAACTCTGCTTTCTAGAAAACTATAACTAGACCTCTAATCATTTGATGTATATCATTAAGAACATTTGCAGCATATTCATTAGAAGTCAGAAAACAACTGTTATAATTTCTTTGAATAGCAGAAATATTTATTCAAAATAACAAGAAAAATTCCAACACTTCAGTGGAATACAATCACATTTTTAATATTTAAGAACAAACTAATTGCTTTGGTTAAGTATTCATATTTTATTTATCATAGCAATTAAGTAAGAATTAGAAAATATCTAAATACTGTGACATATTCTGACATAAAAAGTTACACTCAGATGATTCTACCTGATACCTTTTAGCTGGAAAAGTAGGGCAAAGATTCAGTTCAACATGGCATGTAATAATGCATAGGAATTCTTCAAGAAAATTTTGATAAATATACCGTACTACAACCTCCATAAGAACAAGGACAATGTTCCACTCATTTTTGAATATTTCTTTGGAGCACTGGAACTGAGATTGCTAATGGTGATCCACAGTAAATACTAGCTATAGTTACCTTCAAAATGGAGGTAATAGTAGTATTTATGTTAGGGCTGTGTGCAATAAATGAGATAATGTGTGTAAAATGCCTATCACAATCACTAGTTCTTAGTAAACATTCAATGAATGTTAGTAATGAAAATAATAACAGTATTAAATACAAAAATAAACTATTTTATCAATGTGTTTTAGGGAAGTAAAACATTAATTAATTTATACTCTTTATATGAAAACATGTTAATTATCCAAATATTTTAAAATCAAATGTATCTTGTCAGAAGCTTTTATTCTGTTTCACCAAGATACAAACAGGATACTACTGAATGAAAGAAAAATCATAGTATTCATATTGTTAATTAACATACTTGGATTTGATCTTGATTGATAAAATTGGATTGCTATGTTAAATTCTAATATACTTAAGGTTAGTTTTTTGATAACTAACTATACTACACAGCCTTTACAGAGTAAAAATTATCACTGAAATAAGTTAATTTTCAGACTTTCATCCTCCATATTGTGGATGCTTTTATTACTATTGCTATCAACAATCAACATTTTTAAATATTTTTAATTTTCAATATAAGTTCAAGCTACTTAAATTATATTTCAGTTGTGTCATATTTGTTGAGTGTAACTATAACTGAGATAAAGGAATTTACTACTCTGTGTTACTGATAACTATAAAAACAGACAAAATTTTAAATAAGTCATTGAAACTTACCAGCATTAGTGCAGTATGTAGTAGAGCAAAGTAGTTAAGAACAAAAGCTTGAGCTAAAGCTAGACATGGGCGAGACTACTGCCTTTTGTCCGTACCAACCGTTTCTCAGTTTCCTCATTGGTAAAGTGTGAAAAATAATTTCATCTTCATTAAATAAAGTAATTCATTACATTGCTTACTCTGGTGACTGATACATAGTAAAAATACAGTGTTTGTCATTATTATTTAAAGAAAATCTCAGCTTTCATGATATGCTTGTGATGTATCACTAGTGTCACATTTCTGTCAATATTGATTAACTCTAAAACATTGTGATAAAATCTTGATTTTAATTACTCATTCCTTTATTTATCTTAACTTTGGTCACTTGAATTGTTTTGTATGTTTTCTTACCTGATTTTGAAAGGTAGATTTTGTGTTGAATATAATTTTATTCCAACGTATCAAAGACTCATTCAGTGGGAATTTGGGAAAAATACCTAGTGCAACTGTGTTAGCTAAATCGTGTAGATAACTGTATTTTGTCTTTTTAAATAATCATTTTGGTTTTTAGAGACATCAAGAATTAAGGTTTGGAAACCTCTGCCTAGATTTCAGAGGATGTATGGAAACATCTGGATGTCCAGGCAGAGGAGTGCTGTAGGGGTGGAGTTCTCATGGAGAACCTCTGTTAGGGCAGAGTGGAATGAAAATGTGGGGTGAGAGCCCCTACACAGAGTCCCCATGGGGCACTGCCTAGTGGAGCTGTGAGAAGAGGGCCACCATCCTCCAGACCCCTGAACGGTAGATCCACTGACAACTTGCACCATGCACCTGGAAAGCCACAGACACTCAATGCCAGGCTGTGAAGGCAGCCAGGAAGGAAGCTGTACCTTGCAAAGCCACAGGGGTGTAGTTGCTCAAGGCAGAATGATATGATTTGGCTCTGTGTCCCCACCCAAACCTCACCTTGAATTGTAGTTCCCATTATCCCCATGTGTCCGGTGGGAGGTAATTTAATCATGGAGATGGTTTCCCTCATGCTGTTCTCATGATAGTGAGTGAGTTCTCACAAGTTCTGACAGTTTTATAAGGGGCTTTTCCCCCTTTTACTCAGCACTTCTCTCTCCTGCCACCTTGTGAAGAAGGATGTGTTTGCTTTCCCTTCCACGATGACTGTAAGTTTCCTGAGGCCTCCCCAGCCAGGTGGAACTGTGAGTCCATTAAACTTCTTTCCTTTATAAATTACCCAGTCTGGGGCAGTTCTTTATAGCAGTGTGAGAACAGACTAATACACCTTCTGTTTCAAGATAATGAGAGGCTTTTTTTTTCTTTTAAATGGCTTCTACTGAAGTTTTTGTGGTTGTTGTCTATCAGTTTTAAAGATCAGGGGTAAGGTCAGGTCTAAGTCTCAGATAATGTTTACAGTTTTCTCAAATGACTTAAAAATGGAATAAAGTGTTTTCAGTCAACAGTAGTCAAAGTTACAGAGATAATCTCTTTAGTGGGTCTGATGTAGTTCCTATGTATGCACAGTTAAATATGTCATAAAATACAGTAAGAAACTTTTTACGTTAAGAGAAACTGGTGACCAAGGCATCAGAATGCATCTTTTGGGTATTAAAGTTGCTAGACAGTGATTATTCAAGAAGAGTTATTAGTAAAAGTTTCAGACCAGTAACTAGTATTTTTTCCCATTAATTGCTACTCTTAGTCACAATATACTTCATTATTTTAAATACTTTGATTATACCCTTTTCAAGTTATCGGGCATAGTTATTGTATATGGGGAGGGGAAGGAGAGAGAAGGTACACATGATTCTCATTGACCTTATTGGATTTTACATATATCATTTCAAAATCTGTACACTCTGGTTTAGGATTTTATTACTCCTTCTCAGGAATCATTTCGGAGCAAAAGTAAATAAATATACAAACTACTGTGTCCTTTGTCTTAGTTCTAGTCAACTTAGCACAGTTTGCATAATTGTAATCCAATAAAATGTCAATTAAGAAATGTCTCAGAAGGATTGTTAACATTAGTTAGTCTCCTCTAGCTGACTTCTGGTGCTGCATCTGCAGAATCTATGAAAATAGGATTTTTCAATAGACTTATAACTCATTCATTAGTCAGTGTGCTACTTATTTAGACTGTCAGCAATTATATAAATTTTCAAGTAAGGTTTAAGCCAGTGATCAGTTATACTTGAAATGCACTAGTAAGAAGCTATTATTGTGAGTTCAGCTCAGAATATTTTAATAATGTTTCTGGTTTCTGTACACTTCCTAGAAGAGGCTCATAAATTTGTCTCTAATCATTTTAATAGCCAAAGTGGAGAAAGAAACAGTTTAAAAACACATTTATTCAGTTATTTAAGAAATATTCATTGAACTCTGTTAAGATGCTCCTTTAAAAGTCTCAGTATACATAAAAATAAAAGCAAATTAATTTTTCAGGAGATGCATAACTCTTCCTGGGACTAAGGCCAGAGTGAAACTGCTTTAGTGGGCCATCATAAAGAGAATACTGTGTCTGACTCATTGTCCTGGGTTTAGCATTGTTTCCAAATGTCACAGTTAAGAATCTTTCACCGCCCTGAATCCTGGGCATGTTTTTCTGCATTTCAGGTGTAGGTTTTTAAGGTTTAAATTCATAAGAGACACTCATCAAAATTGAAAATTTGATTTGTGTAATGTGGTAAGCATCGTGCTGAACAACATTCTCACAGTGAATAGAATAATGGATTTCAGAGGATAGTTTCTTATAATGTCCTTCACTGTAGGTTGATTATCTAATGCCAAAGGCCAGTATAGGGAAAGAAATTTTGGGGAAATAAAAATGATTTGGCCCCATCATACAGCTCTCTCGTTGACTGGCTTCCCCTAATGATGGATTTTAATATTTAGTTAGTTCTTCTATAACACAACTTACAGTATTCTAAAAAACGCCATATTTTTTTCAGAATCATATAAGAAAAACCTGAGAACTCATGAGAAAAATGAAGTTGGGGCACAATATTCAAACACTTTGTCAGTGACACATAAAAAATAAATAATAGAAATCTAATATACATGATAGCACAATTTTACATAAATGCTATAATACGGCACTTTACCTTGTGGAAGTAGGCTTCAGAAGGATTGCAGCCTGTGAGTTATTGTGAGGTTGTGTGGGGTGATTGTATGAAAACAAATGCAAAGTTGTAGCACTAGATGTGGATAGGTATGTGTATTAGTCTGTTCTCAGGCTGCTAATAAAGGCGTACCTGAGACGGGGTAATTACAAAGGAAAGAGGTTTAATGAACTCACAGTTCCACATGGCTGAAGAGACCTCACAATCATGGTGGAAGGAAAGGAGGGGCAAGACACATCTTACATGGTGGCAGGTAAGAGAGAGCTTGTTCAGGGGAACTCCCAATTATAAAACCAGCAAATCTTGTGAAATTTACTCACTACCATGGGAATAGTATGGGGGAAACTGCCCCTGTGATTCAATTATCTCCACCTGGCTCCACCCTTGACACGTGAGGATTATTACAATTCAAGGTGAGATTCACGTGGGCACACAGTCAGATCATATCAGTATGGCTCATTGTCCTGGGTTTGGCATTGTTTCCAAATGCCACAGTTAAAAATCTTTCACAGCCCTAAATCCTGGGCATGTTTTTCTTCATTTCAGGTGTAGGTTTTTAAGGTTTAAATTTATAATAGACACGCATTTCATAAAAATTGTAAATTTGATTTGGTGTATAGCCTTCTTCTTCAAGTAAGTTGTGAATCATTGCTGGGAGTTATGTTGTGGATGTCTCATGTGCACCCATAGCTTATCCAGACAGCTGAAGGCTTTGAGAATTGTAGAGATGTTTGACAACACTAAAATAGCCCCCACTAGGACTCACTTCCCAAGATAAAAGAAGTCACTTCTGCAGGATTTAGCAAACTCTGTTTTCTTTCTTTCTTTCCCTTCCTCCCTCCCTCCTTTCTTTTCTTTCTTTCTTTCCTTCTTTCTCTTTCTTTCTTTCTTTCTTTCTTTCTTTCTTTCTTTCTTTCTTTCTTTCTTTCTTTCTTTCTTTTTCTTTCTCTTTCTTTCTTTCTTTCTTTCTTTCTTTCTTTCTTTCTTTCTTTCTTTTTCTCTCTCTTTCTCTTTCTTTCTCTCTCTCTTTCTTTCTTTCTTTCTTTCTTTCTTTCTTTCTTTCTTTCTTTCTTTCTTTCTTTCTTTCTTTCTTTCTTTCTTTCTTTCTTTCTTTCTTTCTTTCTTTCTTTCTTTCTTTCTTTCTTTCTTTCTTTCTTTCTTTCTTTCTTTCTTTCTTTCTTTCTTTCTTTCTTTCTTTCTTTCTTTTCTTTCTTTCTTCCTTTCTCAGAAGGAGTCTCACTCTTGTTGCCTAGGCTGGAGTACAATGGTGTGATCTTGGCTCACCGCAACCTCTGCCTCCTGGGTTCAAGCGATTCTCCTGCCTCAGCCTCCCCAGTAGCTGGGATAACAGGCATGCACCTCCTTGCCCGGTTAATTTTGTTTCTTTGTTTGTTTGTTTGTAGTAGAGACAGGGTTTCTTCATGTTGGTCAGGCTGGTCTTGAACTCCCAACCTCAGGTGATCCGCCTGTCTCGGCCTCCCAGAGTGCTGAGATTACAAACGTAAGCCACTGCACCCAGCCTATTCTGTTTAAGGATGTTATCTATAGATAGTCTTTTCTTCTTATGAGAAAATTGTTTGCAATATTTTTCACTGTTGAGACTAGAATTTATATGCTCAACAATCTTTTCATTTCCTTGTTTTATTTAGGCCTTGTTGTTACTGACTTTGAAGCAGTACTTCAAGTGGGTCCTGCCTGTGTAAAGTTTTTATACACCAACAACCAATTCTCTGAGGCTCTCACACCAACTGGATGCCCAACAACTCAGATTTAGTGTTGATATTATCTACCTGAATTTAGCATCACACCCCACACATTTAAGGGCTTGGTTCCTCAAACTGCTTTCATTTCAGATGCCAACTGCAACTCCTGGGGGCCACCTATACTTTTGACTGACTGGCTATAATTTGGGGGTTCCTATGACATCCTTCTCAGGTTTGACAATTTGCTAGAACAACTCACAGAATTCAGAAAAGCATTACTTATGTTTACTGTTTTATTTTAAAAGAAAAAAACTCAGAAACAGCGAAATAGAAGAGATGCACAGGGCAAGGTATTTGAGGAGGGGATGCTGTGCAACTACCAGGCCCTGTTCAGGCACGCCACCCTCACAGCACTGTGAAGTATTCATCCACCCAGAAGAAGCTCCCTGAATCACATGGTTCAAGAGGATTCATAGGGTCAAATCTCCAGCCTCCTGCTCACCTCCTCAGAGGCCAATGGATAGAGTAGAATTTCCACCCCTCAAATTACTTGGTCCTTCTGGTGAGCTGCTCCATCCTGAGGCTGCCTAGGAACCCCACACCAAATCAATTCATTAGCATAAACTTAGGTGTTTTAAAATGACACTGCTGTTTCCCAGGAAATTTCATAGGTTTTAGGAGCCCTGTCCCAGGAACCAAAAACAAAGAACAAATAGATTTTTTATTATATCACAGAGTCATAGACATTTCTTTTTTCTTACTTATTATCTCTGAGGGGCCACAGAGCGGATTTCTGTCTGTTGCTTGGGAAACATCATGTTCTCTCATTTTGAGGCACTTCATTATTCAAGCTTTTCCTCAGTACTTAAATTTTTTTCTTTTTATGCACTACTTGGCATTTTTGAACCAAAATATTTATACATGTTTTCGATGTTGACTTTTTATTTAGTATAAAAATATTCTCAAATACAAAAGAATGGAAAAACATAACCTTCTAGGATAACATACATAATAAACTGAGGTTGCCGGCAAATTGTTTTGGTGTGCGTGTGTGTGTACGTTTTTATATTATTATGCTGAATGCAGTTTTCTGTGTTTACCGAGAGATTTTCAGAGGCTAATACAATTTGAAATCCTCTTTATGCTCAAATTGTTCCCTAATATATCAATCGTGTTGTAACAAATTCGTATTTTCAAAAAATATTTTAGCAGAACTGACTGTACCTTGAGGAATGGATGAGCAGCATATTCTTCAGGAAATGCTACCTAAATAATGGATATATTTCTCATATATATATTCATAATGTTGAGAGGTAGAGTTTAAGATGACCCTCCCTAATAAGTAACTGGAGTGAAGTTATTCTATACCATTGTTTGCATGAAGCACTACTTACCTTAGATGCTGGAGTGAAGTTATTCTATACCATTGTTTGCATGAAGCACTACTTACCTTAGATGAGAAGTCAGAGCTAGGTTGCAGGACCCAGTACTCTATCCTCTTTACTTGTCAAAGCATTAACTATTGGATGAACCTTCAGGAAAAAAACAAAACAAAACAAAACAAAACACAGTGGAAGATACTGACTTCAGATACTACTACTGCCCCTTACATATTCTAAACTTCACTATAGCTTATAATGTATTTTCAAATATAGGTCAATATTTACAATGTTTTTACAAAGTCCAGGAGAACAAGCCATTACCCAGTTAATCAGTCAACAGATATCTGAGCCCAAGTATGGTATTGCCTAAGTCCCAACTCTTTAAGAAGCTTATATGTAAGTTTCTGCTTTTCATTTCTTTGCATTCTATTTATTTGCCACCACGACATCACCACATCGTGTTGTAATGAGCATCTCTTTTTTTAACTGTCATTTTAAGTTGCCTCTTATTTTATTAAGTGAAACTTAGCTCTAGGACTCTATGCGAAAAACACTGTGGAAATCTTTACCTTGGAAGAAAGCACAAAGTTATGGTTATATCATACTTTATCAGCTAGTCTCCCATAGGAGAAAATACCTGGAGAAGATCCTCTGCTTTACGGCATTATATAATTTGTCAAATAAATAGTATAATTAGCAAGATATATGTGAAAAGCTGAGTGACTGATTTGAGTTTTAGGCTCAAAATATAACCTTTCTTGTCATTTCCACCAGGTAGCATGAAACTTAAATGTGAAAATTTTCTGTTTAGCAAAGCATTAGGGTGTGGAGATGTAACTTCCGGTTCTATCTAGTAGGAAAGAACTATAATATTAGAAAAAACCCGATTTAAAACAATTTGCACTAAAAAGACAAATACTATTTAAAAAGAAAAATGGTACACCTGTTTGAAATGCTGACTCAGGATAAATGGTGACTTTTTCAAAAGAAAGTTATAATATCATGAATCAGAAAATAGGATTGTGTACTCCACTAATTTCTAGGTGGAACGAAAAAAAATTGTTTTAAATGTTTCAAAATGTTGATGAAAAGAGGGTGTACTTGTAAAATGTGAATTATAAAGATTGATTGGAGATAAAGGAAATTACCTAAATAGAAAATAGGGTTGTGTACTCCACTAATTTCTAGGTGGAAGGAAAAAAAACTGTTTCAAATGTTTCAAAATGTTGATGAAAAGAGGGGTGCATTTGTAAAATGTGAATTATAAAGATCGATTAGAGATAAGGGAAATTACCTACATACAGAATCTTTCATTCTTATTCCTTGTAGAAAGCAGGAAAATATTTACTGTTTTTATCTTAAAGCAGAGAAAAAGAAGAGGATTGAGAAAAAAAAAAAAAGAAAAAAAAAGAAAGTACTGTTCTAAGGATGCAGGTCTCCTTGAGTGGGAGGAGTCTTAAGGAATAATATTTACAGACGAGAATTAAAAAAATACACATCTATTATAATCTTGTAGGATGACAAGCCAATATGTTAATGTGTTTAATTACATATTTTAAAATGTTTGAATGACATATTTATGCAGTGCATTTTAAAAGAAAAACAACTTAATTACAGTTTGTAGTGTATTGGATATTCTTAAGGCAATTTTGCCTTGCTATTCAGAGCTTACTGAATCTTAATATTCTTTTTTTATCCAATAAATGTTGTTGAAGAATAACTATGTGTTAGGGAAACTCTTCAGCCCTGAGGATGTGAATAAAAATAAGATATACCTTCACACTTTGAGAATTTCACCATACAGCAAGAAGTTCTACACTCTATAACACATCCTAGTATTACTTATCAAATACAAACTATATTATCTCTTAAGTAGTGTGAATAGGAAGGGATGATGTAGCAGATTTTTTAGAATCATCATTAGCATATTTCCTAATTAAATCACAGGCATTTAAAAAATCATTCTTGATTTATAAATAAATGTTATATTAGCACTATATTCTATATGCTAAAAACAGAAAGGTCTGGAATAGAATGAAGCTTTTTGAATGGTACATCACATAAGAATTTAAAGAATGTCCCGTTATCCATAAGCTTTTTAAAGATACTCTCATCTACTTAAAATTAAGCCCCTTTTCTGTTTTATTTATTCATATATTCATTCACTGATGCGTTGATTCATTCATCAAGAAATGCCTCAGTCTTAAACATAAAAAAAGAAAACAACATATTCCTTGTTTGCAAATAGCTCAGTTTCTTAACTTGTTCTAGACTTCTATAGTCTTGTTTCTAAAATGGCAATATATTTGGGCATTTTCGCAGTGGTAGTATTGTATTAGTCTGTTCTCACACTGCTAAAAAGAACTGCCTGAGACTGGGTAATTTATAAAGGAAAGAGATTAAATTGACTAACAGTTCCACAAGGCTGGGAAGGCCTCAGGAAACTTACAATTATGCTGGAAGGGATAAGCAAGCACATCCTCCTTCACATGGTGGCAGGAGAGAGAAATGAGTGCCCAGCAAAGGGGTGAGCCCCTTATAAAACCGTCAGATCTCGTGAAAACTCACTCACTATCATGAGAACAGGATGAGGCAAACCGATCCCATGACTCAATTATCTCCATCTGGTCCCTCCCATGACATGTGGGGATTATGGGAACTACAATTCAAAATGAGATTTTGCTGGGGACACAGCCAAACCATATCAAGTATATAATCAAGCAGCCCAGGCCAAAGTTTTGAGGCAAGTGATATCAGCACTTTGGGAGGCCAAGGTGCATGTATCACCTGAGGTCAGGGGTTCAAGACCAGCCTGACCAAGGTGGAGAAACCCTGTCTCTACTAAAATGTCAAAATTAGCCGGGCATGGTGGTGCATGCCTGTATTCCCAGCAACTCAGGAGGCTGAGGCAGAAGTATCACTTGAACTCGGGAGGCAGAGGTTGTGGCAAGCCAAGATTGCACCATTGCACTCCAGCCTGGGCAACAAGAGCAAAACTCCATCTCAAAAAAAAAAAAAAAAAAAAAAAAAAAAGGCGATAAGCGCCAGACTGACCCCTTTTCATAGCCCATTGACAATACTAAGTAAGTATTTTCCAGTGATAATAGAAGAGAAAGACTGGTCTAGGTATTCTCCTTAATCTCCAAATCCTTTCTTTAAAAAGAAGCTTATTTAATTAATTTATTTAACAGACACTTCACTAGCACTTAGCACATATAATGTTCCTAGTACTATTTGTTTTTTTTTTTTTTTTTTTTTTTTTTTTTTTTGAGACGGAGTCTCACGCTGTTGCCCAGGCTGGAGTGCAGTGGCACGATCTCGGCTCACTGCAAGCTCCGCCTCCCAGGTTCCCGCCATTCTCCTGCCTCAGCCTCCTGAGTAGCTGGGACTACAGGCGCCCGCCACCGCGCCCGGCTAATTTTTTGTATTTTTAGTAGAGACGGGGTTTCACTGTGGTCTCGATCTCCTGACCTTGTGATCCGCCCGCCTCGGCCTCCCAAAGTGCTGGGATTACAGGCTTGAGCCACCGCGCCCGGCCCCTAGTACTATTTGAAACTCTTCAAGATCCCAAAGCACTTTAAGTGGGCCCTGAATGGAAGACAATATATGCTATTACAAGCTGGTGGAATTTAATCTTCTGGTGAAATAATCGTAACATTAATAATAATTACTAACTCTACCTGCCTGGGAATTTATATACATTTCCCTTAATACAAATTGCAAAAACATATATAGGCCCTATATATTGCCATCCCTGTTTTATGGTTGTGGAAAATAGAGGTTAAATGTCCAGAGTCACAAAGTAACTGTTGGAGCCTGGATTCAAATCCACATCTGTCTGACTTCAAAGCTTAAGATCATACCCATCGCCATCACAATGTACTGGGTTGTATGTGAATTTGGATGCATAGTTAAGGATCTTCTGCAGAATCTTCCTCACAGCTCGTCAGATTTTCTGGCGTTATGTTATTATTGATTCATTTTAAGGGAACTCTCTTAAAATTACTTTTAAAAATTCAGAAAGACAGAAACCTCGTAGTACAATGAAGAAGTTTGATAGTAAATTTTTAGCCATGCATATTGAAACCTGGGAAGAGTAGTGAGCAAAATTACTAAAGAAAGTGACTTCGTTAGAAAAAGCAGCGAAGTTGAAAGGAGCTGCTGACTTGGTAGACTTAACTGTTTACCTATCTATGTCTGTCTACCTGGTACTAATTGCCAAATATAATTGTTCAGACTTGTATATTGAGTCTTGAGATAATTGTACCATCAATTAATTAGCGGCATGTATACCTTTTTTATTTAAGATTTAAATTAAAGTAACTAATAAATGTATGCTAGAGTAATCTACTTTAACACAAGAGTGTTTTGGCACACTGGAATTTGTTCACCAGAGGCTAGAATAGCACACTGGAATTTGTTCACCAGAGGCTAGAATAGCACACTGGATTTTGTTCACCAGAGGCTAGAATAGCACACTGGATTTTGTTTACCGGAGGCTAGAATAGCACACTGGATTTTGTTTACCGGAGGCTAGAATAGCACACTGGATTTTGTTCACCAGAGGCTAGAATAGCAAAAGTGATGTCTCAGGAAAACAACCCTTAAAATGTTTCTGTTTAGGACTTAGTTGGTCTCTGATACAGATCTCTTCCTTTTTCTTCTTTTAAGTATTTTACTAGGTTTTTCTCTTCTTTCTTAACCTTTGTAAAATCAACCCTGATATACAGTTGACCTTTGAACAATATGGTTTTGACCTGTGCAGATCCACTTACATACAGATTTTTTCAATAAACACGTTGGAATATATTTTGGAGATTTGCAACAATTTGAAAAAACTCACAGACAAGCCACATATCTTAGACATATAGAAAAAAATAACAAAAAGTTATGTATGTCATAAATGCATAAAATACCTAGATGCTTGTCTATTTTATTATTTATCATCATAAAATATACACATCTGTTATAAAAAGTTAAAATACGTCAAGACTTATTCATACAACCACTTACAGACGTTACGTAGTGTCATTCGCAGTTGAAAGTAGACAAACATAAAGATATGTTATTAAATCACAACTCCATAAAATTAACTGGAGTATGTAGTGCACTACTACAGTTTCATCGCCACCTTCTGTTGCTGTCACAGTGAGCTCGTGTTGTCAGCATTCACTTAAAATGCCCTGTGATGCTGATCATTTCCACATGAGCAGCTTGTCTCCTCAGTAAATCGTGCATCACAGTAAAAAGTGATTTCCCATGGTTCTTGCATATTTTCATCATGTTTACTGTAATACTGTAAAACTTGAGTAACACCATGGGATTCATATGATGTGCCACTGATGATGCTGGAAGTGTTACCAAGAAGCAGAAAATAGTTATGGTATTACAAGAAAAAGTTGATTTGCTTGATATGTACCCTAGATTGAGGTCTGCAGCTGCGGTTGCCTGTCATTTAAAGGTAAATGGATCCAGCATAAGGAGCACTGTAAAAAAAGAAAACGAAATGTGTGAAACCATTGTTCCTGCTATCCCAGCAGGTGTGAAAACCTTTCAAATTTTGTGAAATATCGTTTTATCTTTTACTGAAAATGCAGTTTTTATGTGGGTGCAGAATTGTTATTAAAAAAGGCATACCTACACAATTTAATAGAATTTGAGAAAAAGCAAAGTCATTATATGACAACTTAAAGCAAAAGGAAAATGAAGAATCTAAAGCTGAAGTATTTAATGCCAGCAAAGGAAGGTTTGATAAATTTAGAAAGAGGTTTGGATGAAAATATGTAACGATAACGGAAGAAGCAGCTTCTGCCAATCAAGAAGCGACAGACAAATCCCTAGACGCCATTAAAGAAAAAACAGTGAGGAGAAATGGTAACTTTCTGAACAGATTTATAATGCAGAAAAGTGCCCTATTCTGGAAAAAAAAAAATGCCACAAAGGATATTTATTACTAAGGAGGAGAATCAAGCACCAGGATTTAAGGCAGGAATGGAAAACTAACTCTACTGTTTGTTTTGTGTAAATGCAGTCGGGTTTATGATCAGGACTGCCTTTATCTATAAAGCTGCTGACCTCTAAGCCTTAAAGAGAAAATATAAGCACCAGCTGCCAGTCTTTTGGGCTGTACCGTAGGAAGGCCTGGACAATGAGAACCCTGTTTTTGAATTGGTTCCTTCCATGCTTTGTCTCTGAACTCAGGAAGTATTTTACAGTAAGACACTGCCTTTTAAAGTTCTTTTGATATTGGACAATGTCCCTGAATACTTGAAACCCCGTGAATTTAGCACCAAAGGTGTTGAAGGGGTCTCCTTTCCCCAGATGCAATATGTCAAGCTCAGACTCTTGATCAGGGCTCATAGGGACTTTTAAGACTAATTACACATGATTCTCTATGGAAAGGATTGTGAACAGTATGAAAGAGAACCTGAATACAGAGAACATCATGCGAGCCTGGAAGAATTACACCATTGAAGATGCCATCATTGTTATAGAAAGAGACATGAAAGCCATCAAGCCCAAAACAATAGATTTCTGCTGGAGAAAACTGTGTTCAGATGTTGTGCATGACTTTACAGGACTTACAACAGAGCTAAACAAGGAAATCATGAAAGAGACTGTGAATATGGTAAAAAAAAAATAAAAATAAAAATAAAAGTGTGTTTAGGGGGGTTTAGGCTTTGAAGATATGGGGCTTGGAGAAATTCTAGAGCTCATATACCCCATACCAGTGGAATTAAAAGAAAATGACTTGATGGAGATGAGTGCTTCCAAACCAGTGCCAGACAATGAAGAAGAAGACATAGAAACAGGGCCTGAAAAGAAATTGACATCAGGCAGTCTGGCAGAAAGGTTCCAGTGATTCAAGATTGTGCTTGACTTCTTTTATGACATTGCCCCTTCTATGATACAGTCACTGAAACTAAAGCACATAATGGAAGAAGAATGGGTACTGTATAGAAACACTTCTAGAGAAATGAAAAAGTGAGAAAGTCAGAGAGAAATTATGACATATTTCTGTAATTGTACATGGAGCGTGCCTGCATCTCCTGCCTCCCCTTCTACCTCTTCCATCTTTCCACCTCTGCCGCTCCTGAGACAGCAAGACCAACCCTTCTTCTTCCTCCTCGTCAACCTACTCAATGTGAGTGTGCAGATATTTATGTTGCAGATCTTTATGATGATCCACATCTGCTTAATAGTAAATACATTTTATCTTCCTTATGATTCTCTTACTAATCTTTTTTTCTCCAGCTTACTTTATTGAAAGAATAGAGTATATAACGCATGCAATTGAAATACAAATCTACTCTTAATTGACTGTTTATGTTCCATTTCTGGAGAGTCAACAGTTTGAAGAAAAACTGAATTCTCTTCTATATATAGCTGCATTCTGTAAAAGCATGTGACCACACAGTAATGAACATCATTATAATGTTCATTTTGCTTATCATTTTGAAGTTTGAATTAATGATTTTAATAGTGTGTTCTTAGGCATTTGTAGTTAATTTGTCTACCCTGCTAATTTACAATATAATATATAATTACAAAGAAGCAGTGGGAGAAAAAAATGGTGGTAATCCCAATAGAGGTGTTAACAGAGATTCCAATTTTACTGAAAAGAAGTAGAGATCCCACTGAAGCTGGCAAACAATGAGAAATCTTCCCTAGCTAGTAAGATTTGCTAAATCTTACTTTTATCCTTTGTGTTATGTCAGATCATGTTGTTCTACTGCTAAGAATTCTCCAATGACTTCCATCTCAGTAAAGGTAAGAGCCAAATCAAGCTTCTATACACCTGAAGCCCTTACTCCTTTGACTTCATCTTCTCCAACTTTTTTGCTCACTCCACTTCATCAGTACGGTCCTCTTTGCTGTTGGAAAGAGGCAAGCTTAGAGCCGTTGCATCTCCTTTCCTTCTGGTTGAAATTATCTTCCCCAAGATATTTTTCATTTCATTGTTTCCTGATCTTTGTTCAAATGGCACTGTCTCAGTGAATTTTTCCTTGATGATACTGTGTGAAATTATGTTTCCTCACCTCCTCTTGTCTGCTTATTTTTGTTTCTTAACGCTTATTACCTTTGAATATGCTTCATAATTTACCTATTTATTTTGTTTACATTCCATCTTCCCCAAGTGTGTAAGATTCATGAGGGCAAAGGTTTTTGCCTATTTTTTTTACTGCTATTTCTGCAGTGCCAGTAACAATGTCAGGCACATAGTAGGTGCTCACAAATACCTGTTATATGAGTGAATGAATGATGGATGGTAAAATAAGGAAAACCTCTTTGTTCTAATAGTAATGTATGAATCTTCAAGCTTGCTCACAGTTAATTACATGCAATAATTTTAGGGGAAAAACCTTTCCATAAGCCACCCTCTTTTGTTTCTGACTGAAGCTTTCTTTTACCCTCCCAATAGGTAACATGATGCGTATCTTCAAACACTTTTTTTTGTATTTTTCCATTGAAGAACAAACTGGAATGTTTGGGGAAAGATAACTTCATAAGCAAAAGTATAGCTGAAACTCAGAACATAAATAGCATTTCAATGCTCTTTAATAGGGTACAATACTAGAGGAAGCTAAATGTCAAAGTATGTAAGTTTTTCCTTTCCTGTCATATAATGCAGCCCTAACAATATTCTCTGTTATATGTTTGAAAATGGAAGATTATTCGTATTCTAAGTGGAACTTTCAGAAAGTATGCATATAATGAAAGGTGGGTAGATAATAAGATAAGAGGTGTCCTAAAATTAATAGATAAACATGAGATCTGATACAAGATCAATGACTTATTCTTATAAATTTCAGAGTAGAATGTATGCACAATATTAATGTAACAGTATATTATCAGCTGAAAGGGACTGGTAGTACAGTAAGTAATTAATTTGAAACTACCTTTAACAAAAACCAAGCTTTTTAATCACTAAGCTGCTAACAAATCCCTTAGCATAAAATAACAGGTATCACTGTCAACATGGACAATGTCAGTGTGCTTTTTAAAAAATAATGTTTCCATCATCTCCTGGATTTTTACAGAAAGATCCTACTAACTTATCCTTGAGAAATCAATTCACTCACTGTCAGTCACATACGCTAAACAAGCTTGCAAAGTAATTGTGAGAGAAGAGCGATCATAATCTGCACAATGTGAATGAGTAGATTTAAAATGCTATTAAAATATATAAATGACCTAATTTGGGTTAAAATTATTTTCATGACAAAACTTTATTATACCCCACATCATTGAAACCTGGCATATTTTTTCCAAAGGCAGCTAACATACAGCCTAGTGAGTGAGATCACATGGATTGAGCTGTTATCTTGTGTATCACCCATATTCCATTTTCTTGAGGCTGAAAGAATGATCTTTGCTCATTTGTTTGTTTGAGAAACTATCACAATGTGAAGTTTTCTTTAAAAAAATTTCAAGGATAAGCCTCTTTTAAAATTAATCATTTATTGTTTTTGGTTATGGATTTTAATAGATTGACCAGTAGGATGTATAATAGTAAATCAATTTTCTTAAAATAAAATGTGAAAAAAGAGGTTATCATTTAAAAATTATATAGAGAATTATCTTTGTACTATGATCTCATGTTTATCATACATGGTTCTTTTCTGAGTTTCCAAACCAGAAATTTGAATATCTGAGACTAATCCACTGTGCTGTCTACTAAAATTACACTCTCCTTCTGATTGCACTGAGCACATTCTGACAAAGCTAAGCTATATAGTCGGGATACCTGGGCTGGAGCAGTTTCTGGGAAGGTATTTTGAGAAAGTTATATTAATAATAACATTGTAAATACACATTTGGACATGCACTATCCATTATTATTGATTACTTATTTATTTATTTATTTATTTATTTATTATTACTTATTTATTCATTCAACAAACATTTGTTGAGATATCCCAAAATACAGCTATGCCTTTAAGAATCTCAATATATGGTTGGAGGGCAGCATGTAGCACAAATAATGTATACTCATTATATATTATTCTAAGTGCAATTAGAGAGATACATCATAGCTTTATGGTACCATAAATAAGGACTGCTAAACGGTGTTTTTTTTTTTTTGATCAGAGTAATTTTCACTATGGAGGAACCACTTGATCTGCATATTGAAAGAGTGTTGCACATTCATTATATGAAGTTACAATACATTTATAGTTTCCAAGCTATATGTGGTAGGGTGTTAATTATTGTCCAATAATTTTTAGTCACCATGAAGACAGAGAAGCTCTCAGATTCCTTTATGTTGCTCTTCTATGTCCACTCCAGACTTACATTTTTTTCACCTCAAATCTCCTGACATTCCACTTTCTCTTTCAGTGTTAGCAGACTTAGCCTCTCACTTCACTGAGAAAATGGAAGCCGTAAGTCAAGAATTACTACAACTTTCTTACTTTTCCCCTACTATATATCTTCACGTCCACATATCTTTTACTTTCTCACTCATAACTCAATGTACGAGGGCTCCCTTATTCTCCACATGGCAAATTTTTCCCCTTCTATTTCTTCTGTCTCCTAAGAAACTTGCTCCATCAGATATCATCTCTATATTCTTTGTCAATAACATAAATCTCTGTAGTCATCATGCCATTTTCTTTATAGCTAAGAGTCATCATAAGAGTAGTCTATATTTATTTACTGCCCCTGCTTATTTACTGCTCACTGTCCCCAAATAACAATCACCTGGTTTCTCAACAACCCCTCCCATTCCCTTGAAATGGAAGACCCCGTCTTCTCAAATTTATCAGTGGGACCAGTATTTCCAAAGGCTCCAGTCACTTTGCTTTTCTTATCTTACTTTATCTCTCTTTGATATTTTGGACTGTGGCCCACTGTCTTTGTGAGATTGTCCTTCCTCAATTTCTATGATAACCCATTCTCTTTGTTTTCCTCTATCATTATGACTATTTCTCTTACTCCCTTTACAGGTTCTTCAGTGTGAGTAATACTAAAATGTTTATGATATTCAGGAACCTATCCTCACCACCTGCTTTTTAGACTCCATAGGCTCTTTCTGGATAATATCAGGCATGTTCATATCTGTAGTTTTATGTTTATAACTCCAAAGTTTGTCTATAGTCACAACTTCACTACAGAATTCCAAACCAAGCATGTTCAGCTTGTGACTGGACATCTCCATTGCCACATTCCATTGGAAACTTAAAAAAAAAGTCTTTCCTCCAGTCTTTTCTTTCTTTATCCCGGTTTTCATTCCTTCCTAAGCATTATTCAGTATCCACTAAAGCTCAGACTTAAAAAAGAATGCCATGGAGTTACTACTGTATGCATACAAGTCTCCACAAGACAAAAAAATAGCAAGCTAGAATATAAAATACAAGAAATAAAAGTGACCTTTTAATAAAACATTCTATAAACAAATGTACAAGCAAAAAACAAACATCCCAATTCAAAAGTGAGCAAAGGACATGAACAGACACTTTTCTTTTTTTTTTTTTTTTATTATTATACTTTGAGTTCTAGGGTACATGTGCATAACGTGCAGGTTTGTTACATATGTATACTTGTGCCATGTTGGTGTGCTGCAACCATCAACTCGTCAGCACCCATCAACTCGTCATTTACATCAGGTATAACTCCCAATGCAATCCCTCCCCCCTCACCCCTCCCCCCTCCCCATGATAGGCCCCGGTGTGTGATGTTCCCCTTCCCGAGTCCAAGTGATCTCATTGTTCAGTTCCCACCTATGAGTGAGAACATGCGGTGTTTGGTTTTCTGTTCTTGTGATAGTTTGCTAAGAATGATGGTTTCCAGCTGCATCCATGTCCCTACAAAGGACACAAACTCATCTTTTTTATGGCTGCATAGTATTCCATGGTGTATATATGCCACATTTTCTTAATCCAGTCTGTCACTGATGGACATTTGGGTTGATTCCAAGTCTTTGCTATTGTGAATAGTGCTGCAATAAACATACGTGTGCATGTGTCTTTATAGCAGCATGATTTATAATCCTTTGGGTATATACCCAGTAATGGGATGGCTGGGTCATATGGTACATCTAGTTCTAGATCCTTGAGGAATCGCCATACTGTTTTCCATAATGGTTGAACTAGTTTACAATCCCACCAACAGTGTAAAAGTGTTCCTATTTCTCCACATCCTCTCCAGCACCTGTTGTTTCCTGACTTTTTAATGATCGCCATTCTAACTGGTGTGAGATGGTATCTCATTGTGGTTTTGATTTGCATTTCTCTGATGGCCAGTGATGATGAGCATTTTTTCATGTGCCGAACAGACACTTTTCAAAAGATGACATACTGGGCCAAAAAGCATATGAAAAAAAAATGCTTAACATCACTAATGATTAGAGAAATGCAAATCAAAACCACAGTGAGATACCATCTCACACCAGTTAGAATGGCTGTTACTAAGAGGTCAAAAGAGAACTGACCTCAAGTGAACCTCCCACCTTGGCCAGAGAAAGTGCTGGAATTACAGGTGTGGGCTACCACACCCAGCCTCCAGATGATAATTACTAGAAAAATGTCAATGTATCCTAGAATGTTTTCTTCTTTTAACTTTTATTTTAGGTTCAGGGGTGTGTGTGGGGGTTTGTTACACATGTAAACTACGCACTGTGGAGTTTGGTGTACAGACCATTTTGTCTACCAGGTAATAAGCATAGGACCAGATAAGTATTTTTTCTGATTCTCTCTCTCCTTCCATACTCCATCCTCACGTAGGCCCCAGGCGAGGTGCAAGCAAAATGCTTCCAAGGTTGCAGTGAAAAGCGAACACTTACTACACTGCTGATGGGAGTGTAAACTAGTTCAGCCACTGTGGAAAGCAGTGTGGCGATTTTTCAAAGAACTTAAAACAGAATTACCACTTGACCCTGCAATCCCATTATTGGCTATATACCCAAAGGAATATAAATCATCCTACCTTAATGACACATGCACGCATATGTTCATTGCAACCCTGTTTATAATAGCAAAGATGTGGAATTGACTTAATGCCTATCAATGGAAGACTAGATAAAGAAAATGTAGTATATATACATCATGAAATACTATGCAGCCGTTGAAAGGAATAAGATCATGTCCTTTGCAGCAACATGGATAGAGCTGGTGGCCATTATTTTTTTTTATTTTTTTATTTTTTTGAGACGGAGTCTTGCTGTGTCGCCCAGGCTGGAGTGCAGTGGCCGGATCTCAGCTCATTGCAAGCTCCGCCTCCCGGATTTTTACGCCATTCTCCTGCCTCAGCCTCCCGAGTAGCTGGGACTACAGGCGCTGGTGGCCATTATTTTAAGCAAACTATTATTTTAATGCAGATGCAGAAAACCGAAGACCACATGTTCTCACTTATAATTGGGAGGTAAACAATGAGAACATACAGACACGAAGAGGGGAACAACAGAAACTGGGGCCTCTTTGAGGGTGTGGGGTGAGAGGAAGGAGAGGATCAGAAAAAACACCCATGTGGTCCTATGTTTGTTACCTGCGTGACAAAATAATCTGTGCAACAAATCCTCATGACATGCAGTTTACCTGTGTAACAAACCTGCACATGCACCACTGAACCTAAAATAAAAGTTAAAAAAGAAAACATTCTGGGATGTATTGACACTGTTCTAATAATTATAATTTGGGGGCTGGGTGCAGCAGCCCACACTCATAATCCCAGGTTTTGGGAGCCCGAGGTGGAAGGATCACTTGAGGTTAGGAGTTCAGGACCAACCTGGGCAACATAGTGAGACCCTGTCTTTAAAAAATTAGCCAGGCATGGAGGCTTGAGCCTAGAAGTTTGGGATTACAGTGAACTATGATTGTGCCACTGCACTCCAGCCTGAATGAGAAAGAACATGTCTCTTAAAAAAGTTATAATTTGGAGATAACATACTAATAGAATTAATCGAGAATCTTAGAGCTTTCAAAATTCCTTAGTTTAATAAATTAATAATATTATTATTTTTTGAGACGGAACCTCACTCTGTTGCCCAGGCTGGAGTGCAGTGGTGCGAACTTGGCTCACTGCAACCTCCCACTCCTGGGTTCAAGAGATTCTCCTGCCTCAACCTCCCGAGTAGCTGTGACTACAGGTGTGTGCCACCACACCTGGCTAAGTTTTTGTATTTTTAGTAGAGATGGGGTTTTACCGTGTTAGCCAGGATGGTCTCGATCTCCTGACCTCGTGATCCACCCACCTCGGCCTCCCAAAGTGCAGAGATTACAGGCATGAGCCACCGTGCCTGGCCTTATATCTCATTTTCTAAAACTATCTTCAACTTCTTTGTCATCACTTTCTACTAATGTTTTCTCAGGTTCTCTGTAACCAGCATCATATTTGGAAGGGTATAAAAAAATAGAAAAACTAGTCATTTTAATACACTTGATTTAGTGTAAAATAACTGGTTTGCTTGTGGATTTTATGTTATTTTCATTGAATTCATTTATTTTCTCACTAAAATCTTTGAATTATCTAATTACTTCGATTTCCAGTGCAGAGGAGTTACAAAAAAAATATTGCTCTCTGATTTAAAAGTTCCCAACTCATGTAAACAAGTGGAAACAAAAAAATAATTACAGGCTTACAATAAAAACAACAAAAGGGCACAAATATAGTAGAGATTTTAATGAGGAGGATTGTTATTTTTACCTTAGAGTCATGAATGGTGTCATTGAAGGGTTTAAGTGGAAAATGACATTGTCAGATGTACGTTGTATATAGATTACTTCTAAGAAGATATAAAGATTGGATTGGACAGGTGTAAAATTGAATCTAAAAGACAAGTTAGGAAATTATTGCAATCATCTCTGTAAAAGAATATATAGGCCTGGCCTAAGGCGTTGGGAGTGAAAAAGAGAAGGTATAAGCAAGGGGAAGGATGTTGACTCAGGTGTCTGAGCAGGGATTGAGGAAAAAAAAAATTTGGAATGACTCTCAAGTTTCTGACTTAAGATAGTAGAAATATTAACGAGGATGGGAGAGACAGGAAAACATAAGATTTATTAGGGAGAATGTTGTGATGATGAGATTATTTTTTGACATACTAACCTTGAAAAGTCTGTGGTACATTCAAGTATAAAATGACGAATTGTAGGGTTTTTCTTTTTTGTCTGAATATCAGGAAACAGATCTGGGGGTAGAAAGGGTTAAGGATTTTTGAGTGTCAACATATTGATGGTGGTTGAAACATTAATATTAAATGAATTTATCAGGGGACATTATATTGAGTGAGGCAAGAATTGAAGATAAAACCCTAAAGAACACTTGCATTAAACAGAAAAAAACACAGCAGTCAGAGAAAGAAACCTTCCCCAAATGGTCAAATGTAGCAAAAGAACCAGAGCAGTGTGTTATCAAGGAAGCCTAAAACAAGAGACCATTTTCAGACAAAACGGAGTGGTAAATTATATCAGATATCGTAGAAAAATCTTATTCTGTATGAGACTGCTTCCCAGCAGGAGTTGAAAAATAATATTTTAAGTGACCTTCTTTATACTCAGCTCAGCTGTCATCATGTGATGTTTGAGCCAAAATTTGTAATTAATCCTTGCCCTTTCTGTATTCTTGAGAAGTTATAATTCAGAGATAATAAGAAGAAAATAAGAGTTAGCTTGACTTCTGTTGATGTTTTGTGTCTAATATGACTTGGATCTATGTTGCCACCCAAATCTCATGTCGAATTGTAATCCCCAATGTAGGAGTTTAAAGCTGATGGGAGGTGTTGAATTATGGGGACATATTTCTCCCTTGGTGCTCTTGTTGTGATAGTGAGTGAGTTCTCATGAGATCTGGTTATTTAAAACTGTGTGGCACCTTCCCCAGTCATCCTCCTACTCCAGCCCTGTGAAGTGCTGGCTCCCCATTTGCCTTCTGTCATGATTGTAAGTTTCCTGAGGCCTCCCCAGAAGCTGAGCAGATGCTGTGACACTTCCTGTACAGACTGTGGAACCATGAGCCAATTAGACCTCTTTTCTTCATAAATTACCCAATCTTGGGCATTTCTTTATAGCAATATGAGAACTGAAGAACACAGTGTCAAAGTAAGAAGCACGTGGCAGAGCAAAATGGATGAATAGAAGCCTCCACTTATCATCCTCTCTTGCATGAACACCAAATTTTAACAATTACACAGAAATGCATCATCATAAGAAGCAAAACTCAAGTGAGCAATCAGATTACCCAGTTTTAACTTTGTATTGCTGAAGGAGGCACTGAAGAGGGTAGGAAAGACAGTCTTGGGTCACTGATGCTACACCTCCTCCATCCTTTAGCAAAGACCACATGGAACGCAGAGAGAATCTGTGCTCTTGTGGGAGAGAGAACACAATGACTGGAGTACTTGGCATTGAACTCAGTGCTGCCTTGTCACAGCAGAGAGCAAAGCCATGCTGGATTCGGCCAGCACCCACTCACGGAGGGAGCATTTGGATCAGTCCTCGATAGAGGGGAATTATCTATCTCAGAGATAGAAACTTCAATTTCTCAGCAAGCCTTGCCACTGTGGGATAAAGGGCTCTGAGGTCTAAGGTAAACTTGAAAGGCAGTCAAGGACACAAGGACTGCAATTACTAGGCATGTCCTAGTGCTGGTCTGGATTCAGAGTCAGCAGACTATGATGGGACATGACCTAGGTATAGAGAGGCTACAGAAATGCTTGTGACACCTCCTTCCCAACTCCAGGCAGCACAACTTACAGCAACAAAAGTGACTTCTTCCTTCTGCTTGAGGAAAGGAGAAGAAATGGTAAAGAGGACTTTGTCTTGCATCTTGGATCACAGACATAATAGCATAGGGTATTGGGCAGAGTCATGAGGTCCCCATTCCAGGACCTACCTCCAAGAAGACATTTCTAGACACACCTGGGACCAGAAAGTAACCCACTGGTTTGAATAAAATTACCTAGTCCTTGCAGAATTCACCACCTGCAGATTTAGGAGCCCTTGCAACAGACTTCTGTCTGGGCATCCAAGCATTTCCGTACATCTTCTGAAATCTAGGTGGAGGTTCCCAAACCTCAATTCTTGACTTCTGTGCACCCACAGGCTCAAGCTTGGGGCTTGCACCATCTGAAGCCATGGCTCAAACTCTATGTTGGCCCTTTTCAGCCATGGCTGGAGCAGCTGGGACATAGGGCACCAAGTCCCTAAGCTGCACACAGCTTGCGGAACCTGGGCCAGGCCCGTGAAACCACTCTGCCTCCTAGACCTCCAGGCCTGTGATGGAAAGGGCTGCCATGAAGACCTCTGACATATCCCTGTGACGTATCTCCATTTTCTTGGGGATTAACATTTGGTTTCTGGTTACTTACGCAAATTTCTGTAGCCAACTTGAATCTCTCCTTCAAAAATGGGATCTTCTTTTCTATTGCATTGTCAGACTGCAAATTTTTCAAACTTTTATACTCTGTTTCCCTTTTAAAACTGAATACTTTTAATAGCACCCAAGTCACCACTTGAATGTTTTGCTGCTTAGAAATTTCTGCCACTTGATACCCTAAATCATTTCTTTCAAGTTCAAAGTTTCACAAATCTCTAGGGCAGGGGCAAAATATTGCCAGTCTCTTTGCTAAGACATAACAAGAGTCACTTTTGCTCCACTTCCCAACAAGTTCCTCATCTTCATCTGAGAACGTCTCATCCTGGACCTTATTGTCCATATCACTATAAGTATATTCGGCAAAGTCATTCAAGAAGTCTCTAGGAAGTTCCAAACTTTTCCATGTTTTTCTGTCTTCTTCTGAGCCCTCCATACTGTTTGAACCTCTGCCTGTTACTCAATTCGAAAGTCACTTCCACATTTTCAAGTATCTTTTTAGCAACGCCCCCCTCTACTGGTACCTCTATCCATTCACTATCATGCTGCTGATCAATACATACCTGAGACTGGGCAATTTTCAAAAGAAAGAGGTTTAATTGAACTTACAGTTCCATGTGGCTGAGGAAGCCTCATAATTATGGCAGAAGGCAAGGAGCAGCAAGTCCTGTCTTACATGGATGACTGCAGGCAAAGAGAGAATGAGGAAGATGCAAAAATAGAAACCCCTAATGAAACCATCAAATTTTGTGAGACTTTTTCACTACCATGAGAGAAGTATGGGAGAATCCGCCCCCATGATTCAGTTATCTCACACTGGGTCCCTCCCACAACACGTGGGAATTATGGGAGTACAATTCAAGATGAGATTCGGGTGGGGACACAGCCATACCGCATTATTGACCAATAGAAGAGATTAATAACACAGAAACAAATCCACATACCTACAGTGAACTCATTCTCCACAAAGATGCCAAGAGCATACACTGAGGAAAAGATAGTCTCTTCAATAAAAGGTGCTGGGAAAACTGGATATTCCTATGCGTGCGTGCGCGCATGCACACACACACACACACACACACACACACACACACACACAAGTAGAGCCTCTTTCTCACCACATGCAAAAATCAAATAAAAATGTATTAAAGATTAAAGTCTAAGATGTAAAACTATAAAATTGCTGTTAAAAAAAAAACATTGTCAAACCTCTGTAGGACATTAGTCTGGGCAAAAATTTATTGATTAATACCCCAGAGGCACAGACAATCAAGCAAAAATGGATAAGTGAGATCACTTCAATTTACAAAGCTTCTGCACAGCAAAGGAATCAATCAACAAAGTGAAGAAGCAGCCTATTGAATAGGAGAAAATATTTCCAAACTACTCATCTGTATTAGTCTGTTTTCACACTGCTATAAAGATACTACCTGAGACTGGGTAAATAATAAACAAAAGAGGTTTAATTGACTTGCAGTTAGGCATGTCTGGAGAGTCCTCAGGAAACTTAAAATCATGATGGAAGGCAAAAAGGAAGTAAGGCATATCTCACATGATGACAGAAGAGAGAGTGCAGGGGAAACTGACACTTTTAAACCATAAGATCTTGTAAGAACTCCCTCACTATCACAAGGACGGCATGGGGTAAACCACCCTCATGATCCAATCAGCTCCCACCAGGTCCCTCCCTCAGCACTTGAGGATTACAATTCAAGATGAGATTTGGGTGGGGATATAGAGCCAAATCATATCACTATCTGTCAAGGAATTAATAAACAGCAGAATATATAAGGAGCTCAAGCAATTCTATGGAACAAAAACCTAACAATTCAATTAAAATATGCGCAACAGATTGGAATAGACATTTGTCAGAAGAAGACATACAAGTGGCAAACAGGCATATGAAAAGGTGCTCACCACTATTGACCATCAGAGAAATGCAAATCAAAACTACAATGAGATATCATCTCACCCCAGTTAAAATGGCTTTCATCCAATAGGCATTAACGAGTGCTGGCGAGTATGTGGAGAAAAGGGAACTCTCAGACATTATTGTTAGACATGTAAATTAGTACAAACTATATGGATAACAGTTTGGAGGTTCCTCAATAAACTAAAAAACACAACTACTGTAAGATCTGGCAATCTCACTGCTGGGTGTATACCCCCAAAAAGGGAAATCAGTATATCAAAAGGATATCTGCACTCCCATGTTTGTTGCAGCACTGTTCACAATAGCAAAGATTTGGAAACAACTGATGTGCCCATTGACAGATGAATGTGTAAAGAAAATGTAGTACATACACACAATGGAGTACTATTTTTTTAAATATTTGAAGGCATTTATTCTGAGCCAAATATAAGTAACCATGAGACAGCCCTCAGGAGGTCCTGAGAACATGTGCCCAAGCTCACTTGGGTGCAACTTGGTTTTATACATTTCAGGGAGGTATGCGACATCAATCAAATATATTTCAGAAATACATTGGTTTGCTCCAGAAAGGTGGGACAATTCGAAGTAGGGACTTCTAGGCTATAGGTAAATTTAAATATTTTCTGGTTGATAATTGGTTGAGTTTGTCTAAAGACCTGGGATAAATAGAGAAGAATGCCAGTGTTGTAATAAGAGTTTGTGAAGTCTAAAGTTTTATCATGCAAATAAAGCCTCCAGGTAGCAGGCTTCAGAAAGAATAGCTAGTAAAATGTTTTTTATCAGACCTAAAGCTGGTGTTGATGTTAATGGCAGAGAGGTCTAATAAGGCATGCCTGACCCTCACTTCCCTTCATGGCCTGAACTAGTCTTTCAGGTTAAAATTTAAGAGCCCTGGCCCAGGAGGAAGTTCATTCAAATATTTGGGGAGGCCTTAAAATTTTATTTTTGGTTTACATTTTCCCCCTTCTGGCCAAGCTTTTCCAGAGGCAACATCAAAGGCCAGCAAATCTTTATTTTGTTCCATAGTATTGCCTGGATGGCGTGGCTGCCTGCCCTGCATCCATCCTGTCGCTTGGTAGAACTCCATATGGCTGAAGGCCTTCAGAGCCAAAGACAGATAGTCAATTAATTGTTCCAGGCCAGATATAAATGGATGTGGACAGGCATTCATCACCTCTTAAAATTATTTTAAGTAAAAAACCCAGCAAACAAAACCTAAAGGCAGCATTACCAGACTGACTTATTTTTAACTTCTATGCATTGAGCTATGGGTAAACTTTGTTTTAGTTACAGACTTAGAGTAACTTGCTATATGAAGCATAAGCATTGATCTGAAAAATAATTAAAATATGTAGATGATAGAGAGAGAGATAGATAGATTTATCTTTACAACTCATAACTAGGAGTTTTATACCCAGTAGGCTTTGTTACAAGGCATTTTATCCTGTTAGTAAATATCTTCCTTTAATTGTATACTAAGCAGAAAATTCTTTACGGTTGGAACGGATGCAAAAGTGACACATAATAGTTTAAAAGGCAACTAAATTTGTTTTACAGGCAGCTTAGGCATCTTTGTACCCCTTCTTGATTTGGAGGGTTTGACCATGACGCAATTTTATGCCTCAAAACCAGCCCTTACAATCTCATGTGCCTGCCTCTTCTACGACAGTCCCTGGGCCTAGAGAGAGGATGTGTGTATAGTTTTGGCAGCAGAACCTTCACAGGAAAACAGATCTGTGTCCACTGGAATGGCAAATGAGGGAGAATAAAATCTGGTCTTTGGAATACCATGATTTTGATTTCCTTGGAAGTAAAACAAAGAGAGATGAATAACATTTATACTTTGACAATTATAAGAGTAATTTTTGTGTTAGAACAGACAAAGGAACCTATTCCATTAGGGTGCCAACTAAAAATACGAAGAAAAATTATAATCTGGTACACTCTAAAGGATTATTGTAGCCAAGAAATAATTCATGATATAATTTGCACTTAAAAAAAAACAAAGTTAAGGTCGAAATCTTGTACCAAGTATTACACTTTTCCTTATGAAACAGTTTATGTAGCCCCTTTCTTTTCTACTAAAGAAAAATTATATTAAGACCCATTTCTGTGTTATAGGCTTATTATGCTTGGCCTGATTATTTGCATACAATGCAGCAAGAATTGATTGGCCATATAGGCTCCTTTTAAGTTGGCTGTGATGGAACTTTACCTAAAAATATAATATTTTAGTTAAAGTGTTGGTAAAATAACCAGGGTTTCCAATTGTTCTGTTTTAAAGGACTCTTATTGAATTTATGCAAATACCTATATTGTCATAAAGTCACTATCCGAAATTTGGAAAACTCAGGGAGAAAGGTAATCTGTTACAAAAAAAATACTTTATCCAAATAACTTAAAAGTAAAGATTTTCTTGATGCTTCTTTAAATAGAGCAGTGACTTTACAACAAGATGTTTGTTTACATTGGAAATGGTATTCACAAGCCAAGCAGTTCGTGAGAGCTGACATTTTAGAACGTAGCAGCTCCTCACAGAGTTAGAATTAGTCCTAGGAAAGAGGCCCCCTGCTTATCAGTAACTCCTCCTTATATTCCCAGGTTGCAAGATTCTATGTAAACCATTTTTATTCTATTATGGTGTAGCAGGACGAGCCACAGACAAAGCTCCTCAGACACTGAGTTAAAGAAGGAAGGGATTTATTCGACCGGGAGCATCGGCAAGCCTCCTGTCTCAAGAGTAGAGCTCCCCGAGTGAGCAATTCCTGTCCCTTTTAAGGGCCCACGACTCTAAGGGGGTGTGCGTGAGAGGGCCGTGATTGAGCAAGCAGGGGGTACGTGACTGGGGGCTGTATGCACCGGTAACCATAACAAAACAGAACAGGACAGGGTTTTTACAATGCCTTTCCATATAATGTCTGGAATCTATAGATGACATAACCGGTTAGGTCAGGGATCGATCTTTAACTACCTGGCTTAGGTCAGGCAGGCCCAGGCCTGGTTTCAGGTCTGGTTCCTTGGTTTCAGGTCTGGTTCCTTGGTTTCAGGTCTGGTTTCTAGGTACCGGGCTACCTTTAGTTTCACTTCTCTTTCCTTTTCTGAGTAGAAAACACTGTAAAACAATATGAGAGGGTCTGTCTCTCTTCTCTCAATGGAACTCTTTCAGGCACCACACAATGGAGTACTATTCAACCATTAAAAAATGATATCCTGTCATTTGCAAAAACATAGATGAAACTCGAAGTCATTCTGTTAAGTGTAGTAAGCCAGACACAGAAAGACAAACTTTGCATGTTCTCACTTATTTGTGGGAACTAAAACTTAAAACATTTGAACTCATGAAGATAGAGAGTAGATGAATGGTTACCAGAGATTGGGAATGGTTGTGCTTGAGTGGGGGTAAAGAGGGAATGGTTAATGGGTGCAAAGAGTAGTTAGAAAGAGTGAATAAGACCTACTATTTGATAGCACAACAAGAGGACTACAGTCAGTAATAATTTATTTTTACATTTAAAAATAAGTAAAAAAGTATAATTACATTGTTTGTACCACAAAGGATAAATGCTTGAGGGATGAAGATCCCATTTACTGTGAGGTGATTATTATGCATTGCATGCCTATACCAAAGTATCTCATATACCCTATACATATATTTACCTACTTTGTGCTGACAAAAATTAAAAATAAAAACAATTTTAAAAGTAAAGAGTAATACACCAACCATCCTTTACGAGGTAGGGGTAAGTTATGGAGTTAAAATTTGATAATAACTAATTTACTGCCAAGAACCTCTAAGTTCAAAGGCTGATCTAGCATGGCCCTTGTACTCAAGGAGCTTGACATCTAACAACAACAACAAAAAAAGACATATTTTTAACTTTGGTATGATAAAATAAAAAGTGCTAGAAGTATTAAATACTTTTAGAATTTACCTTTAGTTCTCTAGTTCTCTCTAACTTGAGAGTTTAGGTAATAACATGCTCCTTTTGTCTGAATCATCAAACATTCCAAAACAAAGTATATCTATATTGCCATGTATGTTTAAATAGCTTTTTGAATTTAAACTGTGGGTATTTTTTTTATATGCTAGTATTGTTTTCCTAATCTGTTATCCAATGTAAACTTCAAAAAAGGATCTATATGCAGTCATATGCTGTATAATGATATTTCAGTGAACAATGATGTGGTTTGGCTGTGTCCCCACCCAAATCTCATCTTGAATTGTAACTTCCACAATTCCTACATGTAATGTGAGGAACCCAGTGGGAGGTAGTTGAATCATGGGAGTAGATTTTTCCCATGCTGTTCTTGTGATAGAGCATAAGTCTCACGAGATATGATGGTTTCCAAAAAAAGGAGGTTCCCTGCATAAGCTTTCCTCTTTGCCTCCTGCCATCCATGTAAAACATGACTTTCTCCTCCTTGTCTTTCACCATAATTGTGAAGCCTCCCCAGCCATGTGGAACTGTAAGTCTATTAAATCTCTTTCTTTTGAGAGTTGCCCAGTCTCAGGTATGTCTTTATCAAGAGTGTGAGAACAGACTAACACAACAGTGTTTGAAGCAGAAGGATACTTTCAGTTATTCTGCCCAGGATTAAAAGATGACTTTGGTTTTCTTTGATTAACATACTATTTCCATTGTAGTATGATAAATGCAAGATCAAAATGGGATTAACACCTGTCCAGTGGGGCTTCTATATGAAACCATCTACAATTTGAACATGAAGTTTAAAAAGGAATAAATCAATGAAATGGATGTAAAATATACTTCTGTGTTTATAAATCAAATCTAAAAATGGACTTGAGCATTATGACATCCGAGTATAAAGAAATTTTTGTGGATATGTGTGACTGAATGTAGTCATTTTTAATATTCTTGTAAACCTTTAGAAGAACATTTCTTTCATATTCAGGTTGCTGTATAACATGAAAACTTTGAGTTGTGACTACCAAGCCCAGGAGGATGCAAAGAAAAGAACCAGCTAGAGTGTAGTGCATACTGATGACTATCCCACTCTCCAGTCCTTTTTCATATCGGCCTGCAGAGGGAGTATCGGTAGTGTCCTCAGAGGCTTTTCTAGCTTCTGTAGCACATGTTTTTCCAAACTCTCAACAGGAGAGTTGGAGAGTGAGATTAAAAATCAAATTATATGTAATCCCAGCACTTTGGGAGGCCGAGGCGGGCAGATCATGAGATCAGGAGATTGAGACCATCCTGGCTAACACGGTAAAACCCTGTCTCTACTAAAAATAAAAAAATTATAAATTTTTATTTAAGTTTTTGAATTGTACAAGGAGTTTCACATTTGAATTGAAGAGTCTATCATATATTTTAACTCAAATTAATTTACCTTTTCATTCAAAACCTATAAACAACTGCATTTTTTCATGCCAACCATGAAAAGTTTAAGCTACCAATAAACATGTTTTGTTTACTTATCCACACTTTAACATTATTTTAATTCTAAAGCTTCAGTAGAAATAGTGTAAGAGCAAAGAATGTTGGATAGATAATTAATTAACAAACAGTACCATGGGGAAATATTAAAATTTACTATTTATCTCCTATATTGACATATTTACATCTCTGTGTGTGTGTGTGTGTGTGTTTGTGTGTGTGTGAATGTGTGTATGGAAATGAAACATTTAGTCGATATGTGAGGAATATCTATTTAATCTTTAATATTAAGGAAATGGTTCACACTGTCTAGACAGTATTTATTGAAAAATCATGCATAATCACCAAAATGATTCAATAACAATGAAATGTAAATGTTAAAATATTGCACAAATCATTGCTAAGATTGATTTTTAAATTGATTTTTAAATCATTGTGTTTCACATCTGTTTTCTACTCAGTTTTGACTTTAATATATTTCTCCCTCTGTATATATTCTACCAGATGTTCTCCAATAAGTGAGGTATCATATTTAGTAGTTTATTTTACTCTGGTTCTTCTAGTCAGGCTCTCTCTTTCACTAATTTTGCATTCCACTGCAATAGTTTTTCCCCGTTTACTCAGTTATCTCATACTACTCCTTTAGCTCTTAAGTGAGATTCCATTGTGAAAACCTTCCTTTGGCTTTTGACTAAGTAAAATCTCTGTTTTATGCTGCCATAGTACCATTTACCTCCGCTTCATTGCAATTTTTACAGTTCTAATTATATATTTATTAGTAATGATTAATAATTAATTGGTAATTTTATTAATGTCATTTCTCCTAAGAAGATGGTCAGCCACATGACATGAACTTTGCCTATTTTGGTCCTACATTATTTGTTTTTACTTCTCCTGTCACAGTGCCTGATATGAAGGAGGCATTCAAATAGATATGAAAATAAGGGGAGAGGGAGGAAAAGAAAGAAGGAAAGAACAGAGGGAGGAAGGTAGGGAAAAGTAAAAGGAAGGAGGAAGTGCCACAATAAAGCTTCTTGTTCAGCTGAAGTAGAATTGAACAGACTTCCTTTCCTCTCTTTGAACATACAGATGAATATGATGCTTCTTAATTTTTTTTTATAAGTAACATTGGTTAATCAGTAATCATCTGTAGGGCTGGATAGTTGCCCAGAAAAACTTCCTAAACTAAGAGAAAAAAAAGAAATTTTTACTTCTTGATCTCAGGGTTTAGTGATTCAACAGGAATTCAAGGGAGGTGCTTATGTATGTAGGTACATTTTACTAAAGGGTAGTGAACATGATGGTGGAAATCGTGTTCACTCTTTGGATGAAGCTGATTCTTACTCATATGAGAAAGGTTGACTCTGGGTGCAAAGTCATAAAATATTTCTCCAGCTCCTTTGTGTGAAAACATTATGGAATAGGAGATGTAACACACATACCTAGATGAGAGATCCAATCCATTTCCAAATGCTCAGCAATTAATCTTCTCTTTTTGGGATTAATTGGTTGTTCCACTAGTAATCAAAATTCAGATGGAGATTGAAACTTTTGTTTCAATATTTCTGAAAGTTGTTCAGATACCCCTTTGTTTTAAAAGTTCTTACTCAAGTTTTACCTTGACAACACTACTTTGTTTTTTTTTTTAAATGCATTTCCCTGTGGAAATTATACATTTAGTTTATAATCATTCATTTAAACTTTTTGCATTTATGTGTTACTTTAAGTGTAACTAAAAGTCTTTTTACTCTCATCAATCATAACACTGCTTTTTCTTTATAAATTACAGTAAAATATTAATTGGATGTAGAGGTGGAGGTGGAGAGTGGGTGTTGACAAAGAATAAAAATACATAGTATATATTTTATGATCAAATCGAATAGAACTTGAGAAAGAGATGTCAAGATGCATAGCTCATTTTCCCAAGCATTTCCTTCATATGGTCTCTTTCTCTTTCAAATGTAATTTAATGCAGAGATGATTACAAAGTGCAGGAAAACATAAGCTCCCTAAGCAAAGCCAAATGATATTGACTAAGCGTTGTGTCACTGGAAGCAGACATTTAGACTCTCTAATGTTTTAATTTTTCATTTAATTTTTTTTGATAATGCAGCACAGTTGCTTCTCTGTGTCTCAGACAGGAAATAGAAAATATGAGAAGCTAAATTGTTAGAAGGTTTGTATCTACTTACCAGGGTTGTTTTAAAAAAAAACTTCCTCTATTTTTTAATATCCCAAAGTCAGAGGCCTCCCAGGATAATAAAAGAGATGTAATTGACTTATTATCTGTCAAAGATAAAATACAGTTAGTCATACAATATTAAATCAAAAAGAACTGTAAATCCTAAAATGATATTACTTATAATTATGTTCTCATTTACCTTGGATATATAAATATGCAGTTCGATGCTCTATCTTTTCCTATTTCCTGTGCTCTGATCAATGTCTCTATGACCTGAGGCTATATAGAACACATCTATTTCATGAACATTTATTTGGGTTATAAAATAAGTAGAAAAAATATTTTTATCCTGAAAGCATCCAGTCGATCTTATAAAAGTCAAACCTACATATCGTAAGGCTTCCAATTGTTTGATTTTCAAAATTGAGGCTAACGTTCAAATCTTGCCCACTTTTAGCAATTTAGAAAGTTTTGTTTTGTTTGTTTCAATTTGAATCACTTGAATTTATAACTCAGAATTTTAGCTTGGAAGATTGTATGCTTTTGCTATTTTTATTTCTTCCAATATTAAAGGGCTTTTAAAGCAATGTTTTTGTGGTTAATCAATATGGTTTTATTAGCTATGTGATTACACCGAGAGAGTAATGAGAAGGAGAAAAAAGCTAGAAAAAGGAATCACAGTCGCTTTTGAAATTACCGCTTACACAAAAATAAAAATAAAGATGGGTATCACAATTTTGCTGCCTGCTGTGATGATGATGAACATAAAATGAGCAGCACCCTTCTTTACACAGTGCCTATTATATGTCATGTACTGTGCACTCAGTATCCATTATAGATAGATATTCTTATCATTTACCAGTCAAGGATCTAGGTAATTAAAACCTTAGTCTCCCGACTAGTAATTGGCTAAAATTAAACCCAATTTTGTTATGCATCAATGCCCACTCACTGTTTCTGCACTGCACTGGTAGAGTAAGGTGTAACCACGATACAACGTTTAAATCCCTCCTTAGCTCAAATCAGATGAACCTGTACCCTCTTGTGAAGAATTCTGTTTTATCATTCTACTCACATGCCCAAATGAAACTGTATACTTGGTGGAAACAATTCACAGGGTGGCTTAACTCTTAAAATTCTCCAAGTAGGTAATGGTTTCCTTCATGCAGGTTATTTTTTTGCCACCCTACCAGAGAATCTATATGTATTTGTAACAGAGGGTTAAAAACCAATATGGGTCAGCCTGGGATTTAGTTTTGTTTTTGAGTTATAGAAGAAATTTGTAACAGTCAAGGTCAGAAGCCAAGAGAGGCAGTACAGTCTATTTATCACAACACAGCTCACTTTAGTGATCTCTCCGACAATAATGTTACAGGGTAACACTGAGAGTGCTTGTGATTTTGACCTATCTTAAGTGTAGATTTTGATAATGCTCCCTATTAGAAAATTTTGCTTTAACCTATCACAAGAACAGAAAACCAAACACCGCATGTTCTCACTCATAGGTGGGAACTGAACAATGAGATCACTCGGACTCAGGAAGGGGAACATCACACACCGGGGCCTATCATGGGGAGGGGGGAGGGGGGAGGGATTGCATTGGGAGTTATACCTGATGTAAATGACGAGTTGATGGGTGCTGACGAGTTGATGGGTGCAGCACAGCAACATGGCACAAGTATACATATGTAACAAACCTGCACGTTATGCACATGTACCCTACAACTTAAAGTATAATAATAATAAATAAATTAAAAAAAAAAAAGAAAATTTTGCTTTAGTAAACAATTTTTACAAACTGTTAGTGACTTTTGAGTAGCTCAAGTACCAGGACTTCTAGACATCTCTTATTAAAAAAACACGGGTGTTGATTGATTCTGCAACGAGCAAAAAGTAGGAAGCACAGAGCTGCCTAGAAACCTAGATAACTTCTTGTAGCCCATTCTGATGCTATGATTTCATGAGTCTGTGGTAATGGTAATGAGGATGATTTTTGTTTTTTCAACTACCAAATCAAAACCATTATAGGACACATTCTGAAATTTTCTAGATGATGAAACTTGAAATTTGATTAAATTGAGAATTGTTAAATAGTGGCTAGAGGGCATGCAGCACAGTTAGACAAAGAGTAAATCTTAATTAAGAGTTTAGTATCCTCCTCAAAAGAGAATGTAGGGCTATAGTTGTATCCTTGATACACACACACACACACGTGCACATACGCACACACACACATATATATAAATATATATAGTGCCAGGTCTTTATTTTCCTGGTGCCTGATTAGTGCCACAGAGTAAAATGTGAAGATTCTTTAACAGAAAACTCAAAGTTTGTTCAAAGTTATGAGATTACTTAAATATTTTGTGTGTATTCATTATATTAAACTAAAGGGGAAAGCTGATCTATATTTCAAGTTGGGCCATTCTACGGAGAAGAAAAAACATAAGAAATGATTCAATGATTTAATTTTTTTATCATAGTGTCTTAGCTTTACGTCAGAGTGCCTATTATGTGTTAGGTGGAATGTAAGGAGGACACAAATATGAATTAGAGGGGACCCTTACCTGTGAGGAGCTCATGGTACAGCAAAAATTATAAGAAAAATGACACGTTTTCACTTAGCGAACCTTCAAATTACAGATACTCCTGAACTTATAATGGGGTTACATTTTGATAAATACATTGTAGTTGAAAATACTGTAAGTCAAACTTGCATTTAACATAGCTAATCTAGTGAACATCATAGCTCAGCTTAGCCTGCCTTAAACATGCTCAGAACATTTGCATTAGCCTATAGTAAAGCAAAATCTTCCAACACAAAGCTATTTTAAAATAAAGTGTTGAGTAACTCATGTAATTTGTTAAATGCTGTACTGAATGTTAAGAAAAAATAGTTGTATGGGTACTTGAATTATGGTTTCTACTGAATGAATGTCTATTGAATTTGCATCATTGTCAAGAAAAAAAAAATAAGTTGAACCATCCTCAGTCAGTGAGTATCTGTATATCCTTTCAGTGTGCTTTATCTGGAGACAATCTTGGAAAGCACAGTGAAACCATATTTTTAATCCAATGGTTTATTAACTAAAACTGTAGCCAGAAAAAAGACTCAATACTCTTTTCTTTATGGCCCAGATCAAGTCAGTTTATAAATTTTTAATGAAATGTTCCCTATTTATTTCCAAATAAAACTTCTTTTTATTTTAATTTCTATGTTGCATATTGCCTAAACAACTTCTCCATAAATTCTATGCTACTTTGTGCCATTATTTACATCTTTATGAATAAAATTGTCTGTATTAGAATATAAGTTAAATGAGACTAAGGATTTATTTTGTCTGTATAGAAAGTGTTCAACAAAATTTGTTAAAGGAATGAATAAATTGAGTAAAGGAGGTGTTTTATTATTTGTTAAATAGCTTCACAAATAATTCATTCTGGTTATTCTGTTTTAATTGGCCAAGATACTTCTTACAATTGGGCTAATTCTGCTTCTTTTTTCTCTTGCTTTGAAGCAGTACAAAACAAGCAGACACCTATGGCCTTTCCATATCTAAGGTGAGTCTAATCTAAATATCCATGATTTATACTTAAATTATGACTGACTAAAATGTGCTGAGAATCCTAAAACAAAATGATAGCTTTCTTAATATTTGCTTTGAATCAACATTGTTACTAGCTTCTTTGCTAATTGGTTGAGTGCTTTATAGATTTAAAAGAACATTAAGTAAGGTGGGATTTTGCATAAATATGCATACACACACACACACACACATCAACACCCCAAGTTAGACTAGACAGAAAACAACCCCTTAGACAGTCCCTCAAAAGGCTGGAACATTAGATGTGCATGCTTCAGTCTTCTTTTGTCCCCTGAGGAAGACGCCAAACAAGCTCAATGGGCCCTCTAAAACAGCGGGATGCTGCCTGGATCTTTTGTCTGCACTGGTCTCCAGGAATCTAGAGTATGCTGTCAGTGCTCCAAGACAGGTTAAACATAAGCCAGTCACTCCAGAAGCCTCCCCCAAAAGTCAGAATGTTAGTAACATGGTCCAGTCTTCTCTTTCCTTCCTTAGTGAGAAGCTGGAAGCTAAAAGTTTCCTCCCTGTTGTGTGCGTCCTTGTGCTAGGGAGGGACTATGATGAGAGGCAACCACAAATTTTTCTACCACTTTCAATGTGGTTGGTTTTGTGCTTGCTTGGGGGTGCAGGAGCCTCTTACCTGGCTTATAAATGTCTCATAAAAGGAACTGATCAGACTATTATAGTTGAATTGGTGTTTCTGTGGGAAGAAGGAGGATCTAGGGCTTCTTATTCTGCCCTCTTTCTAACATTCCTCTCACCTCCTGTCTTCTGTATTGTGTTAATTAATATATTGATGGTTCAGCAGACTGGGAGAGGCAGATCCACCCTCAATCTGAGTGGCCATCATTTAATCAGCTGCCAGCACAGCTAGAGTAAAGCAGGCAGAAGAAATTGGAAAGATTAGACTTGCTGAGTCTTCTGGCCTTTATCTTTCTCCTGTGATAGATACTTCCTGCTCTCGAACATCAGACTCCAAATTTTTTGGTTTTTCGACTCTTGGACTTACACCAGTGGTTTGCCAGGGGCTTTCGGGCCTTTGGCCACAGACTGAAGGCTGCACTGTCAGCTCCCTACTTTTGAGGTTGTGGGACTTGAACTAATTCACTGTTGGCTTCATTGCTCCTCAAGTTGCAGATGGCCTATCATGGGACTTTACCTTGTGATCATGTGAGTCAATTCTCCTTAATAAACTCCCTTCCATATATACATATATCCTATTAATTCTGTTCCTCTAGAGAACCCTGACATATATATACATATATATATATAGAGAGAGAGAGAGAGGAAGTTTTGACATTGGGAAGTGTGACTCCTCTAATTCTATTCTTCTTCAAGTTCTTTTTGGCTCTTTGAGGCTACTTGCAGTTTCATATGAATTTGAGGATCAACTTTTTCATTTTTGCAAATAATACTGTTGGACTACTGACATTAATTTTATTGAATATGTAGATTGCTGTTGGTGGTATTGACATCTTAACAATGTTAAGTCCCCTCATTAATAAACATAAATATATTTTCATTTGTTTAGATGTTCTTTAATTTCTTGCACAAACCTCTTGCACATCTAATCACATTCTGGATTCTACTTCTTGAAGGATCTGGGTTAACATCAATATCAAATAAGTCTACCCATTAAAATAAATTTATTTATATTTCTATTTGATTGCTTAATGAGCATTAGGTTTGGTTCTGTTTCGTTCAAGACATGAATTCCTTGATGGACAGTGAGATTAACATTAAATTAAGTAATTGTGATAACCAGATCTGTGGTTTATATTTCACACATATTAATGTGTAATATTTCTGTTCAGTGACCTTGAATTTTTGTAAGTAAAATATAGACAAATTTTCAGTCAGTTCCCACAGCACTTGACAAATATTTTTGATGTGATAATTATCTAACAGTATTGTGATAATTTCATAGTTTCTTCTACTATATTGTGAAATCCACAAAGTGGGAAAAAGTATCTTATCTTTATTTATATTCCTAATGCCTAGCAAAATCTCTAGGAAATAGTTGTTCTTCACAAAAGTTTATTGAATGAAAAAGAATACTAAACCCCAATAAGACTTAAATATTAAGGCAAATTTGTCTTAAACGTATTTAACACAGAAACTGGATAAATTATCTAAGAGAGAACACTGGAATTTAATAGAGTAGTGATAGGAAGCACTGAAAACAAAGAAGAAGAGAGAAGCCAGGCAGCTTTTTTGGCTGGGATCAGCTGGGAGTCTGGAGAGGCTCCCTACTGCAAGGAAAACATAAGTGAAAGACACACTCAGTGGTCCATATTCCCACCACAGACTTCTAGAAGCCTAGCCGTGGGAGAGCCTCTCAAGCTTCACAGGCCCTGAAACTAACATAAAATGCTGCCTGGAGACTACATAAAGTCATTGCTCCAGAGACTGAGCTCATTCTGGGTCCCACAAACCTCTGAGTCCTAAACAAATGCGGCATGGCACCATTTTGAGAACCTAGCCCCAACCAGACTGCATCCAGCCCTGCTGCTCAACACCCTCTGCATCTCCACATTACTGCAGCCCCATTTCCATTTCTCACCCACAGCTGTCACTGTTAGGGTTTGGCAGGAACCACTAGCAGTGACCTCATGCCACCCTGACTCCCATCAGAGGAGAAGTGACACATTTTCATGCACCCTGAGAACAAATTTCCCTGCTTATAGCCACCTGCATACTGCTGCAGCACTTAGGTTGAAGTGAAGTGTGTGACCCTCAGCCAAATCCCTATGGCTGCTCCCACAGAAAGCCACCATGCCCTCCCCCAGAAGCAGGGACATGGCACAGCTGCTACCCTCACCACAGCATTTTGCCTGTGGCCTGGGGATCACCCTCTTCCTGCCTATCACACCCAGCACATGCATGCACCACCAGGCAGCCTCTCAGGGTGATTGTCCAGCCCACCATTAACCCTGCAGAGCCCAAGCATGTCATCAAGGAACCTGTAAATAATTTTGCCCTGTCTACCACTGTTGGCACCTGAGTATTCCTCCCATTGTCTGAAGTCATGTCCGCACAACCTGCCGCTACCATTACAGTTGGCATCCACCTGTATGTGCCACATGTGGGTCTGGGGACTAGACTGGCTAGCCCATCACAGTCAGCACCCATTCCAGTGTAGACAGTTTGGGTCCTGGAGATTTTCACCACTGCTACTGCCATCACCAATGCCACACTCACTGCCCAGAAGCTCATGAACCCACTTACTTGCCTGGCCCACCACTGCCATCCTAAGAAACTAAACAAGCAACATAGAGACCCAACTTCAGGATGCCTGAACCTACTAATACCAGTGTCAGCATATATTACCCTGGCACCTAAGGACAGGTATGCTCAGCCCACCACTGCCACATCTGGGGCATAAAGGCAGGCCAACTTAGTGTCCCAGTTTTTAGCAAAACTTCACCACAGTTTCTACCATCAACCACACCCTAAGGTACTGAGGAAATAAGGTACTACTGACACTGTTTACAAATGAAGAAATCATACAGAGACTACACTATTCCTCACACCGAGAATCAAAGTCAAAGTGTCCAACCAAACCAACCCCATAGATACATCTTCAGGAAAAAGTCCTTTCCCAAGTAAGTAAATTTTTAAAATTGGAAGAAGCTACTATTACAGCAGATACAAAAATATTAATATAAGGACATGAGAAACATTAAAAAAGCAAATAAACATGACACTTCCAAAGGAACACACCAATCCTCCAGCAACAGAGCTCAATCAAAAAGAAATTTTAAAAATTACAGTAAAAGAATTTAAAATGTTGATACTAAATACGTCCAGTAAGACACAACATAATACTAAACACAAAGAAATAACAAAAAATTCAGCACATGAATAAGAAATTTACCAAAGAGATAGATATCATTAAAAAAACCCCAGAAATTCTGAAATTAAAGAATACATTGCATGAAATGCAAAATACATTTTAAAGCTTCAATATAGACTAGATCAAGCTAAAGAAATTATGTCAGAACTTGAAGAGGGGTATTTTGAAATAAACCAGTCAGACAAAAATAAAGACAAAAGTTTAAAAAAGATGAGCAAAAACTACATGACATATGGGACACCATAAAATGATCAAATATTGGTGTCACAGAAGGCAAAAAGAAAACAAGAGGTTTAGAAAGCCAATATAACAGGATTGCTGGCAAGATGGTCGAATGGGAACAGCTCTGGTCTGCAGCTCCCAGACAGATGGACACAGAAGGCGGGTGATTTCTGCATTTCCAACTGAAGTACTCCGTTAATCTCATTGGGACTGGTTGGACAGTGGGTGCAGCCCACAGAGGGCCAGCCGAAGCAGGGTGGGGTATCGCCTCACCTGGGAAGTGTAAGGGGTCAGGGAATCTTCTCCTTTACCCAAGGGAATCCTTGAGGTACTAAACCTGAGGAACCATGCACTCTGGCCCAGGTACGGTGCTTTTCCCATAGTCTTTGCAACCTGCAGACCAGGAGACCCCCTCCAGTGCCTACCCCACCGGAGCCCTGGGTTTCAAGCACAAAACTGGGCAGCCGTCTGGGCAGACACCTAACTAGCTGCAGGAGTTTTTGTTTTCCATACCACAGTGGCACCTGGAATGTCAGCGAGACAGAATCATTCACTCCCCTGGAAAAAGGTGCTGAAGCCAGGGAGCCAAGTGGTCTGGCTTGGTGGGTCCCACCCCTATGGAGCCCAGCAAAATAAGATCCACTGGCTTGAAATTCTTGCTGCCAGCACAGCAGCAGCCTGAGATCGACCTGAGACGCTGGAGCTTGGTTTGGGGAGGAGCATCAGTCATTGCTGAGGCTTAAGTAGGCAGTTTAATCCTAACAGTGTAAACAAAGCCTCAGGGAAGTTCGAACTGGGCAGAGCCCACTGCAGCTCAGCAAGACCACTGTGGCCAGACTGCCAGATTTCTCCTCTCTGGGCAGGGCATCTCTGAAAAAAAAGGCAGCAGTCCCAGTCAGGGACTTATAGATAAAACCCCCATCTCCCTGGGACAGAAATAATGGGCAAAATAACCAGGCAGCATCATAATGACAGGATCAAATTAACACATAACGATGTTAACCTGAAATGTAAACGGCCTAAATGCCCCAATTAAAAGACACAGACTGGCAAATTGGATTAAAAGACCCATCAGTGTGCCATATTCAGGAGACTCATCTCACGTACAAAGACACACATAGGCTCAAAATAAAGGGATGGAGGAATATTTACCAAGCAAATGGAAAAAAAAAAAAAAAAGGAGAAGTTACAATCCTAATCTCTGATGAAACAGACTTTAAACCAAAAAAGATCAAAAGAGACAAAGATGGGCATTACATAATGGTAAAGGGATCAATGCAATAAGAAAGGCTAACTCTCCTAAATATATATGTACCCAATACAGGAGCACCTAGATTCATAAAACAAGTTCTCAGAGACCTACAAAGAGACTTAGACTCCCACATATTAATAGTGGGAGACTTTAACATCCCACTGTCAATATTAGATCAATGAGACAGAAAATTAACAAGGATATTCAGGACTTGAACTCAGCTCGGGACCAAGCAGGCATAATAAACATTTACAGAACTCTCCACACCAAGTCAACAGAACATACCTTCTTCTCAGCACCTCATTACACTTATTCTAAAATTGACCACATAATTGGACGTAAAAAACTCCTCAGCAAATGCAATGTAATGGAAATCATAATAAACTGTCTCTCAGATCACAGCGCAATTAAATTAGACCTCAGGATTAAGAAGCTCACTCAAAACCGCATAACTACATGGAAACTGAACAACCTGCTCCTGAATGATTACTGGGTAAATAATGAAATGAATGCAGATAAAAGATGTTCTTTGTAAACAATGAGAATGAAGACACAATATACCAGAATCTCTGGGACACATTTAAATCTGTGTAGAGTGAAATTTATAGTACTAAATGCTCACAAGAGAGAAGATGAAAGATCTAAAATTGATACACTAACATTAAAATTAAAAAATCTAGAGAAGCAACAACAAACAAATTCAAAAGCTAGCAGAAGGCAAGAAATAACTAAGATCAGAGCAGAACTGAAGGAGACAGAGACATGAAAAACCTTTCAAAAAATCAATGAATCCAGAAGGTGGTTTTCTGAAAAGATCAATAAAGTAGATAGACCGCTAGCCAGACTAATAAAGAAAAAGAGAGAAGAATCAAATAGACACAATAGAAATGATATAGGGGATATCACCACTGATCCCACAGAAATACAAACTACCATCAAAGAATACTATAAGCACCTCTACACAAATAAACTAGAAAATCTAGAAGAAAGGGATAAATTTCTGGAGACATACACCCTCCCAAGACTAAAGCAAGAAGTCAAATCCCTGGATAGACCAATACCAAGTTCTGAAATTGAGGCGGTAACTAACAGCCTACCAATCAAAAGAAGTCCAGGACCAGATGAATTCACAGCTGAATGCTACCAGAGATACAAAGAGGAGCTGATACCATTCCCTCTGAAACTATTCCAAACAGGAGAAAAAGAAGGACCCCTCCCTAACTCATTTTTTGAGGCCAGCATCATCCTGATACCAAAACCTGGCAGAGACACAACAACAACAAAAAATTTCAGCCCAATAACCCTGATGAATATCCATGTGATAATCCTCAATAAAATACTGGCAAACCAAATCCAGCAGCATATCATAAAGCCTATCCACCACGATCAAGTTGGCTTCATACCTGGGATGCAAGGCTGGTTCAACATACATAAATCACTAAACATAACCCATCACATAAATCAAACCAATGACAAAAACCACATGATTATCTCAATAGATGCAGAAAAGGCCTTCAACAAAATTCAACACCCTTTCATGTTAAAACCTCTCAATAAACTAGTTAGCAATGGAATGTATCTCAAAATAATAAGAGCTATTTATGACAAACCCACAGCCAATATCATACTCAATGGGCGAAAACTGGAAACATTCACTTTGAAAACTGGCACAAGACAAGGATGCCCTCTCTCACCACTCCCATTCAACATAGTATTGGAAGTTCTGGCCAGGACAATCAAGCAAGAGAAAGAAATAAAGGGTATTCAAATAGGAAGAGAGGAAGTAAAATGGTCTCTGTTTGCAGATGACATGATTGTATATTCAGAAAACCCCATCCTCTCAGTCCAAAATCTCCTTAAGCTGATAAGCAACTTCAGCAAAGTCTCAGTATACAAAATCAATGTGCAAAAATCACAAGCATTCCTATACACCAATAACAGACAAGCAGAAAACCAAATCATGAGTGAACTCCCATTCACAATTGCCACAAAGAGAATAAAATACCTAGGAATAGAACTTACAAAGGATGTGAAGGAGCTCCTCAAGGAGAACTACAAACCACTGCTCAAGGAAATAAGAGAGAACACAAACAAATGGAAAAACATTCCATGCTCATGGATAGGAAGAATCAATATCATAAAAATGGCCATACTGCCCAAAGTAATTTATAGATTCACTGATATCTCCATCAAGTTACCATTGCCTTTCTTCACAGAATTGGAAAAAACTACTTTAAAGTTCATATGGAACCAAAAATAGCCCATATAGCCAAGACAATCCTAAGCAAAAGGAACAAAGCTGGAGGCATCATGCTACCTGACCTCAAACTATAGTAGAAGGCTACAGCCACCAAAACAGCATGGTACTGGTACCAAAACAGATATATAGACCAACGGAACAGAACACAGGTCTGAGAAATAATACTATACATCTACAACCATCCGATCTTTGACACACCTGACACAAACAAGCAATGGGGAAAAATATTCCCTATTTAATAAATGGTGTTGGCAAAACTGGCTAGCTATATGCAGAAAACAGAATGGACTCCTTCCTTACACAACATACAAAAATCAACTCAAGATAGATTAAAGACTTAAATGTAAGAACTAAAACCATAAAAATTCCTAGAAGAAAACACAGGCAATACTATTCAGGACACTGGCATGGGCAATGACTTCATGTGTAAAACACTGAAAGCAATGGCACCAAAAGCCAAAATTGACAAATAGGATCTAATTAAACTAAAGAGCTTCTGCACAGCAAAAGAAACTATCATCAGTGTGAACAGGCAACCTACAGAGTGGGAGAAATTTTTACAATGTATCCATCTGACAATGGGTTAATATCCAGAATCTACAAAGAACTTAAACAAATTTACAAGGAAAAAAACAACTTCAGCAAAAAGTGGGCAAAGGATATGAACAGACACTTCTCAAAAGAAGACATTTATACAGCCAACAAACATATGAAAAAATGCTCATCATCACTGGTCATTAGAAAAATGCAAATAAAAACCACAATGAGATACCATCTCACGCCAGTTAGAATGGCAATCATTAAATGTCAGGAAACAGCAGATGCTGGAGAGGATGTGGAGAAATAGGAACCCTTTTACACTGTCGATGGGAGTGTAAATTAGTTCAACCATTGTGTAAGACAGTGTGGCGATTCCTCAAGGATCTAGAACTAGAAATACAATTTGACTCAACAATCCCATTTCTGGGTATATACTCAAAGTATTATAAATCATTGTACTGTCAAGACACTGAGCACATATGTTTATTGTGGCACTATTCACAGTAGAAAAGACTTGGAACCAACCCAAAAGTCCATCAATGATAGACTGGATAAAGAAAATGTGGCACATATACACCATGGAATACTATGTAGCCATAACAAAGGATGAGTTCATGTTTTTTGCAGGGACATGGATGAAGCTAGAAACCATCATTCTCAGCAAACTATTACAAGAACAGAAAACCAAACAATGCATCATCTCACTTATAAGTGGGAGTTGAACAACGACAAAACATGGACACAGGGAGGGGACTGTCACACACTGGGGCCTATTGGGGGGTGGGGAGCTAGGGGAGGGATAGTGTTAGGAGAAATACCTAATGTAGGTGATGGGTTGATGGTTGCAGCAAACCACCATGGCATGTGTATACCCATGTAACAAAACTGCATGTTCTGTACATGTACCCTAGAACTTAAAGTATAGTATAAAAAAAGAAAAACAATATAGCAAAATAATAAGTGAAAATATCCAAAGTCTAACAAGAGATTTAGACATCTATATACAGCAGTTTCAAAGATATCCAAACAGATACATTTCAAAAATTCTCCTCCATGTCACATTATAGTCAAACTGTCAAATGTCAAATCCAAGGAAAACACTTCAAAACAGCAAGAGAAGAGTATGTAGTCACTTATAAACACCACTCCCTCCAGACTAATAGCAGATATTTCAGCAGAAATCATACAGGTTGGGATATAATGGTATTAAATACTCAAAGGGCTGAAAGAAAAACGTGTCAGCCAAATATATAAATATATAATATCCAGCAAAGTTATCCTTTACAAATGTAGGAGAAATAAATTATTCCCTAGATGAGGTAAAGCTGAGGGAATTCATCACCACCAGACTGACCCTGTGATAAATATATAAAAGTGTTCTACACATGGAAGTGGAAACTAATAAACTATCATTAAGAAAACACAGAAAAATGTAAAACTACTGGTACAGCAAATACACAAGAAAGAAAAAGCTGAAATGTTGCCACCAAAGAATACCACCAAACCCCGCTGATAAACAACAGGAGAAAAATAATTTAAAAAAGGATAGGCAAAACTATCAGAAAAGAACAAAATGACAAAAATAGCCCACATATATCAATAATAGCCTTGAATGTGAACAAATTAAACTTTTGGCTTAAAATATATAGACTGACTGAATGGACATAAAAACATGACCCAATATTTGCTGCCTGCAAAAACTCATCTCATTTGGGAATACCCACATATGCTGAAAGTAAAAGAATGGAAAAAGATATTCCATGCAAACAGAAGCCAAAAGTGAGCATAAGTAGTCATGCTTTTGTCAGATAAAACACACTGTATGTCAAAAACAGTAAAAAGAGTCAAAGAGGGTCATTATATAATGACAAAGGGATTAATTCAGCAAGATAACATGCAAATTCTAAACATATATGCACCCAACATCAGAGCACCTAGATAAATAAAACAGATATAATTAGATCTAAAGCGAGAGGTAACATTCAATACAATAATAGTTGAGGACCTCGGCACTCCACACTCAGCATAAGACAGATCAATTAGAAAGAAAATAATAAAAAAAAAAATTTGACTTAAACTGCACATTGGAGCAAATGAACCTTACACACATTTACAGAACATTTTATCCAATAACTGCAGAATACATGTTCTCCTCATTGGCACCCAGAACTTTCTCCATAATAGACCATTTATTAGGTCTATTTGTTGAGACTTGTCTATTTAAAAAATTGAAATAACATCAAATAGCTTCTCAGACCAAAGTGAAATAAAACTAGAAATCAAAATCACAAGGAACATTGGAAACTACAAATTCATGGAAATTAAACAGCATGGTCCTGGATGATCATTGAGTCAAAAAAAAGAAATTAAGATAGAAATCAAAAAATTTCTTGAAACAGATGAAAATTGAAACAAGCCATTTCAAAAACCTATGGGATACAGCAAGAGCCGTGTTAAAAAGGATGTTTACAGCAATAAACACCTAAGTCAAAAAAGTAGAAAGATTTCAAATAAGCAATCTAATATTGCACATCAACTAGAAAAGCAAAATCAAACCAAAACTAAAAAATTAGCATAAAGAAAAAATAATGATAAAGATCAGAGCAGAACTAAATTAAATAGAGACCAAAAATACAAAGGATCAACAAAATTTAAAGTTGTTTTTTGAAAATATAGACAAAATTGATAAATCATTTGCTAGGCTAACCAAGACAAAAAGAGAGAAGATCCAAATAAACAAAATGAGAAATGAAAAATGAGACATTACAACTGATACCATAGAAATACAAAAGATCTTAAGAGATTCTTATGAACAGCATACATTAAAAAACTAGAAATCCCAGAGAAAATGAATACATTTCTGGACACATCCAGAAATTGAATACCAAGATTCAATCACGAAAAAATAGAATACCTGAATAGAGTAGTAATGAGTAATGAAATTGAATGAGTAATAAAATGTCTGAAAACAAAGAAAAGCCCAGGATCTGATGGATCACTGTCAAGTTTTACCAAACTTTCAAAGAGGAATTAACACAGATCCTGGAAGAAAATAGTATCACTTGGTCGGTCAAGAATTTGCATACATCACGTTAAATTAATTGCACCTTCACGGTGGGCAAAGTTTTCTTTAATCCTATCTCCTATTGCTTATCACCCCAGCTGATGAAGCCTCAGCCCACTAGTCTTCCTTCCACTAGTCTTCCAAGAGTGCTTCATGCTAAAATGCACTGTTGACATCTGTGGGTGCCATAAGAAAGGTGACTATGGCATTCAATATTATTCCAAGGGGCTGCCTCTCATACACCAGTTGTTAGTAAGCCAGTGGCAGAAACCTGCTTTCTACAACAATAGGCATGTGGCACAAAGAACAGGCATTACCATGGATTCACTCATCTTTCTGGGAAAGGCTGGTGACCATGGTTTGGAGAGGTGGACCTTATATACACACACCTTCATGGCATTGGGTGTAGGCCTGGCCATAACGGTATCCCTGACTTTGGCATTTGCTGTCAGGAGTCTTGCCAGGAGGCGTCATGCTGCTTCCGACTTTGTGATGTGCCCTATATCTGCTTTCAATAAAAAAGAAAATGAAAATTTAAAAAATAAAAATAAATAAATTTTTTCTTTTATGCTCTTTACAGTGTTATGCATGATTTCCTCGATCAATAAACATTTGTTGATTACTTACTATTGTTAGAAGGAAAGCAGTTTTAATTGGATGGGTTTGTATGAGTACCATTGGTTTTAGATTTGTTAGAGGAGATGTCTTCAGGTTGAACAGATTTCAGTTGTTTTGGCATATGGGGTCATGTTAACCAGTATAAAAGAGTATAGAAAGTCAACTGGGTGTGATTATAAGTGTGTAAAAGAGTTTAATGAAGAAAATAATAAGCATTTGGTAATAAACTTGCAGCATAGGATAATTTGCCACATAGGCTAAAGGACACTTTTTATACTGATACTAAAGGAGTCAATAGCTGGTATGACTGCATTTCCTACTCTATATTGGATTACACCCGCAGCTGTCTCAATCGTTTTTGTCATTTTAGTGTCAGCATATTGGACTACTGAGTGCACTATATGATGGCAACAGCTGGACAACTGCTGGACTGCTGTGTCTAATTATGATAGCAGATGGCTCTGTCATGACAATTAATTTTGAGATGTGCCACATGCTGAGGATACAAATTTTATCCTATTTATACCAGGGTAAAGATTTAATAATTTTAAGAAATAAGAATTTTAAAGGGCAATACATACCAAAAAAAAAGTGTTAAGGTAAAATAAGCACTTTTAGCTCTCTATTGTCAAAATAGAGTCTGCTTTGACTAATCAATGCTATAATTTTGACTAAGTCCTCCTTTGACTAATCAATGCTATAATGACAATGATAGCTTTTGTCAAATTTGACTTTTTCCCCCTCAATGGACTCTCAAGAGAAGAATTTGATGGAGGAAATAAGTTATTTTATTTCTATGCCATAAGGACTACTTCCTCTTGAACTGATTAAATAAACGTTTCTAATACACATCTGTATTTGATAAAAATTTGCCATTTCTCAGTGAGAAAGCTGCTATAAAAGATTAAGTGTGACAAATTTTACCTTAGTCATGATGAAACTTTGGTGGTGTTAAACATCAATAAATCAAATATATCTCATCAGGTATGTTCATTTCTAAATTATTCAAACTTACTCCACTACCACCACTCAACCTGTATCATTGAGTTCATGTTAATTTTAATACCAGAAATTGTCCAGTACTGGAAAGCAACGTGTTTTAGTGGAAAGTACAGTGATTTAGGAGTCAAAAAATGGTTTTAATGATGTATCTTGATAATGACCCTTTAATAAAAAGTAACACTGCTGAATTTCAGTTTTCTAATCAGTAAAGTAAGAATAGCATCAACCCAGTTTTCAGGGTTTTTTTCTAATTATTAAATGAAGTAACAGCAACGAGAACACTTTGAAAATGTAAATAAGACCATAAATATAGAAATAATATTTTGTCATTATGTTATTTGGGCAATTTCTACCTTCAGGTAAGGAAAAATCACTTATCTATGCTCCTTCTTTGGAAGGAGGTATCAACACATCTGAATCTTGAAAGAAATTGAAGATCTCTTGGCCTCTAAATTCACTTGCATGTTGAATTGTATTCAACATAGTTCTCAGTAGTGAGGTATGTTTATTACTTACTTGAACAAAAGGCCTTTTGCCACACAAACTCACACACACACAAAATAATTCTAAAATCCTTACAGGCTTAGCAGTTTGACAGTCTTACAGATGTGTAGATCTTAAAATCATAGACTTCTGTGGTAAGAAAGAACCTTCATAGTTATGTAATCTCTTCTGTAACATACATAACCTGTGTTTCAGCCTGGGTTCAAATCTCTGAAGTAACATAGCATTTACTTTCTGAGATAAATATTAGAAAAAACTTATTTATATTGACCCCCAAAATTGCCTATGTACATCTTCTACCCACTGGAGTCCTGGCTTTCCTGAAGACCTCATAGGATACTCTAATCCCTTTTCCCCATGACAGCCTTTAAGTTATTGGAAATTTGCTCTCAGGACCATCCAATTTTCTTTATTTCAGGTCAAACTTTTGATGTTACTTGAAATGCTTTTCTTGTAACACAATTTAGTTTATAGGGAAGCTATTGCAGTGGTCCCAAGAAGAGGCAGTGAGAACCTAACTTAGGGTGCTTGCTCTGGAACTGAAAGGAGAGATCAATGCAAAAATATATTATGGAGCTAGATAAAAAACAGGACTTAAAAACAAATTGGTTTTGTGTGGCCTGTAAGAAGTCAAAGATGACACTGATATTTCAAGCCTACGTCGATGGTAAAACAGAAAGTGGAAAGATATTGGCATCATTCACGTGAATAAAAATGTAGAAGATTGAGTTTCAGAGGGGAGAAGCTAATCTGATGTCTAGAAACACACTTTTAGCTACAGATAGGATACATAAATGAAAATGAGTAATGCACCATTGAAAATATGAACATAGAACTTGAGTACACAAGACAAAAGTAAAAACAACAAAATATTGAAGACTTCTGGCCAAAATTAATATTCAAAAGAGATCTGTTATAATACAGTAAGAGTTGGTGAGGCCTGTGGTAAACTAGAAAATGCATGCTCAATTTGAATGCTGACCATACAAACCATATCTGTAAATCAAGTTTGGTATAGAGATTGCCAGCTTATTATCTCTGGTATGTGTCAGGATGAGAGTTAAGAAAAAAATCCCAAGCAACAACATGCTTTTGTACAAAAAGGAGTGTGAACCAGAAAAGCAGAATATAAAATTGCATGAAACTGAGGAGTAGTTAATAAAGGAGAAAGAGGAGAGCTAAGTGCATATGCAGAATTACAACAGCCAGGGAAGAGACAAATGAAAATAAGTCAAATGGCAAAGAGCACTAAGATGAAAAGACTGTTGGGTATTTTAGTCAGTGACTCCCCTGAGTGACATAGTACATTTTAAAGTGTCATGGGAAGGGTTTACAGAATAATTTGGACAATAGGATTTTAGAAGCATAAATATATTATTATTTTAAGAATTTTGTAGTGAAGAGAATTGAAAGACAGCATTGCAGCTTGGGGGGGTGATATTGTTTGACTGTGTCCCCACCCAAATCTCATCTTGAATTTTAGTTCCCATAATCCCCACATGTCATGGGAAGGACCTGGTAGGAGGTATTTTATCCTGGGGGTAGTTAACCTCATCCTGTTTTCATGATAGTGAGTGAGTTCTCATGAGATTTGATGGTTTTATAAGGGGCTTTTCTCCCTTTCTCTTGGCACTTCTCTCTCCTGTCACCTTGTGAAGAAGGACGTGCTTGTTTACCTTTCCACCATGATTGTAAGTTTCCTGAGGCCTCCCCAACAATGCAGAACCATGGATAAATTAAACCTCTTTCCTTTATAAGTTACTCAGTCTTGAGCATTTCTTCATAGCAGCATGAGAATGGACTAATACAGTTAATTGGTACTGCAGAGAGTGGGGTACTACTATAAAGAAACCTGAAAATTTGGAAGCGACTTTGGAACTGAGTGACAGGCTGAGGTTGGAACAGTTTGCAAGGCTCAGAAGAAGACAGAAAGATGTGGGAAATTTGGAATTTCTTAGAGATTTGATGAATGGCTTTGACCAAAATGCTGATAGTGATATGGACTATGAACTCCAGGCTGAGGTGATCTCAGATGGAGATGAGGAACTTGTTGGAAACTGGAATGAAGGTGACTCTTGCTATGCTTTAGCAAAGATATTGGCAGCATTTTTCCGTGCCGTAGAGATTTGTGGAACTTTGAACTTGACAGGGATGATTTAGGGTGTCTGGCAGAATAAATTTGTAAGTGGCAAAGCTTTCAAGAGGAAGCAGAGCATAAAAGATTAGAAAATTTGCAGCCTGATGATGTAATAAAAAACAAAAATTCATTTTCTGGGGAGAAATTCAAGCTGGCTGTAGAAACTTGCATAAGTAATGAAGTGCCAAATGTTAATCACCAAGACAATGGGAAAAACGTCTCCGAGGCATGTCAGATAACTTCAGTGCAGCCCCTTCCATCACAGGTCCAGAGTCCCAGGAGAAAAAAAATTATTTCCTGGGCCATGCCCAGGGCACCCTGCTGTGTGCAGCCTAGGGACTTAGTGCCCTGCATCCCAGTGACTCCAGTAGTGGCTAGAATGGGCCAAAATATAGCTTGGGCCATTGCTTCCGAGGGTGCAAGCCCTAAACCTTGGCAGCTTCCATGTGATGTTGGTCCTGTGTGTGTGCAAAAGACAAGAACTGAGGTTTGAGAACCTCTGCCTAGGTTTCAAAGGATGTTTGGAAACACCTGGATATCCAGGCAGAAGTCTGCTGCAGGGTGAGCCTTCATGAAGAACCTCTGCTGGGCAGTGGGGAAAGGAAACGTGGGGTCAGAGCCTCCACACACTGGGGCACTGCCTAGTGGAGCTGTGAGAAGAAGGCCAACGTGATTGAGACACCAGAATCGTAGACCCACCAACAGCTTGCATTGTGCACCTGGAAAAGCCGCAGACACTTAGTTCCAGCACAAAAGCAGCTAGGAGGGAGGCTATGCTCTACAAAGCCACAGGGGTAGAGCTGCCCAAGGCCGTGGGAGCCCATCCTTTGCATCAGTGTGTCCTAGATGTGAGACGTGAAGTCAAAGACGATCATTTTGGAACTTAAGGTTTAATGACTTCCCTATTGTATTTTGGACTTTCCTATAACCTCTAACCCCTTCATTTTGGCCAATTTCTCCCATTTGAAATGGGTATATTTACCCAACACATGTTCCCTGATTGAATCTAGGAAGTAACTAATTTTCTTTTGATATTACAGGCTCGTAGGCAGAAGAGACTTGCCATGTCTCATATGAGACATTGGACTTGGATTTTTGAGTTAATGCTGGAATTAAGACTTTGGGGGATTGTTGGGAAGGCATGACTGGTTTTGAAATGTGAAAGGAACATGATTTTTGGGAGGGGCCAGGGATGGAATAATATGGTTAGGCAGTGTGCTGACACCCAAATCTCATCTTAAATTGTAATCCCCATAATCCACACATGTCATGGGTGGGACCCAGTGAGAGGTAATTTAATCATAGAGGTGGTTACCCTTATGCTGTTCTCATGACAGTGAGTGAGTTCACGAGATCTGATGGTTTTATAAGGGGCTTTTACCCCCTTTGCTCAGCACATTTCTCCCCTGCCACCTTGTGAGGAAGAGCGTGTTTGCTTCTCCTTCTGCCTTGATTGTAAGTTTCCCAAGGCTTCCCTTGTCCTGCGGAGCTGTGAGTCAATTAAATGTCTTTCCTTTATAAATTACCCAGTCTCAAAGATTTCTTCACAGCAGCACGAGAATGGATTAATACAGGGAGTTAATTATTTGTTTTCATTGTGAACATTCAAAATCATCTCTTCTAGCTTTTAAGAACATACACTGAATTATTGTTAACCTTATTCATCTTATAGTGCTGTATAACACTTATTCCACTCACCTTGCTGTAACTTTGTATCCATTAACCAGCCTCCCCTTTTTCTCCTTCCCCAACACCTTTCCCAGCCTCTAATAACCACAATTTTTCTCTAAACTTCTACGAGCTCAATTTAATTTTTTTTAGCTCCCACATATGAGTTACAACATACAGTGTTTATCAGAAATAAATATTTTAAAATAAGTATTGTGTAGTCTAAGAGTACAGTGTCTATACATTCTAAAGTAGGATATAATAATATGCTAGCCTTCACATCCATGCACCACTCACTCACAGACTCACCCAGAGCAATCTTCTGGGCTGCAAGATTTACTCATGGTAAGTGCTCTATACAGGTATTGTTTTTTGAATATTTTATATTATATTTTTACTGTAACTTTTCTATGTTTAAATATGTTTAGATATTCAAATACTGACCATTGTTTTCCAATTGCCTACACTATTGAGTGCAGTAACATGCTATACAGGCTTGTAGTCTAGAAGGATTAGGCGGTATCATATAGCTTAGGTATGTAGTAGGCTATAGTAGTGAGGTTTCTGAAGTACATTCTAAGATGTTTGCACAACAAATGAAATTTTCTAACTATGTATCTATGTCATTAAGCAATGCACGACTGTACAATGTGCAAATGTAAACACTTCCACCACTTTGTTTCCTCTTTGAGGTAAAAAAAAGATGAAAATTTATTTATCTTAACTCTCAAAGCAACATATTTTCTCATTTAGTAATATAGTTTAGGTAATATATTCTCATAATGAAGAATAATCCAGTTATAGGCATAAACCAGTGACATTATTATGGATGAAATCCTGTGAGAGAAACAATTAAAGCAAAATTCATTTCCTCAAACAAAATTATTGAAATCTCTGTTAAAGTAAGTTATCTTGAAGACTTGCAGTCTTTTTTTTTTCCTCTTTATTTTATTTTATTTCAATAGTTTTGGGAACACACGTGGTTTTTTAGTTACATGACTAAGTTCTTTAGTGGTGACTTCTGAGATTTTGATGCACTTGTTACCTGAGCAGTGCACACTCTTACCAATGTGTAGTCTTTATCCCTCACCATTCTGCCACCCTTTCCCTGAGTCCTCAAAGTCCATTATATCACTCTGTACCTTTGCATCCTCATATCTTAGCTCCAACTTATAAGTGAGAACATATGATATTTGGTTTTCCATTTCTGAGTTACTTCACTTAGAATAATGGTTTCCAACTTCATCCAGGTTGCTGGAAATGCCATTATTTCATTCCATTTTATGGCTGAGTAGTATTCCATGTTGGATATATACTACTTTTAAAAATCCATGCATTGATTGATGGGCATTTAGGTTGGTTCTATATTTTCGCAATTGTGAATTGTGCTGCTAAAAACATTCATGTGCAAGTGTCTTTTTTAATATAATGACTTCTTTTGCTTTGGGAAAATACCCAGTAGTGGGATTGCTGGATTGAATGGTACTTCTACTTTTAGTTCTTTAGGGAATCTTCATGCTGTTTTCAGTAGTGGTTATACTAGTTTACATTCCCACCAGCAGTACAAAAGTGTTTCCTTTTCACCATATCCATGCCAATGTCTATTTTGATTTTTAAATTATGGTCATTCCTAGAAGAGTAAGGAGGTATCTCATTGTGGTTTTCATTTGCATTTCCTTGATAATCGGAGATGTTGAGCATTTTTTCCATATGTTTGTTGGCCTTTTGTATATCTTCTTTTGAGAATTGTCTATTCGAGTTATTTTCTTGCTGATTTGTGAAGAATGTCGCTGGTATTTTGATAGAGACTGAATTGACTCTGTAGATTGCTTAGGGTCATATGAACATTTTAACATTTTTGACTCTTCCAATCCATGAACATGGAATATCTTTCCAGTTTTTGGTGTCCTCTAAATTCTTTTGTCAGTATTTTATAGTTTTCATTATGAAGATCTTTCACTTAGGTTAAGTAAATTCCTAGCTATTTAATTTTATTTCTGGCTATTGTAAATGGGATTATATTTAAAACTCTCTTTTGATTTTACAATGTTACCATATAAAAATCCTACCAATTTTTGTATGCTGATTTTGTGTTCTCCAACCTTATAGAATTTGCTTATGAATTCTAAAAGTATTTTTCACGGAATCTTAAAATTTTTCCAAATATAAGATCATATCATCTGCAAACGTAGATCACTTGACTTCTTCCTTTCCAATTTGGAGGCCCTTTATATATTTCTCTCATCTGATTGCTCTAGATAAGAAGTCCAGAACTATGCTGAATAACAGTGGTGACAAAGGGCATCCTTGTAATGTTCCCGATCTTAGAGGAAAGGCTTTCAGTTTCTCCATTTTTAGTATAATGCTAGCTGTGGGTCTGTCATATACAGGTTTTATTATACTGAGGTATGCTCTTTTTATACCTGGTTTTTTAGGGTGTTTATCATGAAGGGATGTTGAATTTTACAAAATGTTTTTTTTAACATCAATTGAAATAATTATATATTTTTGTTTTTCATTCTGCTGATATATCACATGGACTGATTTTCATAGGTTGACTCATCCTTGCATCCCTGAAATAAAATTCCACCTGGTCATCATGACTGATCGTTTCAATGTGTTGTTTAATTCAGTTTGCTAGTATTTTGTGGAGGATTTTTGCATCAATCTTTATCAGATATATTGGTTTGTAGTTTTCTTTTTTTTTTTTTTTGATGTGTCTGTGTCTGGTTTTGGTATCAACGTAATACTGACCATATAGGATGAGTTCGAATATGCTTCCTTCTTCTCTATATCTTGGAATAGTGTGAGTAGGATTGGTATTAGTTCTTTAAATGTTTAGAATTCAGCAGTGAATCTATTAGATTCTGGACTTTTCTTTATTGGAAAATGTTTTATTACAGCTTTGTTCTTGTTAGTTGTTATTGATCTGCTCAGATTTTGAGTTTCTTTATAGTTCAATTTTGTTAAGTTGATGTGTCTAGAAATTTGTCCATTTCCTATGGATTTTTCAACTTATTGGTATATAGTTGCTCCTAGGAGTCGCTAATGAACTTTTGAATTTTATCAATATCCATTTTAATGTCTCTTTTTCAACTCTGATTTTATTGTAACTTCTCTCTTTTTTTCTTAATCTGGCTAATCATTTGTTAATTTTGCTTATCTTTAAAAAGAACACCTTTCTGTTTAATTTGTCTTTTCTATTATTTTCTTTATTTCTGTTGCATTTATTTCTGCTCTAATCTTTATTATTTCATTTCTCCTACTAATTTTGAGTTCAGTTTTTTCTTACTTTTCTAGGTCTTTAAGATGCATTGTTAGGTTGTTTATTTGGTATTCCTTCTGTTTAAATGTAGGCACTTATAGCTATAAATTTCCACCTTAGTACTGCTTTTGTTGTATCCCATAGGTTTTTGTATATTGTGTTTCCATTATCATTTGCTTCAGAAAAACTTTCAATATCCTTCTTAATTTCTTAATTGACCCACTGGTGATTCAGGAGGATGTTGTTTTAATTTCCATCTGTTTCTGTGGCTTCCGAAATTCCTCTTGTTATTGATTACTTGTTTTACTCCATTGTGGTCAGAGAAGATTTTTGACATCATTTCCATCATTTGAATGTTTTAAGACTTGTTTTGTGACTTAATATATGATCTGTCCTTGAGAACGATCCATGTGCTGAGGAAAAGAATATGTATTCTGCAGCTCTTGGATGATATATTTTGTAAATATCCATTAGATCCATTTGGTCTATAGTGCATATTAAGTCTGATGTTTACTTTTTTACTTTCTTTCTCAGAGATTTTTCCAGTGCTGAAAGTGGGGTGTTGAAACTTCCAGCTATCACTGCATTTGGGCCTTTGAAATGAGTGTGAATAATATTTGCTTTATTTTTTTGGTGCTGCAGTGTTAGGTGCATATATGTTTAAAATTGTTATATCTTCTTGCTGAATTGATCCCTTTATCATTATATGTTGATCTTCTTTGTCTCATAGTTTTTTTTTCTTGAAATCTATTTTGTCTGATATAGGAATAGCTAGTCTGGCTCTTTTTTGATTTTCATTGCCATGGAATATCTTTCTTCATCACTTTATTTTCATTATATGTAAATTTTTATAGTTAAAGTGTGTTTCTTGTATACAACAGATTAATGGATCTTTTTTGTCCCCAGTCAGCCACTCTGTGTCTTTCGATTGGAGAGTTTATTCCATTTATATTCAATGTTATTATTGGTAAATAAGGACTAACTCCTACTGTTTTATTTGTTTTCTTGTTTTGTGATCTTCTTTTTGTTCTTTCCTTCCTTCATGTTTTTCTTTCATTGAAGGTAATTTTCACTGGTGATATGATTTCGTTCCTTGTTTTTATTTTGTGTGTATATGTTGTATGTTTTCTGGTTTGCAGTTACCGTGAGGGTTGCAAATACTATCTTATAACCCATTATTTTAAGTTGTTAACAACTTCACCCTGTTTGCAAAGGCAAACAAACAAAAAAGAAAACTAATAAAGACCCTACACTACCTTTGTCATTCTACTTTTTTACTTTTTGTTGTTTCTATTTATAACTTATTGTATTGTCTAGGTCATAAAAAGGTTGAAGTTAGTATTTTTTTATTGGCTCATCCTTTAGTCTTTCTACTTAGGATAGAAGTAGCTTACACACCACAGTTACAGTGTTATAGTAGTCTGTGTTTTTCTGTGTACTTCCTGTCTGTTACCAGTAAGTTTTGTACTTTTAGATGATATCTTATTGCTCATCATCATCTTTCTCTTTCTGAATGAAGTACTCTCTAGCATTTCTTTTAGGACAGGTCTGGTGTTTATGAAGTCCCTCAGAAGCTTTTGTTTGCCTGGGAAAGACCTTATTTCTCTTTCATGTTTAAAGGATATTTTAACTAGGTGTGGTATGCTAGTGTAAATTTTTTTCAGCATGTTAAATATATGTCTTGCCACTCTCTCCTGGCCTGTAAAATTTCCACTGAAAAGTCTTCTCTCAGACATATTGCAGCTTTATTGTATTAAAGATGTTATTATTTCTTTACTTTCTCTTGTTTCTTTTTTTGTTGTTGTTGTTGTTTGTTATGGATCTTGTATTAGTCTGTTTTCACACTGCATAAATAACTACCTGAAACTGGGTAATTTATTAAACAAAAATGTTTATTTGACTCACAGTTCCACAGGCTTAACAGGAAGCATGAATGGGAGGTCTCAAGAAACCTACAATCATGGTGGAAGATGAAGGGGAAGCAATGCACATTTTCCCATGATGGAGCAGAAGAGAATGAGAGAGTAAAGGGGAAGGTGCTGCACACTTTTAAACCATCAGATCTCATGAGATCTCATTCACTATCATAACAACAGCAAGGGAAAAATCTGCCCTCATGATTCAAAAACCTCCCACCTGGCCCCTCCTCCAACTCAACATGAGATTTGGGCACTGACACAAATCCAAAACACATCAGATCTTTTCTTTATCTTTGAATGTTGAAAGTTGATTATTAAATCCCTTGAGGTAGTCTTCTTTGGATTAAAACTGCTTGGAGTTCTATATCCTTCTTGTATTTGGCTATTGATATCTTTCTCTAGCTTTGGGGAGTTCTCTGCTTATATCTATATTCATAAACTTTCTACTGCTCTTTCTGTCTCTATTTCCTCTTTAAAGCCAATAACTCTTAGATTTGCCCTTTTGAGGCTATTTTCTAGATCTTGTAGGCGTGTTGCATTGTTTTTTTTTTTTTTCTGTTTTGCCTCTGACTGTTTTCAAATAAGCTGTCTTCAAGCTTATTTCTACTCCAGAATTTTCTGCTTGATGCTTTTTAATTATTTCCATCGTCTCTTTGTGAAATGTACCTAACAGAATTCTGAATTTCTTCTCCGTGTTATCTTGATTTTCTTTGCATTTTCTCAAAGCAGCTATTTTGAATTCTTTGTTTGAAAGGTCTATATCTCTGTTTCTCCAGGATTGGTCCCTGGTGCCTTATTTAATTCATTTGGTGAGGTCATGTTTTTCTGGATTGTCTTGATACTTTTAGATGTTCATCTGTGTCTGGGCATTGAAGAATTCAGTATTTATTGTAGTCTTCTCAATTTGGGCTTGTTTGTACTCATTCTTCTTGGGAAGACTTTCCAGATATTTGAAAAAACTTGAGGTTTGTGATCTAAGCTGTATCTGCTTTAGGGGGCTCCCCAAACCCAGTAATGCAGTGGTTCTTCCAGACTCTTAGGAGCATCTCCTTGATGGTCTTAGACAAGATACAGGAGAATTCTCTGGATTACTAGACAGAAACTCTTCTCTTCCATTACCTTTGTCAAACAAACTAAGTATATTTATCTTTTCTGAGCTATATGGAGCTGGGGATGGAGTGACACAAACACCTTTGTGGCCACCACCACTGGTACTGCACTGGGTCAGACCTGAAGCCAGCACAGCGTTGATTCTCACCCAAGGCCTGCTATAACCACTCTCTGGCTACTGCCTAGATTCACTGAAGACCCTGGGCCTGTATAATCAGCAGATCAGAAAGCCAGCGAGGCCTGTGTCCTTCCCTTCAGGGCAGTATGTTTACCCCATGCCTCAGGCGGGTCCAGAGTTGCCATTTGGGAGCCATGTACTGAAGTATTATACCTTATAAGTCCATCTAGTGTTAAATTGTATTGCAGCTGGACTAGAACTCAAACCACAAGATGCAGTCCCCCCAACTCTTTCTTCCATTTTCAAAAGCAGAGGATCCTCACTCCATCGCCTCTGCCACCAGAAGCCCAAAAGGAGGGCTGTCAAACTACCACCTATGTCTGCTTAAGGCTGAAGAGCTGTTTAGTTAGCTTGTGGTGAATGCTGCCTGGCCTGTAACTCTCCTTTCAGTGCAGTGGGTTCCCCTCTGGCCCAGGGAACATCCCCAAATGCCATTCAAATGCCACTTCCTGGAATTGCGGACCTCAAGATCCCACTCGGATCTCCATTCCACTGTGGCTGAGATAATACCTAATGTGCAAAGCAAAGTCTCGTTTACTTTACCCTCTCCTTTTCTCAAGTGAAAGGAATTACACTTCATATCCATCACATTTTGGCACATGCTGAGTCTGACCTGAAGCCAGAGAGTCTCATGGGCTCATCCAAGGCAATCAATGCAGTACCTGGGTATTATTGCTGGATACTCAGGGCCCAAGGGCTCTTCAGTGAGCAGGTGGTATATCCTACCAGGACTGGGCCCTTCCCTTAAAGGTAGCAGGTTCCCTTTTGGCCCAGTTTATGTCTAGAAATGTCTCCCAGGATCCTGGGAAGGGGGGCCTCACACCTCTGACCAGTGCCCTATCCTGCTGTGGCTGAGCTGGTATCCAAAGTCCAAGAAAAAGTCTTCCCCACTCTTTCATCTTCTCTCCTCAAGCAGAGGGAAGGAGTCTCTTTTGGAGCCATGATTTGTGTAGCCTGAGACTAGGGGATGAGTGATACTAGCTCCTTTAGCTCCCCTAGCTGGATTCTCGGTAGGTCATGTACTCCCCAGTCAACTGGCTCTTGGTCAAGTTCAGCACTAAGACTCACCTAGGAGTTGCAGTCCTTGTGACTTAGACTCACTTTCAAGTTTATTTAAGGCCCCAGAGCACCTTTTCCCACTGTGTCAAGGCTTCCAGGAACTCACGTTCTGACTGCAGGCATCAGCAATCACCCTTTGGCTAGGGCTGCTTTAAATATTTCCTTCGTGTGTGGGTGTCAGCTGAGTTTTTTTCCTGCTTTTCTGCTAAAAGAGATCTGCACTAAGTTCAATGCTTCACAATTGCTGCACTGTTCCTGTCCCCAGTACACAGAAACATTCTCCACACCAGGCTGCCACTGCTGGGGGACGGGATAGCGGAGGCACTGGTGATTGAAGATTACCTTTTCAGTGTCTCTTTCAGTGACAGAAAATTAAAACTAGGTACTATGAGTGCTCACTTGTGATTGTAAAATTTGTGTCCTTGGGGATAATCAGCGGGGATTTCCATTTTGCCATCTTGTTCTGTCCCCTTTTGATGCTGCTTTTAATTAATTACACCTTTCACAAGAGAGTTCAATAGAAGAGATCTTTCATACCTAATCTACTCTTCTTTTACTGAATGGAGTCTCCCTATTTAAGTTATTTAGTTTTGTGCATCTCAGTTTTTCCATTTGTGAAATGGAGAGAAACATATTGAATACGTATCACTAGGTAACTGCAATAAAAGTAAGGTGTTTGAAAGTTGAATACTTTAAATGAATCTACATGCAGCACTCTTTACCATTCTTACACCCGTTTTTGTTTACCACTGATTAGGATCATATATATGAAATACCTTTTTACAGCTATAAAACATTCAATATTCACTCATTGTTGCTGAACAACCCACAGAAATCTCAGAATATGCATATGTGGATTTATTTGTTCGCTTATATTTTAAGGAGCTATAGCCTTTTGAGATATGCATAGTGTGTCACTGAGAGATGTTTAATAGATTTGAAAGCCAGTTTGTTGAGAAAATATAACAAGTATTAGCTACAAAGCATTTTTAGATATCATTTTATATATGTATGAGTATAGTATATGCATGTGTGTATATGTATATCTGTATATTTTACTGATTGGCAGTAACTCATCAATATGCAACATAAGATTAAAAGACAAAGAACACAGGGCAAAAAGGCGAGGCATTTCATTAGTTAATTGAAGAATTTTAGGATTTCTGGGTTTCTTTCTAGCCCATGATTTTAAAATGATAGTAATAATCATAATAATAACAAAAATAACTGTACTTGTTAGGTATTTACTGCATTTAGACATGTCATATTTTATATTTTATCAAATCACAATAACCTTGTTTGTTTGATATTATTATCTTTTCAGGCAGATGACAGAAATGGAGGCTCAGACAGGTTTAATAATTTGCTGAAGTCTACACAGTAAGTATTGAAACAAAATGAGTTTAACTTGTGCTTCTTTATGACCTAATTTTAAAATATTTAGACATAACTTACATGCCACAAAATTTACCCTTTAAAAGTGTACAATTGACTACTTTCTAGTGTGTTCACAAAGTTGTAAATTTATCACAACTGATATGATTAGGCTTTGGGTCCTCACCCAAATGTCATCTTGAATGGTGATTCAAATCAGGATTTGAGCCCTGTGTCACAGTTGCTCCAGCTGTGGATAAAAGCGGCCAAGGTACAGCTCAGGCCATTGCTTCAGAGGGTGCAAGCCCTAAGCCTTGGCCGTTTCCACGTGTTGTTCGTTCTGTGGGTGTATAGAAGACAATAATTGAGGTTTGGGAACATCCACCTAAATTTGTATCCAGATGTATGGAAACATCTGGATGTCTAGGCAGAGGTGTGCTGCAGGAGCAGAGCCCTCATTGAGAAACTCTGCTAGGGCACTGCAGAAGGGAAATATGGGGTTGAAGACACCACACAGAATCCCCATTGGGTCACTGATTAATGAAGCTGTGAGAAGAGAGCCACCATCCTCCAGACCCCAGAATGGTAGATTCACTGACAGCTTGCACCATACACCTGGAAAAGTCATAGACATTCAATGCCAGCCCATGAAAGCAGCCAGGAGGGGGGCTGCACCCTGCCCAAGAATGGAGCTGCCCAAGGCCTCGGGAGCCCACCTCTTGCATCAGCGTCACCTGAATGTGAGACATGGAGCCAAAGGTGATCATTTTGGAGCTTTAAGATTTCACTGCCCTACTGGATTTCAGACTTTCATGGGGCCTGTAGCCCCTACACTTTGGCCAATTTATGCCACTTGGAAAAGAATATCCAATGTCTCTACCTCTGTTGTATCTAGGAAGTAACTAACTTGCTTTTGATTTTATAGGCTTGTAGGTGAAAGAGACTTGTTTTGTCTCATATGAGACTTTGGACTTGGACTTTTGAGTTCATGCTGGAATAAACAAAATCTTTAGGGGACTGTTGGGAAGGCATGATTGGTTTTGAAATATGAAAGGGCCATGAGATTTGGGAGGGGCTGGAAGTGAAATAACATGGTTAGGGTTAGTGCTCCCACGAAAATCTCATCTTGAATTTTAATCTGCATAATCTCTATGTATCAAAGGAGAGGCCAAATGGAGATAATTGAATCATGGGGGTGGTCTCCCCCATGCTGTGCTCTTGATAGTGAGTTTTATAAGGGGGTCCTCCCCATTTTCTCGGCTTTTTTCCCTCCTGTTGCCTTGTGAAGAAGGTGCCTTGCTTCCCCCTCAGCTTCTGCCATGATTGTAAGTTTCCTGAGGTCTCCCCAGTCATGTTGAATTGTGAGTCAATTACACCTCCTTTTACAATAAATTACCCAGTCTCAGTCAGTTCTTTATACCAATATGAAAATGGACTAATACATGATTATTTAATTCCAGAGCATTTTCATAGGAAATATTGTACCCATTAGCAGTTACTCCCCATTCCCTCCTTCCCCCAGCCACTGAAAACTACTAATGTACTTTCTATATCCAAGGATTTTCCTACTTTGAACATTTCATTTGAATGTCATAATACAATATAGGACCTGTTTGTGCCCGACTTCTCTTGCATAGCATAATGTTTTCAAGGTTCATACATTTTATAATATGTATTTCTTTTTTAAAGAATTCTAAACAATATTCCATTGCATGGATATTCTGCATTTTAATTTTCCATTTATCAGTTGATGGATACTAGGCTTTTCTCCACTTTTTAACTGTTATGAATAATGCTGCTATTAATGTTCATGTACAAGTTTTTGTGTTGACTTACATTTTTAGTTCTTTGGGGGTACATATCTAAAATTCAAATTGTGTGGTCATATGTAATTCTATGGTTAACTTTTTGAAGAACTACCATACTCTTTGCCACAGCCCAAACGAATTTTGTAAACAATATAATTATTTGGAAGTAGATTCCTAAAATAGCTCTCCAAATTCATAACGGTGAAAATGTTTAAAGCCCTACTGTTTTTCTTTTTTTAAAAGGGGAATGCCCAAGTGTAGCTTAATGGATTGATTGATAAATGAGTATTCTATCCATTGGTAAAAATATTGAGCAAACAACCATTGCAATTTGATGATTCAAACTGGTGCAAGAAAAGAGCAACCTCTAGAGGATATCTGCTTTTTTCCTATTACACTATGACATTCTCTGTTTTGTTTTGCACTTTTAATTGGAAGGTGCATGCTACCTTAAATAAGTATCAATATAGCACTCAAAAATCTGTATTAACTCAGGTACTATTACTGTCTGTCTTTAAAAGTTATGTATTTAAAAGTCAGTATTACTTTGTGACATTTGTTTGTAGAAAATCCATATTGTTTAATTGTACAAACTCAAAGGAAAAAAATTGTCTCAAAAAATAGCAAAAAAATTTATGACTGAGTGGTCTGTGGAGTTTCATACTCTTTTCTGTAAGTTCGTATAAATGCAGTTTGTTGTTTCTGAATGACAGTAAAACATTTTTTTGTGTGTCACTTCATTTGATAGAATTTCTTTTAAAATTTGCCAACTAGAAATATTAAATTATGTAGTAACTGGTACTTCCGACTTTGTTTGTATTAATTTGGACTAATACTGTTAAAGGATTGGTAGTTAAGTGACTTACCTAAGATATCAAAGCTAACAAGCGAAAAGAAAAACTCGAACTCAATCCTTTATATAGAGGTGCATACTTTGATTTTTTTTAAAGAGGGTGGTTTGGAGAAGCAGTTAAGACCAGTTACCAGAAAGAAAGCAATCATTCATGCTCCCAATGCTGGAGCATTAAAGACAGACAAGAATAACTGTGATAGTACCTGAAATGATTCTCACAAATTAAAGTATGTGTGAGACTGAAGTCTATTTATTTGAAGGATATAGAGAGTGTAAGCTTTGAGTGGATTTGGGTATTTTATTCTTTTTCCCTTCTAGCTATTTTAAACCAAATTGAATGTATTAATATGCACTGTGATCAATTGGCCAATGTGGTTTGCCATATACACTTATGTTGTAGTTGAACTGAAAACTATATGAGTAGGAAGAAAAATGTGAATTCATTAATATTAAAGGTAATGTTAGGGAGAAGGACATCAAACTACACAATTGGTTGAGATATGGAGGAAGGGGAAACAAATGTATCCAACATTCAAAACTCTCCTTACTCTGATAATCTGCCCTCAAGAGTTAACGGGTAAAATTTCAAGTTATATATGAATAACAAACAGGATTCTATGCGTTATCAATAAGTACGTAAGACAGTTTCAAAGTCTGACCTTTTCAGAGCCATTCTTTATCAGAGCTTATTTTGTGGAAAGGAAACTTTTCTAGGATATTATCTTGTCAGGTATTATCATTGCATGGCATTGTCAGCCTACTCCCAAGCGTCTCTTACTGCAATGTTACAATAAGATGTTTTTTAACTTTGAAAAATATCAGACCTTTTCTTCTTAGGTTTCCCTGAAAAAGAAATTTAAGTTATGGACATGATTCAATTATAGTGAAGTAATTTTCTTGGTATATTTCTGCTTACTTTTTAAGAACAAGATGTCTCATCATAAAAAAGATAGGTAAATGGAGTGATGAATATGTTCATGACTTCAATTTAATAATTCCACATTATATACATATATCAAAACATCATGTTTTACACAAAGAATGTATGTAATTATGATTTGTCAATTAAAAATAATAATTTAGACAAAGAAAAGAAAGAACAATATGACTAGAATGTAAGCTTCTTTGAGGGCAGGTTTTTATTTTTCTTCTCTTTTACTCACTGCTAGATCTCCTGCACCTATAACAGTGTCTGGCATATGGTAGATACTCAGTATATATAAACCTCTCAAATAAATTATTTAATGGCTAATAGATCATAAAAATATTAAAATTGATTTTTGTTTTGAAATATTTCTAGAATCAGTCATTGAAAACTCAAGATTTCTGATAGGAAGAAAATACTGTACTTTTTCCTAAAAATGTAAATGAAGGTAAAATGAGCTAGAATTATGCCAAGGATATTTACTTTTGTAAATAAATTAGGGAACATTCAAAGCAAGATCTGAATTTTAATAATCACTACTTTAGGTCACAAAGGTCTGACAGTTAAGTTCTTAACATGAATTAGTGAGGGGAAGGAACATTGCTTTTATCAAGGCCAATACTGTTGTAAGTTTTTATTCTTTGATTCACGCTAAACATGTTTTTTGTTTGTTTACTTGATTTTGGACTGAACCTCTGAGAAAAAATGCCTATGGTCTACCTGGGTGTCTTATATTTTAAGGGTTTTGTTGTGGATTTGGCTTTTTCTCCCTATTTGGTCTTTTCATTCCCAACAGAAACAGGTTAAACCGTCTTCAAATAATGTCGATTTCAATAGAATTTCAAATAAATACAACTTTAGGATTTTTTTTTTTTTTTCCCAAAAGGTGCTCTCATTGTTTGGGAGAGTGGAAGTTTTCATTTAAAATGATAGATTTTAATAACCTTTATATTTTGGAACAATTTTATATTTACAAAAAAGTTACAAGGCTAGTACAGAGTTTCTACATGCCCCTCAACCATTTTCCTTGAGTGTTAATTTTTTACATCACAATGGTACATTTGTAAAAACTAAGAAATTGACACTGGAACATTACTATTAACTAAAAGATGTGATGTTTTAATAATTCAACTTAGCTATTTTGATGGATAGAAAATGATTTTGAAGAGAGAGCCTTCAAAACTAAATGACTAGAAATTAGTTGATGATTAACACATTGATTGGATACGCTTTTAATGGAAACTCTCCTTTAAAGCAAATTAAATGCAACTATCCAGGTTTATATTACACAAATTGCTACAGGATCCACAGGCAGGGTGACTAATACATTTTAAAATATATAAATTTTTTGAGGAATTGAGTTTATTTTCCCTTTAATTATATTCAGTTGGCAGTATTTTGTAGATTTGAACTTAATGGCAGCATTCTGGTTTTTCCTTGTAAATTTTGGAGTTTGAGGATGAACGAACTGATTTTGTTGCTATTTATGTTTAAGAACTAGTCTGGGAAGTCCATCACTGCTCAGTAGCCATAATCCTTGTCCTTAGAGCTAAGACTGGGCTATCATGGTATAATGATTACAAATCCAAAGTTTGCAGGCTGCTTTAAGAAGGATTGTAATAGCCTTCACTTTTTCTGCCAACTCAAGGGATTTATTTTTGTATATTGAAAAGACTGGTTTCTCGAACAGCATATATAAATTTGAGAAAAGCAACAGTCTCTTACACCCACAATGGTTAAAAATGTCTACCAGATAAAACACGAGTGTAAATAACCCACGTGTTTGTTCTGTTGTACAATGCATTTTAGGATTCTTTATTAAAACCGTGCAATGTTGTCATATCAATTTTTTTCAGAGTGAAGGATCTTTTAAAATAATTTTAATTGATACATAATAATTGTACATATTTATAGTGTACATGTGATATTTTGATACATGCATACAAGGTGTAGTGATCAAATTAGGGCATTTAGGATACCTATTACCTTGAACGTTTATTATATTTTGTGTTGGGAAAATTTAAAATATTTTATTTTAGCTACTTTGAAATATACAGTATAGTGTCAATAACTATAGTCCCCCTACTATGTTATAGAAGCACAAGAACTTATTCCTTTTATCTAGCTGTATATTTGTAACTATTAAGCAACTTCTCTTCAACATCTCCCACCCTTCCCAGTCTTTGATAACTATCATTTTACCTTCATGAGACCTGCTCTGTTAGCTCCCAGATACGAGTGAGAAACATGCAATATTTATATTTCTGTGCCTGGTTTATTTCCCTTAACATAATGACCTCCAGTTCCTTCCATGTTCCTGCAAGTGACAGGATTTCTTTCTTTCTTTTTTTTTTTTCTTTTAATGGGTAAACAGTATTCCATTCTGTATATATACACCACACTTTCTTTACCATTCACTTGTTGATGAACACTTAGGTTAATTTTATATCTTTGCTATTGTGAATAGGGCTGCAATAAACATATGACTGCAAGTGTCCCTTTAATAAACTGACTTTCTTTCCTAGTAGTAGGATTACTGGAATGTATGGTAGTTCTATTTTTAGGTTTTTGAGAAATCGTTATACTGTTTCCCACAATGGCTATACTAATTTACTTACCCAGGAACAGTATATCCTTGTATATCCTCCACATCCTTGCCAGCATCTGTTATTTTGTCTTTTTGATAATAGCCATTCTAACTGGGACAAGATGATATCTCATTGTGAATTTAATTTGCATTTCCTCAATCATTAGTGATGTCGACCATTTTTTCATATACTTCTTGGCCATTTGTATGTCTTCTTTTGAGAAATATATATTCATGTACTTTTCTTACTTTTTAAATTGGATTTTTTTGTGTGTGTTGAGTTCCCTGTAAAATTTGAATATTAGTCTCTTGTTAGATGAATATTTAAAAATATTTTCTACCATTCAACAGATTAGTTGTCTCTTCACTTTGTTGATTATGTCCTTAGCAGTGCAGACACTTTTTAGTTTAAGTCCCATTTGTCTATTTTTGTTTTTGTTGTATGTCTTTTTGAAGACTTAATCATAAATTAATTGCTTAGGCCAATGTTGAGAAGAGTTTTACCTAAGTATTCTTCTAGGATTTTGGTAGTTTCAGGTCTTGTGTTTAAGTCACATTTGAAAACAATGTATTTGTAAGAGCTTGTATGCAGTTTAATTAATAAGCATGATTCTGCTTTGTTATCATTTTTTCATTTGGAAAAAACTATTGCCACTGCTAAATTGCAGTTCAGCTGTTAGTATCTTCTAAGGGACTTGTAAGAACAGTCACAGTATACAATAACTGTTAGATGGAGTAAAAATAAAAAAAATACACATAATTTGAAAAGGAGAATAAATACTTAGTCATACCATTAATATTACTACTACTATTACAAAAAAAAATAAGATTCAGACTCTCCAGTGTTTTTAAGAGGAAATGCAGGTGTTGCAAATTTTACTCTGGCTTTTAGGTGTTACGTTTGAGATTCTCTTTGCTTAAGTTGTCTTCTTGTTGTATGCTTTTCTTCTGTTAGAGGCAACGTATGGTTTTAAACTACTTGTGAAACATTCAATGAACTTCCTGACTCCCTACTTATACAGAGAGAATTCATTGTATTTTAGTGATAATTGGACTTCCACCTTTTTTGTTTTTTTTTGTCACACAGTGGTTATTTCTAGCTTTCATTTTTTAACTGTTTAGAGATGACGATTTTATTTAAACATATCCAAGACTACTCATTACATTTAAAATAATGGGAAATGTTTGTCATTTTACATTAGGTGCCTGTGAGAGGAACAAGAAGGGAACTTAATAGCTACATGAGAAGCTGTAAACACACACACACACACACACACAATTTTGTGGTTATTTAGGAACTATAAATATTTAATACTATAGCTAAGTTTGTCTTATTTATAGGTTGTATTGGAAAGTTAAAATTTTTTTTTCATAAGTGCTTAAATGTTTCATATAATATGTAAGATTGAAACTATGTGAACAATCCATTAGGTATCAAAAATAAAAAATACTCTGACTCCAGTGAAGTTTAACAAAATGAAATTATGTTATGCCATATAAATCAACATAAACATAATTAATTCTACTTTCTCTTATATTGGTTTTTTAAAATATTTTGTTACCCTGTCATAAGCTTGTGTGAACTTCTGTAACATTTTAATTTAAAATCCAGACGTTTCTATGAGTGCTGCAATAGAAGCAATCAGTTAATTACCCGATAAAGATTAAAGGAGACATGCAGTACAAAATGCAATTAGATTGCATACAATTGCTTAATATGTTGAGAGCTGTTTCTACAGGCAACCAAAATTAAAATTATGCGTCACTAGGGAAGTACTGTTTTATTTTGCCTATCTGTATTTCCTATTGACTTACAGAGATATTGCTCTATTTTAATGTGATCTCTTCCCATCTGCCCTCTAATGGTATTGCTGTAGTCATCCTCTTAGTTATTTTACTACAGTATTTGCCCTGGTGGTTTTATTAGTTCAGAGGCAAGTGTTTAATCATCAAAATATTGCTAAATAAGTTTAATGATCAACGTTGAAGAAGGTGACAGCTACACATAAGTCCTGTTTATGTCTCTGTTTAATTGAACACCCATATATTTTAGACAAATGAGACTACTTAATTCTCCACTGAAGATGCTTGTTGCTCTGTATACTCTGCATATCTAAAAGAAAATGATGGATACTAGATTTTAGCTTCTTACTTCTATTGTTTTCCGTTTCCTGCCTGTGATAAAAGGAGAAAAAATACGGATAGCGTTAATTTTCTAGGTAGAATTGTCTATAGGAAGTTGTGTGAGTGCAGAAGTATTTTCTTAATAGGATTCCTTGTTTGCAGAGACACTGCAAAGTCTACCAGCCGAAGCACACACTCTAAACTATAAAAGGTGACAGGCACCCCTGAGGAATAGAATTAGGAGGGGAAATAGGGCCTCAGGGAATTCCATTCTTTTACACATTGCTGCATTTTTTAGAAATTGTTGCAATGAACACATCATGTACAATGATTCTCTTTCTAAAATCAGAACAACAAAGGGTTTCCTAGTCACACAATTTCACTCTCCATCAGATGTAACCTACGTGGTGCCTTACTTGTTTGGCTTTTCCATACTTTCCCTCTCCACTCTGTCTGCATTTGCCAATAACCATATTTTAAAATGCATTTGTCAATAGCCATATTTCTGCCAAATTAGTAATATGTACTTTTGGGTTAATCTGATAAAATAATCAGAATAGTCAAGAGTGAAGAATGTGTGGTGAAATATTTGATAATTTCAATCAAACCATGTAAGTACCCATTTTTTTGGCTGTCTCTAAGGATAGCCTTGCTATTATGCCTCAGTAATTTTATGGAATTGAGGGCAATAGTTGTAAATTTTATTGTTACTATAATTTCAAAATATACTGAATCATAAAAAAAAAACCGCTGAAAATATAAAAACTCTAACGAACCCACTTGTGGGTTGTATTTTTACCTTTTATTTTAAATTATAATTTTCTAAAATATAGGATTTTCATCTAAACCTGATGGAAAGAATTGTTTTTGATATTTTGAACAAAGTCATGTCTGATTCCTTTTTGGGAAGGGCAGAGTCTCATTATAATGAAGAAAAAAATTTCACATGTATTTACTAAAAGAAGAGATAACATATTGAGTCATTAACACTCTAGTGAAAAATAGGTTGATATTCGTTAAAAGAGTTTTGTAAATTTTTGTAACATTTTGCAAGAAAAGTAAACGTTTGTCTGGTATATTCATTGATTCTTTTGATTTGTAGGAGAACACTGTGTTGTGAATCTTTTCCAGGCTATGGATTTGATATTTTAGTTTAATTAAGAGTTACTTGGCATTAATGGGACACAATGACCAATCGCTCTCTCCTAAAAGTTAGATTAACTAAGAAAATCTTGTTGCAATTACCTTAATGCATTTTATATATTTTTTTGGCAAACAAGAGTTAATAGTATAAGATGGAGTTTCTTAGCTACTAATAATATGTGAAGCTTTGGGAATATTTGAAAGAAGTAAACTATTTACTTACAATGTTGAAGGATTTTTTTTCTGGTCAATATATTTGTGTTAAATTAGAAAAATGCTTACAATTTCTGATTTAAAATGCTGCCTTTTTGTTGGTGCCTATCCTGTGTTCTGACTTTTGATGGCCAAGGATCATCTCCAAATTGTATTTATGTAAGCTGCCCTTAGATGTACCACATCAAATTTTGGAAAAAGCTTCAGGGAAATACGGCGAAATATCAGTGACAAAGGGCACAAGCTTCACTGTTTTCTCAAGAGATTAGTAGCACTGCTAGTAAACACGGATGGTTTGTTTTTATGCTAATCTTGCTGCTCCCTGTCTTCTCAGTTGTGTACGAACATGTGTGTTTTTTCCATGCATGTTTTTACCTTGTCCAAGTTCTCCCAGTGTAGTATGTTTGGAGAAAATCATCCAAATTTCCTGACTCCTAGGCTATTATTTCTCCCACTGAAACATCCCACTTTTCTCATATTCAAACTCCTCTTTCAAGCCTTCAGAGCATTCACTATGCCTTTATTCTTGGACTGTATCTATTGTAGTTAAGCATCAATCATAATGTATAGGCCTAAATATCTGTTTCATTTATATTTTTGTTCAGTCTGAAGCCATCTACATGTTTGGTACCGTCATCTTTTCCTATCTTGGAGTGCAGCACATTTCATTGCTCTTTGATGAGCCTGTACCCTCTTAGATTTTCTTCTTTTGAGTGCTTAGAAGCCATGACAATTAGAATGTAGTATTTGGAAAGATATTTACTTCTTTTATTCATTGGTCTGCACGCTGAAGGAAACAAATCTATCAAGTTAAAACATAGGAATTTCATTAGGTGTTTTTTTCTTCCTGTTTTCAGTATCAGAAACATATCTGTTTTCAAAGGTAAAAGAATCATTACCACATGATCAGAGAAATAAAAGCTGGGAAGTTATTGCTTCTGTAAGGTATTCACAACCGATGTCCTCTTGGATATTGTTAGATAAAATTCAGTTAGTATCTGTGTGCTTGACCGCTACAGTGTTTTGACCATCAGCTTGGGTCACACTAAATTACATAGTGGAATGAGATATCTGGCCAAAGCCTTGATAAGAATGATTCTTGGAACAAATTTCATAACTCTTTATTCTCCATGTGACTATTCTCTTTCCCTAAAACAAGAGGGAACTAGGCTGCTAGAACAGCAAGCAAGGAAACTATTCCAAATGCTGGAACACAGAACCACAAAACATTGAAAAAACTCAGTCTCCTCTTGTGCTGTGGATTCCTATAAGGCAGAGATTAGTTTCTTTAATTTCCATTAGATATAGTAGAATATTTATTTTTCAACGATGAATTGTGAGGACTGCTATACACAGCAAGGGGATTGATTGTGGAATCTTGAATGCTGATTGGTTTTGTACTCTCTCTTGAAGGTGAAACAAGAACACACAAACCTATTCTTTTAAATGATTATTTCACAGATTTTACAAGCCAACTGGGGAAATGAAGTTTAAGTGGAGACATATTCTTCAGATATGTGGGAGAAATAATCATTGAATTATTTTTCAGTCGTAACTCTAAGAAAGTAAAAATAGTAAGGGCAATATGATAAAATGTGAAAATATTACTAGTTTTTTAGCATTAAGCATTAAATTAAATTTGTCATGTTACAAAATAAAACTGATATTTATGACTTTGAGTTAAAAATGAGAAATTACATATTAATATATATAAAATAAATCGATGGACTTATTTGTAAAGCATGTGTAACTAAAAGTTTAAGTGGAAAGCTTATTATAGCAAATGTATTCCTATGGCATAAAGATTTTGGGGAGCTGATAATGTCGGTGTACTGCTTTTGAAACTGTTTTCACAGGATTCTAGTTCAAGATGGCTGAATAGAGACAGGAGACACCTGCCCTCTCGGGAAAGGATAACCAAAATTATGAATAGGAAGTCAAACCTGGAAGAGAACATCTAAGAGTACACTAGAGGCCAGCAAAAAACTCAGGAGAAGCACCTGAGGCACAGAAGGGCAAACAGGCAAGTGGCCAACTTAGCTGAGATCTGCTGAGAGCCTGGAGGAGCACAGTATTGTGGGGAAAGTGTGAGAGAGCTTCAGTGTTCCACATCCCGCCATGGACTGCTGCATTCCAAACTGCAGGGAGGCTCCTCTACCCTCCTGAACCCTGACACTAGCATAGGCAGTGATTTGGAGACTCCAAGAGGGCACTGCACCAGGCATGGAACTCATGTGAAATCACATTCCATCCCCGTGACTCGAGTGGCTGTGACAAGGTGCCATTTTAGAAGAGCAGCCATCATGAAAGTGTATCCAGCCCTGGGAACAACAGCCCCTGTATCTCCACATGCCAGGGCCTCCCATTGGCATTCCCCAGTGTCCACCTGGAGGGCTGTAGAGGCACCGTGCTCACTAGAACCAAAGGTGCTGTGGGGTATCCAGTACTCTAGTCCACAAGGAAAACTACTCCGCAGGGAAAGGATGGTGCAGCACAAGAGAAGGCAGCCCCTGGAACAAAGGAAATCAAAGCGTACACTTTCCAGAACCCAAGAGCATCCTGTCTGGGGCTGTGAGAAGTGACCTTGCCCCAGCAGTGAAACAAATTCTGTGCTTGGCTTTATAAACAGAGGATGAGATGCCTCCCCATCAATGGAGCACCCTCTGTGCTTGGGTTCATACATAGAGAACGGGGACCCACCTCTCCCTCTACACACCCATTCGTGCTGCCACCGGAAGCTGTAGTGTGTGAACTGGAGAGCTTCCTGTCTGGAACTATGAATGGTGACTGTGATCCCAATGGTGATGTGGCCTTCATGCCAGGACTCCAGTGTGAAGGCTGGAGGTCCCAACTCCACCTCTGTGTGTCACTTCAGAGTAGTTTCCACAGAGAGAAGCATGTTTGGGACTGTGGGTGATGAAACCACACCACAGCCACCACTAACGCCAGTGTGCACTGCTCGCGAACCAGAGGCTTGTCTCACCACTGCTACTGCCATCGGCCACATCATGCCACCTGCCAAGGGGCCTGCTCACCTGCCTGGCCCACAGCTGCCACTACTGGTATCTGTGCAGGCCACCTGGAGGCCCAAGAAGCAGCCTGTCAGGGACCACCAACACGGTGTGAGTATACATTAACCCAGAGAACAAAGACAGGCATACTCAGCCCACTGCTGCCACAACTGGGTCCTGAAGACTGGCTCACCTGGCTTCCCAGTCCCCAGCACAACTTCGTCAAAACCTCCACTCTTAACTGCACCCTAACTTACAGAGGAAATCAAAGAAAGCACTAATACTGTTTACAATTGGTGAAATAGAGACTACACTACTGCACACACCCATAATCAAAGCCAAAGTGCCCCACCCAACCAAAACCACAAGTATACCTGCAGGAAAAAGTTCTCCCCTACAAAAAAATTCAAAAATAGTAAGAAGCAACTATTACACCATATGTGCAGATGTCAATGTAGAAGAACTGGAAACACGAAAAAGCAAGGAAACACAACATCTACAAAGGAGCACAATACCTCTCCAGCAATAGATCTTAATAAAAAAAAGAATTTTTTGTACCAGATAATGAATTCAAGATATTGATATTAATGAAGCTCAGTGAGATACGAGATAGTTCTGAAAAACAATACAAAAAAGTCAGAAAATTAATTCAGGATATGAATGAGAAATTGATCAAAAAATAATTTTAAAAAAATAATCTAATAGAAATTCTGGAACTTAAGAATTAATTGAAGGAAATACAAAATAAATTTGACAATAGACTAGATCAGGAAAAGAATCTCAGAAATTGAAGGCTAGTTTTTGAAATAATCCAGAAAGATAAAAACAAATAAAAAGCAAAAAGAATACATAAAGACTTGTGACATTTGGGACAACATTAAGCAGACAAATATTAAATTATCAGCATCCCAGAGGAGGAAGAGAAAAAGAAAGGATTAGAAAATCTATTCAACAAAGTAATAGATGAAATCTTCTTATGTCTATCAAGAGTTTTAAGCATCTAGATAAAGGAGGCCCTGCCATCTCAGGGAGATACAGGACAAACAGTTCTACCCCATGGCACATTATAGTAAGACTGTCTAAAATCAAATATAGTGAATCCTAAAACCAGCAAGATAAAAGTGTCTAGTCACATATAAAGAAAAAACCCATCATATGACCAGCAGCTATTTCAGTAGAAAATTTATTTTATTTAATTATTTATTTATTTTTGTTTTTAAAGTTCTGGGGTACGTGTGCAGGATGTGCAGGTTTGCTACATAAGTAAATGTGTGCCATGGTAGTTTGCTGCACCTATCAACTCATCACCTAGCTATTAAGTGCAGCATGCATGAGCTATTTTTCCTAATGTTCTCTCTTGTCATACCCCACCCCCTGACAAGCCCCAATGAGTGTTGTTCCCTTCCTTGTATCCATGCGTTCTCATTTTTCAGCTTCTACTTATAAGTGAGAATACGTGATGTTTGGTTTTCTGTTCCTGCATTAGCTTGCTGAGGATAATGGCTTCCAGCTTCATCCATGTCTATGCAAATGACATGATCTTGTTCCTTTTTATGGCTGCATAGTATTCCATGATGTATATGTACCACATTTTCTTTATCCAGGCTATCATTGACGAGCATTTGGGTTGATTCTATGTCTTTGTTATAGTGAATAGTGCTTCAATGAAGGTACACATGTATTTATCTTTGTAATAGAATGATTTATATTCCTTTGGGTATATACCCAGTAATGGAATTGCTGGGTCAAGTGGTATTTCTGGTTCTATACCTTTGAGGAATCATCACACTGTTGTCCACATTGGTTGAACTAATTTACATTCCAACCAACAGTGTAAGAGTGTTCCTATTTCTCTGCAACCTTGCCAGCATCTGCTGTTTCTTGACTTTTTAATAATTGCTATTCTGACTGGTGTGAGACGGTATTTCATTGTGGTTTTGATTTGCATTTCTCTAAGGATCAGTGATGTTGAGCTTTTTTCATATGTTTGTTGGCCATTTGAATGTCTTCTTTTGAGACATATCTTTTCATGTTCTTTGCCCACTTTTTAGTGGAATTGTTCATTATTTTCTTGTAAATTTGTTTAAATTCTTTCAGATTTTGGATATTAGACCTTTGTCAGATGGATGGATTGCAAAAATTTTATCCAACTCTGTAGGTTGTTTGTTCACTCTGATATTAGTTTATTTTGCTGTGCAGAAGTTATTTATTTAATAAGATCCTATTTATAGAGTTTTGCTTTTGTTGCAGTGGCTTTTGGTGACTTCGTCATGTAATCCTTGTCTGTGCCTATGTTCTAAAGGGTATTGCCCAGATTTTTTCCCAAGGTTTTTATAGTTTTGAGTTTTGTATTTAAGTCTTTAATCCACTTTGAGTTAATTTTTGTGTAAGGTATAAGGAAGGGGTCCAGTTTCAATTTTCTGCACAAGGCTAGCCAGTTCTCCCAGCAATATTTATTAAATAGTGAATATTTTCTGAATTGCTTGTTTTTGTCAGATTAGCCAAAGATCAGATGGTCATAGGTGTGTGGTCTTATTTCTGCATTCTCTATTCTGTTGCATTGGTCTATGTGCCTGTTTTTGTACCAGTATCATGCTGTTTTGGTTACTATAGCCCTGCAGTATAGTTTGAAGACCAGTAGTGTGATGCCTCCAGCTTTGTTCTTTTTGCTTAGGATTGTCTTTGCTATACAAGTTCCTTTATGGTTCCATATGAATTTCAAAATCACTTTTCCTAATTCTGTGAAGAATGTCAATGTTAGTTTAATGGGAATAACATTGAAACTATAAATTACTTTGGGCAGTATGGCCATTTTCATGATATTGGTTCTTCCTATACATGAGCATGGAATGTTCTTCCATTAGTTTGTGTCCTCTCTGATTTCCTTGAGCAGTGGTTTGTAGTTCTCCTTTAAGAGGTCCCTCACTTCCCTTGTTAGCTGTATTCCTAGGTATTCTCTTTGTAGCAATTGGGAATGGGAGTTCATTCATGATTCGGCTCTCTGCTTGCCTCTTGTTGGTATAATGCTTGTGACTTTTGCACATTGATTTTGTTTCCTGAGACTTAACTGAAGTTGCTTCTCAGCTTAAGTACCTTTTGGGCTGAGATGATGGGGTTTTCTAGATATAGGATAATGTCATCTGCAAACAAAGACAATTTGACTTCCTCTCTTCTTATTTGAATACCCTTTATTTTCTTCTGTTGCCTGATTGCTCTGGCCGGAACTTTCAATACTATGTTGAATAGGAGTGGTGAGAGAGGACATCCTTGTTTTGAGCCAGTTTTCATGGGAAGTGCTTCCAGCTTTTGCCAATTCAGTATGATTTAGGCTGTGGGTTTGTCATAAATGGCTTATATTATTTTAATGTATGCTCCTTCAATACCTAGTTTATTGAGAACTTTTAATGTGAAGGGATGTTGAATTTTATCAACAGCCTTTTCTGCATCTATTGAGATAATCATGTGGGTTTTGTCTTTAGATCTCTTTATGTAATGAATTATGTTTATTGATTTGCATACATTGAACCAGCCTTCCATCCCAGGGATGAAGTCAGTGTGATCATAGTGGAGAAGCTTTTTGATGTGCTGTTGTATTTGGTTTGCCAGTATTTTATTGAGAATGTTTGCATCAGTATTCAACAGGTATATATTGGCTTGAAGTTTTTGTTGTTGTTGTTGATGATGTTGTATCTCTGCCAGGTTTTGGTATCAGTATGATGCTGGCCTCATAGAATGAGTTAGAGAGGATTCCCTCTTTTTCAATTGTTTGGAATAGTTTCAGAAAAAGGGGTATCAGCTCCTCTTTGTACTTCTGGTAGAATTTAGCCTTAAATCCACCGCGTCCTGAGCTTTTTTTTTTTTTTTTTTGGTAACTACCCCAATTTCAGAACTTATTATTGGTCTATCCAGAGATTCAACTTCTTCCTGATTCCGTCTTTGGAGGGTGTATGTGTCCAGGAATTTATCAATTTCTTCTAGATTTTCTAGTTTATTTGCGTAGAGATATTTATAGTATTCTCTGATGGTTGTTTGTATTTCTATAGGATCAGTGGTGATATCCCTTTTATCATGTTTTATTGTGTCTTTTTGATTTTTCATTCTTTTTTCTTTATTAGTCTAGCTAGAGGTCTATCTATTTTATTAATTTTTTCCAAAAAAAAGAGCTCCTGAATTCATTAGGTTTTTGTGTCTGTATCTCCTTCGGTTCCACTCTGAACTTGGTTATTTCTTGTCTTCTGCTAGGTTGGGGATTTGTTTGCTTTTATTTCTCTAATTCCATTAGTTGTGATGTTAGGGCGTTGATTTGAGATGTTTCTAGCTTTTTGATGTAGTAATTTAGTGCTATAAACTTCCCTCTTAATTCTGCTTTAGCTGTCTCCTAGAGATTCTGGTATGCTGTCTTTTTGTTTTCATTGGTTTCAAAGAACTTCTTGATTTTGTCTTTAATTTCATTATTTACCCAGGAGAACTTCAGCAGCAGATTGTTCAATTTCCATGTAGTCTTGTAGTCTTGAGTGAGTTTCTTAATCTTGAATTCTAATTTGATTGTGCAGTGGTCTTAGACACTGTTTGTTAAGATTTCAGTTACTTTGCATTTGCTGAGGAGTGATTTACTCCAATTATTTGATTGGTTTTAGAGTAAGGGCCATGTTGCTCCAAGAAGAATGTATATTCTGTTGTTTTGTGGTGGAGAGTTCTGTAGATATGTATCAGGTCCACTTGATTGAGAGCTGAATTCAAATCCAGGCTATCTTTGTTAATTTTCTGTCCCAATGATCTGTGTAACATGGACAGTGGGGTGTTAAATTCTCCCAGTATTATTGTGTGGTGGTCTACGTCTCTTTGTAGACCTCTAAGAACTTGTTTTATGAATCTCAGTGCTCCTAAATTGAGTACATATGTATTTAGTATAGTTAACTCTTCTTATTGAATTGATCCTTTTACCATTATGTAATGCCTTTCTTTTTTTTTTTTTTTTTCTAAATCTTTGTATTTTGATCTTGATTTAAAGTCTGTTTTGTCAGAATCCATCATTGGAACCCCTTTTTTCTCTTTTCCATTTGCTTGGTAAATTTTCCTCCATCCTTTTATTTTGAGTCTATGTGTGTCTTTGCATGTGAGATGGGTCTCTTGAATATAGCACAATGGTAGATCTTGACTCTTTATCCAGATTGCCATCCTGTGTCTTTTAATTAGGGAATTCAGCCCATTTACATTTAATTAATATTGTTACGTGTGAATCTGATTCTAGCTGGCAATTTTTCAGACTTGTTTATGTAGTTGCTTTATCATGTCAATTGTCTGTGTACTCCAGTGTGTTTCTGTAGTGTCTGGTAATGGTTTTTCCTTTCCATATTTAGTGCTTCCTTCAGGAGCTCTTGCAAGGCAGGCCTGGTGGTGGTGGATTCCCTCGGTGTTTATATGCCTGAAAAATTTTTATTTTTCCTTACCTTATGAAGCTTAGTTTGGCCGGTTATAAAATTCTAGGTTGGAAATTCTTTTCTTTAAGATGTTGCATATTGGCCCCCAATCTCTTCTGTCTTGTAGGGTTTCTGCTGAAAGGTGTGCTGTTAGTCTGATGGGCTTCCTTTTATAACTAACCTGGCCCTTCTTTCTGTCTGCCCTTAACATTGTTTTCTTCATATCAACTTGGAGAATCTGATGATGACGTGTCTTGGGGTTGATCTTCTCGTGGAGTATCTTACTGGGGTTCTCTGGTTTTTGTGAATTTGAATATTGGCCTGTCTTTCTAGGTTGGAGTTCTCCTGGGTGATATACTGAGGTGTGTTTTCCAATTGGCTTCTGTTCTCCCCATCTTTCCAGGTACCCTTAACAGTCATAGGTTTGGTCTCTTAACAGGACACCAGAGGTCTCAGAGGTTTTCTTTGTTCCTTTGTATTCTTTTTTCTCTATTCCTGTCTGCTTGCCTTATTTCAGCCACATAGTCCTCAAGCTCTGACATTCTTTTTTCCACTTTGTCTATTCAGCTATTGATACTTGTGCTTGCATTGTGAAGTTCTCCTGTTGTGTTTTTCAGATCCATCGGGTTATTTATGTTCCTCCCTAAACTCGTTATTCTGGTTAACAGCTCCTATGATGTTTTATCATGGTTCTTAGCTTCTTTGCAATGAGTTAGAACATACTCCTTTAACTCAATGAAGTTTCTTATTACTCATGTTCTGAAGCCTACTTCTGTCAGTTAATCAGTCTCAGCCTCAACCCAGTTCTGTGCCCTTGCTGAAGCCATGTTGTGATCATTTGAAGGAGAAGCAGCACTCTGGCTTTTTGAGTTTTCAGCATTTTTGCATTGATTCTTTCTCATTTTCATGGGTTTATCTATCTTTTATCTTTGAGGCTGCTGACCTTTGGAAGAGGTTTTTGTGGGGTCTTTTTCAATTATGTTGTTGTTGTTGTTGCTTTCTGTTTGTTTTGCTTTTAGCAGTCAGGTCCCTCTTCCGTAGTGCTGCTGTGATTTATTGGGGGTCTACTCCAGACCCTATTCACCTGAGTACCTCCCACCCCTGAAGGTACTATCAGTGGAGTCTGCAGAACAGCAACAATGGAAGCTGGCTCCTTCCTCTGGGAGCTCTGATGCAGAGGGGCACTTATTTTTTTTTTATTTTTTTTTTGAGACGGAGTCTCGCTCTGTCGCCCAGGCTGGAGGGGCACTTATGTAATGCTAGCTGGAACACTCCTGTTTGAGGTGTCTGGGGACTCCTTTTGGGAGGCTTCACCCCATCAGGTGGGGGGGATCAGAGACCCGCTTAAATAAGCAGTCTGACTGCCTTTTGGCAGAGTGGGTGTGCTGTGCTTGGGGGAATCCCCCTCATCCTGGCTGCCCTGTCTCTCCAGAGCCAGCAGTAAGAAAAGACTAAGACCATTGACACATGATATTGCAGCTGCCCCTCCTCCTAGTGGCTTTTCTCAAGAATATCAGAGCTCTGTCCATAAACCCCTGCTTGGAGATGCTGAAATTCCCACAGGGAGACTCCACCCAACCCAGTGAGGAAGAGTGAATCAGGGTTCCACTTAAAGAAGTAGTCTGGCCACAAAATGCCCCAGACGCTGTGCTGTGGGGAATTGCTCCTGGTCCAAACCACCCAGTCTCTCTGGCACTGGCAACAGGGGAAAATGGCCAGCTGGCAGGCACAATAATGGTGGCCTTCCCTTACCCTGCCCCAAACTCCGTCTTTTCAAGCAGTCTCTAGCTAGGTGCACTGGCCAGCGTAGATTCTAAGACAGTGGATTTTTAGCTTGTGGGGTTTTGTGGGAGTGGACCCATTGGGCGAGGTCACTTGACTTCTTGGCTTCAGCCCCCTTCCCGTGGGAGTGGACAGATCTCTTGCCTCACTGGAATTCCCAGAGCTGGGGTATGCAGAAACTCCTGTGTCTCAGTGTCTGCTAGAGCAGCTGCCCACCTGAGCAGCCCCAGTGAGTATGCACAGCTCTGTGCTTGGGACCCAAGGCCCTGGTGGTGTGGGCTCACAAGAGGACCTCCTGATCCATGGATTGCAAGGATTCATGGGAAAAACGTGCTTTACCGTCTTCCTTGGCTTGGGGAGGGAGCTCCCCATGCCTTGTGCAGCTCCCAGGTGGGCCATCACTCCACCCTGCTTTTCCTTGCACTCCGTGGGTCATGCCATCTGCCTAGTCTGTCCCAATGTGAAAACCTTGATACCTCAATTGAACATGCAGAATTCACGCACTGTTTTCATCCTTTTTGGTGGGAGCCAGAGAGCAGAGCTGTTTCTATTTGGCCATCTTGGCTGCTCCACCTATTTATTTTTAAATGTTTTATTTTCATTTTTTGTGGGCCCACAGTAAGTATATATTTATGTGATGTATGAGATATATTGAGACAGGCATACAAAGTATAATAATCACATCAGAGTAAAAGTTGTATCCATCACCTCAAACAATTATCCTTTGTGATACAAACAATCCAATTATACTATTTTAGTTATTTTTAAATGTACAATAAATTATTTTGACAATTGGCACCTTGTTGTGCTATCAAATACTAGATCTTACTCATTATTTCTAATTTTTGTACCTATTAAAAATCCTGACTTCTTCACCAACCCAGTACCTTTCCCAGCTTCTGGTAAGCATCATTCTGCTCTCTATCTCCATGAGGTCAACTGTTTCATTTTTAACCTCCACAAATAAGTAAAACCATGTGACATTTGTTTTTCTGTGCCTGGAATATTTCACTTAACATAATGACTTCCAGTTCCATCCACGTTGTTGCAAATGACAGATCTCATTCATTTTTATAGCTGATTAGCACTCCATCGTGTCTATGTACCACATTTCTTCATCCTCTCATGTGTTGATGGACAATTAGGAAGTTTCCAAATCTTTGCAATTGTGAACAGTGTGGCAACAAACACGGAAGTGTGGATATCCCTTGGATACACTGATTTCGTTTCTTTGGGGTATATACCTAGAGGTGGGATTGCTAGATTACATGGTAGCTCTATTTGTACTTTTTTGGGGGAACTTTGAAACTGTTCTCCGTAGTGGTTGCATTAACTTAACATTGTGACGAAAAGTGTAGGAAGATTCCCTTTTCTCCACATCCTTACCATCATTTACTATAGCCTATCTTTTGGATATAAGCCATTTTAAATGTGGTGAGGTAATATCTCATTGTAGTTTTGATTTGCAGTTTTCTAATGATCAATGATGTTGAGTTCTATTTCATATGCTTGTTTGACATTTGTATATCTTCTTTTGAGTAATGACTATTTAAAACTTTTGCCCATTTTTAAATCAAATTATTGTGTTTTTTTTCCATATAGAGTTGTTTGAGTTCCTTATATATTCTGGTTATTATCCTTTATTGGATGGGTAGTTTGCAAATATTTTCTCCAATTTTGTGAGTTGTTTCTACACTTTGTTGATTGTTTCCTTTGCTGCACAGAAACTTTCCAACTTGATGTGATCCCATTTGTGCGTTTTTGCTTCAGTTGCCTGTGCTTACACGGTATTGCTCAATAAATATTTTCCCAGTCCAATGTACTGCAGAGTTTCCCTAATGTTTTCTTATAGTAGTTTCATAGTTTGAGGCCTTGGATTTAAGCCTCTTATTAATTGTAATGTGATTTATGGGTATGTCAAGAGATAGGGGTCTAGTTTTTTACTCTCCATATGGATATCCAGCTTTCAAAGCATCATTTATTGAAGAGACTTTTCCCAAATGTATCTTCTTGGCACCTTTGTCAAAAATCAGTTCACTGTAAATGTATACATTTATTTCTGGATTCTCTTATCTGTTCCATTTGTTCTATGTGTCTGTTTTCATGCCAGTATAATGCTGTTTTTGTTACTATAGCTCTGTAGTATAATTTGAAGTCAGATAATGTGATTTCAAATAATCAGATAACATCTTATGAAACAGTCAGAAAATGTAGTGCAAACACTCCCTTAGCCACCCTGGCTGGTGTCTTACTATGTTGCATGTTCCCCAAGTATGCTAGCTCTGAACGAAGCACTAACACTTGCCTATGAGTTGCAGTCCTTGTGGCATAGACTACTTTTCAAGTTTATTTAAAACTCCAGACCACTTTTTCCCCCAGTGGCAAGGCTTGATGAAACTCAAGTTATGACCACTGGGGTGACTAATTCTACTCAGGATAGGGCTTATCTCAATGCTCTCTCTGTATTTATCAGCTGAGTTCTTCCTGGTGTCAGCAGCGCTGAGTTCCAATGATAATTCCCACAATTGCTGCACTTTCCCTCACTAAAGCACAGAGATTCTTTCTCCATACCATGCATCCCCTGCCATCATATGAGAAGGTGGTGTTGGCAATTCCAAACTGTCTTTCCTATCCTGTTTAGTGCCTCTTTCAGTGATAAGAAGTTAAAGCCAGGTACTGTGATCACTCAACGAATTTTTGGTTCTTATGTAGGTGTTTTTGGTGTAGATAGTTGTTAAATTTAGTGTTTCTGTGATGAGAATGATTGATGAAGGTTTCTATTCTCCCATCTTGCTCTGCCTTTCAGCAGAAAATTTATAGGCCAGAAGAGAATGTGATGATATATTCAAATTGCTGTAATAAAAAACACAATCTGCCACCCAAGAACACTGTCCATTGGATTATCCGTCATAAATGGAAAAGAATTATTCTCTCCCAGGCAAGCAAATGACAAGGGAATTTATTACATTAGACCAGGCCTACAAGAAATGCTCAAGGAGCTCCCAAGCCTGGATAAGAAAAGATGACATTTACCATTATGAGAACACACAAAAGTATAAAAGCAGTAACACAAAAGAGGAAAATAAAAGACTCACATTGTATCACTACAGAAATCCAGCTGATCACAATGACAATCTTGTTACAGCTTATTGAACACACCAAAGTAAAGAGAATGCTTCCTAACTCATTCTATGCACCCAACATCACCCTGATACCAAAACCAGACAAGGAAGTCACAAAAAAGGAAAACTACTGGGCTATGTATTTCTTGAACATGGACACAGAAATACTCACAAAAACTAGTGAACCAAATCCAACAGGACAACAAAAAGACAATACACCACAATGAAGGAGTGTTTATTTCAGGGAGCCAAGGATGTTTCAACATACACAAATCAATAAGCATGATACATCACATCAACAGAATGAAGGATAAAAGCCATATTATATTCTCAATAGATGTAGAAAAAAGCATTTGATAAAATTCAACATCACTTCATGATAAAAACTCTCAACAAACTAGGCACAGAACTATCAGATTTGATAATAATAAAGACCATATTTGAAAAACACACAGCTAACACTAGTCTGAATGGAGAAAAGTTGAAAGCCTTTTCTCTAAGAACAGGAACAAGACATGGTTGCCCAATTTCACCACTCCTATTCAACATAGTGCTGGAAGTCCTAGTCAGAGGTATCAAGTAAGATAAAGAAATAAAAAGCATCAAAGTTAAAAATGAGAACTTCAAATAGTTTCTCTTTGCTTCTGTCATCTTTTTTTTTTTTTTAATTTTTGAGACAGAGTCTCACTGTGTCACCTAGGCTGGAGTACAGTGGCACAATCTCAGTTTACTGCAACCTCCAACTCCCTGATTCAAGGCATTCTCCTCCTGCCTCAGCCTCCCAAGTAGCTAGGATTACAGGTGCCTGCCATCACGCCTGGCTAATTTTTGTATTTTTAGTAGAGATAGGGTTTCACTATGTTGGCCAGATTGGTCTCGAACTCCTGACCTCAAGGTATCTGCCTGCCTCATCCTCCCAAGTCCTGGGATTACAATCATGAGCTATCATACCCACCCTCAATAATCTTATATCTAGAAAAATCTAAGGACTTCACCACAGCCTCATGGATGCAGTAAATGAATTCAGTAAATTACAGAATATGAAATAAATGTACAAAAATCACTAGCATATCTATATACCAACAATGATCTAGCTGAAAAAGAAATGAAGAAGACAATCCCATTTATAAAAGCAACAAAAAAATAAAATGCCCAGGACCAAATTTAACCAAGGAAGCAAAAAATCTCTACAAGAAAAACTACAAAACACTGATGAAATAAGTTGAAGAAGACACGAACAAATAAAAATTATCTCATTCTCATGGATCAGAAGAATTAACGCCATTATAATGACTATACTGCCCAATGAAATCTACAGATTTAATTTAATCACTATGAAAATGCTAGAGCCATTCTTCACATAATTAGGAAAAATTTTCCTAAAATGTATATGGAACAAGTAAGAACCTGAATAGCCAAAGCAATCTCGAGCAGAAAGAAGAAAGCTGAAGGCATCACATTACCAGACTTCAGCATATATTACAAGGCTATAGTTACCAAAACAACATGGTATTGGTATGAAAATAGACACATAGACCAATGGAATAACATAGTTAACCCAGAAATAAATCCAACTGATATTTTTACAAAGCTAACAAGAACTTACATTAGGAAAAGAATACCCTCTTTAATAACTGATGCTGGGAAAATTAGATTGCCACATGTGGAAGAAACTGGATGCTTATTTCTCACCATAAAAAATCTACTCTGAATGGATTACAGACTTAAATATAAGACCTGAAGCTATCAAAATTCTAGAAGAAAACCCAGGAAAAACTTTCCTGAACAAGAAGTATGTGACAAAGACTCCAAAGCATATTTAACAAAAACAAAAATAGTAAAAGTGGGATATAATTAAAGTAGAAAGAAAATGATATAATCAACAGAGTGAAGAGACAACCAGCTTGTTGAACAGGAGAAAATATTTGCAAACTAATTATTTGATAAGGAACTAATACCCAGAATATACAAGGAACCCAAATGATAGGAAAATAACCCAAGAAATCCTATTAAAAACTGGGCAAAAAACATGAACAGACATTTCTCAAAAGAAGACACACAAGCAGGCAACAAGTTTATGAAAAAATGCTCAACATCCCAGATCATCAGGGAATTGAAAATTAAAAGCATAATAAGATGCCCTCTTACCCAAGTAATAATGGTTATCATTAAAGAGACACATACAAAAAAACAGACATTGGCGAGGGTGCAGAGAAAATTATACACTGTTTATTGCAATGTAAACTGGTACAGCACTATGAAAAACAGTATAGAAATTTCTCAAAAAACTAAAACTAGAATTGCCATTTGATTTAGCAGTCTTTACTGGATATCTACCCAAAGGAAAATAAATCAGTATATCAAATGGATACCTGCACTAGCATGTTTATTGCAGCATTATTCATGGGAGTAAATATATGGAATCAACTTAAGTGCCCATCAACAGATGAATTGATGAAGAAATGTGGTATATATACACAGTGGAATAATATTCAACCATAAAAAGAATAAAATCATGTCATTTACAGCAACATGAATGAAACTTGAGGTCATTATCTTAAGTGAAATAAGCCTGGCACAGCATAAAGACCTTGCATATTCTCACTCATATCTGGTAGATAAAATATTTGATTACATTAAGTAGAGAGCAGAAACATAGGTAACAGAGACTGAGAAGACTGATGGAAGGGAGGAACAATACAAGTGTGTTATAAGGTATAGGCATGCAGAAAAATAGCAAGAATAGGTTCAATGCCTGATAGCAGAGTACAGTTACTATACTGAACAAAAATATATTGTACTCAGGTGATGGACACCTTAAATACTCTGTCTTGACTTGTATGCTTTATACACATGTAACAAAATTTCACATGTACCCCATAAATATGTACAAATTAAAAAAATGTTTTCACAGTCCATAATAGGAGATGTGCTGTATACACATGGTTGAATGCCAAATGACCAAATATTAAAATCAGTATTTGGTTGAAGTTGAGTATCAGCATTATTGAATAATCTTCTAAAATACAAAAATAGGCCAGGTATAGTGGCTCACACCTGCACTTTGGAAGGCCAAAGTGGGAGGACCATTTGAGTCCAGGAGCTTGAGGCCAGTCTGGGTAACATAGAGAGAACCATCTCTACAAAAAATTTAAAAAGTAGCTAGGTGTGGTGGTGCATGCCTGTACAGCTACCTGGGCAGCTGAGGGGGGAAGACCACTTGAGCCTAAGGAAGTCGAGGTCACAGTGAACCATGATTGTGCTACCACTGCGCTCCAGCCAGGGTGACAGAGTGAGATCCTTTCTCAGAAGAAATAATAAATAAATAAATAAATTACAAGAATAAAATAAGTTTATGTTTTAAAGTACAAAGTATTACAATTTTATTACGAATACCCCAGAATTCTGTTACAATATGGTATTTTAAAATATTTTTTATACAAACTCAAAGTATGTAAATAAAATGTGTTTGTAATTTCTTAGCCATTAAAAGCCTTTGCAGTGTTTATTTTACGATCAAAGGCAATTGCACAACTATTGTCTTTTATTGACACCCTATTCTCTAAATATTTCTTACCATACTGTCAATTGTGTCAAAGACAACAACTGTGTTCCAGGTTTATCTTCTGCCCCTGTTTCAAAGTACAGTAGAGATCTTGTTAGAAAAAAAATCTTATGACGTTTTTTGTTCTTTCTCTGTATCTGTCTCTCTCACTGTTTATCTCTCTCCTCCTGTCCCAAGGGTAATACTATTTGGTGCTTTACATATTTTCATGTGGGCAATTAAACCAAGCCAAACTTAAATAAAAGGACCAAAACCCCCAATCTTTTAAAATTATTCTCCAAACACACACACACACACACACACACAGAGAGAGAGAGAGAGAAAATAAAGGAATAGTCATGTAACTCCTCTCATAATAAAATCACTAACCTGCAGAAAGAAAACTCTTTGCTAAGTAAAGCAGAAAAGTGCTGTGTTTGAGGAGGAAAAATAATAAAATGTTAACTTTGGTAAGAGAATCCCATTTTGACTTGATGGAAAGAAATTTTACTTAGACCAACAACTTACCATAATTTAATTTATTCTAAACTGTAGTTATATTATCTTAAAATATTAACGGGGGATGGTAACTAATGTTATTTATCAGTAATATGTCTAAGAAAACAGTCTCAATATACAGGTGGGCCAATATCCAAAAAATTTTCCAATTACAAAAGTAAATATAGAAGAGTTGAAGTTAAGTGACGAAAACACATTTCAGAAAAAAATATATATATATTTTAAATGGAAGACATAAAATTCCTTTTTAACCTGACCTAGAAACAGTGCTCCAAATGTAAAACTTGAAATAAAAATCAACAAACATTTAGATCTACTTATATGATAAGTAAATTCCTTTTGCTTTCTATTGAAAGAAGAAAAGAGTCTATATAATCAAAATGCCTGCTTTGGAGATGTTAGAAAATCTTTCCAGAAAACTGTATATAAGACTGATATTATCTAGCTCTGTATCCCCACTCGAATCTCATGTCGAATTGTAATCCTCATTGTTGGAAGAGAGACCAGGTAGGAGGTGATGTGTTCATGGGGGTGGATTTTCCCCCTGCTGTTCTTATAATAGTGAGTGAGATCTCAGAAAATCTGGGTGTTTGAAAGTCTGTAACACTTCCCCCTTCACACACTCTCTCTCCTGCTAGCCATGTGAAGACATGCTTGCTTCCTCTATACCCTCTGCCATGACTGTAAGTTTCCTGAGGCCTCCCCAGCCATGCCTCGTTCCAGCCTGTGGAACTGTGAGTCAATTAAACCTCTTTTCTTCATAAATTACCCAGTCGCAGGTATTTCTTTATAGTAGTGTGAGAATGCACTAATAAAAAGACTAAATTTTATTGGAAGGAAATAAAAAAGGGGATTCCTAATTGGTAATTAGGGGGCAAGACTGCTCTATTCTAATGGGAATTTAGCCTTTCAATTATACATAATCCCAGCCTCATCTTGTAGCATTTATGAAATCATTAAATCATTCAAGACGTCAAGAACTGCTCACATAATGAATTTAACAAAAAACTGAAAGAATTAAAAAATGTAATTTTAAATCTATACTTGTGAGATCTAGTTCTCCAGTTCTCCATTTATAGAATCCTATTCTATAAATTCTTTGTGAATGTACCGTCAGAGCGGCTGATAAAATATATAAAAAATAGTGTATTGATTGTTGTCACCAGAGCAGTATTCACAGTACTATATTGCCAACAAAAAATTGCTTCGAGCTGACTTATCTTTAAATCTGAATTAAAGTAAGAATTTTTCTAATAGTATTTCTAAGTCAACCAATTTTAGTTTTTGCTTTTCTTGTTTTATTTTCTTTCCTCTTCTTCTCCCTTTATCACTTCCTTCCTTCCTCCTTTTCCTGTCATATATTTTACTCTACCAAATTGTTTCTATTAGCCATGTAAAACAATATTTAAAAGAATGGGATATAGGCAAGATGGCCAACAAGACACAGCCAGGAGGAACATCTGCCACCAGGGGACCTGAGTATTGGACAACTAGCACACTCCTTGAAGATCTTCAGAGGAAAGATATTGAGAGTGGATGGAGGAAAGACCCAGATGCCGGACTGGAGTGGGAAGAAGCTGGGAACCCTGCACAGGGTTGTTGTACACCAGGACTTGTTTCTGGCCCCCAACGACTTCTGGAGAAGTGATAATTTGAGCAAGCCAGTGGCAACCTGCTCTCACAGTAGGCCTCTAGAATCTTGGAATCAGGATACCCCACAACCCCTACAGATACTAGAGATGGCAGGGAGAGCTGCCTAGGGAGGTGTTAGGGGCAGAACTCTAGCCAGTGTGGAGTCCAGAGGATTTGGTATGGGAGCATCTGCAGCGGAGCATGGCCAGGAATGCCCATCCCCCAATGCTCACTTTGGTTCCCTAGGATACTTTAGCCCTAGGGAACTATCTGACCTGGACGGTGCAGGTCGTCTTGCCCATTAGACAGAGCCAGTTGGACCCGAGCACCCCTCAGTCGACTGGCTTCTCCTGGGGCCCTAGCCTGGTTGCAGTGCAGCCTCAGATGCCCAGATGAGGTGCATCCTGGGGACAGACCCACATTAAAGCTCCTGCACTGGCATAGTGCATCTCACCAATGGAGAGCTCCAGCAGAGTGGCACCCGTGGATGCACACCAGCCCACCCATACATTTGCCCCACCACAGCCTCCCCCATAACACTTTACCTGCATGCACTCACCCATGGTGAACCTCAAAATTGCTTCGCCAGCCTGTGTGCATGCAGGAAGACCTTTTTTTTCCCGTTCTCCGCCAGCACGTGGGTGTGTGTGCACCCCGCCATGCCACTCATTGCTGTCAGTTTTCACAGTCAAAGAGACTCACAGACCCCCGACAAACTAGGGCTTTGCTCCTACACTGACACTGACACCAGCACAAAACTGCATGGTGACCAGCAGAGCTGCCTCACTCACTGTGCGGCCTCTGCTGCCCACGTGAATGTGTGCACAGAGGGTGCCAGTCCTGCACCCACCAGTGTCCCACCACTGCACCAATGGAGCCTCCAACACAAAACTGTGCAAGGAGATCAGCAAACCTGCCCCTGCCTTGAGCAGCCATAGCTGCCTGCATGAATGCACATACAGAGGGCACACAGAGTCCCTCAGCCACCATCACCCTGCCCCCATAGCAACACCACTGATGGTACAAATACGTGCAGTGATGCTGGTGGGGCTCCACTTTCTGCACTGTGCTGCCATTGCTGCCACTGCAAACAGCCACATGAAGCCTGGCACCCCTGAAACCACCAAAATCCCACTGTAGCCAATAAGTGTGCAGTCTGCTGTCCTGCTGCTGCTGCTAGCATGTACAAATGAAGATGATTCCTGCTGCCACCACTCTATGAAGCGCTTTGGCTGAAACCACCCATCAGAGTATTGTAAACAGCAATCCAGGAACACCTCAGACCCTCCATTGGAGCAGGTTCCTAACCTCGAGTGACCAGAAAACAAAGTCCAGGGCCCAATACAAGACCCATAGACTTAGAGCTTGTGGTCCAGGAGTACTGAGCTAAGATGTGGACCCTGAAGATCTTCCAGAAACTAATCCAGTCAACCGCCCCACATTATACCACAATCAAACTCACATGTATATCAAATAGGATAAAAGGAAAAAAGATCCCATCCTAAGAATAACAGTTTCATAGATTGAAGGAAAATCAGCCCAAAAAGATGAGAAAGAACCAGCACAAGAACTCTGGCAATTCAAAAATCCAGTTTCTCCTTCATCACACTAGTCCGGCAACAATGGTTCTTAACCAGGCTGAGATGACTGAAATGACAGATACAGAATTCAGAATATGGATAGGAATGATGACCATCAATATCATCCATAGGAGAAAGTCAAACCCCAATCCAAGAAATCTAAGGATCACAATAAAATGACACAGTAGCTAATAGACAAAATGGCCATTATGAGGCAGTACCAAGCTGATCAGTTAGAGCTGAAAAACAGGCTGCAAAAATTTCATAAGGCAATCGCAAATATTAACAGCAGAATTTACCAGTCTGAGGAAAGAACCTCAGAGCATGAAGACTGGCTGTATAAAATAACTCAGTCAGAGAAAAATAAAGATAAAAATAATAAAGAAGAATGAACAAATCCTATGAGAAATATGAGATTATGTAAGGAGACCCAATCCACAATTCATTGGCATGCCTGAAACAGGGGAAGAGAAACCAAGCAACTTGTAAAACGTATTTTAGAATATTTTTCATGAAAAATTTCCCAACCTTACTGGTGAGGCCAACATTCAAATGCAGGAAATGCAGAGAACCTCTGTGAAATACCACACAAGAAGACCATCCCCAAGACACATAGTCATCAAATTCTCCAAGATTGAAAGGAAAGAATGTTAAAGACAGTTAGAGAGAAGGGGCAGGTCACCTACAAAGGAAATCCCATCAGGATAACAGCAGAACTGTCCACAGAAACCCTACAATCCAGAAGAGATTGTCAGTCTATGTTCAACATTCTTAAAGAAAAGAATTTTAAACCATGAATTTCATATCTGGCCAAACTAAGCTTCATACGTGAAGGAGAAATAAGATCCTTTTCAGACAAGAAAATGCTAAGAGAATTTAAGAGCAGACCTGCCTTAAAAGAGGTCCAGAAGAGAGTGTTAAATATAGAAAGGAAAGACTGTTACCAGTCATCACAAACGCACAGTTAATTACATACACCAGTGCCACTATAAAGCAACCACACAAACAAGTCTGCATAATAACCAGCTAACAACATAATGACAGGATTACATCCACACATATCAATACAAACCTTGAATGTAAACAGGCTAAATGCTTGAACTAAAAGGCACAGAGTGGCAAGTTGGATAAAGAAGCAAAACTCAATGGTATGCCATCTTCAAAAGATCCATTTCACATGCAATGACACCCATAGGCTCAAAATAAAGGGATGTAGAAAAATCTGCCAAGCAAACAGAAAGCAGAAAAAAAGCAGGTGTTGCTATTCTAATTTCATACAAAATCAACTTAAAATTAACAAAGATTTAAAACATAACATGGGCATTACATAATGGTAAAGGGCTCAATTCAATAAGAAGACCTAGTTATTCTAAGTGTACATGTGCCTCATACAGGAGCACTCGGATTTATAAAGCAAGTTCGTAGAGACCTACAAAGAGATTGAGATAACCACACAACAACAGTGGAAGACTTTAATATGCCACTGACAATATTCGACAGCTTATCAGGGCAGAAAACTGACAAAGATATTTGGAAACTTAACACTTGACCAAATGAACCTAATAGAAATCTATAGAATATACATTCTTCTTATCTGCATATGGCACATATTCTAAAATCAACAACACAATGGTGCATAAAACAATCCTCAGAAAATTTTAAAAAATGAAATTATACCAACCACACTCTCAGACCACAGCACAATAAAAATAGAAATAAATACTAAGAAAATCACTCAGAACCATATGATTAAATGAAAATTAACCTGCTCCTGAATGACTTCTGGGTAAACAATGAAATTAGGGCCTAAATCAAGAAATTCTTTGAAACTAATTAAAAAAAAACCCCACATACTAGAATACCTGGAATAAGAGCAAAGCAATGTTAAGCAGGAAGTGTATTGCACTAAACACCCACATCAAAAAGTTAGAAAGATATCAAATTAACAACCTAATATTACAACTAGAGGAACTAGATAAACAAGAGCAAACCAACCCCAAACCTAGGAGAATACAAGAAATAACCAAAATCAGAGCTGAACTGAAGGAAATTGAGAAGTGAAAAACCATACAAAAGATCAATTAATCCAGGAGCTGGTTATTTGAAAGAATAAATAAGATAAATCAACAGTTAGCTAGACTAATAAAAATAGAGACAAGATTCAAATAAACACAATCAGAAATGACAAAGGGAATGTTACCAGTGATACCACAGAAATAGAACAAAACCCTAAGAGACAATTATGAACACTTCTATGAACAAAAATTAGAAAACTTAGAAGAAATGTATACATTCTTGGAAACATACAACCTCCAAATATTTAACCACAAAGAGATTGAATCCTTGAATAGACCAATAATGAGTTCTGAAGTTGAATCAATAATAAGAAGTCTGCCAACCAGAAAAAGCCAAGGACAAGATGGATTAATAGCCAAATTCTGCCAGATGTATAAAGAAGAAATCATATCATTCCTACTGAAACTATTCCAAAACGTTGAGGAGGAAGATCTCCTTCCTAACTCATTTTTATGAGACCAGCATCACCAAAACGTGGCAAAGACACAAAAACAACAAAAAAGAAAAACGCAGGCCAATATTCTTGAGGAGCATAGGTGGAAACATTCTTAACAAAATACTAGCAAACCAAATCCAGCAGTACATCAAAAAGCTAATCCACCATAATTGAGTAGGCATTATCCTTGGGATACGAGGTTGACTCAACATACACCAATCAGTAAATGTGATTCATCACAAAAACAGAACTAAAAGCAAGATCACAAAATCATCTCAGTAGCTGAAGAAAAGCTTTCAATAAAATTCAACATCCCTTCATAGTAAAAACCCTCAACAAACTAGACATTGAAAGAATATACTTCAAAATAATAAGAGCCATATATGCAAAATCCACAGCCAACATCATACTGAATGGGAAAAAGCTGGAAACCTTCGGCTTGATATACAGAACCAGAGAAGGATGCCCACTCTCTCCACTCCTATTTCACATACTACTGGAAGTCCATGTCAGTGTAATTAGGCAACAGAAAGGAATAAAAGACATCCAAATAGGAAAAGAAGTCATATGCAATCCCATTCAACAATAGCCACAAAAACAATAAAATTTCTAGGAATACAACTAACCAAGGTGGTAAAAGATCTCTGCTATGAGAATTAGAAAACATTGCTCAAAGAAATTGAAGATGACACAAACAAATGGAAAAACTTCCATTCTCATTGACAGGAAAAATCAGTATTGTCAAAATGGCCTTACACAGAAAAGCAATTTACAGGTTCAATGCTATTCCTATCAAACTACCAATGACATTATTCCCAGAACTAGAAAAACTATTTTAAAATTCATATGGAACCCAAGTAAAAAGAAAAAAAGCTGGAAGCATCTTATAACCCAACTTCAAACTATTCTACAAGGGTACAGTAATCAAAACAGCATATTATTGCTACAAAAACAGACACATAGACCAATGGAACCGAATAGAAAGCCCAGAAATAATGCTGCACACTTAGAACCATCTGATCTTTGACAAAATTGACCAAAACAAGCAAGGGGGAAGGACTTCCTATTCAATAAATGATACCGAGATAACTGGCTAGCCATATGTAGAAGATTAAAATTGGATCCCTTCCTTACATAATGTACAAACAATAACTCAAGATAGATTAAAGACATAAATCTAAAACACAAACTCAAAAACCCTGAAAGATAACCTGGGAAATATTATTTTTGACACAGGACCTGGCAAAGACTTTATGATAAAGATGCCAAAACCAATTGCATCAAAAACACAAGTGGACAGATAGAAGCTAATGAAACTAAAGAGCTTCGGTACACCAAAAGAAACTATTAGCAGATTAAACAGACAGAATGTGAGAAAATATTTGCAAATTGTGCATCCAACAATGGTCTAATGTCCAGAATCTATAAGAAACTTAAACAAATTACAAGCAAAAAACAAAGAACCCCATCAAAAAGTGGACAAAGGACATGAACAGACGCATTTCAAATGAAGGCACAATGTGAACTACAAGCATATGAAAAAATGCTCAACATCACTCATCATTAAAGAAATGCAAATCGAAACTATAGTGATATATCATCTCATACCAATGACAATGGCTATCACTAAAGAGTCACAAATAATAGATGCTGACAAAGTTGCAGAGAAGGAAACGCTTACACACTTCTGATGGGAATGTAAATTAGTTCAGCCTTTGCGGAAAGCAAAGTTAGGTGATTCCTCAAAGAACTTGAAACCAAATTGACCCAGCAGTCCCATTATTGGCTGTATTCCCAAATGAATATAAATTGTTCTACCATTATGACATATGCATGCATATGTTTATTGCAGGACTATTCATGATAGCAAAGAAATGGAATCAACCTAAATGCCCATCAACAGTAGACTGAATAAAGAAAATGTGATACATATACATCATGGAATACCATGGACCTGTAAAAAAGAATGAGATCATGTTCTTTGCAGAAACATGGATGGAGCTTGAAGCCATTATCCTAAGCAAACTAACAAAGGAAGAGAAAAACCAAATAACGTATGTTCTTTCATATAAGTGGGACCTAAATATTGAGTACATATGGACAACAAGAAGTGAACAACAGACACTGGGGCCTAGTTAAGGGTTGGAGGTGGGAGGAGGGTGAGGATCAAGAAAACTATCTATCAGGTACTATACTTATTTACCTGAGTGATAAAATAATCTGTACACCAAAACCCCACAGTATTCAATTTACCTACATAACAAAACTGCACATGTAACCCTGAACCTACGATAAAAGTTAAATAAAATAAAAGAAGAAATACATGTTTACTTTTCTTGAGACAATGTACTAGTCAGCTAAAGACAGATAGCTTAAGTCAAAAAATATCATTTTCATCTCATACCAAATATATCTGTGAAAATTGTTTTCCTTAAAAATAAATGTGTAGCAAAAAATGTGTATACTTCTCAGTATAATCTGTAAAAGTAATACCTTTTTCTAAAAATGTCTCAAACACTACATTGGAGTGAATTAATGCAGATAGACACAAACTTTGCAAAAGTCAAGTCATTTTATTGTACTGGTTGTTAAGAAAATGATATTTGCTGTAATGAAAGCATTCAAAAAGCTGTAGCAATAATTATGACAGAAAAAATTAAAGCAACAACTGTTTTCCAGAAATTGATTTAATTGGAAACTGAATTTGACAACTTGTTAAAGGTGGGATAGAAAGTTTCTCTGATTATAACAGGTGGCATAGAACCCATATGGAATTTAAAAAAATATCTGAATAATTTGCATGTAACTTTTGTTCTGACAGCATTTCCACTTTTTCATTATATTTTTAGAGGTCTAGTCTAGAGGGGAAACATCTGATGATATTTGGTGTTGAGCCTAGGGGAGAAATATTTAATAATATTATTGATTAAAAAATAAAAATTGGAATTGATTCAAGGCATTTAAGGAACATTTCCCACGAATAAATTTTATATTTATTATTGACATAAAGAACACATACTTTGAGTTATACAGAAGCCATGTCCTCCAAAATTACTCCTGGCTAGTCTTTGAACTTCTGATTTAAGTACCTAAGGTCCATTTTCCTAAGAATATTCTGTCTTTAAATAAAATAATATGGCAAAAGATAGTCAAGTCATGTTTTAAAAATAGTATGCAATTTTAACATTCCGACAATAGTGACTAAGTAAAATGTAGGAAAGAAGATTATTTATGCATTCAATATATCTACATATAGTGAATTTATACATGGAAACTCCTGTTTTTAAACTATACAGAAATATTTTTTTCATATCTTTTACAAGAAAGTTGCTAAGGAAACATCACAGCATAAATGAAGCACTTATGTATTCTTATTTTATTTTATTTTACTTTATTTTTATTTATTTATTTATTTTGAGAAGGAGTTTCCATCTTGTTGCTCAGGCTGGAGTTCAGTGGCACAATCTCTGCTCACTGCAACCTCCACCTGGGTTCAAGCGACTCTCCTGTCTCAGCCTCCCAAGTAGTTGGGATTACAGGCGCCCACCACCATGCCCTGCTAATTTTTGTATTTTTACTAGCGACGGAGTTTCACCATGTTGACCAGGCTAGTCCCGATCTCCTAACCTCAGGTGATCTGCCCTCCTCGGCCTCCAAAGTGCTGGGCTTACCAGCACTTACCATGGTGGCGTGAGCCACCATGCCTGACCAGCACTTATGTATTCTTATCTTAAATGTTAGTGCCACTGTTATATGATTAATTGATATATAGAACAGGTATACATGGCACAAGTAGGAAGCTAATATGTATACCACGAGCACTTTAAGGAAGTATTGTAACTCAATAACAATGAGAAATGACAAATACATTTTTCTTATATATTTATTTTTTGACAGAGTCTCACTCTGTTGTCCAGGCTGGAGTGCAATGGCAGGATCTTGACTCACTACAACCTCCACCTCCGGAGTTCAAGCAATTCTCCTGCCTCAGCGTCCCTAGTAGCTGGGATTACAGGCGCACGCCACCATGCCCAGCTAATTTTTATATTTTTAGTAGAGACGCAGTTTCATCATGTCGGCCAGGCTGGTTTCCAACTTCTAACCTCAAGCGATCCGCCCACCTCAGCCTCCCAACGTGCTGGATTACAGGCATGAGCCACCATGCCCGACCTTCTTATTATCATTTTAAACAGACTGATAGTGAGGCTTATGAAAATATCATCTCTCTAACATCTATGAAAATCCATAACAATAGCTCATGAACTCTGTTTAGCAGGGTAATAGCAGGTTCAATTGCTTGCCTTTTAAATGTTGAATGTCAAATCTGAACAGTGAAACTGTCAAACTGTCAAAAAAATATGTCGTAGGCATTTTTTTCTTATCATGTTAAGAAGTATGCAAATGTAGCACAGCAATCCTCTTCGTAGAGCTAATACTGTTTCTTTTTCCTCAGTAACAATAAGATTTTTCAGAGTGAAAGTTGCAGAAATAAATTCTGTATTTAAATGCAATTTTTCTGGGCTTGGTGAAGGGAAAAATCTCAGAGCTACTGGTGGATTTATTTATTGACTTGGTATTCTTTTTCTTTTTCTTTTTCTTTTTTTTTTTTTTTTTTGAGATGGAGTCTTGCACTATCGCCCAGGCTGGAGTGCAGTGGCGCGATCTTGGCTCACTGCGAGCTCCGCCTCCTGGATTCACGCCATTCTCCTGCCACAGCCTCCCGAGTAGCTGGGACTACAGGTGCCCGCCACCGTGCCCGGCTAGTTTTTTGTATTTTTAGTAGAGACGGGCTTTCACCGTGTTAGCCAGGGTGGTCTCCATCTCCTGACCTCGTAATCCACCCGCCTCGGCCTCCCAAAAGTGCTGGGATTACAGGCGTGAGCCACCATGCCCGGCCTTGACTTGGTATGCTTTTTCTAAAGCATATGAAGAAGTTAGGAAGCATTTACTCTCTTGTGTTGTGAGAAGAAAATTAAGATTAGAAAAATTATTCAGCCTACAAATGAATTTCTCAATGCAGCACCCAATGTGTCCTAGAATGGACATGTCTGGTGTCTCAGATAATAATTATGTGAAGAAAAATGATATGAACATCTAGCTTGTTTTAGGCTTGACCAAAGTCCTGTTAGGCCCTAGGAACTGGAGCTGAGGTCATCTTTACTACCAATGGGACTATCTCGATTTTTGTATTTCTGAGTGAAAAATAAAGAGATTTCAGTGTTTTAAATAACACTAGAAGGCACAGAAACTGAGTGAGATAAGACAGATTTGGGATTCCTGTGACTTCCTCTCTACTAGTTTTGTATTGAAGTCATGTTATTGTCATTAAAATGTTTAGCAATTAAGCACATAGCCTATAATTTCTGCCTCTCTGGAGGCTTGACGCCGGAAGATCACTTGAGGCCAGGAGTTCTAGATCATCCTGGGCAACGTAGTGAGAATGAACTCTCTGGATCCAGGTCAACTACCACTTTGATCCTAACTACTTGTGTAAATAACATGTGATAAGTCATAAAAATGTACCCAGTATTACAATCTTTTCTGAATAAAATCCCCAGAGAATGTTGAGAATGAACGCTCCACTGCCAACAGAGTCAATAATAGGTTTTATACTCATCAGTAAACTGACTCCTATCATGATTGCAACAAGTGGGCTACGTTTGTAAATTTGTAAATGAACATTTGTAGATTGTTAATGTTTATGTTATAAGAACTATGCTGATGGCCAAAGGCAAAACTTCAGTCCTGCCTTTAAGCTCTCAATCAAAGGACTTTAAATATACTTTCTGAAAAGTGCTAGTTCTTCCCTTCTGTGTCTCCTAGTGTGTCTCTTGTCTTGGTTGCCCAGGAAGTTATATTCTAATACTCAATGTATGACATTCTTTTCACTATAGCTCTGATTATAATTGTAATTCTGCAAGCTAAGATTTATGAACAGTGATTGCTACAGTGTTCAGAATGGAGAGATGAATTAACAAATGCATTTAAAAAATCATCAATAAAATTTCTGTAATTGTAAAGTTAAATTAAAAATAACCAATATATTTGGCAATATGCATTTTTTCATGTTATGAAGGAAAGTCCTTCGGCATATATAGCTTTTCTAATTAAAATTTTGACTAAATCTAAAAACATACCTGTTATAGAAATCTCCCATTGTTACAGTGTCGCAAGAGTTTTCTGGGGAACATTTTTGTTTGCAATCCTAGACCAACCTCTTATTTTAAAAATATCCCAACACCATTTATTAAATAGGGAATCCTTCCCCCATTGCTTGTTTTTGTCAGGCTTGTCAAAGATCAGATGGTTGTAGAAGTGTGGTGTTATTTCTGAGGCCTCTGTTCTGTTCCATTGGTCTATATATGCTGTTTTGGTTACTGTAGCCTCGTAGTATTGTTTGAAGTCAGGTAGCGTGATGCCTCCAGCTTTGTTCTTTTTGCTTAGGATTGTCTTGGATATATGGGCTCTCTTTTGGTTCCATATAAAATTTAAAGTAGTTTTTTCTAATTCTGTGAAGAAAATGGTAGCTTTATGGGGATAGCATCATCTTCAGCAAACTAACACAGGAACAGAAAACCAAACATCACATGTTCTCATTCGTAAGTGAGAGCTGAACAACGAGAACACATGGACACAGGGAGGGGAACATCACACACCGGGGCATGTTGCGGTGTGGGGTCTAGGGGAGAGATAGCATTAGGAGAAATATCTAATGTAGATGACGGGTTGATGGATGCAGCAAACCACCATGGCATGTTTATACTTATGTCACAAACCTGCACATTCTGCACAGGTATCCCAGAACTTAAAGTTTAATAAAAAAATAAAAATATCAGTGGGGTAGAAATTGTCAAGGTATTGAAATATTCATTCTCAAATATCTTCTTTGATTTTCTGGAATCCTTACCCATTTTTTGTTTTTTACCTGACCATGTTTAGAGAAATAAGTAGAAAAAACATATATGCATGTGTTTTATCTAGCCCCAATTTCTTTTTCTTTTTTTTTTTTAATTTTTTGTCATTCCTTTATTCCTCAGTCTCTTTCTTTTTCTTTTCTTTTTTATTATACTTTAAGTTCTAGGGTACATGTGCACAACGTGCAGGTTTGTTACATATGTATACATGTGGCATGTTGGTGTGCTGCACCCATTAACTCGTCATTTACATTAGGTATATCTCCTAATGCTATCCCTCTCCCCTTCCTCCACCCCACAACAGGCCCTGGTGTGTGATGTTCCCCTTCCTATGTCCAAGTAATCTCATTGTTCAATTCCCACCTATGAGTGAGAACATGCGGTGTTTGGTTTTCTGTTCTTGCGATAGTTTGCTGAGAATGATGGTTTCCAGCTGCATCCATGTCCCTACAAAGGACATGAACTCATCCTTTTTTATGGCTGCATAGTATTCCATGGTGTATATGTGCCACGTTTTCTTAATCCAGTCTGTCACTGATGGACATTTGGGTTGGTTCCAAGTCTTTGCTATTGTGAATAGTGCTACAATAAACATACGTGTGCATGTGTCTAAAACTGATGATATATTTTTTTTTTGGTTCTTTCCCATGAAATAGAAGATCAACTAAAACACACAAGAATGTCATAGATTACTTAAATAACAAATATAGATATCTTGGGTTTCCTCTCAGGACAGTTTCCTGTTCAAATAACTGACCTTACACACAGAACCTCAGAGAAGAAGCAACTAGATCTGCATCAAAGGATCCTAATTTACACATGTAAGGTAAATAACTCACCATATAGTTTACTCTGTTTAGAAAACAACCAGAACCATTAATAAGATTATTAATAGTGTCTTATTAAGTGAAACTTGTTTCATTACTAAGAGAATACTCAAATGCTATATTTACGAGTAAAAAAGTAAAAATATTTCATTGTTTTAAATTTATTTAAGTCATTATTAAGCAAATAAAGCAAACTGTTAAGCAAAAGAGCCTTCATAACAATGCTGGTTCTTCTGGCTTGGAAAGATTTGCAGCATAGTCAGAGAGTCTATGCTTTACTACTTTAATCAACTTCCCTTGTGTACTCTGGACAGCCTCAAAATTATTCAATTATCACATCTCTCAAACTGCATTTTCTTAAATCAGGCACAGAAACTCACTTTGGTGACAAAGCAAGAGGGCCTTGTGCAAAAGCCTTTTCTTTTGTAAAGCAGTACAACCAAGTTTAGGGTCTGGCCAGACAATACAGAATATAGTTATTTCAGCAGACATTACAACTTACTAATTTCTAAACTCTCCCTCCTTCTGGAGCCCTCACCTCCACCCCACACACAGAGTTAACTCTGCTTGAGAAAACATCTAGTCATTCCCCTTCAGGACCACACTTGAAATATAAATGACCAGAAAAAAAAAAAAAAAAGTCTATTTTCAAAAGCACTAGAGAAGTGTACCTTTCAGAGAGAATGCTGAGAGATTTAGATTTCATACTGTAGTGTGGGCGTTTTGCCCTCTTTCTATCTTCGTTGGAATTAGGGACAATTTTCCACTTTGTTTGGGTGATCATTTTTCATTTGCTCATGATGACCCCAATCTTATGCTACGTCCCCTTTTTAGCTCTGTGCTGCATAATTGCACATTTTTAAACTTGCCTTATTTTTCTATTTTTACAATTATTTCCTCAGATATGTGGCTCTTCTCTGAACTGTTTTCAAATTCTCGAAGTTTTTACTTACAAAGTCTTAGAGATTGCTTGCTTATCTCTCCAGGGTTTGCCTAGGGATGCATATAATTGAGGGGCAGCTAATATGGACTATTTTTTTTAAACGTATAAAATTACTTTTTATTGTGGTAAAAACAGTCAACATGAGACCGACTCTCTTAACAAAATTTCAAGTGTACAATGCAGTGTTTTTAACTATAAACATAATGTTATACAGCGTATCTCTGGAACATATTCATTTTGCACAACTGAAGCTATATAAATGTTGACCAGCAACTCACCATTTCCCCTTACTCCTTCAGCCCCTGATAAACACCATGCTACACTCTGTTTCAATGAATCTGATGATTTAAGATACCTTATGTAAGTAGAATCATGCAGTACTTGTCCTTCTGTGGCTGGCTTATTTCAGTTAGCCCAAAGCCTTCCAGGTTTCTCCACGTCATTCCATATAACCGGATGTTCTTCTTTAAGGCTGAATAGAATTTCATTGTTTATTTATAGGACCTTTCTTTGATCCACTCATCTATGGGTGGACATTTGATTTGGGTTGTTTCCACATATTGGCCATTGTAAATGGTGTTGAATGAACATAGGCGTTCTAATGTCTCTACGGGATTCTGATGTAAATTCTTTTGAATATGTACTCAAAAGTGGGATTGCTGGCCAGGTGTGGTGGCTTATACCTGTAATCCCAGCTCTTTGGGAGGCTGAGGCAGGTGAGTCACCTGAGGCCAGGAGTTGGAGACCAGCCTGATCAACATGGTGATACCCCCGTCTCTGCTAAACATACAAAAATTAGCCGGGCGTGGTGACACAGGCCTGTAATCCCAGCTACTTGGGAGGCTGAGGCAGGAGAATCGCTTGAACCCGAGAGGCTAAAGTTGCAGTGAGCAGAGATCTTGCCATTGCACTCCAGCCTGGGTGACAAGAGTGAAACTTCGCTTCAAAAATAAATAAATAAATATAAATAAAGGGGAATAGCTGGATCATAAAGTAGCTGAGGAACCTTCATACTGTTTTCCTAGCAACTGCATCATTTTACACTCCCACCAACAGTATGTAGGAATTCCAATTTCTTCACATCTTGACCAACATTTATTAACTTTTGTATTTCTTTTCTTGAGACAGAGCCTCACTCCATTGCCCAGGCTGGAATGCAGTGGCATGATCTCGTCTCACTGAAACCTCTGCCTCCCAGGTTCAAGCAATTCTCTGCCTCAGCCTCCTGAGTAGCTGGGATTATAGGTGCCCACCACCATGCCCGGCTAATTTTTGTATTTTTAGTAGAGACGGGGTTTCACCATCTTGGCCAGACTGGTCTTGAACTTCTGACCTCGTGATCCACCCGCCTCGGCCTCCCAAAGTGCTGAAATTACAGGCATGAGCCACCGCGCCTGGCCTGTATTTCTTTTAAATAATATTCATTCTAATTGCTGTGAGGTGATATCTCATTTTGGTTTTTATTTGCATTTCACTGATGATTAGTAATGTTGATCATCTTTTCATATGCCCATTGGCCATTTGTATGTCTTTTTTGAGAAATGTCTATTCACATTGTTTTCTTGCTGTTGAGTTATAGGAGTTCCTTATATATTTTTGGTATTAGATCTTTATCAGACCTATGGTATGCAAATACTCTCTTCCATTCTAAAGGTTGTCTTTTCACTCTATTGATTGTTTCCTTTGCTGTGGAGCAGCTTTTTAGTTTGATGTAGTTCCACTATTTTATTTTTGGTTTTTTTTTTTGCATGTGCTTTTGGTGGTTTGTTTTATTATTTTATTCATCAGATGTGTACAGCAAGTCTACCGTATGCTAGGAGCTGTTTCAGGTGCTGGGGATACAACAGAGAACAAAACAGACACAATCATGGAGTTTATAATATTCTGGGACTTTACATGCATTGTCGGTCTTAATATTTTTTCTTTAAAAAGGTAAAGTTGCCGATTCCAATTTGCTTTGTTACCCATATGATCTAGTTGCCATTCACCATCTTGTATCTATGATGGTAGTTAACTGGAGGAAGAGAAAGATGTCACCACTAAGGTTGATTTAAACTAGAGGATGCTTGAAAATAAACTGGTAGTAGCCAGAAACTAGGATTATGGAGTGCCTGAGGGTCAGATTCCTTCACATTTGACAGTCACTGAAAATTCTTTTCCATTACTGAAATCAAACAATAGTGTGGTCTCTGAAACTATGGCCAACACAGTCAGAGAGGAAAACAACCTTTTTCCAAATGGAAAAAAAAATACGCCTTACAGACGCTCTTTGTACAGGTTCTTAATACTGCTTCCTATAGTGATTACTCCAAGCTACTTGAAGACACCATACTGAGCATCTCAGTGAAAACTAGCATAGGGCACCATGTATTTTTTTAAAAACGTTGTTTTACAAATATCTTTTAATCTGTTTGTAAGCTAGAAGAACCAAGAATAATAAAAACTGATGCTTTAGTAAAGGCTTTTCAGAGTAAAAAAAAAAAAAAAAAAAAAGCACAAATGCAGTCAGCAAGCAATTGATTTTAAAACCTTACTTTTTTATTAAAGGGAAATATGTATTCCAATATGTGAAAAGAAATATGACTAAAACATGTAGAAATCTAGCTTCCTCATTCATTTTCTCTGATATAGGAAAAGAAGGGGGAGTGGATATTATGTATATAATATAGTGGAAGGGGGCAGATTTGAGAAGAGAAGAATGTGAAAATTCTCTCTGTAAATCATTCGTTTAATCAATTAATTATTGAAGCAATAATATTTATTTAAAATTAAGCATAGCATTTTACCTAACTGAAATACTCACTGTAGAAGAAAACTAGATGGATTGAAAGATTAAAGTCAAAAAAGTATTTCATTACATGTTTGTATAACAACAAAATTAGTAAGTTAAAACAAGATGCAGGGTACATTCTGAAGCATATCATCAAGTGTAAAGAATAAGAAATTGGAATGATTGAGGGGACACAAACAATCATAAAGTGGCAGAAACGATGTGGTCATTTCAGTTAGTCACAAATGCTATCAATAAAATAAAACAAGATAAGGGATTACTTTAAATAAGATGTTTAGGGAGCAAAGGCTACAATCCAGTGAGAATGAGTCATGCAAGTACCTGAAGGAGGTTCAGTGCAATTGACTTGATAAAGACTGGCTACTAACATGACAGTAAAAGCCATTTATTCGCGATACTGTCAATACATAGTCAACTGTATGCCTTGTTTTTTGTTGCAATCGTTTAAAAAGAAATAATTCTTTTAAATAAGAAAAGAAGAATCACAGTGTGCAGCATGGTTGTTAGATTCAGAGCCCAAGCCTCAAAGCATACCAGATTGCATTTGAAGTAGATACCAGAGAAATATGGAATCACACCCCAAATTCACAATTCTGGTCTTTCTATTAATGTCTTTAATCTTTCTCTGCTTTCTCTATTGTCAAGAGCCTTGGTTACGGTACCTAGTTTCTAAAAATTCTAGCATCTTTTTAAGCTGAAATCCTGTTTATTAAAACCTCTTTTTTTTGAGACAGGGTCTCGCCTGGTCACCAGGCTGGAATGCAGTAACACAATCACAGCTCACTGCAACCTTTACCTCATCAGACCAAGCAGTCCTCGCTTCTCAGCCTCCCAAGTAGCTGGGACAACAGGCATGCACCACCATGCCAAGTTAATATATATATATTTTATTTTTGTAGAGATGAGGCTTGACTATGTTGCCTAGGCTGGTCTTGAACTCCTGGACTCTGGTGATCCTCTCACTTCAGCCTCCGTAGGTGCTGGGATTACAGGTGTGAGCCACCACCCCCAGCCTTAAAGCCACTTTTATTAATACTAATGCTGATAATAATAACACCAGCAGCCTGTGATATTTATTAGGTGGTTATTTTATGTCAAGCACTGTACTAGGCACTTTTACCCATATTGTTTCACGTAACTTTCACAATCTTCATGGAAAGGTAAGTATCATCTCAATTTTATAGATGAGAAAGGTGAGACTCTGAAAGATGAGGTAATTTACCTGAAATCTAAATAGCTAGTAAGTGGAAGTATCCAAGTCTTCCTAACTCCAAAACCTGTGCTCCTTCTTTATCACCCTTTTGTCTTTTTTTCAGCTCAGTTCTCAGTTGTAGATAAGTAATTATGAAGATATTTGAGCAAAGAAGGGAGGGTAAAGATTATAGTAGAGGGTAAGTCGGAATACAAAATGGAAGATGTAGAATACAAGAGTAAAGAGTTTCCATATTTTCTAATAAGCAACAAGAAGCAATGGAAGGATTTTAGTGGTTGTGGCATAATAAACTTTTATTACATACCGGTGTTTTACAGGATGAATTGTAGAAGATAGAGTGGAAAAAAAGTTAGGACACAGGAAGAATAACTGAGAAGCTGGGAAGAAAATGTAATGATGAGATGTCTGACTTAAAATAATACTACCGTAATAACAAGGAAGGGAAATGGGATGCCTTAAAAAAAATGTCAGGAGGGCTTGATGACTGGATAATATATCTATAAACTCCCTTAGAAATATAAAACAATTATGACTTTTGGGCTGAATGGAGCAAAGGAAAAGGCAATATCAGAAAACATTTAAAGATATTTAGCCCAGATAACTTTATTTATAGTAACAACATCCCGGAGACTTCATGGGATTGTATTTAATATTGAACATGTATTGATTTAGTCGTATTAAACTTGTTCATATTAAACTATTATTTCTTATTACATAAACTTTCAGTTATTTTCAAAAAATCTGTGTCCCATTATTATTACTGTCACTTCTTTAAATATTCAGTTTGCTCACTGAATAATTTTACAGACTAGAGCTGTGTTACTTCGGTCCACTCTAACAGAATACCATAGATTGGGTGACTTAAACAACAGAATATTTTTTCATGCATTTCTGGAGGCTGGAAAGTACAACACCAAAGCACTTGCAGATCTGGTGGCCGGTGGGGGCACTCTTTCTGGTTTGCAGATTGTTGTATTGTCATATCCTCGCATGGTGGAGAACAAAGAGAGAAAGGAAGTTGAATCCTGTCTTTTTATAATGGCCCCACCTTCCTGATCTGATCACCTACCAAAGGTCTCTCCTTCTGATATCATCACATTAGGGGTTAAAATTTCAACATAAATTTTTTGGGGAACATGAACATTCAGTCCATAGTCTGAGCCAAAATTTCTTCTTAGACTTTCTTATGTGTACGTTGGTAAAGTAACAATCCATTTAAATATGTTTACCCTTTACCTACCAAATAGTTTAGTAGTAACAATTTTGGAATATTTATTATGAAAATACATGATGTAGACATTATAAATTTATACAATTTAATATTTGGCATAGTTCCCCCAACATATCTTTGCTGTTTTGCTCTTTTAAGGATTTTCATCATTTTTTTGAAAGGCTTACTTTTCACTGTGATTTTAGCTGCTTTCCTAAAAAAAAAAAAAAAAAATGGAATAAATGTTGATTGCAACCATATTAAAATGTTTCTTATTCTTCTTAATGTGTGAAGAAGAAAATCTACTGGTTTTTACATAGCATGTATTATGATGTTAATTTGTGAAATATGGAATCTGAAATATATAAGCTTCTGGAAATTTTATAAGTGCTTATGTATTCAGACATTCTTTTCTAAATTAACATAGTACTGAATTTAAAAGTCAGTAGTAAACTTAATTTCAGGCTTGCTAAAATGGATAATGAATATCTTTAGGATAATTTATGTAAATATCCTTCTTAAAAATGATAAACATTTATTTACATATTGTATATAATGTCTGGAATGTTCAAGAAATAAACTTACACATTATTTATTATTATTATTATTAATGTTTACACATTATCATCTTCATCATCTTCTCCACCTTCATCATACTTAATAAAATATTATCATGGTTATATTTTATATTTAGCAATGAAATTCAGATGAAACAATTAGTCTGACAAAAATAAAGTTATTTCCGTAGAAATATCTGGAAAAACATACCTGCCACTATTAGCTTACACAATAACAAAACACTATTCAACAAGTTCTTCACAGGCTATCAAAAGGAAATATTATTTTTTCTATAGGAACTACAATATGTAAATGAGAGAAGGAGGATATTTATGCATTTCAGTGATATTTAACAAAATGAGAGGAAAACTGAATGTCTTTAGTGACTTGACAGTATCACCAAATTATAATTTTACCAGGCTCTAAGAAACAGTTTAATACACACAGTAATGGTTGATGCATTTTAACTCTTAAATAACTTGGCTCATAATATGAATAAGTTGTATTATTATGTTAATGACTTTAACAGGTTGGTGAACACGTGGAGGTATTGGGAGGGTAGCAAGCCTGGATAGGGCACAGAAGCTCTGTGCTCCTTCCTCCATACCTTGCCCTATGTTTCTGTTTCATCTGTTTCTGAGCTGCATCCTTTTATAATAAACAAGTAATCAATTAAGTTAATTGTTTTCTTGAATTCTGGGAGTCATTCTAACAAATGATCAAACACAAAGATAATCATGGAAATGTCTGTTTTCTATCTGGTTAGTCAGAAGCACAGATGGCAACTTGGATTTGTGACAGGCATCTAAAGTGAGGGCAATCTTGTGGAACTCAACCCTTAACCTGATGCTAACTCCAGATAGTGTTAGATTTAGTTAAATCATAGGACACTTAGCTGGTGTCTACAAATAATTAAATAATTTATTGGTTTGGGAAAGAAACCACACATCTGATGATGTCAGAGTATACAGAAAAAATAGTTGGTTTCTCCTATACGCTCTGCTTTACAGCTTGTTGCCATAATTTGTTGTACAGTAATTCTTACCACCCTATTGTGTCTGGAGTTGGTTCCTTCTGGTGAGTTCTTGGTCTCACTGACTTCAAGAATGAAGCCATGGACCTTCCCGGTGAGTGTTACAGATCTTAAAGATGGCAGGGACCCAAAGAGTGAGCAGCAGCAAGATTTATTGTGAAGAGTGAAAGAATAAAGCTTCCACAGCATGGAAAGGGACCCAAGCAGGTTGCCGCTGCTGGCTGGGGTGACCAGCTTTTATTCCCTTATTTGTCCCCACCCACATCCTGCTGATTGGTCCATTTTACAGAGCACTGATTGGTCCATTTCACAGAATGCTGATCGGTCCATTTTACAAGTGCTGATTGGTGCATTTACAATCCTTTAGCTAGACACAGAATGCTGATTGGTGTGTTTTCACAGAGTGCTGATTGGTGCATTTACAATCCTCTTGTAAGACAGAAAAGTTCTCCAAGTCCCCACTCAACCCAGGAAGTCCAGCTGGATTCACCTGTCATTACTACAGCATGCAAAATCAGTTATATAGTGTTTTCACATTTGGAGGTTAAAGGAAGAACAAATATCAGTTTTTTAAAGTTACCTAAATTGCAATTCCTTCTTTTATTCATTGACAAAATACTTAGTGACTACCTCTCCCCTGCTTCTTTGTTTTTTGTTGTTTTTTTTTTTTTTTTTTTGAGACGGAGTCTCGCTCTGTCGCCCAGGCTGGAGTGCAGTGGCGCTATCTCGGCTCACTGCAAGCTCCGCCTCCCGGGTTTATGCCATTCTCCTGCCTCAGCCTCCCGAGTAGCTGGGACTACAGGCGCCCGCCACCTCGCCCGGCTAATTTTTTTGTATTTTTAGTAGAGACGGGGTTTCATTGTGTTAGCCAGGATGGTCTCGATCTCCTGACCTCGTGATCCGCCCGTCTTGGCCTCCCAAAGTGCTGGGATTACAGGCTTGAGCCACCGCGCCCGGCCCTCCCCTGCTTCTTTTAGTGAGCATATAAAATAGCCAACAATTAGTCCATAATCTGGCATTAACCTGAAAAGGAAAATAAAGATGATTTATTCAAGCCAGAGTCTCGATGGAAAATTCAAAGAAATAGTCTACCAATTACAAAAGGTGATAAAGGTGTATGACAGAAAAGCAAGTGCACAGGAATGATACCTAATATGTAGTGGGCAAATAATTCACAAAGAAAGAGGTAGAAGTGAGGAAAAGAAAGAGGATATAAGTAGAATCTCACCAGCAATAAAGAAAATGCAAATCAAAATACATATCAACTTACAGTCTGGACAAGATGAAACAGATACATTTTATCTTTCTTCTCTCCACTAAGTACAATAAAAAACCCTGGGCATGATACAAGAGGCAATCAAAAAACTCTGAAAAGGTGATAAAGTAGGTGTATCGATTTGAAACCCCAGGACTGGTGACACACCATAGCAGCAGAGCATCACATCTCCTCCCACGGGACAAAATGTGACTCAGACCTAACATTTTCAAAAGCCAAATCCAGTCATAGAAGGCAGCCCAGATAAGCCCATTCTTTCATCGAACAACACACTAAGGAAGCCTGGCTTCATCAACAAGGAGGATTGATTAGGAACCCTAAGAATAATAAGCAACCAAAAAAAGTGCTTTTCTTTCTTGCAGGACTGAGAATTCCCTTCCCTCACCAAGAGATACTGAGGGGATAGAGGCGAGAAGGACCTTGCAAAAACAAATGGTGTGGCTCAGAAAGTCTCTCTTTTCAGGGTCTGAGACTTCCATCCCCTTCTCAGAGATATAAGGGAAATCGTGAGACACAGGTAAGGGGATCCTGCCTCAAAAAGGGCCCTGGCCCAAAAAGCTCTCTCCATCCCCCTTAGGTAAGGCAGATCCTGCCAAAACAAATGCCAAGTCAGAGAACCCTCCTCTCCCCCACAGGCCTCACACTCTCTTCCCCTGCTGGGATACAAAGTGTCAGGCAGGTACGATGGGCAGGACGAGCCCAGCCACAGTGGATGGTCATTCTCAGAAAGTCTCTTTTTCCCAACGGGTCTGAAAATACCCTCCTCCACCCAGAGACACAGGGGCAACTGGGAAGGCCTTCGTAGGAATTCTTGGAAACCAGTCATATTATTAAGGAATCCTCTTCCTCTCAGGAGACCTGGGATCCCTTTTCCCATGGAAAGACACTGGCCAGGGAAAATCCCTTCTGCTACTATAGCCATTGCTGTCATGGACAAGTAGGAGATAAGTATTACATAAACCGAGAAAAACAAAATTACACAACAAAGGCTCTGAAAATATATTGTCATTGAAACCACAGTCCAGAAAAGTAGACCAGAATCTGCATGCTGACTATAAGCAGAATGAAGATCTGATGAAATCAAAGATATAAATAGACCCAGAGACTGCTGACATAATAGAAGAAATATTCAGGATACAACTGAAAATCACTGGTCATACTAAGAATAAAGAAAATCACAACTTGAATGAGAAGAGACAGTCAACTGATGCCAACATTGAGACAAATCAGATGTTGTTAATTGTTGAATTATCTAATGAGGATTTCAAAGCACACATCATACAAATATTTCAGCAGTGCATTACAAAGTCTCCTGAAACAAATGGAAAATAGAACATTTTTGAAATGAAATAATAGTTATAAAATGGAAATTTTGGAAAAATACATTAACAGAAAAAAAAAAGCTTGAATGAATTGTAAGAGAAAGAAATCACTGAACTTGAGGTAGATCAAAAGCATTCACCTATTCTGAACAAGAGAGAAAACAGATTTTTTTTTAAAGAGCCTCAGTGTCCTATGGGACAATAGCAAAATATACAATGATTTGCATTTTTGTAGCCCCACAGGAGAGAAGGGTTGAAAGACTATACAGGGAAATAATGGTTTAAAACATCACAAACTTAGTGCAAAACAATAATTCAGAGATTCAATAACATGAATGTACCTTAATTAGATAAACTCAAAGAAATTCACATGTAATAATTAAATTTCTGTTAACTAAAGACAATATTTAAATATGGAAAGCAGCTAGAGAAAAATGATGCATTGCTGTTAGGAGAATACCAATACCCTAATGATAGTGGTTTTCTCACCATAAATTAAGAAGCCAAAATCTAAAGTGTCATAAGATCTTGTGGGAAGAACTGAAGAATGTGCTCTTGGTTCTGCACAGCCAGCTGCAATCCACTGAGGAACATGCCTCCAAGCTACCATTGTGCCTGGCCATTTACAGGAGTGCTTCATCTGCATGGTCCTCAACCCATTTGACCAGATTTTTGAGGACAAATTGGACTCATTCAAGGTGCTGAAGGCAGCTGAGAACTAGAGAAAATAAGCCTACCCGTATATCACTGGGAGTCCTGGGGCCAAAAGCTCATCTCAGGCCATGGCCCAGAGCAACTCCAATGCCACAGACAAGCAGCTGTATAAAGAGTCTCAGAAAGACAGCAAGAACCCACTTGCCCCCAAAGTTGGCATGATTGACAAGAGGACATACAGTGCCCATGGAGGTTAAGAAAGAAGGAATAAGGTGAATTGGAACAAGACCCAATCAACAACTTCAAGGTGACGGGAAAATAATTGAGATAAGATGGAGAAAGGCAACCACCTCATGAAGGATCATGAAGGAAGATTTGAAAAGCCACTTGAAAAGGGTGAAAGAGGAAACTTTTTATTTGATAGACCTATCATTGACCAACCTATTCGAGGCTGTGGTGGCCTTGGAAGAAATAGAGAGGGCTAGCAAAGTGAAATGGGCCAAGGGTATGGATTTGATTTTTATGGCAAATGTGAATTTGATAGGCATCGTGGAAGGCATAGATCAGGTCTGAAGCACACGGACAAACATGGAGGTAGTGGATTTTACAACTGGGGAACTGTAAAAGTAAGTTAAATGACTTGGAATAATCAAACATGACCTAGGAAACACCTGAAGGTGAAGAATATCCAGTGGCAGACACTGAAAATAAGGAGAAGGAAATTTAAGGGGTTAAAAAAAGAGGGTCCAAAAGAGATGACTTTGGATAAGTGGAATGCTATTCAAAATAAGGACTGGCCAAAAGTAGAATTCAATATCCAAAAAGAAAACAAAGGTACTGATTGATGAGTACTGCAAGAAGAGTTGTGCTCTTCATAAATCAAAGACAAGAGATTTATGCTGCACATTTCGTTAAGGACCCTCATTTTTGAAAGCCAGCAAATGACATAGTGTCTCAGTGGGAGATCAATTTTGGAGACCCCGGCCCTCGAGGACATGGGAGGGGAAGACAAGGTGAATGTGTGGTGGACCTCAGGACTGCAGCAGCATGACTGACAAGTCAGGTGCTTCTGTTCCTGATATGGATGACCCAGAGGCATTCCCAGCTCTGGCTTAACTGAATGCAATAAGACAACCATGGTTCCTTTGAGGAATTTCCTGTTCAATGCCTTTGCATGCTTAAGGATTCCAAACAATGAAGAAATCATGTTTTTAAAAGGCTGTCATTCACACAATTAACACTTAAAGACTGAATTGTATCTGTCTTAAAAAGGAATTTCTCGCCCCGCGGGGTGGCTCAAGCCTGTGATCCCAGCACTTTGGGAGACCTAGGCGGGCGGATCACGAGGTCAGGAGATCCAGACCATCTTGGTTAACAAGGTGAAACCCTGTCTCTACTAAAAATACAAAAAATTAGCCGGGCACGGTGGCGGGCGCCTGTAGTCCCAGCTACTGGGGAGTCTGAGGCAGGAGAATGGCGTGAAGGAGGAAGGCGGCGGTTGCAGTGAACCGAGATTGCGCCACTGCAGTCCAGCCTAGGCGACAGAGCGAGACTCAGTTTCAAAAAAAAAAAAAAAAAAAAAAAAAGAACTTCTCTCACTACATAAAATTAACAAATATGGTAGTCAGTTTTGTATTTAAAAATGTATTGGTAGCTATGTTTTTATAAATATCAGAAATTATGCATTCTTCATGAACACTTTTGTATTGCTGCTTGCAAATTTGCATTGCCAAGCTTGAAATATAGGTGTGAAATGTGTGTACTGGTTTAAAGCTTTCACTTCTTTTATGTTTTTTTTTTTTAAATTTTAAATTTTTTGTGGGTACATAGTAGGTGCACATATTTATGGGATACTATGATACAGGCATGCAGTTTGAAATATTCACATCAAAGTATATGGCATATCCATCCCCTCAAACATTTATCCTTTGTATTACAAACAAACCAATTATGCTCTTTTAGTTATTTAAAAATGTGTAATTAAATTATTTTTACTATAGACACCTTGTTGTTCTATCTAATACTAGACGTTTTTCATTCTTTCTATTTTTTGTACCCATTAACCATCACCACTTCCCTCCACCACCAACCCCTACTGCCCTTCCCAGTTCCTGGTCATCATCCTTTTACTGTCTGTCTCCAAGATTTCAATTGTTTTGATTCTTATATCCCACAAATAAATGAGAATTTGTGATGTTTGTCTTTCTGTGCCTGGCTTATTTCACTTAACGTAATGATCTCCAGTTCCACAGATGTTGTTGCAAATGACAAGATCTTATTCATTCTTTGTTATGGCTGAATAGTACTCCACTGTGCATATGTACCACTTTTGCTTTATCCATTCATCTATTGATGGACACATATGTTGCTGCCAAATCTTAGCTAAACAGTGCTGCAGCAAATATAGGGGTGCAGATATCTTTGATATACTGATTTACTTTCTTTTGGGTATATACCCAGCAGTGGGATTGCTGGATCTTATGATAGCTCCACATTTAGTTTTTTGAGTAACCTCCAAACTGTTCTCCATGGTGGTTGTACTGATTCACATTCCAACCAAGATTGTACAAGGGTTTCCTTTTCTCCACATCCTCACCAGAGTTTTTTATTGCCCGTCTTTTGGATATAAGCCATTTTAACTGGGGTGAGGTGATATCTCATTGTAGTTTTGATTTGCATTTCTCTGATGATCAATGATGTTGAACACCTTTTGCCATATGTATGTCTTCTTTTGAGACATTTCTATTCAGATATTTTGCTCATTTTTCAGTGGAATTATTAGACTCTTTTTCTATAGAGTTTTTTAAGCTCCTTATATATTCTGGTTATTAATCCCTTGTTAGATGCGTAATTTGCAAATATTTTCTCCCATTCTGTGGGTTGTCTCTTCACATTGTTGGCGGGTTTCTTCTTGTTTTTGTTTTTGTTTCTGTGCAGAAGCTTTTTAACTTGGTGTGATCCCATTTGTCATTTGTGCTTTGCTTACCTGTGCTTGTGGGGTATTACTCAAGAAACTTTGCCCAGATCAAGTCCTGCAGAATTTCCCCAATATTTTCTGGTAGTAGCTTCATAGTTTGAGGTCATAGATTTATCTTTCATTCATTTTTTGTGCTTTTTCTATATGTCAAGAGATAAGCGTCTAGTTTCATTCTTCTGCATATGGATATCCAGTTTTCCCAGCACCATTTATTGAAGAGACTGTCTTTTCCTAGGTGTGTATGTTCTTGGCACCTTTGTGGAAAATGAGTTCAATGTAGTATGTGAATTTGTCTCTGCATTCTCTATTCTGTTCCCTTGGTCTACGTGTCTGTTTTTATGGTAGTGCCATGCTGTTTTTGTAAACATAGCTCTGTAGTATAGTTTGAAGTGTGGAAGTGTGATTCCTCAAGCTTTGTTCTTTTTGCTAAGGAAAGCTTTGGCTATTCTGGGTCTTTTGTGGTGCCATATAAATTTTAGAATTTTTCTATTTTTTGAGGAATGTCATTGGTGTTCTGATGGGGATTGCATTGAATCCGTAGATTGGTTTGGTTAGTATGGACATTTTCACAATATTGACTCTTCTAATTCATGAATGTGAAATATCTTGTCATCTTTTGGTGTCCTCTTTAATTTCTTTCTTCAGTGTTTTATAGCTTTCATTGTAGAGAGGTTTTACTTCTTTGGTTAATTCCTAGGTATTTATTAGCATTCATGGCAATTGTAAATGGAATTACGTTTTTATTTCTTTTTCAGATTGTTCACTGTTGGCATATAGAAATGCTGCTAATTTTTGTCATTTGTGTTTTTTAATCAAGGAATTAAATGTTCTCTCAATTACATACTGGTTTTAAATATTGAACATATCAGTTTTAATACCTGCTTTGCATTTTCACACATGGTCAACTGGCACATGTTAAACTTTGATTTGTTTAATATTTTTCTTTTTGGGGATTTTTTTTTCTTTTGTCATGATATCCTGATATATACATGTATATATACTAAATCTTTATGCTCAGAAATATCAGTACTTGAACCAATTCAAAGCACATTAGTTTAATAGCTCTTACTTCTTGCATGGTTCATTAGGTTCAAATTATAATTAATTTACAATTTTAACTGTACTTACTTTTCAAACATATGACTTTCCCATTTTAAAAGCCAAACCAGACACTTTTTTGGTGAGAGCTATTTAAGCTACTTATTGTTGATAGACACATTATGTGAAGTTAAGTTGTTTTATGGGTATGGGTTTTACTGCCTCCAACAGGGTGGGTGAAATAAGTTGATTTGGCTAATGTGTAGTATTTAAACTGTTCTATAAAATAAGTGTCTGGCCAATTGATATAATTTCTGTGTGTGAAAATTTCCAAAGTCAAAATGGTATATCCATAATTGATAACTCTTTAATCATTCCTTTTTCTAACAAACGAAAAACAAAAGACAGTGGTTAGAATGATGAGAAGAATAGTATTTTAATTTTTGGAATTTGGAAAGCAGACAGTTTTACTTTACAAGGTTGGAACAGCATCACCTTCCATGAAATATAAACCAAAATCTTTACTGTTTCTGGATTTCTTATACTGCTATTATTTGGTCATAAGTTGATAGATGAATATTTGTTCCACAGAAAGTAATAATTATTTTTCCTCTTCCTCCATTAGAAAATTAGGTTAATAATGAATTCCATTAATGAGAGCATCATCACTTATTAAAACATATACGGAGAGAATGATTAATAAAACAGATTTTCTAGGAAAAAAATAGTGTCACAAAAATTTGGAAGTGCTGAAAGAAATTGTTAACACCAGATTCTATATCTAGCAAAACTATTCTTCAGAAATGAAAGGGAAATTAGAAACTTTATCAGATTAAAGGAAACTAAAAGAGTTTGTCTCTAGCATACCTACTCTTAAAGGCTAAAGGAAGTTTGTCAAACAATTAAAGAGATAAAAGAAATCATCTTGGAGCATCAGGAAGGAAGAAGAACAACTGAAAGATTATAAATATGTGTCCATAAATGGACTATTGTTTTTCTCATGGGTTTTATAAATTATATAGAATCAATTATATATATATATATATATATATATATATATACACACACACACACACACACACACACACACACATGTATTTGGAGACAGGGTTTCTCTCTGTCACTCAGGCTCGAGTGCAGTAGTGCAATCATAGCTCACTGCACCCTTGAACTTCTGGGCTCAAGCAATCCCTTTGCCTCAGCCTCCAACATAACTGGGACTACAGGCCCAGGCCACCACATTCATGTTTTCATTTTGAAACAATTTTTAAATGCACTCTAATCGATATATGATTACTTGATTTTCAATTAATGCAGAATGACAAGTGGTGTTTTGGCTTTATTTTCATTACTCCTCCAGCCCATTCAATGGCCATTCATTCAAAAGGAGATTTTATTTCAACTTTTAATGAATATTTGTAAATGGTACTTAAGACTTTATTAGGCAGAGCAGTAATAGAACTCTGCCTAATTAACCTTGTAGCAACCAACATTTACAGATAGTTTATTATAAGTGAACATATTCTTTAAAAAAACAGTTATGTGGCCTGATTAAGATATAACTAATATAACACATGAAAAATAATAAGCATGTGTCTTCCCATTGTTTTTGAAGATGGCTGCTGGAAAGCAACCTAATAACGTTGCGTATTACTTACTTAATGAGCACTGGGTGATTATGAACTTCTACTATGACTTTTGATGAGTCATATGTAAATTATTCATGGTAGAAGAAGGCAAAACCATATGGCACATCATCTGTTGAGTATATTTGTGTTCAATGATGCCCAGCGTCATATCCCTAGCAAATTAATACAGGCTGTTTGTTATTCAGATACTAAGTAAAAGGAATTGGTAGTCTCACTTTAATGGCCGATAAAACCTTATTTGCATCATAGAATTACCTGATAAACCCCTTCCCCTCTTGACTGACTGATGATCAAGGTATGAGGTTAAAACAGACTAAATAAGACAGACCTAACCCATTATACATGTACTCTCCTTGAGACAGAATTAAAGTTGTTATAAAGGGAATATAGTGACTTAATGCACATATCAAACTCAGCAATTAGAAAATGTCAGTTGTTAATTGTGAAACTTTCAGTCTCTGAATTAACTTAAAGTAATAACCTTTCATTCTTGCTTTACAGGTTATAATTAGTTTAAATTGCCCACTTTCGTTCCATTTATAGTATTTATAGCCAAGATAGACATAGACAATTGATTGAAATTTTTTTTGGAAGAAATGCCTTTAAGCAGGAGCAAGGCTGAGTAATTGTTTTAAAACTTGATCCTGAAAACAATCAACCCTCCCTACTTTTTTCCAAAATAAAAATATGAAAGAGACTTGTTAAAAATATTTACCTATACCAAAGACATAAAAAGTAAGATACTTTTGAGTTACTAATTAATTAAAAGAAACATCTCATTGACTATAAACATAATAACCTAAGGATTTAGGGAATTCCAACAAGAATTACTGAAAAATAGAGAAACAAAGCTTTTACAGAGGCGTTTATTATTTTCATTAGTTTATATCTAGTTTATTTTTTCATTTGTCCACACGCACATGTGAACATTCATTTGGCAAACACTTGCTCCATTACAATGCACTATTGTTTCCATTGGGGATTGAAAAAAAAGGAAGAAGACAAGATGTTGATAGTCTAGTGAAGGAGACTCAAATGACTATCAATTGAAGGCTAATGTAGGTAGTACAACAGAAACATAGGCAAAATGTTTTGGAAACATATAAAAGTGTTAGCTGAATTCTGACTGAGCAGATCCAGGGAAGATTTGACACCTGAGTTGGCATTTCTCAAAAAGATAAATGACACAAAAGTACAGAAACCTCTGTAATATAGGAATCTGGCTCATACTCTGTGAAGAAATGACTTGCATAATTGAGACTAATGAACCCGTAGAATGATCGCATTCCATTCTTCCATGTTCCATTCAACTAGCTCTATCTCATCTTTAAGTGTCAGTTTGAATGTCGTATCTTTATTTTTTTTTATTTTTTATTTTTTATTTTTTATTTTTTATTTTTGAGACGGAGTCTCGCTCTGTCGCCCAGGCTGGAGTGCAGTGGCCGGATCTCAGCTCACTGCAAGCTCCGCCTCCCGGGTTCGGGCCATTCTCCTGTCTCAGCCTCCTGAGTAGCTGGGACTACAGGCGCCCGCCACCTCGCCCGGCTAGTTTTTTGTATTTTTTAGTAGAGACGGGGTTTCACCGTGTTAGCCAGGATGGTCTCGATCTCCTGACCTAGTGATCCGCCCGTCTCGGCCTCCCAAAGTGCTGGGATTACAGGCTTGAGCCACCGCGCCCGGCCTGTCATATCTTTAGAGTGGCCTTTCCTAATCGCCCCAAATGAAATATTTTCCCCAAACCTTGTTCTCTACAGTAGTCCCCACTTATCCAAATTGGATAATCTTCAAGATTCCCAGCAGATGCCCGCAACTGCACATAGTACAGAATGTTATATACACTATAATTTTTCTGTCTGATACCTGAAATGGCTACTAAGTGACTAATGGGCCGCAGGGTCTACAACATGTATACACTAGACAATGTGAAGATTCACATCCTGGGCAGTACTGACCTAGGAGGGTGCAAGATTTCATCACGCTGTTCAGAACGGTGTGCATTTTAAAACTTAGGAATTGTTTATTTCCATTGACTATTTTTGCACCACTGAAACCTCAGAAAACAAAATCGCAGAAAAGATATGACTACTGCATTGTAGTGTCCTGCTTGTTTCCTTCATGGCACATATTTATATTCTGCAGTTAATTTATTAACTTCTTGCATTGTTTTGTTTTAACATCATTCTTCAAAGCAATATATCTCACTCAGTCTTGTACTGTTAGTGTCTATACAGTAGTACCACACAAATCTTTTTTTTAAAATAAATTGATTAAGAAATCAATTAATCCATCAATGAAATGGCTAGGATTTTGCAAAGGTGGTTAGATCTTTGACTTCAATTTTTTTTTTTTTACCCAGTTCTTCCTTTCTTTCTTCTACTGGTATATATTACTAAACCCTTTGGATACTGTCCCACAGTTTTTAGAAGTTCTGTTCTGTTTTTTTTTTTTTTTTATTCTTTTTCTCTCTTTGCATCTCGGTTTGGGAAGTTTATACTGGTATAGTGAGGAGAAATTCCCTTCCTGTTGTTGGAAAAGTTTTAAAATATTAATATTTATTAAAATTATATTATAATAATTATATATTATTCAAAAGGCTGTTAACTTTCTGTTTGTCCAGCATTTTCTTGATATAAGGAGTGATGACTTACCAGGTCATTTCATGTCAGAACAGAAACATGAAGTATAGGTTCACCGTTAATTTACTTTGTTCATTGGTCCTTTTGATGCATATAGCACTGCCACGTCCTTTCCCTGTTCGTTCCTAACTATGCTAAGAAACTGTAAACACTTAGTGGTCACTAATAACCTGTTTCTCTCCTAGATACTTACCTTGTTAGCTATGTGGAACAAGAAAAATGTGGAGTTGTAGGGTAGTTTCTTCTAGTACAACTGATAGATTTACCTTAACTCTACAATGGTTTCTCTTTATTTATTGGTTATGGGCCACAGCTATTTTTTCTGTCTGAATTGCAGTAATATACCCTGAAGATGAAAACAAAAAAAATGTAAACTATTGTTTTTCCGCTGTAGGCTTCATTTCCACAATTCTAGCCTAATGCTTTAATCACCAATTCTGGAGAAATCATTGAACGGTATTCTGGGAATAGTAAAACGATTTTGTAAGCTTGATGAACACTGTGACAATAAAGTAATTAATAGTTTTAAGGAATTATTGTTTTTTCCATGTACGAATTACTAGAGTAGCAAGAATTAAATCATTCCAGTGGTCACAATATTTTTGTTAAGGCAGTCCATTTCTTCATAGGAATATTTCGTTATAAGATAATTAAACAGTTTTAAAGCAGAACCATTGGAATTTTTATTATATAGAAAAAAAAAACAAACCGTGAACAACAAGCATACAACCAACATTTCTCATCTGGATGCCTGAACATTTCTCTCCTCTTTTTGTGTGGTATCATCTAGTTTCTTTACCAGCAACAATCTTACCATTATTGGAAATGATTCTGCCATACGTATGTGAGCTAAGCCAAGTATTTAATTATAGGCTGTTTCTCTTTACAAGAACCTGACAGAAGAACCATTTTGTTTTTTGATAGACTGTTGAAAGAGAAATACTGTAGCTTGCCAGAATGATGGAACACAGAATATTACGAGGTTGACTGAATGTTCTGCTTTTCAGCAGATGTCTGTAATAGTAATCCCTGAGGGTGGGAGGGTACTCATGAGACATCTAACTATTACCAAATAAAAAACAAATCCGTATTGGGTTAAGAAGAGACTTTATTGGAAAAGACTGCTGCATAAAGGGGGGAGGACCATGGCAGTTGGGTAAAAGATTTGTGAACCTTGAGTCTCTATAAGGTCAAACATAAAGGTCTTTTTAAAAATAGGGAATAAACAAGGCTAGAGGGAACTCGGTGTAAGGGAGTGGAACAAACAGGTAACTTGATCAGTATCAGGCAATGCTTTTACTTATGCTCAGCCTGTTTTTCAGAGGGACTGTTAAAGACGGGGTGGTTGTTCTACACTTTGATGCTGGCTTGGGCCGAAGGTGGGCCAAACTTCAGATTTCTCAGAGAAGGGAGGAAGCCTGACTAAAATTTGGCCAAGTCAAGTTAGCAGGTAATTTGTAGAAATTGATCAGTCTGGAGGGACAGTTCATCTAATCATTTATGACACACAGAATGGGAATTTGGAGGATGCTTCTACCCTTGTCATAGGTAGCAAAGGGAGTCATCTGATAGTCTTATCCAAGTCCATGGAGAAGGGTGTTTCTTTATATAAGTCATTTCCTAGAACACGAAAAGTTGATGGTGGTCGGGAGGTGTGGAGGTGTAATTTATCTGTGTTTTCCAGGAGCATAACTTCAACCTTCAATGTTGTTAATATTTTTTTCAAGATACCACTAGAATATATTGAAAGGGGCCCATATTTGGTGATAGATTTCTTGTAAAGAATACTTGGAGTGATTTATTCACATAAGGATATTCATGTCTCATTGAATGCCAAATAAACAAATATATTACCATTGTTTAATGGGTTGTTCCATTTTTAAAATCAGCTGTAGAATATTATGGAAATCTTTTCTATAGACAAGGCAGAATCTTTCATTGCTACCAAATACAAATCTTATAAGGAAATTCTTAACATAGAAATAAAAAACCTTAGTTTTCTATAAATAAAAAAATCCCTACAGAAGAAACATGTAGTCTTAAAAGTAACAATGACACATTTCGGGGTTCATATACCCTGAAGATGAAAACAAAAAAAAATGTAAACTATTGTTTTTCTGCTGTAGGCTTCATTTCCACAATTCTAGCCTAATGCTTTAATCACCAATTCTGGAGAAATCATTGAACGGTATTCTGGGAATAGTAAAACGATTTTGTAAGCTTGATGAACACTGTGACAATAAACACAGAGAACTTGGGGAAAGTGAGGGTCTGGAGTAGCAATCCTTGTTTCTATTTCTACCAGGTTATAGAACTTTGGAGAAGGGCACAGAATGAAAACACCTACTGTTTAGCTGTCCTTTGGCCTCTGCATGATCACCCTATGATTTAAGAATAACTTTAGGTTAAAAAATAAGCACATGGTCTCTATAATAATTTTGATTTGTTTGCCCTCATAATTTAGACACCATCGTGTCCTCCTCACTGTAGACCATGAATAATGTCTATGTACCACGGTTTGTGTTGTGTTAACCTTGCCTTAACAGTAAACCCTTATGTTGGAATTTTGCTTGTCTTAGCAGAGCTGAGCTGCATGCCCTTCTGACACATGGAATTTTATGATACTGTATTTCCTTTTTCAGATGTGCTGTCACACGTGTTGATTTAAATTCTGCACAGCTTCTATGTTGATATCTCGCATGTGTTAATGCATTTTCTCTTTATAAATGACTTATCAGACATTGTAGGTCCTCTTCATTAACTTTTTCGTTAAATGCTTCTGCTACCAGATACTTAACAACGTTGGAACACATGATTCTTTTGGTGTACCTTAAATGTACTGAATAGCCCAGTAGATTTCATAAAGTTTTGTTTATTTGTATTTTGCCCCATTAAAAACACGGTTATGTTGGTTGAGATGCTATTTTATGTTGACCTGGGAACTGTAACATAGTACCGTAAACAATGTGCTTCGTAATATGGAATCTTAACTATATATCATACAGTGTTTTGCTGTATGTTGACTACTCTTGATGTACCTCATTTTCTCATAAATATCTTTAGGAACAAAATTCTGGTATAATACAAATGATTTTTCTTTATTCTATCTGTGGCTATAAACACTTAGAAAAATGGGTTTTTGAGTAGAGACTTCTTTAACAAGAAACCCCGGATAATGGGAAAATTATCCACTGGTTGAAAAGATTTGAAAATCTAATCTCATTTTTTCTTTTCTTGTTCACAGGTGCCTTAAAGCATCACATAATTGGCAATTATTCCATAATTGTATCTTACCACAACCCTCAAATGAAATATATTTTACTATGAAACAATTAGTTAAGTGGTATAATCACAGACACATTCTGACTATCAGAGATAGAAATGACATTTGGTAATTTATTTTAGAAACGAAATTTGACTCTAACTAATCTACTTTGTGAATTTATCCTTCTTCCGGAACAGAAATTTCCACCTGTGTTTGCTGTGAATCTTGTAAGCTAACAACTTTTAAAACCACAAAATTTATGTTGGGTCATGTAATGTATGACTGGATTGGAAAGAGAGCTACAATGAAATTAAATCCACTATAATTCACTTTAATACAATCCAGGTATTATTTTGCCACATTCTTTTCTTTTCTCATATATGCTCTCCAGAAATTTATGAGAGAATGATTTTAACAGAACAAGAATGTTGAAGATCATTTTAGCGACTGAAGAATTGTATTTCTAATTTTATAAAATGCTAATTACAGCAGAAATTTCACTCTAGTTTTTTTAAAGCCTATAGCTATGATGTTGTGTAATAATGGGGCTATTTCATTTACTAAGATAAAGCCTAATATATGGTTTTGTTATAACTAAGTAATTTGGAATGATTTAGATCACAAAGGCTGCCTACAGTATTCTTTTTTAGTCTCCCTCTTAGAGGTCAAATGTAGTATAAAGATATGAGTATTATCATTAGAACACGGGATAAAGTGGTAACTTGGATTTCTTTCCAATCTATGATATACACATAGGAAATTTTTTAATTTATGAAATAGGAAAATATGTTTTTTTATTTCCAAATCTTAGACAAAGCAAAGTGAAGATCTCTGAGGAAGCAAATGCTTAAAAACATAAAATGGAAAAGTAATCGGAAAAATAATTATGTGATCACTGACAGTGACTCAGATATTATAGGGTTTCTTGCTCACTTACAAGTCATACTTAATGAAAAACAAGAACTAGGAAAGAAGCCCAAAGCAGTGTGCTTTTTCTCCCCGTGGGCATTAAAGTCTGAAAAAAATCTCCGAAGAAAAATACTACCTGAAGATTTTTAGATACAGTAGAGACAAATAATCTAAATACTAGAATGGAAAATCACCTGTTTCTAGAAAGAAGAATTATTGCTGTCAGAATATAATTTATTTTAAAGACAGTAAAAAATGATAGTCTATCACACACGATATATATATAGGACCCTTGTAATTTTATTCTCAAAATATTTTATCTTTCATCATATTTGTGTTGTCAAAACTCACCTCTGTGTAATTAGAGCCTTGTAGTTATTGAAGGAACATTACATATATAAATATATATGTTTCAAGATAGATCAGTGCAAATCTTTATAATCTTATAGACTTCTTCCCTGATTATGTAGCAAGCCATTCATAGTCCTGTGCCATAATATCAACTATAGCTTTCCAAATGTTGAATATCCTGAGGCAACAACAGAGACTACAGAGGAGATCTTTTTAAAAAAATAGACATGTACATTAAAATGATAGTATTCACTCCAGCACACAATTGGAGGGTTAATTCATTAATACTTTCTGCTTTTTAATATCTTGTTTTCTTACTCTTGTCTCTGATTGTTTCAAATGTATTTTGATTTAAAACTAGACATTCTTACCTTATCCATATGGTCCTTGGCTCTTTTCCTTTTACCTGATACAAATTATGAATCTCAAAGGCTAGCCATCAGCAGTTTAAATTTTACCACAATCCAGGGAAATGAGAAGCCAATAATGCCATTTTTGTCAATGTGGCTATTAAGGCACAAAATCGGTTGGAGGCAAAGTGGAAAAGAAAACTCTCAATCTTTCCACTTCTAGCCCATTGTTTAATGGCATCTTCTTCATTTCATTAGTTAATGTCATAAAGGATGACTCAAACTTAAGAATTCATATTTTGCCATTTACCTATAGCCTCCCTTTTCCTTTTCTCCTTTGAACGCAGATCAGGAAAATTGATAATAAAAACACTAAATAGAATAAAGTTAATATTAAATGTCACTTCTAGCTCAGGTATTTAAGGCAGCACGCATAAAGAAAGTGAATAGATCAGGAAATATATAAATGCATAATAATTTAAAACATTAAACTCAAGAGAATCATAATGATAAAGTTAGAAATAACATCCAAAGAAATATCTTATATTTCTTCTTTTTTGCTGAAATAGTAATTTGTGTTAACTTCATTATATACAAATTTATTTAAAAGAAATAATGGTAAAATGATTGAGATGTGATTACTATTTCCTTAATTTCTGATATATTCGCTTCTCATATACACCTTTGAAATGTGTTGTTAAAACTTAGAATGTATAAAATGACTGTATCTCAATGTCTTAGAATGTACAACAAATATTATCATTACTTTAGATAACTGGAAAGAAAACACTGGACGTGATTCTTTCAGCAGGTTTTATAGTGAATGATTAATAACAGAAATGTGGCAGCACGAATGATCTAAATGCTTTGAGTTTTTAGAACTCTTGCAAGTAAATGATTTTTTCCTAATAAGAAGTGGCCCATAGGCCCAGCTGCAATAATTATTTCATTTGTACATGACAGAGATTTTATGGCATTTAGTCCAAATTCAGAAAGGTTCTTTCTTTCCTTAAATACAAGGCAAATGCCCCTGTGGACCCATTTACTGAGGTGCAGGAGGCCAATGAGGTCAGTCAAGCATTGCAGAGATTTGTGTAAAAGACCTTTGTGACCACTGGGAGTCATTGGGAGATTAGTTTGGCATGGATTTTGTGAGCAATTTATTCAAGACCTGATTCTCATTCACACAAGACTGCTCAACAGGACACCTTTGATTCTCTGGAATCAAAAGGTGAATAGCAAATTAGCTGGGCATGACGCATGCCTGTAATCCCAGCTGCTAGGGAGTCTGAGGCAGGAGAATCTCTTGAGCCCTGGAGGTGGAGGTCGCAGTGAGAGGAGATTCTGCCACTGCATTCCAGCCTGGGCGACAGACGGATACTCCATCTGGAAAATGAAATAAAATAAAATAAGTGTATAGTGTGTGAACGGCATTTAGTGCTTAGGTAGGCTACAGCCTCGATATGCCCTATATCCTAGCATTTGGTTAATATGGGAGAAAAAAACATTAAAAAGCATGTACACAGACAGTGAATATTATTAAATGGTGGAAGCAACTGGGTCATTCTTGTCGAATTTAACCCTTAAGCATTTTGCAAATTATTTTTCTTCACCTTTACATATTTGATAAAACCACAAGAGGATCTTTCTAGTGGTTTACATTTTAAAACCACTAAAGTTTAAATTGTTTACCAACAAATCATCGAATAAAAAGACATGTACTTTGCGACGCCTTAATTTTAGGGCATGCATTTTTCTATTGTAATAGGCTACACTTTTCCCTGTATCCTTTTGTTCACTAATTACAGCCATGTTATCAAAATTGGAGTCCTTCTCTTTTTATAGAAGTATAAAAGAGGGAAAACAGACTCTGCCTTGAGCCCATGTTCATCATCGTTTCATTGTTCCATCTTAGTTTTCTGCTTACTTGCATCATACCAATATTCTGAATTTTATTTTAAATTATTGATTGTGCACCTGCTCTGTGTTGCTATGAACTGGGGTTCTCAAGATGAATCAGACATGGTCACTGTCTGCAAAACTCTCAAAACCTGATAGGAGATAAACACATAGACAATTGAAATACAATGTGATCAAATCAATATACGGACAGCTCAGAGAGCACAGACATCGCATCTGTATTTCTGTTTATATAAGGGCAGCATCTGGGTATGCCTTCATATAAAAGGTAATGATTAAGCCACAGAACAAGGATAGCTGGTAACTATGGAAGGAAGGGAAGATCATTCTAGACAGGCAGAATAATGTACATGAAGGTGAAGAGATATAAAAAAAAATATGGTGTTAGGCAACAGCTAACAACTCAGTATGAGATTCATGAGAAAAAGTGATATGAGATAAAACTAAAAGTTAGGGACTTGTCTGCCACTATAAGTGATTTTGCATATCATTCTAAGCATTTTATAATTTCTTCTATGGGTGATAGGCCTCTGTCAATGAGTAATTTTAGGCAGAGGCCTGACATAAGCATCTGCGTTTTAGAAAGGTTTCTTTGCTGGCACTGAGTTGGGGGGATGCTCAAAGGAGGTGAGGGCTGGGAGGTCATAGAGGCAGGCTGAATAACTGGTTTAGGAGGCTGACGGCACTGTGTAATAGACACCTCTCATTGATGCAAGGGCCATGAGATGGAAGAGGGGAGGACAGAACGAAAAAGTTTTTCAGAAGTAGAATTCACCCATCTTTGTTCCTTTCACATGAGATGGTCTTGTCTAGGATGGTTTTAAAGTACTTTTGAATGGTAATTCTAGATTGTCAGACTTTAGGCACCCGTCTATGTTTCCATTTCACAAATTTGTCCCACTGCAAACCAGTGGCAGTATATGAGTACGGTCAAATATTAACTGATTTTTAGTCTCCTGTCACTAGATCAATGCCTAATATTAAGCCAATGGACTTGCATGTCTCGACTTGACTCTATTAAGATGTAACAAGTTTTCAACTTGTTTACAAACATGAAGACAAAATGCTTCCCAGATATTTTTCTTTTTCACCAAGTCATGCAAATAATCTTTTTTTTTCTTTTTCTCTTTTTTTTACTTTTAAGTTCAGGGGTACATGTGCAGGTTTGTTACATAGGTAAACTTTTGTCATGGGGATATGTTGTACAGATTATTTTATCACCCAGGGGTGTGTGTGTGTATATATATAAAATATAATATATATTATATACATAAATATATAATTATGTATATATAATTATATATATATATATATATAATTATATATATATATATATATTTGAGATGGAGTTTCACTCTTGTTGCCCAGGCTGGAGTGCAATGGCACGATCTCGGCTCACTGCAACCTCTGCCTCTTGGGTTCAAGCTATTCTCCTGCCTCAGTCTCCCGAGTAGCTGGGATTACAGGCGCCCACCACCACACTCAGCTAGTTTTTTGTATTTTTATTAGAGACGGGGTTTCACTATGTTGGCCAGACTGGTCTCAACTCCTGATCTCAGGTGATCCACCCGCCTCAGCCTCCCAAAGTGCTGGGATTACAGGTGTGAGCCACCTAGCCTGGCTATCACCCAAGCATTAAGCCTAGTACCTATTATTTTTCCTGATCCTCTCCCACCTCCCACCCTCCACCCTCAAATAGGCTCCAGTGTTTGTTGTTCTCTTCTATGTGTCCATGTGTTCTCATCACTTAACTTCCAGTTATAAGTGAGAATATGTGGTATTTGGTTTAATGTACCTGTGTTATTTTGCTAAAGGTAATGGCCTCCAGCTCCATCCATGTTCCTGCAAAAAAACATAATCTCATCCCTTTTAATGGCTTCATAGTATTCCATGGTGTTAATATGTACCACATTTTCTTTATCCAGCTACCTTGATGGACATTTAGGTTGATTCCATGTCTTTGTTGTTGTGAATACTGTTGCAATGAACATATGTGTGCATTTGTCTTTATAATAGAATGATTTATATTCCTTTGTGTACATACACAGTAATGGCATTGCTGAGTTGAACAGTATTTCTGTCTTTAGGTCTTTGAGGAATTGCTACATTGTTTTCCACAATGGTTGAACTAATTTACACTCCCACCAACAGTGTATAAGCATACTCTTTTCTCCACAACCTTGCCAGCACTTGTTATTTTTCAACGTTTTAGTAATAGCCATTCTGACAGGTGTGAGATGGTATTTCATTGTGGTTTTGATTTGAATTTCTCTATTCATAGTAATGTCAAGCTTTTTTATATGATTCTTGACCACATGTATGTCTTTTTTTCAAAAGTGTTCATATCCTTTGCCATTTTTTATTGGAGCTTTTTTTTTTTTTTCTTGTAAATTTGTTTAAATTCCTTATAGATGCTGGATATTAGATCTTTGTTGGATGCACAGTTTGCAAAAATTGTCTCCCATTGTGTAGGTTGTCTGTTCACTCATGATAGTTTCTTTTGCTGTGCAGAAGCTCTTTAGTTTATGTAGATCCCATTTGTTGATTTTTGCTTTTGTTGGGATTGCTTTTGAGGTCTTCATCAGGAAACATTTGCCCATGCCTGTATCCTGAATTGTATTACCAAGGTTGTCTTCCAGGGTTTTTATAGTTTTGGGTTTTACATTTGAGTCTTTAATCCATATTTCATTAATTTTTGCATAAGGCCTAAGGAAGAGGTCCCATTTTAATTTTCTGCATATGGCTAGCCAGTTATACCAGTGCCACTTATTGAATAGGGATTTTTTTCCTCATTGCTTTTTTTTTTAATCAGATTTGTCAGAGATCAGATAACTATAGGTGTGTGGTCTTATTTCTGGAGACTTTATTCTGTTCCAGTTGTCTATGTGTCTGTTTTTGTACTGGTGCCATGCTGTTTTGGTTACTGTAGCTCTGTAGTATAGTTTGAAGTTGGGTAGTGTGATGCCTTCAGCTTTGCCTTTTGCTTAGGATTGTCGTGGCTAATAATGCTCTTTATTGGTTCCATATGAATTTTAAAATATTTTTTTATAGCTCTGTGAATAATGTCCGTGGTAGTTGAATAGGCATACCATTAAATGTATACATTGCTTTTGGCAGTATATCCATTTTAATGATTTTAATGATTTTAATGATATTGATTCTATCCATGAGCATAGAATGTTTCTTCATTTGTGTCATCTCTGATTTCTTTGAGCAGTGGTATGTAGTTCTCCTTGTAGAGATCTTTCACCTCCCTGGTCTGCTGCATTCCTAGGTATTTTATTCTTTTTGTTGGAATTGTGAATGGAAGTTCATTCCTAATTCGGCTCTCAGCTTGACTGTTGTTGGTGTATTAAAATGCTAGTAATTTTTGCACATGGAATTTTTTTTTTTTTTTTTTTTTTTGAGACAATGTCTCACCCTGTGGCCCAGGCTGGAGTGCAGTGACGAGACCTTGGTTCACTGCAACCTCCATCTCCTGGGATCCCACCACCTCAGCCTCCCGAGTAGCTGGGACTATAAGGGCACACCACCATCTTCTGTATTTTTTTGTAGACGCAGAATCTCGCCATGTTGCCCACGCTGGTCTTGAACTCCTAGGCTCAAACAATCCTTCTGCCTTGACCTCCTGAAATTCTGGGATTGCATGCCTGAGCCACCTTGCCCAGCCTGCACATTCACTTTATATCCTGAGACTTTGCTGAAATTGCTTATCAGCTTAAGAAGCTTCTGGGCTGAGACTGTAAGGTTTTCTAGATACAGGGTTATGTCATCTGCAGAGAGGGACACTTTGACTTCTTCTCTTCCTATGTGGATGCCATGTATTTCTTTCTCTTGCCTGATTGCCCTGGCCAGAACTTCTAATACCATGTTGAACTGGAGTGGTGAGAAAGGTCATCCTTGTCTTGTGCCAGGCTTCCAGGGGAATGCTTCCAGCTTTTGCCCATTCAGTAAGATGTTGGCTGTGGGTTTGTCATAGGTGGCTCTGATTATTCTGAGGTGTTTTCCTTCAATACCTAGTTTATTGAGAGTTTTTAACATGAAACAATGTGGAATTTTATCAAAGGCCTTTTCCGTATCTATTGAGATAATATTGTGGTTTTTGTCTTTAGTTCTGTTTATGTAATGAATCACATTCATTGGTTTCCCTATATTGAACCACCCTTGCAACCCAAGGATAAAGCCTCCTTAATCATATTGGATAAGCTTTCTGATGTGCTGCTGGATTAAGTTTGCCAGTATTTTGTGGAGGATTTTTGCATTAATGTTCATCAAGGTTGTTGGCCTGAAGTTTTCTTTTTTTTTTCTTTTTTCTTTTTCTTTTTTTTTTTTTTATTTCTAACAGGTTTTGATGCCAGGGTGATGTTGGCCTCATAGAATGAGGTTGGGAGGAATTCCTCCTCCACAATTTTTTGAAATAGTTTCAGTAGCAGCGGTACCAGCTCTTGTTTTTACATCTGATAGAATTCAGCTGTGAATCCATCTAGTCCTGGGCTTTTAGGGGGAGGTAGGCTATTTATTACTGCCTCAATTTCAGAGCTCTGCATTTGTCTGTTCAGGGATTTACTTTCTTCCTGGTTCAGTCTTGGGAGGTTGTGTGTGTCCAGGAATTTATCCATTTCTTCTGGATTTTCTAGTTTTCATGCATAGCAGTTTTCATAATATTATCTTACGGTTGTTTTTATTCCTGTGGGGCCAGTGGTAATAGCTCCCTTGTCATTTCTTATTGTGTTCATTTGAATGTTCTCTCTTTTCTCCTTTATTAATCTAGCTAGTGGTCTATTTTATTTTATTTTTCAAAAAAGCAGCTTTTAGATTTGTTTGATCTTTTGAATGGTTTTTTGTGCATGTCTCTATTTCCTTTAGCTCAGCTCTGATCTTGGTTATTTCTTGTCTTTTGCTAGCTTTTGGGTTTGTTTACTCTTAGTTCTCTAGTTATTTTAGTTGTGAAGTTATGTTGTCAATTTGAGATCTTTATAGCTTTTTGATGTGGGCATTTAGTACTATAAATTTCACTCTCATCACTGTCTTATGTGTGTCCTAGAGATTCTGGAATGTTATATCTTTGCTCTCATTAGTTTCAAATAAATTCTTGAATTTTTTTTTTTTTTTTTTGAAGTCTCTCTCTGTTGCTCAGGCTGGAGTGCAGTGATGCGAACTTGGCTCATTGCAACCTCCGCCTCCTGTGTTCCAGCGATTCTCCTGCCTCTGCCTCCCAGGTAGCTGGGACTACAGGAACGTACCACCATGCCCAACTAATTTTGTACTTTTAGTAGAGACAGGATTTCCCCATTTTGACTAGACTGGTCTCGAACTCCTGACCTCAGGTGATCTGCTCGCCTTTGCCTCCCAAAGTGCTGGAATTACAGGCGTGAGCCATCGTGCCTGGCTGAACTTCTTGATTTTTGCCTTAATTTTATTTTACCCAAAAGTCATTCCGGAGCATGTTATTCAATTTCCAGATAATTCTATAAGTTATATTTATGAATTTCTTAGTCTTGATTTTGAATTTGATTGCCATGAGGTCCAAGAAACTGTTTGTTATGATTTCAGTGTTTTTGCATTTGCTGAGGAGTGTTTTACTTCTGATTATGTGATCTATTTTAGAGTACATGCCATGTAGCGATGAGAAGAAGGTAATCCCAGCTACTTGGGAGGCTCAGTTGTTTTGGAGTGGAGAGTTGTGTATAGATCTATCAGGTCCACTTGATTCAGTTCTGAGTTCAGGTTTTTAATATCTTTGTTAATTTTCTGTCTCAATGATCTATCTAATATTGACTGTGGGGTGTTAAAGTCGCCCACTATTATTGTGCGGGAGCCTTAAGTCTCTTTTAAAGTCTCCAAGAACTTGCTTTATAAATTTTGGTACTCCTGTGTTGTGTGCATATATATTTAGAATAGTTATTTTTTTCTTGTTGAATTGAACCCTTTACCATTATATAATGTCCTTCTTTGTCTTCTTTGATCATTGCTGATTTAAAGTCTATTTGTCAGAAACTAGGATTGCAACCCCTGCTTTTTGCTGTTTCTATTTGCTTGGTAGATTCTTCTCCATCCCTTTATTTTGAGACTATGGGTGTCATTGAATGTGAGATGGGTCTCTTGAAGACAGCATATTAATGTGTTTTTTTTTTTTTTTTTTTTTTTTTAAATCTGGATTGCCACTCTGTGTCTTTTAGGTGTGGCATTTAGTCCATTTAGATTTTAGGTTAGTATTGATATGTTTGAATGTGATCCTGTCATCATGATGTTAGCTGGTTATTCTGCAGACTTGTTTATGTGGTTGCTTTATAGTGTCACTGATCTGTGTACTTTACTGTGGTGTTGTAGTTGCTGGTGACGGTCTTTCCTTCCCATATTTGGTGCTTCCTTTAGGACCTCTCGTAAGGCAACTCTGGTGGTAACAAACTACCTCAGCATCTGTTTGTCTGAAAAGGATCTTACTTCTTCTTCACCTATGAAGTTTAGTTTTACCAGATATAAAATTCTGGTTGGAATTTCTTTCTTTTCTTTTTTTTTTTTTTTTTGACAGAATCTCACTCTATCACCCAGGCTGGAGTGCAGTGGTGCAATCACAGCTCTCAGCAACCTCTGCCTCCTGAGTTCCAGTAATTCTCGTGCCTCAGCCATCCAAGTAGCTGGGATTACAGGCATGCACCACCACGCCTAGCTAATTTTTGTATTTTTAGTACAGATGGGGTCTCGACATGTTGGCTAGGCTGATCTCAAACTCCTGGCTTCAAATGATACACCTGTGTTGGCCTCCCAAAGTGCTGGGATTACAGGTGCGAGCCACCATGCTTTTTTCTCTATTCTTGTCTGACTGTCTTATTTCAGAACTGCAGTCCTCAAGCTCTGAAATTCTTTCCTCTGCTTGCTCTATTATGATATTAATATTTGTGATTGCATTATTAAATTCTTGTAGTGTAATTTTCAGCCCTATCAGGTCAGTTACGTTCTCTATACTGGTTATTTTGTCTCTCAGCTCCTGCAATACTTTATCATGATTTTTAGCTTCTTTGCATTGGGTTACAGTGTACTCCTGTAGCTCAGTGAACTTCATTTCTGTCCATATTTTGAATTCTACTTCTGTCATTTCAGCCGTCTCAGCCTCTGTCTGGCGCTGACCTTGCTAGAGAGGTGATGCAGATATTTGAAGGAAAGAAGGTACTCTGGATTTTTGAATTTTCAGCATTCTGGTGGTGATTCTTCCTCATCTTTGTGGTCTAATCTACCTTCAATCTTTGAAGTTGCTGACCTTTGGATGGGCTTCTTTTTTCCTTTTTTTCTGTTTGATGATCTTAAGCATTTGATTGTGGTTTAAAGTGGATTCAGCTAACTGGCTTCATTTCTAGACGATTCTCACAGGCCAGTGTTCAGCTCCCAACTCCTGGACTGTATGCTCTGAGAGACTTGTTTGAACCCCCACTTTGTTCTCTGACTCCTTGAGGTTTGGAGGCTACTGTGCTGGGGATGGGAAATAAGGTGCTGCAGCTACATCCAAGTGTTAGCGAATGCAGTGGTGCCTGCCTCCCTGTGAGCATTTGCCACAGTAGTGGAAGCAAGGCAGTTGGTAGTGAGTGGGAGGACTCTGCTGGAGGCTGTGTGCACTGTTGAACTGAAGGTGGTGGTGGTGTTTGTTTGGGGTGGGGTGCTGGCCAGTGCAGGTCTGAATGCCTTCTCTGTGTCCTGCAAGCAGGAGTGATTGCTTAGGATGTAGGAGGATCTCTTGTTCTCTATGCAGTATTAGTGCAAAAGCAGGGTGCTGGCGTGGTGGGGCTTGCTGGTTCTATGCCTGTCAAAGCTCTGTCTGCAATGGCGGTGAGCAGGGGTCAGAGTGCATACTGCACTCCCATGTGGTTGTAGGGCAAATAAAGCAAAACTTGCCTGTGCAGACATGCACCGGCAAAGTAATATGGGGCTTTTCCATGGGCTCAGAGGAAGCTGCAGTATGAGAAGGGAATGTGTCAGCTGGTGCGTGGATATAGTGGCTGACTTACTGGAGCCCTCCATTGGTCACACACTGTCCACTGTCTGAAAAGCTATGATGTAGGCCTGCTGGACACATGAGACTGCCCTGTAAGTAGGTATGGCCAGGCTGGGGTCCCGGAAGAAGCCAGCAGACCAAGGAGTGTTCAGGTCGGACTAGCCCTATCTGATGTGCAAGACTACCCTGCAGAAATCAGGTCTGATAATTCCCCTGGGGTTAAAGTCTTTTATGGGAGCAAGTTAAGTCTAGAGGGGTGGCTGCAGACACACCTGCACCAAACCCTATGGGCTCCACATCAGCTGGCTTGCTGCTCCACCACTTTGCTTATCTCCTGGGAGTCCCACCCTAGACAGATGTTGTTCAGTAATTGCTCAGTGCAATCAGCCCAGAATGGAGGATTTGTGTTGTGGGCCTAAACCAGGGGTTCCCTGTCCGGCAGTAAGAAATGAGACGTGTGGGGCACCCATGGGAGATGGACTGGCCTCCTTTCCTTGGGTTGACTGCAGCTTGTTGGCAGTGTGAATGAGATACAAAGGGTGCTTGCTCCTTTGTTAGTGCGAGGGTAGCAAGGATGGTTTTGCATTAGATGCAGTGGCAAAGAGGCTTTCAGTTGCCACTGGAGGCTCTGTCCATAGAGTTGCTGAGTTGATACTGGCTGAATAGTTCTGGTGAGGGACGGCTAGAGGCCCAGACCTAGAGGACCTGACAGGTGAGGAGATATGGGAACAAGTACTCATGGAAGAGTCTGGCCAATTTTCTGTAGGGCTGCTGCGGAATGCTGGGGATCTGCTCCAGTCCCTAGTCATCTCAGATTTTCCAGTACCTGGAGGTATCACCAGTGAAGGCTTGCAAAACAACAAAGATGGCGATCTGCCCCTCCCTTTAGGACCTCTGTCCCAGGGAGGTACAGGACTGTTGCTGGCCCAAATGCACCTGTGAGAGGTGGCTGAAGACCAAAGTTGGAAGGTCTCACCCAGTCAGGAGAAATGGGATTGAGGACCCACATATAAAAGTAGCCTGGCCACGTTTTTGTAGAGCAGTTGTGCTGTACTGGATGTCCATTTCAGTCCCTGGTCACCTTGGATACTCTGAAACCTGAAGGCCGGAATAACTAAGTCGCCCAAATAGCAAAGATGGCGGCCCACCCCTCTCCCTGGGAGCTCCATTCCAGGGAGGCCTGAAACCTCTATTAGCTGGAGAACACCAGTAGGGGTAGCCGGAGACCCTGATTAGGATACTTTACCCAGTGATGAGGAATGGGACTGGGGATCCACTCAAAAAAGCAGTGTGGACATGTTTTTGTAGGGAAGCTGTGCTGTGCTGGGGTACTGCTTCCACCCCTGGTTAACTTGGGCTTTCCAAAGTCCAAAGGCTGGAACAGCTAAGTCACCAAAACAGCAAAGATGACAGCCCACCCCTCTGGGAGCTCCCACCCTCTCTGGGAGCTCGAACCCAGGGAGGCGCAATGCTGCTACTTGTTGCTGGCTGGAATTCCAAGCCAGTGGCTCTTATCCTGGGAGGAGCTGTGGAATCGGGGCCTGTAGGCCATTACTGCTCGGCCCTCTGGATTCAGCATCTTTCCTAGTGGTATGTACAGGAGTCTAACCACCCACTTTGCTGCAGTTGCAACTACTTTTGCTGGGTTGCCCGAAAAGCTGGAGTATCTAAAGCACCTGGGTCTCTGCATATGCCTGAGTGGCTGCTCTGCTGAGACTCCACATAGCTCCTGACACACATTTATGTGTCAGACTGAAGGCCCTTAGTGGAGCAGGTTCATGAGTGATCTTCCTGACCCGAGGGTTTTAAAAAATCTGTGGGAGCAGCATGGGTTCCTGGGGTGGCACATTCACTCACTGCTTCTCTGTGCAGTGGAGCTTCCCTTGGCTCTGTGTTGCTTCTGCATGAGGCAGTGTCCTGCCTTGATTTTCTCTGTCTCCGTGGGTCAAGTTGTTTCCATGATTAGTCCCAATGTAAGTACCTGAATGTTTCAGTTGAAGGTGTTGTATTTACTCACCCCTTCCATTCTTCTCCGTGACAGCCATGCCCTTTAGCTGCTTCTAGTCAGCCCGTTTGGTCACTCTACCTACATCTTCTTAAACACTTGGATTAAAACCCACTTCTGGGATACATTTATCTCTTGTTTTATATGCCCTTTCCCTGAATCTCTCAGTGTGTGGTATACAACTTCCATTAATCCTGTATTTATCGATTAATTGCTTTTTGTTTCTTACTACCCTAAAAACCACATAATGTATTAATTTGCTCATCCCTAACCATCACTTAGAGGACCGACTTGCACTGTGATATATAATTATCTAGCTAGAACTAACTTGTTTGTAGTTACTTTTAAATTGTGCTTTTATTATTATTTTTTTCTTACTCAGATGGATTTTAACTTTCTTAAATTTAGAGATTAAGTCTTTATTTGGAATCCACTACTGGTTACAATACATCATTGTCAATTATAACTATTTATTTTTGTTAATAAAATTAATTAGAGTCTGAGACCAATTTTCTTCCCACTTTTGTAGATTGATGGAGAGGCCAAAATCTTTCTAACACATCTTTCATGGCATAGAAAGAACTTCCAGAATTTTGCTTTATGCAGATCTAGAAGTAGACAGGTTCATTTTTGCTTGCAAACCAGCCAAATTTTTTTTTAATTAATCTCTTTGAATACTTTCTCAATGCAGGACATCAGAACAGGACATACTATTACTCTGACTCTCACTCTTTGGAGCTGCATATTCAGTGGGCATATGGTTTTCTTTCCAAGTTATAGCAGGCAACAGTTTTAATAAATGTTTTGCCACTGCATATCATGGGCCTTCATATTTTCAGCCTCCAAATCAGTTACCTTTCTGCTCACTGCATGACCATTAAACTTATACATGTATTTTACGTTTCTGCTGTGGCAGATATTTTTTTGTTTCAAAGAACTTATTTCTATTAAATAAAGTTATAGTAGCTATTGTAACAAATAAATCCTCAAATATGAGTGGTTAAACATTTATATAAAGTGAAAAACATAGGTTACCAATTAGTTGGAAGCTCTCATCCAAGTGGTGATTCAGTAATCCAGGCTCCTTTCATTTTGTGGCTCCTCTATATTCAACATGTAACGACTGAAGTCGTTGTTGACAGTAGCATGAGAAATCCCAGCGGGAATTTTTTATGGGATAACCTTGGTAGTACCGCCCAACACTTCCTCTTAAATTCTATTGTCCAGAAATCAGACACAAAATCACACTTAAGAAAAGAAGCCTGAAAAATGTAGCAGAACTGTGTGATTAGGTGAAAGTAATGGGTTTGATGAGTACATATTAGTGTCTCTCACATTGGGAGAAATGGCTTTTTACATGTTTTTAAGACATAAATTTTGTTATCTTTCTCTGCATTGGCTCCATTGCTCCAGCAAACTAGTAGAACGAAAATAATATATTTTAAAATTTAACATTATATATTAATGATAATGCTTAAACAGTTGTGTTTACCTGTTTCTAAAAGAAAAAAAAAAAAGAGAGAGAGAGAGAGAGGCAGAGCAAGATGGCAGAATAGAAAGCTCCACTAATCATTGCCCCAGCAAGGACACCAAGTTAACAGAAGAAAAATCTGTATAAGAACCAAAAATTAGGTATCTGGTATTAACTTCATATTGCTCAAAGAGGCACTGAAGTGATAGAAGAAACAGTCCAGAATCGCCAGTGCCACCCCTCCCCCACCCCAGGCTTGAGGGCATGGTGCAGAGAGCTTCTCTGGGTGCTGGGGGAAGAAGAACACAGCAATTGTGAGGCATTGAACCCAGTGCTGTTCTGTTAGAACAGAAGGGAAAATCAGACCAAACTTAGCTGATGACCACCTACACAGGGAGCATTTAAACCAGCCCCAGCCGGATGGGAATCACTAACCTCAGCGATCTGAACTTGAGTGTCTGCAAACCTCACCAGGAAGGGCAAAGTGCTCTCAGTCTCTAAGTAAACTTGAAAGGCAGTCTAGGCCATAAAGACGGCAAATCTCAGGTGAGTCCTACGACTGAAGCGGCCACAGAGACGGTACACTGCAGAGGCACACAACATACTGAGACACGAGCTAGGGAAGCAAAAGGAGTGCTCCTATCACCTAACTCCAAGGTGCACAGATCATGGCTCCAAAAGAGACACCTTCCTTTCTTTTGAGGAGAGGAGGGGGAAGAGTGTGGAGACTTTGTTTTGCATCTTGGATAGCAGCTCAAACACAGTGGGATAGGGTACCATTCTGAGTCATGAGTCCCCCATCCCAGGCCTTAGCTCCCAGGTGACATATTTATACATGCCTTGGGACAGAAGGGATCCGGTTGCTTTGAAGGAAAGAACCCAGTCCTGTCAGCATTCATCACCTCCTAAGTGAAGAGCCCTTGGGACCTGAATAACCAGCAGCAATACCTGGTACTATAGTGAGGGCCTTGGTGAGTCTCTGAGATTTGCTGGCTCCCAGGAGAGACTTAACACATTACTAGCTGAGGTAGGCAAAACTCTTTCTGCTTGAGAAAAGCTGAGAGAAAAGTAAAGGGGACTTTGTCTTACACCCTAGGTACCAAAACAACACAATAGGTAGGTAGAACACCAAGTGGGCTCTTGGAGTCCCTGATTCCAGGACTTGACTCTTGGATGGCATTTCAGGACCAGCCCTGGGACAGAAGGGAACCCATTGCTTTGAAGGGTGAGTCCCAGGCCAGGGAGCATTCACCACAGGCTGACTAAAGTGACGCTGGGCCTTAACTAAACAGCTGTGGTAGTCTTGCAGTACTCCTTATGGCCAGGGGTGGTGATGGAGCTCCAATATGTCTGGAAGCAGACTTTTCAGTGGAAACCTTACAGGCCAGGAGAAAGTGGCGTGACATATTTAAAGTACTGAAGAAAAACAAACAGACAAAAACAAACAAACAAGCAAAAACTTTAATTCTAGAATAGTATATCCAGCAAAAATACCCTTCCAACATGAAGAAGAAATAAAGGTTTTCTTAGAAAAATGAAAACTGAGGAACTTCATCAATACCAGACCTACCCTAAAAGCAATGCTAAAGCACTTACATACTATTACCAGTAAGTTTTGTACCTTTAATTGATTACTTATTGTTCATTAATGTCCTATTCTTTCTAATTGATGTGCTGGAGTCAAGTCCTGGAATCAGGGACTCCAAGAACCCACTTGGTGTTCTACCTACCTATTGTGTTGTTGGTACCTAGGGTATAAGACAAAATCCCCTTTACTTTTCTCTCAGCTTTTCTCAAGCAGAAAGAGTTTTGCCCCCTAATTACCTCAGCTAGTAATGTGCTAAGTTTCTCCTGGGAGTCAGCACTTCAATTAGAAAGAATAGGACATTAATGAACAGTAAGTAATCAATTAAAGGTACAAAACTTACTGGTAATAGTATGTACACAGAAAAATAGAATATTATAACACTGTAACTTTGGTTGAGAAAACTGCTCTAATCCTAATTAGAAATACTAAATAATGAAACAATAAAAAATAATAGCTCCTACAACTTTACAAGACATAGGCAGTAAAATAAGATATAAATAGAAAGCACAAAAAGTTAAAAAGTGGGAAGATGAAGTTAAATTGAGATTTTATTATTATTTTTTTATTTTTTGTTTGTTTGTTTGTTTATGTGAATAGTGTTGAGCTTTTATCAGGATAAAATAATGGGTTATAATACAATACCTGAAAGCCTCATGGTAACCTCAACCTAAAAACATAAAATAGGCACACAAAAGTTGAAAAGCAAGTAACTAAATCATATCATCAGAGAAAATGATCTTCACTAGCAGAAGACAGGGAGGAAAGAAAGAAGAAAGAAAAGACCACAAAACCACCAGAAAAAATAAAAATTAAAAAATGGCAGGAGTAAGCTCTTACTTATCAATAATAACATTAAATGCAAATGGACTGAACTCTCCAATCAAAAGACATAGACTGCCTGAATGGAAGAAAAAACAAGGTCAATTGATCTGTTGCCTATGAGAAACACACCTCAACCATAAAGACACACATGGACTAAAAATAAAGGGAAAGAAAAAATATTCCATGCCAATGGAAACCAAAAAAGGGCAGGAGTCAAAATACGTATATCAGACAACATAGATTTCAAGATGAAAACTATCAGAAGAGAAAAGGAAGGTCCCTATATAATGATAAAGAGGTCCATTCAGCAAGAGGATATAATAATTCGAAATATATTTGCACCCAACACTGGAGCACCCAGATGTATAAAGCAAATATTATAAGAGCTAAAGAGGGAGATAGGCCCAATACAATTATAGCTGGAGACTTCCACACCTTGTTATTACTTTTTGTTCACTTCCAGCATTGGACAGATCTTCCAGACAGAAAATCAAAAAAGAAAGCATCAGACTTAATCCACACTATGAATTAAATGGATTTAATAGATATTTACAGAACATTTCACTGAAGAGCTGCAGAATACACATTCTTTTTCTCAGCATGTGGATAATTCTCAAGAACAGACAATATGTTAGGTCTCAAAAGAATTCCTGAAACATTTAAAAAAGAAATAATATAAAGCATATTCTCTGACTACAATAGAATAAAACTAGAAGTGAATAACAAGAAAAATTTTGGAAACTATACATGGAAATTAAACAACATGCTACTGAATGACCAGTGAGTCAACAAAGAAATTAAGAAAAGAATTGAAATTTTTCTCGAAACGACTGATAATGCAAACACAACATACCAAAACCTATCAGATACAGCAAAAGAAGTACTAAGAGGAAAATTAAGGGGTATAAGTGCCTATGTCAAAAAAAGAGAAAAAACTTCAAATAAACAATCTAACAATGTATATTATGAAACTAGAAAATTAAGAGTAAATCAAATCCAAAATCGGTAGAATAAAAGAAATAATAAAGATTAGAGCATAAATAAATAAATTTGAAATAAATATAAAAATTAATGAAACAAAAAGTTGTTTCTTTGAAAATTTAAACAAAATTAACAAAACTTTATCCAGACTAAATAAGAAAAAAAGAGAGAAGCTACAATAAATAAAATCAGAAATGAAAAAGGAGGCATTACAACTGACATTGCAGAAATTCAAAAGATTATTAGTGACAACTATGAGTACCTATATGCCAATAAATTTTTAAAATCTAGAAGAAATGAACAAATTCTTAGATACACACAACCTGCCAAGATTGAACCAGAAAGAACTCTAAAACCTGAATGGACCAATAACAAGTAATGAGATTGAAGCCATAATAAAGACTCTTCCCAGAAAAAAAAAAAAAAAAAAAAGGGCCTGCACACTGGTGGCTTTACTGCTGAATTCTATCAAATGTTAAAGAAGTAATGTAAATCCTGTTCTCCAATTCAAACTATTCTGAGAAACAGAGAAGAAAGGAATTCTTCCAAACTCATTTCATGAGTCCAGTATTACCCAGAAACAAAAACATGACAAAGACACATTAAAAAAAAAATCTATAGGCCAATATCCTATAGGCCAATATCTCTGATAAATATTTATACAAAAATCCTCAACGAAATCCTAGCAAACGCAATTCAACAATACATTAGAAAGATCATTCAATATGACCAAGTGGGATTTATCCCTTGGATACAAGGATGATATGCAAATCAATCAATGTGACACATCACATGAACAGAACTAAAAACAAAACCACATGAGTATTTTAATTGTTGGTGAAAAAGCATTAGCTAATGTTCAATATTGGTTCATGATAAAATCCTTAAAAAAACTGGGTATAGAAGGAACATACTTCAACATAATGAAAGCCATATATGACAGACCCACAGCTAGTATCGTACTGAATAGGAAAAAAAATGGAAAGCCTTTTCTCTAAGATCTGAAGCAGCACAAGGATGTGCACTGTCACTACTGTTATTCAATGTAGTACCAGAAGGCCTAGCTAGAAGAATCAGACAAGAGAAAGACATAAAGGGCATCCAAATTGAAAAGGAAGTAGTGAAATTATCCTTGCTTGCTGATTTTATGATCTTCTATTTAGAAAAGCCTAAACACTCCAAAAATATTATTGGAGTTGATTTTAAAAATCAGTAATGTTGAGGGACGCAAAATCAACACACAAAAATTAGTAGCATTTCTATATGCCAATGGTGAACATGTGCAAAGGAATTTAAAAGTTATCCAATTTACAGTAGCCACACATAAAATAAAATACTTAGAAATTAACTTATCCAAACAAGTGAAATATCTCTATAATGAAAATTATAAAACATTGATGAAAGAAATTGAAGAGGACACCAAAAAATGAAAAAAATATTTTATGTTCATGGGTTGGAAGAATCAATATTGTTAAAATATCCTTATTTCCCAAAGGAATCTACAGATTCAATGAAATACCTGTCAAAATACCAATGACATTCTTTGCAGAAATAGAAAAATAACCCTGAATTGTATATGGAACCACCAAAGACTCCGAATAGCATATGCTATCCTGAGCAAAAAGAACAAAACTGGACAAGTCACATTATCTGACTTCAAATTTTACTACAGAGCCATGGTAACCACAACAGCATGCTGGCAAAAAAGCAGACACATAGATCAATGGAACAGAATAGAGAATTCAGAAACAAATTCACATACCTACAGTGAATTCATTTTTGACAAAGATACCAAGAACATACACTGGGGAAAAAATTGTCTCTTCAATATGTGATGCTGGGGAAACTTGATATCCATATGGAAAGAGTGAAACTAGACACTGTGAAAGGAAAATAAATCTTTGGACCCCCAAATCACTAAGCTAAAGGAAAAAGTCAAGCTGCCAAATGCTTAGGGCAAACCTGCCTCCCATTCTATTCAAAGTCGTCCCTCTGCTCACTGAGACAAATGCGTATCTGATTGCCTTCTTTGGAAAGGTTAATCAGAAACTCAAAATAATGTAACCATTTGTCTTTTATCTACTTATGACCTGGAAGCCCCCTCTCAACTTCAGGTTGTCCTGCCTTTGCTTTGATTAATCCTGCCTTTCTGGATCAAACGAATGTTTCATCTTACATATATTAATTAATCCCTCATGTCTCCCTGAAATGTATAAAACCAAGCTGTGCTCGGACCACCTTGGGCACATTTGTTCAGGACCTCCTGAGGCTGTGGATGTGCATCCTTAACTTTGGCAAAATAAACTTCCTAAACTGACTGAGACCTGTCTCATTTATTTGGGGTTCACAACCCCCTCTCTCCCCATATATAGAAATCAAATCAAAATGAATTAAAGATTTAAATCTAAAACCTCAAACCATGAAACTACTGCAAGGAAACATTGGGGAAACTCTTCAGAACATTAGTCTTGGCAAAAATTTCCTGAGCAATAACTCACAAGCACGGGCAACCAATGCAAAAATGAACAAATGGGATTACATTAAGTTAAAAAACTTCTTCGCAGCAAAATATACAGTCAACGAAGTGAACAGGCAACCCACAGAATGGGAGAAAATATTTGCAAACTACTCATCTGAGAAGAGATTAATAACCAGAATATATAAGTAGCTCAAACAACTGTAGAGGGAAAAAAAATCTAATAATCTAATCAAAAAATGTACAAAATATTTGAATAGACATTTCTCAAAAGAAGACATACAAATTGCAAACAAGTATATGAAAAGGTGTTAAATATCATGGCTCATCAGAGAAACGCAAATCACAACTACAATGAGATATCATCTCACTCCAGTTAAAATGGCGTATATCCAAAAGACAGGCAATAACGAACACTGGCAAGGATGTGGAGAAAAAGGAACTCTTATACACCATAGATGGGAACAGGAATTAGTAAAACCACTCTAGAGAACAGTTTGGAAGTTTCTGAATAACCTAAAAATTGGGATACTCTGATTCAGCAACCCCACTGCTGAGTATATACACCAAAGAAAGGAATTCAGTATATCAAAGTGATATCTGCGTTCCCATTCTTGTTGCAGCACTGTTAACAGTAGCAAAGATTTGGAAGCAACCTAAGTGTTCATCAACAGATGAATGGAGAAAAAAAGTGCCAAATGTTGCTCATCTAGTCGTCTAATTCACTACAGAGTTTTATTACCAAGAAAACACCATGACAGCAAAGATTCCTTGTTTTTTATGGCATAATGGTATTCATGAGATAACTCATCATCCCTTTTATGAAACTAAGACTGGGATGCTGATGGTGTTTTGCAATTGTAGCACTTATTAGAGACACTCTTGTTGGCAGTTTTCTAGCCACATGAAGCTCCAGTAACAACAGTGTTCAGGAATAATGGAGGTTATATTAGAAGTATAGATTTTACAACTCAAACATGAAACATTCTGTCATTTTATGTTAAAATCATACAGCTAGTGATTATAATTCAGTTTCTAACTATTTAAAAGACAGTAAGTAATTTTATGTTGCCATTTTTTAAACAAAAGAACCTCTTAAACCTCAATGGCAATATTGATTACATAAAATCAAAAGCGTACCCATCTTGTGTTATCATTGGTCTGCCATAACTGATTACCCCATTAACAAAAACTAAATACTGAGTTCCACAGGCAGCTGTGCTAAGTATTGTTTAAAGGCATTAAGCACTTACTGGAATTAATTAATCATATTTGAAAGTAACACAAACAAATTTTCTTCAAATTTTATCTAGGTGTATACAATGGAGAATTGACAAATTTGGAAGCTCAGAATAGAGCACTTCAGTTTTTATATTTTAACTCAAATGTTCAGAGGCAAATAACAGTTACATAGCTGAGTGATTATTGATCCATCTTCATATTTGCTTTTCAAACCAGATAAACTAATATTAAATTCACAAAGATCAAAGACTGAAAATTTGTAATATGCTTGATTGATCTGTAGGAAAAATGATTAGTGGTTTCTGTTATAGGCATTAATGTTATTGAAAAGTTTGGTGAAGGGAGTAGTCTTATCAACTTTCTTCATTCTGATGGTTGAATTGAGCTAGATTCTTTAAGAACAAAGCTCTTACATGCAGAGCCTTTATCTGTAAGGCTCCACTGCTTTATTGTTTTTAGATACAGTAAAACCAGGATATAAAAATTAGGTCTAAATAATTGTTCTGAGTCTAAATGGTGACCATATTAAAAGGTATATATTAATTTACATGATTGCTACAGCTTTATGCTTAATATGCAAATTATTACAGTAGTGTGTATGGTATCAAACATAAAAGAAGTTTTGTCATGACTGTAAATGTGCAGTTAATGTATAGATTCTTATTAAAGAAAAGGATGAGCATAATAAAAAAACATATGGAGATTTCTTTAGTTATTGTATTATTTAATCAGTAGCTCAAATTATGTTTGAACACTTGACAATGAGTTGTAGAAGTAGTAAAATAAGTTTTAGAAAATAAGTTGGTGAAACAGTGAGCATGAAAGACATCTCATATCAAAAGTCAATAAAAAGGAAATAGATTTGGTATAATATCGTTTCATATTGCCTTCTTTTCCTTGAAAAATGTTCTTTTCCAAAAATTGTTTATTTATGACATTCAATAAGTGAAGAACAACTGGATATGGGAGGCTTATAATAATATTTTCAACCTTCAGTTGAAAATGTAATCTTCTAAATCTCAGAGGAAGAGAAACCGTCCTAATATAATGTATCATCTTCAGCTCTACAGGTTGAAGATTTGTTGCATTTAAAAAAGTCTCACCCTGATGGGAGAAGAATGCAAGATAAACTTTATTACTATAAAGCAATTAAGTGAAAATTAGATAATCACAAGGTGGGAAAAGCTCATTAATTAGAAGACCAGAAAAGCACAGCAGGCTTCTGAGATGAAATACTTATAAAACAGCAAGTATACGTAATAGTGTTTATGACAGAGTCAACATTAATTGCAAAGTTACTAAATATTAGAATAATGATATCTTTTCTGAAAACATAAATTGGTACATTTTTGGAAAAGGCTGATCTTGTAAATCTTAGATCTGAATAAATTTATTTTTTATTCACTTTGTTTCCACTTCCCTTCTTCTGCTCCCTTTAAAGGTCTTCTTAAGCAATATTTTTTTTTGCTCCTTATGCGTATTAAAGAATATACGCATATTCCATTTTACATTAATTCATTTTTTAGTAGAACTAAACTCATTCCATCATAAAAGGTCATATTTAAGAAACCAAAATGTATTCTAGAGTAGTTATGCTAATGAATAATTTTAGACACTAGTTCAGAGGCTGAGAAAGGAAATGTAAGTCTGTAAAATTTGAACTATGTCTCACTTTCCACCCCTATTGAATACTTCATGTTAAAACCATACGGTGACAGTTTTTAAAGCTATTTCAATATGTGTTCACAAGACCATCCTGTGAGTTTCATTCGCTATTGTGAAATTATGTTTGTAGTACATTAATTCTTTATATTATTAGTACCAAAAGAAGCCTCATAAATGTAAAATATTAAAAATCTTACTGCAAAATAAGCAATATTGAATATTTTTAATCCTTTCTTGGGAATTTGAATCCCTTGTCACCACATAGAAGTAATCTAATCTGGCAAAGCTGTCAAGAGTTGGTAGCTGACCACTATTTTCATTTTAATAAATTAATTTTTAGACAAAATTAAAGTCTTTGTATACTTAAGCCTAAATACTGATCAATATACTATCCCATCCAAAATAAATAATTTCCAATAATCAAATTATTATTAGTTGTATGCTTGGACAATAATCTTCTTCTTAGAGGGGATAGTACTCTCTATTGAAACAGTGGTGGTGCTGTGAAAATGAATATGAGATATTCATGGGAAGGAGACAGGTAGAAAAAAATACCTAAAAGTAGAATTTGTTTTGAGAAGACATTGTAAAGGAATGTGTAGTTAACTGGTTTTATTTCCAAACAATGATTTTACATAATTTATAATTTCCTACCTTATGGAAGTAAACACTTTGATAGTTGCTGAGATGTTTATGAACAATATAGGTGGAATTTATTCTGACTATAGGTTAGGAACTTTGTTGTTAACAATTAATTTGTTCCATAGACTATTAAAAACGTGAAGATAAAGTAGTCATGTATAGAGTAGAATGCTTTCCTCTTTCATTGTCACCTGGCATTGTAATTACCTTATATTTTGCTTAAGAAATACACTCAGAGATTATTGCAGTTTAGTGGCACACCATGAAATGTAGCTACAAACAGAACTACTTGAGAACAAGTTACCATAAATTAATAATAGCAAAAGCAATTGTGCACATAACTCCTTTGGGAAACCGAAGATTTGTCTAGAAGAAACATTCAATAATGAAACTAGTAGGTTGTCAGTATGTTCTTAAAACATTTCAAATATTTAAACAGATTTTGGACTATTATATTCAGAACTTTAAAAAGTCAACAACACCTAAATGCTCCCCTTTATGACATTTTCTTTTTACTAAAAGCTAGCTAATTTACGTGTATGTTTGGGAATGGGATATGTGGAGATTTCCTAGACACTCCTTCTGTGTATGTTTTCATTCGGATAGGAGAGGGGAAGAAAAAAATCATATATTTATCTTGGTAATACGTTGGCCATGTGTTACAGTGTCTGAACTTTAATGAAACTGGCATTTTTGCTAATGCTCTTATGACAATCCATTTGAAAGGGACTCAATGTTCTTGTAGTTCACATATATATTTTTAAAAACCTAATACTTTGTTCAGATTCAAATATCACAGTTGAAATCTTACTCTGAATTCAAAAAGTATTTTCCATCTCTACTTTAAAATATAATTAAGCACATGGACTTTTTATTACCCTATTACACATGTATTCAGCCTCTTACTTAGTGGTGGGATTACAGAGATGGAATAAACACCCAATTCCGCCTGTGTTTGATGCAGTTTACTTAATGAAGTCGGCATGAAAATAAAATTTCATTGCAACGTGTGAGTTGCCATGAAAGGTATGAGAAAATTGGTTCAGAAAAAAGGGAAGATGGACAAATACTCTCTAAGAGGGTCAGAAAGACATGTATGAAAAAGTTGAAGTTTGGTCAGTGTCCTAAAGGATAAACACTTCACCTACTATATCCACACACACAAAAAAGTGTCATTGAGATTTTTTTTTTAATAAAATAATTCCCCTAAATTTATTCATGGAATGTTTTAGACCACTTTGTCAGTGCTTTAAATGAATTTGAATAAAAATTTAAAGTATATTTTGGAGAATAAAGAAGTATTTTTAAAAAATGGTTAATTAAAATGACCTTAATTGTTATTTTTTAAATGCAGCTTTTCACATAATTGACTCCCAGAGTGGAAAACCAGTTCCTGTTAATTAGTTGTTACTTCAGGTCAGTTGGCCTTAGGAGGCAAGCTCGTATGTTGGTCATTATAACTAGAGGCAGTACACTTTTCAAACACAATTTGTTCCTTCAGTTGCTTCACTTTCTTTTGCAGATGAATGTATTCCTCCTTCTGGGGGGCAGTATATTGTCGTAGATAAGAGCAAGCATCAAGAACAAAACTATCTGCATTTCAACATCTTTATGCCATTTACTAGCAAGATAATCTTGGGCAAGTTACTTGCAGTCTCAGAGAGATTGCTCACTTCTGAAATAAAGATACTAGTATGTCTTTACATCTATCAAGGTATTTAACACCCATAAAACTTGTGGGGCATAGTATTGGCCACAATATGTCATTTCATTTATTTTAATACACACAAGCATTTTCCTTTTGTCTTCAACTTTACGTGTACTTCATTCTCAGAATTCTCTTTTTTTTTTTTTTTTTTTTTTTTGAGACAGAGTCTCACTCTGTTGCCCAGGCTGGAGTGCAGTGGCGCGATCTCGGCTCACTGCAAGCTCCGCCTCCCGGGTTCCCGCCATTCTCCTGCCTCAGCCTCCTGAGTAGCTGGGACTACAGGCGCCCGCCACCGCGCCCGGCTAATTTTTTGTATTTTTAGTAGAGACGGGGTTTCACTGTGGTCTCGATCTCCTGACCTTGTGATCCGCCCGCCTCGGCCTCCCAAAGTGCTGGGATTACAGGCTTGAGCCACCGCGCCCGGCCAAATTCTCTTAATATTTTTATCTAAAATCATATGTTCTATTCTTTTCTGCCAATACTGAACCCATTTTTTCTGAAGATGAGTTTAGAAACAATTGTCTGCTATTGCTGTTTACAAAAGTTAATGTAGAATGCATGTTGAAGTTACAATGCAATATAATTACCTCCACCAATAGAAACAAATCACCTTCGGAGTACATAAAAAATCCTCAGTCATTTCTTACTGCCTAACAAGTTTTAATGATAGTTAGGAGCACAAATTTCATTTATTTGTTTCTTTGGTGATATGTTTTTTCTTTTTAAATGGAAATATGTACAAATAATATATAGGTAAACCTTTAAAACATAGATAGTAAATAGCTTAAATTTAAAAAATATTAACACATTTCATTTTAAGAACAAAAAAGCTAAATATTTATGATATATATATAACCCTGCAAATTTCACATAACACACATTGAAGAAATGAAAACTACAGCAAAAAAATCTACATTCATAGGTATGTGTCTGTCACATGCCAAATCTTATTTTTCCTGAGTTTTGCAAAATGAAGTATTATCTGGTATCTTCAAGTTTTATAACTATCAAATGATTTATATGAATCCATAGTTTATAGGTATTGATATATTTGAATACAGTTATGTGTTGATTAATGACATGAATACATCCTGAAAAATGCATCATTAGACAATTTTTTTTCATTGTGTGAACATCATAGAGTGTACTTAAGTAAATCTTGATGGTATAGCCTACTACACACCTAGGCTACATGTGATAGTCTATTGATCTTACACTACAAACCTGTATACAATGTTACTGTATTGAATCCTGTAGGCAATTGTAACACAATGGCAGGCATTTCTATATCTAAATGTATCTAAACATAGAAAAAGTATGATAAAAAGATGGTATTATAATCTGATGGGGCCACCATCATATATCAGGAATCATTACTATAATACTTAAACAAAATAATTTGCATATTATTGTATATCATTATGTTATGCATAAGTGTATCAAATATATGATAGAAGATTTTATCATATATTAACAATTAGAGGGCACAGTAACAATTGCTTATAGAAACTATGGTATGTTTATTTTGACATGCTCAAGAGGATTGTAAAGGCACACGTCAACCTTATTATATAAATGAAAATATCTTCTTATTTCTGAGTTACCCAGAGCACTGGGTGGGAGGTTATAGTCTTAAAGAATAATTGACAGTGATAGACTGAAATATTCTACACAGTTAACTGACTTTATGAGGTTTAATTCTCAGTTCAGAAGCTTACAGTAATAACTATGGCACATACACTGAATTATCATAAATGCTCATGGTAGCAGCACTAATGAAAAAGTGACAGTGATGCATATCGGACTACTAAAAGTCAGGAACAAGTAAGGCTGAAGAAAGAAAATGAGAAACTTATAGGGAGCTTAATGCAATATTCAAACTATCCAAAGGCAAACACTCACTTGCTGCTTAATCTATCTATCTATCTACATCTATCTATATATACATACACATATATATATATATATACACCCATGGATATTAAAGAAAATACATAATACCCCAATTCTGTTTCAAAATATTTTACATGCTGTGAAAAAAAGATTGACTTAATATAATAAAAACACTGGTTTATTATGGCTAATAATGTTAATGAGCCTTTCATAACTTTGCCCAGGGCACTACTATGACTGCCAGTAACAAAACAGTAGCCACTGAGTTTCTCTGAACAGCTATTATTACCATAATACTTAAGCAAAATGTTGTTTTGATTTGACAGCAGCACAGAACTTTCTATAATACCTTATAAAAATCTAAAAATACTCATTCTATTTTTGCAGAGAAAAAAATGTTTAAATATTTCTCAATTATTAATCAGTAAGAAGTTAACTGCAAAGGTGACACAGATACTTCTTATTTACAGCATATGAAAAAATCAAGAACATTTATTTTTGGAAGGCTAAACAAAATTGATAAACCTGTAGCCAGAGTATCTAAGAGAAAAAGAGAGAAGATACAAATAAATAAAAGCAGGAATGAAAAACTAAACATTACAACTGATACTGTAGAAATTTAGATTCATTAGGGGCTACTATAAAATATTCAATGTTCATGGATTGGATGAATCAATATTGTTAAAATGCCTTTATTCTCCAAAGCTATCTACAGATTCAATGCAATCCCTGTCAAAATATCAATGACATTCTTTGCATAAATAGGAAAAACTATCTTAAATTTTATATGGAACCACAAAAGGTCCCAAATAGCCAGCACTATCCTGAGCAAAAAGAACAAAGCTCGAGGAATCACAGTACCTGACTTCAAATTATGATACAGAACTATAGTAAGTAAAACAGTATGGTACTGGCTTAAATAAAAACAGACACATAGACCAATGGAACAGAATAGAGAATTCAGAAACAAATCTGCATACCTACAGTGAGCTCATTTTCCACAAAGGTGCCAAGAATATACACTGAGGAAAAGACAGTCTCTTCAATAAATGGTACTGGGAAAACTGGATATCCATATGCAGAAGAATGAAAATAGACCCCTATCTCTTGACATATACACACATCAAATAAAGATAGATGAAAGACTTAAATCTAAGACAAATTATGAAATTACTCCAAGAAAACTTCAGGAAATGTCTCCAGGACATTGGTCTGGGCAAAAGTTTCTTGAGTGGTACCCCACAAGTGGCAACCAAAGCCAAAATAGATCACATCAACTTAAAAAGCTTCTGCACAGCAAAGAAAATCATCAACAAAATGAAGAGCCAACCCACAGTGTGGAAGAAAATATATACAAACTATCCACCTGACAAGGGATTAATAACCAGAAGATGTAAGTAGCTCAAACAACTCTATAAGAAAGTATCTAATAGCTCAAGAAAAAATTGGGCAAAGGATTTAAATAGACATTTCTTAAAAGAAGACATACAAATGGCAAAAGGTGCTCAACATCACTGATCATCAGAGAAATGAAATCTCACCCCAGTTAAACTAGCTTTTATCCAAAGACAAGCAATAACAAATGCTGGTGTGAATGTGGAGAAAAGAGAACCCTCATACATTGTTGGTGGGAATGTAAATTAGTACAACCACTATGGAAAACAGTTTGGAGGTTCCTCAGAAAAGCAAAAAGTAGAGCTACCCTATGATCCAGCAATCCCACTACTGGGTATATATGCAAAAGAAAGGAAATCAGTATATCAGAGAAATATCTGCATTCCCATGTTTGTTGCAGCACTGTTCACATAGCTAAGATAAGGCAGCAATTTCAGTGACCATCAACAGATGAATGAATAATGTTCTAATATACATAATGGCATACTGTTCAGCCATAAAAAAGAATGAGATTCTGTCATTTGCAATAATATGGATGGAACTGGGTGTCATTATGTTAAGTGAAATAAGCCAGGCTAAGAAAGACAAACATCACATGTTTTCACTTATCTGTGGGATCTAAAAATCAAAATAATTGAACTCATGGAGATGCAGAGTAGAAAAATTGTTACCAGAGGCTGGGAAGCATAGGGGGTTTTGGCAAGCAGGTAGGGAATGTTAATAGGGGATGTTAATAGGGAATGTTAATAGCTAGAGAGAATGAATAAGACCTACTATTTGATAGCGCAACAGGATAGTTGATAATAATGTGGATATTTTAAAATAGCTAAAACAGGCCGGGCTCAGTGGCTCACACCTATAATCCCAGCACTTTGGGAGGATGCGGAGGGCTGATCACCTGATGTCGGGAGTTTGAAACCAGCCTGATCAACGTGGAGAAAACCCATCTTTACTAAAAATACAAAATTAGTTGGGAGTTGTGGTGCATGCCGGTAATCCCAGCTACTTGGTATGCTGAGCAAGGAGAATCGCTTGAACCCGGGAGGCAGAGGTTGCGCTGAGCTGAGATGGTGCCATTGTGCTGCAACCTGGGCAACAAGAGCAAAACTCCGTCTCAAAAACTAAAAATAAATAAATAAATAAATAAATAAATAAATAAATAAATCGATGTAATTGGATTGTTTGTAACACAAAGGATAAGTGTTTGAGTGGATGGATAGCTCATTCTCAATGATGTGATTATTTCACATTACATGCCTGCATCAAAATATTAATATCTCATGTACTCCATAAATATATCACCTACTATGATCCCACAAAAATAAAAACTTTTTTTTTTTTTAAATCAAGAATACATAGATGTTCTAGAGGTATTACTTACCCTAGATATATTCTGGAGAATCTCCCTTGCCTACTTTGTACCTTTGTGTCCAAGTAGACTTTTTGAGCTACTCTAGAGCAAGTAAAAATCTTTGACCTCCAAGGTAGCCTTCTGATTCTTCACGACTGGGTGCTGAATGAACACAGACTATGAATATATTATTTTTCAAGTCCAGCTGGGCTAAGGCATAATAAATAAATAAACATAATAAGGAAAAGGGTTACAGTTATATAGGGTCCCTACAAAGGCTTATGGTTCTATTGGGGTAAAGTGTAGAATAAAATAGTTTGTTTAAGAGAGTGAATAAGAATATTTATTGGAAAATACAAGCAACGCCAGAGTCTTTATGGATCCACAAGTTGAAGAGTTTTATGAGAATAATTATACTTATTAATCATTTTTGATATTCAATAGTGACTGTGAACTTTCTATTTAGCAGGTACTATCCTCATGTTATGGCTTGCATATAGTTTGCTCATCCCCAATAAAACTCATGTTGAAATTTGATCTCCAATTTGGTTGCATTGGAAAGTGGGGACTAATGGGAGGTGTTTGGCTTATGAGGATGAGTCTCTCATAAATTATGTGGAACGGTTTGTGGTAGAGAATAAGTTCTCTTTCTCAAGAGACTGAAAATATTCTCTTGAGAGTGGGTGTTAAAGTTTAGCCTAAAGCTGTCTCCTTCCATATTTTAAGCTTGTCCTGAAACATTTCTCAGTATTTAGTGAACTGTAAACTAATTGGATGTGTAAATAGACTATAATCTGCTACTGTACCAATTACTGAGTTGCAGCTAGCCACAGGCAGCCAACTGTTCAAACTGTGTACAAATAAGGCAAAGGTCAAGCTGTAACCAGTCCAGCTGTTTCTGTATTTCACTTATATTTTATGTACATCACTTTCCTTTTTCTGTCCAAAAATCTTCTCTGACCATACTGAATCTTGGAATCTTCCTCAACCTATTCTGGTTAGGGAGTAATTTCACATTCACAAATTGTTCTTTGCTTAATGAAACTCTGTTCAATTTAATTTGTTTGAGGTTTTTCTTTTAACAGTGGGTTGTTATAAAACCAGGATGCCTCTGTACATGTGTCTACTTCTCCTTTGACTTTCTCTGGCATGTTATAATGCAGTACAAAACCCCTCATGAGAAGCCAAGTACATCTTCCTAGCCTGAAGATCTTCCATCCCTTGATCTTCCTAGCCTGAAGAATTGTGAGCTCAATAAACCTATTTTTCTAAAATAAATTAGTCAGCCTCAGGTTTTCTGTTATAGCAACACATAATGAAGTAAGACACCTCAGTGTTAAAGCCTATAAGGTCAATGTTATTTTTATCTTTGCTTTACAGATGAAGAAACGGAGGCAAGAGAGGCAAATCACTTACCAAAGTTCAAACAGTTAATAATTTTGGAAATGGAATTTAAATACAATAAGTTTGCCCTAAGAGTTTATGTTCCTAATCGACATAGAGTTTAGCAGGATTAAGGTAGACGTGTGACGCTTTCCCATACAAAACAAAGAGGAACATACGAAGCTTTCCCATATAAAACAAAGGTGAGAATGTTTGCGAGATGAGATATTAAATTCTACAGTTGTAATGTGCAAATTATCCGTATGAAGAAAAGAAGAAATAAGTGATTATGTGGGTAGACTTAAGCCCCAAAATCTAGAGTTGGATATAGCATAAAATAAAAATAAATGGAGAAAGAGTAACAAGAGGCATTAAGCACTGAATATAATAGGTCTTATTTAATATTTATGACAATCTTATGAATTAGGTACTAATATTTTCCTCTGAGGAAACGGTGGTTCAAGGTGGTTAAGTAATTGGTTACACATCAAATACGTGGTAGAGCCAAAATTGGAATCCAGATAAGGCTGATTATCCTCCAAGCAATTATTTTTTACTGTTAACATATCTATTCTTTTAATATTATAACTTTCTTATATAAAGAGCGGTAAGTATATCCAGAATTTTAAATCACAGGAGTTCAAATCATTTAAACTTTCTCATCAACCAATTTTACTATGGACTAATTTTTTTTTCCATTTGGGGAGAGCATTTTTTAACTGCTTTATTAAGATTTAATTTAGATACCATAAAGTTCACTTATTTACAGTGTACAATTCTGTGGATTATAGAATGAATAAAGAGTTGTGTGACTATAATCATAATCTGATTTGGGAACATTTTCATGATTCCCAAAAGAAACCACATACCCATTAGTAGTCACTCCCCAGCTCCTCTCCTTCAAGCCCCAGGAAACCACAAATAATTGTCTTTATATTTTCCTGTTTTGGATATTTCATATCCTTCTCTTGACCCTGGAATTTTAAAACAATATATTCTTTGCCAAAAGGTTTTTCTTAATTTACATGTATTATTTTAGCATTTCTTACAGCATCTTGAGGAACCTGAGGCAGGCAGAACTATTTCAGCAGAAAAACAATTTTTACATAGGCTATATAATTTAATTTTTAGTAGGTAAAATAAATGAATAGAAGTGGCGAGATAACATTGTAAAAAGAATAATAGTCATAAAAACCAATGTCTAGCCCTTATTTTTGAATTTAATAATTTTGTCTAGTTAATAAACTTTTGTTGAAATGTACAAATTGAGACGTATGTGTCTATGAATGCAAATGTGAGTAAAAAGGATCTCTCTTTGCAAGGAGATTTTAATCAAGCAAATGAACCCAATATTAAATAAATTCAGTACAAGATAATAGATAATTAGAGATATACATTGGGATTGTTGAAAAGAAAAAGGAGAGACGTTTTGTTTTGAATCTGGATGTGGGGAGAATGTAAAATCAAAGACCGATTATGATGCTTCCTGGATAATCTTGGAGCTATCACTTTGCATCTTAACAAACCTGGAAATTATTTGTTTTTTAAGGTGAGATAGTTAAAAATGATCTTTGAGATCCCCTTTAATTCTGTAATTTTTAGTGAGGAGAAGAAATATTTTGGTATTATTTCACTTTCTTCACTATTAACATATGAGTGCACATGTCCTTTTGGTAGAATGATTTGTTTTCTTTCAGGTATATACCCAGTAATGGGATTTTTGGGTCAAATGGTAGTTTTGTTTTAAGTTCTTTGAGAAATCTCCAGACTGTTTCCACAATGACTGAACTAATTTACATGTCCATTAACAGTGTATAAGCATTCCACTTTCTCCAAAATCTTACCAGCATCTGTTGTTTTTTAATGTTTCAATAATAGCCATTCGACTGATGTGAGATGGCATCTCCTTGTGGTTTTGATTTACATTTCTCTAATGATTAGTTATGTTCAGCGTTTTTCAAGTGCTAGCTGGCTGCATCTATGTCTTCTTTTGAAAAGTGTCTGTTTATGTCTTTTGTCCACTTTTTAATGGGCTTGTTTGTCTTTTGCTTGTTAGTTTAGGTTCTTTATAGATTCTGGATATTAAACCTTTGCCAGATGAATAGTTTGCAAATATTTTCTCCCATTCTGTAGGTTGTCTGTTTACTCTGTTGATAGTTTATTTTGCTGTGCAGAAGCTCTTTTGTTTAATTAGATCCCATTTGTCAATTTTTGTTTTTGTTGCAATTGCTTTTGGCATATTTGTCATGAAATCTTTGCCAGGGCCTATGTCCAGAATAGCATTTCTTAGGTTTTCTTCTAGGTTCTTATAGTTTTAGGCTTTACATTTAAGTCTTTCATCCATCTTGAATTGCTTTTTGTATATGGTCTAAGGAAGGAGTCCAGTTTTAATCTTTTGCATATTGCTGGTCAATTGTCCCAGAATCATTTATTGAATAGAGAACTCTTTCCCCATTGCTTGTTTTTTGTCAATTTTGTCAGAGATGAGATGCATGTAGGTATGCAGCTTTATTTCTTAGTTTCCTTACCTGTTCTATTGGTGTATGTTTCTGTTTTTGTCCCATTACTTTGTTATTTTTGTTACTGTAGTCTTATAGTATGGCATGAAGTTGGGTAATGTACTGCCTCCAACATTTTTTTTTCTTAGGATTGCTTTGACACTTTGGGTTATTTTTTGGTTCCATAGAATTTTAGAATAGTTTTTCTAGTTCTGTGAAATATGATGTTAGTAGTTTGATAGGAATAATATTAGATCTGTAAATTGCTTTGGGCAGCATGACCACTTTTAACAATATATATCCTTCCTATTCATGAGCATGGAATTTTTTTTCATTTGTTTGTATCATCTTTGGTTTCTTTCTTTCAGCAGTGTTTTATAATTCTCATTGTAGAGATCCTTCAGATCCCTAGTTAGTGGTATTCCTAGATCTTTTTTATATGGCCATTGTGAATGAGATGGTGTTCTTGATTTGGCACTTAGCATGGATGTTGATGTTTAGAAATGCTACTGATTTTTGTACAATGATTTTGTATCCTAAAACCTTACTGAAATTGTCTACCAGATCTAGGATACTTTTGGCAGAGACTATGGAGTTTTCTGGATATAAAATCACATTGGATGCAAATAGAGATAGTTTGACTTCCTCTCTTCCTAATTGGATGCCTTTAATTTATTTCTCTTGTCTCACTGCTCTGGCTAAGACTTCCAGTACTATGTTGAATAGGAATGGTTGAGAGTGATCATCCTTGTCATTTTCTAGTTCTCAAGGGGAATTGTTTGAGCTTTTGCCCATTCAGTATGACGTTGACTGTGGGTATTGTGTAGATGGCTCTTATTATTTTCAAATATATTCCTTCAGTGCCTAGTTTGTTGAGTGTTTTTAATATGAAAAAAAGATGTTGAATGCTATAGATATCCTTTTCTGAATGCATTGAGATGATCACATGGCTTTTGTTTTTAGTTCTGTTTATGTGAGGAATCACATTTATTGATTTGTGTATGTTGAACCAACCTTGAATTCCAGGGATCATACCTATTGATTACAGTCAATTTACTTTTTGATGTGCTGCTGAATTTGATTTGCTAGTATTTTGTTGAGGATTTTGGAATCTATGTTCATCAAGGATATTGGCCTAAAGTTTTTGTTGTTGTTGTTGTTGTTGTGTCTTTGTCAGGTTTTTGTATCCAGAAGATCCTGGCCTCATAGAATAAATTTGGGATCAGGGAAGAATCTCTCTTCCTCAATTTTTGGTAACATTTTCAGTTGGAATGGTCCCAGGTTTTTATATGTTTGGTAGAATTAAGTTGTGAAACTGTCTGGTCTAGGGCTTTTCCTGGTTTGCAGGATTTTTATTACTTATTGAATTTCAAAATTCATTATTGGTCTGATCAGTGTTTCTATTTCTTTCTGGTTCAATCTTAGGGGATCATATGTTTCCAGGAACTGATCCCTTTCTTCTAGGTTTTTAAATTTCTGTGTGTCAAGGTGTTTGCAATAGTCTCTGAGGATTTTTTGTTTTGTATTTGTGTGGAGACTGGTATAATGTCCTCTTTGTCATTTCTGATTGTGTTTTCTGATTTGTTTGTGTTCCTTGTAGATTCTAGATATTAGTCTTTGTTGAATAGATAATTAGCAAATATTTTCTCCTACTCTGCAGGTTGTCTGTTTACTCTGCTGATTATTTATTTTGCTGTGCAGAAGCGTTTTAATTTAATTAGGTACCATCTATTTATTTCTGTTTTTGTTGCATTTGCTTTTGGGGTCTTACTCATGAATTCTTTGCATAAGCCAATGTCTAGAAGAGTTTTTTTGATGTTATCATCTAGATTTTTTATGGTTTCAAGTCTTATATTTAGGTCTTTGATCCATCTCGAGTTGATCTTTGTATAAGGTGAGAGATGAGGATCCAGTTTCATCCTTCTACATGTGGCTTGACAGTTTTCCCAGCATCATTTATTGAATAGGGTGTCCTTTAGTCAATTTTTGTTTTTGTATGCTTTAGCGAAGGTTAATTGACTGTAAGTATTGGCTTTATTTCTGGGTTCTCTACTTTGTTCCATGGGTCTGCATGCCTATTTTTATATCAGTACCATGCTATTTGGGTAACTATATCCTTGCAGTATAATTTGAAATTGGATAATGTGATGCCTCCAGATTTGTTCTTTTTGCTTAGTCTCACTGTTAATATGTGGACTCTTTTTTGGTTCCATATGAATTTTAGGATTTTTTTCTAATTCTGTGAATGATAATGATGATATTTTTATGGGAATTGCATTGGATCTGTAGACTGCTTTGGGCAGTGTGATCATTTTCATAATATTGATTATACCTATCCATGAGTATGAGAGGTGTTTCCATTTCTTTGTGTCATATATGATTTCTTACAGCAGTGTTTTGTAGTTTTCCTATAGAGATGTTTCACCCGCTTGATTAAGTACTTTCGTGAGTATTTTTTTTTCTTTGGAGCTGTTGTTAAAGGGATTGAGTTATTGATTTGATTCTCAGCTTGGATATTGTTGGTGTATAGCAGTGCTTCATTTTTTATTTTATATACAAAGGATAGGTGTGCAGGTTTGTTACATAGGTATATTGCATGATGCTAAGTTTTGGGGTATGGATCCTGTCACCCAGTTAGTGAACAACATACCCAATAGATAGGTCTGCACCCACACATCCCTTCCTCCCCTCTCTGGAAGTCCAATTTGTCTATTATTCCCACGTTTATGTCCGTGCGTGCTCAATGATTAGCTCCAACTTATAAGTGAGATCATGGGGCATTTGGTTTTCCATTATTGCATTAAATAACTTAGAATGAGGGTCTCCAACTGCATCCATATTGCTGCAAAGAATAAGATTTTGTTCTTTTTTGTGGCAGCATAGTATTTCACCATGTATAGGCATCATATTTTCTTTATTCAGTCCACCATTGATTGGTACCTAAGTTGATTCCTTGTCTTTGCTATTGTGAATAGCACGGTAATAAACATATGTGTGCATATGTCCTTTTTGTAGAATGATATTTTTTCCTTTGGTTATGTACCCAGCAATTCGATTGCTAGGATAAATAATAGCTCTGTTTTAAGTTCTTTGAGAAACTCCAAACTGCTTTACACAAGGGATGAACTAGTTTACATTCTCCAAAACAGTGTGTGTTTCTTTTCCTCTGTAGTCTCATCAGCATCTAATGCTTTTTGACTTTTTAATAATAGCCATTCTGACTGATGTGAGATGGTATCTAATCGTGGTTATGATTTGCATTTTTTTCTGATGATTAGTGATGTTGAGTATTTTTTCATGTTTGTTGGCCACTTTATTTTTATTTACTTAATTTTTATTGTAAGTTCAGGAATACATGTGCAGGTTTGTTATATAGGTAAACTTAAGTAATGAGGGTTTGTTATACAGATTATTTCATTACTCTGGTAATAAGCCTAGTACCCATTAGTTATTTCTCCTGATCCAGGCCCCAGTGTGTGTTGTTCCCCTCTTGTGTTCATTTGTTCTTATCATTTAGCTCCTACTTAAAAGTGAGAACATGTGGCATTTATTTTTTTGCTCTTGCATTAGCTTGCTAGGAATAATGGCCTTCAGCTCCATTCATGTTCCTGCAAAGGACACATCTTGTTTTTCTTTATTTTTTTTTATAGCTGCATAGTGTCCCATGGTGTATATCTACCACATTTTCTTTATCCTGTCTACCACTAGTGGACATTTAGTTTAATTCCATATATTTGTTATTACAAATGATGCTCCAATGAACATATGCTTGCATGTGTCTTTATGATAGAATAATTTACATTCCTTTGGGTACATATCCAGGAATGGGATTGCTGGGTCAAATGGTATTTCTGTTTTTAGGCCATTGAGGAATCACCACACTGTCTTCCACAATGGTTGAACTAATTGATACTCCTGTATAAATTTATACTAATTTGTACACCAACAGTATATAAGCGTTCCTTTTTCTCCACAATGTTACCAGCATCTGTTATTTTTTGACATTTTAGTAATGGCCATTCTGGTTGGTGTGAGGTGGTGTCTCATTTTGGTTTTGATTTGCATTTCTCTACTGATCAGTGATGTTGAGCTTTTTTTTTTCATATGATTGTTGGCTGCATGTATATCTTCTTTTGAAAAGTTTCTGTTCATGTCCTTTGTCCACTTTTTATTAGGGTTGTTTGTTTTTTCTTGTAAATTTGTTTAAGTTCCTTAAAGATGCTGGATATTAGACCCTTGTCAGATGCAGTTTGCAAAATTTTTCTTCCGTTCTGTAGATTGTCTGTTCACTCTGTTGATAGTTTTCTTTGCTGTGCAGAAGCTCTTTGGTTTAATTAGATCTTACTTGTTAATTTTTGCTTCTGTTGCGATTGCTTTTCACCATGTCTGTGTCTTCTTTTGAGAAGTGTTAATGTACTATGCCTATTTTTAATGAGCTTATTTGTTTTTTTGCTTGTTGATCTGTTTAAGTTCCTTATAAACACTGGATATTAAACCTTTGTCATATGCGTAGATTGTGAATAATTTCTCTCATTCTTTAGGTTGCCTGTTTACTCTGTCGATTATTTCTTTTGCTGTGAATAAGCTCTTTCATTAAATTAGGTCCCACTTGTCTATTTTTGTTTTTGTCAAAGTTGATTTTGGGGACTTAGCCAAAAATTATTTGCCAAAGTTGATGTCGGGAAGGGTATTTCCTAGGTTTTCTTCTAGGATTTTGATAGTTTGAAGTTTTACATTTAAATATTTACTTCATTTTGAGTTAATTTTTCTATATGGTAAAGAGTAGTGTCCTGATTGTATTATTCCGCATATGGCTAGGCAGTTATCCAAGCATTACTTATTGAATAGGGAGTCCATTTCCATTGCCTGTTTCTATTGGTCTTGTTGAAAATCAGGTAGTTATGAGTGTGAAGCTTTACTTCTGAGTGTTCTATTCTGTTCCATTGCTTTATATGTCTCTTTCTGTCCCAGTATCTTGCTGTTTTGGTTATTGTAACCCCATAATATAATTTGAAGTTAGTAGTGTGATATCTCTGGCTTTGTTATTTTTGCTTAGGGTTGTTTGGCTACTGAGGTTTTTTTGGTTCCATGTGAATTTAGAATAGTGCTTTCTAATTCTCTGAAGAATGACATTGAGGGTTTCATATGAATAGCATGGAATCTGAAAATTGCTTTGGGCAGTATGACCACTTCTGTAATATTGATTCTTCCAATTCATGTGCATCAAATGATTTTCCATTCATTAGCACATCTCTGATGTCTTTAACCAGGGTTTTGTAATTCTCCCTGTAGATATCTTTCTCCTCTCTGGTTAGTTGTAACCCTAGGTGTTTATGTGTGTGGGGGGGATTGGGGAGCTATTGTGAACGGGATTCTGTTCTTGCTTTGGTTCTCAGCTTGGATGTTGGTGGTGTATAGAAATGCTCTTAATTTTTATACATGATTTTGTATTCTGAAACTTCACTAAAGTCACTTACCATTTCTAGGAGCCTTCTGGCAGAATCTTTAGGACTACACATAGAATCATATTATCAGTGAGGACAGGTAGTTTTACTTCTTCCTTTCGTATTTTGATGATTTTTATTTCTTTCTCTTGCCTGATTGCTCCAGCTAGGACTTCCTGAACTATGTTGAAGAGGAGTGAAGAGAGGGAGCATCCTTCTATTGTTCCAGTTCTCAAGGGAAATGGTTTGAGCTTTTGCCTATTCAGTATGATGTTGGCTGTAGGTTTGTCATAGATGGTACTTATTTTGTGGTGTGTTGCTTTGATGCCTAGTGGGTTGAGGGTTTTCTTCATGAAGGGGTGTTGGATTTTATCCAAAGCTTTTTCGGGACCCACTTAGATAATCATATAGTTTTTCTTTTTTAATTCTATATGTATATAGCAAATCACATTTATTGATTTGTGTATGTTGAACCAAATTTACATCCCAGGAATAAAGCTTACCTGATTGTAGTGAATTAACTTTTTCATATACTGCTAGATTTGGTTTTCTAGTATTTTGTGGAGTACTTTAATATCTGTATTTGTAATGGATACTGGTCTGTAATTTTTTTTTGTTGTTGTTGTGTCTCTGCAAGATTTTGGTGTCTGTCTGATGCTAGCTTCATATAGAATAAGATAGGAAGAAGCCTCTCCTCTGTGATTTTGTTTTTTGTTTGTTTGTTTGTTTGTTTGTTTTTGGAATAGTGTCAGTAGAATTGGTACCAGTTCTTCTTTGTGTGTCTGGTAGAATTCAGTTGTGAATACATCTGGTCCTGGGCTTTTATTGGTTGCTAGATTTTTTATTATTGGTTTAATTTCAGAGATCAATATTGGTCTATTCAAGGTTTCCATCTCTTTTGCTTCAATATTTGCAGATTATGCATTTTCAGGAATTTATCCATTTCCTCTAGACTTTCTAATTTGTGTATACAGTGTTGTTTATTATTGTCTTGGAGGAGTCATTGTGTTTCTGTGGGATCAGATGTAATGTTATCTTTGTCTTTTCTGATTGTACTTATTTGCATATTCTGTTTTGATTTTTTTGTTAGTCTAACTAACAGTCTATCAATGTTGTTTACTATTTTTAAAGAAACTACTCTTCATTTGATTGATCTTTTTATGAATTTTTGCATCTCAATTTCATTAACTTTCCTAATTTTAGTTTTTCCTTTCATATTCTAGCTTTGGGGTTGTTTTTCTCTGATTCCTTTATGTGAAATGTTAGACTGTAAATTTGAGATATTTATAACTTCTTGATGCTGGTGTTCAGCATTATAAACTTTCTTCTAAACACTGCTTTAGCTGTATCCCAGAGATTTTGGCACATTTTGTTCCTATTTTCATTAATTTGAAAGAATTTTTTTTTTTTACCTTAAATTTCATGTTTACCCAGGAGTTATTCAGGAGCAAGTTGCTTAGTTTGCATGTATTTGTATGGTTTTGAGATATCTTCTTGATATGAATTTTTATTTTTATTGTACTGTGCTCTGCAGGTGGGCTTGATATGATTTTAAGTTTTTGAATTTATAGAGACTTGCTTTATGACTATGCATATGGTTTCTTTTACAATATTGTCCATGTGCAGATAAGAAGAAGATATTTCCTGTGGTTGTCAGATGGAGTGTTCTGGTGATGTCTATTATGTCCAGTTGGTCAGGGGTCAAGTTTAAGCCCCAAATTTCTTTGTGAATTTTCTACCTCAATGGTCTCTCAAATCCTGTTAGTGGGGTGTTGAAGTCTCCCACTATTATTGTGTGGTTGTCTAAGTCTTTTCACTTGGATGTGTATATATTTAGGACACTTAAGTCTTCTTGTTTGATTTTACCCTTTATCATTTTGTAATGCTCTTTTCTGTTCTTAATTTTATTGGCTTGAAGTCTTTTATCTGATATAAAAATAATTACTCTTGCTCTTATTTTCCATTTGCATAGTAGATCTTTTTCCATCACTTTACATTGAGTCTGTGAGTGTTGTAACATGTGAGATGGATCTCTAGAAGGCAAAAGATGGTTGAGCCTTGTCATTTTATCCAGCTTGCTACTTTATGTCTTTTAAGTGGGGTGTTTAGTCCATTTACATTCATGATTACTATTGAGGTGTAATTTCGATTCTGCCATTGTGCTGTTAGTTGCTTGTTGTGTAGACTTGACTGTGTAGTTGCTTTAGAGTGACTGTGGGCTATGCCCTTAAGTGTGTTTTTGTGGTAGCAGGTGTTATTTCAATTCCATATATAGCATTTCCTCAGGACCTCTTGTAAGGCTTGTCTAGTTGAAATAATTCCCTCAGTGTTTGCTTGTCTGAGAAGGACTACATTTCTCCTTCACTTATGAAGCTCAGTTTGGTGGGATATGAAATTCTTGGTTGTAATTTATTTCCTTTAAGGATTCTGAAAATAGTCCCACAGTGTCTCTTAGTTTTTAAGATTTTTTTTCAGGAAGGTCTGCTGCTTGCCTTATGGGGTTCCCTCTGTATGTGACTTGACCCTTATTTCTAGCTGACTAAGATTTTTGTGTGTGTGTTGACCTTGGTGAATCTGATGACTATGTGCCTTGAGGATAGTGTTATGGTATAGTATCTAGTTTGGGTTCTCTGTGTTTCTTGAATTTTGGTGTCGACCTCTCTAGTGAAATTCAAAACAATTTGTGAACTGTATCCTCAAGTATAATTTCCAATTTACTTATTCTCTCTCCTTCTTTGTTAGGAATATCAATGGGTCAGATTTGGTCTCTTTAAATATCCCATATTTCTCAAAAGCTTTGTTCATCTTTTGCAATTCTTTTTTAAAAATTTAATTAATTCAAAGAACCATGCTTTAAGCTTTCAGATTCTTTCCTCAGCCTCATTTATTCTGCTGTTAATACTTCTGATTGTGTTATAAAATCCTTGCAGTGAATTTCAGCTCTAGCAGTTTAGTTTGGTTCTTTCTTAAAATGGCTATTTCATCTTTTAGCTCTTGTATGATTTTATTGGATTTCTTCGATTGGGTTTCAATTTCTTCCTGAATCTTGTTGAACTTCTTTTGCCATCAAAATTCTGAATTATATGCCTATCATTTCTGTCATTTCAGATTGGTTATGAACCATTTTGTGGAACTAGTGGACTTGTTGGCAGGTAAGGGAACACTTTGGCTATTTAAATTATAGAGTTCTTGCACTGATTCTCACGTGGAAAGGTTAGTGTTCCTTCAAATGTGGTGTAAATTGTCTATAGTAAATTGGCTTCATTTTTGGATGTTTTTGGAGGGCCAAGACTCTGTACAGGGTCTTGATTTTTGGCAGAATTCTTGTTCTAGGTTTCACACGGCAGTGATTAGCATAATATTTTGGTTTTGTAGTTTGGGCTGTTGTCCAGTAGATGACACTTAAGACTAATGGGCACTATATAAACTTAGCTGCATAGCTTCTTGATATCTGTGGCATTTGCAGACATGCTCTGTGGTATGGTGGGGAAAGGTGACTCTCTCATCAAGCCTGCTTCTGGGCCTTGAAGGAGCCCCATACTGTTACTGACACTGCCTCCACATTTTTTTTTGTTTGGTTCTGGGCTGCAAGGCTCCTTGGGCAGAGGTCATGACAGGGAGATTGGCCACATCTTTTCTGGAGTGATCTTGCAGAGGGAGGCATGCCACAGTCCTGCTCCAGCCCATGAACACATGCACCTCACCCTCTCAGTGCTCTGTGAGTGTGGGCTCCTCTCCCATTCAAGTGCCAGCCACAGATCTTGGTTCAGCACTCCTGAGCTCCTCACTGCAGTCCTAGGGTGCCAGGACTGTCTCTTAGCTCTATCCTCTGTACCAATAGAGTCAGGTATCAGGTGTGCTGGGGGATCCAAAGTGTTCCCAGGTTACAGGGAAGATAATTGGGTGAAGTACAGCACCCAGGCTGGGCAGTGGTAGCCACACTGTCCACACAATCCTGCGAGGTGGCCAGGCAGGAGCCCTGGAAAAGGCTGGCAAGCAGGAGAATATGCAGTGCAGACATGCCCCAGTCCTGCAGCAAAGTTGGCCCTGCTTTCTTCTGGTTCAGGGTCAGCTGGGGCTAGAGCTTCTTGGAGAGAGATGGGAAAACCTGGGAGACAGGTGCTGTAGCCACACTCTGCTGCAGGTGCACAGTGGACAAAGGCCTCTGGCTCTGTGCTGGCTGAAGCCCTGCCTCTGTCCACTCTCCAAGCAGATCCCCCTGTAAGCTCAAACATTAAAGCAGATGTGGGCCCCTTTGTAACCAGGATACCAGAGCTCAGTGGTGATGGTGAACAGTCCCACGGTTCCTACGCTCACACATTTCCCAGGAGGTGTTCAGGGCGAGGAGCTACCTGCAGTGTTCTGGTACCCTGCAATTTGTCCCTAGTCTCCTCCATCCTCAGCCTCATCATCTGTGTAACATTACTATCCACATAATATTTTCTCTCTAAAGATGCATCTAAGTTATACAGGTTTACTAAAATGCTTGGCCTCTCTTGATGGGAGTGGTGCTTCTTGGCTGTGTCTAGCCGGCCATTTTGTCCTCCCTGTGCATTTATTATTAAACTACAGATAATCATTAAAAAGTTTTTAATATTTAACATATTCATATCTTTTTGATGTTGTTTTCTAGAATTTTATTTCTTGAATACTTTATAATTATGTATTTTTTCTTGTTTGAATAATTTATAATTATATTCTCTATCTCTGAAACAAGAAATCATGGTATTACAGTTTCCTTTTCCTTTTGTCTTCTTACACCCTTTCTTACACCTTATCATTCACCTAGTCTCAAGTCATTTGACAATTTTTTATAATAGAGCTCAGAATCTTAAGAGCCCAAAGAATAGAGTAAGTGTACAAAATTAATATCTATTGAAAGCAGTGAATTAGAATCAATTTTTGCTTTCCCAAAGAAGTGTTATGATTTACAAAGTGCAGAATGCTATTTAAATTTATATTCTAATTTGAAAAAGAATAAAAGAAAATAAGTATTGAGTGCCTGCTGTGCACCAGATGCACTGTGCTAGGAGCTTGGAAATGGTCATTTGCAAGTATTACTTGAAGAACAGAGATTTTTTTGTTGTTGTTTTCATTTAACATTGCCACTTCAATCCTTATTATGCACTGCTTCATAAAATTGTTGTTTTGTAATTGCTAGAAATGGTTTTACCAAATTACTGTTCCATTAGAAGTTTATGATTAGAACAAAATACCTTTCATCCTAACTGCATTGCATCTGTACAAAGAGTCTAATGAAAAGAGTATATAGTATTCAGTGCCAGCCAGTCCTAGGATTCTCCTTTACAGTAAGGTCGTGAGTTATCTAAACTCTCAGTTACATAGATAGGAAATAGAAGTAGTAATTCTTCTCTCACAAAGTTATTGTGAAAAGTGAATCTGATATTGTATGTAAACTTCCAAACACAGGGCTTGACACATTAAAGAAAAACACAAAATTTGTTTCCCAAAGGAATGTACATTCTGGGCCATTGAATAGTTAACAAATAAGTGAATCTTAAGACAAGTTGATATATTCTTTCAACCTTAATTGTTGTTATTAGGTTTGCATGGTCCTAATGAGATGGTAATTCATTTCAAAGTAGCCAAGAAGACTAGTTTCAACAGAACTCTGAATCTAAGTACTTTCTTGTAAATGGAAAGATTTCCTATTTAGCTCATACAGGGCACAATGATGCTTAGAAAAGCAAATTTTAATCTTCTAGTTATTGGCAAAACTTTTGTTTGTAATAGTAATTTTATGTTTTTAATTTCTTAAAAAATTATGTTGATTCTTTCTACTTTCTTTGCCATAACTATTTGTAGACCCTATCCTCTACGCTCTGATTCATGAATTTTCTGTTTCTGTTTTTAAACAAATTTAATACTTTCTATTAAAATATTTTAATTAGTGCATGAGCGATGGCTCACGCCTGTAATCCCACGCCTGTAATACTTTGGGAGGCAGAGATAGATGGATCATGAGGTTAGGAGTTCGAGACAAGCCTGGCAAACCACGGTGAAACCCCGTCTATACCAAAAATGTGAAAATTAGCCGAGCGTAGTGGTGCGCGCCTGTAATCCCAGCTACTCAGTAGGCTGAGGCAGAAGAATTGCTTGAACCAAGGAGGCGGAGGTTGCAGGTGAGCTGAGATGGTACCACTGCACTCCAGCCTGGGGGACAGAGAGAGACTCCATCTCAAAATATAAGTATTTTAATTAAAGGTTTACAATATTCTGTGTATATGCTCCATGATATAATAGTATAAGTTAATCTTTTAAAAAAGCTCTAGCTTGCATGTTCTGAACACAAATTAGAATGACGGTTCTTCATTTCCAAATGTGGAGGCTTACAGGTGTTATTTCAGTAACAAGAAGATAATGTTGGTTAGATTTTGTTGGTGACGGAGGCTGCTGCCTCAGGGGTGAGTTTTATGTACCCCAAGTTTCAGGATGTGCCTAGCAAAACAGAAGGGACAGGAGTATCTGTGTCCTGTGCTTTTTCCAAAGAGGGTTTTGGGAACTTCAATATTTAAAGAGGCAAGAGCAAGCAGGAGGAAAAAAAGGAAGAGAGTGTAGGCAGTGAGGGAAAATTTATATTTGAAGTTCAGGGTTACATGTGCAGGTTTGTTACGTAGGTACACTCGTGTCATGGGGATTTGTGTTACAGATTATTTCATCACCCAGGTATTAAGCCTAGTACCCATTAGTTATTTTTCATGATCCTCTCCCTCCTCCCACGCTCCACCTTCCAAAAGACCCCAGTGTGTGTTGTTCCCCTCAGTGTGTTCTAATGTTCTCATCATTTAGCTCCCACTTATAAGTGAGAACATGTGGCATTTGTTTTTCCATTCCTACTTGAGTTTGCTAAGGATGATGGCCTCAATCTAAAGAAAATGTGGTACATATGCACCATAAAATACTATGCAGCCATAGAAAACAATATCATGTCCTTTGCAAATGGTTACATTCCTTTGTGCCTCCAATTAGTGCTCAGTAAATCTACACTTTACATATGAAAAGAGAGTAGAGAAGAAAAAGTCAATTATGCCTTCCTGTCCCCATTGGTAAATCTCAAATTTACATAAAATAAATATGAAAAGAGAAATTAGAGAAAAAGCCAACTAACTATGCATTAGTCTCAGAATATGCAGTGGGATGATTTCTGGTCTTGTCCTTGCCCGTACCTGTGAAGATAAGCTGGTTATTAATATTGTCGGGGAGAGATTCAATGGAACTTGGTTTTAGGGCTACTTTATAGGGGAGATATATATCCTGAAAGACTTAGGGGCTCACAAGGAGACAAGGAATTCCACTGTTAGAAATTTGTGAGCGAGGCCATCTGAGGAGATATATGGCCTTCCATCATTGTGAGAACCTGGCTTATGGATGAAGGTTTTGAAATTGCAGCTATCCAGTTGGGAACAAAAGGAAGCAAATATTGTGTGACTCAGTTCCTAAGCTTAACTTCCTTTTGCATAGTGAATTAGAGGCCCTTAGATTCCATTTTCTTTCACAGTTTAGAGTGTTTGCTAGCCACAGAAATTTACTAGACTTTTTTATTTCATAAATCTCCTTACGTTCACAAACCAGCTAATGTTGTAATTTTCACCACATTACTACATAAGAAAAATTTCCATTATGTTCTGGGTTATCTAGAAAAGAAATTAAAGATTTTGAATATTATGGAGATAGTTAATACAGACCTGTTAAATTACTGTAATAGAATATATTTACTGTCAGAACCAACAGTGGTTTCAAGCCTGGGCTTACCATTTTTACTACTTTTACTACCGTCTGTGTGTGCGTGCGTGTGTGTGTGCACGCACACTTTCATGAATTTTGTTCTGTACTTGAAAGTACGCAGAAATCATTGAAAGAAATATATTGTAATGATTTTTAATGCCAGAACAATTATTTTCAACTTATTAATCAACCTGGTGTATAAAATACCTCTTCAGTAAGTAACTTTTTCAAAAACAAAAAAGAATAGATTTGAAATGTAGACCTTTAAGAGTGTTTATTTAACTGCATATGTGGTATACAAAACTAAGGAAAGGAAGCAAATAATAAAATAGAAAAAATGTGCCAGTTGTTCAATTTCTTAGTAATAAAATAAAATTCAATCATGTACAATTTTTTTTCCAAAAATTTTTAAGAACAGGAAACCAAATACCACATGTTCTCACTTATACGTGAAAGCTAAATGATGAGAGCTACTTTTACTTAGGAATTGCAGTGGATAAATGATGAGAGCTATATTTACTTAAGAATTGCGATGGATAAACTATTGATTGGGGTGCATAGCTCTTCATCTTAATTTACATACAAAAATTATTTTTTAATGATATATACTTTTAAAATATTTGAAGCAATTCACAAATTTATAGAAAAAGTTATAAGTATGATTCAGGGAATATTTTATTACAAACCATTTAAAAGTTGGTTAACAACATGATATTCATCACCTTCCTAATACCAGTTTAATGTCTACTACTTATGAACAAGGACATTCTTGATATAACTACAATACAACTATCAAAATCATACTTTCCATCTTCAGCCCTGGAATCAGTCATGTCTTTAACCAGTGCTGGTTCCTTTTATCACAAAGTAGTATTTATAAGTCAGGATCTGAGCACTATATTTGCTCATTGAGATTATGATGCTGCTGCTCCAAGGCCTGTCCTCTCAGTAAATAAGCTACGGTATGCATGTATTAGTGCATATGCAAAAACAAACCAAAGTTTACAGTAGTATTTCTTTTCATAGCTCTATATTTTGAAAACCATGGGCTCACATTGTATCTCAAATTCCAATCTATACTACTGGGTTTATTGTAGTTTTATCCTTTATCTTACTTGAATTTCCTTTTTATTATGATAGTGGGAAACCTGGCTTACATTATTCTTAGTATATTTACTTATTTGATCAGGCGCCCTGTATGTAATTAATCTCCTGGCTTTAACTTCAGCCACTCCTCTGCACATATAACCTCACTGTTATGCTCAAGTCTGAGAGTGTGCCCTAACTTGTATCTCCATGTGGAGATCCTCCTCACACTGCATAGTCCTTAATATCCCACACTAGGCTGACCACCACGCTGCTCTCACCCTGCTTGGATGCTGACATCTTGTGCTTAGCCACCTGGCTGCATGTGCCTGATATGGTTTGGATTTGGGTCCTCACCCAAATCTCATGTCAAATAGTAATTCCTAATGTTGGAGAAGGAAGCTGGTGGGAGGTGCTGGGATCATGGGGGCAGATATCCCCTCTGCAGTTCTTGTGGCAGTGAGTTCTCATGAGATCTGGTTGTTCAAAAGTGTGCAGCACCTCCCCTTTCATTCTTTTCCTCCTGCTCCAACCATGTAGGACGTGCCTACTTCCCCTTCACCCTCTGCCATGATTGTAACTTTACTGAGGCCTCCACAGCCAAGCTTCCTGTAAAGCTTGTGGAACCATGAGCCAATTAAACCTCTTTTCTTTATAAATTACCCAGTCTAGGGCAGTTGTTTATAGCAATAGGAGAAGAGATTAATAAGGAAAATAGGTACAAGGAGTGGGATACTGTTATAAAGATGCCTAAACATGTGGAAGCAGCTTTGAAACTGGGTAATGGACAGAGTTTGGAACACCTTGGATGGCTCAGAAGAAAAAAGAAAAATGAGGGAAACTTTAGAACATTATAAAGACTTCTTGTATGGTTGCTGACAGTGATATAGACAATGAAGTCCAGCCAGGCTGAGGAGATCTCAGACGGAGATGAGGAACTTACTGGACACTGGAGTAAAGATCACTCTTGCAAAGAGGCTGGAGGCATTGTGCCCCTGCCCTACAGATCTATGGAAGTTTGAGTCTGAGAGTAATGATTTAGGGTAGCCAATGGAAGAAATTTCTAAGCAGCGAAACATTCAAGATTTGGCCTGGTGGCTGGGTACAGTGATTCATGCCTGTAATTCTAGCACTTTGGGAGGCCGAGGTGAATGGATCATCTGATGTCAGGAGTTTGAGAGTGGCCTGACCTACATGGTGAAACCTTATCTCTCCTAAAAATACAAAAATTAGCTGAGCATGCAGACAGGTGCTTGGAATCCCAGCTACTCAGGAGACTGAGACAGGAGAATTGCTTGAACCTGGGAAGTGGAGGTTATAGTGAACCAAGATCTTGCCACTGCACTCCAGCCTGGGTGACAGAGTGAAATTCCATCTCAAAACGAAGAAAATATTTGGCCTGGCTGCTTCTAACAATGTATGGTCATATGTTTGAGCAAAGATATGACCAGAAACTGGAACTTATATTTAAAAGGAAAGCAGAGCATAAAAGTTTAGAAAATTTGCAGCCTGACCATATGGCAGAAAAGATTAAACAACAACAACAACTTTTTCTGGGGAGGAATTCAAGCCGGTTGCAGAAATTTGCATAAGTAAAGAGAAGCCCAATGTTAATAGCCAAGATGATGGAGAAAATGCCTCAAAGGTATTTTGGAGACCTTCAGACCTTTGTAGCAGCCCCTCCCATCACAGCCCTGTAGGCCTAGGAGGGAAGAATGGTCTTGTGAGCTGGGCCCCGGGCCCTGATGCCTTGTGCAACTTTGGGATGCTTCTTCCTTTGTTCCAGCCCTTCCAGCTCCAGTCATGGCTAAGAGGGCTCCAGATATGTCTCAGGCTGCTGCTCCAAAGGACACAAGCCATAAACCTTGGCAGCTTCCATGTGGTATTAAGCCTGTGGGTGCACAGAGGGCAAGAGATGAGGCATGGATGCCTTAGCCTACAGTTCAGAGGGTGTATGAGAATGCCTGGATATCCAGGCAGAAATCTGTTGCAGGGGAGGAAACCTCATGAAGAACCTCTAACAGGACAGTGCTGAGGGGAAATGTGGGTTTGGAACCTCCACACAGAGTCCCCACCAGGTAATTGCCTAGTGGAGCTGTGAGAAGAAGGCCACAATCCTCCAGACCCCAAAATGGTAGCTCCATTGACAGCTTGCCGTGTCCATCTGGAAAATCTGCAGGCACTCAATGCCAACCCATGAAAGCAAGGTATAGCTTGGGGGGCTGTATACCTGCAGAGTACAAACTCAGAGACTGTGCCCAGTGCACTGTCTTCTACCCACTGTTCCATATTTGACTATGTTTCACATCTAGGCCACACTAATGCAAGGGGTGAGCTCCCAAGGCCTTGTGCAGCTCTTCCCCTGTGCCTCTGCATGAGAGCAGAGCTGCACAAGGTCTTGGGAGCCCACCCCTTGTGTGGCCTAGATTAGGGACATAGAGTCAGAGGGGATTATTTTGGAGCTTTACAATTTAATGACTACCCTGCTTGGTTTTGGACTTGCATGGGGCCTGTAGCCCCTTTGTTTTGGCCAATTTCTCCCTTTTAGAGTGGGAGCATTTACCCAATGCCTGTACCCCCATTGTATCCTTGAATGACTACCTATTGGATACTATGCTTATTTCCTAGATGACAACATTATTTGTAAACCAAACCTCTGTGACATGAAATTTATCCATATAACAAATCTACATATGTATCCCTGAATCTAAAATAAAAGACAAAAAAATATAGTTCACATAAATGATTTTTAATGAAACTTTTAAAAAAGCCCAAATAATTGATTTTGAGAAAATATTTTCTTCTAGTTGAATTAGTTTTTCTCTTCTATAATAAACCTCATTGAGAACTTTCTAAAAATCTGTCACACATATATTCTCAATGACCTGAATCCTGTTGTTATTTTCTTCTGAGTCCACCAGAAATCCTGAAGGACCCTAAAAACGCTATTTGTGGACTAGTTAAGTACGTCAGCAGCTGCAGAACTTGACAAATCGTGACCTCTACACATTGTATCACAAGACATTTGACCATAAAAAGAATTATTGCTGAGTTTCAAGAAGGGTGATTAAAGTAATTTTGAAAAAAAAAAATAGAGAGTTTAGACTACTTGATTTCAAGATAGTATGAAACTTCAATAATTAAGCCAGTGTGATATTGGTAAAAAGATAAACTAATAGATCAAAGAAATGAAAAAGGGGGACCAAAAGTAGCCCTATATATATAAGATCAATTGGTTTTTATCAAAGGCAGTTCAATGGAGAAAATGAAGAAAGAATAGTCTTATCCAAAAATGGAGCAGAAACAACTGGAGAGTCATAAGAGAAATAAGTAGATAAACCTTAGCCTATATATTTCTCACAGTACACACAAAATGGATCACAGGCCAAAATAGAAAACCTTAACCTATACAACAAATAATAGGAAACAAAAGAGAATGTATTTGTTACCTTAGCCTTGGGTTAGTTAAATAAATGTGTTTTTAGATATGACACAGAAAGCATGATGCATAAAAGAAAAAAATGATTATCACCAAAATTAAAATTACTATTCCAGATTCTGCTTCTGCTTCTGCTGCTTTAGCATTTACCTCATAGTCCACACAAACTAGACTATGAATTTCCCACTCTGACAAAATTTGACCTATTTTTCATAACATAACTACCTTTCTGGAGCTCCCCAAGTCCGATTACTATCATACTTTATTGTGTTTCTATACCATTTTGAGTTTATCTCACTTGTTTTATCTTCCAAACTTTGTTTTGCGAGTTATATGAATTTTCCTGGATTGAAAACACCTTGAGAACAAAGATCACATCTTTACATTTTCATGTTTTCTTACTCTTAGACCGAACAAAAGGCCTTATAAATGCTGGACACTCAATAAATGTTGAAATATATCTCATTACAGGGGAGATAAGCATTAATTTGTTTTAGGTCACAAGCTATATTCATCTGTATCTAATAGAAGTCATGGGCAGATTTTTTCCTTCATATAATTGGACTTGCCTGTTTCATAGTAGAAATTGTTCATGGAATATCCATCGGGCTAGGTAACAAACCCAAATATGGCCTGTTCTTCTGCACACCTGTGTATCCAGAATTTTGGGGCTTTTTATTGCTCTCTATAGTGGGTTAGCTAATTCAACGAAGGCTAAATCATCCCTATGCCTAATCAGGAGAAGAAGAGCTAAGAGTAAGTAGCATTAAAGAAAGAAGGATATACTTTCTTAATGGTGTTCTAGAGAGGGAACCTTGGGAAGCTGAAGGTGTAATTGGAAATCTCAGCAATTCTTGGTTCTCATTTTGAGAGAATCAGCTCCCTGTATGATCATCTGCAGCTTTTTCCATTGCAAACTACTGAGTGTATTGGATGATCCTGCTTAATAGTGAATACATTGTATTTTTAACTTTATATCTTCTTAAGCAAAGAGATAAAGAGCTGTTTTATTCAACAGGACACTTTCTTGTTCTAGTAGCTAGAACTTTGTAATGAAGGATGCCTTTGTATACTGAGGATCCTCAAATAAACACATATAAAATGGGCTAGATTCAAAAGGTTAAATTATGTTGTCAATTTTTATGCATTCATCTTTTATTAATTGAACCAAATGAAACACAGTGTTTTCTTGAATTATGGTAGTGCTGCTATATTATTTCTGTCTCTATAAAGATGGCAAGAAATGTTACACTTAATTCTTTATAATTTGGGTGTATGATTAGAATTAATATAATTTTCCATTATTTGGAATATACATGTTTTAAATTTTTTATTTAGAAATATAAGAAAGAACATGATATTCTGCATACACAAACTCACTTCTAATCCTAAGTTTGTTTTGCACTAAACTAAGATTTTTTTCTATGTTGTCTGACAGAACAGAATTTATGAATTTCAAGTACAAGTTGAACAAATTAAAATCGGTAACTTGCAGTATAGTATTAAAAATAGCAAAACTATAAAATAAAAAGATTCAGTTTGATTTGTAGATACCAAATAGAAATAAGTATCTTTCCCTTTGCAATCAAGTATAGTGAGGTCTCAAAATAAATGTTTCAAATCTTTTGAAAACTATCTAAAATGCTTGAGATTTTTCTAAGTATCTGAGCCTAGTTTTAGATCTCACTATCTTTTATTATAATTGCATCTGCATAGCATTTCAGCTGAAACAGATGCAGATAACGGTTAGGCTTATTTGCAGAATGTATTCTTAAAAACATAATATGCATAGTTGCTGATTAAAAGTAAGGGGAACAAGGATAATGAAACATATTTAATGTAAAAAGCTCATTCTTCTAATAACTTTACCTTTCTTCAAACGCATCTTTTTTACCCAAGCTACTAAGAAACAAGAAATTCAACGTTTATTATTTTACTTTCTCTTACTTATATGACTTCTCTGTTGTGAGAAGTGAGTCAGTTTAAATGAGAGAAAGATGAAAGAAGTAAAGAAACTGGATACTTCACTAACTTGATAAGCAGATTTTTCAGTAGCAAAAATGTGTGGTTTCAAGAGGAAAAAAAATCAATCATTGTTTAAAATATTTTTTAATTAATACATTTCCCACAAATTAACTGCCATGATGTAGTAATCTAAAATGATATAAGATCATTAATTAATAAATGCACAGATATTTGTTGAACACTGGGTACAAGACACTGCACTGGACACAGTCTCTGAGACTGTTGATAAAATAGAATCACTGCTGAGATCACTTCATTCACTGTGCAGATTTGGAAATTCTGGCATGCTTTTATATTTCCACAAACTTATAGTTTTGACTCATTTCATTGTAATTTGCATGTTATGTATAAAAGTCATAGGATGACTATTAGGGACTCTAAAACACAGTTTCCAATAACATCTCTAATCATTAATTCAGATACTGTTAAGCAAATTTTAAAAAGGCTTGAATAGATATTTCACAAAAGAATATATCTGAAAAGATGTTCAATTTCATTAGGTATCAGAGAAATGCAAAGTAAAGCCAGCACTACATAGCAGCTAGATGAGCTAAAGTTAAATTGTAGGCAGGATGTTGAACAAGTAAACTCTCATATATAGCTAGCAGTACTGTAAAATGGTACAAATACTTTGGAAAATATTTCATATAGTAGTTTCATACAAAGTTAATAATCACTTACTATATTATCTGTCTATTTCACTCCTAGGTTTTCACCGAAAAGAAAGAAAAATATTTTTCTACACAAATGCTAACACATAAATGTTCAAACTAATCTTATTTGTAATAGACAAAACTTGGAAATAGCCCAGTTGTTTTTCAATACATGAATGGTTAAACAAACTGTAACACATCTGTCTATACAATGGAATACCAGCGAGGACAAAGAAAAAACGATTAATATGCACAACCACATACACGGATCTCTAAAACATTATTATGAACAAAAGAAGCCAGACACAAAATAGAACATAAAGTATGATTCCATCAGTATGAATCTCTAGATGTGACAAACCTAACCTATAGTCACAGAAAGCACTATTTATCTAGGACTGGTAGTGGAGGTGGGGATAGGAATTTACTACAAAGCAGCACAAGGAAATTTTTTGGGTAATAGAAATATCCTATAATTGATTCGGAATGGTAGTTACATGGGCGTGTACATGTTTTAAAACCAGTGAATTGTGCACTTAAAGTAGGTGTTTTTCTTGTTGAATATAGACTATACTTCAATAATGTTGATTTTAAAATGAAAAAATACTGTTATTAAGTATACTCATATAGCATAATGAATGTGTTAAACACTTAGCCCCCAAATTTACTGCCTTAGCAAATTTTAAGTATACAATATATATTATTAGCTATAGTTACTATGCTGCATGTTAGATTTCTAGAACTTATTCATCTTATAACTCAAACTTGAAATTTGCCTAAGGAATAGATAGTTCTTAAGTGTTTTCACCACACACACACACACACACACACACACACACACACACAAATAGTAATTATGTCAAGGGCTAGATATGTTAATTAACTTTATTAGGGAATCATTAAACAAGGTAAACAAAACGTCATGGTGTACACATTAACTATAAATAATTTGTCAATCACACCTCAATAAAAATTTTAAAAATAAAAACAAATAAATAGGTAGCATCTAATACAATTGAATCAATTTCTTAAATTAACCTAAGTAGAGTAACCATAAAATTTCTCATCTAAACCAAACACTTTTGAGAGTGAAAGAGGGATGCTTTCAGAATAAGAGGCATAATCGAGGACTGTCCCAGGAAAACAGGGACATATGGTCACTGTAAATATTGATAATTTTTAGAATGTGACTAGCCTCCAATGACATGGTTTCATTTACTCCTTACAAACTTTCTCTTTTCCTTCCATCTATTTTTGTTTCTCCACTCTACTTAGCTTCTATTCTATTTATTTCTCTCCCATCATAGATCATCTACATGTTATGACAGATGACAAATACTGATAATTTTTTTTTTTTTTTTTTTGAGACAGAGTCTGTCACCCAGGCTGGAGTGCAGTGGTGTGATCTCAGCTCGCTGCAACCTCTGCCACCCAGGTTCAAGCGATTCTCCTGCGTCAGCCTCCTGAGTAGCTGGGATTACAGGCACCTGCCACCACGCCCTGCTAATTTTTGTATTTTTAGTAGAGATGGGGTTTCACCATATTGGTCAGGCTGGTCTTGAACTCCTGACCTCATGATCCACCTGCCTCGGCCTCCCAAAGTGCTGGGATTACAGGCGTGAGCCACCGTGCCCGGCCAAATACTGATAATTTTTACTGAACTATGAAAATACTGTTTTGTTTTTAAATAAATATAAATGTAGCTTCCTTAATGATACTCAAATTAGTATACATTCTAGTTACCTATGAGATTAGTATTGCAGTTAATTAGATAGCACAGTAACTATAAGGCTGAGTATAAAGTAATATGATGCTTAAGAATAACCTGACAATTTTTGAATTTCCTATTAGCATTTATCTTCATTTTAGCAGAGTTGTATAGTAAGTCCATCTTTGATGGGCTTTTTGAATTTTTATAAAACTAATCTAGAAGATTATGCACATTCTAGGCTTTATAATTGTGCAAGGTCATAATCACAAAGAACATCATTTTTATATGTTTCTCACCACACGAGTTAGTCTTGTGAAATAATTGATATAAAACATTCTCTACTTCTATGGTCGTTATCCCTTTTCAACTCATTTGTGAATTTATTCAACCAAATGTTAGGCAATTACCTTCCAGGGATACTTGGAGTGACTCCTGGAGTGTTTTCAAGACAAGTTGGATAGCTGACCTCTAAGGTTGCTTGTAACTTTGGTTTCTATTATTCTGTTAGAGAGGAGAAAGAGAGGCAGCTAGGCAAAGCACAGATGTGAATGATGCCTACCAAGCAGCTTAAAGTATTGTATCTGCATTTGCATATAACCTGAATACAAATGCAATTCAACGCATATTTTAAGTTGTGTTATACCGGTGTGACGTTATTTACAACAGAATATTAAATATTAAATAACAAGTCACACAATAGTTTTGGTGTTGTATACTTTTGAAGATTTCATGTCTGTCTTAGCATAAATTTTGAACAGAGAGACCCTCTTTGGTTGATAAAAGAGTGCTGTTTTTGCTCTTTGGGGAACACATGTGATTTTTTTATGCTGTGATTTATGACATTATTAATGCTGCTTTATTTTAGTGGAAGATTGGGGCTATTTACTGTATAATTTAAGGACAATTAAGATGCAGAACTTTGAAAAAATATAATGACTGATTACTAAACTGTTTAATAATACTTTTATTTATCTTATTTTTCACCAATACATACGTAGAGTAAAATAAAAATTAAATCTAGTTTTCTAGCTTTTCTCCACTTTGGAGCTCCAACTGATTTTCTTTAAGTAAAATGAACTTCTTTTACTGCCAGCTTTGTAGGGAGACTAGAAAAGAGAGGTGGACTTTAAGGAACGTAATTGTCCCATTATCAGACCTATAAAGACCTTTAAAGTATTTCATTTGGAATTTGTGACAGAGCTGCATTAGAAAAACCCTCACATCCTTATTTTTAGCTCTCTATGTGGGTATAAGATAGTGGATAATTTCTAAGTATGAAGGCTTTGCTGAAAGGAGAAATTGTAGAATTTCTTTCCATGGAACTTTCTGCTACATTCTAAGTGAGTGATTTAATATAAAGAATGAATATGACAAAATCAGAGAGTAGGGAAATTTTGATCTGTTTGGCTTTGGATAAAAATGCCAAAATAGGTTCACATTTTCTTTCTAAGTGGGGGATACGTAACCTTTCATATGAAATATGCCTTTTTATTTTTATCAAATATTCAGTTATTTTGGAAAGAAATATATTTTCAAATCCATATTCTGTCTCTTTTGTCCCTTCCAGGAGCCTTCAACCATTAATTCATTAATGGTTGATGACTGAACTACTCTAAGTCGTCTCCTTAAGCTATATTTACTTGTCATTTGGAGATGTGTAAGGCATTCATAAATATCATTAAAAGCCAAATTATAAGCTGTGTGTGTTTAATACTGTTTAATGGAAGAATTTTTATCCAATAGTTATTCATTGAGTAATCTGAGAAATATTGAATTAACTTACTTTCTAAATTATGACTTTTTAATTTTTCTCTGGTATTTTAAACCCCCAAATTAGATATTTGTGAAATGGTTTCAGAGCAGAAATTGGCACATCATGTTCTTTTTCATAGCAACATGCAGCATTTTGTAGTTAAGATGACACCACACTAATAACAGAATGTTGTTGTAAACATGTTGGCTATAGCAATAACTCAAATATCACAAGTATAAGATATGTTTACTCACATCATTTTTATAGAAGCAAAATGCATGATTCGATTTTTTTTTTTTAAATCTCTATGGCAATTTTCTCCAAATTGTTTTCCCACACTGTAGCATTCTTACAGAGGAGTCAAAAATCAGATTGCATGCATCTGCAGTCTCCTGCAAAGTAAGCATGACAGGACGAGGAAAAGTGCTTCCTCCATTAAACCCAAGAGTACAGAAAATAGCTGTAGTTTGATCTAACGCAGTATCTTTTTTCTTTGTAAGCCATCCCTATAAAAAACTGCCATGAGCAAAAGAAGTCTTAGTGTTTGTATTTTTCACAATATTTGTCACACACACAACTGTAACCTCTCCTACTGTGAACTAAATAGCCTTTTCCATATTCTCCCAGAGCAGCACTGTTCAGTATGCAGTAACTCATTTTTTTCCTTAAGCAGCAAAGTGTGAGACAACTCTCTGTGTACCCATTAGTATAGCCACATAAATGCATTTGGTTAGTTTTACCTCTTATTTACTCTTAAAATAGACTACAAATGCAGAGGGCAAATGAAAATAAATTACATAGCAATTTAAATTATTAAATTAATAGAAAAATAATGTTTGAATAGTGTCAGCTACCTAAGTAGCCTACAATTCATGACAATTAATTTGCATAAAGAAAATTAAATTAACATATACATTTTTCCAATTTGAAACATATTTCTAGGACAATGCTGGCTGGAGTTTGTTTTTCTATTCTTTCTTTTTCCTGCAGTAATGCACTTATGAATGTATTGAGAACTGTGAAGGGTCTAAGATTTTACCCTTCTTCCAAGCTAATGAGTTAGGCTGCCATAGTTTCAAGGATACTGGCAGGAGACATGAGACATCAGAGCCAGAAAAAAATAAGTTTGTTACTAATGTCAATAACAGTAGCCAAAGTGTCAGCATCAGCATTTGTACCAGTTCTGTAAGCCTTAGTTGTCACAGAGTGATGTAAGATGTTCACATGATGCCTATACATGCAATAGGTTACATTACAAAACAGGAACCCTGAGCTTAGGGAACTTAAAACTTTTTTCAGAGTCAGTAAGCCTATGTGATTATTGTCATGGAGGGAGACATTGTCTTCATTTTACTGGACAGTAAACAAAACTGTTCCATGCTCTGGGGGAGAAATTACCCCTATCTTCTAAAGCAGTTCATGATATAAGCATTCTCAAAAAGATAGACTGGAAGAAAGTCAGACAATGACTCTCTTTGCAAGACGTGTAGCAGTGTGAGAGACCTACAGATAATTGTCTCATAACAGTGTGTGTCTTTTAGCCAACATAAAAAGGAATAGAAAAATCTTAGATAAAATAAATCACTAGATACTTGATTTAAAAGAGTACTTTGACATTTTGCAATTAGAGATTATTTTCTTTTGATGTAACTATTTGAAGAAGGATTATCCAAATAGTCCGAAGTTTCACTATTGTAACTAGGAAATTTTCCACTCACCTATGATCCTCAGATAGGCATAAAAGAAATAGGTGCAGAGAAAGAAGAAGGCTTATTCTGTCAACAAAGGAGCATGTTCAATAATATAAAAATAACTTTTCAACTCTACAGTCATTATTCTGGATACACTGCCACAGAGTCCTAACAAATAATAGTAAGGGCTATTATTGATTTTAAAGGCTGACCTATAGTGTCCAAGGCACAAATATACAAATAGTGTTAAGAGTTCTTAAGAGTGATTTTCATAATATGGCGTATGTTGGAACATAATATGAAGTACGTTGGAACACGTTATCAATATTAAATCAGAGGCTACTATTTCTAAGTCAGTGTGATTGAAAATATAAGTAAGGGACCAACGTCTTCTCTCTTCTAGACATGAATGAGAAATAATAAATGCCATTTGGTTCATGGTAAAGGCTAATAGCTGTCTATGAAGGATATGTTGCTGCGTACCTATTGATACTTAATGTTTTGTGCAATGATACAGGTTTACAGTGTTAAGATGACATTGGTTGTAAATACATTCATATCATTATGTATTTTTCCTACTATTTAGTAGCAACTTTAGTTGCTACTATATTCATATTTATTATCTATGTGTATTATTTACTCTGTTTCTGTGGTAGAAAAGAATTTGAAAAATGATCTTGGTGAAATTCATTTAGAATCCATATTAAACATATTGCATGTTAATGTCTTATAAACAAAACTTTTTTTTTTTTGATACATAGTCTCGCTTTGTCAGCTAGACTGGAGTGCTGTGGTGAGATCTTGGCTCATGCAACCTCCACCTCCCAGGTTCCAGCGATTCTTGTGCCTCAGCCTCCCAAGTAGCTGGGATTATAGGCACATGCCATCACAACCGACTAGTTTTTGTATTTTTGTTAGAGATGGGGTTTCACCATGTTGGCCAGGCTGGTCTCCAACTCTTGATGTCAAGTGAGTCGCCCGCCTTGGCCTCCAAGAGTGCTGTTATAGGCGTGAGCCACCATGCCCGGCCAGTAACAAAACATTTGAATAAAAATGATTACTTTGTCACCATGATCTTGGTTAGAAGCTGATTCACTGGCAAGATTCCTAAAACATTTGCCATCTTTCTCAATTTCATGTTCTACTTCTTTGTCTGTTAGTGTAACATTAAATGCTTCCCCATGCAAGTAGTACATATTATTAAAGCCTTTCAATTCTAGATAATCAAATGTCCTTCAGTGTATATACACTTTTTATAGTACACTGATTTGTTTCTTTTCTGTTTTAGATATTCTACCAACTATCAAAGCATAAAGAAGAACAAGTATCATAACCTAGGTAAAAGTGTTATAGGAATATACAGAAGAAGAAATTGATTTTTAACAGAAAGCTTCATGAAAATGGTGATATTCTAGCTGAACCTTCTATGTTTCTGGGGCATTGAATATTGAGCATGAAGCTATGGATAAAGAGATCATTGTGGCCAGAACACAAGTAACATAGAAGGATATAATAGAAAATGAGACTGAAAGTTTGTATGGCCAGGACACCTTGAATGCTTTGCTAACACGAATTGATGCAATTTCCTACATAGTGAATATACTCAAAATATTTCTGAGCTGAGTAGTGGCATAACCTTACCTGTTGAGAATAACCCTAGTAAAAATAATAGAGAAAGCAGAAATAATTGAGAGCTTTGGTAACACTTTGGGCAAGAATTAATAAAGGTGTGACATATGGCCATGGATAGGAAAGAAAATATATAAAAACATGGTGGAAGCATGATTAGAAGGTCTTACAATTAAATGAATGTGGAAAGAAAGGAAAGAGTTACAATGACTTTGAAGTTTCTAATATGTTATTTTTAAAGGATGTTATTTTAAAGGTGAGAACCAAAATAACAAGGAGTAGGACCACAAGAGGAAGAACAGGTTTGGTGACTCAGATAAGTTTGTTATTAGAAATGTCAGGTTTAGGATCCTAGTGGGATATTCACAAGGAGACACATGCCATGCCATATGCTGAAAATGAGTCTAGTGCTTGAAAGAGGAAGCAGGGCGAGAATTATAGATGTGGTAGTCATCAGCCTGTACGTCATAATGTTATTGTGAAGAGCAAGAAAAAAAGATTTTTAAAAATGAGACAGTGTTTACAATGGTGTTGATGAACAGTGTCAAGTACCCAGCGAGGATTGAGAAAAAGCATTTGGACTTGACAGTTAAGAGATAACCAATTACCTGCAAGAAAGGTACTTTCATTTTGAATGAAAACTGGATAATAGGGAACAAAGAAATAGTTTGTAAGAAAATGAAAACTAATTCTAGATCACACTTTTTAAAAGTTTTGAATGTGAAGGGAAGGGGAGATGTAACATGATAATATGGCAAAATAAGATTTCAATTTTTTATCTTTATTTTTAAAGAAAGTTGAGTAAGTTGATAATGCTTTTAACTAAAAAAGTTGACTGGAAAATAGGTTGGAATATCACAAGTAAGTATATATTGAAATCTCATTCCAAATGAAAGGACATTGATTATGTCACAGGCTTAATATTTGGACATAACACTGGCATTATTTCCCAAAGAACCACATTAGAGAACTTGAGCTCATTATAAGAACATATTCACAAATCCTCAGTGTTTAAATATTAGATTCCACTCCATAACTTTCTATATTTTCATTTTTCATTAGAAAATATTTTATAAATGACTAATTCTATTCATATTTAACCCATAGTGAATCAGACAGAAAGTATTACACACGTTTTAAGACAAAATAAATATAAAAACTTGTAATCTACATCTTTCTACTAGAAAATAATTTTGAATAACTGTAAAACACATTATTAAGAAGTCTTGGCTTGGTGTGGTGGCTCATGCTGCTAATCCAAGCACTTTGGGAGCTTGAGGCAGGAGGATTATTTGAGCTCAGGAGTTCTAGAACATCCTGGGAATCATAGCAAGGCTTTGTCACCACTAAAAATAAAAACAACAACAAAAAAATGGAGACAAAAGCCAGGATGGCTGACTAGATGCAACCAGGAAGAACATCTCTCACCAAAATACCAGACCGTCGAGAAGATCAGCATACTCCAAGCAGATCTTGGGAAGAAGGGCATTGAGAGTGGACAGAAGGAGAATGCAGACTCTGCTGAAAGAGGAGAAAACTGAGAACCCTGCATGGTGCTGACAAACACCAGGACTAGTTCCTGGTCCCAAACAGCTATTGGGAAAGGGATGAGTGAAATAGGCAAGAAGTGGTTCAATCTGACCACAGACTTGTAGAATCCTAGCTGCAGGAGGTCCGATGACCCCCACGGACATTTGACCGGAAAGGGAGAGCTGTTTTAAGAAGTATCAGGGTCAGGACTCCAGACTATCTAGAGCTCAGATGGTTTGGTGAAGAAATGGCTGCAGATGAATATGGCTAGCAATGCCCATTCCCCAAGGCTTGCCATGCTTTTCTAAGTGAGATTGGTCTTTGTTGACAACTGGACTTAGAATAAAACAGGGTAGTCTTGGCCATGAGATGGGGCCAGTATGACCTGAGCACCTCCCTGTCTGCCAACCTCTCTCAGGGATCATGCCTAGCCATGCCCGCTAGCATTGTAGCCTTGAACACCCAACAGGAGTGCTTCCTGGCAACTGCCACCATAGCTCCTTCACTAGCAGACCTTTCATAACTATAAGAGAGCTTCAGCAGATGGGCCCCAATGAACATGCACCCACCCACCAGAAGCCTCCCCCTATTGCTTTGCTGGACCACACTCACCCCCAGTCCCCTCCACTGCTCTGTCAGTGCTTATGTGTGCACTGTCTCATTGCCACTGCCATGCATGAGTGTGTATGTTGAACTGCTGCCCCTCCTCCACTAGTGTGCACTTGGAACTCACAGAGTCACCACCACAACCAGTATACCCTGATGCCTTCAATGATTAAAGCAACATCAGCCCACACAGATGGGAAAGAACCAGTGTAAGAACTCTGGCAACTGAAAAAGTTAGAGTGTTTTCTTACTTCCAAAGGACTGCACTAGCACCACAGCAACAATTCTCAACCACTTGGAAATGGCTAAAATAAGAGACATAGAATTCAGGATCTGTATAGGAACAAAGAGCATCAAAATTCAGGAGAACGTAGAAACCCAATGAAAGAAATATAAGGAATTTAATACCTCAATATAAGAGCTGAAAGATGAAATAGCCATTTTAAGAAAGAACCAAACTAAACTTCTAGAGCTAAAAACTCACTACATGAATGCCATAATATAACTGGAAGTATGAACGACAGAATAGACCAAGCTGAGGAAAGAATCTCAGAGCTCAAAGACAAGTTCTTCAAATCAACTCAGTCAGAGAAAAATAAAGAAAAAATAAGAATCAATGAGCAAAACCTCTAAGAAATATGAGTTTATGTAAAGAGACCAAACCTGCAACTCATTGACATCTCTATAAGAGCGGGAAAGAGAGCAAGAAACTTGAAAAAAATTTGATGATATTGTCCATGAAAATTTCCCCAACATTACTAGAGAGGCAAACCTTCAATTTCAGGAAATGCAGAGAACCCCTGTGAGACACAGGTTACAGAAGATAACCATCCCCAAGACACCTTGGGGTCATCAGATTCTCCAAGGTCAACACAAAAGTAAAAATATTAAAGGCAACTAGAGAGAAGGGACAGATCACCTACAACGGGAACCTTATCAGGCTAACAACAAACCAGTTAGCAGAAATCCTACAAACAAGGAGAGATTGTGGGCCTACACTGAGCATCAAAAATTAAATTCCAACCAAGAATTTAATGTCCAACTAAACTAAGTTTCATAGCAAAGAAGAATAATTTTTTTTCAGATAAGCAAATGTTAAGGAAATTTATTACCACCAGACCTGCTTTACAAGAGGTCCTTAAGGGAGTGCTAAACGTGGAAACAAAATACCATTACTGGCCACTACAAAAACAAACAAGTCCATAGACCATTGACACTGTAAAGTAACTAAACAATCAAATCTGCATAACAACCAGATAACAACATGAAGATAGGATCAAATTTGCACATATCAATATTTAGTGTGTTTAGTCCATTTACATACTATCAATGCTTAGTTGATAAACTATCAACACAGTCCATTTACATTACCTTGAACATAAGTGAACTAAACACATCACTTAAAGTCACAGAGTGGCAAGTTGGATAAAGAAGCAAGAACCAACTGTACGTTGTCTTTGAGAGACCCATCTCACATGCAGTGACACCCGTAGGCTCAACATAAGGGAAAAGAGAAAAATATCCCAAGCAAATAGGAAAAAATGCAGGGGATCCTGCTTTAAATTCAGACAAAAGAGACTTTAAAACAACAATGATGCAAAAAGACAAAGGAGGGCATTACATAATCACAAAGCATTCAATTCAACAAGAAGAGTTAATCTTCCTAAATATATTTGCACCCAACACCGGGGTCCACAGATTTATAAAACAAGTCCTTAAAGTTCTTAAAGAGACTGATGAACACACAATAATAGTGGGAGACTTCAATAACTCACTGACAGTATTAGCAGATCACTGAGGCAGAAAATTAACAAAGATATTCACAACCTAATCTCAACACTTGACCAAATGAACCTAACAAATATCTCCAGAACACTCTACCCAACAACAGCATGATATACATACTTCTCATCTACACAGGACACATACTCTAAAACTGACCACACAATTGGCCATAAAACAACAAATTCAACAAAGAATCAAATAATACCAATCACACGTTCAGATCACAGTGAAATAATAATAGAAACCAACACTAAGAAGATCTCTCAAAGCCAAACGATTACATCAAAATTAAACAACCCTCTTATGAATGACTCCAACAAATGTCGGCTATCTAGAATCTATAAAGGACATAAACAAATGAACTTGCCAAAAGCAAGCAATCTCATTTTAAAAATGGGCAAAGGACATGAACAGACATATTTTTCTTTTATCTTTTTTTGTTTTTTGAGATGGAGTCTCACTCTGTCACCCAGGCTGGAGTGCAGTGGCACGATCTCAGCTCACTGCAACCTCCGCCTCCCAGGTTCAAGTGATTCTCCTGCCTCAGCCTCCAAAGTAGCTGGGATTAAAGGCACCTGCCACTATGCCCAGCTAATTTTTTGTATTTTTAATAGAGATGGGGTTTCACCATATTGACCAGGCTGGTCTCAAACTCCTGACCTCACAGACATTTCTTAAAAGAAGTCATAAACATAACCAACAAGCATGTGAAAAAAATGTTCAACATCTCTAATAATTAGAGAAATGAAAATCAAAACCATAGTGAGATACCATCTCACACCAGTCAGAATGGCTATTACTAAAATGTCAGACAAATAACAGACACTGAAAAACTTGGGAATGCTCATAAACTGCTCATGGGAATATGAATTCGTTTAGCCACTGTGAAAAGCAGTTTGGAGATATCTCCAAATACTTCAAACAGAATTACAATTTGACCCAGCAATCCCATTACTTGGTATATACCCAAAGGAATATAAATTATTCTACCATAAATACAGGTGTACACATATATTTATTGTAGCAATATTCACAATATTGAAGACATGGAATCAACCTAAATGTTCGTGAATGGTAGACTGCATAAAGAAAATGTGGAATGGATACACCATGGAATACTGTAATGCAGCCATGAAAAGAACCATATCATGTCCTTTGCAGCAACATGGATGAAGGTGGAGGCCATTATCCTAAGCACATTAACCCAGCAACAAAAAACCAAATACCTCATCTTCTCACTTATAATTGGAAGCTAAACTTTGAGTACACAGGGACACAAAGAGGAAAACAATAGATACCAGGGCCTACTTGAGGTTTGAGGGTAGAAGGAGGGTGAGGATTAAAAAAAACAAAACAAAACAAAACAAAAACACTACCTATTATTCGCTGTGCTTATTACTTGGGTGACAAAATAACCTTTACACTAATTCCCCATGACAGGGAATTAACCCATGTAATAATCCTGCACACATATCTCCTGAACCTGAGATAAATTTGGAAAGAAAAAAAGCCTGGCTCTGAGGCACATGCCTGTAGTCCCAGCTGCTCAGGAGACTGAGGTGGGAGGGTTGCTCGAGCCAGAGAGATTGAGGCTATAGTGAGCTATGATCATGTCACTGAAGTCTAGTCTGAGCCACAGAAGACACTATGTCTCAAAAAAATGTTTTTACCTGGAGGAAGTAATGACAACCATAGGGTGTACAACCCTACATTGTTATTGTAATACTTGCATTCTTGCTATTTGCATAATTTTACAACAAGAAACTTTATTGTTTTCACCGAGCCTTTTATTTGTTAACATCTACCTCCAACTTGGTTTCTTAGTAAAATATACTAATACCGGTATGACAGATACGAGATATCTATAAAAAAATGCAAAAGAGAGTCACTGTATTAATAAAATCCTAATATAACAGCATCATATTAAAACCTGTATTGTTTCAGTTTTAAAAATAGAAATAAAAACATTCTAACCTAAATTAGAAAACATAGCCTTTATTTCAGAATTTTAAGTAAAAATTATCCATTATACACAAGTTGCCAAAATCTGATGATTCTCCCCTATTTCTCATATTTCCACTTTCTGTTCATCATCTTTACTATATCTTCTCTGCATCAGTGAATTACAAACCACCCATTTAGTTGCCTTACGTACGTACATAGGAATCATCCTTGATAGCTGTATTCTCCCCACCATCTATTCAATTACTAAGCCTGTCTATTATTGCTATTCAATTTTAAATTAGTTCAGACCACCATTACAGTCACCTGTATTACTACCACAGTACTAACTCACCTTCCTTACTCTGATCACATCACTTCAGTGGTCAATGTTAATCTTTTTCATTGCTCTTGAAGTTCAGATTCCTTACATGACTTACCAAGCTTATAAATGCCTTGAGAGCTACATCTTCCTTTGATCATGTCCCTGTTCACTCTTCATCCTACATTTTATGTCTACAGCCATATTGAATTGATTTTGTTCCTCCAACTTTGTCTACGCTCCTTTCCTATACATTTACACAAGTTAGAATATATGTCTGAAATAGACTTACTCATTTCATCTAAATTCAAATTCTATTCACCTAGTTAATAGCTTCCTAACCTGAGCATCACTTTTTCTATAAAGTTTTCCTGGTTCCCTCTCCCCCACGTCTTGGTTTCATGTCCCCTCAATATCTAAGTATGCTGAGATTTTTATTACAGCATTTAACACTGAACTATTACTATCTATCTCAATAGGTGCTCGTTCATGATTTTTAAAATTGTGACAAAAAGCATGAAACATGAGATCTACCACCTTAATACATTTTGAAATGTATAATACGATATTGTTAATTATAACCACAATGTTGTATAGCAGATCTTCAGAACTTTGTCATTTTGCATAACTGAAACTTTATGCCAATTGAACAGCAGGTTCCCATTTTCCCCTCTGCTCAACCCTTGGCAACCACCATTTTACTTTCGGCTTGCATGAGTTTGACTACTTTAGATACCTCATATAAGTGGAATCACGTGGTATTTGTCCTTCTGTAATGACTTATTTCACTTAGGATAGTGTCCTCCAGGTTCATGCAGATTGTCGCATATGGCAATATTTCCTTCTTATTAATGCTGAGTATTTCATTGTGTATATATATCAAACTTATTTATTCATTCATCTATCAATAAATATTTAGATTCTTCCACAATTTTGCAATTATAAATGCAGTGCAATGAACATAAGGACACAAATACTTCTTCAAGATTCTGATTTTGGCTGGTCGCGGTGGCTCACGCCTGTAATCCCAGCACTTTGGGAGGCTGAGGCGGGCAGATCACGAGGTCAGGAGATCGAGATCGTCCTGACTAACATGGTGCAACCCTGTCTCTACTAAAAATACAAAAAATTAGCTGGGCATCGTGGCATGTGCCTGTAGTCTCAGCTACTTGGGAGGCTGAGGCAGGAGAATCGCTGGAACCTGGGAGGCAGAAGTTGCAGTGAGCCGAGATCACACCGCTGCACTCCAGCCTGGGTGACAGAGTGACACTCTGTCAAAAAAAAAAAAAAAAAAAAAAAAAAAATTCTGATTTCAATTCTTTTGATTAAATACCAAGAAATGAAATTGCCAAATTATGTGGCAGCTCTATTTTTAACTTTTTGAGGAACTGTTATACTGTTTTCCACAACAGCTGCATTACTTCGCATTCCCACCAGCAGATAAGAAGAGTTCCATTTTATCCACATCCTTGGCAACGCTTCTTTTCTGTTTATTTTATTTTATTTTATTTAAATGTATAATGACCATCCTAACATGTGTGAGGTGACATCTCATTGTGGTTTTGATTTGTATTTGTTTGATGATTAGTGGTTGATATGGTTTGGATCTGTGAACCTACCTAAATCTCATGTTGAATTGTAATCCCCAATGTTGGAGGTGAGGCCTGGTGGGAAGTGATTTGCTCATGGGAGTGCATTTCTCATGATGGCGATGGCTTAGTACAGTCCCCTTGGTATTGACCTCATGATAGTGAGTGAGTTCTCATGAGATCTGGTGGTTCAAAAGTGTGTGGCTTCTCTCTCTCTTGCTCCTACTCTGGCCATGTGACATGCATGCTCTCCCTTCACCTTCCACCATGATTGTAAATTTACTGAGGCCTCCCCAGAAGCTGAGCAGATGCCAGCATCATGCTTTCTATACAGCCATCAGAATGGTGAGCCAATTAAGCCTCTTTTCTTCATAAATTACCCAACCTCAGGTATTTCTTCATAGCAATGTGAGAACTGACTAATGCAGTGGTTCTGAGCATCTTTACATGTTTATTGGCCATTTGTATATCTTCTTGAAAGAAATGTCCATTCAAGATTTTTGCCCATTTTTTTCAACTTTTATTTTAGGTTGAGGGGATATATATGCATGTTTGCTACAGAGGTACATTGCATAATGCTAAGGTTTGGAGTACAAAGGAATCCATCACCCAAGTCGTGAGCATAATACTCAATAGGTAGTTTTTCAGCCTTTATTTCCCCTTTCCCCCTTGTATCCCTAGTGTCTATTGTTCTCATATTTATGAACATGTATACCCAAAGTTTAGTTTCCACTTATAAGTGAGAACATGTGGTATTTGGTTCTGTGATTCTGCATAGTTCTCTTAGGATAATGGTTTCCAGCTGCATCCATGTTACCCTTTGCCTATTTTTAAATCAAATTATTGTTTTTTGTTATTTAGTTGTAGGGGTTTGTGATAAATTTTGTGGATATTAGCCTTTACTCAGATACAAGGTTTGAAAGTATTTTCTTCCATTCCATAGATTATCTTTTGGATATTAGCCCCCAGTCCCCTATCAGATGCATGGCTTGCAAATATATTCTCCTATTCTGTAGGTTGCCTTTCACTCTGTTGATGGTTGTGTGTCTGTGTGTGTGTGTGTGTGTGTTTTGCTCTGCAGAAGCTTTTCAGTTTGATCAAGTACAATTTGACTGTTTTAGCTTTTGTTGACTGTGCATTTGGTGCCCTTTCCAAGATCTATGCCATGAAGCTTTTCCTCCATTTCCTCCTATGAGTTTTAGAGTTTCAGGTCTTATGTGTAAGTCTTTAATCTATTTGAAGTTGATTTTTGTGTATGGTGTAAGATAATAATCCATTTTCATTGTTTTCCATGTGTGTATCTAGGTTTGCCAACACTATTTGTGCAAGAGTCAATCCTTTTCCCATTGTGAATTCTTGACACATTTGTTGAAGATCAGGAGACCATATGTATGTGTGTAGGATTATTCTTGGGCTTTCTATTCTGTTCCATTGGTCTATATGTCTATTTTTTATGCCAGTACCATACCGTTTTGATTACCATAGAATTATAATATGTTTTGAAATTAGTAAATGAATGGCTTTCAGCTTTTTTTTCTTTTGAGGATTGTTTTGGCTATTTGGATTCTTTTGGTGGTTTCATATAAATTTTAGGATTTTCTGTCTATATCTGAAAAAGGAAGCCAAGGGGATTTTGATGGGGATTTCATTGAATGTGTATATAGCTTTGAGTATTATGAACATTTTAAACCCAGAAACACAGGATGGGGTGTATTTCTATTTATTTGATGTTGTAAATAATTATTTTCTTAATTTTTTTTCTCAGATTTCTTTTGGTTAGTGTGTAGAAATACAATGCCATTTTGTAGTTTGATTCTGTATTCTGCAATGTTACTAAATTTGTTAGTTTTAAGAATATTTTGTGGAATATTTTGGATTCTGTACATAAAGGAATATGTCATCTGCAAACAGAGATAATTTTAATTATTCTATATTAATTTGGATGCTTTTTATTTCTCCCTCTCTCTTACCTAATTGCTATGTCAAATAGAAGTGACTGGAGTGGACATTCTTGCCTTATTCTTGGTCTTAGAGGAAAAAGTCTCAGTTTCATTACTATTGAGTAAGATATCAGTTGTGGGCTTTTCATAAATGGCCTTTATTATATTGAGGCAATTATTTCTATACCAAATGTGTTGACTAGTTTTATCATGAAAGTATATTGAATTTTGTCATATGCTTTTTCTGATATCTACTGAGTTGGTCATGTGATGTTATCCTTTGTTTCGGTAATGTGGTGTATCACATTGATTGATTTGCATGTGTCAGATCATTCTTGTATCTTAGGCATTAATCATTTGTGTTCATGGTTTACGATCCTTTTAATGTGCTGTTAAATTTTGTTTGCTTGTGTTTTGTTTAGCATGTTTGCCTCTATGTTCATCAGGGATATCGGTTTGAAGTTTCCTCTACTTGAAGTGTCTGTCTGGTTTTGGTATCAGGGTAACGATGGGCTTATGAAGTAACTTTGGAAGTGTTTCCTCCTTTTCAAATTTTTGGGAGAATTTGTAAAGGATTGGATAATTTTTGTTTAAATATTTGATATAATTCACCAGTGAAGCCAACTCTTTCTGGACTTTCCTTTGGTAGGAGGTTTTTAAATACAGATTCAATCCCCTTACTAGTCTATTTAAATTTTCTCTTTCTTCATGATTTGGTATTTGTTGGTAGTGTGTTTCTAGAAATTATGTCGTGTCATTATCATTTTCATTTTGTTGGTGTATAATTGTTTATTGTATATTTAATAATAATTTTTATTTCTGTAAAATGAGTTGTAATGCCCCGTCTTCCATATCTGATTTAGTTTTGGGGCTTTTTCTTTTTTTCAGATTTTGGTACGTTTTTGCAGTGGCTGGTACCAGTTTTTCCTTTCCATATTTAGTGCATCCTTCAAGAGCTCTTGTAAGGCAGTCCTTGTGGTGACAAAATCCTTCAGCATTTGCTTGTCTGTAAAGGATTTTATTTCTCCTACACTTATGAAACTTAGTTTGGCTGGATATAAAATTCCAGTTTGAAAATTCTTTTCTTTAATAATGTTAAATATCAGCCCCCACTCTCTTGTGGCTTTTAGGGTTTCTGCAGAGAGATCTGCTGTTAGTCTCATGGGCTTCCCTTTGTGGGTAACCTGACCTTTCTCTCTGGCTACCCTTAACATTTTTTCCTTCATTTCAACCTTGGTGAATCTGAAGATTATGTGTCTTGAGGCTGCTCTTCTCAAGGAGCATCTTTGTGGTGTTCTCTGTATTTCCTGAATTTGAATGTTGGCCTGTCTTGCTAGGCTGGGGAAGTTCTTCCAGATAATACCCTGAAATGTGCTTTCCAACTTAACTCTATTCTCCCCGTCACTTTCAGGTACACCAATCAAATGTAGGTTTGGTCTTTTCAGATAGTCCCATATTTCTTGGAGGCTTTGTTCATTCCTTTTCAATCTTTTTTTGTCTAATCTTGCCTTCACGCTTTATTTCATTAAGTTGATCTTCAAATTCTGATATCCTTTCTTCTGCTTGATCGATTTGGCTATTGACACTTATGTGTGCTTCACAAAGTTCTCGTGCTGTTCTTTATGTTCAGCATCAGATCATTTATGTTCTTCTCTAAACTGGTTATTCTAGTTAGCAGTTCCTGTAACCTTTTATCAAGGTTCTTAGCTTCCTTGCGTTTTGTTAGCATATGCTCCCTTAGCTCAGTGTGGTTTGTTATTAACCACTTTCTGAAGCCTACTTCTGTTAATTCGTCAAACTCATTCTCCATCCTGTTTTGTTCTCTTGCTGGCGAGGAGTTGTGATCCTTTGAAGGAGAAAAGACATTCTGGTTTTTGGAATTTTCAGCATTTTTGTGCTGGTTTTTCCTCATCTTCGTGGATTTATCTACCTTTGATCTTTGATGCTGATGACCATTGGATGGGGGTTTTGCATGGGAGTCCTTTTTGTTGATGTCAATGTTATTGCTTTCTGTTTGTTAGTTTTCCTTCTAACAGTCAGGTCCCTCTTCTGCAGTTTTACTGGAGTTTGCTGGAGGTCCACTCCAGACCCTGTTTGCTTGTTTATCTCCAGTGGAGGCTGCAGAACAGCAAAGATTGCTGCCTGCCCCTTCCTCTGGAAGCTTTGCTCCAGAGGGACAACCACCAGATGCCAGTCGGAAATCTGCTGTATGAGATGTCTGTCGACCCCTGCTGGGAGGTGTCTTCCCAGTCAGGAGGCACAGGGCGTCAGGGACCCACTTGAGGAGGCAATCTGTCCCTCAGCAGAGCTCGACCATGGTGCTGAGAGATCTGCTGCTTTCTTCAGAGCTGGCAGGCAGGAACTTTTAAGTCTGCTGAAGCTGTGCCCCCAGTCACCCATTCCCCCAGGTGCTCTATCCCAGGGAGACAGGAGTTTTACCTATAAGCCCCTGATTGGTGTTACTACCTTTCTTTCAGAGATGCCATGCCCAGAGAGGAGGAATCTAGAGAGGCAGTCTGGCTACAGAGGCCTTGCTGAGCTGTGGTGGGCTCCACCCAGTTTGAACTTCCCAGTGGCTTTGTTTACACTGTGAGGGGAAAACCACCACTCAAGCCTCAGTAACGGCAGATGCCCACGTCCCCACCAAGCTAGAGCATCCCAGGTCGACTTCAGACTACTGTGATGGCAGCAAGAATTTTAAGCCAGTGGATCTAAGCTTGCTGGGCTCCATGAGGGTGGGACTGGCTGAGCATGACTACTTGGCTCCCTGGCTTCAGCCGCCTTTCCAGGGGAGTGAAAGATTCTGTCTCACTGGGCTTCCAGGTGCCACTGGGGTACAAAAAAAACTCCTCCAGCTAGTTCGGTATCTGCCCAAATGGCCACCCAGTTTTGTGCTTGAAACCAAGGGCCCTGGTGTTGTAGACACCCAAGGGAATCTCCTGGTCTGCAGGTTGCCAAAAACCATGGGAAAATCATGGTATCTGGGCTGGGTAGCATCATCTCTCAAGGCACAGTCTCTCAAGGCTTCCCTTGGCTAGGGGAGGGAGTTTCCCAACCCCTTGCACTTCCTAGTTGAGGCAACACCCCACCCTGCTTCTGTTCACCCTCTGTGAGCTGCACCCACTGTCTAACCAGTCTCAATGAGATGAACCAGGTACCTCAGTTGGAAATGCAGAAATCATCCACCTTCTGTGTTGTTCTCGCTGGGAGCTGCAGATCAGAGCTGTTCCTGTTTGGCCATCTTGCCAGATCCCAAGGTCTTTTCTTTTTTTCATTAGTCAAGATACCTAAAGATTTGTCAATACTTTGACCTTTTTTAAAAAATGCATATATTTTTGTTGATTTTTCTATTGTTTTTCTATTCTCTATTTTGTTTGTCTCTACTCTATTTTTATTATTTTCTTTCTCTAGTTTTTAGTTTAGTTTGCTCTTCTTTTTCTAGCTTCTTAAATTGTAAAGTTAAGGTGTTGCTTTGAGATTTTTTTTTTCTCTTTTCATGTTTACAGCTATAAATTTTTCTTTAGTATATTGTATTTTATATTTTCTTGTCTCAGGATATTTTATAATTTCCTTTGTGTTTTATTGTTTGATCCATTGATTTTTACAGAGGGTATCTGTTTATTTTTATTTTTATTTTTATTTCACTTTTATTTCTATTATTGATTTTTTATTTTATTTCATTGCAATAGGAAAAATGCTTTGCATGATTTTTTTTTTACCTTTATTAAGAAGGAAACATACATAGTGCTTGCATACACAGAAACAATGTCCAGACTGAGAAGGAAATGAAGAATATGATCTCATTTACAATAGCCACAAGGAAAATGAAATATCTAGGAATATATCCAACTTAGGAGGCAAAAGATCTCCATGAGGAAAACTAAAGAACACTGTCGAGAAACATCCGATACAATACAATAATGAAAGAAAAAGCATTCCATACTCGTGTATTGGAAGAGTGGATATTTTAAAAATAGCCAGAGTGTTTAAAGAAACTTACAGATTCAACATTATTCCTATCAAACTACCAACATCGTGTTTCACAGAATGAGAAAAACCTATTCTAAATATAATATGGAACCAAAAAGAGCCCAAATAGCCATAACAATCCTGAGCAAAAAGCACAAACCTGGAGACACCACACTACCCAACTTCAAACTATACTATCAAGCCACACTAACCAAAACAGCTTGGTACTGGAACAAATACAGACACATAGACCAATGAGACAAAATAGAAAACTCAGAAATATAGCTGCACAAGTACAACCATCTGATTTTCAACAAGGCCAACAAAAAATATGCAATAGGGGAAAGGACTCCTTTTTAAACAAATAATGCTAGGATAACTGACTAGCCATATGCAGAAGGTTGAACCCTTCCTTTCACCATATACAAAGTTTAACTTAAATGGTTTAAAGATTTAAATTGAAGACTTCAAAATATAAAAATCCTGGAAGACAACCTAGGAAATACTCTTCTCAACATCAGCCTTGGCAAATGATTTTTGACTAAATCCTTAAAAGCAATCACAACGGAAAAAATTGACAAGTGGGCCTAATTAAACTAAAGAGATCCTGTCAGCAAAAGAGATAATCAACAGCAAACAGACAACCTGCAGAATAAAATAAGATATTCAAAAACTATGTATCCAACAAAGGCCTAATATCCAGGATCTATAAGGAACTTAAACAAACCAACAAACAAAAACCAAATAACCTCATTAAAAATGGGTGAAGGACAAGAACAAACACCTCTGGAAAGAAGACAAACAAGCAGTCAAAAAACATATGAAAAAATTCTCAGCATCACTAGTCATCAGAAAAATGCAAATCAAAACCAAAATGAGATAACATCTTTCACCAATCAGAATGGCTGTTATTAAGAAGTAAAAAAGAAAAAATAAATAATACATGCTGGCAATGTTGCAGAGAAAAGAGAACACTTATACACTGTTGGTGGGAATGTGAAGTAGTTCAGTCACTGTGGAAAGCAGTCCGCAGATTTTTCAGAGAACCTAAAGCAGAGCTACTAGTCATCACAGCAACCCCATTACTGAACATATGCCCAAAAGAAAATAAATTATTCTACTAAAAAGACATATGCACTCATGTTCATCCCTGCACTATGCATAATAGCAAACACATGGAATCAACCCAGGTGCCAATCAGTGGTATATTGGATAAAGAAAATGTGATAAATATACACAATGGAATACTACACAGCTATAGGAAAGAATGGAATCGTGTCCTTTGCAGCAACACAGATGGAATTTGAGGCTGTAATCCAAAGCTAATTAATGCAGGAATAGAAAAGCAAATATCACATGTTCTCATTTATATGTGGGAGCTAAACATTGAGCGCACTCGTACATAAATATGAAAACAATAGACACTAGAGACTACTAGATCGGGGAGGAAGAGAGGAAGGATGGGTTTAAAACTACTTACTGGGTAACTATGCTTGCCACCTGTGTGATAGGATCCATATTCCAAACCTCAGCATCACAGAATATTCTCATGTAACAAACCTGCACATATACACACTATATCTAAAATAAAAGTTGAAATTGATCTTAAAAAGATTATTTGACTGCGTTGAAAGATCTCTCACAAAAATCACTGTAAAATTTTTTAAAATGAGACAGATTGAGAAAAGAAATTTTAAACACATATAAAAAATAAAGGATTAATATATAGTATATATAAAGTATTTTCACAAATCAGTAATGAAACACCAAAACTTCACGAGAAATACAGGCAAGAGTTTAAACAGGTGTTTCACAGAAAAGAAAATCCATTTAGTGAATAATAATATGGAAATATGCTCAACTTCATCAATAATCAAGGAAATACAATTTAAATTATAGTGAGATACCATTTTGAATCCAGCGTATTGGGGAAAAGTCTGAAAAAAACAAATCAGGCAAGGATATGAAAATACTGGCATTTTTCTGCATGGCTACTGGACATATTTATTAATACTACTATTTAGGTGAACACACTTGCAATATCGGGTAAAGTTGAAAATGCCCCCACTCTTCTACCCAGCAGTTATACTTCTAGTTATAACCCTGTAGACTTGCTTGTAGTATTTATAATAGTGAACCATCTGAAATAACAAATGCCTATCACTAGGAGAACATACTGATATATTCATATTGTGGAAAACAAATAAGCAGTTAATGTGACAATCTTGAGCTGCATATATAAACATGGTTAAACCTTTAAAATATAAGTCTCAGCAAAGATAAATGATATATAGTGTCATACTATTTATTATAAAGCTGTAAAGTTTAAGGCAAGAAACTGTATAGTTTAATTGACAAATAAGTGTTAAGCATATAAAAATATAGGAACAATAAACATTCAATTGAAGATAGTAGTTTACACTGGTGAGGGAGACAGGGAAATATACAAAGGAAGTTTATAAAGCATGTTTCAATGTATTTGTAATATATATTTTCTAAGAATTTATAATGCATCTATACCAAAAATGCATATTAAATGATAGCAGAATATTCAGAGTTGATAAAGCTTGCTGGTGGGTCAGTAGCTATAATATTTTTAAATTATTTGCTGTAATTTAAAAATTATTCTCTATATTTTATGTATATTTGAAATATATTAAATTAAAAAGTGTAAGTATGTTTAGCTGATATTTAAGGAGACAAATCTTAAAAAATATGTTTTAAATAAACTGGATACAAAAGCAGAGCAGAATGTATACGGCTCTGAGAGGAGCTAAGGATGTTTGCTCTAGGCTTCTCCTCAAATTGTTCAGTGTAGTGATTGATCTGTGACAGATCTTCTCATTAAAAACTTGGAAATAATAGTTAAAATATACACCTAACAAGTTTGAAATTACCTAATGAAAAACCAGTTATTCTTAGAAATACTGAGGCAATCTGTAATATTTATATAAAAACTTGAGGTTTGGTAGTGCATATATTTGGTTAGATTATCAATTGTTAGAATTTTGAAGGTGCAGCATTTGTTGATGTCAATGTTGTTGGGTAACATTTAGATCTTCCGCGAATTCACCCTCTAGTTATCTGTGACTTCAGATACATTTTTGTTCATTGTTCATCGTTCTCTTCTATTTGAAATAAGAGAACAGGACCCACACAAAAGAACAACCCCATTAGAACTTTTTGCGTTTGTGTTATTTCTCCTATGGAGCAAAATTACCTTACCATAGTTTGAGGTCATTATTCAACTAATTTCTTAAAGTTAAACTGTTTTCTTCCTTTTGTTAAGGTAAACATGTTTTGCTGTTGTTGCAAATGAATGCCCTTGGATAAAAAGATAATCACCATTACACACAAACATATACATGTGGCCATGTGCATGTCTCAGTTTATCTTAATACAGAAAGAAAAATGAATAGTACTATTAATTTAGCATAAATTGTTATGGAATGCAAATATTTAGAAATAAAGTTAAAAATAAATAGTAAAAATTATTTTTTTTAACTTTCCCTGTAGAGAAATTTCTGGTCTTTTTTCCCTCAGGATCTAAATGTCCTCATACTACATTTGTTCTCTAGGAACAATGATGGTGAAAAGTTGACAAATCCATTTTAACTGCTCAATATGGTATTTGGCATAACCTTTCTTTCTCGTGAATGTTATTATCAGTTTTTTTAAATAAAGCTTCATTGAAGAAGAGGTAATAATTTATGGTGTCATTGCACAGGTATTAATGAAACAAATAGCAAATAAGAACTTCACATTTATTTTAAGCGAAATGGAAGACAATTGTAGATAAATTTAAGGAGGTTACAAGTGACTTGGCTTGTAACCATCAAAATTTTTCTCACCATCAAAATTACTGGCAGTTTAATAATAATGATAGGCACTTTGAGCTATCATTGAAGTACAGTGTGACTTGAAGCTCACGGTAATTTTAAATAAGGTTTTTTTCTTGGAAATAATATTTTTATTTTTTTTTGAAAAGTGCAAACTAATTTTCTTGGAGTCATTTTGAAATTATGTACCAACAAGTGAGAATCAAAGAGAAAGTGATTTAATGTGAACCTTCTGTAAAGCTTTCTCTGATTTCAAATCTAAGCCTAAGGTCAAAATTGGACTGTCCCTGCCTTAATTCTTCAGAACGCACGTAGCCTACACTGAACATTTTGGAATAGGAATATATGTAATTTAGCAACTTTACTGACTTGTTCACTTAGCTCTCAAATACACTGTAAATGCTTTGCTAAAAGGAATAAATGTATTCTTGTTTCCTTTCTAACGTTGTTCACCTCAAAATTCTACACAAATTACACGCTTTGTAAACTTGAATTGCTCATTATCTTGTCAATCCCCCTGTGTCCCTCTATCATGTGGCTCCTTTTTTCCAAGTCGAAGTTGAAGATTAACAATTTTCGTTATCATTTCTAAGTTTCTGTGAGTTTCCCACACAGAAGTTTAAGTACTAGAATTTTTATTTTTCGAGTAAGTTAGGAAAAGTTGTCCATACGGAGACTCCTTTGACAACAAATTAAAATACAACTTATATATGATTCAAAAGAGCAGGACCTAAGAGTCCCAAATAACCACAAGTATTACATGAACCATTTTCATATAACCTGACATATGGACAAGAAGCTTTTTCTTGATATTGTTGGCCTTCTGGGTAGTAAGCATGCCATTTCATGATTTGTAAAAATAATCATTTCTTGTTGAGTCCTATGCCAATCACATTTTGCATGCTCAGGCAAACAGTCCCCAAATTGAAGCAAAAAAAAAAAAAAAGTGATAAGGGACAAGGAGAAACACTGGAACCAGATGGATCTCTTGAAATTAGTTGCTTATGTAGAGAAAGGAACTTGTTTACTGACACTTAAAAAGCTGTATGTTTTCTCAATCTCGCTTAATCAAATTTGCTCTACCAATAATATGGCACAACTTTAAGTTGATTTTTCTTTTGATGTTTCTTCAAAAGGGTAAATAATTTGTTTGAAGTTATACAGCTAGTAAGTACTATACCGGCAGGGAGTTTCATTCTAGAATCTGTACTCTTAACCATTTTGTGCTCTTAAAAGTTCCCATAATACATAAAACGTTTTTTTGTATCTACATAAAATATTTTCTTTCAGGATCACTAAGCACTTAAAAATATATAGTGGAATTATCTTCTTTCCATTGTCCCATTTTTTTTCAATGAATGCATTTCATTTTTTAGAGCAGCTTCAATTTCACAACACAATTGAACAGAAGGTACAGAGACCTCCCTTATACTGTGCCCTCTGTTCCCAAATATAAACAACTAACCCAACTACCAACATCTCTTACCAGAGTGGTACATTTGTTACAATTGACAAACATATATTGACACACCATTATCACCCAAAGTCAATAGTTCACATTAGGGTTTGCTCTTGGCGTTGGACATGTCAAATGTATAATGACATATATTCATCACTGTAGTTATCACACAAAATACTTTCACTGCGCCCCAAAATTATCTGTGCTCTGCCTATTCAATCCTCCCATCGCCTTTACTCCTGGCAACAAGCGATCTCTTTACTTCCTCCATAGATTTGCCTTTTTCTGAATATCATATAGTTGAAATCATACAATAATGGTAGCTTTTCAGACTGGTTTATTTTACTTAGTAATATAGATTTAAGCTTCTTCAATGTCTTTTCATGGCCTGTTAACTCATGGATTTTTAGCACTGAATGATATTTCATTTTATGGATGTATCACAATTTATTTATCCATTCATCTCCTGAAGGACATCTTGGATGCTTTCAAGTTTTGGCATTATAAGTGATGGTTCTGTAAACATGACTGCAGTTTTTGTGTGTGTGTGTGAACATAAATTTTTAACTCTTCTGGGTAAATACCATAGGGCATGAATGCTGGATCATATGGTGAGAATATGATTTATTTTGTGAAAGACTGTAAAACTGTCTTTAAAAGTGCTATTTAATTTTGCATTCCCATCAGCAATTAATGAGAGTTTCTGTTGATCTTTGCCAATATTTGGCGTTGTCAATAGTTTGGACTTTGAACATTCTAAAGAAGGATGTAGTGTTATCTCATTGCCATTTTAACTTGCAATTTTCACAGATGATGTATAATACTGAACACCTTTTAATATTTTGTTGGTATTCTAAAACTTCTGCTTCTCCATTTAAACTTTAGAATCAATTTGTTGATATCCACAAATAACTTGCTGGGATTTTGTTTGGGATCTATAGACAATTTGGTAAGAACTGACATTTTGACAATATTTAGTCTTTCTATTGATAAACATGGAGTATCTCTCCATTCTTTTTTTTGATATCTTTCGTCAAGATTTTATAGTTTTCTTCATATCAATCTTGTAGCTATTTCATTAAATTTATATCTATGTATGTTTTTTGACATAACTTAAGTGATAATGCACTTTTTATTTCAAGTTCCACTTATTTATTGCTGGTATATAAGACAGCAATAGAATTTTCTTAAATATTAATCTTGTAACCTGTAACCTTACTACAATAACTTATTACTTCTAGGAATTTTTTGTTGATTTCTTTGGGACTTTCTCATAGATGATCATGTTATTTGTGAACAAAGACAATTTTATTTCTTTATTCCTAATCTATATACCTCTATTTCCTTTTTCTGGTTTGATTGCATGAGCTAGGACTTTCACTATGATGTTGAAAAACAATGGTAAAAGGGGACATTATTGCTTCTGATCTCAGTAGGAAAACTTTTGAGTTTCTCACCATTAATTATAATTTTTGCTGTAGGCTTTTCATAGATGTTCTTTCTCAAGATGAGGAAGTTCACCCTTATTCCTAGTTTGCTGAGAGTTTTTATTATAAATGTGTGTTTAATTTTGCCAAATGCTTTTTCTGCAGCTGTTAATATGACCATGTTATTTTTTTTTTTCTGTACTCTGTTGATATGATTGATTAAATTAATTGTTTTTCAAATGTTCCCAGTCTTGCATACCTGGAAGAAATCCCACTTGGTCATGGTGCATAATTCATTTTATATATTGTTACATTTGATTCACTAATTTTCTGTTGAGGATTTTTTGCGTCCACGTATATGACAGTTATTGGTCTGTAGTTGTCTTTCCTTGTAATGTTTTGTCTGGCTTAGGTATTAAGGTAATGTTCGCTTCATAGAATGAGTAAGAATTACCTCTGTTTCCATGTTTTGAATAAGATTGTATAAAATTGGTATTTCTTCCCAAATTGTTTAGTACAATTCAACATGTAATTTATCTGGGTCTGCTTCTTCCTGTTTTTGATATTTATTAATTTTTAATTCAATTTATTTAGTAGATATAGGCTCATTTATGTTGTGTATTTCTTCTTGTGTAAATATTGGCACATCATGCCTTTCAAGGAATTTATTCATTCATCTAGGTAACTAAATGTGTAGATGAACTGTTGTTCATAATTCTCTTTTATTATCTGTCCATGAGATCTGTAGTGATATCCCCTATTTCATTTCTGATAATAGTAATTTGTGTCTTCTCTCTATATTTCTTAGTTGGCCTACTGTAGGCTTATCAATTTTATTAGGCTTTCAAATAATTAGCTTTGGGTTTTATTGATTTTTTCTATTGATTTCCCATTTTCAATTTCATTGATTTCTGCCCTAAATTTGTATACGTCTTTTTCTTCTTACTTTGCACTCAGATTACTCTTGTGGATTTGTAAGTTGAAAACATAGGTGATTGATTTTAGATCTTTCTTCTTTTCTAATATATGTATACAATTTACTCCTAAGTACTGCATGCATTCATTGCATTCCACAAATGTTGGTAAGTTTTAAAAATTTTCATACATTCCAAAATACGTATTAATTTTACTTGAGAATTCTTCTTTAACCTATGTGTTAATTAGAAGCATTAACTAATCTTCAAGTATATGGGGGATTTTTCAGTTACCTTTTTGTTATTGATTTCTAGTTTAATGTCATTGTGATCTAAGAACAGACATTATATGATTTCTGTTTTATAAAATTTGTTAAAAGATGATTTATGGTCCAGAATACAGTCTATCTTGTTGAATGTTCCCCTTCTACTTGAACTAGAGCTAGAGAAGAATGTATATTCTGCTCTTGTTGGATAAAGTAGTCTATAGATGTTGGTTATATTCAGTTGATTAGTGATACTGTTGTGTTCAACTATGTCCTTATTGATCTGTTGAATCTATTTCTGGTAAGAAGGTGTTCAATTCACCAAGTGTGATATGATATTTATTTATTTACCCTTGTGCTTCTATAAGTTCTTTTCTGATCCATTTTGACACTGTGTTGCTGGATACATACACATTAAGGATATTTATGTCTTCTTGAAGTCTACTGAATTTTTTATTATTATGTACTGCATCTCATTATTCCTAAAAACCTTTCTTATTCTGAAGACTTTTCTGTCTGAAATTAATAAACGTACTTCCACTCTCTTTTCATTAGTATTAGCATAGTATACCTCTATATCCATTCACTTTTAGTCCATATGTGTCTTTAAAAATTTTTTAATGTATTTTATTATATTATTTTTATTTTTGAAACAAGAAGGCAGGGTGTCCCTTTATTCAGCCTCAGCTAAGAATGTGCTCATAGAGTGACTCAAATTTTTTGTCACCCTGTGCATATCTGTGACTGATCATGAAAGTCCTGCAAGTATTGATTTTGAAATTACTAATAAATTGCAGTGAGCAGGTGAAGTTGTAAATATGGAATCTGAGAATTATGAGGATCAAGTGTACTAATTAAGAATAAAGACTGTACATACAAATCTACACTTAATTAGGCATTCAGTGTCACTATGAGAGGATTAAAACAGACAAAAATAAACCAACATTATTATTTTTATTATGTTAGATTCAGGAAGTAATTATGTGCATTTGTTACATGGATATATTCCATCATTGTGAGGTCCGGGTTTCTAGTGTACCCATCACCCAAATAGTGAACATTGCACCTAACAGATAATTTATCAACCCTCACCCCCGTCAATCTCCCTCTTTTTTAGAGTCCCCAGTATCTATTCTATTCTTCTATATGTGCCCATGTAATTACTATTTACCTCTCACTTATAAGTGAGAATATGCAGTATTTGTTGTTCTGTTTCTGAGTTATTTTATCTAGGATAATGAACTCTAGTTGCATCCATGTTGCTGTCAAAGACATGATTTTATTATTCTCATGGCTACCTGGTGTTTCATGGTGTATATCTACAACATTTACACAATCATCTATTGATGGACACTTGAGTCCATAATTTTGCTATTGTGAATACGGCTGTGATAAATATATAAATTAAGGTGTCTATTTAATATAATGATTGCTATTCCTTCAGGTAGATACCTATTAGTGAGATGGTAGTTCTATTTTTAACTTTTTGGGAAATCTTCATACTGTTTTCCATAGAGGTTGTACTAATATACAATTCCAACAACAATGTGTAAGTGTTCCTTTTTTTCCTGCATCCACATCAAAATCTGTTTTGTTTTTTTTTCTTTTTTTGACTTTTTAATGTTATCCATTTTGACTGCTGTGAAATGGTACTTCACTGGGGATTTTATGCACATTTATGTGATGATTAATTTTGTTGAGCATTTTTTCATATGTTTGTTGGCCACCTGTATGTCTTCTTTTAAGAAATGTCTGTTTATGTCTTTTGCCCACTTTTATTTATTTATTTTTTTTGGTTGTTTGTTTTTTCTCTTGTTTAGTTGTTTGAGTTCCTTGTAGGTTCTGGATATTAGTCCTTTGTTGAATGCATAATTTGCAAATATTTTCTCCCATTCTGTAGCTTGTCTGTTTAATGTGTTGATTATTTATTTTGCTCTGCAGAAGCTCTTTGCTTAAATTAAGTCCCGTTTGTCTATTTTAGATTTTATTTGCACTTGCCTGTGAAGTCTTAGTCACCAATGTCACAAATTCTTTCCCTAAGCCAATGTCCTAAAGAGTTTTTCCTAGGCTTGTTCCAGGATTTTATAGTATTGAGTATTACATTTAAGTCTTTAATCCATCTTGAATTGATTTTTGTATATCATTAGAGATAGGGGTCCAGTTTTATTATTCTACATAAGGTTGTTCAGTTTTATCAGCACCATTTGTTGAATAGGGTGTTCTTGACTTTGTTGAAGATCAGTTGGTTGCAAGTATGTGTATTTACTTTTGGGTTTTCTATTCTGTTCAATGGATCTATGTGTCTATTTTTGTGTCTGTATCATGATGTTTTGGCTACTCTAGCCTTACAGTGTAATTTGAACTCAGGTAATTTGATGGCTCCAGCTTTGTTCTTTTTGATTAAAATTGCTTTAGCTATTTGGGCTCTTTTTTTGGTTTCAAATATTTTTTAATTCTGTTGAAAATATTATTTGTAATTTGATAGAAATTGCATTGAATCTATAGATTGTTTTGGGAAGTATAGTCATTTTAATGAAATTGATTTTTCTAATCCATGAGCTTAGGCTGTTTTTCCATTTGTTTATTACATCTACAATTTCTTTCATCAGTGTTTTACAAGCTCTCCTTGTAGAAATCTTTCATGTCTTCAGGAAAATATATTAATGAGTATTTGATTTTCTGTGTATGGCTACAGTAAATGGAATTGAGTAATTAATTTGGTTCTCAGTTTGGATATTACTGATGTATAGAAGTGCTACTAATTTTGTGCATTAATTTTATATCTTGAAACATTGTTGAAGTCATTTATTTAACCTAGGAGTCTCTTTGGGGAACCTTTAGAGTTTTGTAGGTATAAGATTATGGAATATAAAACAGAAATTTTGACTTCCTCTTTTCCAATTTGGTTGACTTTTATTTCTTTCTGTTGCCTGATTGCTCTGGCTGAGCCTGAGCCTCTGTACTGTGAACTTCAGAAGAGCTTCTCAGCTTTCCTCACCCCTACTTAGGTAAGACAGAATTATTGAAAGGGTCTGGAGTTGTGTATTTCTCTTTACCCATTGTTCTAAGAAAAGTTGTTGATTTTTTAGTTTGCTTAGCTGTTTACTTGTAGATAGGGTTGAGTGAAAATTTCTAAGCTCTTTGCACTCTGGTGTAGAAAATTGAAGTCTTATATTTTTAAAATGCTATTTTTGGAGGATAGTAATCCTATCAGTATTCTCAAAGTAACCTTCCAATGTGATATTTAAGAAATTGAGGAAACATAAATAAAGAATTCATTACTTCCTTAATTAGAATGTTTTATTTCCTTTGATTGAAGTTTTATGCATGGAATTATATATTGGAGTAATCAAACAGGCCTATTTATTAATATAATTTATTCATTGTATTATAGACAGTAGTAAGATACAGATACATTAGCAAAAAGCAGCATAATGATATGTATTTATCTAAAAAAATCTTTCCAGTCTTTGCCTTTGAAGATTACTCTGTGATAATTAAATCTCCCCGCCTTGGTGTTGCTATTCCTTTATGCTGAATAAGTTCATCTGCAGGAGAAACCTCTCAGGTAAAGAAGCAGACAGCAGCGGATATTTGAAGAAGATAATTGTGAGACAAGAATAATAGACATGGAATGGGGTTATGATTTTCAAAATCATAGAAAGAACCTACAATAATCTATCACATTATATATAGATATCACATGGATGTAGTTATTTTTTCTATTGTAAATTAACTCATAAGGTAAGTGGTAAGGTGCAACATCTACATCACAGTCCATGTATAACATTTAATTATTACAAAATTACATTTCTAATTTTAAAAATTAAAAAAAAATTATGGGTACATCATAAATGTACTTAATTATGGGGCACATGAGATATTTTGATACAGGCATGCAATGTGTAATAATCACATCAGGGTAAATGAGGTATCCATCACCTCAACAATTCATCATTCTTTTGTGTTACAAACATTCCAGTTGTACTCTGTTGGTTATTCTAAAATGTAAAACAAATTATTGCTGACTGTAGTCACCCTATTGTGCTATCAAATACTAAGTCTTATTCATTGTATCTAACTATATTTTTGTATCCATTTAGTATCCTGACTTCCCACATTCCACTACTGTACTAGTCCTTTCTCAAGCTGCTGTAAAGAACTGTCTGAGACTGAGTAATTTATAAAGAAAAGAGATTTAATTTACTCAGTTCCACAGGCCTGTGGAGACCTCAGGGAACTTACAATTGTGGCAGAAGTGGAAGCAAACACGTCCTTCTTCACATGGTAGCAGGAAGGAGAAGTGCTGAGTAAAGTGGGGAAAGCCCCTTATAAAACCATCAAATGTCCTGAGAACTCACTCACTATCATGAGAACAGCATAAGGGCAACTGCTCCCATCATTCAATTACTTCCCACTGGGTTCCTACCATGACACGTGGGGATTATGGGATTACAGTTTAAGATGAGATTTGGGTGGGGACACAGAACCAAACCATATCATTCTGCCCTGACCCCTCCCAAATGTCGTGTCCTCACATTTCAAAACACAATCATGCCTTTCCAACAATCCCCCAAAGTCTTAGTTCATTCCAGCATTAACCCAAAAGTCTAAGTCCAAAACTCTCATTTGAGACAAGGCAAGTCCTTTCTGCCTATGAGCCTGTAAGATCAAAAGCAAGTTAGTTACATCCTAGGTATAATATAGGTGCAGGCATTGGGTAAATAGACCTGTTCCAAATGGGAGAAATTGACCAAAACATAGGGACTACAGGCCCCATGCAAGTCCAAAATCCGATAGGGCAATCATTAAAACTTGAAGTTCCAAAATTATCTCTTTTGACCCTGTTTCTCACATCCAGGTCACGCTGATGCAAGAGGTGGGTTCCCATGGCCTTGGGTAGCTCTGCCTCTATTCCTTTGCAAGGTACAGTCTCCCTTCCAGCTGCTTTCATGGGATATCATTGAGTATCTGTGACTTTTCCAGGTGCACAGTGCAAGCTGTCGTTGGATCTACCATTCTGTGTTCTGGAGGATGGTAGCCATTTTCTCACAGTTCTATTATGTAGTGCTCCAGTGGGGACTTTCTGTGGGGGCTCTGACCCCACATTTTCATTCTGCATTGTCACAGCAGAGGTTCTCCATGAGGGATCCACACCTGCAGCAGACTTCTGCCTGGACATCCAAGTGTTCCCATACATCCTCTGACCTAGGCAGAGGCTCCCAAACCTCAATTATTGACTTCTGTGTACCTGCAGGCCCAATACTACGTGGAAGTTGTCAAGGCTTGGGTCTTGCACACTCTGAAGCAACAGCCTGAGCTGTACCTCGGCCCCTTTTAGCCACAGCTGGAGCTGAAGCAGCTGGGATGTACAGCACCATGTCACAAGGCTGCACAGAGCAGTGGTCCCTTCATCCAGCTGAGGAAACAATTTTTGCTTCCAGGCCTGTGATGGGAGGGGCTGCCATGAAAATCTTCTGACATGTCCTGGCGACATTTTCCACACTCTCTTGTTGATTAACATTGGGCTCCTTGTTACTTATGGAAATTTTTGCTGCCAGTATGAATTTCTCCCCAGAAAATGAGTTTTCTTTTTCTATCACATTGTGAAGCTGCAAATTTTCCAAACTTTTACACTCTGCTTCCTCTTGAATGCTTCGCACCTTAGAAATTTCTTCTGCCAGATACCCTAAATCATCTCTCTCAAGTTCAAAGTTCCACAGATCTCAAGGGCATGGGGAAATGCCACCAGTCTCTTAGCTAATGCATAACAAGAGTCACCTTTGCTCCAGTTCCTCATCGCTATCTGCAGCCACCTTAGCCTGGACTTCATTGTCCATATCACTATGAGTATTTTGGTCAAAGCCATTCAACAAGTCTCTAGGAAGTTTCAATCTTTCCCACATCTTCCTGGCTTCTGGGCCCTCCAAGTCTCTAGGAAGTCCCAGACTTTCCCACATTTTCTTTTCTTCTTCTGAGCCCTCTGAACTGTTCCAACCTCTGCCTGTTACCCAGTCCCAAGTTGCTTCCACATTTTTGGGTATCTTTACAGCAGCATTCCCCTCTCTGTGGTACAAATTTACTGTATTAGTCTGTTATCACGCTGCTAGAAAGAACTGCCTGAGACTGGGTAATTTATCAAAGAAAGAGGCTTAATTAACTCACAGTTTTTCAGGCCTGGGGAAGCCTCAGGAAACTTACAATTATTGCGAAAGGGGAAGCAAACACATCCTTGTTCACATGATGGCAAGAAGGAGAAGTGTTGAGCAAAGAGGGGAAAGCCCCTTTTGAAAGCATCAGATCCCATGAGAACTCACTCACTATCATGAGAACAGCAAAGGGGTGACCATCCACATGATTCAATTACTTCCCACCGGGTCCCTGTCACAACATAGGAGGATCATGGTATTGCAATTCAAGATGATATTTGGGTGGGAACACAGAGCCAAACCATATCAACTACCTTTCCTAGCCAGTGGTAACCATGAATCTTCTCTTTATCTTCATGAATTCATTTGTATTAATTTTCAGCCCCCACAAATAAGTGAGAACATGCAGAGTCTGTCTTTCTGTGCCTGGTTTACTTCACTCAGTATAGTGTACTCTTGTTCCATCAATATTGTTCCAAATGAGAGAATCTCATTTGTTTTCATGGCTGTATAGTACTTCATTGTGTATATGCATCACATTTTCTTTATTAATTCATCTGCTGATGGATAATTAGGTTGCTTCCAAATATTGGATGCTGTTAATAGTGCTGAAATAAACATAGGAGTGCAGATATCTCTTGAATATACTAATTTCCTCTCTTTGAGACAAATACCTATCAGTGCTATTGCTGTATCATATGGTAGTTCTATTTTCAGTTGTTTAAGGAACCTCCATACTCTAATCCATAGTGGCTGTACTAAGCTACATTCCCATCAACAATTTACAAGAATTCCCCTTTCTCCACATCTTTGCCAGCCCTCCTTATCATCTGACTTTTAGATAAAAGGTATTTTAACTAGGATGAAATGATATCTAATTACAGATTTTTAATTTGTTTTTAAGTTTTGTATATTCAGATCTTTTGATAGGTGTATACGTTTATGGAATACATGAGATGTTTTGATACAGGAGTGCAATGTGACATAATCACATCATGGAGAATTATTGTCGTTTTGATATGCACTTCTCTGATAATCAGAGATTTTGAGCACCTTTTCATATACCTGTGTGACATTTCTATGTCATGTTTTGAGAAATGTCTATTCAGATCTTTTGCCCTTTTTTAATGGGATTATTAGATTCTTTTCTATAGGTTGTGTGAACTCCGTATATATTCTGGTTATAAATTCCTTGTCATATGGGCTGTTTGAAAATATTTTCTCCCATTCTGTCTGTTGTTTTTTCACTTTGTTGATTGTTTTCTTTGCTGTACAGAAACTTCTTAACTTAATGTAATTCAATTTGTCTGTTTTTGCTTTGGTTGCATGTTCTTTGGAAGTATTACTCCAAAAATTTTGCCCTTTACAATGTCCTGGAAAGTGTCCGCACTGTTTTCTTTTAGTTGTTTCATAATTTGAGGTACTAGATTTAAGTCTTCAAACCATTTTTATTTGATTTTTGTGTATTTTGAGAGAGAGGGAGGTCTAGTTGTTTAAAGTATGTACTTTAGGTTCAGAGGGTACATGAAAAGTTTTGCTCCATGGGTAAATTGTGTGTCATTGAGGCTCGGCATATCAATGATTTTACTGCCAAGGTCATGAGTAAATACCAATAGGTAGCCTTCCAAACCATGCTCCCCTCCCCACGTTTCCCCTCAAGAAGTTCCCAGAGGCTATTGTTTCCTTTTTCCTGTTCATGTGTATTCAATATTTAGCTCCCACTTACAAGTGAGAAAATGCAATATTGATGTCTGTTCCTGTATTAGTTCGCTTAGAATAATGGTTTCCAGCTGCATCCGTGTTGCTGTAAATGGCATAATTTTATTCTTTTATATGGCTGTGTAGTATTTGATGGTGTATATATACCACATTTTCTATATCCATTCCACTGTTGATGGGTATCTTGGTTGATTACATGTTTTTAGTCTTATGAATAGTACTGTGATGAACATATAACTGCATATATCTTTTTGGTAGAGTGATTTATTTTTCCTTCCCTATACACCCAATAGTGGGACTGCTGAACGAAATGATATTTCAGTTTTTTTGTTAAAGTAATTTATTTATTATTATTATACTTTAAGTTCTAGGGTACTTGTGCATAACGTGCAGGTTTGTTACATATGTATACTTGTGCCATGTTGGTGTGCTGCACCCATCAACTCGTCAGCACCCATCAACTCGTCATTTACATCAGGTATAACTCCCAATGCAATCCCTCTCCCCTCCCCCCTCCCCATGATAGGCCCCGGTGTGTGATGTTCCCCTTCCCGAGTCCAAGTGATCTCATTGTTCAGTTCCCACCTATGAGTGAGAACATGCGGTGTTTGGTTTTCTGTTCTTGTGATAGTTTGCTAAGAATGATGGTTTCCAGCTGCATCCATGTCCCTACAAAGGACACAAACTCATCCTTTTTGATGGTTGCATAGTATTCCATGGTGTATATGTGCCACATTTTCTTAATCCAATCTGTCACTGATGGACATTTGGGTTGATTCCAAGTCTTTGCTATTGTGAATAGTGCCGCAATAAACATACGTGTGCATGTGTCTTTATAGCAGCATAATTTATAATCCTTTGGGTATATACCCAGTAATGGGATGGCTGGGTCATATGGTACATCTAGTTCTAGATCCTTGAGGAATCGCCATACTGTTTTCCATAATGGTTGAACTAGTTTACAATCCCACCAACAGTGTAAAAGTGTTCCTATTTCTCCACATCCTCTCCAGCACCTGTTGTTTCCTGACTTTTTAATGATCGCCATTCTAACTGGTGTGAGATGGTATCTCATTGTGGTTTTGATTTGCATTTCTCTGATGGCCAGTGATGATGAGCATTTTTTCATGTGTCTGTTGGCTGTATGAATGTCTTCTTTTGAGAAATGTCTGTTCATATCCTTTGCCCACTTTTTGTTGGGGTTGTTTGTTTTTTTCTTGTAAATTTGTTTGAGTTCTTTGTAGGTTCTGGATATTAGCCCTTTGTCAGATGAGTAGATTGCAAAAATTTTCTCCCATTCTGTAGGTTGCCTGTTCACTCTGATGGTAGTTTCTTTTGCTGTGCAGAAGCTCTTTAGTTTAATGAGATCCCATTTGTCAATTTTGGCTTTTGCTGCCGTTGCTTTTGGTGTTTTAGACATGAAGTCTTTGCCCATGCCTATGTCCTGAATGGTACTACCTAGGTTTTCCTCTAGGATTTTTATGGTATTAGGTCTAACATTTAAGTCTCTAATCCATCTTGAATTAATTTTCATATAAGGAGTAAGGAAAGGATCCAGTTTCAACTTTCTACTTATGGCTAGCCAATTTTCCCAGAACCATTTATTAAATAGGGAATCCTTTCCCCATTTCTTGTTTTTGTCAGGTTTGTCAAAGATCAGTTGGCTGTAGATGTGTGGTATTATTTCTGAGGACTCTGTTCTGTTCCATTGGTCTATATCTCTGTTTTGGTACCAGTACCATGCTGTTTTGGTTACTGTAGCCTTGTAGTATAGTTTGAAGTCGGATAGCGTGATGCCTCCAGCTTCGTTCTTTTGACTTAGGATTGTCTTGGAGATGCAGGCTCTTTTTTGGTTCCATATGAACTTTAAAGCAGTTTTTTCCAATTCTGTGAAGAAACTCATTGGTAGCTTGATGGGGATGGCATTGAATCTATAAATTACCTTGGGCAGTATGGCCATTTTCACGATATTGATTCTTCCTATCCATGAGCATGGTATGTTCTTCCATTTGTTTGTGTCCTCTTTTATTTCACTGAGCAGTGGTTTGTAGTTCTCCTTGAAGAGGTACTTTACATCCCTTGTAAGTTGGATTCCTAGGTATTTTATTCTCTTTGAAGCAATTGTGAATGGAAGTTCATTCATGATTTGGCTCTCTGTTTGTCTGTTACTGGTGTATAAGAATGCTTGTGATTTTTGCACATTAATTTTGTATCCTGAGACTTTGCTGAAGTTGCTTATCAGCTTAAGGAGATTTGGGGCTGAGACAATGGGGTTTTCTAAATATACAATCATGTCATCTGCAAACAGGGACAATTTGATTTCTTCTTTTCCTAACTGAATACCCTTGATTTCTTTCTCTTGCCTAATTGCCCTAGCCAGAACTTCCAACACTATGTTGAATAGGAGTGGTGAGAGAGGGCATCCCTGTCTTGTGCCAGTTTTCAAAGGGAATTTTTCCAGTTTTTGCCCATTCAGTATGATATTGGCTGTGGGTTTGTCATAAATAGCTCTTATTATTTTGAGGTACGTTCCATCAATACCGAATTTATTGAGCGTTTTTAGCATGAAGGGCTGTTGAATTTTGTCAAAAGCCTTTTCTGCATCTATTGAGATAATCATGTGGTTCTTGTCTTTGGTTCTGTTTATATGCTGGATTATGTTTACTGATTTGCGAATGTTGAACCAGCCTTGCATCCCAGGGATGAAGCCCACTTTATCATGGTGGATAAGCTTTTTGATGTGTTGCTGAATCCGGTTTGCCAGTATTTTATTGAGGATTTTTGCATCGATGTTCATCAGGGATATTGGTCTAAAATTCTCTTTTTTTGTTGTGTCTCTGCCAGACTTTGGTATCAGGATGATGTTGGCCTCATAAAATGAGTTAGGGAGGATTCCCTCTTTTTCTATTGATTGGAATAGTTTCAGAAGGAATGGTACCAACTCCTCCTTGTACCTCTGGTAGAATTCAGCTGTGAATCCATCTGGTCCTGGACTTTTTTTGGTTGGTAGGCTATTAATTGTTGCCTCAATTTCAGAGCCTGCTATTGGTCTATTCAGGGATTCAACTTCTTCCTGGTTTAGTCTTGGAAGAGTGTAAGTGTCCAGGACATTATCCATTTCTTCTAGATTTTCCAGTTGATTTGCGTAGAGGTGTTTATAGTATTCTCTGATGGTAGTTTGTATTTCTGTGGGGTCGGTGGTGATATCCCCTTTATCATTTTTAATTGTGTCAATTTGATTCTTCTCTCTTTTCTTCTTTATTAGTCTTGCTAGTGGTCTATCAATTTTGTTGATCTTTTCAAAAAACCAACTCCTGGATTCATTGATTTTTTGGAGGGTTTTTTGTGTCTCTATCTCCTTCAGTTCTGCTCTGATCTTAGTTATTTCTTGCCTTCTGCTAGCTTTCGAATGTGTTTGCTCTTGCTTCTCTAGTTCTTTTAATTGTGATGTTAGAGTGTCTATTTTAGATCTTTCCTGCTTTCTCTTGTGGGCATTTAGTGCTATAAATTTCCCTCTACACACTGCTTTAAATGTGTCCCAGAGATTCTGGTATGTTGTGTCTTTGTTCTCATTGGTTTCAAAGAACATCTTTATTTCTGCCTTCATTTCGTTATGTACCCAGTAGTCCTTCAGGAACAGGTTGTTCAGTTTCCATGTAGTTGAGTGGTTTTGATTCAGTTTCTTAGTCCTGAGTTCTAGTTTGATTGCACTGTGGTCTGAGAGACAGTTTGTTATAATTTCTGTTCTTGTACATTTGCTAGGTGTGCTTTACTTCCAATTACATGGTCGATTTTGGAGTAAGTACGATGTGGTGCTGAGAAGAATGTATATTCTGTTGATTTGGGGTGGAGAGTTCTATAGATGTCTATTAGGTCTGCTTGCTGCAGAGATGAGTTCAATTCCTGGATATACTTGTTAACTTTCTGTCTCGTTGATCTGTCTAATGTTGACAGTGGAGTGTTGAAGTCTCCCATTATTATTGTATGGGAGTCTAAGTCTCTTTGTAAGTCTCTAAGGACTTGCTTTATGAATCTGGGTGCTCCTGTATTGGGTGCATATATATTTAGGATAGTTAGCTCTTCCTGTTGAATTGATCCCTTTACCATTATGTAATGGCCTTCTTTGTCTCTTTTGATCTTTGATGGTTTAAAGTCTGTTTTATCAGAAACTAGTATTGCAACCCCCGCTTTTTTTTGTTCTCCATTTGCTTGGTAAATCTTCCTCCATCCCTTTATTTTGAGCCTATGTATGTCTCTGCGTGTGAGATGGGTCTCCTGAATACAGCAGACTGATGGGTCTTGACTCTTTATCCAGTTTGCCAGTCTGTGTCTTTTAATTGGAGCATTTAGTCCATTTACATTTAAGGTTAAGATTGTTATGTGTGAACTTGATCCTGCCATTATGATATTCACTGGTTATTTTGCTCGTTAGTTGATGCAGTTTCTTCCTAGCCTCGATGGTCTTTACATTTTGGCATGTTTTTGCAATGGCTGGTGCCGGTTGTTCCTTTCCATGTTTAGTGCTTCCTTCAGGGTCTCTTGTAAGGCAGGCCTAGTGGTGACAAAATCTCTAAGCATTTGCTTATCTGTAAAGGATTTTATTTCTCCTTCACTTATGAAACTTAGTTTGGCTGGATATGAAATTCTGGGTTTAAAATTCTTTTCTTTAAGAATGTTGAATATTGGCCCCCACTCTCTTCTGGCTTGGAGAGTTTCTGCCGAGAGGTCTGCTGTTAGTCTGATGGGCTTCCCTTTGTGGGTAACCCAACCTTTCTCTCTGGCTGCCCTTAAGATTTTTTCCTTCATTTCAACTTTGGTGAATCTGGCAATTATGTGTCTTGGAGTTGCTCTTCTCGAGGAGTATCTTTGTGGCGTTCTCTGTATTTCCTGGATTTGAATGTTGGCCTGCCCTACTAGGTTGGGGAAGTTCTCCTGGATGATATCCTGAAGAGTGTTTTCCAACTTGGTTCCATCTTCCCCCTCACTTTCAGGTACCCCAATCAGACGTAGATTTGGTCTTTTTACATAATCCCATACTTCTTGCAGGCTTTGTTCATTTCTTTTTCTTCTTTTTTCTTTTGGTTTCTCTTCTCGCTTCATTTCATTCATTTGATCCTCAATTGCTGATACTCTTTCTTCCAGTTGATCGAGTCGGTTACTGAAGCTTGTGCATTTGTCACGTATTTCTCGTGTCATGGTTTTCATCTCTTTCATTTCGTTTAGGACCTTCTCTGCATTAATTACTCTAGCCATCAATTCTTCCACTTTTTTTTCAAGATTTTTAGTTTCTTTGTGCTGGGTACGTAATTCCTCCTTTAGCTCTGAGAAGTTTGATGGACTGAAGCCTTCTTCTCTCATCTCGTCAAAGTCATTCTCCGTCCAGCTTTGATCCGTTGCTGGCGATAAGCTGCGCTCCTTTGCCGGGGGAGATGCGCTCTTATTTTTTGAATTTCCAGCTTTTCTGCCCTGCTTTTTCCCCATCTTTGTGGTTTTATCTGCCTCTGGTCTTTGATGATGGTGATGTACTGATGGGGTTTTGGTGTAGGTGTCCTTCCTGTTTGATAGTTTTCCTTCTAACAGTCAGGACCCTCAGCTGTAGGTGTGTTGGAGATTGCTTGAGGTCCACTCCAGACCCTGTTTGCCTCAGTTGAAAATGCAGAAATCACCGGTCTTCTGTGTCGCTCGCGCTGGGAGTTGGAGACTGGAGCTCTTCCTATTCGGCCATCTTGCTCCGCCCCCCCGATATTTCAGTTTTAAGTTCTGTGAGACATCTCCATACTGCTTTCCACAGTAGCTAAACATTAATGGATGTTGAATTTTGTCAAAGGCTTTTTTTGCATCTATTGAGATGATCATGTGGGTTTTGTTGTTAATTCTGTTTTTGTAGTGAATCACACTGATTGGTTTATGTACATGTAAGCAACCTTGCATCCCAGCAAAAAAGCCTACTTGATTATGGTGAAATAGCTGTTTGATGTACTGCTGGATTTGGTTTGCTTGTATTTCATCGAGGATTTTTGCATCTATGTCCATTAGGGATATTGTTCTGAAGCATGTGTGTGTGCGCATGCGTGTATGCACCCGTGTGCATGCATGGGTACGTCTGCTGCAGAACTTTGGTATCATATAATGTGTTAGGGAGGAGTCCTTTCTCTTCCATTTTTTGTAATAGTTTTAGAAGAATTGGCACCTACACTTTACATATCTGCTAAAATTTGGCTGTGAATCCATTTGGTCCAGGGCTTGTTTTGGTTGGATGCATTCTATAACTGATTCAATTTTGGAACTTGTTATTTGTCTATTCAGGAATTTAAGTTTTTCCTGGTTGAATACTGGGAGACTTTGTGTTTCCATAAATTTATTCATTTTTTCTATGCTTTCTAGTTTGTGTACATAGAGGTTTTCACAGTAGTCCCTGAGGATTTTCTGTATTTCTGTGGGGTCAATTGTAATGTCAACTTTGTCATTTCTGATTATGTTTATTTGGATCTTCTATATTTTTTTCTTTATTAATCTAGCTAGCAGTCTATCAATCTTGTTTAATCTGTTGAAGAACCAACTTTTAGTTTCATTGATTTTCTTCTGATGTGAATTTTCATGTCTCAGTTTTGTCCAGCTCAGCTCAGATTTTTATTTTTCCTTTTCTTCTGCTAGCTTGGGATTTTATTTGCTCTTGCTTATCTTGTTACTCTAGGTGCAACAATAGATTGTTAGTTTGAGACCTTTTTAACTTCTTTGATGTAGGCAATCAGCACTACAAACTTTCCTCTTAACACTGTTTTAACTGTGTCTCAAATATTCTGGTATGTTGTGATTCTTTTTTATTAGTTTAAAATAGTTTTATTATTTTTAAAAAAATTATTGTTTGAGTAAAAGTCATTCAGTGAGGAGGATGTTTAGCTTCCATGTAATTGTATGGTGTTGACATTTTCAGTAGTGGTTTTCATTTTTATCCAATTATGTTCCCAAAGTGTGATTATTGTAATCTTGTACTTTGTATAGGAAGACAAAAAACAAAACTATGAAAAATAATAACTGGCTGGGTATTATGGTTCATACTTGTAATCTAGCACTTTGGGAGGTTGAGGTGGGTGGATCACTTGAGCCCAGGAGTTCAAGACCAGCCTGTGCAATATGGTGAAACCCCGTGTCTACTAAAACTACAAAAATTGGCCTGACATAGTGGCACATGCCTGTAGTCTCAGCTATTCAGGATGCTGAGGTGGTAGGACCATGTGAGCCTAGGAAGTTGAGGCTACAGTGAACCCTGATGGCATCACTGTGCTCTAACCTGTGCAATGGAGGTGAGACCCTATTTCAATAATAATAATATTAATAACTACAGAAACTTTTAAAATCATAGTACAATAAGATAAATAGAAACAATAAAATGTTAAAAAGCAGAGGAGATGATGTTAAAGTTTAGAGTATTTATTCGCTTCCTCTTTGCTTGTTTGTTTCTGCGGAGTGGACAGCAGTTTAAAATAATGGATTATAATATAGTATTTGTAAGCCTCATGGTAATCTCAAACCAAAAACATATAACATGTACACAAAATATATAAAGCAAAATATTAAAACATATTGGTAGAGAAAATCAGTTTTTAAAAAGAAAAACAAGAAGGAAGGAATGCCACAAAACAAGGAGTAAACAAATAACAAAATGGCAGGAGTAAGTCCTTACTTATCAATAATAATATAGACTGTAAATGAACTCAACTCTGCAACAAAGAGACATAGACTGGCTGAATGGATGAAAAAACAAGACACAGTAATATGTTGCCTACAAGAACCATACATGACATATAAAGACCCACATAGACTTAAAATAAAAGAATGACAAAGATATTACATGCGAAAATAAACCAAAAGCAAGCAGGAGTAGCTATACTTATACAAAATACATGTCCAGACAAAAACTGTAAAAAGATACAAGGAAGGTCATTATATAATGATAAAGGAATCAATTTAGCAAGAGGATGTAATATGGTAAATATAAATGCACCCAACAGTGCAACAAGCAAATACATAAAGCAAATATTATCAGAGCTAAAGAGAGAGAGAGTGATACCCTAAGAGAATAAGACTTGGAGGTTTCAACCACTGTTTTCAGCATTGGACAGATTATCCAGAAAAAAAATTGACAAAGAAACAGACTTAATCTACACTCTAGACCAACTAAAACTAATAGATACTTAAAGAACATTTCATCCATTGGCTGCAAAATACGCATTTTTCTCCTCAGCAAATAAATCACTCTCAAGGATAGACCATATGTTATTACATAAAACATATGTCAAAATTGTTTAAAAATTGAAATTATATCAAGTATCTTCTCTGCCCACAATGAAATAAACTAAGAAATGAATAGCAGCTGGAACTTTCAAAAGTATAAAATACATAGAATTATTAACAATATGCTCCTGAATGACAACTGGGTCCATGAAGAAATTAATAACGATATTAAAATTTTTTTGAAACAAATGAATATGGAAACACAATGTACAAAAACTTATAGGATACAACAAAAGTAGTACTAAGAGGAAGTTGATAGCAATAAGCTCTCCCATCCATAAGCACAAAGTTTCTTTCTCCATGCCATATGGCACTAATAAGGGATGGAAGAGTGGTGGTGTATGCAAGCCACGACTGTCTTTTCTACCCTCTTTATTGCCTCTTTTCTTGATATGATGTTAAAATAAAGTACCATGATCACTTACCTACTTTTTGGTTATTATGACAAATCTCCATATTGTTTTCCATAGAGTTTGTACTAATTGACATTCCCACAAGCCGTGTATAAGTGTTCACTTTTCATCACATCCACACAGCATCTATTGTGTCATCAGTTTGACTTCCTCTTTTCCAATTTGAATGGTCTTTATTTTCTTATCATGCAAGATTGCTCTGGATAGGTCATTCAATATTGTGTTGAATGTAAGTGGTGAAAGTTGGCATCTCTGTCTTGTTCCAGTATGTGTGGGGATGATTTTAACTTTCTCCCATTTAGTAGGATGTTGGGTGTATGTTTGTCATATATGGCTTTTGTTATTTTGAGATGTTTTCCTTCTATACCTAGTTTGTTGAGAGTTTTATCATATACTCATGCTGAATTTTATCTAACGCTATTTCTACATCTATTGAGATTATATATATATATATGTATGTGTATATATATATATATGTTTTGCTTTGAATTCTTTTTATGTAATGAATCACATTTATTGACTTGCATATGTTGAACCACCCCTGCATTCTCGGGATAAAACCCATGTGATCATGGTGAATTTTTTTTTTTTTTAATTTATTTTTCTTGTGCTGATGGATTAAGTTTCCTAGTATCTTGTTCGGGACTTTTTCACCTTTATTTATCTGGGATATTAGTCTGTAGTTTTTGTTTTTATTATGTTATTTCTGAGATTTGGTATCAGGGTGAGACTGGCTTCATAGAGTGAGTTAGGGAGAATTTCTTCTTTCTCAATCTTTTGAAATTGTTCCAGTATAATTGATACCAATTTATATTTGAATGTCTGGTAGAATTTGTCTGTGAATCTGTATGGCCCCATGTTTTTCTTTTTTTAATTATTGATTCCATCTCACTGTTTGCTATGATTTCTATTACTTCCTGATTCAAGCTATGGAGTTCTATGCTTCCAGGAATGTATTCATTTCCTCCAAATTTTCTAGATTGTTTGCATAGAGGTGTTCGCAGTGGTTTCAAATGATCTTCTGTATTTTAATGGTGGAAGTTGTAATTTGCCCATTTTCATTTATAATCAATCTTTCTTGAATCTTCTGTCTTCATTTTTTGGTTAATCTCGCTAGTGGCCTGCCAATTTGTTAATCTTTTCAAAGAGCCAGCATTTTGTTGCATTGGTCTTTTGTGTTGTGGGTTTGCAATTTCATTTAGTTATGCTCTGATCTTTGTTATTTCTTTTCTTTTCTTTTCTTTTCTTTTCTTTTCTTTTCTTTTCTCTTTCTTTCTTTTTCTTTATTTTTCTTCTTTTTTCTACCTTTGAGTTTGTTTTTTCTCAAATAAAGATTTTTTTTTTTTTTGAGGCAGAGTATTGCTCTGTTGCCCAAGCTGGAATACAATAGTATGATCTCGGCTCACTGCAACCTCTGCCTCATGGGGTTCAAGTGATTCTCCTGCCTTAGCCTCCCAGCAGCTGTGATTACAAGCATGCACCACCATGCCTGGCTAATTTTTGTATTTTTAGTAGAGACAGGGTTTTGCCATATTGGCCAGGCTTGTCTCAAACTTGGCCTCAATTGATATACCTGCCAAGGCTTCCCAAAGTGCTAGGATTACAGGTGTGAGCCACCATGCACAGCTTCTGATTGTTTAATTTCCACTTATTTGTACAGTTTTGATGGTTACTTTTGAAATTGATTTCTGGTTTTATTCCACTATAGTCTCAGAATATACTTGATATTTGTTCAGTTTTTAAAAATTTATTATGACTTATTTTGTGAACTATCATTTGGTCTGTTTCATAGAATTTTCTGTGTAATAATGGGAAGCCAGGTTAATTTTTGTTAGATCCATTTGTTTCGAGAGTGCAACTAAGTTCAGTGTTTCTTTGTTGACTTTCTGCCTCAGTGATCTGTCTAGTGGTGTTAGTGAAGTGTTGAAGTCCTCCGCTGTTATTATTTTGCCGTCTATCTCTTTTTTAGGTCTACCAGTAATTGCTTTATGAAATTTTTTTTTTTTTTTTGAGACGGAGTCTCGCTCTGTCGCCCAGGCTGGAGTGCAGTGGCGCCATCTGGGCTCACTGCAAGCTCCGCCTCCCGGGTTCACGCCATTCTCCTGCCTCAGCCTCCCGAGTAGCTGGGACTACAGGCGCCCACCACCTAGCCCAGCTAGTTTTTTGTATTTTTTTTTAGTAGAGACGGGGTTTCACCGTGTTAGCCAGGATGGTCTCGATCTCCTGACCTCGTGATTCGCCCGTCTCGGCTTTCCAAAGTGCTGGGATTACAGGCTTGAGCCACCGCGCCCAGCCCAGAAGACTTTTTAGGGGGAAGGGAGGGAGCTGCCACAGCCTCTCTTCCAGGCCTGCTGCACAGCAATCCACCTTCCAGTCACTTTCTTTACCCAGTGTTTCAGTTGTGATTTTCCATGTAGAGAGGGATTTTGACTCTACCTATTGTGCAAGCATGAACCTGGAGTGCACTCTTCCTGTGGGAATGCAGTCACCATGAAATGTTCCAGAAAGGCTGTCGGCAGATGCACCCATGCTTAGCTCCCATCTGAGAAGCCCCAACTATGTCTGTAGTACTGGGTGAGGGGGAAAATTAGTACCCTTCTCCAAGACCCTTCATGAGCACCAGGGCTGCCTGACAATTGGGTTAGACTTGCAAACTTTCTCCACTGAGCCCAGCATTGCATCTGTGCCTATGGGAAGAAACTATCCACAAGTGGAAAGTTCAGGGACTCAAGGATCACAGTCTGCTCTCTTTTGTCCCGCTGGCTTTTCCCTTAATGTGATACACATCTTCTTTTCCTAGGAGTAGCAATCCTGAGGGCAAGACTACTGTGAATGTTGCTGCTCCTCTGGGTGTAGCTACCCAGTGGAGCTGCCACACTGCAAGCTGGTTTGGGAGAATGTCTGCAAGGGATCTAGTTATTTAGCCTGTCCTCTAGTCTCCTAGAATGGGTACCAGCAGCAGTTCTGTTGAGGCTGGGAGGGGAGTGAGGTAGACTCTGTGAGATTTCCTTGGTTATAAATAGCCTTACTGTGTTAGCTTTCTTAAATGCCAGCTTCAGTAATAATGTACTGGGCACATGGCCAAACTCAAGACCTCCTGGTTATCCAGTATGATGCAGCCATTCTGATAGCTGAGGTCTTGACAAACTTTTCTGGCTCTTGAGTGCTGTATTACTGTGCCCACAGTTGCAATGGGCTGTGCTGCTTGGCCTTCAGCCAGGAGGTGGTGCAGAGGAGTTCCAGCTGCAATGGTAGTGTTGGGATCTGTGTTTGCCTTACAAGGGAAGGACTCCAGTGTTTTAGGCAATGGCTGGAAGCCACGGAGTTCCCAAAAGTCTTTGACCATTGTGTTATGCTACTAGGGTGTGGGGAGGGAAAAAGCCAAGTTGGGGCTGAGTCAGGCAAGTCCACATTCTGGTTCCCTATGTTTGGGTACAAACAGCAGCCCCAATAAGAATCAGATGGAAGTTCCCTGGCCACTGGAGTAATGTTCTAGGTTAGAATGCAGCTGTCTCTGCTCCACAAAAGAATCCACACGGGGAGCAGAGAGCAGCAGGTGACAGTAAGACCCATTTAACTTCCATGCACATATTAAGGCAGGTTCCACATCCGCATTATTTTGCTGGCAGCAGCTAGCTGGGAAACAGGAAGCCTTCGCTTAGAACTCAAAACTGCCTCAGGTCATAAAGCCTTCTCCACCAAGTCAGAAACAATGTGTTTCAGGTCATGCCCCTCCCAGTCCAACCAGGAAGCAAGGGCACTCAGCTTCTGCTCCCATTAGTCCCTTGGGTCTGGCCAAGGGGATTTATCCCCACTCAAGAATATATCACATAATTCAACTGAGAACTTCTCTCAACCTGTGACCACAGCCTGATTTAGCTGGTAGACTTCCACAGGGTCCCCTATGAGGTAAGATCAGGAGTGGCTTTTCTCCATCACCACTGGAATCTTGGAGTACATGCAAAGCATGTCCTGATGCTGCTCCGTATACTTCACACTGCTCAGTGAATCAGCTCTAGTACTGGGTAGGATTAAAGCATTACCCCATGGCCTGGATTGGCTGGCCTCCCTGCGAGATCGTGTGTCGTGGAGGGAGTCTCCCTTTGACGCTCTGGAAACTCATAGTTTTCTGCATGGTTCATGGTGTATGCTCCTGCCTGCTGCTTTTTGCAAAGGATCTGTGGTTTCTTTCAGTTTTTCTGTTAAGTTCTTGTGTTGCTTCTTGAAAAAAAAGTTCACAACATATATCTCCACACACCATTTTGTCTTCCCAAGTGGGAGAGGCATGCTAATAATATCTCCAATCCATTGTCTTGGAAATAAAATCTCCTTTGTGTTTTTAAGAAGATGTGGATGTCCAACAGCTATGTATCAAGATTATTGGCTAGGATAAACCTTGGTAATACATTGAACTGGATTTTTTTTTTAAACACATTTATTGGGAAGTATAACACATATAAGGAAAACTATATAAAATATTTGTAGAGTTTAGCAGTTGATTATAAAGTGAACATCCAGTAACCATAACTAAGTTCAGGAAATAGAGCATCTTTTTTATCACAAACTTTTTTATCTCCCTTAAGGATAAATAGACTTCTGTTTCTTGGTGAAAATTGCTTCTTTACATTCTTTATAGTTTTGCTACTGATTCACATATCCTTAAACACTATTCTTACAATTCCCTGTATTAAGATAAAATCTTCAACAAGTTAAATGAAGCAGAACTTATTTGAGCAAAGAACAATTCATAAATTGGGCATCACTTTGAACCAGGAGAGGTTCAGAGAATGCCCAACAACATGGGCAAGCAGTATTTATAGACATAAAAAGGAGGTTACATACAGAAACAAATTGATTGATTACAACTTGGCATTTGCCTTATTTGAGCACAATGTAAGGAGGTCTTTGACTTTTATGTACATGATGTGATCAGTTGGTAGCCTGTGATTGGCTGAAGATTGGCTGTTATGATTGGCTGAGACTCAGCTAGTCCTTACTGGAATATATCCTTAAATTCGGATGCAGTTTGTTTATATACTAAGTTAGGTTGCAGTCTGCTACGTAGGAGCTCAAAGTACCTAGGGAATCTTGGACCAAAATTAATCTACTTTAATACATGTTTTTGGCAAGTGTTGTAAACTTTTGACACATTTGACAAGCCTCCCAAAGTCCAATTTCAACTACAAAATTAAGTCTTTTGTTTTTTTAAATCGTTAACTTCAGAATGTTACAGAGGGCATCTGCAATATCAAATAGAGAGATAAAAAGCATTATTTGATATGTTAAATTACTTGGAAAGCATTGTCAAATAAGAAATGATGTTCAACTTTCTTTGGGATGTATTGTATTGAATATGCTATTAATATGTGTTCCAAAATTGTATGTGATTCCTGAAATTATGATATCTGGGTACATGTTATCAGTTGTAATTATGGTTATTATTTTAAATTTTTGTAGGCCACAAAGTTACAAAATTTTCTTGGCATTTGTGTCTTTATGCTTAAGTTCTTTCCATAGTTAGTTGCTTAATTCTGATGCATTTTTTGAAAACATCACAAACAAGTAAAATCTTAGAGTATTGTGTTTTCAGGGAGGTTCATGAAAGGATGGAAAGAACCCTGACAAGTGCTCTTGAATACAAGGTTCTGATAACTTTAGAATTATATCATTTGGACTGAGTAATAATTCCCCTAACTCCAATAAAAAGACTGACTGGTTGATAATACTGCTAACCCCAGCAGAACAAAAATTAATTGAATACCAAGTAAATACTTTGCTAGATTTTTATGCTAAGTCTACCAGTACCAAAAATGTTTAGACATTCATTTTTAATAAACTTCATGATCCAAGTCAAATTATCCATGATAACCCATCTGATAAATAGTGTGCACCTAAATTGGAGAAGCAAAATTTGTATTTAAGATATAAGTCCAATATTAAGTGTGGACTCACAGAGAGACTGGGTGACTCTGTGTGGTCTTTCTTGAGTCCTTAAAGCTTTCATTATTAAAAGCTCTGTATTCCACAACTCATTATGAAAGAAATAAGATGATTCAAATTAAATATATATATTTTTAGAAGTTGCTATATATATATGTGTGTGTGTGTGCATACATATATACACATATATATACACACATATGTGTATGTGTGTGTCTGTGTGTGTGTGTGTGTGTGTATGTGTATATATATATATATATATATATATATAGAGAGAGAGAGAGAGAGAGAGAGAGAGAGACACTTCTAAATTGCTGAAGTGGTTTTTGACCTTTGTTTGGTTTGTCAAACCCATAATCCTGGGAAGACAATCAAACTTCAGGTACAGCTCTGATAGCTGATGGGCCATCCAAGCATTTATAGAGGGATTTCTTACCATTGTCATTTTCAATCCATGTTTTATGTTTATGTAAAAGCTTTCCCTCTTATAATGATAGCTGAAACAGTATTAGGAAACATGTTTTCCTCATGGGATGTTCTTGAAGAAATCTCTAGTGATATAAGTAGATATTGTTTCACTAGAAAAGTTGTAAAACAGTTAAATAAGGTATTGCAGATATGATAGCATTAAGCAAAGTTAACTGAATTGACTGGATTGCCTTCATCAAAGGTATTGTAGATTAATGACAGATTCACTTCCTGTGGAAAAATAAGTGGATATCTTGTAAAATAGTCGCTGGAAGGCCTATGTACCTAGTAGTAGAAACTTACGTATCTTCTGCTTCTAAGCTCTGATATGACTAAATGCTACCAGGTGTTGGGGTCCGCGTGTTTCCTAAACAAAGGAATGAACACACAAGACAACACAAGACAAGACAAACATGGCGGCCGCCTCGAATGGCGCACTCCGCTTTATTTTTTTTATTTTTTTATTTTTTTATTTTTTGAGACGGAGTCTCACGCTGTTGCCCAGGCTGGAGTGCAGTGGCGCAATCTCGGCTCACTGCAAGCTCCGCCTCCCGGGTTCCCGCCATTCTCCTGCCTCAGCCTCCTGAGTAGCTGGGACTACAGGCGCCCGCCACCGCGCCCGGCTAATTTTTTGTATTTTTAGTAGAGACGGGGTTTCACTGTGGTCTCGATCTCCTGACCTTGTGATCCGCCCGCCTCGGCCTCCCAAAGTGCTGGGATTACAGGCTTGAGCCACCGCGCCCGGCCCGCTTTATTTTATACGGTCATTTGTGGAATGTTGCCAAGTCACAAGACACATTGTTGTTTTTCTGTCCTTTCCCTGACTTTCTGGATTTTCAAGATGTTTACATATGAACAGGCCCCCAACGCCCTGCTTCGTTTGTGAGAGCAGGACTTATGGGGAACGCCCTGCTTCGTTTGTGAGAGCAGGACTTATCGGGAACACCCTGTTTGTGAGCACGTAGTCCCCTACATTTCCCCTTTCCTTATTTACAAGTTTGAATTTGTTTTAAAACCATCATTACATGTTGGGCTCGCTGGGATTCGGTGTTTGCCCTTCCGCACCGTCTCCAGCAGACTGTGAAAAATGACAAAGGCAAGAACAACAATCAATACATTACTAGAAACAGAGGTCAGCAAAGTTTTTACAGGACTCATAGGGTTCAAAGACGTCAAACATTGTGCAATACCAGTCATCAAATCTGCACCAGTCAGCAACGGTAACTGATTGTGAAATGTTTCAGAAATGTTCTGTGTTAATTCTTGTATTTCTAGGGAAAGATTATTATGACCAATTAAAAGTCTCTTTATCTCAGTCCAGTTATGTACAGTGCTGTTTAAAGGAACAGGAGTAATACAAAATTGGGTAGTGTTTCAATCACATTTCAACAAAGCTCAGGTATTCAACACTGTTAGCTGATCTCCCAACCAAGAAACCACTTGCTCCAGATTATTCACTCGTTCAGTCAAATGTGCATCTATGTCTCGTTGCTGCTGCCACAACAAATGTGATTGTTCATGCCATTGTTGCCCAAATTCTGCATTTTGTATACTCCGGTGTAGAGCTAATCCAGCAACAGTGGCGGTGGAAGCAATTGCTACAAGTCCTATCACCGCGGTCACGACGATTCCAACCATCCTCTGACTGCGGTGGACAAGATCTTGCATAACCTTGTAAATTTTAGTAATCCCAGCAGATTCACTCCAAGTACGTGTTAAGTTTACAGGTAGCCAGGTTTCTTTTCTGGCTCTTAGTATATATAAATCCGAATGAGACTCATTCCAATTATTATTCCACCAAGTAGTATTTATACAACTTAAGAATGTACAATTGTTTATACAGTTAACTACCCCTGTATTATTATCCCATTTAAAAATTCCTGTCAACAACAAGTAAGGCTTTCTTACACATGCAATAACATATCTAGAACTATTTCAATGCAAAGATATATGGAAAGGGTTAGCAATATTAGTAAGATTTAAGGACATGTTTCCCGTGAAAGTGAACATTGGTTTACCAGCAGCTAGCAACTTCCAAATATGACCTTGTATTTGTGAGGTATTAGCCAAATGTGGCAAGGGGGTGATAGACCACCATCATGCCAAATAATAGTTTCATTGCCATCTGCAGAAATGCTGTGATTACCTTATGCCAACGCAGGTTGACATGGCTGAATTTAGTCTGAAAATCTCCATGTATACTCCAATCTGGAACAAGGTATTTACGACTCTTCCCTTTTACTTCTAACAACAATTGTGGCCCACTACTTCTACATCTAGTCCACTCTAGTTGGGAAACACCTCCGGACACATCAGGGATAGGGCATAAAGATAATGTACTTGGCAGAGTTTCATTAAGTACTGCAGTATGATTATACTTAAAACTTTGAGCAACAATAATCATAGTAAAGGCAGAGATATGACTATGGTTATAGCGAACAGCCCAAGCCTTATGAGAAAGATGCAGACAATGTGGACTACCCCCCCAAGACATATAGGTAACCCTTCAACCCCAAATTGATATGAACTATTTACTGTGCCAGTGTTTAATTCAGGATCCTGGTTTAAAAAAGGCGATGGCATCCAAGCAGTATCATTAGTAAATACTGGGACTTCTCTGTCTCCCCAGGCCACACATTGATATAAGGGTGGAAAAGGAATATAAGCCCAGTATGTAAATTCTCCAGCTGTTACCTGACAATTTACTATGGCCAGCATAGCCAGGAATAAAGTCAGTGGGGTTTTGGGCTGCCCAGCTTGTTGAACAGCCCCTTCAGCTTCTTAACTGTTTCAGTTGTCCCCATGTCGGGGGCTCCGCACGAGTTCCGAAGGTGAATGTTCTCTGAGCGCTCAGATTTAGCTGCTGGAATTCCTTCAGGAACTCTTTGGATCGGCTCCTCTTCGCCATGGCACTGTTTCAACCGTCGAGATGGAAACTACTTGTCTCCGGCACCTGTACGGACAAGAGTATAGCCTCAGCCCCATTGTAAAACTTTTCCTTTTAAATATTGTCCTTGTAATGAAGGATTATACACCAACTGATTACTGTTTTTTGGTTTTTCTAAAGGCTGTTGAAAATGTTTCACCGCTGCAGACTGCTGTAATTGGCACCAATGGTTGAGAAAATTTAAAGTAAAAAGGACTTTCAGAATTTGATGTTTTGGGGAATCTCGCCCATCTCCCCCTTTTAGTTTTAAAAGTTGTAATTTTAAGGTAGCATTGGCTCTTTCAATAATTGCTTGACCTTGACTGTTAAATGGAATACCAGTGGAATGATGAATATGGTATAAAGAGAGAAAGGCAGCCAATTTGCAAGAGCAATAAGCAGGGGCATTATCAGTTTTTAATTCAGCAGGGACTCCCATAACTGCAAAGCAGGTAAATGAGTAATAACAGAGTCAGCCTTTTCAGAGGGTAATGGCATAGCCCACTGTAAATGTGACCACGTATCAATAGTGTGATGAACATATTTTAAATGACCAAAGGAAGGAACATAAGTTACATCCATTTGCCAAATGTGATTTTGTTGAATGCCTCGAGGATTAATATCTGGACTTTAAAAAGGTGCAATAATAGGAGCACAAGATTAGCAGGCTCTGACAATAGCTCGGGCTTGACGGCGTGTTATAGAAAATCACCGTTGTAATCCTAAACTATTAGTATGATGTAGGTGGTGCTCATCCTGAGCCCGCTGGACACTGCCAATAAGTAAAGAATCAATCTGACTATTGCCAAAAGATAAGGTCCTGGCAAAACTGAATGAGAATAATTTTTATAGGGTCAGCACCAAGCAACTGACGAGCTCGATGTCATCCTTTAATAATTAATTCAGCCAATTTATCACTATATGGGTGAATTTTCTTAATGGCTTTATTAGCCAAAAACAGCCACTCCAGAATATTATTATCTTGGTGTAAAACGGCCATTGGTGGATGGGGAGTATGCAAAAGACACAATGAAAGTGGAAGATTGGGTGCAATATAATCAAGGTGAGCTTCACTAATTCTATTTTCTACAAATGACAATTCTTCTTCTGCGACAGGGGATAAAGTCCCCATAGGTTGAATACAAGTATTTACAGCTCTAAGATCAGTTAATAAGTGCCAGTTTCCTTTTTTTTTTTTTTTTTTTTTTTTTTTTTTTTTTGACAAGACAAACACAGGGGAATTCCATGCAGAAGTACTTGGTTCAATATGCCCCTCGGCCAATTGTTCCTTAACTAAATTCTTTAAAGCCTTAAGTTTTTCTTTAGATAATGGCCACTGTTCCACCCAAACAGGAGTTGTAGTTTTAAAGCTTGAGGCTTGTGGACAGTGGCTAAGAGTTTAAAGGATTGTAGCCTATTTTGAACATCATATTTTTGGCAGCAGAAGAAATGAGGAATGCTTAAAAAGGCACCAAATTGTTGTAAATGATCACGGCCTCAAAGGTTAATATTAATGGGAACAATATAAAAGAACAGTTTTCCTTGTTGTCCTTCAGGTCCTACACAGCTCAGGGGCTCGACACTTTGGTAGCCTATAGAAGCAGTACCTAGGCCGGATAGAGGAACCGATACTTGTTTCTTTTTCCAATGATAGGCCATTGAGCCAAACATTATTATATACATCCTCTCCTGTGTCGACTAATCCCTCAAAAAGTATCCCATTAGTTTGCAATGAACATAAAGGTTTTTGATCAGAAACTAAAGTTTCCCAGAAAACAGTTTTCCCAGTACTACCAAGACCTCCTTGACGAGACACATCTCTAGATAAGAAAGGAAAAAAAGGCAATAAAAGCAATTGTGCAATACATTCCCTTGCCTCTGGGTGCATAAATTGTGAGACTTGTACCATAATAAGGATTTCATCAGTAAAATCAGGATCAATAATTCCTGGGACCACCATTAACCCCCGCATAGCGCTGCTGCTTCGACCTAGTAAAAGTCCTACATGTCCCTTTGGCAAAGGACCACACACTCCGGTAGCCAACTTATATATTCCTCCATTAGGAGATAAAGTATAAGGTTGGACAATAGCTAGGTCAGCAGCGGCACTCTGCTTAGTGGCAGCATAAAGCTGAGAAACTGGGGTAGGGTAAGATGTCTTTAAGGAGGACTCGAGGTCATTCCTTGATGTTGTAAGCCACTGCTCACTGGGTACTGGCGTAGGCCTGCATTGTAGTTGTTGGGGCCCCAAGCCTGCGGGCCCCAGTTCCCGTTTCCCAAGAGGGATGACAATACATTCCCACTTTATCAGTTTTTGAACGGCATTCATTGGTCCAATGTTGACCCTTGCCACATTGTTTACACATATCAGATGGTAACCTTTTTTCTTTTAGAGCAGAAGAGCCTAATTTTTTCGGCATTCCTTCTTAAAATGACCGGGTTTCCCACATTGATAACATATACCTTGTTTAGAATTGCCTTTTAAAACCTTAGAAAGTGCCCCAGCAAAAAACTGAGCATTGTAAATAGCTCCTCCAACACCTGCACAAGCCCGAATGTATTCAGCTAAATCAGCTCCACTAGCTTTTAGAGGACGCAGCAATTTTTGGCACTCGGGATCAACACTCTCAAAAGCCAGAGTATCCAAAAGAATTTTAGCAGCAGGGCCTGAACCTACAGTCTTTAATACAGCATCTTGAAGACGTGCTACAAAATCTGGATACGGCTCAGTGGCTCCTTGTAGGATCTTTACAAAAGGTAAAGAAGTTTTACCCGCTATTTCAACCTTAGTCCACGCTTTTATAAACAAGGCTTTAATCTAAGTGAGAGCAATATCATCTAGGCCTGCCTGAGCATTAAGAGTGGCCTATTGTCCTGAACCCGTAAGTTGCTCTTCAGTAAGTCCTGGGGGATTTCGGGTAGCATTTTTTCTAGCTTGTACTCTTGCTTCCTCCCACCACCAACTTTTTAATTGAAGCCATTGTGAACGATCAAGAACAGCCTGTCCCAACGTTTCCCAGTCAATAGAAATCATCATATGTTCCAAAGAGAAGGAATCAAGAAGGCCAAGAACAAACTGTGACTGAGGTCCATAATTAGCATTTCTTTCAAAAATTTAAATTGTAGGGCTGTAAAAGTCACATTCTGGCCACCGTTTGGGAACTCAGCATTGGGGCCTAAAGCAGCCCGTGTTATTGGGAATAAATCTAATTCCTTGAAATCATCCTTTTCCTTCGATTCCTTCTTTTCTCCTACAGGAGGAAGAGGCACAGAGAAAACCTGACCTGACATAGGCAAAGAGGTTGGAGGTGGAGGCAAAGGGAAATCCTTTTTCAAAGGAGATGGCAGAGAGATAGGAGAAACAGGAGCAGCGGTACCTGGCAATTTTAACATCTGTTGTAACATCTCTAAAATGCGCTGCAAATCAGAATTTCCTTCAGATGAAGGAGGCATTAGCTCTTTTTCCAATTCCTTGTCCTCAACAACCGGGGCGTAAATATGTCCCTCTCTAGGATCATTCCTCTCTAAAGCTTCAGATGCCTCACCTCCTGTGGCAGTATTGCCATGCTCTGAGTCAGTTTCAAGTAACTCTAATGCTTGAGTAATGGAACTACACAAAGTCCACAAAGTTAGAGGCATCGTTTGCCCCCGCTGATGAGCTCGACGCAGGGCTTTAACCACTTGTAACCATTCCTTTCGATTTAACTGCACTTTGTTTTGATATTGAAACCAATAACAATGTTGTTCAACATGGGCAAACAATTGCTTCAAAGTCTTATGTTCCTTAACTAACTTCTACTCCTATAGACATCAACAGTCCCTGGAGTAACCACAAATATTCAGAGGCCAGAGAGGTGGAATTCCCCATAATTTTCCTGTGGGTCCCCTTTTCTTTATTTACCTGCCCGGGGTGTTCCCCCTCCGGTTCCTTGCTCTCGTGGAGCCACGGACCCCGCTCGCTGCGCCAGATGTTGGGGTCTGCGTGTTTCCTAAACAAAGGAATGAACACACAAGACAACACAAGACAAGACAAACATGGCGGCCGCCTCAAATGGCGCACTCCGCTTTATTTTATACAGTCATTTGTGGAATGTTGCCAAGTCACAAGACACATTGTTGTTTTTCTGTCCTTTCCCTGACTTTCTGGATTTTCAAGATGTTTACATATGAACAGGCCCCCAACGCCCTGCTTCGTTTGCGAGAGCAGGACTTATGGGGAACGCCCTGCTTCGTTTGTGAGAGCAGGACTTATCGGGAACACCCTGTTTGTGAGCACGTAGTCCCCTACAACCAGGCTTTAATGCAATGTGCTAAAATGTATTTTCACCAGGTAAAGAAAACTTTTCATATTCCACATTCGAACCATTCACAATCTGGAACCTGCATATTGGGTTTTCTGAGAATGACATCAGAGAAAGACAGACCTTGCCACCCACACTGCCACCAAATTTCAGGACCTTGAAACTTTGGGTTGGAATCTCACAACTCAGAAGGACCCTTCTCTGTATGTTGATTGGAGACCTTAAGGTAAAGGAACCCAGGGAAATTTCTCCCCAGAAGCAGATGGCATCCCAGACATGGACTGGTTTTATCCTCAGATTGCAGATCAATACTTCTCTGCTATCAGGAAACTCTTATTTCTCATTATTTTCCCTTGCTTATGCCTCAATGAACAATAGAACTGAAAATGAGGTCCCTTTTGTTCATTCATAAGGTATACTTTTATTTGTGCAGGATTTTTTAGCCAGCCTTATACGTGGACAACCATATGCCTTGATAGCTAAAATATGAAGGGCCAATGTGGATGAGAAATGGTACCTTTGTTACTTCATAATCAGTCAGAAATATAACATTAGTCTACTCCTGTTAACCTACATCATAGATTAAAGAGAACATTGTCAGAAGGCTTTCAGTCTTCTGGATGGGCATCATGTGTTAGGCCTCCTTTTACATGGTTTTGAGTAAATGAAACAATGATTAGAAATGTATCCCTCATAATAAGTTGTATAGCAGATTATACTGTAAAGGCTATGATCACACAATACATTTTAAATTCTGTTGCTAAACTTGTGCTAAATAATATAATTGCTCTAGTTTACTTACTGGCTAAACAGAGAAGTGGCTGTGCAGTTTTTAATAGTTCCAGTAGCACATGGAGGAATACATCAAGTATTTTAGAGGTTCAGTTATAGGGGATCAACCAACAGGCTGCTTGATTAAAAGAAGTGTATTCTATATAGTTCATTCTTTGATCTATTTGATTTTAGTTGATTTGGTTTATGGAGATTCTGGCTAGTGTACATGCTCCAAACTCTTGGTATTATCTTCCTGATAGTCATAACAGTAGTTTCCCTGGTGTGCTTTATTTTTGCAAAAGCTTTAAACACTTGCATGCAGCCATCTCTAGAATGTCAAGGTCTCTCTTTGACTGTAATGACATAAAATCAAAAGAAGAGATGTGACCATGAGGACACCATAACTCATCAGTGACGTGCTGAGGCCAGGAACCCAAAATGATAGTAACTGAGTGACGCTAAGGCTCTATGTTTTGGTTACACTCTCATCTAAATGAGAACCTTACCAAAAGTGAAGAATTTTTAAAGAAACTTATGGGAAGCCATTGTTTTGGACTGAGCTCATGTACTAGGCCCCAGCAGACTAAACCAAACAAAAATGGAGTCATCTATGCTAAATGTGACATAATCAAACGAAAACTTTAGCAAAACAGATAGATCCTAAAACAGACTGGATTTTGTGTTTCTCTTGTAAATCAGAGATTACAGCACAAAAGTTCACCTCTTCTCTAAACATTTAAAAACTAATCACATAAAGTCCTTGTCCCTACCTTACAAAACCCACTGTTTTGCTATTTCCCAGTGGGATTTGAGAACAAATAAGTGCATTTACAATGGTGACAGAGTGACATCAGTGCTTAAAAGTTTTGGTCTATCAAAACTGAGAGGATGATAAAAAGGGGGGAATAGTTAAAGTAAGTTTAGCCTAAAGCTGCCTCACATATTTTATTAATAAGTTCTGCCTAAAGTTTTCTCCATACTTATCAAACTGTAACCTAAGTGGACATGTAAACTGATGGTAACCTACTCTTGTGCCCATCACCGAGTTTCAGCCAAACAAAGACTGTCAACTGTTCAAACCAATATCAAATAAGCCAAATGCTGAGCTCTACTCAATCTGACTGTTTCTGCACCCCACTTCCATTTTCTGTACATCACTTTCTTTTTCTGTCCATAAATCTTCTACCACGTGGCTGCACTCTGAGACTACTCTGGCTTGGGATGCTGCCTGATATGCGAATCATTCTTTGCTCAATTAAACGCTGTTAAATTTTTTAAAAGGATATGTTTTGGGGCTTTTTATATACTTTTGAATATATGTGTTCTCTTGAGCCTAGCCTCTTTTGCATAATATCATGTTTGTAAAATTTATTTCTGTTGTTGTGTATAGTTGTGTTTCCTTCATTTTTATTGCTTCATAGTGTGATGTTTATATGAATATACTATAATTCTACCATTATACACTTTTTGATGGCTATGTGGGTTTTTTCCTGTTGGGGATGTTATGAATGGTACTGCATATATTTTCTCACATAAAAGGGGTAGTGGAATTGCTGGGTGGTAGGATATGATTTCCTTCAATTTTATTAGGTAATTTCCAAATTATTCTCCAAAGTGATTTTACAAGCTTATACTCTCACCAGGAGAATATGAAGTTCCCTATCTTAAAGTGATTGCTTTCAATATTTTACCATTAAGAATGATACTTTATAGTTTTTTAGATAATTCTTATTGGATTGAATGAATTCAACTTGTTAATAGCACTCTACATGTTTTTAATTGAGAGTGGATGAGAACATTAAAAGAACCAGTTAGTAAATTTAGACTTTTGAAATTTCATCATGCTAGTGGTATTAATCACTCTGAGTTGTTAATTTGTATTTTCTTCATCATGAATATGGTCAAGCACTTCTTCATATAGTTATTGTCCATTTTGATTTTCTTCTTGTGAAGTTTCATTCAAGTCGATTGTTCATTTTTTAAAAATTGGCATTGTTACCTGTTCTTTTTTAAAAATTTATATAGGTTTATTTTATATTCTTGTTGGTTATATGTACAGTAAATATCTATGCTCACTTTGTGACTTATATGTTAATGTTTTTTATTTTTATTTTTTGATGAATAGAAGTTTTAAATATAACTTATTTTAATTTATCAAACATTCTATATTGTCATAAAAATCTCCAACTTTGTCTCTAAATGGCTTTGCTGTTTTCTCTTACAAATGTTGGTGTTTAATGCACCTGGAATTGATGTTTGCGTGTGGTGTATGGTATCCAATTATTTTTCACACTTTCATATTGTTCTATTGCCCTTTATTTAATTTTAAAAAGCCTTCTTATTACATCTTTTCATCACCACAACCTCTGTTCATAAATCAAGTTTCCATATATAAGTGTGTGAAAGTAACATTCTGTGCTTTCTTTTCTGTTCTATCGAGCTATAGTGCCCAATAATTAACTCACCATATTAATTACTACAGCTTTATAATAATCTTGGATAATAAGTTTATATGGTTATTGATATTTGGCAGAGCTTTTTCTACCATCATGTTCTTTTGCAACATTATTCTGGCTATACATGGCCCTTTGAATTTTCATACAAATTTTGGAGTCAGCTTATCAAGTTGTACACAAGAAAAATAGTTGGAAATTTTACTGATATGAAATTTAATCTATAAATCAATTTTTGATAGCTGACCTTTACAATTCATGTCTTTAATTTATGAACACTGTAGTTCTCTCATTTGTTTTGGTCTCCTTTAAATAACTAACAATAAAGTTTTAAATTTTTTCTAAGTTTCTGTTGTGTGTTTTTGTGTGTGTGTGTGTTTTTTTTTTTCCTAGTTATTTGATATTTTGGGACCGTATAAAATATTTAAAAGTTTATAATTTTTTAAGAAAGACAAATTACTTTACATTGTCCTTGTATTTAGCACATATTAGAAAACCATTTTTCATCCTGAGTTTATTTGCAGATTCATTTTTATTTTCAATTTATAAAATCATGTATTCTGTGGATAATGACAGTTTTATTTCTTTCTGACCATTTTACCTCTTATTTCTTTGTACAAATATTCATTTATCCATTTATTTATGACTTACTGAACTACCTAAGACATATGGTACACGGTTTTTATTCATTTATTTATTTTAGACGGAGTCTTGCTCTGTCACCCAGGCTGGAGTGCAGTGGCGTGTTCTCGACTCACTGCAACACCCGCCTCCCGGGTTCCAGCGATTCTCCTGCCTCAGCCTCCCAAGTATCCGGGACTACAGGCACGTGCCACTACGCCTGGCTAATTTTTTGTATTTTTAGTAGAGATGAGGTTTCACCGTGTTGGCCAGGATAGTCACGATCTCCTGACCTTATGATCCGCCCTCCTCAGTCTCCCAAAGTGCTGGGATTGCAGGCATGAGCCACCGCGCCCCGCCTTGGTACACTGTTAAATAGAAATGGTGATAGCAACATTCTTCTCCCACTCCTGTGTTGAGAAAGTTGACTTCAGGATATATAAAACAAGGCCAACTTAAAAATCATTTTTTATGTTGACTTGGAATGCAATGAATTCCAAACTACTTAAGTTAATGAAACCATCTATGTTTGAAATCACCAAATGTATGACTTCCTTCATTCTTTATGAACTCTTTGCTAACTCAGAAGTGCTTTGACTATTAACTTTTTTATTTTTACTGCTTTTAATTAGCCTTTCTCAGTTATACTTGCATATGTCAAATTTTTAAATTTTTAGATAATACTGAAATTTATGAAAAAAATTTGGACTGTTTTTTACATGTCTGCATTTTTATAGAGTATACTTATATATTCTATGTAGGTATCTGTGAAGGCAAATAGGTATAAAGCTACATAGTAACTACAAGCTCCTATTAAGAGGAACAGAGCTTAAAAATTCCTTTAGGATGAAATGGTGGTAGTTAGAAATGCCTTTCTGATCTAGGCACCAACCCAACATTAATATAGTAAGATAGGGGTAAGGAACGAAAAGCTTATTGTATAAGGATGTGATTTTGGAGAGGGTGGTACTATTTTCACAAGGGCGACATAAATTTAATAATTGATTTGAGTACGTATGTAAATTATTTAGGTGGTTGCCTCATCTTCTCCCTATTAGAGTAATTTTAAAGCATGAGAGGTTTCTCACCCACCCTTATGTGAAGAGACTGAAGATTTTTAGACATGTTCCAAAGACAAAAATCTATAGACTTATGTTTAAAGACTTAGAATTAATCCTGGGGGAAAATATACATATATTATTGGTCATCCTTACATTTTGTGAATACTGTTCTTCAGTTGCTAAAAGATGACGATTATCTCCCCATACTGCAAATGATCCAAACATTTTATTCATAGATAAGAGAAAATGTACCATAATTCAACATGGTTCAAGGAGTTAAAAGCTCTGTGACTGCCTCACCCCAGCCTACAACCTAATGTTTTACGCAAAATCTGAGTTTAATTATATACTGCATTTGTTGTCAAACATACTGCCAGATAAGAAAGAATAAATGGCTCAGAAGGCAGGACTGCATAGCCTATTCTGGTTGGTGATAAAAGCAACATCCATTATATGTATTATTATTTTTTTAATATAAAGGGAAACATAGAGCTGTGGTTGTCGAAATTAAAAACATAAAATTGCCAATATTTTACATTCACTGAAATGATTTTACCTATCACTAATAAACATTTGGGAATATAATATAGTTTAGAAATAGATTTACATTTAAAAAGAAATATTAGACACTAGAATAAAATATATTTTAGAAATATATTTAGATTTAAAAAGAAACATTAGATATCATATTAAATAACTTTCTTTTAGCTAGATGAAAAAAGTTGCCAAAGTTGTCTCCTCAATTTGGAGCAAATCTAATCATTTGTTTCAGTTCTTGCCATTCCTTTAATTAGATTATTTGTATGTTTGCTTTATTTACCTAACAAGAGTTGCTCTGCTGGTTCAACAATTCATTTTACAAGTGACTACAGACACAGATTGAGCTTCACGTCTATGTCTTCCTCACTCTCAAGTATCTCTACTACTTGCTTTTCTGGGGGAATTATATAGAGTATTATGTTTTATGTATAATAGCTCAAAACACAAAGTATTTCTTTTCATAATGGTCTTTCTTTAACACTTTTATTCTCCTCCAAATATACTTCATTTGGTGATGCCTTTTAATTTGCACTTTCTTTTCTGTTTCTGTTCTGAGTTAGTTAATGCTGAGGTTGTACAAGTCAGATAATATTATCTCTACTCCTATAACTGGTTTGCCTACTTAATCACATTAACCAGGCAATTCTGATAATCTTTCTTTTCCCTGAGCACACAAAAACACACGAACAAGCACACACACACACACACACACGTGTGTGCAAAAAGACACTTAGTTTATGTAAAGCATCAAATTGATATTTGGTATAAGTTGGACACCACCATAGAGGAAAGGTTAAAATCAAGGTGAAGTTATTGGTTCTGGGTTGGCAGAGGATAACTACATTGATTCTCTTTTCTCTTTGGATGTTATCCTCTATTTCTAACAACAGAAAATAATTTCATGGTTAGAAGAAAACCAGATGTGTATTTTCAATAATTTGATTAACAAATACATACTATATGCCTTCTATGATCTCAGGTCTGTGGTAGATGTAGCTACTTGGGAAAAGCAGATGGAAAAAAAAGGATGTTATATGTAAAGAATAATGAGTTTGTCTGGCATGTAATAGTTATACTTGCAAACACAATGCACTTTTTTAGCATATGTTGTGACATGAAGGCGGAGTGGGGGCATGGCTATAGAAGAATGATGAAGCATGATTACTCCAAAGATCTTTAATGAGGTTTGAAAATGTGATTTTCCATTCTAACATGACTTTTCAGATGATAACGACTTGTTCAAAACCTATGAACAACTTTAGAGATACTAAAACATATTGCTATTTAATAAAATAGTTTCAAAAGGGTTTTATAAATTTAAACCTTGATAAGCAATACTGAGAGTGCCTGTTTTAACTATCGCCTCACCAATATTGACACTTTCTTCAGTGTTACTAATTTCATGGGTGAAAATAGTATCTCACTAAAATTGTATCTTAGCCAGTTACTTTAGACATTGTCATTGTCATATGTCTGTTGTCTAGTTGTTTTATCCTTTTTTGTTCTTTTATAGTTGTCTGTTGTTATGTTTTCCCAAAAACTACTTTTGCCCATGTGCTCTTGTATTGATTTGTGTGACCTCTTTATATAAAAACAAATAATGTACCAAATGATTTGGCATAACAGATGTGAATATTTTTCAGGTTTTCCTTCAAAATTTCATTTGGCTAATAGAAATAAATGAGTCAAATGTTAACATAGTTAAATTCATTGAGCTTTAATGTTTTATTTATTCTATTTTAATGATTTTTTGAAGTTCAACAATTTTATCCCTTATAAAATCACATAAGTTCATTAAAGACAATTTGGAATATCCAAAAAAATAGAAGAGTAAAAAAAGTTTTCTTTTGCTATTGCTATTTTCTGCCTTTTAGAACGATGCATTCTGGTTCATTCTGTTAACAGCATATGATATAATAACTGCTCTTTCATGTCATGTTTCTTCCTGTCATGTCATACAATTCATTTATTAAATAAACATTTATTTATCATCATTAAATATCGGCCACTTTTCCAGGTACTGGAATGCAGCTGTGAACAGTCTTTGATCACATGGAAAATACTTTCTAGTGATAGTATGGTGGGGGACAAAAACACATATCAACATAAAACATACTGGGTATTTTTTAGTGCTATGAAGAAAAGGAAAGACAGTTAAGGAATAGTAACAAAGAGGTTTGGAAGAAGGGGTTGCAATTTAGTACAGGGTTTGAGGAAAACCCTTATTTGGTGATACTTTAGCAGAGATCTGAGTGAAATGACAGAATGAGAGAAGAGAATCCCAGGCAAAGGGACAGAGCAGGAACAAAGGAGCTGAGATAGGAATGTGCTTGACGTTTCAGAGAACAGTGAAGTGACAGTGTGACAAGAGTGGCATGAGGGAGGGGAAGAGCGGTAGGAGATTTAATCAAAGAGGTAAGGTCACAGTAAGAACTTTGAACTTCATCGAATATGAGATAGGCTGCCATTGATCATTTAGAGGGAGAAGTTACATGATATGACTTGTAAAGATTCACCTTGGTAGTTTTGTGGAGAATAGACTATAGGAAGAAAACAAGGAGAGCTGGAAAACCTGTTAGGAGATGATCAAAATAATCTACCGTAATAAATAGCCTATCTTAATAGGCTACATAATGGCCTACATAAATAACCTATATTAGAGAATTAGAGGTGAGGGTGGTTTGGACTGGGAGGTTGCCAACAGAGGTGATACAAAATTCTAAAATTTTGAATATATATTGAAAACTTAGCCATCGTGATTTCCCGACAGAGTGGACTCGGCGGGCATGAGAAGAAGAAAGGAGTAAAGAAAAACTCCAAGGCCTTTGGCCTAAAAACTTCAAGAAAAAAGCTGACATTTACTGAGATGAAAAATATTCAAGGACGGAGGAATAAGTTTGGAACGTGAGGAGATAAGAGTTCAGTTATTACAAGGTGTTTGTAATTATAATTTTAAATAGTTTTTCTTTATTGAAAATATTCTACACTTCAGCTTGCTATGGTGGGAATATTTGTGTATTTCCAAAATTCATGTTAAAATCCTAATGTCCAAAGCAGTGATATTAGGAGGTAGGGTCTCTTGGGAGGTGATTAGAGAATGAGGGTGAGGTCCTCATGAATAGAGTTGATATCCTTACAAAAGAGGCCCAAGGGAGCTTGTTTGCCCCTCCCACCAGGTGAGACTGCAGGGAGAAGGCATTGTCTATGATCAATAGGCCCTCACGAGACACCTAACCTGCCTTGATCTTGGATTTTTTTTTTTCATAAACAAAAGTGGTCTTTAATGATTTCAGACGTAATCAGCACAATTCAGATGATTCAGTGAATGGGGACTAATCTCCTAACGCAGTAAGGAAAAGTTTAAATTAATTCTGTCAGTTTGGTACTGTATTTCCATATGATACCTCCAACCCCGGTATTGATTTGTATTTTTAAGGTAATGTCTGTATTTTACTTCTTATGGATGCATTTATTTTTATATTTTAAAGAAACTGATTTTCTCTAGATGAATCCAGAGTACTGTAAATCCTCAGTACCACCAAGAGCATCTTCCTACTCCTTTTTTTGTTTTTTTTTTTTTTTTAGAATCTTGGTAACTCCTGATCCCAGATTGTATCTTTTTAATTATTATTATTATTTTTTATTATTATACTTTATGTTCTAGGGTACATGTGCACAACGTGCAGGTTTGTTACATATGTATACATGTGCCAAGTTGGTGTGCTGCACCCATTAACTAGTCATTTACATTAGGTATATCTCCTAATGTTATGCCTCCCCTCTCCCCACACTCCACAACAGGCCCCGATGTCTGATGTTCCCCTTCCTGTGTCCAAGTGATCTCATTGTTCAATTCCCACCTATGAGTGAGAACATGCGGTGTTTGGTTTTCCGTTCTTGTGATAGTTTGCTAAGAATGACGGTTTCCAGCTGCATCCATGTCCCTACAAAGGACACGAACTCATCCTTTTTTATGGTTGCATAGTATTCCATGGTGTTAACCTCCATAACTGTGAGAAATACATTTTCGTTGTTTATAAACTACCAAATTTATGGTATTTTGTAATAACGGCAGAAACTAAGACAAGCCTCTGGAACAGTGTTTCTAGATTAGAAGTTGCAAAATGAGAGCTTGCAGGCTGCCACTTGTTTTTGTATTGCCACAGCTACAAAAGGGTTTTACAGGTGAACATATTTACAATTGATTTGATGATTGAGTGATTGAGAACACTAACTTTGAACCTTAATTAAGTGAAATATAACCCACTCAAATTCTACTCTGTAGGATAATTTTATTATAGTATTCTTTTCTTCTCAATATCATCACTATATTTTGAATTTCGTCAAATTTAACATTTGTGGAGATGTGTTTTTTCTTGTTATATGAAAGCCTGCATAATATCCTTGATGTTTTCTCTTGGCCCACAATGGCTGCAATATTTGTTATCTGGGCTTTTATATAAACAATTTGCTGACTCCTGTTCTAGAAAAAGTATGCATAAAAATCTCCTGGGAGCTATGAGAAAAAAAATGTAGATTTCTGTTCTTCAACTCAACATCACCACTGCTACATCAAATTTGATTCAGTAAGCCAAGGGTGAGTCCTAGGAATCCAAATTTTAGCAAATACTACCATTGATTCTGATACACTTTGAAACACAGTTTGAGAAACACAAAAATGTTGAACAGGTTTCAATACTGTCATTTAACTAAATGTGGGCCAGTGCTTCCCCACCAGCATGCCGGTAAATATTAGTTCATCACAAAGATTTTACTGGAGTGAATTGCCACAGGGATTACACTTGCGTATGGTTCTGTCCACTTGCCCAATCACCTTTCTTTGGACCATAGACTTGTTTGGGAACCAAAGCTTTGTTTTTGGACGAAGAGGTCTGTGTTTCCTAATTTGAGCCCATATGATAATTGATGTGTTGTTAGTCCTGGGATCCTTGTATTTGTTCTTATCTCCCTTTCTATATCATCTTTATTATTATTTATATATGTATGCAGGTATATATGCATGCATCCACCCTCAAATTCATCCATCCATTGATCCATTCGTCCATCCAATTTCCTTACAAACATGAAGATTTTAACTTGACTATATTTAGAACAGTCCTCCAGCCCAATTGCCATGCACATCCTGAGTTTTTAATAGGTATGATCTACCATTTGTGCCATAGAAAATTTAAAAAATTTACCAATGAACCTTGGAAAGAGCAAATTTTGGATGTCTAACTCAGTACAAACAGCAAAACATAGGGAGCTTTAAAACTCAAACCATTATAACACATTTCAGAATCATTGTTATTATAAGTTAAAAATTATTGCTTTAAAAAAAAATTATTGCTTTAATACCTTAATGATTGTAGGAAGTTCTGGAGCTTTTAGGTAGTACATATGAAATTAAGCAAGCAAGCAGTAATGTATCTTCTGAGATAATTTCTAGCATTAAATACGGACACTTTTTAATGAACTTTCAATGTGTGCCACAAGTTTGTATTTCCAAGGGCCAAGTCTTTCTTTTTGCCACCTTTTCTACATTCTCATTGTTTCTTGGGATCTACATTGATGGTGCAACAGAGAAACATGACTCCCCTTTCAGAGTTGTTATGAAAGATTTCCATGACTTTTTTTAAAATCCTTTTTGTATCTAATCATCACCTTTACAAATTTCTGTGAGGGCTCTCTCTTTAGAGAGAATGTATTAACTAGTATCTGACACAGACATGTTTTCCATTTTTTCAACTGTAAAATTCATTTTTTTTTTGCATTCAAAATGTGTATTCAATTGATCTGAAACTCCTCTCTGTTTAAATTATGAATTCTTAATACTGACTTAAGTTATTTAATATAACGTTCTTAATTATTCACTAAGGAATTTTTTTAGGGACAGATTCCATATTGTTTTATGTATTGAGTAACATTTGAAATTTTATCTAACAACTTGAACAATAGATAACCTTTGCATATATAGCAAGATAAACTGCTTTACCAGACAAGGTTAGCAATACTCTAAAAACGTATGTTCCAAGATCAATTAAAACATAATTGTCACGACCCCAAGTTCTCAGCCCCAGATTCCAGTGAAAATTTCAAGCAAGCAATTACTTCAATCAGAAACTCAGCTTAAATGATATTTATGATGAAAATTGCTGCTGAGGGGAGGTTGTAGTCCTGTTTACCAGTTTATGTATTACCTTAAAATGTACTCAGGAGATATTTTTGTCCTTGACCATTACAATAAATTTTATACATGCAGCTCTCACAATCTAAAGATAATACAAACAGTACTCAGTAGTCTGAGAAAATTATTCTGCCTAAAGTAAAACTGTTTTTCATTTTGGAGACTAAAATAAGAGACATACCTAGTTTATACTTTTTCATCCTTTCACGGTTTGTTTCACTTATATCAAAATATAATAGAAGTTTCAGAAAAACATATCTTCCTACATAATTTTACTCTTTAACTGAGAGGGTTCACACTATTGCAATATGTCTCCATGAAACAAGTAGATAATTTCATTGCCTATGTTACACTTCAGAAGTATTGGGCAGTTTCTCTTAGCAATATCTCTTGCTATGCTTGGAGTATGATTTCATACCACAAAATTTATCCCACATTAGCAATATATATTTCTAGATATATTCCCTAGTCTTTGCTATTCATATGCTTCAGCACATTTATACATTATGAAACCACAATTCCAAACAGACCCTATGGCTTTGTCGTTGGTTTAATTCGCATCTTTATGAAATTTACATTTTTTAAAAGAATATCTTTAGCTAAATACATTCACTCACACCTAAACAGTAGACAAGTTTCCCAACATGTACAACTTACCATGCAAGTCCTGAAGCTTTGTCTCACCGAATTGTACAATATCAAACACATGCACATCTAATAGCTACAAATAAATTTCTGAGCTGATGTTTAGACAGACTATATAATCCAGAAATACCTCATGTATTTTTGAATACTCAGCAAGGATGGGATTGAGATTCAGTGAGGGAGGTAAGAGAGTGGACGGAAGTAGATTAGCACCAATAATTATTTAAGCAAATTCACTTACAAATGAAATACTCCTGAGGCTTAGTGTCACTGTAGTAGTCAAATCAGTGATAAAAATAACCATACAAATTGAATACAAACGGTTTGTGATGTTTTACCTTCAATTAAGTATCAAAATAGGCAGAATTTTAATGCCTTTACAGTATTTACACTTCTAACATTTAAATTACTATTTATTTCTGTACATCCTTTCTTTTTAATTCTTCTTGACTTAATTTGCAACTCCCCTATTTTTTAAATTCATCAATAAAATAGGAAACAAATTATTCATCCTGACTTGCTTTGCTCTGTAACAATCTTTAATGTAATAAAACTGCCCTTTGAGACAAAAAGACTAAAGTAGGTTCTTCTTTCTTTATTTATAAATATTAATATATGATAGATTTTTGTGCAATAAGACCATTTACTGATATACTCTGGGCTTCCTGAGACACTGAAAAAGAAATATTTGTAAATTCCTCTCTGTATTTGTTTTAGTCAGGGATTTAGTCTGCTCAATATCCTCAGAGAGAGGTGACTTAAAAAAAGTTGGCTGTCATTCTGTGTAAATTCGCTTACATTACTTTTTAAAATACTGATTTGTAAAGTTCTTGATTTTTCAAAAGCATAATTTATCCTTTTAGAAGTTTCAATTCAATCACGAAAGGATGTAAAATTATTTAGTTTACATAATAGAAGACTTATTTTTTCATGCCAACATCTTGTGTTTCACTTACATTAGCTCTAAAACAGAGCCAGTCATGCCATACAATATCAGCACTCATCCCTTATCAGCACTCATCCTTATCTCCCTTAAGCACTAAATAATTTTTAAAAATAAATAAACTGTGAAGTTCCCAAATTTTGATGAGAAATTTAGTGAGTAAACCGATCTTTTTTTCTACCAAATGGGAGATATTTTGAAGTTGACTGCGACTTTTGAGGGTGAAAGTATTTGGAGTTAGTTTTTTAAAGTTTTATAAGAATGATATCTTCAGTATTGGTACTTTGAATTCATCAGGGCTTTATTTTCTCATCTTTCCAATGGTAGCTAGATGATTTTTAAATACTTACTGTGATTCCCTGGAACCAAGAGGGATACATTAACTCTGATGAGGCTGCAAGGAATCATTTGTTAAGTTACATTTCATGGGCAGTAAATAAAACCCTAAAATGTGTAAGAATTAATTCACTTCAAATGAGCATGCTCTTGTATCTCAAGGATTATTGTGGTCATACTGTTGGATTCAGGAGCACGACTTTGTGAAATAGCATTGGACTCGATGGAGCACCCCATTAACTTATAAAAAGTGTTGCTCTACAAATAGACTGTTTGATTTAAGTTATGCCAATTATTAGAAGCTTTGTCTGTTCAAGACAGGCTCATCAATCAAGTATGAAACACAAAAACAATGAAAAAACGATCATGAGAGGAAGGAAAGCATTGAGAAACCTTAACACTGTAAGCACTAGTCTATGTAACCAATAACACTATGTATAAGCACCAGTCTATGTAACCAATCATTTCTCAATTATTTCTTCATAAGATGGGCTTTAATACAAATGGCTTATTCTGTAATAACTCATTTCTTTGATCAAATATTGAGGGAATTGAAAAGCAAACAAATGGAGGGGTATAATTCAGCTTATGAATTCATTCATTCCACAAATATTTGTGGAATGCCTCCTATATTCCAGCTATTGTCATAAGTGCTGAAAAAACTTGTTTTATCTGTCTGCAGTCATATATTGATACATTTCTAATTATTCCCTTAAATTAGGCCACTTATTTATAGGGAAGAGGGTATTCACTCCATTCCTCTCTCCCCTTAAAAAAATATTGTAACTTTTTCCCACTGGGCTAAAGATATCACTTACATGTGTAATATTTTCTTTTTCTCCTTCACCATTATTACTAGATAGGCAGCAGTATGTGCCAACTTCTTGTACAAAAAAGCCTCCTCAAAATAACCTTGACTGTGATGGCTTGCAATTACAAACCAATATTTTTAGTTTTCTTCTCCTTGGGTACATTTAAAGTTTATACAAGTGACTGTTTTGAAAAGCCAAACAGAACAAAACAAAATTTGTACTAAATGGTGCATTCTTAACCTAACTATTTAATTTGTACTAATTATCTTGTGATAAAAGAAATGATGAGCAAAAGTACAGGATTGAAAAACTACCCTGGTGTTTACATTCAAATAGAGAATATCTTGCCTTTATATTTTCATTTTGATTTTCACCAACGGAATTTACAGTGTTTTTTTCAACAGTTTATCAAAGCACTAAACATATATATTTTATCTGTTCTTAGGCATATTTTAATTTCTTCTTTTCTTTACACTGGCTAGCTTTTCAAAAATAGTAATAGTTTAAATCCATTGTTCCAAAAATATACTAAATGCTTTTATTTGATAATTTCTACATTATAGATACCTGTCTAGATTTATATTGAATCAAAGCATTTGTAAAGGCTGCAGGCTAACACTGATACTTCAGGTTTATAAATTTAACTGAAGACTGGTAATGGGTAAAAACAAATCGAGAGTATATATGATAAATAATTACCAACATAAACATTTTAAATTTTATTTGTAGTTTCAGAGTTTTGATATACGTTAATAATCACAATGGTGTAAAGCAATTTGGCTCAGAAAAATGAAAAATAAGATTTGTTTTTAGTTTTCCATTTGTCAATCTAAATGCAGAGTATATCTTGAAAGTATTCCAAAATTTTGATACATATATCAATATGATGTGCACATATTTTTTTCATCAGATTTAAGCTTTTGCAAATTATATAAATTTTTTTGCAGTCATGAATTAATAACGGTTTTAAGCAAGTGATGTTCATCATGGCATTGTTTACGCATGTAAATATGTGAAAAATCACACAAATTAGATTCAGTAGCAAACTGTTTAGATAAATTATAATATGTTAACACAAGGGAATACTATGCAGTCACTAAGATGATGATAGAGATGGATATTTATTGTCATGAAAAGATGATTATGGTTCAGTTTTAAATTAAAAATACAGAACAGTAAATATAGTATGGATTTTTGGTCAAAATGTTTGTGTATACATAGGAAAAAATACAAAAAGATATTTACACATTGAAAACGTTCATTGTGGTTATTTCTGAACTGTGGAAATTTTACTTCCTTCTGCACTGTGTACATTTTTTACAATGAGCATGTGTTACGTTTATAATCAATAAAAACAGTGATTTCCATTTTGAAAATATTTGAAAACGAATAAACCTGTAATTTGTAGATAAACAAATACATAGAAACAGCTTATTGTCATTATTTTATGGTCAAAGAGCTAACAAAAGTGTTAACAAAATTATTTATTTACATTGTACTATGTATGAAAATGAAGATTTGTATATAAGGTAATAAAACTGACAGTAGAGGCAAAAACATATTCTAATGGTCAAATCTGTGGCATAAGTGAATCATATTATAAAAAAGTAATTATTAAATTTTACATAAATTAGGTATTTTCTTCTTCCTAAAAGGACTTGAACAGGTATATATTTTTAAAAAGGTAATACAAAAAATAGAAAAATAAGTGTAATATGAATGGAAGGCCGGCAATGAGGAGAACAGGAAACCACAAGTGAAATGTAGAGAATCTCTAATTTAGAAATTACAGGCTAATTAATGTAACTGCAATATTGAACAAAACCTTTTTTTTTTTTTTTGAATTTTCAAGCAGCCAAGACATAAAGAAAACCATATTGGTTTCACAGTTCTCATATAATAGCTGGAGGCATATGACTTAATCCAAGAGACAACCTATTCCTTACCTTTGAAACATCTGTGAACATTATCAAAAGGATACACTCAATAATTTACAAGAGATAACAAGTTTAATAGAAGGTGTTCTTCCAAGAAGTTTTTCAACATCATTCTGTGGATTATTTGCCTTTTATATTGACAGTTGATAAAAGCTGAAGGTAAAAGATTAAATTATTTATAGGTAAAGGCAATTCAGTGCAGTTATTCATTTTTCTTGTTAATTTAACATGATCCAAGTACATGTACTAAGGAATTTAGAAAAATGGATGGTAGGAGTGGTACTGAAAGTATCCTCAAATACCAAATCTTTAGGAAAGGTTTTTAAGATGCAATTCTTACTTTAAATAGCCACTGCCTTAAGTGTTAATTTTCTAAGTGACTAATTGAGAAAACACCAATATGCTTACTTATTTGGGCAAGAAGTTAATACAACCACTCCCAACAATTAGTCAAAAGTATTATCAAGTCTGTAGTATGTTCACAACATATTAAAAAATGAAACAAGAATACAAATAAATAAAGAAAATAAAATAAATTTCACGTTAAAAAAATTCATTTTGCATAAAAATTTTAAGTGAAATTATGCAGATGTTAATTGGATCACATATGATTTTCCCTGCTGTACTGACTTCTCAAAAAGCAAGTTAGAACTTTTCACTGTGATAGATTCAGAAGAACCATGTTGACAATATTTTCATGAAAAATAATAGAGTATTATTGAAATAAGAAGCGAAATATACTCAATCAATTGCCTCACCTTGACTGTTCAGGAAAAAAAAAGTGGAGGAATACACTTTATTCTACATATTTCTAAGGATATTACATCAAAAAAATACAAAACGACAATTTTACAATTAGAAATTATGTTCCATTCTAAATTGAACAGTTTTCTAGTTTTGCATTTTTTTTTCAAAAGAAAGAATTCACTTTAAAAAAAAAAAGAAACTTGTGAATTAGCATAAAATAACCCCTTATCACAAAGGAGCCCAAACTAAGGAGGCACCAACTAAGGCTGAAACGAACTGAGCATTCTTATTCTCAGCACCTGCGCCTGGCCTGGCCCAGGGTGACGTGCAGGGGCTTGGAGCCCACTACGCGGCCATTCATCTCATCCACTGCTTTGGTAGCCTCTTCAAAAGAGGAAAAGCAGACCACACCAAATCCTTTGCCTTGCCCCACTTCCATCATCACTTTGGCCCGACTAATTGATCCAAAGGAAGAAAATTCCTCCTTCAGTTTTTCATCATTGATTGTCTCATCCAAGTTCTTAATATAGATAGGCACCCCTGGGGGCCGACTTTTTTCTTTTAACCTCAGCCGTTCAAATCTCCGCCTCAACTCAGCCAGGCGTTCAATTTTCTTCTGTGCTCGCCCTACATAGAGGACTTTTCCATCGATGGACTTTCCATGCAAGTCTAGCACAGCCTTTTGGGCAGCCTCGTGTGTCTCATATCTCACAAATCCAAAGCCTTTAGATTTCCCACTGGCATCTCTTATTACTTTAACACTCTCAGTTGGCCCATATTCACAGAAAAGTTCCTTCAGTTTTTCGTCATCTATGTCGTCTCCAATGTTTTTAACGAAAACATTGGTGAAAGTTGCTCTATCCCTGGTTCTGACCTCAGCCGCCCGCTCTTCTGGGAATTTGAATCTGCCAACATACACCTGGCGGTTGTTGAGCCGCACTCCATTCATGTGCCAGATGGCTCTATTGGCAGCGGCCAGGCTGTCAAAGTGCACATAGGCATAACCCTTAGAGCCGTTGTCATCACATACGACTTTGCAGGACAGAATGTTCCCAAAAGCAGAAAATAAGTAAAACAGGGCCCTATTGTCTATGGATTTGTCCAGGTTTTTGATGAATATATTTCCCACTCCAGACTTTCTTAAGCGGTCATCTGGCTGAGACCACATAAGGCGGAATGGCTTTCCATTAATCAAATCAAAATTCATGGTGTTCAAGGCCCACTCTGCATCCGCGGGAAAGCGGAAGTTAACATAGCCATAGCCCAGGGGGCTGCGGGTCACCGGATCACGGCAGATTCGGGTGAATCGCAGAGGGCCAGCAGGCCTGAACTTCTTATAGAGCATGTCCTCGGTGACATCTGGGTCCAAGTCACCCACGTACAGAGCGGCCTTGAGATACTTCTTTTTCTTGCCAGCAGGATTAGGCTCCCCGCTCCCCATCTCTCTGAGCACTGGGAGGAGGTTCTCTTTGAAGAGAAAAAAGGCTGCTTTCTCTAAGCTATGGGCCAAACAGCTGTTCAGGAACAGAAAAAGCCAAGGCAGGCAAAAGGAAGCTAAAAGCAGACTCAGAATCACTGTCGAGGCTGAGAAAATGAAGTTCAGAAACAGCTGGTCAGCAGGCTCAGAACAAACACATCAGACAAAAAGGCGCCCCAAATACGAATCTATTCTCCCTGCGGGGACTTAAAATTGTCACCCGTTCAGATTTAAAATCAGTTTCAAAAGCCAGTACCGGAAACGTAATTTTCCTGTCCCCGTGAAATTGTGAGAAGCCACCAAGCAGCTGGCTGGCTCCCCACAACTAGCATTGCAGGCAGAGGCCTCCCGACCCGTTTTCTGCATAAATACAGGCCTAAAGCTCCTCTTGGTTTAAAATGATATCAACAAGGGCAGGGACCGAGCGCGTATTCCTCCGCCGGCTGCCTGGCCAGTCTCGGGCTGGCTAGCCTTTCGCTAAGGCCTCTCCGCACTCAGCGTCTGCGAACGGGTACACTAGACACTTGGTGCGATAAGACCGGCAGGCAGGCTGCAGGCAGCGGATAGGACACAGAGACAGACAGACAGACACACGCGCGGGGGATCGAAGACCGCCCAGATACCCAAGATGCCCACTGGGTACGGACCGAGTGAGGCGCGGTGATTTCAGCAGCCTGAGGCTCGAGGCAGGTCCGGAGAGACTGACTGGCAAACGCGCAGTGAGTGGGTCAGCTCTGACGCGAGGCGGGTCTGGCCAGATGCGGGGCGGAGTCAGCGAAGAAGGGCAGATGCGCGGCGGGCGGTCCCAGCGCAGACCGATGGGCTGGGGTTTCTCTCCGCAGGACAGTCCAACGGAGGGACCAAGAGCCAGTAGCAGTGATAGGGAGGGGGGACGGGCGGGGCGCGAGAAACCCGGAACCGTGCTAAGTAACTTCCCGCTTCCTCTATGCCAAGATTAAAAAACAGAAAGAAAGAGAGAAAGGGAGAGAGAGAGAGAGAGAGAGAGAGAGAGAGAGAGAGAGAGAGAGAGAGAGAAGGAGAGAAAGAAAAATGTAAGATGGCTTTTAGATGTTTCTTATATTTTAAATGTTATTTATTAATTAAAATACTATATTTAAGCTGAACATCTAAAAATCACATAAGAAGATGATGACCTGGGCAAAAATAATAAGTTTTAAAAAACTAATTATCAATTTAATTTTAGCTTAGGGAAAAAGATAGGTTGCATACTTTCCTGAGTACATTGGAAAGTCAAAGTTTACAACTGCCCTGGCTTCCCAGTCCAGTGCTAAAGGATCACAGGGTCAAGTAGAACACAGGGTCATGTTGCCTTTGGCCTTTAGCCTTACTTTATTAATCTCCAACATAATGGTAATGTTTTCCCCAGGTGGTAGGCAAAGAGATCTTTTCTCTGATCCCATAATACTCAGGTTTTAATGATTGGAGAGCCATATAAGGGCTTTTGATGGTGTTTAGTGCCACAAAACGTTGAAACTGTTGAGCTGCCGCGAAAATTACATTTACAAAATCTCAGTTAAAGAGATAAAAGCCACAGAACCAATACAAAATATATAATTAATATTTATAGATGAAATAAACTTATTAAGATGTATGCACTTTACACAATTGTGAATTTCAGCTTGAGTTGTCAACTTGAAACCCTTGCAGGAAACAGTGCCATCAGAATGGACTCAACTCAGCGGTTTCTCAACAATATCTTTCTTCAGAGTATTTGAGAAACCCTTGTGGAGAGAAATTTTGACCGTGTTTTCAGAAATTCACTGATATCTAGCATACACAAACAACACTTCAAGGAGCTCCTTCCACAATTTCTACCGCTCCAGAAAAATCCAAACAAAACATCTATCACTACTCTTAGGCTGGAAAAGATCCTGGGAAAAAAAGAGTGCAAGAGAAGGACATTACCTTAGTGGGTGTTTTCCTAATAAGTCCTCAGAAAAAGAGGCTAAATTAACGTGTTGATTCACTTTATACATTTTACAGTGTCTATTAGACTGTAGAATTGAGACATTAAACTTCATTATTTACTCAGAAACTTAGTAATTTACTTTTTTTTTTTTTTTTTTTTTGCTTGCTTTCTAGTGTCTTTGGTTAACTAAGACATGGAGATTTTGAGAAAAGGCAAATATGAACAATGATATTGTAGACTAATAAATTGCTTTTTCACTGTGACCAGAGTGACCAACATGTGGAAACACTTGTGAACATCTGCTTAGTTCATTGCATTTTAAATCTATTTTTATAAACATATTTGCTTATATGCATAATTAACAATGGGTTAGAATTCTAGTCTATTTTTGACTTTTCTCATTTTTAAAATTGCCTTATTGAAAATAGTAAAATAACAACATAAATCCAATTCCCACAATCTCATCATTGATTCAAATCAATGTTTTCATCTGTTCCTGTAACCAACTAAATGTTGTCCATATTCAAATTTATTTGTACATATTTTCTCTAAGATTATAATTAGAATTGATTTGTTAAAATACACATTTTCAAAATAATCACATCTCTACACTTACCACTTCCATTCAACATAGTACTGGAAACCTTAGGCAGAGCAATTAGGCAAGAGAAGGAAATAAAAGCATCAAAATCAGAAAGGAAAAAAGTAAATTAATCTTTATTTGCAGATGGCATGATGTTATCTGTAGAAAACCCTAAAGTCTAATATTCTTAAAATCTCCATACTATCCAAATTGATCAATATAATCCCTATCAAAAACCCAATGACTTTTTTTTTTTCTTACAGAAATAGAAAAAAACAACCTAAAATTCATTTGGAGCCACAAAAAGAAGCAAACAAACAACAACAACAACAACAACAACAACAACAACAACAAAAAACACCCTGAATAACCAAAGCAATCTGAGAAAGAAGAAAAAAGCTGGAGACACCATTCTTCCTGATTTCAAAACATATTACAAAGCTACAGTAATTACAACGCTATAGCACTGTCATAAAAAACAGACGTATAGGCCAATGAAGCAGAATATAGAGCCCAGAAATAAACTCACACATGTACAGTTAACTGGTCTTTGACAAAGGTGCCAAGAAAACACAATGAAGAAAGTATTGTCTCTTTCACAAATAGTGTTAAAAACTTGGATATATGTAAAATTGGATCCTTATCCTACACTGTACACAAAAATCAACTCAAAATACAGACTTTCAACCTAAGATCCGAAACTATACAATTTTAGAAGAAAACTGGGTAAGAGCTTCCTGACATTGGTGTTATCAATGACTTCTTGTATATGACACCAAAACACAAGCCAAAAAAATATATAGAAAAGTGAGACTACATCAAATTAAAAGGCTTCTGCACAGCAAAATAAACAATCAACAGTGTAAAAGCAACTTACAGAATGGGAGAAAATTTTTGTAAAACAAGTATTTGATAAGGGGTTATCATCCCCAAAATAAAAGGAACTTTTACAACTTAATAGCAAAAACAAAGAAAAAACTTGAATAGCCATCTCTCAAAAGAAGGAATATAAATGGCTAATGAGTAAATGAAAAGATGCTCAACATCATAATCATCATTGAAATGAAAATCAAACCCTTAATGAGATGTCACCTCACATCTGTTGATATAGCTATTATAAAAAATCAGAAAGTAACTAACGTTGGCCAGGATGTGGAAGAATTGGAATCCATCACTGTTGGAGGCAATGTAAAGTGGTGCAACTGCTGTGGTAAACAGTAAGGAGGTTCTTCAGAAAGTTAAAAGTAGAAATTTCGTATGAAACAGCAATCCTACTAGGATTACTAAATCCTTACAAGGTAACATGTAACCCTACTCCTGCAATCTGCCAACATTCATGCTCTCTACCCCTCCCCACACACAAGTAATTGAGTTAATATGTATCCAAGTTCTACTGGATAGTAGTCACATATATTTAGGTATATATCCAAAGTAATTGAAATCAGAATCTCAGAGATATTTGCACTCCCGTGTTAATTACAGTATTATTTACCATAGCTAAGTCTTGAAAACGACATAAATGTCCACTGATGGTTGATTGCATAAAGAAAATGTGGTATAAACATACAATGGAATATTATTCAGCCTACAAAAAAAGAAATCCTGCAACGTGTGGAAACGGGGATGGACCTCAAGAATATTTTGTGAAGTGAAATAAGCCAATCACAGAAGGACAAATAGTGCATGGTTCCATGTCAATGACATATTTAGAATAGTTAGACTCATAGAAACAGAGTAGAGTGGTGGTTGGGAGTGACTGCTGGAGGGGAACTGGGGAATTCAGTGTATATAAAATTTTAGTTACACAAGATGAGTAAGTTCTAGAGATCTACTGTATAACATTGTGCCTATATTTAAAAATACTCTATTGTGCTCTTAAAAAGTTTGTTAGAAGGGTTGATCGCATGTTAAGTGTTCTTAGTACAGTTTTTTAAAAATAATTCAGCTATGAAGAAATATGGGTATTGAAAACGTATAATAAAAGTAATATAACAACTTTGAGTATATTTTGAGTTAGTATGGCATCTCCTCAGGGTGATTTTTTATTTTAAAATACTTAATTGACAAAGATTGCATATATTCAAGATGTGCAATGTGATGATTTGCTTTAAGTATACATTGTGTAATGATGACTAAAATCAGATGAGCACAGCTTAGGGTGCCCTTTTAATTAGATACTATTAGTTTAAAATAAATACTTAGAATAGTACATGTGAATTTATATAATTATTATGTATTCAGAATTCAGTGTCTTTAGAGTTTTATATATAATTAAGCTATTTTCTGTTATGATACATTGAAATAAGGTAGGCGAGTATTGCCTACTTAGCAGATAGTCTCAGACAAATGTCTGTTTCCTTGCTAGTGCTTGTTAACCGAACACATGTCTCATGTAGGGAAAATATATATTTAGCACATTCTCTGATTAAAAATCTTGATTTGTAGTCCTTTCACTTGACCTGGAAAAATAAATAAAAGAATAATAATTTTAAAAGATGTGAACATTATGCTTTATTTTAAATTGTAAAATTGTAAAATACATGTAACAAAAATTACCATCTTAACGATTTTTAAGTGTTTTAGCGGTTTTAGGAACATTCATATTGTTGTGCAACCATCACCACTGTCTATCTCCAGAACCCTTTTTATCTTGTTAAACTGAAACTCTATACCTATTAACCTGTGCTTTTAGATGACACTTAAAATACATTATACCGTTTCTCTATTGTTGGACATTAAAGCTGCTTTTAGTTATTTTAGTATTATAGCAAACAATGCTATCATAAACATCCACATTACGTAATTTTTTATATTATTCATTCTGTTTCTATTAAGTAGATTATCAGAAGTGGGAATTGCACAATTAAATGGTATGTATGTCATTAAATGTTGTTATATACTGTCAGACTTGTTTAAAATATGCTGTAGCAATTTATCTATTTTGCCAAAAACATGAAAAATTGGAGGAACTTGGAATTTCTAGCAAAATAGAAATTACCAAATTTCATTGAAAGGAAAAAAGAACAATAGTCTTAGAAAAAATTACAGAATGATTACACATGTGCTACTAATAAAACAAAGAACAACAGGTGATTTTGTAGTTGAGTACTGTTATATAACCTTTAAGAAAACATAAGGCATGGTGGCTCACTCTTACAATCCCAGCACTTTGGGAGGCCGAGGCAGGAAAATTGCTTGAGCCCAGAAGTTCAAGAGCAGCCTGTTCAACATGGAAAGACCCCAGCTAATTAAACAATCAGCTGGGTGTGGTGGCAGGCACCTGTGTTAGCAGCTACTCAGTGAGGTGAGAGGATCGCTTGAGCTCAGGAGGTGGAGGCTGCAGCAAGCCATGTTCATGTCACTACACTCCAGCCTAGGCAACAGAGCAAGACCCTGTCTCAAAAATAAAGAAAGAAAATATATGTACAGCCAATGGCATTCCAACCATAAAAATGCATGTCTAACCATAAAACCTACTGAATCATTTTTATAACTTTATCTCTGAGCGAGTAGTCACATAAACTTGGCTCCTCTTTTCAAAGCAGACTAATGTATATATTCATGGTTAGTCCATTTACCAGCAGAACTTGGTTATATATGGACTCATTTAGGTGTGTGGGGGGCAGGGTAGAGAGCGTGAGGGTTGGCTGATTGCATGAGCAGGATTACATGTTAGCTTGTAAGGATTTAGAAGGGAATATGTGGTGGGAAGCTAATTGATGACTTCTGGTTTAGAATGTCAAAGCAAACCAAACCATCTTCCAAATACTGACTGTCATATATTAACATTTTGTCCTCATTTCTGGAATGTCTGTTCAAAAATATAAAACATGGATAACACTTCTCCGCAAATGAGGAAAAGTTAAAATTGTAACAAGCAGATGATTGAGGAAAAGCCTCTGTCTTTCCTTACAAAAAACTGCATATGTAAAACAATACATTATTGTTTAATCAATATCAATGGAAAAATCATTGAATTTCTTTCCCTTAAAGCATCCCGTGTCCCCAAATCTCTGCCTTGTGTTTATGAACATACTAAGTAATAAGACAATTCCTGTGAAAGCTGGTGGGACTCCTCTTTTATAGTTCTCAGTCATCCACATTAACCCACATAATAGAAAACAGGAACTGTGTACCCATTTTCTTCTGAGAGTAATCATCATTTTTCTGCTTTTTTGCATATGACAGTAGTTAAATCAATTGCACATTGTATTTACAGGGTAAAATATCTTCATTTTCCATTTGCTCTTTTAATTCCTTAGTATTTCTCCTTTGCCACTGTCTAAAATATGCTCTTAAAAATATTTTTTATTATAAAATTTCCTTTCCATAATTATTTCTTTTTGGGGGTGGGGTGGTATAAAAATATTTTACTCTTATAAAATGTGATGAATGTTTCTACTATGATTTTATTAATATTATACATTTACTTCCTTACTTTGTCCTTTAAACCTAATTCCTGTGCAATATCAGAGAGTGTAAATGACAATACCAGAATCTGACAATGTGAAAACTCAAAGAAACTCCAAGGCTTAAAGTAAACTAATGCATCTGATCGGAGAAGAAACACACATTCTAATTACTTTGATTTTTCTCAATAAAGAATCATCGGTAATACTTACCTTTGGTTTATATTATAATCAAAATAATTATTTGTTGACTTGGAGCGATACTGAAGCTCTAGCACAATTCCATTAGAGATACACTTTTAAAAATTATATATATATAATTTATATATATAAATAATATATATATATTTCTCCAAATATGTTGAATTTATTTGGGAATTAGAAATGAAGTTTATAACCTGAGATGCACAGCTATGCCAAGTCACGCATGCATCTGAAGAGGCAGAGTAAAGGGAAGCTGATACTGGCAAAAAAATAAGTTCACATAAACTGCTTGGAAATAGAGTTCATTGGTTTTGGAGAAGCAAAGACAGAGTTGGTGTAAGTTCATTGGTGGAAATGTCATTACTGGGCAGGTGCTCTTTTAAGAGCATCTTATATGAATTATTGCAGTATTGGAGAAATAATTTCTTTGAGGGTTATTTTATTTTTTAAAACTTTTTGTTTCCATAGGTTTTTGGGGGAACAGGTGGTATTCGGTTACATGAGTAGGTTCTTTAGTGGTGATTTGTGAGATTTTGCTGCAGTCATTGCCCCGGAAATACACACTAAACACAATTTGTAGCCTTTTAGCTCTCACCCCCCTCCCACCCTTTCCCCCGAGTCCCCAAAGTTCATTGTATCATTCTTATCCCTTTGCATCCTGATAGCTTAGCTCCTACTTATGAGTGAGAACATGAGATGTTTACTTTTCCATTCCTGAGTTACTTCACTTAGAATAATAGTCTCCAGTTCTATCCAGGTTGCCACAAATGTCATTAATTCATTTCTTTTTGTGACTGAGTAGTATTCCATCATATACATATATACATTCGTGTGTGTGTGTGTATATATATACACATTCATGTGTGTGTGTGACACAATATCTTTATCCACTTGTTGATTGATGGGCATTAGGGCTGGTTCCATATTTTTGCAATTGTAAATTGTGCTTCTATAAACTTGCATGTGCAAGTATCTTTTTCATATAATGACTTCTTTTCCTCTGGGTAGATACCCAGTAGTGGGATTGCCGGATCAAATGGTAGTCCTACTTTTAGTTCTTTAAAGAATCTCCACACTGTTTTCCATAGTGGTTGTACTAGTTTACATTCCCACCAGCAGTGTAGAAGTGTCCTCTTTTCACTGCATCCATGCCAATGTCTATTATTTTTCAATTTTTTCATTATGGCCATTCCTGCAGGAGTAAAGTGGTGTCACATTGTGGTTTTGATTTGCATTTCCCTGGTCATTAGTGATACTGAGCATTTTTAAATATGTTTCTTGGCCATTTGTATATCTTCTTTTGAGAATTGTCTGTTTATATCTTTAGCTGACTTTTTCATGGCATTGTTTGCTTTTTTTCTTGTTGATTTGAGTTCCTTGTAGTTTGTGGATATTAGTCCTTTGTTGGATGTATACATTGTGAAGATTTTCTCCCACTCTGTGGGTTGTCTGTTTACTCTGCTGACTGTTCCTTTTGCTGTGCAGAAACCCTTCTAGACATTGGCTTAGGCAAAGACTTCATGACCAATAACTCAAAAGCAAATGCAACAAAAACAAAGATAAATAGGTAGGACTTAATATTAAAATTATACTTAAATTTAAATAGAAGGGACAAACCGACCTCAAAAAATCAAAGGATATAAGAGGTTCTGGTATTGTTACTGTTGACTACAGTGTCCTGGTTGTGGCTCAAGTTTTATCTTTATTTGTTTTCATGGTTGTTAAAGTCTTAATTCTAGACTTTGGTTGCTGAAATAGCCTTGAAACTGATTTACTATTAAGACAAAAAAAATTCATTAAAAATGTGGGAACATTTGTTTTGGTTAATTTGTTGACCTCCTTGTGGCTCCGATAATACTGAAATAACCTTTAAAATGTTTGGATACATTATTCGTCAACTTAAGTGAGCTCTCTGTTTCAGGTTGACTGCTAGGTAGTTCACGTTTGCTTCAACTCTTCCCCCCCACCAACACGACATGTATTTTTCTTCACATAACTGTTTATAGATCTTATCTCGTTTTCATGACATTCAATATATGATGATATTGAGGTGCATTTTAAGATCTATTTGATCATTTTAAGATCTATTTGCAGTCCCCTTACTTATATAAAGTATATTTATTAAGGTACCCCTATGTTTCAGGCACTATGCTTGGCCTAGGGGATAGAATGTTGAACAAGATAAACATGGTCTCAGCTGTACATAGTAGTTTTTACATTATAGAGAGGGGGAATATAATTTTAAAAAATAAGAAATAAGTGAATTTTAATTTATGACACGCTTAAAAGAAGCATGGTGCTGGCCTCTGCTCAGTTTTTAGGGAGACCTCAGGAAGCTTTTATTCAAGGTGGAAGATGAAATAGGAGCAAGTACTTCACATGGTGAAAAACAGGTGCAAGGTGGGGGTGGGGTGCCGCAGTTTTCAACAACCAGATCTTGCAACTCATTGTCTCCAAGACAGTACCAAGCCGTGAGAAATCTGTCCCCGTGATCCAGTCAATTCCAACAAGGCCCCACCTCCGATATTGGGGATTACATTTCAACATGAAATTTGAAGTTAGATTCTTCAACTTCAACAAATAGTGGGGACAAATGTCCAAAGTATGTCAGTTGATTTTGGTGGCTAAGTACAAATTATACAATTGCACCATCAGAACGTGCATCAGGCACTTTACCCAAACTTGTTTTTATTGCTTTCCTGCCACTCATGAACTTGCCCATACTTATTTTTATTCTGTTGAAACTTTCCCATTTGCTTCACAATCCATGATGGCACAAGACAGCATCTAGTTTTCTTTATGACCTTTAAAAAACATTAAGACTTTATTTATATGTATGTATGTATGTATGTATGTATGTATGTATGTATGTATTTATTTATTTTTTGAGATGGAGTCTCACTCTGCCATGCTGGAGTACAGTGGCACAATCTTGGCTCACTGCAACTTCCACCTCTTGGGTTCAAGCAGTTCCCTGCCTCAGCCTCCCAAGTAGCTGGGATTATAGGCGCCCACCACCACGCCCTGGTATTTTTTGTAGTTTTAATAGAGACCGGGTTTCACCATCTTGGCCAGGCTAGTCTTGAACTCCTGACCTAGAGATCTACCCGCCTCGGCCTCCTGAACTACTTGACACTGCACCTGGTCAAGACTTTATTTTGGAGCAGTTTTAGATGCTCAGCAAAATTGAGTGGATAGTGCAAAGTGCAAACAGAGCCTCCCTGCCATGATCTTGCACCAAAATGTTACATTTGTCACAATCAATGATCGAACATTGATACATCATTATCAACCAAAGTACATTTCCTTCTTTGTGTTGTACATTTTATAATGTACAAATGTAAATGACGAGTATGCACCATTACAGTATTATTCAAAATATATCACTTTCCTCCAAAAGTCCCCTGAACTCCACCCATTCATCTTTCTCTTCTCTGATACCCCTTTTCACAGTCTCCACAAGTTTTGTGTAGGGTGTAAAGTCTGTGTCTAGATTAATTTTTTCATGTGTATATCTACTGGTTCCAGAACTATTTGTTGAAATAAACTATCTTTGCTAAATTGTACTTTTCTCCTTTGTCAAAGATCTGTTTACTATATTTATGTGGGTTTATTTCTGGTTCTCTGCTCTGTTGCGCTGATCTATTCGTCTATTCTATCGCCAGTACCACACTACCTTAATTACTATAGTTTTATTTTAAGTTTTGAAATTGAGTAGTGCCAGTCCTCCAACTTTCTTCTTCTCCTTAATATTATGTTGGCTATTCTAGGGTTTTTACTTCTACATATACACTTTGGGATCAGTTTTTAGATAACCACAAAATAACTTCCTGTGATATAGATTGGGATTGCAATGAATCTGTAGATCAATTTGAGAAAAGCTGATATCTTGACAATATTGAATATTTTTTATAGATGTTCTTTATCAGTTGGAGGAAGTTCTGCTCTATTACAATTTTTTGATATATTTTTATTATTAATGGATTTTGGATTTTATCAAATGCTTTTTCTGCATCTGTTGATATGATATGGTGATTTACATTCTGTAATCTATTGATGTAATGGAATATACTAATTCATTTTTGGATGTTGAACCAATGTTGCATACCTGAAAGTTAATAATTATTTGTGTACATTTTGCATTTAATTTGCTAATATTTTATTGAGGGTTTTTACACCTATATTCGTGAGAGATATTCGTCTTTAGTTTTGTTTTCTTGTAGAGTCTTTATCTAGTTTTGCTTTAAAGTAATACTGACCTCATGAACAAGTTAGGATAGGTTTTCTCTGCTTTTATTTGCTAGAGGAGATTGCAGATAATTTGCTATTTCTTCTTTAAATATTTGATAGTATTCAGCAGCGAACCCATTTGGGAACAATGCTTTTTGATTTGAAGATTTTTAATTATTGATTAAACATTTTTAATAGACACAGGCGTACTCAGATAATCTATTCCTTCTTGTGTGAGTTTTAGAAAATTATATTTTGGAAGGAATTAGTCTATTTCATCTATGTTATAAAATTCGTGGGCATACAGTTTATTTCTTTTTTACCACTTTCATGTTCACTCATTATGGCTTCCCTTTTATTTTTGATACTAGTCATTTATGTCTTCTCTTTTTTAAAAAATTTATTTATTATTATTATACTTTAAGTTGTAAGGTACATGTGCATAACGTGCAGGTTTGTTACATATGTATACTTGTGCCATGTTGGTGTGCTGCACCCATCAACTCATCATTTACATCAGGTATAACTCCCAATGCAATCCCTCCCCCCTCCCCCCTCCCCATGATAGGCCCCTGTGTGTGATGTTCCCCTTCCTGAGTCCAAGTGATCTTATTGTTCAGTTCCCACCTATGAGTGAGAACATGCGGTGTTTGGTTTTCTGTTCTTGTGATAGTTTGCTGAGAATGATGGTTTCCAGCTGCATCCATGTCCCTACAAAGGACACAAACTCATCCTTTTTGATGGCTGCATAGTATTCCATGGTGTATATGTGCCACATTTTCTTAATCCAATCTGTCACTGATGGACATTTGGGTTGATTCCAAGTCTTTGCTATTGTGAATAGTGCTGCAATAAACATACGTGTGCATGTGTCTTTATAGCAGCATAATTTATAATCCTTTGGGTATATACCCAGTAATGGGATGGCTGGGTCATATGGTACATCTAGTTCTAGATCCTTGAGGAATCGCCATACTGTTTTCCATAATGGTTGAACTAGTTTACAATCCCACCAACAGTGTAAAAGTGTTCCTATTTCTCCACATCCTCTCCAGCACCTGTTGTTTCCTGACTTTTTAATGATCGCCATTCTAACTGGTGTGAGATGGTATCTCATTGTGGTTTTGATTTGCATTTCTCTGATGGCCAGTGATGATGAGCATTTTTTCATGTGTCTGTTGGCTGTATGAATGTCTTCTTTTGAGAAATGTCTGTTCATATCCTTTGCCCACTTTTTGATGGGGTTGTTTGTTTTTTTCTTGTAAATTTGTTTGAGTTCTTTGTAGGTTCTGGATATTAGCCCTTTGTCAGATGAGTAGATTGCAAAAATTTTCTCCCATTCTGTAGGTTGCCTGTTCACTCTGATGGTAGTTTCTTTTGCTGTGCAGAAGCTCTTTAGTTTAATGAGATCCCATTTGTCAATTTTGGCTTTTGCTGCCGTTGCTTTTGGTGTTTTAGACATGAAGTCTTTGCCCATGCCTATGTCCTGAATGGTACTACCTAGGTTTTCCTCTAGGATTTTTATGGTATTAGGTCTAATATTTAAGTCTCTAATCCATCTTGAATTAATTTTCGTATAAGGAGTAAGGAAAGGATCCAGTTTCAGCTTTCTACTTATGGCTAGCCAATTTTCCCAGCACCATTTATTAAATAGGGAATCCTTTCCCCATTTCTTGTTTCTCTCAGGTTTATCAAAGATCAGATGGCTGTAGATGTGTGGTATTATTTCTGAGGACTCTGTTCTGTTCCATTGGTCTATATCTCTGTTTTGGTACCAGTACCATGCTGTTTTGGTTACTGTAGCCTTATAGTATAGTTTGAAGTCAGGTAGCATGATGCCTCCAGCTTTGTTCTTTTGACTTAGGATTGTCTTGGAGATGCGGGCTCTTTTTTGGTTCCATATGAACTTTAAAGCAGTTTTTTCCAATTCTGTGAAGAAAGTCATTGGTAGCTTGATGGGGATGGCATTGAATCTATAAATTACCTTGGGCAGTATGGCCATTTTCACAATATTGATTCTTCCTATCCATGAGCATGGTATGTTCTTCCATTTGTTTGTGTCCTCTTTTATTTCACTGAGCAGTGGTTTGTAGTTCTCCTTGAAGAGGTCCTTTACATCCCTTGTAAGTTGGATTCCTAGGTATTTGATTCTCTTTGAAGCAATTGTGAATGGAAGTTCATTCCTGATTTGGCTCTCTGTTTGTCTGTTACTGGTGTATAAGAATGCTTGTGATTTTTGCACATTAATTTTGTATCCTGAGACTTTGCTGAAGTTGCTTATCAGCTTAAGGAGATTTTGGGCTGAGACAATGGGGTTTTCTAAATATACAATCATGTCATCCGCAAACAGGGACAGTTTGACTTCTTCTTTTCCTAACTGAATACCCTTGATTTCTTTCTCTTGCCTAATTGCCCTAGCCAGAACTTCCAACACTATGTTGAATAGGAGTGGTGAGAGAGGGCATCCCTGTCTTGTGCCAGTTTTCAAAGGGAATTTTTCCAGTTTTTGCCCATTCAGTATGATATTGGCTGTGGGTTTGTCATAAATAGCTCTTATTATTTTGAGGTACGTTCCATCAATACCGAATTTATTGAGCGTTTTTAGCAGGAAGGGCTGTTGAATTTTGTCAAAAGCCTTTTCTGCATCTATTGAGATAATCATGTGGTTCTTGTCTTTGGTTCTGTTTATATGCTGGATTATGTTTATTGATTTGCGAATGTTGAACCAGCCTTGCATCCCAGGGATGAAGCCCACTTGATCATGGTGGATAAGCTTTTTGATGTGTTGCTGAATCCAGTTTGCCAGTATTTTATTGAGGATTTTTGCATCGATGTTCATCAGGGATATTGGTCTAAAATTCTCTTTTTTTGTTGTGTCTCTGCCAGGCTTTGGTATCAGGATGATGTTGGCCTCATCAAATGAGTTAGGGAGAATTCCCTCTTTTTCTATTGATTGGAATAGTTTCAGAAGGAATGGTACCAACTCCTCCTTGTACCTCTGGTAGAATTCAGCTGTGAATCCATCTGGTCCTGGACTTTCTTTGGTTGGTAGGCTATTAATTATTGCCTCAATTTCAGAGCCTGCTATTGGTCTATTCAGGGATTCAACTTATTCCTGGTTTAGTCTTGGAAGAGTGTAAGTGTGCAGGAAATTATCCATTTCTTCTAGAATTTCCAGTTGATTTGCGTAGAGGTGTTTATAGTATTCTCTGATGGTAGTTTGTATTTCTGTGGGGTCGGTGGTGATATCCCCTTTATCATTTTTAATTGCGTCAATTTGATTCTTCTCTCTTTTCTTCTTTATTAGTCTTGCTAGTGGTCTGTCAATTTTGTTGATCTTTTCAAAAAACCAACTCCTGGATTCATTGATTTTTTGGAGAGTTTTTTGTGTCTCTATCTCCTTCAGTTCTGCTCTGATCTTAGTTATTTCTAGCCTTCTGCTAGCTTTCGAATGTGTTTGCTCTTGCTTCTCTAGTTCTTTTAATTGTGATGTTAGAGTGTCAATTTTAGATCTTTCCTGCTTTTTCTTGTGGGCATTTAGTGCTATAAATTTCCCTCTACACACTGCTTTAAATGTGTCCCAGAGATTCTGGTATGTTGTATCTTTGTTCTCATTGGTTTCAAAGAACATCTTTATTTCTGCCTTCATTTCGTGATGTACCCAGTAGTCATTCAGGAGCAGGTTGTTCAGTTTCCATGTAGTTGAGCGGTTTTGATTGAGTTTCTTAGTCCTGAGTTCTAGTTTGATTGCACTGTGGTCTGAGAGACAGTTTGTTATAATTTCTGTTCTTGTACATTTGCTGAGGAGTGCTTTACTTCCAATTACGTGGTCGATTTTGGAGTAAGTACGATGTGGTGCTGAGAAGAATGTATATTCTGTTGATTTGGGGTGGAGAGTTCTATAGATGTCTATTAGGTCTGCTTGCTGCAGAGATGAGTTCAATTCCTGGATATCCTTGTTAACTTTCTGTCTCGTTGATCTGTCTAATGTTGACAGTGGAGTGTTGAAGTCTCCCATTATTATTGTATGGGAGTCTAAGTCTCTTTGTAAGTCTCTAAGGACTTGCTTTATGAATCTGGGTGCTCCTGTATTGGGTGCATATATATTTAGGATAGTTAGCTCTTCCTGTTGAATTGATCCCTTTACCATTATGTAATGGCCTTCTTTATCTCTTTTGATCTTTGATGGTTTAAAGTCTGTTTTATCAGAGACTAGTATTGCAACCCCCGCTTTTTTTTGTTCTCCATTTGCTTGGTAAATCTTCCTCCATCCCTTTATTTTGAGCCTATGTATGTCTCTGCGTGTGAGATGGGTCTCCTGAATACAGCAGACTGATGGGTCTTGACTCTTTATCCAGTTTGCCAGTCTGTGTCTTTTAATTGGAGCATTTAGTCCATTTACATTTAAGGTTAAGATTTTTATGTGTGAACTTGATCCTGCCATTATGATATTAACTGGTTATTTTGCTCGTTAGTTGATGCAGTTTCTTCCTAGCCTCGATGGTCTTTACATTTTGGCATGTTTTTGCAATGGCTGGTACCGGTTGTTCCTTTCCATGTTTAGTGCTTCCTTCAGGGTCTCTTGTAAGGCAGGCCTAGTGGTGACAAAATCTCTAAGCATTTGCTTATCTGTAAAGGATTTTATTTCTCCTTCACTTATGAAACTTAGTTTGGCTGGATATGAAATTCTGGGTTTAAAATTCTTTTCTTTAAGAATGTTGAATATTGGCCCCCACTCTCTTCTGGCTTGGAGAGTTTCTGCCGAGAGATCTGCTGTTAGTCTGATGGGCTTCCCTTTGTGGGTAACCCGACCTTTCTCTCTGGCTGCCCTTAAGATTTTTTCCTTCATTTCAACTTTGGTGAATCTGGCAATTATGTGTCTTGGAGTTGCTCTTCTCGAGGAGTATCTTTGTGGCCTTCTCTGTATTTCCTGGATTTGAATGTTGGCCTGCCCTACTAGGTTGGGGAAGTTCTCCTGGATGATATCCTGAAGAGTGTTTTCCAACTTGGTTCCATTTTCCTCCTCACTTTCAGGCACCCCAATCAGACGTAGATTTGGTCTTTTTACATAATCCCATACTTCTTGCAGGCTTTGTTCATTTCTTTTTCTTCTTTTTTCTTTTGGTTTCTCTTCTCGCTTCATTTCATTCATTTGATCCTCAATCGCAGATACTCTTTCTTCCAGTTGATCGAGTCGGTTACTGAAGCTTGTGCATTTGTCACGTATTTCTCGTGTCATGGTTTTCATCTCTTTCATTTCGTTTAGGACCTTCTCTGCATTAATTACTCTAGCCATCAATTCTTCCACTTTTTTTTCAGGATTTTTAGTTTCTTTGCGCTGGGTACGTAATTCCTCCTTTAGCTCTGAGAAATTTGATGGACTGAAGCCTTCTTCTCTCATCTCGTCAAAGTCATTCTCCGTCCAGCTTTGATCCGTTGCTGGCGATGAGCTGCGCTCCTTTGCCGGGGGAGATGCGCTCTTATTTTTTGAATTTCCAGCTTTTCTGCCCTGCTTTTTCCCCATCTTTGTGGTTTTATCTGCCTCTGGTCTTTGATGATGGTGATGTACTGATGGGGTTTTGGTGTAGGTGTCCTTCCTGTTTGATAGTTTTCCTTCTAACAGTCAGGACCCTCAGCTGTAGGTCTGTTGGAGATTGCTTGAGGTCCACTCCAGACCCTGTTTGCCTGGGTATCAGCAGCAGAGGCTGCAGAAGATAGAATATTTCTGAACAGCGAGTGTACCTGTCTGATTCTTGCTTTGGAAGCTTCCTCTCAGGGGTGTACTCCACCCTGTGAGGTGTGGGGTGTCAGACTGCCCCTAGTGGGGGATGTCTCCCAGTTAGGCTACTCAGGGGTCAGGGACCCACTTGAGCAGGGAGTCTGTCCCTTCTCAGATCTCAACCTCCGTGTTGGGAGATCCACTGCTCTCTTCAAAGCTGTCAGACAGAGTCGTTTGCGTCTGCAGAGGTTTCGGCTGTGTTTGTTATTGCCCTGTCCCCAGAGGTGGAGTCTACAGAGACAGGCAGGTTTCCTTGAGCTGCTGTGAGCTCCACCCAGTTCGAGCTTCCCAGCAGCTTTGTTTACCTACTTAAGCCTCAGCAATGGCGGGCGCCCCTCCCCCAGCCTCGCTGCTGCCTTGCCGGTAGATCACAGACTGCTGTGCTAGCAATGAGGGAGGCTCTGTGGGTGTGGGACCCTCCCGGCCAGGTGTGGGATATGATCTCCTGGTGTGCCTGTTTGCTTAAAGCGCAGTATTGGGGTGGGAGTTACCCGATTTTCCAGGTGTTGTGTGTCTCAGTTCCCCTGGCTAGGAAAAGGGATTCCCTTCCCCCTTGTGCTTCCCAGGTGAGGCAATGCCTCGCCCTGCTTCAGCTCTTGCTGGTCGGGCTGCAGCAGCTGACCAGCACCGATCGTCCGGCACTCCCCAGTGAGATGAACCCTGTACCTCAGTTGAAAATGCAGAAATCACCGGTCTTCTGTGTGGCTCGCGCTGGGAGTTGGAGACTGGAGCTGTTCCTATTCGGCCATCTTGCTCCGCCCCCCTCTTTTATATTTAGTTAGCATGGCTAGAGTATTATAAATTTTATTGATCTTCTCAAAGAAACAACTTTTGGTTTCATTGATTTTACTATGATTTCCTGTTTCCAAATTCATTGATTTATTTCAAATATGTGTTATATTATTTCTTTTGCTTACTTTGGATTCAGTTTACTCTTTTTCTAGTTTCATGAGGTAAAGCTTAGATTACTCATTTCAGATCTTTCTTCTTTTTAATATATAAATTCATATTAATTCACTGCTATAGATTTCCTTGTGAGCACTAGTTTTGTGGCATCAAATGATTTTTGGTAAGTTGTATTTTCATTTTCATTTAGTTCAAAGTAGTTTTAAATTTATCTTGAGACTTTTTTGTTGCCATGTGTCTTACTTATTAGTGTGTTGCTTAATCTTTATGTATTTTGTGGTTTTCTGGCTATCTTTCTGTTGTTGGTTTCTAATTATTTCCATTGTGCTCTGAGAGCACACATTGTATAATTTATATTCTTTTAAATTTGATTTAGTGTGTTTTGTGGCCTAGAATGAGGTCTATCTTGCTGAATCAGTGTAAGCCTGAGGATAATGTGTTTTCTCCTGTTGCTGGGTAAAATATACTGTAAGTGTCTATTAGATCCAATTGGTTGATAGTGTTAAGTTCAACTGTATCTTTCCTGATGCTCTTCTGGCTGGATCTGTTCATTTCTGACAGAGGGGTGTTGAAGTATTCCAATATAATAGTAGATAGTATCGTTCTCCTTGCATTTCTATTAGTTTTGCCACATCTATATTGACACTCTGTTTTTTAGACACATTCATTAAATATTATTATGTCTCTTTGAGTAATTGACTTTTTTATCACTAGATAACAGTCCTGTTTATCCTTGACATGTTTTCTTGCTCTGAAGTCTACTCTCTTTGAAATTGATATAGCCACTCACTTTCTTTATTCCTTTACTTTTAATCTAGATGTGTCTTTATATTGAAAATAGTTGTTTTTTTTTTTTTTTAAGACAACACACAGTTGGGTCTTCTTTTTTTAATCCACTCTGACAGTCTCTGTCTTTTAATTGGTATATTTAAATCATTGATGTTTAAGGTGACTACTGATATAATTTGGTTAATATCTGCAACATTGTTTACTGTTTTCTATTCATTATCCTTCTTTCTTTTTATTTTTATCTTCCATTTTTATTCTGCCTCCTCAATCTTAATTGATGATTTGATATGATTTTGTTTTCTCACCTTTCTTAGCATATACATTATACTTTTTTTATACTTTACTCTTCTTTAAACTGCTTTTACTTATTGGTTGCTGTAGAGATTAAAATATGTACTTACAGTAAATGCAACTCTAGTTTCAAATAACACTATGCCACTTTGGAAGTAGTACAATTACCCTCTAATGAAGTATTGCTAATTTCTCCCTCCCATTCCTTCTGTAATAACTGTCATTCATTTAACTTATCTATAGCTATAATAATTGTATGCATTGCTGCTATTATTATTTTGAACAAACTTATTTGTTAGACTATTAAAAATAAGAAATATGTTTTATTTTACCTTCATTTATTCATTTACTAATGTTCTCATTTTCTTTATTTAGATCCACGTTTCTGACCTGTGTTATTTTCCTTATCTTTAAATAATTGTTTTTAAGCTTTCTTGCCAGGTAGTGTTACTGGCAACAATTGCCTCAGTTTTTGTTTGTCTGGAAGAGTCTTTATTTGTCCTTCACTTTTGAAAATTAATTCGGCTGGATGGATAATTCGAGGTTGGTGGGTTGTTTTCAAGACTTTAAATATTTTATTGTACTTTCTTGTTGTTAGGACAGTTATTTTTTTAACAAAAAAAGAGGAAAGTTTATTGAAATTTCAAGCTACATTTGAAAAATCAAAATTCAAATCCTGGAAACATACATCAGGATAAAGTTTTAGAAACTATCACACACTCCCTGTATTAGTCCTTTCTCGTGCTGCTATGAAGAAATACCAGAGACTTCATCATTTATAGAGAAGAGAGGTTTTAACTGACTCACAGTTCCACATGGCTGGGAAAATGTCTCAGGAAACTTACAAACGTGGTGGAAGTCATCTCTTTACAGGGCAGCAGGAGAGAGAATGAATGCCAAGTGGAGGGGGAAGCACTTTATAAAGCCATCAGATCTCGTGAGAACTCACTCACTATCATGAGAACAGCATAGGGAAATCCACTACCGTGATTCAGTTATCTTCACTTGGTCCCGCCCTTGACACGGGGATTATTACAATTCAAGTTGAGATTTGGGTAGGGACACAGAGCCAAACCATATCACTCCCCTACAGACAAGCTCCCTGCATACACCTCCCAGGCTTCACTGGATTAAAGCCATTCCCTTGTCCATCCTTCATCCACAGTAGGACACCTTCCTTCTTTTCACTTGTAAGTTTTCCACATAATTATTTCTTTATTTTAAAATAATTAAACATAATTTAAATGACACTGTGAAGTGCAAACTGATCTGTTAACCCCATTCTGTGAAGTCAGCACCACTGAATGGTGGGTTTGGCATTCTAATGACTTCATGTGTCTTCAGTGGACAGCTGGGGAAAGGATTGCAGCAGTAAGGCATCTGTGGCTGCATTCAGAGGCTGGCACGCTCCCTGCCTTTACTTACGAGATTTACTTAACCTAAAGGAGAAACAGAATCAATATGGCAAATGAATACAGTCAAAAGACTTAGCCTTAAGAGATAAGATACCAGTCAATACTCCCAAAGCTGTTTAGACCCTTTGACATGTAGGTGGATGAGTGTATGTATACATCACTACACTAAGACACAGATCAAGCCCTATGTGTGTGTGTGTGTGTGTGTGCGCGCACGTGTGTGTGTGTGTGCATTTGTGACTTTAAGAAAAACTATGCCAATACTAACCAAGCAGAACTTTGTAAGCAGTCATCTTAAAGCTGTAATCTCACACTGCACTGTGTACAAAACCACGCTTTATACCATATTAACCAACAGAAGGCTGACTTGGCTCAATCTGTCCCTTCTGTGTCCTCTGCTTTCACAAAGCAGAGGAGAAAAGGGAGGCTGCCTCTGCTTAAAACACAAGCGACTTATTTATAGGAACAGTTGCTGTCAGGTGAAGTTGTTGAAGACGTCCATGGAATGAGAAATAGGCCCCTTATACTTTCTGGAGAAAACTGGTGTCACATCTCAAACTACCCTTCCTCTTTGCCAGGTGCAACTAAGTTGCCCAGTCCCTGGGAGCCCCCAGGGTGCAGTAGCATTAGAGGCTCACTGGCTTGGAGTTACTAGACCCCATGCAACTCAGCCTCCAGAGGTCTACTCTTTGTCGGGGATCTGTCACTAGAGTGGACCCAGGTGGCCATGTCCCTTTTTCTTTTTTTTCCTTTTTCTTATTTTTTATTTTTTTTTTTTGACAGAGTCTCGCTCTGTCACCCAGGCTGGAGTGCAATGGCACAATCTCGGCTCACTGCAGGCTCCACCTACCAGGTTCAAGCAATTCTCGTGCCTCAGCCTCCTGAGTAGTTGGTATTACGGGTGTGCGCCACCACACCCCGCTAATATTTGTATTTTTTTAGTAGAGATGGGGTTTCATCAACTTGGCCAGGCTGGTCTCGAACTCCTTGCCTCAAGTGATCTGCCTGCCTCAGCCTCCCAAAATGCTGGAATTACTGGCATGAACCACTGTGCCCGGCCTGGCCATGTTCTTAGGACGTCTCTTGACACCAGCTATACAAGGTGTAAACTTCTCATGAGATGATGCTTGGGAAGCCAAAAACAAACTGGAAATAACTAGGTAAAACAAGTTTAGTGGCTTTGCTCACTCTGAGGACAGAACCACTTACACTGCAGAACCACCAAGGGCCTCAGGCACTTGGGATTCAGCAGCTTGCTCTTTAGGGCTCAGACCAGACTGGAACTTCTCCAGCTGCTCTGGCTTGCCAGGGTTTTCAAGAGGGTGTTCTTGCACTCCAGCTGGGAGTTCATCTCCACCAGCTCTAGTATCTGCTCCTTCAGAATCTCCACCTCTTCTCACACAGCATGCATCAGATGATTCTTCATCAGACCGAGGGATCCATGGCCTGCTCTATCTTGTTGTCTACGGCCACCATGCTGGCTCTGGAGGCACTGACTTTAAAACTAGCTAGGAATTCCTTCTGGGCTGAGAAGCTTCCAGCCTTCTCCAAAGCAGTGCATGGTGGGCTGCCAGAAACCTGCCTCACCTTGCACAGCCCTGCCCAGCCCTGCCCACCTTTCCTATGAGTCTGGCTACCTATGTGGCTGCAGCAGCTGGTTCTGATGGCACAGGCTGCAATGAAAAAAAAAAGAAGTCCAATATAATTCTTATCCTTATTGCTTTCCGGTTAAGGTATTTTTGTTTCTTATGATCTTTTTCAAGATTTTTTCTGTCTTTGATTTTCTTTATATAATTTTCGCAGGTGTAGACTTTTTGACATTTATATTGCTCTGTGTGCTTTGAAATGCCTGTAACTGTGGTTTGGTGTCCGAAATTAATCCTAGTAGATTGTCAGTGATTATTGCTTCAAGTATTTCTCCTGTTCCTTTCTCTTTTTCTTCTTTTCCCAGTATTCTCATTACATATATGTTATACCTTTTGTAGTCATCTCACATTTCTGTTCTATTTTTTTTTCTGTATTTTTGTTCTTTGCATTTCAGTTTGTGAAATTTCTATTGACATTATCTTCCAGTTCACTGTTTCCTTCATGGGCCATGTTCAGTTTACTAATGAACCCATCAAAGGTATTCTTTTTTGTTACAGTGTTTTTGATTTCTAGCATTTCCTTGTATTCTTTCTTAAAATTTCCATCTCACGGCTTACATTATCCATCTGTTCTTGCATGTTGACACTTTTTTCATTAGAATATTTGGCTTATTAAATCAGTTATTTTAAATTTTCTGTCAGATAATCCTCTGTATCATATCTGAATCCAGATCTTACATTTGCTTTGTCTCTTCAAATTGTGTGGTCTTTTGTGATTTTTTGTTGGAAGGAAGTCATACTGGATAACTGTGGCATATAGGTCTTCACTGATGTATTGCTAGAATGTGGGTGGAAGGAGAATCATCATATTGCCCTGTGGTTTGACCTCAGCCTTTTAGTGAGCCTGTTTCCCTGAGCTATGACCTTTGTAATTGCTTCTCATCATTCCTCCACCACCTAGGTGATACAGGGGCTCCAGATATTGCTGGAGTTAAATACTTTCCTTCCAGGTTGGTTAGCCTCTGGTAAAGCCCCAGTGGATACAGCTTTAACAAAATAGTCTTTCTTGAGGGCGGGCCTTGTGAAAAACTGAATGCTCTCAGAGTATTTCCTAATGGCTGCTTTTCCTCTCCTCCTGCTGAAATAACTAAGACATTTTTCTCTGATGTTCACTGTGAGAACCTAGTTATCTCTTGGCAGTAAAACTCACAAAAATGTGAAAGCATCTCTAAGACTACCCCCACTTTGGAGCTTTTAACTCTCAAACTTTTTTCACACAAATCCTCCAGAAATGTATTAATTATTGTTTTAATTTTTCTACTCTGGATTGGTTAACATGGGTATTTATGTGCGTGCATTTCTGCTTCAATAAGTTGTTATTCTATCTGCTTATCTTCTTCTACAATTTTGGGGACAGAGGTTTGCCCTATGACCTAGGTTCTCTGATGAATCAATAATATGGTGTTGATTTTCAGTTTGTTCAGCTTTTGTTGTTGTTGTGTGGACAGGACTGTTGACCTCCACATTCTTTACATGATTAACTGGAAACTGGAAATTCCCTTTATGAACATTTCAAGTGGGAACGTTTTCTGGGACCTTTTTGTCTCTGTATTGACATGTTAGTCCTTTTTTTTTTTTTTTTTTTTTTTTGAGATGGAGTTTCGTTCTTGTCGCCCAGGCTGGAGGGCAGTGGCGCAATTTTGGCTCACTGCAACATCTGCCTCCCGGGTTCAAGCGATTCTCCTGCCTCAGCCTACAGAGTAGCTGGGATTACAAGCGCTTGCCACCACACCCAGCTAATTTTTGTATTTTTAGTAGAGCCGGGGTTTCTCCATGTTTGTCAGGCTTGTCTCAAACTCCTGACCTCAGGCGATCTGCCTGCCTCGGCCTCCCAAAGTGCTAGGATTACAGGCGTAAGCCACCGCTCCCGGCAGTAATTCTTATAACAAGATTTTCGGTTATTTATGAGTGGAAGCTGGCATGATGTTAGTCTTTGGGAGAAATTACTAGTCCTGTGCATCTTGAGGCAGAATAAAAGTTCAATTCAGAGAAAAAAACCCTAACTATATAAAAACAATGAGATAGGTAAAGACAAATGCCAAAGTGATAAGTTTAGTTGTTTATCCAACAAGTTGCCTTTTATCAAGTTGACAGCTACAGTATTTTTGTTTTTGTGGTTGGAAAACTGGAGTATCAATTAAGATACTTTCAGCCACGTGTATTAGAATACCAGACTGAAATGGAATTAAACCCTAGAGGTTTATTACTTTCACATAAAAAATACCAGAGAGAGATGGTTCAGGTGTTGGTTAAATGGCTTCTTTTATTCTCTCAGTCTTCCCTTTGAAGGATCTCATCCTCACATACTGAACCCCAGGAATCTCAACTGAAGCCCCAGGAATCTCAAGCTGACAGACTATATTTGATGCAGGGAAGGGCAAAGTAGAACATTTGCCTAGTTTTTCACTCCTAATCGTGGAAGAAAACCTTTTTCTGAAGCCATATCCCAGCACAGAAGATTTCTTCTTGGATTCCATTGGCCCCAGTTGGTTTTCAGCCTCAAATCCTAGTGAAGAATCAGATATAAACATTAGGGCACCATAAAAATCGAGGATGTTTATGTCTATTTCTGAGTAAGAATATGAGAATAGTGTTTATAATTTTTTGGGGAATAAAATGGCCTATTAAGGAAAAATATTTTACTTCTACATGAAATTTAGCATTTCAACATTGAAGTTGCTTTTTATATGCATATTCTAAATGTATCCCCCCAATGATAAGCTTTGCTGATATAATTTAATTTTTATTTGCCACCAGTTCTTCAATACGTGAAGAAGAGAACTATCTTAACCATGAGTTTTTTGTTGAGTTAATTTCTCACTTTAAACTGTTATCACTTGTGAAATGTATAACTACGGAGGAGCAGTGTGTGAGAGACAGAGTAAAAATAGACATGTGAAGTCTGCTGTATTCGATCTAGCCGTAACATAATTATTTTGCAATGAAAGGTATAGTTCTGAATTTACTGGAACTACTTAATTCTTTTCAGTTACAAGTCGGGATAATAAACTACTTGAAAACATATAATGAAACTGAAGGACATAGTTCCTTTTTTTACTTTAATAAGTGGATTCAGGTTAATTGCTTTTATTTTACATTGAAATGAATAGTTTGGTTAGGTCAGAGCTTAATAAAACATGAATGAATGAATGTACATGGTATAAAATCACATTTTTCTTGTTTTTTTTTTTCCGATGTGTTTCAGATAGAGTGATTAACCATCCCTGCTAATGTGGAACAGAGAGGTCTCATGGGATACTGGGACTTTCAGTGCTAAAAGTAGTAAAGTCTAAGGAAAACTAAGAGGAATTGATCACTCTAGCTTCAGAGTGTCTTAAAGCTTCGAAGTATATATTTTGGATTAGAATTCATGAATGAATTTGAGGCAGTTGGCAAATAAATGTATTTCATGAGAAGTCATCTTTCTGTCATCCTTAATATAAAACTCTTTGTTTTCTAATTTGGCTTTCTTAGTAAATCATTTGGCTTCTTTAATAGTTTCTGTAGTCACATCTTATTATTCTTTTGGTCTTTGCCTCTCATTTCAAAATAATTCTGATAATAATTAATTTACAACATAACACATAGTATTTATTAAAAGTGTGGACTTTGTGAGAAGCATAACTTAGAAACAGAATCCATTGACTGTGAGTGTAACATACTGCATTGTGTTTTCATCTACAGCTGGCTGGCAAAATGTAACAATGTGAAAGAAGAAAACTCTAGGAAGAAACTTCAACAGCAAAATGAAATGTCCGTTGATTTGCAGTTTAATGTTTATTTAGTACAATATTCCCCCAGATCCACAATATTTTACTGGCAAAACTAGTCCTGACCCTTCCTAAAACTGTTTGACAATGAGAAGTTTATGGTAATGCATGGTAGTATGTTTTAAGATAATATTTAGCTAGTGGCACATTGCACCTCCTGTTATAATTAAAGTATTTTTTGTGGTAAATACAAAATTTAAAAATGTTTGCTATGATAAATGTAATGTTTTGCTGAAAGTCTTCAGCATTGACTACATTGAAAATTCTTGGAAAATATGTTTCAAATTTAAAAAACTTAATGTACTCAAAGTTTTTCGGTAATACTTCTTCTACTTATATTGTAGCTACTTAGTGTGAGTCTTTTACTTGCTTTCAATTTATTTATTTAACAAATATTCACTATGGGCCAAGCACTATAATAGTAAACAAGTGATAGTGATGAACAAAACAAACACGTTCCCTATTTTCCATGGTGGTTTTTGAAGTCTTTTTATAAAATAAAACAATATTTCTCTGCCTTTCAGTGCTAGTTATTTCAATTCTTTTAGAAATTAGATAAGGTGTAATCAAATAACAAATTTTAGTTGGATTAGATTACTGTTAATTTATGCAAAGCTTCTCACATAATTATTGTACTGGTGGGAAGAATTTTTAAGCCCGTTGAGGTTAGCTGTGCAATCAGTTCCCATGAGGATAACAAAAGGTAATTGGACTCTGATCTGTTGAACAAAACTAAGTCATAATGCAAGTTATGTTTTCATTTATATATGAACTTCATATTCAATCACTTCCAAGAGAAACTGCTGTGAGGTCATTGATGGTTCCTCCTCTTCTTTACCATTCATGGACTACTCAATACCTATGTCTGTTTTGTTTTTTTGTTTGTTTGTTTGTTTGTTTTTAATGGACGGCAGCCTGTGACATACTCCCAAGTTTCCTTGGGAGCGCTCCTTCCTATGTCTTAATTAAATCTATTTCTACTTCTTAATACATTTTCCATCTTTTTTTATATACGTGTATTAGCTCAGGTACTTGTAATCTCTCACATGGTTTAGTGGAGCATTCATATATTTAGTCTTCTTACCTCCAGGATTCTCTGTTCTCATCCCATCACTTACATTGGCACAAGAATAATGTAAAGGTAGTGTAAATAGAATTATTTGTTTACAGAATAGAATGTAAATGTAAAATTTGTAGACTGGAATCTGAAAGTAAAATGCAAATACAATTTTGTTCATCTCTTGCTTGAACATCTTCTGTGGCTCCAAATATTTTCTTTTTTTTTTTCGAGACGGAGTCTCGCTCTGTCGCCCGGGCTGGAGTGCAGTGGCTGGATCTCAGCTCACTGCAAGCTCCACCTCCCGGGTTTAGCCATTCTCCTGCCTCAGCCTCCCCAGTAGCTGGGACTACAGGCGCCCGCCACCTCGCCCGGCTAGTTTTTTGTATTTTTTAGTAGAGACGGGGTTTCATCGTGTTAGCCAGGAGGATCTCGATCTCCTGACCTCGTGATCTGCCCGTCTCGGCCTCCCAAAGTGCTGGGATTACAGGCTTGAACCACCGCACCCGGCGGCTCCAAATATTTTCACTATAAAGATAAATTAGTCATTGTAAACAAAGTCCTTCATGACCTGATCACAGTTAACCTTATTTGCTTCCTTCCCCACTGTTCTTTACCACATACCATATACAACTGCTTTATTGAAAGAGTCTCTTCACCATTCATGCCTTTTTCATGTCATGTACTTTTATACTTCTGTGTTGTTCCCACTGTCTAGCATGTCTTTCTCCCTGTTTCTATCTGATCAACTCCTACTCACTTTTCAATATTCCTTCTCTGAAACATACTGTTATTTTCTGATAGAGGTATTCTCATTCCCTCATTTGATTTCCCATAGCATATTACACAAATGTTTACTATAGAACTTGCCACATTTCATCATCACTTTACCTATCTTTCTGACTCTGCTACTAGTTTTTTAAGAACAGACACTAAGTCTTAAGAAACTTTGAAATCCCATCCCCTATCATAGAGATTAGCTAGTTAACTATCTGGGTAATATGTGTCTTACACTAATACTGTCTTATGCTGATACTTATGCTAAGACATAGCAATATGTCTTAATCATCAAAAAAACTAAATTGCTTATTCAGGATAACTTGATGAATAAATTATAAATTGTTTGCTTGCTAGAAAATATAAGTGATTTTACCATTTGGGCACTTTGAAAATACTGAAATTATTTGCAAGGAAGATGAAATCTTCTTTAATCTTCAACTTAAAATTGCTTTAACATTTGGAAGAGGACAGGTGCAATAGTGCTGCTCTACAACTTATTATGAGAACTTAGACAAGCTATTTAACCTTTGTAATCTTCAAATTGCTATATTTCATGGAGATAAAACAGCATATACCTCATGGAGTTTATTAAGGAAAAACCTAAGACAAGTTACATTCAACAAAGTTTATTTGAGCAAGCAGTAGCTTCTAGAACCAGGCAGCATTCTGGACCAAAGATTATTCAGAATGCACCCACCCCGAATGTGGTGAGCTATATTTACAACCAGAAAACAGAAAATGACATATAGGGATTACTTGATTGGTGCAGTTTGCATTTGCCTTATTTGGGAATAATTTAGCAGCTTTCAGCAGCTTTTAGCAGCTTTCAGACCTTCAGCTGAAGGTCCGGCTGTTACAGTTGACTGAGACGCTGTTGCTTCGTTACAAGGGCATACTACTGTGTATGCTGACAACTTGTTTACACATCAAGCTAGGCCACAGTTCATTATGTAAAAATGCCACTTTAAACCATACTTAATTTAACAATTCCCCCCATTTGGTCATCCTCTCATCCAAAAGAGATTGACCAAAGCCACAGACATGGGGAGTTACACCATCCTCTGCAGTCTTCATGATCACTCTTCTGGATCCAGCAATTGTCAAGAATTTACAATTTCACGATGTAAAATAAGTTAGACGACTCTTATGTTTTTGTTATTACCATCCAATGCACAGAAGACAGCTGTATATGGGTATTTAAAATGTTTGAGTGAGGACAACACAATCCAGTGCCAAGAAACTGAAACTCACCTTTCAGCAGGAGTCTCCATGAATTAACTAATCAAAACTGAACAACTGAAAATTCAGACACTAAGTATAATTCATTAGTGTTTGAGTCCCATTGGTCATACTCCTTGTTTGGAATATGATGGAGAACGAGGCCCATAGCATGCTGCAAGATTGTCTGATCTAAAGAGGTATTCAATTTTCTGGTCAGTCTGGTGACACAATTCCTAGTGATCTGGAGATCCATTAACAGAAATGTAAATATTAGAAAACCTTGGAGCAGCCAAGCTTGCCATCCATTTGTCAGAGGATAGCCTCTATGCATCTGAATCCCTGAGAGGTTTTATTGGCCACAAAGTCCACATTTTTTCCCAATTTATGAATTAACTTTAAATTTCATACAACTGGCACCCCACTACTGCCAAAAGTGAGGCCCCAGAAACATGACAGAAACCTTTCCTCATTGGAAACAAATTTGTCCGTATTCATTTCAACATGGATACGAATTTTGATTATTGACCTTTTTGATGTCTGATTATAGAAAATACTAAGAAGATTTTTAGGAAAAGCTGTCTGGAAGGCAGAAGGGAAACTGGACAAACAGCAAGATTTTAAAGTGAAGAGGCAGATACAGTATAGGCCCTTGGGAGCTGGAAAGGAAGGCCACCTAGTGGCGTTTGAGCGAAGGTCAGTTATATCTACTCAGTCAATAATCATAGCTCCTGAATAAAATACAAAAAGAAATTTGCTCTTAGGTGGCCCCTCTGTTGTATACTGTAGGTGTGCATAACCACACCTATTGGTGAGTAGTGTTATATAGGCAGTTACTTGTACCCGCATAGGTAGTTCCTGGGTCTCTAATATTTGATGCCAGAAAGCACAGTATACCTTGTAAAAGTATACCAGTATACCAGTATACCTTGTAAAAGGCATCACCCAGAGAGGATTTTTTTCAATCAGTAGCCTACGTGTTCCTCGTAGCAAGTAGGCTATTGATTGAAATAGTAAGAGTACTGCTTCTATAGATCATAGGAAAACAATAAGTGGTGATGTTTAACATATCAGGGATAACTTTTCACTCTTCCTTTGAGGTTTTCAAGGTGAGTATGGGAACATGAAGAGGTATTGGCAATAATGGAATGATTTCTTAAGGGTTTTTCTTTTGGCGTTAGACCACAAATCCAACAATTATTTGGTTTCTTGCTAGAGCATAAGCTTTTGCTAAAGCCATCTGCAGGTTATTGTCCCATGAATTTTCCTGCATGAAAAGAGAAAGGGTGAGAATAGCAGAAAACAGGAGGAAAATTAAGGTCTTCATAATTGCAGAGAAGTCTTGGTCCATGATCTTAGGAAAGCTGTCCATGTATTACAATTCCATCTGTTTCTGGGAAAGAATTTCTTTGGTTAACATTACCTTAGAGTCTCAAACAGGTGCGCAGTTCCAGGAGCCTGGAGGGGCCCTCTTAAGTTGTGACTTGTAGACCCAAGTTTCAAGTCTCTTGAGCTTTGCTGTGGTGAGGGTGAAGAAAAAAAACTTGGTAGGGGTCTTTTTATTAAAAAAAAAAAAAAAATTTAGGCTGAGCACAATGGCTCACACCTGTAATCTGAGCACTTTGGGAGGCCGAGGCGGGCTGATCACTTGAGGTCTGGGGTTCGAGACCAGCCTGGCCAACATGGCGAAACCCCGTCTCTACTAAAAATACAAAAAAGTTTAGCTGGGCATGGTGGTTTGTGCCTGTAGTCCCAATTGCTTGGGAGGCTGAGAAAGAATCGCTTGAACACAGCAGGTGGAGGTTGCAGTGAGCCGAGATCGTGCCACTGCACTCTAGCCTGTGACAGAGGGAGAATCCATCTCAAAAATAAATAAATAAATAAATAAAAAATTATTTTAGATTCAGGGGTACATGTGCAGGTTTGTAATACAGGTAAACTAATGTAATGGGAGTTTGATATAAAGATTATTTTGTCACCCAGATACTAAGCCTAGTACCCAATAGTTATTTTTTCTGCTCCTCTCCCTCCCAGCCTTCACAGTTTGTTAGGCCTCAGTGTCTGGTGTTTCTCTCTTTATGTCCATGTGTTCTCATAATTTAGCTCTCACTTATAAGTGAGAACATGCAATATTTGTTTTTCTGTTTCTGTGTTAGTTTGCTAAGGATAATGGCCTCCAGCTTTCTCCATGTTGTTGCAAAGCCCATGACCTCGTTCTTTGTTATGACTGCATAGTATTCCATGATGTATATGTACCACGTCTTTTTTCAACCAGTCTGTCATTGATGGTCATTTAGGTTGATTCCATGTCTTTGCTATTGTGAATAGTGCTGCAGTGAACATATGTGTGCATGTGTTTTCCATTATGATTGCTGTGAGATGGCATCTCATTGTGGTTTTGATTTGCATTTCTTTAATGATCAGTGATAGAGTTTTTTTTCATATGATTGTTGGCTTCATGCATGTCTTCTTTTGAAAAGTTTATGTTCATGTCCTTTATCCACTTTTTAATGGAGTTGTTTGTTTTTCTCTTGTATATTTGTTTAAGTTCCTTATAGATACTGGATATTAGACCTTTGTTAGATGCATAGTTTTCAAATATTTTCGCAAATTCTGTAGGTGGTCTGTTTACTGACAGCTTATTTTTGCTGTGCAGGAGCTCTTTAGTGTAATTAGATCTCATTTATACTTTTTTGCTTTTGTTGCAGTTGCTTTTGGCATCTTTGTCATGAAATTTTTGAGAGTTCTTATGTCCAGAATGGTATTGCCTAGGTTGTCTTCCAGGGTTTTTAAAAATAATTTTGGATTTTACATTTAAGTCATTAATCCATCTTGAGTTACTTTTTGTGTATGGTTTAAGGAAAGGGTCCACTTTCAATCTTCTGTATATGGCTAGCTAATTATTCTAGCACCATTTATTAAATAGGGAATCCTTTCCCAATTGCTTATTTTTGTCAGCCTTGTTGAAGATTAGATAGTTGCAGGTGTGTGGCCTTATTTCTGGGCTCTCTGTTTTGTTCCATTGATCTGTGGGTCTGTTTTTGTGACAGTTCCATGCTGTTTTGGTTGCTGTAGCCCTGTGGTTTAGTTTGAAGTTAGGTAGCGTGATATCTCCTGCTTTGTTCTTTTTGCTTAGGATTGCCTTGGCTATTCAGGTTGGTTTTTTTTTTTTTTTTTTTTTTTTTTTTTTTTCATTCCAAATGAATTTTAAAATAGTTTTTGTATAGTTTGGTGAAGAATCTCATTAGTAGTTTGATAAGAATAGCATGGAACCTATAAATTGCTTTGTGCAGTATGGCCATTTTAGGGATCTTGAGTCTTCCTATCCATGAGTGTGGAATTTTTTTTTTATTTTTTTTTTCTCATCTCTGATTTATTTGAGCAGTGTTTTGTAATTCTACTTGTAGAGATTTTTTGCCTCCCTCATTAGGTATATTCCTAGGTATTTTATTATTTTTGTGGCAATTGTGAATGGGACTGTGTTCCTGATTTGGGCCTCTGCTTGGCTGTTGTTGGTGTATAAAAATAGTAGTGATTTTGTACATTGATTTTGTATCCTGGAACTTTACTGATGCTATTTATCAGCTTAAGGAGATTTTGGGCTGAGACTATGGGGTTTTCTAGATATAGAATTATGTCTTCTTCAAATAGGGATAGTTTGTCTTCCTATTCAGATGTACTTCATTTCTTTCTCTTACCTGATCTCTCTGTTCAGGACTTCCAATATTATGTGGAATAGAACTGGTGAGAGAGGGCATCCTTGTCTTGTTCCAGTTTTTAAGAGGGGTGCTTTTTGCTTTCGACTGTTCAGTATAATGTTGGCTGTGCATTTGTCATAAATGGCTCTTGCTGTTTTGAGGTATGTTTCTTCAATAACTAGTATGCTGAGAGCTTTTAACGTGAATGGATGTTGACTTTTACTGAAAGTCTTTTCTGCCTCTATTAAGATCATCATATGAGTTTTTTTTTTTTTCTGTTAATGTGATGCATTACATTTATTGATTTGCATGTAGTGAATCAATGTTGCATCCTAGGGATAAAACTTACTTGGATTGTAGTGGATTCACTTTTTGATGTGCTGCTGGATTCAGTTTCCTTCTGTTTGGTTGAGGATATTTGCATCAATGTTCATCAAGGATATTGGCCTGAAGTTATCTTTCTCGTGTGTGACTCTGCCAGGTTTTTTTGAGCAATTAGGCAGTGCACTCAGGAAACTAACCTTCATATGCACCCACAAATATAAACGGTAAAAATAAATGGCCTATATATGCATGAATGATATTGGCTAGTACATTTTTTCTCCCATTATTTTTCTCAGGTTTTAGAATCATAGTTATACAAGTGTTATATATTATGAAAAACTTTGGGTATTATGGTAGTACTGGCTTCACTGAAAGTTCTGTAGAACTTACAAAGTTGATAGACCTCGGATTTGGGAGTGGACGATTTTTGACTTCTCATTCAATTTAATGAAAGTTATACAACTACTCATAAGCTGTGGCTCTTTGTGAGTTAGTTTGGTAAGCTATCGTTTTCAAGGAGTTGTCCATTGCATATGAAGTATCAAAATTTGTTGATGTAATATAGTTAAAAATAAATTGTATTATCTTTACAAGGTCTACAGCATCATATTTAGGTGCCAAATTTTATTACTAGTATTGTTTATGCCTTCACTTTTTTCATTCTAATCATCTTGCCAAAGGCATATCAAATTTTGGCCTGGCATGGTGGCTCACACCTGTAATCCCAGCACTTTTGGAGGCCGAGGCAACTGGGTCACTTGAGGCCAAGAGTTAGAGACTAGCCTGGCCAATATGGTGAAACCCCATCTCTCCTAAAAATTAAAAAACTAGCCAGGTGCAGTGGCATATGCCTGTAATCCAAGCTATTAGGGAGGCTTAGGCATGACAGTCACTTGAAACTTGGGAGACAGAGGTTCCAGTGGGCCAAGATAGCACCATTACACTCTAGCCTGGGTGACAGAGCGAGATTCTGTCTCAAAAAAAAAAAAAAAAAGCATATCAATTTTATTAATCTTTGCTAATAATAAATGTTTGGTTTAGCTGAGACTGTGTATTGCATTTCTTTCTATTTTATTAATTTCTACTGTAGTCTTTCTATTTTTCTTCCACATCCTAGATTTATTTTTTATTTTAAAATATTTTTTATTTATTTTTATTTCCAACTTTCATTCAAGGTTCAGGGATTATATGAGATGGCCAGACACATGTAAACTTAGAGTCATGGGGGCTTGGTGGGCAGATTATTTCACCATCCAGGCAATAAGCATCATACCTGATAGGTAGTTTTTTTGATCCTCACCATCCTCCCACACCCCATGCTGAAGGAGGCCCAGGTGTCTTGTTCTCTTCTTTGTGTCCATGTGCACTCAGTGTTTAGCTCTCACTTATAAGTGAGAAGACGGGATATTTGGTTTTCTGTTTTTGCATTAATATTCTTAAGATAATGACCTCCAGCTCCATCCATGTTGCTGCAAAGGACATTATCTCATTTGTGTTCTGACAGTGTGGTATTCCGTGGGACATATGTACCACATTTTCTTTAGTCCAATATTGATGGGCATTTAGGTTGATTCCATGTTTTTTCTATTGTTAATAGTGCTGCAAATGAACCTATGTGTGCATCTGTCTTTATGGTAGAACAATTTATATTCCTTTGGATATATACCCCAAAATAGGATTGCTGGGTAGAATGGTAGTTTTTTTGTATGTTCCTTGAAAAATCTCCAAACTTCTTTCCATAGTATATGAACTAATTTACATTCCCATTTGCGGTGTATAAGTAGTCTGTTTTCTCTGAAACCTCAGCAGCATCTGTTATATTTTGACTTTTTAATAATATCCATTCTGAGTGGTGTGAGATGGTATCTCACTGTGGTTTTTATTTGCATTTATTTTATAATCAGTGATGTTTACTTTTACATATGTTTTCTTTTAAGAAGTGTCTATTCATGTCATTTGCCCATTTTTAATGACCTTTTTTTCGTTTTTTGCCTGTTAATTTGTTTAGGTTCCTTATAGATTTGGGATAGCAGACCTTTGTCAGATGCATAGTCTGAAAAAATTTTCTCCTATTCTTTAGGTTGTCTGTTTATTACTCTATTGATAGTTTATTTTGCAGTGCAGAAACTGTTTAATTTAATTAGGAACGATTTGTCAATGTTTGTCTTGTTACAATTGCTTTTGGAGGCTTTGTGATAAAATCTTTGCCATGACTTACATCCAGAATGGTATTTCCTAGGACTTCTTTTAGGGTTTTTATCGGTTTGAGTTTTATATTTAGTTCTTTAATTCATTTTGAGTTGATTTTTGAATATTAGGGAAAGGGAGGGAGTCTAGTTTCAGTCTTCTGCATATGACTAGCCAGATATGCCAGTACCATTTCTTTTATAGGCAGTCCTTTCCCCATTGCTTGCATTTGGAGACTTTGTCAAAGATTAGGTGGTTATAGGTGTGTGGCTTTATTTCTGGGTTCATTAACCTGTTCCATTATTCTAAGTGTCTGTTTTTTGTACCAGTACCATGGTTTTTTTGCTTTGCGTAGCCTTGTAGTATAGTTTTAAGTCAGGTAATGTGATGCCTTCTGGTTTGTTATTTTGGCTTAAGATTGCTTTAGCTGTTCAGGCTCTTTATTTATTCCATATAAAATTTAAAATAGGTTTCTCCACTTCTGTTAAAAATGCCATCGGTAGCTTTAAAGGAATAACATTTCTGTAAATTGCTTTGAGCAGTATGTCCGTTTTAACAATATTGATTCTTCCCATCCATGAGCATGGAATGTTTTCCACTTGTGTCATCTCTGATTTGTTTCAGAAGTGTTTTGTTATTTTCATTGTGGATGTCATTCACCTCCCTGGTTAGATCTATTCCAGGGTGTTTTATTTTGTTGCCACTCTTGTGAATGGGATTGTGTTCTTGATTTAGATCTCAGCTTGACTATTGTTGATGTATAGAAATGCAACTGATATTTGTACATTGATTTTGTATACTACAAGTTTACTGAAGTTGTTTATCACTTCTAGAGGCTTTTGGGCAGAGACTATAGGGTTTTCTATGTATAAAATCATGTTATCTGTGAAGAGAGATAGTTTGTCTTCTCTTCCTATTTGGATGTATTTTATTTTTTTTCTCTTGCCTAACTGCTCTGGGTAGGACTTTCAGAACTATGTTGAATAGGAGTGGTGAGAGTGGGCATCCATGTCTTGTGCCAGTTTTCCAGGGGAACGCTTCTAGTTTTTGCCCACTCAGGATGATACTGGATGTAGGATTTTCGTAATTGACTCACTATTTTGAGGTATTGTCCCTCAGTGCCTAGTTTGTTGAGGGTTTTTAACATGAAAAGATGTTGACATCTATCTAAAATCTTTTCTCTGTCTATTGAGATGATCATGTGATTTTGGTTTTTAGTTCAGTTTATTTGATGAATCACATTTATTGATCTGCATATATTTAACCAGCCTTGTATCCCAGAAATAAAGCCTACTTGATCATGGGGGATTAGCTTTTCAATGTGCTGCTGAATTCTTTCTGCTTGTATTTTCATGAGGATTTTTGATGTATGTTCATCAGGGATATTGGCCTGAAGTGTTCTTTTTTTGTTTTGTCTTTGCCAGGTATTGGCATCAGCATGATGCTGGCCTTGTAGAATGAGTTAGGGTGAAGTCTGTCCTCCTCAATTTGTTGTAGTAGTTTTCCTACGATAGGCTCCAGCTGTTCTTTACATGTCTGGCAGAATTCAGCTGTGAATTCATCTGACCAGGGCTTTTCCTGATTGATAGGCTTTTTATTAGTGATTCAATTTTGGAAATTATTGCTCTGTTTAGGGTTCAGTTTCTTCCTGGTTCAATCTTGGGAGGCTGTATGTTTCCAGGAATGTATGCATTTCTTCTTGGTTTTCTACTTTGGGTACATAGAGGTGTTCATAATAGTCTCTGAGGGTTTTCTGTATTTCTGTGAGGTCAGTGGTAATGTCCTCTTTGTTATTTCTGATTGCGTTTATTTCAGACTTCTTTTTCTTTTTCTCTATTAGGCTAGCTAGTGGTCTATTAATATTGTTTATTTTTAATAGAACCAATTTATGGTTTCATTGACCTTTTGTATTTTTTTTTTTTTTTTGCATCCTAGTTTTCTTCAGCTTAGCTCTGATTTGCTTATTTCTTCTCTTCTGCTTGTTTTGGTATTGATTTGCTCTTGATTTTTTTAGTTACCCTAGGTGTGATATTAGATTGTTAATTTGAAGTCTTTCTAATTTTTGATATGGGCATTTAGTACTGTATGCTTTCCTGTTAAATCTGCTTTAGTTGTGTCCCAGAGATTCTGGTATGTTTTTATCTGTTTTTCAACAATTTCACTAATTTCAAATAACACTTGATTTCTGCCTGAATTTTATTTTTTACCCAAAACTCATTCAGAAGCAGGTAAACTTCTATGTAATTGTATGGTTTTGAGAGATCTTCTTAGTATTTATTTCTATTTTTATTGCACTGTGTTCAAAGAGTGTGGTTGGTATGATTTTACGTTCTTCCTATTTGTTGAGAATTGTTTTATTCTTCAGTGTGTGGTCAAATTTGAAGTATGTGCCATGTGCAGATGAAAATGTATATTATCCCCCCCCCTTTTTTTTTTTTTTTTTGCTTTTTACAAATTTCGACTTTTATTCTAGATACAAGGGATACATGTGTAGGTTTGTTACATGGGTATATTGTACCCAGGGAATAAGCATGGTACCCAATTTGCAGTTTTGTACCTATGACCCCCTCTTTCCCTCTCCCCTCTAGTAGTACACAGTGTCTATTGTTCCCATGTTTGTGACCATGTGTGCTCAATGTTTAGCTCCCACTTATGAATTAGAACGTGCAGTATTTTGGTTTTCTGTTCCTGCATTAATTCATTTAGGATGGCCTCCAGTTCCATCCGTGTTGCTACAAAGGACATGACTCCATTCATTTTTATTGCTGAATAGGATTCGTGATGTATATATATATATATCTATCACATTTTCTTTACCCAGTCCACCTTTGATAGGCACCTTACTTGATTTCATTTCATTGCTATTGTGAACAGTGTGGTGATGAACATCGAGTGCATGTGTCTTTTTGGTATAATGATATATTTTCCTTTGAGTATATACCCAGCAATGGGATAGCTGAGCCAAATTGTAGTTCTATTTTAAGTTATTTGAGAAATCTCCAAACTGGTTTCCACGGTGCCTGAACTCATTTACATTCCAAACCAACAGTGTATATAGTTGTACCCTTTTCTCCACAGCCTTTCCGGAATCTGTTGTTTTGACTTTTCAACAATAGCTGTTCTGACAGGTGAGAGATGGTATCTCATTGCAATTTTGATTTGCATTTTTCTGATGTCTAGCAATGTTGAGCATCTTTTATATACTTGTTGGCTGTGTGTATCACTTATTTGTGTGTGTGTGTGTGTGTGTTTAACTCATTCATTTATTCAACAAATGTATATATATATATTTTTAATTTTCCATAGGTTATTGGGAGAACAGATGGTGTTTGGTTACATGAGTAAGTTCTTTGGTGGTGGTCTGTGAGATTTTGTTGCACCCATCACCAGAGCAGTATACAGTGCACTCAATTTGTGGTCTTTTATCCCTCACTCCCTTCCCTTCCTTTGCCCCTGAATCCCCAAGGTCCATTGTGTTTTTCTTATGCCTTTGCATCCTCATAGCTTAGCTCCCACATATGAGTGACAACATACAATATTTGGTTTTCATTCCTGAGTTACTTCACTTAGAATAATGTTCTCCAATCTCTCATAGCTTAGCTCCCACATATGAGTGACAACATACAATATTTGGTTTTCATTCCTGAGTTACTTCACTTAGAATAATGTTCTCCAATCTCATCCGGTGGCTGTGAATGCCATTAATTCATTCCTTTTTATGGCTGAGTAGTATTCCATCTTATACCACAGTTTCTTTATCCACTTGTTGATTGATAGGAACTTGGGTTGGTTCCATGTTTTTGCAATTGCAAATTGTGCTGCTATAAACATGCCTGTGCAAGTATATTTTACATATAGTGACTTCTTTTCCTCACGATAGATACCTAGTAGTGGGATTTCTGGATCAAACGGTAGTTCTACTTTTAGTTCTTTAAGGAACATCCACACTGTTTTCCATAGTGGTTGTACTAGTTTACATTCCCACCAGCAGTGTTAGAAGTGTTCCCTGTTCACTGCATCCACGCCGACATCTATCATTTTTTCATTTTTTGATTATGGCCATTCTTGCAGGAGTAAGGTGGTATCTCATTGTGGTTTTGATTTGCATTTTCCTGATCATTCGTGATGTTGAGCATTTTTTCATATGTTTGTGGGCCATTTGTGTATCCTCTTTTGATAATGGTCTAATCATATTCTTAGCTCACATTTTGATGGGATTTTTTTTTCTTGCTAATTTGTTTGAGTTCTTTGTAGATTCTGGATAGTCTTTTGTCAGATGTATAGACTGTGAAGATTTTGTCCCGCTCTGTGTTTTGTGTGTTTACTCTGCTGACTGTTCTTTTGGCTGTGCAAATGCTCTTTAGTTGGCCAGGCGCGGTGGCTCACGCCTGTAATCCCAGCACTTTGGGAGGCCGAGGTGGGTGGATCACAAGGTCAGGAGATCGAGACCACGGTGAAACCTCGTCTCTACCAAAAATACAAAAAAAATTAGCCGGGCGCGGTGGCGGGCGCCTGTAGTCCCAGCTACTCAGGAGGCTGAGGCAGGAGAATGGCATGATCCCGGGAGGCGGAGCTTGCAGTGAGCCGAGATTGCGCCACTGCACTCCAGCCTGGGGAACAGAGCGAGACTCCGTCACACACACACACACACACACACACACACACACACACACACACACAAAATGCTCTTTAGTTTAATTAAGTCCCAGCTATTTATATTTGTTTTTATTGCATTTGCTTTTGGGTTCTTGGTCATGAAATTCTTTCCTAAGTCAATATCTAGGAGGGTTTATCCAATGTTGTCTTCTAGAACTTTTACAGTTTCAGGTCTTAGATTTAAGTCCTTGATCCATCTTGAGTTGATTTTTGTGTAAAGTGAGAGATGAGGATCCAGTTTCATTTTCTTACATGTGGCTTGCCAATTATTCCAGTACCATTTGTTGAATAGAGTGTCTTTTCCCCACTTTATGTTTTTGTTTGCTCTGTCGAAGATCAGTTGGCTGTAAGTATTAAGGTTTATTTCTGGGTTCTCTGTTCTGTTTTATTGGTCTATATGCCTAATTTTATACCAGTACCATGCTGTTTTGGTGACTATGGCCTTATAGTATAGTTTGAAATCAGGTAATGTGATTCATCCAGATTTGTTATTTTTGCTTAGTCTTGCTTTGTCTATGCAGGATCTTTTTTGTTTCCATATGAATTTGAGAATTGTTTATTCTAATTCTGTGAAGAATGATGGTGGCATTTTGATGGGAATTGCGTTGAATTTGTAGATTGCTTTTGGCAGTATGATCGTTTTCACAATATTGAGTCTACCTATCCATGAGCATGGGATGTGTTTCCATTTGTTTGTGTTATCTGTGATTTCTTTCAGCAGTGTTTTGTAATTTACCTTGCAGAGGTATTTCACCTCCTTCTTTAGATGTATTCTTAGGTATTTTATTTTATTTTTGCAGCTATTGTAAAAGGGGTTGAGTTCTTGATTTGCTTCTTAGCTTGGTTTCTGTTGGTGTATAGAAGAGCTATAGATTTGTGTACATTGATTTTGTAACTGGAAACTTTGCTGAATTCTTTTATCAGTTCTATGAGCTTTCTGGAGAAGTCTTTAGGGTTTTCTAGGGAAACAATCATCATCAGTAAAGAGCGACAGTTTGACTTCCCCTTTAGCAATTTGGATGCCCTTTATTTCTTTCTCTTGTCTGATTGCTCTGGCTAGGACTTTCAGTACTATGTTGAAGAGGAGTGGTGAGAGTGGCCATCCTTGTCTTGTTCCAATTCTCAGAGGGAATGCTTTAAACTTTTTTCCCATTCAGTATCATGTTAGCTGTGGGTTTGTCATAGATGGTTTTTATTACATTGTACTACATTTTATTATATTACATCCCTTGTATGTTGGTTTTGCTGAGAGTTTTAATCATAAAGGATGCTGGATTTTGTTGAATGCTTTTTCTGCGTCTATTGAGGTGATCGTGTGATTTTTTTTTTTTTTTTGATTCTGTTCATGTGGTGTATAATGTTAATTGACTTACGCATGTTAAACCATCCCTGCATCCCTGGTATGAAACCCACTTGATCATGGTAGATTATTTTTTTTTATATGTTGTTGGATTCAGTTAGCTAGTATTTTGTTAAGGATTTTAGCATCTATGTTCATCAGGGATGTCGGTTTGTAGTTTTTTTTTCTTTTTTTGTTTATGTCCTTTCCTAGTTTTGGTGTTAGGATGATACTAACTTTGTAGAATGATTTAGGGAGGGTCCCCTCTTTCTCTATCTTGTGGAATAGTGTCAGTAGGATTGGTCTCAATTCTTCTTTGAATGTCAGTAGATTTCTGCTGTGAATCCATCTGATTCTGGACATTTTTTTGTTGGTAATTTTTTTTTATTACCATTTCAATCTTGCTGGTTGTTGTTGGTCTGTTCAGAGTATCTAATTCTTCCAGATTTAAGCCAGGAAGGTCATATCTTTCCAGGAATTTACCCAACTCCTCTAGGTTTTCTAGTTTATGTGCATAAAGGTGTTCATAGTAGCCTTGAATGATCTTTTGTATTTCAGTGGTGTCAGTTGTAATATATCCCATTTCATTTCTAATTGAGCTTATTTGGATTTTCTGTCTTTTTGGTTAATCTTGATAATTGTTTATCAATTTATCTTTTCAAAGAACCAGTTTTTTGTTTCATTTATCTTTTGTATTTTTTTGTTCGTTTGTTTGTTTCAATTTCATTTAGTTTTGCTCTGATCTTGGTTACTTACTTTCTTCTGCTGGGTTTGCGTTTGGTTTGTTCTTATTTCTATAGTTCCCTGAAGTGTTACCTTAGATTGTCTGTTAGTGCTTTTTCAGACTTTTTGATGTAGGCATTTAGGGCTAGGAACTTTGCTCTTAGCACCACCTTTGCTGTATCCCCTTGGTTTTGATAGGTTGTGCCACTATTGCCAATCAGTTCTAAGAATTTTTTAATATCTATCTTAATTTCATTGTTGAGCCAGTGATCATTGAGGAGCAAGTTATTTAATTTCCATGTATTTGCATGGTTGTGAAAGTTTTTTTGGAGTTGATTTCCAGTTTTTTTCCACTGTGGTTTGAGAGGGTGCTTGATATAATTTCAATTTTCTTAAATTTATCAAGGCTCATTTTGTGAGGTATCATATGGTCTATCTTGGAGAAAGTTTCATGCACTGTTGAATATAATGTATATTATGCAGTTGTTGGGTAGAATTTTCAGTAAATACCTGTTAAGTCCATTTGCGCCAGGATGTAGTTTAAATACATTTTTTCTTTGTTGACTTTCTGTCTTGATGACGAGTCAGTGCTGTCAGTGGAGTATTCAAGTTCCCCACTATTATTGTGTGGCTTTCTATCTCATTTCTTAGGTCTATTAGTAATTATTTTATAAATTTGGGAGCTCCAGTGTTAGGTGCATATATATTTAGGATTGTGATATTTTCCTGTTGGGCAAAGTCTTTTATCATTATATAATGCCCCCTTTGTCTTTTTTAACTGCTGTTGCTTTAAAGTTTCTTTTGTGATATAAGAATAGCTACCCCTAGCCAGATGTGGTGGCTCACACCTGTAATCTCAGCACTTTGGGAGGCTAAGGAGGGTGAATCATGAGGTCAAGAGATCGAGACCATCCTGACCAACATGGTAAAGCCCGGTCTCTACTAAAAATACAAAAATTAGCTGGGCGTGGTGCTGTGTACCTGTAGTCCCAGGTACTTGGGAGACCGAGTCAGGAGAATCACTTGAACCTGGGAGGCAGAAGTTGCAGTGACCCAAGTGCCACTGCACTCCAGCTTGGTGACAGAGCAAGATGCCATCTAAACAAACAAATACAAACAAAAAAACTCTGGTCACTTATGGTGTCCTTTTGTTTGCATAGGACGTCTTTTTCCATCCCTTTACCTTAAGTTTATGTGAGTCCTTATGTGTTAGGTGTGCCTCTTGAAGGCAGCAGATGGTTGGTTGGTGAATTATTATCCATTCTGCAATGCTGTATCTTTTAAGTCGAGCATTTAGGTCATTTACATTCAATGCTAGCATTGAGATGTGAGGTACCATTCCATTCATCATGTTATTTGTTGCATGTGTACCCTGGCTTTTTTTGTTTTTTTTTTTTTTGCATTTTTGTTTTGTAAGTCTTGTGAGATTTATACTTTAAAGAGGTTCTGTTTTGACATATTTCCAGGATTTGTTTCAAAATTTAGAGCTCCTTTTAGCAGTTCTTGTAATGTTGGCTTTCTGGTGTCAAATTCTCTCAGCATTTGTTTGTCTGAAAAAGACTGTGTCTTTCCTTCACTTATGAAGCTTAGTTTCACTGGGTACAAAATTTTGGGCTGACAACTGTTTTGTTTGAGGAAGCTGAAGATAGGGCCCTGATCCATTCTAGCTTGCAGGGTTTCTGCTGAGAAATATGCTGCTAATTTGATTTATTTTCCTATATAGGTTGCCTGATGTTTTTGCCTCACAGCTCTTAAGATCCTTCCCTTCATCTTAACTTTAGATAACCTGATGACAATGTGCTTAGGCAATGATCTTTCTGCTATGAATTTCCCAGGTGTTCTTTGAGTTTCTTGTATTTGAATGTCTAGGTTTCTAGCAAGGCCAGGGAAGTTTTGATTATTCCCTCAAATATATTTTCCAAACTATTAAATATCTCTTCTTCCTCAGGAACACCAATTATTCTTAGGTTTCGTCATTTAATATAATCCCAGACTTCTTGGATGCTTTGTTCATATTTTCTCAACTTTTTTTCTTTGTCTTTGTTGGATTGGGTTAATTTAAAAACCTTGTCTTTGAGCTCTGAAGTTGTTTGTTCTGCTTGTTTTATTCTGTTGTTGAGTTTTTCCAGAGCATTTTGCATTTCTATAGGTGTATCCATTGTTTCCTGAAGTTTTGATTGTTTCTTATTCACACTATCTATTTCATGGACTATTTCTCCTTTCACTTCTTGTATCATTTTTCTTTTTATTTCCTTACATTGGGCTTCCCCTTTTTCTGGTGCCTCTCTGATTAGCTTAATAACTAAACTTCTGAATTCTTTTTCAGGTAGACCAGAGATTTATTCTTGGTTTGGATCCATTGCTGGAGAGCTAGTGTGATTTTTTGAGGGTGTTAAAGAACCTGGTTTTGTCATATGAGCAGAGTTGGTTTTCTGGTTTCTTATCATTTGTGTAGGCTCTGTCAGAGGGAAGGTCTAGGGTTCAAGGCTGTTGTTCAGTTCCTTTTGTCCCACTGGGTATTTCCTTGATGTAGTACTCTTCCCCTTTTCCTAGGGATGTGGCTCCCTCAGAGCTGTGCTGTAGTGATTGTTCTCTCTCTTCTGGATGTAGCCACCAAGCAATTCTACCAGGCTCCGGGCTGGCACTGGAGGTTGCCTGCACAGAGTCATGTGGTGTGAACCGTCTGTGGGTCTCTCAGCTGTGGATACCGGCACCTGCTCAGGTGGAGGTGCCAGGGGGTTGAAATGGACTCTGTGGGGGTCCTTAGCTTTGGTTGATTAATGCACTGTTTTTGTGCTGGTTGGCCCCCTGCCTGGAGGTGGCACTTTCAAGAGGGCATCAGCTGTGGTAGTAGGCAGAGGAAGAGATGGTGGGTGGGGCCCTAGAACTCCCAAGAGTGTATGCTCTGTCTTCAGTTACCAGGGTGGGTAGGGAAAGTCCAATAGGTGGGCGCAGAGCTAGGCATGTTTGAGCTCAAACGCTACTTGGGCTGGTCTTGCTGCAGCTGCGGTGTGTGATGGAGGTGAGGTTCCCACATCAATGGAGTTATGTTCCTAAGAGGATTATGGCTGCCTTTGCTGTGTCATGCAGGTTGTCAGGGAAGTGGGGGAAAGCCGGCAGTCACAGGCCTCACCTAGCTTCCACACAACCCAAAGGGCCAGTCTCACTCCCACTGTGCCCCACCCAACAGCATCAAGTTTGTTTTCAGTCAGTGAGCAAGCAGGGCTGAGAACTTGTGCCAGGCTACCCTAGCCTTCCAGCTGTGAAAATAAGTAGAGTTTTCTTTCTTCCCCTGCCTGTGGAGTCTGCATACCAGATTCATGCCCTCCCACAAGTTCTGGCCAGGAGACTTCTCTATCAGTTCAAATTGTTACAACGTTCAGCTGGAGGTTTCTTTCTCCTCCTGGCCTTTTCCCAGTGCCTCTGACAGCCCTCCTCAAGGACCCCTGTGACGCAAGGGAGAAATGGCTTGGTAGGGGACCCAGCGAGCCCACAGGGATTTTTCTGCTGCTTCCTCTACCCCTCTACTTCACTCTGCTCTCTAGTTTGACTCAGCTCTAGGTAAGGTCAAAATCTTCTCCTGTGATCTAGACCTTCAGGTTCCCTAGTGGGGGTGTGTGTTACAGGGTAGATGATCTCCTTTTCCCACTTCCACAGTTTGGGCACTGACTTTATTTGGGGTGTCTCCCGGGTCCTGCAGGGAGCAATCTGCTTCCTTCAGAGGGTGTCTGGGTTCTCTTGGCTTTCCTAATGTATTCCTGAAGCTGGTGTGGAGCAAAAGTTCACGATGCGCGCCTTCACAAGGTGTTCTGTCTGTCCAAATGGGAGCTGCCATCTAGTCTTGCCTCCCATCCACCACGATATCGAGAATGTATTTTCTGTTTTTGTTGGGTGGAGTGTTCTGTAGATGGCTGTTAGGTCCATTTGGTCAAGTGTTTAGTTTTAGTCATTAATATCTTTGTTAGTTTTCTGCCTGAGGGATCTGTCTAATACTGTCAATGGGTTGTTGAAGTCTCCAGCTAGAATTGTGTGGTTATCTCAGCTTCTTCATTGGTCTCTAAGAACTTGTTTTATGAATCTTAGTGTTACAGTGTTGGGTGCGTATATATTTAGGATAGTTAAGTCTTCTTATTGAACTGAATCCTTTATCATTAGGTAATGCCTTTCTTTGTCTCTTTTCATCAGTGTTGATTTAAAGTCTGTTTTGTCTGAAATTTGAATAGCAACCTTTGCTCCTTTTTGGTTTCCATTTTCTTGGTAGGTTTTTCTCTATCCCTTTACTTTGAGTTTGTGAGTGTCATTGCATAGAGTTGAGCCTCTTGATTACAGTACAGAGTTGGGTCTTGCTCTTTTATCCAATTTGTGTCTCTGTGCCTTTTAAATGGTGTGTTTAATTCATGTTCATTGATGATTAACATCGATATGTGTAGATTTGATCCTGATATTATGTTGTTAGCTGGTTGTTATGCAGACTGATTGTGTAGTTGCTATATTTTATCAATTATCTTTGTACTTACATGTGTTCTTGTGGTGGTTGGTAACAGTATTTCATTTCCATGTTTAGCACTCCCTTATGGACCTCACTTAAGACAAGTCTAGTGGTAATGAATTCCCTAAGCATTTGCTTATCTTAAAAGGATCTTATTTCTCCTTTGCTTATGAAGCTTAGTTTGGCTGGATATGAAATTATTGGAATTTATTTTCTTTAACACTGCTTAATTGTTAAAGCCGCCTAATCTCTTCTGGCTTGTAGGGTTTCTGCTGAGAGATCTGATGTTATCCTGATGGGGTTCCCTTTTAGGTGACCTGCAATATCTCTCTAGATGTTTTTAATATTTTTTTCTTTCATCTTGACCTTGGAGAATCTGATGAATATGTATCTTGGGTATGTTCACTTTTTTGTAGTATCTCTCAGCAGTTGTCTGCATTTTTTGAATTTGAATATTAACCTTTCTAGCTAGGTTGGGAAAATTTTCATGGACAATATCCTTAAATATGTTTTTCATGGTGCTTGCTCTCACTCCTTGTCTTTGTGGGACACCAATGAGTAATAGCTTTGGTCTCTGTAAAGAGATAATCTCATGTCTTTTAGAGGCTTTGTTTGTTACTTTTTATTTTTTGTCTGATTGAGTTGATTCAAAGAACCAGTATTTGAGCTCTGAAGTTCTTTCCTCAGCTTTGTCTATTCTACTGTTAATACTCCTGATTGTATTATAAAATTCTTGTAGTGAGTTTTTGAGCTCTATCAGATCAGTTTGGTGCTTTCTTAAAATGGTTCTTTTGGCTTTCATCTCTTGTATTGTTTTCTTGGATTCCTTGGATTGGGTTGAGACTTTTTCCTGAATCGCAATGATTTTCATTTCTATCCAGATTCTGAATTCTATGTCCATCATTTCAGCCAATGTAACCTGGTTAAGAACCATTGCTGGGGTGCTAGTGTGATCATTTGGAGATAAGAAGACACTGTGACTTTTTGAGTTGCTGCAGTCCTTAGGCTGTTTTTTTTTTTTCTTTTTTTCTTTTTTTTTTTTTTTCATTGAGATGGTCTGATATTCCTTTAATTTTTGAAGTTGCTATATTTTCAATGGATTATTTTGTTTTTATATTATTTCATGCCCTTGAAGATTTGACTGTGGTTTAAGTTGGGTTGAGTAGACTATCTTTACTTCTGGAAGGTTTTACTGGGCCAAACCTCAGCTTAACACCCCTGGGCTACATGCTCTAATCATGGTGGGGCTGAACCAGGCTCACAGCTTTGTTATCTGGCCTCTCAATATTAAGCACCTGCTGCAATTGAGGAGCCAAGATGTGTCTGATATGCTGGCAACAACATCTTGGTGAGGGTAATCGCCAAAGTGCTGCTTCACAGTTGTGGCATCGGAGATCACACTCGTGTGCATGCCAGTGGTGGCAGTGGCACAGCTTCTGTGCTTTTAAAAATGGAGGCTTTAGAGTCTTGAGGATATCCTGGCAGCTATCATGCCCCCTTATGAATCTACACTTAGGTTTGAATTTACATCCTTTTAGATATCACTTTTATTTTTTCTAATCATGTGCATTGCACTGTTTATTAAATATATCACAATAGGAAAGTTGACTTGGACCAATCTTATAGAGTTCATTCCAATTACATATCTCACAAATTTCAATACAGGTTGGCTTAGCATAAAAACCTGCATTTCCTTGGTATTCAGTTTATTCTTGTTCTGCTTTGTGCTGTGTTAGCAGTTTTATGGAAGCAATCAATTAGAGTTCTGAGAACTTCATTAGAGTTCTGAGAACTCCCACCTAGTCCAATGGTATGATGGGATTTCTAGAAATTGTATTATTAGTATATTTTTGATACCAATACTGATTTTCTTAGGAATATTTATAAATAATGTCCTTCTAACCTTAGCCAGCTTGATTATACATAAAGTTCCTTTCACAAGATTAATCTTCCACACACCTACAACTCTCATATCCATTCACTTTTGTCCTTCTCCCATTCTGGAACAATCCAGCAACTTCTTTAGGAAAAGATTTTCACTCTTCTTTCCCTCAATAAAACAAAATAGAACATCCTCACACTGTTAGCCTTTCCTTATCAAAGACACATTGTACCTTCTCTGTATACTTGTATATATAGTTTTTTCCTTATGCATTTTACTCATTTTTATTACACATATTAATTAAAATTATTAATACATAGTGACCTTAATTTCTAGTGAACATCAGAAGCAAGCAACTGTGTTTGATGTTTGCTGTCACACTGTGTGATGCCATCACACCAGCAATCTGTAAATTGGCAATCGAGAATCATAATTTCTAGAAGCGTGTGCTTTCCCATAGTACAGTTTGTTAATCAGAGCATGTTAAGATGTGAGTCCTAATTATATGATTATAGAATGCTTCCCCTTCCTAATACATCAACTGGGCTGATGTATAATAATAGATTACACATGCAAGAACTACCTGGCTCTGAAACTATTTAATAAAAAGTTTCTAGGGAAACTGAAAGAGAGCAAGGGAGGCAAAACAAAGACAAAAGAGGAAATTGTTGCCTCACACACATATAGCTACAGAAAACAATAAACTCAACCTAACTCATAGGCAGATAAATATAACATTTTACACTAAAGATCTGTTTACTTCAGATCCTGTTAAACAATACACAGTGTTTGACTTTTACCAAATGATTACAAGAAATACTAAAGGTAAGAAGAAGAAGTGATTGAAGAGACAAAGGAAACATTAAAACAGAACTAGATATGACACAGATTTGGGGATTATCTGATAAAGAATTTAATTATCTCTATTCTGATTATTTGACATTATCAAACAATCTGATTATCTGATATGTTAAGGGCTCTAGTGAAAAAAGCAGACAACATGTGAGAACAGATGGGTAATGTAAGCAGAGAGAATTGAAACTATAATACAGAATCAAAGTAAAATGCTAGAAATCAAAACCACTCCAATAAAAATAATGTCTTTGATGGGATCACCAGTAGATTGGATACAGCCAATAAAATAATCAGTGAGTTGAAAATATGTCAATATAAACTTTCTAAACTGAAATGCAAATAGAAATAATACTCAAAATTATACACAAAATATTCACGAACTGTAGGACAATTCAAGTAGCATAACGTATTTGTATTGGAAATACCATAAAAAGAGATAGAAAAGTATTTAAAGCAATTATGGCTGAGAAGTTTTAATAAGCAATGACAAACCACAACGATCAGGAAAGCCACAGATTCAGGAAACTTAGAGAAGACCAACAAGAGAAATACTAAAAGTGTACAATTAGGCGTATTATATTTGAATGGCAGAAAGTCAAAGACAAGTAAAAAAATCTTGAAAGAAATCAGGTGCTATGATCTGAGTATTTGTGTACCCCTCCCAAAATTCATATGTTGAAACTTAACCACCAACATGATAGTGTTATGAGGTGAGACTGCAGATGATTAGGTCATAAGGGTAGAGACCCCATGGATTAAGAAACTTATAAAACAGACCCAGAAAGACCATTTTTTACCCTTCTACCATCTGAGAACGTAGCAAGAAGTTGCCATCTGTGAACCAGAAAGTAGGCTCTCACCAAACACTGAATCTGATGGCTCCTTTGTTATGGGGATTCTCAGGCCTCAGAACTATAAAAAATATTCTCTTGTTTGTAAGTCGCTCAGTATTTTATAATTCCAGCCTGAACAAGCTAAGGCACTAGAAATGGGAACTTTGCCTACAGATGAACAAAAATGTTTAAAGAAGTTTTTCATAAAGAAAAAATATAGTAAGGTCCAAAACTCACATCTTTGTTTAAAAAGAGCATTAGAAAAGGAATAAAGGAAAGTAAATTAATCCTAATGGATGTAATAGAAAATCATTTGTCAAAATAATAGCAAGAATTAGGTTATTATAACTCATGGATAAATGAAATAAATGACAGCAATATGATAAGGGACAGGTTGGAGGGAGGAATTTAAATACTCTGTTATAAGGAACTTGCACTACTCATGAAGTGGTATGTTATATGAAAGTAGACTTGGATTAGTTGTAAATGTATATTGCAAACTATAGGGCAAATGATAAAAATAAATGAGGAAGTACAATCAGTATACTAATACAGGAGAAAAAAATGAAATCAGCTAAGTATATAGTTGAACTGAACAGTGCCATTTTATGAGTCAGAGTTCTCTAGAGAAACAACAAATATATGTATATACGTACACACACAAAATCATGTGCTGTATAATGACATTTTGGTCAATGACAGATAACAGATCACACACATATATGACAGTGATCCTATAAGATTATAATGGAGCTGAAAAATTCCTGTCACCTCACGTCCTCATATTCATTGTAATGAAGTAGTGAAACACATAACTCACATGTTCGTGATGATGCTGGCGTAAACAAACCTAATGTGCCGCCAGTTATATCATATAAAAGTATAACACATACAATTATGTGTAGCATGGTAATATTAATAATAATACATGAATATGTTACTGGTTTATGTACAGTTGACCCTTGAACAATATGAGGATCAGGGACTCCAGCCTCTCTTTTTCATAGTTGAAAATGTATGTATAACTTTTGACTACCCCCAAACTTAATGACTAATAGCTTGCTGTTCACCACAAGCCTGCTGATAATGTAAGCAATTGATTAGCAAATATTTTTGTTATATGTATTATATGCTATATTCTTAAGATCAGCTGGAGAAAAAAATGTTATTAAGAAAATAATGTACATTTGGAATCTTCACAGAAAAATTCATAAAGGAAGAGAAAATATATTTAATATTCATTAAGTGGAAGTAGATCATCACAAACACTTCTCATTGACCTCAAGTTTTGTAAGTTGAGGAGGAGGAGGGGGAGGTCTCGCTCTCTCACCGGTAGCAAAGATTAAGGTGGGAGAGATAGAAGAGTCTGAAGGGGAGGCAGGAGAGGCAGGTGCGCTCTGTGTAATTTCATGCAAATACATTGTAAATTCTGATTTTTTTTTTTGTTTTTCAATTGTTTAAAAATATTTCTAGATAGTGCCAACCCTTCTTCCACCATCAGATTCGGTGGCAGTATCCATAAAAGTGTTCATGTTATTTAAAAAAGGCAAAAAGAATCTTGAATAATCAGGACCTTCATGCCAGATTGTCTCATGTCAGTTTGTTTTCTGGCACTGCTTCTCCTGTGTTTTTTCCTCCTCATCCAGCACTGGCTCAGAAGCATTCATCTCTTTGAAGTTGTCTTCTGTTTTTTTCTTCTGATCTACTAGCTTCTGATTTTCTGCAAGATTTGTATGTTGAAACCCTTCACATAACCCCTCACATCGTTTGTTTGACCATATCCACAAACTCTTTTAAAATTTCCTTGATTGGCCCTGTTGTAATGCACAATGTTTGGATACAGTTTTCTCCAGCAGGAATTTGTTGTTTAGAGCTTGGTGGCTTTCATGGCTGTTTCTACAACAATGATGACATCTTCAATAGTGTAACCCTATTAGACTTGCTTGATTCTGTCTCTGTTTGGGTCATTTTTCATAGAAATGTCAATCTTTTTTCATAGAGTATCATGTGTAATGAGCCTTAAAGCCTTGTTATCCTTATTATCTCATTATCTAGAGACTGAATTAGAGATGTTGTGTTTGGCAGCAAGCAGACCATGTTGACATCCACTCAAAGGCTTATGGTGGCTAGGGCCGTTTTCCAATATCAAAAGAACTTAAAAGACAGTTTCTTACTGGAAAGATGCTTCTTGGCTACAGGGACGAAGCATCAATTGAACTAATCCAGAAAAAGGATTATTGCCCAGACATTCTTGGTGTACAACCAAGAGAGTGTCAGCCGGTATTTATGTTTTCCGTTTAAGTCTCTGAGGCTAGCAGCTTTATAGATAAGAGCGGTCTTGGTTATAAATCTGACTATCTGCACAAGATAGGAGTTGGCTTATCTCTTCCTGCCTTAAATCTTTGTGCTTGCCTCTTCTCCTTATTAATACGTGTCTTTTCCGGCCTTCCCTCTCCCCAGAATAGGGGACTTTCATTTATAGACAAATATCCTTTCTCCTCAATGATTTTCTCAATGGCATCTGAAAACTTATCTACTGCCTCTTAGTCAGCAGAATCTGCTTCTCCTGTTATCTTGACATTTTTTAAAGCCAACTCTCTTTTCAAAATTATCAAACCATCCTTTGCTAATATTAAATTCTCCCAGATTCGATCTTTCACCTTCTTTTTGCTTTATGTTGTCATATAAGGACGTTGCTTTTTCTCAAAACTATGAGTTGATAGGCACGTCTTTCTTACATCTATCCTGCAACCACATAAAAATTACATTTTTAATACAAGATTAAGATATTTTGCAAAAACTACAAGATATTTAATACTTATGCCTGCTGGCATATCTGCAGCTACAGATGTGTGAATTTCCTTTTTATTTTTTGCAATGGTCCTTATGCTGGATTTATTTACCTTGAAATGGTAGGCAGTTGTAACTGCAGATCTCAATCTACAGTACATATTAAGGAATTAAACTTATTCTTGTAATGTTATGACTTTTCTCTGCTTCTTAGGAGCACTTCCAGCATCATTAATGCCACTTCATATGGGTCCTATGGTGTTATTGAAGGTTTACGGTATTGTACTAAATATGATGAGAAATAGGGAAGAGCTGCTAGAAATCAATTATTTTACTGCAATACAGAACTTACTGAGGAGACGAGCTGTTCATTTGGAGATGATAAGCATCATAGGGCACTTTAATTGAATGTTGGCACCATGAGCTCACTGCAATAGCATCAAGAGGTAGTTATGAAATGTTTACTGTAGTATACTACAGACTAGAGTTAATGTTACCCAGTTACGATTTAATATTGCATCTTTATGTTTGTTTACATTTTTCTTGACTGTGAATGGAACATTTCTCTTGATTGTGAATGGCAGTATGTATATCTGTGCACAGTTTTTTTTTTTTTTTTTTTTTTTTTTGAGACAGGGTCTTGCTCTGTCACCCAGGCTGGAGTGTAGTGGCAAAATTTTGGCTCACTGCAAACTTTGCCTGCCTGGTTCAAGTGTTTCTCTCACCCTAGCCTCCCGACTATAGGAAGTGTAGGTGTGCTGAGACAACAGGTGTGCACTACCATGCCCGGCTAATTTTTGTATTTTTTTTTTTTTTTTTTTTTTTGTAGAGACAGGGTTTCACCAAGTTGGGCAGGCTGGTCTTGGACTCCTAACCTCAGGTGATCCACCCAACTCGGCCTCCCAAAGTGCTGGGATTATAGGTGTGAGCCACCATGCCCGGCCGTAAGTTTTGATAAATTTTAACTTTAATATATTTGTGTACATTTTATGGTAACAAAAAATAAAATAGAGTAATATCTACTTATATTTTATGCATTTATAGCATATTAAACTTTTTAAAAATTTTTGATATATCTAGGCCGTGCCTTAAAAATTTTTGCCTTAAAATTTTTTCAATATATTTACTACAAATGTCTGTGTATAAACGAACCTGCACAGTTTAAACCTATGCTATGCAAGGGTCAACTGTATTTACTACAATCTACTTTTAAAAATTATATAAGCATATACTCCTTCTACTTTAAAATAGTAGTTAGCTGTAAAATAGCCGCAGGGAGATCCTTCAGAAGGTATTCCAGAAGAAGGTATTGTTATCATAGGTTTTAACAGCTCCATGCTTGTTACCGCCCTTAAAGACCTTCCGGTGGGACAGGATGTGGAAGAGGCAGACGGTGATTTCGACAGGTTTTACCTTATGTTGGCCTATATTAATGTGTGTGTTTGTGCCTTAGTTTATAACTACAATTTCAAAAAATAAAAGACTAATTGTAAAAATAGAAAAAAAGCTTATACAATAAGAATATAAAGAAAGAAAATAATTGATTTATTTTTTAAAATTTTTATGAGTACATAGTAGGTGTATATATTTATGGATTACGTGAAATATTTTGATACAGGCATGCAATTCGTATTAATTTCATCAGAGTAAGTAGAGTATTCATTACTTCAAGTATTTATCCCTCATGTTTAAAACAATCTTATTATAGTCTTTTAATTATTTTAAAATGTACAGTTGGATTATCTTTTTACCATAGTCACCCAGGTTGTGCTATCAAATACTAGGCATTTATTCTTTCTATTCATTGTACCCATTCACAATCCTTCCTTCACCCCCCACCCCTCCAGATACCCTTCTAAGCCCCTGATAACCATCCTATTCTGTCTCCATGAGTTCAATTCTTTTTATTTCTACCTGGCACAGATAACGTGAGAAAATGTGATGTTTAGCTTTATGTGCCTGGCTGATTTCACTTAACATAATGGCCTCCATTTCTATCCATGTTGTTGAAAACGTCAGGATCTCATTCTTTTTTTATGGCTGAATAGTACTCCATTGTATATATGTACCACATTTTCTTTATCCATTTGTCTGTTGATTTATAAGCACTTAGGTTGCTTATGAATCTTGACTGTTGTGGATAGTGCTGTAAAAATAAAGGAGTAGAAATATCTCTGTAATATACTAATTTTCTTTATTTTGGGTATATACATAGAATTGGGATTGCTGGATCCTATGGTACCTGTAGTTTTAATCTTTTTTTTTTTTTTTTTTTGAGACAGAGTCTCGCTGTGTCTCCCAGACTGGAGTGCAGTGGTGCGATCTCAGCTCACTGCAAGCTCCACCTCCCGGGTTCACGCCATTCTCCTGCCTCAGCCTCCCGAGTAGCTGGGACTACAGACGCCCGCCACCACGCCCGGTTAATTTTTTGTGTTTTTAGTAGAGACGGGGTTTCACCGTGTTAGCTAGGATGGTCTCGATCTCCTGACCTCGTGATCCACCCGCCTCGGCCTCCCAAAGTGCTGGGATTACAGGCGTGAGCCACCACGTCCGGCCTGTAGTTTTAATCTTTTGAGGAATCTTCACATTGTTTTATATAGTGGTTGTACTAATTTACATTCCCACCAACAATGTATGAGGGTTCCCTTTTCTCCACATCCTCACCAGGATTTGTTATTATGTGTCTTTTGGATAAAACCCACTTTAACTGGCGTAAAATGATACCTCAGTTTAGTTTGTGATTTACATTTTTCTGATGATCAACGATGTTGGGCACCTTTTCATATACCTGTTTGTCATTGATATGTCTCCTTTTGAGGTATGTCTATTCAGATTATTTATTTTTAAATTAGATTATTAGATTTTTTCTTATAGAGTTGTTTGACCTACTTATATATTCTGGTTATAAGCCCCTTGTCAGATGGGTAGTTTGCAAATATTTTCTCTTTCTGTGGGTTGTCCCTTCACTTTGTTGATTGTTTCATTTGCTGTGCAGAAGCTCTTTAACTTGAGGTGATCTCATTTGTCTATTTTTGCTTTGGTTTCCTGTGCCTGTGGGGTATTGCTCCAGAAATCTTTGCCCAGTCTAATGTCCAGGAGAATTTCCCTAATATTTTATTTTAGATTTTTTATAATTTGAGGTCTTAGGTTTATGTCTTAAATTCATTTAGATTTTGATTTTTGTATATGGTGAGAGATAGGGGTCTAGTTTCATTCTTCTGCATACGGATATCCAGTTTTCCCAGCACCACTTATTGAAGAGACTGTCCTTTTCCCAATGAATGTTCTTGAAACTGTTGTTGAAAATGTAGATGGATGGATTTATTACTGGGTTCTCTGTTCTGTTTCACTGGTATTTGTGTCTGTTATTATGCCAGATCCATGCCATTTGGTTTACTAAAGTTCTGTAGTATAATTTGAACTCAGGTAATGTGATTCCTCGAGTTTTTCTTTTTGTTTAGGATAGTTTTGGCTATCCAGGGTGTTTTGTGGTTCCGTATGAATTTTAGGATAGTTTTTTTCTATTTTTGTGAAGAATGTCATTAATATTTTTATAGAAATTGCATTGAATCTATAGATTGCTTTGGGTAGTAGGAAAATTTTAACAATATTGATTCTTCCAATCTGTAAGCATGGAATATCCTTTTTTTTTTTGGTATCCTTTTCAACTTATTTCATCAATAATTTATAGTTTTCTTTGTAGAGATCTTTCACTTATTTGGTTAATTCCTAGGTATTTTATTTATTTCTAGCCACTAGAAACGGATTAATTTTTTTTTTTCAGATTGTGTGATGTTGGCATATACAAATGCTACCAGTTTTTCTATGTTGATATTTTATATTGCAACTTTACTGAATGTATCAGTTCTAATAGTTTTTTGGTGGAATCTTTAGGTTTTTCCAAATTTAAGATCATATCATCTGCAAACAATTTGGCTTCTTCCTTTCCAGTTTGGACATCCTTTATTTCTTTCTCTTTTCTGATTGCTCTAGCTAGGACTTTCACTAATATACTGAATAACAAAAGTGAAAGCGGGCATCCTTGTTGTGTTCCAGATCTCAGAGGAAAGGCTTTCAGTTTTCCCCCATTCAGTATGATACTAGCTGTAGGTCTGTCATATATGACTTTTATTACATAAAGGCATGTTCGTTTTATCTCAAGTTTTTAAGTGTTTTTATTATGAAGGGACATTGAATTTTATCAAATGCATTTTCAGCATCAATTGAAATGATCGTATGAATTTTGTCCTTCCTTCTGTTGATATAATGCACAATGTATCATATTAACTGATTAGTGTACCTTGAACCATCCTTGCATCCCTGGGATAAGTTCCACTTGGTCATGTTGAATGATCTTTTTAATGTGTTATTGAATTTGGTTTGTCAGTTTTTTTGCTGAGAATTTTTTATTAATATTTATTGGAAATATTGTCCTGTGGTTTTCTTTTGTTTTGTGTCTTTGTCTGGTTTTGTAATTGGAGTAGTAGAATTAGTTTGGAAGTATTTTGTGCTCATATATTTTATGGAATATTTTCAGTTGGATTGGCACTACTTCTTTAAATGTTTGGCCAAATTCAGTAGTGAAGTCATTGAGTCCTTGGCTTTTGTTTTTTTAGAAGACTTCTTATTTTGGCTTCAACCTTATTACTTGTTATTAGTGTCTTCCTTATGTTTTGGATTTCACCATGGTTCAATGTTGGTAGACTGTATGTGTCTAGGAACTTGTACCTGCCTTCTAAATTTTCTAGTTTGTTGGCATGTAGTTGCTCATAGTAGCCTCTAGTAATCCTTTGAATATCTGTGGTATCAGTTATGATATCTTTTTTCTTCTCTAATTTTATTTGTATCTTCTCTCTGTGTTTCTCAGTCTGGTTAAAGGTTTGTCAATTACGTTTATCTTTTCAAAAAAAAAAAAACAAGCTTGCTGTTTCATTGATCTTTTGTATTTTTATTTCATTTCAATTGCATTTATTTCCACTCCAATCTTTATTATTTCTTTTCTTCTACTCATTTTCAGTTTGGTTTGCTTTTGCTTTTCTAGGTATTTAAGGTGCATCGTTAGGATGAATATTTGAAGTTTTTATTCTTTTTTGATGTAGACACTGATAGCTGTGAACTTCCCACTTAGTATTGCTTTTACTCTATACTATAGCTTTTGGATGTTATGTTTCTATTATCATTTGTTTCAAGAAATTTTGCAATTTTCTTCTTAATATCTTCATTGACCCTCTGGTTATCTAGCAGCATGTTATCTAATTTCTGTTTGTTCATATAGTTTTAAAATTTCCTTTTGCTATTGATTTCTAGCATTATTACATTGTGCTCTGAGAAGATCTTTGATATTATTTCAATTTTTTGAATGTTTTAAGACTTCTTATGTGATCTAACATATGGTCTAACCTTGAGCATGGTCTGTTTGCTAAGAAAAAGAATGCGTATTCTGCAGCCATTGTTTGAAATGTTCTGTAAATACGTATTAGGGACATAGTGTGAATTAAGTCTGATGTTCCTTCATTTGTTTTCTGTCTGGAAGATATGTCCAATGCTGCAAATGGGGTGTTGAAGTCTCTAGCTATTATTGTATTGGGGGCTATCTCTCTCTTTTTTTTTTTTTTTCGTTCGTAACGTATTTATTCAGTTCATTTTTAGCATCTACTCCTTTGCTTTGTTTGTTTGTTTTGGTTTTGGTTTTTTGGATGGAGTCCGATAGGTCTTAATCACTGGTTTTTATTTATTTTTTTATTTATTTTTTTAATTTATTTATTATTATTATACTTTAAGTTGTAGGGTACATGTGCATAACGTGCAGGTTTGTTACATATGTATACTTGTGCCATGTTGGTGTGCTGCACCCATCAACTCGTCATTTACATCAGGTATAACTCCCAATGCAATCCCTCCTCCCTACCCCCTCCCCATGATAGGCCCCGGTGTGTGATGTTCCCCTTCCTGAGTCCAAGTGATCTCATTGTTCAGTTCCCACCTATGAGTGAGAACATGCGGTGATTGGTTTTCAGTTCTTGTGATAGCTTGCTAAGAATAATATTTGCCTCATATGTCAGGGTGCTCCAATTTTGGGTGCCAATATATTGAAAGTTGTTGTATCCTCATCCTGAATTAATACCTTTATCATTATATAGTGACCTTATTTATCTCTTTATATAGTTTTTGTCTTGAAATATATTTTGTCTCATGTAAGTATAACTACTTCTGCTCCTTTTTAGTTTCCATTGGCATGGAATATCTTTTTTCCATACATTTATTTTCAGTCTATGCATGCATTTACAGGTGAAATGTGTTTTTTGTTGGCAACAGGTCTTTTTTTGTTTTGTTTTGTTTTTGCTATTCAGCCACTCAGTGTCTTTTGATTGGGAAGTTTAGTTCACTTACATTCCATGTTCTTGATAAGCAAGGACTTATTTTTACCATTTTGTTTTTTGTTTTCTGGTGATTTTGTGGTCTTCACTTTCTTCTTTCTTTCCTTTCTGTCTCTTTTTAGTGAAGGTGGTTTTCTCTGGTGATATGATTTAATTCTTTGACTTTTATTTGTTGTGAATCCATTGTATGTTTTCGATTTGAAGGTACCATGAGACTTGCAAACACTATCTTCTAACCCATTATTTTAAGCTGATAACAACTTGACACTGCATAAACAAAGAAACAAGCAAAAAGAAAACTAATAAACACCCTATGTCTTAATTTCATCCCCCCTTTTAACTTTTTGTTGTTTCCAATTATATTTTATTTTACTGTCTTTGTCTTGAAAAGTTATTGAAGTTATTATTTTTTATTATATCATAATTTAGCCTTTCTACTTAAGATAAGAGTGTTTTACACACTACAGTTACAGTGGTATAATATTCTGTATTTTTCTGTGTACTTACTATTACCAGTGAATTTTGTACCTTCAGGTGATTAGTTATTGCTGATTAATACTCTTTTCTTTCTGATTGAAGTACTTCCTTTGGTGTTTCTTGTAGAATGAGTCTGGTATTGATGATATCCCTCAGCTTTTGTTTGTCTGGGGGATAACTTTATTTTTTATTAATAATAATTTTTAATAGTTGTATTATTTATTTATTTCTGAGTCTTTATTTCTCCTTCATGTTTGAAGGACATTTTCACTGAATAGACTATTCTATGCTAAAGGTTTTTTTTGTTTGTTTGTTTTGTTTTCTTTAGCACTTTAAATATGTCATACTACTCTCCCCTGATCTGTAAGGTTTCCACTGAAAAGCCTGCTGCCAGACATATGACAGCTACATTGTGTTATTTATTTCTATTCTCTTTTTGACTTTAGGGCATTTCTTTATCTTTGTCCTTTGAGAGTTTTATTAAATGCCTTGAGGTAGTCTTCTATGGGTTACATCTGCTTGGTGTTCTAAAATCATCCTGTGCTTGGTTGTTGGTATCTTTCTCCAGGTTTGGAATGCTCTCTGTTATTATTTATTTGAATAAACTTTATACCCCCAAGCTCCTCTTGAAGGTCAGTAACTCATAGATTTGCCTTTTTGAGGCTGTTTTCTAGATCTCGTAGGTGTGTTTAATTGATTTTTATAATGTTTTTGTCTCCTGTATTAGGTCCTTCTTGCATTGTTATAAAGAAATATCTGAGACTGGGTAATTCATAAAGAAAAGAGGTTTAATTGGCTCATGATTTTGCAGACTCTACAGGAAGCACAGATCTACCATTTGCTCAGCTTCTGAGGAGGTCTCAGGAAGCTTACAATCTCAGTAGGAAGGTAAAGCAGGGGCAGGAACTTTATATGGCAAAATCAGGAGCAAGAGAGAGAGAGAGTGATGTGGGAAGTGCCACACACATTTCTATGACCATATCTCATGAAAACTCCTTACACAAAGACAGCGCCAAGTCATAAGGGATTAGCCCCAATGATCCAAACACCTCTCACCAGCCCCACCTCCAGCATTGGGAATTAAAATTCAACATGAGATTTGGGTGGGAACAAATATCCAAACTATATTATTAGACCCCTACTCCTCTCAAATCTCATTTCCTTCTCATATTGGAAACTACAAGCATGCCTTCCCAACTGTCCTCCAATGTCTTAACTCATTCCACCATTAAGTCAAAAGTTCAAAGTCCCATTTGAGACAAGGCAATCCCTTCTACTTTTTAGCCTATTTAAAAAAAAAAAAAAAGTGACTGGCTTTCAAGATATGATGAGAATATACACATTGAGTAAACTTTTTCATTCCTAAAGGGAGAAATCAGCCAAAAGATAGGGGATACAGGCCCCATGCAAGTTCAAAACCCAGCAGACAAGTTATCTTAAAGCTCTAAATTAATCTCTTTTGACTCCATGTCCCATATCCAAGGCTTATTGCTCGCACCCTTTGAAGCAGCAGCCCGAGCTGTACCTGGGCACTATTGAGCCACAGCTGGAGCCAGAGTAGCTAGTATATGGGAAGCAATGTCTCAAGACTGTACAAGGCCATGGAATCCTGGGTCAGGTCCCCAAAAACCATTCTTTCCTTCTAGGCCTCTGGGCCTGTGATGAAAGGGGCTCTCACAAAGGTCTGTGAAATGCCTTTGAGGTCTTTTTCTCATTGTCTTAGATATTAACACTTGGCTCCCTTTTAGTTGTGCAAATATTTCTAGTAAGTGGTTCCTCCACAGACCACTTGAGTTTCTTTCCCAAGGAAGCATTCTCTTTCTCTGCCACGTGGCCAGCCTTCAAATTTTTCAAACTTTTATGCTCTACTTCCCTTTTAAATGTATATTTTAACTTTAAATCATTTATTTGCTCCTGCATTTGAGTGTAGGTTGTTAGAAGCAGCCAAAGGACATCTTGAATAGTCTGCTGCTTAGAAATTTCTTCCACCATACATCCTGGGTCATCAATCCCAATTTCAAACTTCCACAGAACCCTAGGGTATGGACACAATTCAGCCAAGTTATTTGTTACGGCATGATACTCATGACCTTTTCTCCAGTTCTCAGCAAGTTCCTCATTTCCATCTGAGACCTCCTTAGCCTGGATTTTGCTGTCCATGTCACTAACAGCATTTTTTGTCAAAAGCATTTATCCAGTCTCTAAGAAATTCCAAAAATTCCCTCATCTTCATTTCTTCTTCTGAGCTTCTGAGACACTTCCAGTCTCTGCCCATTACCCAATTCCAAAGCTGCTTCCACATTTTCAGATATCTTTGTTGCAATGCCTCACTCCTTGGAATGAACTTTCTGTATTAGGCCATTCTTGTTTTTCTATAAAGAAATACCTGAAACTGGATACTTTTGTTCTTAAAAGAGGTTTAATTGGCTCATGATTCTGAAGGTTTTAAAGGAAGAATAGTGCTGGCATCTGTTTGACTCCTAGGTAGGACACAGAAGGCTTATAATCATTACTGAAAGTTATGCAAGAGCAGGCACTTTACATTGTGAAATCAGGAATGAAAGAGAGAGTGGTGGGGTGGGGAGGTGGCACACACTTTTAAATGACCAGATCTCGTGAAAAGTCACCATCACAAAAACAGCACCAAGCCATGAGGGTTTCATGCCCATTATCCAAATACCTCCCACTGGGCCCCGTCTCCAGCATTGGGAACTACAATTCAATATGAGTTTTGGAGTGGGACATATATACAAACTATAACATCTTCTCTGACTGTGTATCTTTCAAATAGCTTATCAACAAGCTCACTAATTCTTTCTTCTGCTTGATTAATTCTGCTATTAAGACACTAATGCATTCTTCAGTATGACAATTGCATTTTTGAACTCCAGAATTTTGGCTTGATTTTTTTAAAAAAATTGTAATCCCTTTGTTGAATGTACCTAAAATAATTTTGAACTCCTTCTCTGTGTTATCTTGAAATTCTCTGAGTTTCCTCAAAACAGCTACTTTGAATTACCTGCCTGAAAGATCACATATATCTATTTTTTTTTTTTTCATTATTGGTCCTTGGTGCTTTATTTAGTTTACTTGGTGAGGTCATGTTTTCCTGAATGGTCTTGATACTTGTGGATGTTCATCTGTGTCTAGGTATTGAAAAGTTAGGTATTTATTGCAGTCTCTTCTCAGTCTGGGCTTGTTTGTACCCATCCTTCTTGGAAAGACTTTCCAAATATTCAAAAATACTTGGGTGTTGTGATCTAAGCTCTAACTGCACTAGGGGGAACCCTAAGCTTAGTAACACTGTGGTGCTTGCAGACTAGAGTTACCACTCTAATAGTCTTGGACAAGATCTGGGATAATTCTCTGGATTACCAGGCAGAGTTTCTTGTTCTCTTACTTTCTCCCAAACTAATGGAATCTATCTTCGTTCCGAACTGCCTTGGAGCTGGAGATGGAATGACACAAGCACTCCTGTGTCCAGCACAACTAGAACTGTGCTGGGTTAGACCTGGAGCTGGCACAGCACCGAGTCTCACCCAAGGCCCATTGTAACCACTCTCTGACTACTGCCTGTGTTCAAGGTCCTGGGGATCTACAATTATCCTGTTTTGAAGCCAACCAGGATGGTGTCCTTCCCTTCTGGATGGCAAGTTCCCCCAGGCCCAGGGCAGATTCAGAGGTTCCATCAGGGAGCCTGAGACTGGAGACCAAAACCTTAGAAGTCTACCTTCTGTTCTGTTGTACTGTCGTTGCGCTGGCACTCAAACCACCAGATTCAATACTTTTGACTGTTCTCTTTCCAAAGGCAAAGGAGTCTCATCTTTGGCCTCCACCTTATAGCCTAGTTGTGTAGTAGGCTATACCATTTGAGTTTATATAAGTACACTCTGTAATATTTTTACAACAAAATCACCTAGCAAGGAAATTTTTAGAATGTATTTTTGTCATTAAATGATGCATGACTCTGTGTGTGTGTGTGTGTGTGTGTGTGTGTGTGTGTGTCGAGAAAGAGATAAAGAGAGGCAGATAGATTTATTCAAAGGAAGTGATTTACATAATTATGCAAGCTGGCAAGACCTATGATCTGCTATTGGCACGCTGGAGACCCAGGAGAGTCAATGTTATAGTTCCAGTGTGAAGGCTGACAGGCTCCAGACTCCTGAAGTTTCAATATTTCAGTTTGAGTCTAGAAGCAGGAAAAAATGATGTTTCAGGATAAGGACAGTCAGGCAGGAATAATTCTTTCTTTTCAGAGGAAAATCACCTGTTTTATTCTATCCAGGCTTTCAACTGATAGAATGAAGCCCACCAACATTAGGAAGGACAATCTTCTCCACTAAGTCTAACAATTAAAATATTAATCTTATCCCAAAACATTCTCACAGAAACACCCAGAATGTTTGGCCAAATATCTGATCACCTCCTTTTCATGTTAAGTTGACACATAAAATTAACCATCACAAGTCCACGCCTTGTCAACTTGGCATCTATATGCATCTCCTCAAACCAAATTTAATCTCTAAATGATGATAACAAGGTCATAATTACAGCTAATCTGATATAGTCATCTTGTGTACAACTGAAACTGCACTAACCACTTCCACAAAAAAGGTAAAATACTGGAGTGATGATCCTCCTTCTCCTTGATATCTCATAATCTAAATAGTATAATGTAAAATAAACAATGCTTTAAAACTGTTTTATAAAGTCCATGCATTATATGTTACATGATGGGGGAAATGAGAGCAAGATGTTATTTACTTAGTATATATTAAACATATATATGTTAATATATAATATATAATTTTTATATATAAACATTTTTATGACAAAATAAAAAGGAAATTCTCATGAAAATTAGAGTCCTTATTTCTTTAACTGGTCACTTGTAATGCTGATACTTATCCTTATCTTCTTCCACTACCCATTTTACACCCCCTTTGCCTTAAGCAAGCACCTCAGCTCATCCTGGTTCTTAACCTGGTGGTCCAAACCTTCATTCCTGAAGAGTTTGAGCTCTTAAGAATCCTGTCTGGATTGAGGTGTTGTGGTTTTACATTGAACTCAATTACAGGGCATGGTACTCTTGAGGTGTCCTGAGGGATCTCCTGTATTATCCTCTACCTCACCTCCACTGTAAAGTAGTCTTTACAATCACTATATACTCTTCCTCACGTCCATTGTAAAGTAGTCTAACTTCCCCCTTAGTAGTCAGGATCCATCCCCCAACCAGCACAGTAACTCCCATATTTGCCTGTCAATTCAGAGGCCTGAGGAGCCCAAGGAGGCTGGTTGGCTGTCTTAGCTTAAGTTCAACAAAATCGTTATTAAGTTTTTAGTGGAAGCATTCTCCTCTCTGGAACTAAGCCCTCTATGCCAGCAGAGTATAAACGTAGGGGAACAGGAATTTAAGAAAAAAATGTACCGGGTCACAGGAGTAATAGTAAGTGGTGCCACACCTACTTTCTCTTTTTAAATTATAACTTTTAGTTTCAGGAGTACACGTGCAATTTTGTTACAAATGTGATGGGGATTCCGTGTACAAATTATTTTGTCACCCAGATAAGAAAAGTAGCCAGTAGATATTTTTTTCTGATCCTCTCCCTCCTCCTACCTTCTCCCTCAAGTAGGCCCTGGTGTCTGTTGTTCCCCTCTCTGGGTTCATGTGTTTTTGTTGTTTAGCTCCCATTATTAAGTTAGAACATGTAGTATTTCATTATCTCTTCCTGCACTAGTATGCTAATATTAATGACCTCAAACTCCATCTATGTTGCAGCAAAGAATATGATCTTGTTCATTTTCATGGCAGTATAGTATTCCATGTTGTATATGTATCATATGTTCTTTATTGAGTCTACTACTGATGCACATTTAAGTTGATTCCATGTCTTTGCTGTCATGAATAGTGCTGCAATGAACATTCGCATGCTTATGTCTTTATGCTAGAGTCATTTGTATTATTTTTGGTATGCACTCAATAAAGAGATTACTGGGTCAAATGATAATTTTGTTTAAAGTTTTTTGAGGAGTTACCACACTGCTTTGCATAATGACACCAGTAGTGTAAAAATGTTTCATTTTTCTGTGCAACCTTGCTAGCATGTATAATTTTTTGACTTTTTAATAACAGCCATTCTGACTGGTGTGAGATGGTAACTCATTGTGGTTTTCATTCGTATTTCTCTAATGATTAGTGATGTTGAGAGTTATTTTCATATGTTTTTTGGCCACATGTATGTCTTTTTTTGTAAAGTGTCTGTTCATGTCCTTTGCCCCCTTCTTAATGACTTTGTTGTTTCTTTTTTGCTTATAAATTTATGTTCCTTAAAGATGCTAGATATTAGACCTTTGTTGGATGCATAGTTTGCAAATATTTTCTTCCATTCTGTAGGTTTTCTGATTACACTGTTGATAGTTCATTTTGCTTTGCAGAAGCACTTTAGTTTAATTATGTCCCATTTGTCAATTTTTGTTTTTGTTACAATTGCTTTCAAAGTCTTTGTCATTAAATCTGCGCCACGTTCTATATCCAGAATGCTATTTCCTAGGTTATTTTTCCAGGGTGTTTGTGGTTTTAGGTTTTACATTTGTCTTTAATCTGTCTTCAGTTAATTTTTGTATATGATGTAAGGAAAGGGTCCAGTTTTAATCTTCTGCAGATGGCTAGCCAGGTATCTCAACACCATTTATTGAAGAAGTAGTCCTTTCTCACTTGTTTCTTTTTGTCGTCCTTGTAATAGATCAGATGGTTTGAGGTGTGAAGCATAATTTCTGGGCTCTCTGTTCTGTTCCATTGGTCTATGTGTTTGTTTTTGCACCAGTACCATGCTGTTCTGGTTATTGTGGCCTTGTGATATAGTTAGAAGTCAGGTAATGCGATGCCTCCAGTTTTGTTCTTTTTCATTAGGATTGGTTTGGATATTCAATCCTTTTGAGTTCCACATAAATTTTAAAATAGATTTTCTAATTCTGTGAAGAATGCCATTGCTAGTTTGATAGGCATAGCATTGAATCTGTAAATCACTGTATGCGACATGGCTATTTTTATGATATTGATTCTTCTTGTCCATGAGCCTGGAATGTTTTTCCATTTGTCTGTGTCATCTCTGATTTGAGTAGTGTTTTGTAATTCTCATTGTAGAGATCTTTCACTACCTTGGATAGCTATAATCCTAGTTATTTTATTCTTTGTGTTGCAATTTTGAATGGAATTGCATTCTTGATTTGGTTCTTAGCTTAGATGTTCTTGGTGTGTAGGAACGCTACTGAGTTTTCTACTTTGATTTTGTATCCTGAAAATTTGCTGGTTATTTATCAAATTAAGGAGTTTTGGGACAGACTATGGGGTTTTTGAGATATAATATCATGTCATCTGCAAACAGGGATACTTTGACTTCTCCTCTTCCTATGTTGATGTCTTTTATTAACTCTTTTTCCCTGATTGCCCTGGCCAGAACTTCCAGTACTATATTGACTAGTACTTGTTTTGTTTTGGTTTTCATGGGGAATGCTTTCAGTTTTTGCCCATTCAGTATGATCTTGGCTGTGGGTTTGTCAGAGATTGCCCTTACTAGTTTGAAGCATGCCCTTTCAATTCCTAGTTTATTGAGGTTTCTTGAATGAATAGTCTTTAAGTTTTTTGAAGAATATTTAGATACAGAATTGTATCAATCTATATCTTTTCTAGACAGAGAATTATGTCATCTGCAGAGAGGAATCGCTTGACTTCTTCTCTTTCTATTTGGATGCTCTTTATGTCTTTCTCTTGCCTGACTGCCCTGGCCAGCACTTCCGATGCTAAGCCGAATAGCAATGGTGAGGGAGGGCATCCTTGTCTTGTTCTGGTTTTCAAGGGGAATGCTTCCAGCTTTTAGCTATTCAGTATGATGTTTCTGTGGCTTTGTCATAGATGGCTCTTATTACTTAGAGATATGTTCCTTTAATTCCTAGTTTGTTGAGAGTTGTTGACATGAAAGGATGATGAATTGTATTGAAAGCTTTTTATGCATCTATTGAGACAATCATATGGTTTTTTCCTTAGTTCAGTGTATGTGATGAATCACATTTATTGATTTTCAAATGTTGAAACAACATTGCATTGCAAGAATATAGCCCACTTGATCTTGCAGAGTAGCTTTTTTATGTGCTGCTGGATTCAGTTTGTTAGTATTTTATTGAAGATATTTGCATCTTTGTTCATCAAGGATATTGACTTAAATTATCTCTTTTCTTTGTCTCTGCCAGGTTTTGGTACCAGAATGATGCTGGCCTGATTGAATAAGTTGTGGAAGAGTCTCTCCTTATCAATTTTTCTGGAATAGTTTTATTAGGAATGTTTTTAGCTCTTCTTTATATATCTGATAGAATTCAGCTGTGAATCCATCTGGTCCTGGGCTTTTTTTGGTTGGTAGTCTTTTTATTACTAATTCAATTTTGGAACTCATTATTTGTCTGTTCAGGGATTTAATTTCTTCCTGATTTAGTCTTGGTAGATTTTATGTGTCTGAGAATTTATCCATGTCTTCTAGATTTTCTAGCTTGTATGCACAGATGCGTAGATATATTCACAGTTGTCTCTGAGAGATTTTTGTTGTTGTAATTTTTCTGCGGGGTCAGTGGTAACATTTCCTTTGTCATTTCTAATTGTATTTGTGTAGATCCTCTCTCTTTTTTATTCGGGTAGTTAGTGGTCTATCTTTCTGTTTATTTTAGTTTTTCAGAAAATACTCTCCTGGAGTTGCTGACCTTTTCTATTGTTTTTCACATCTCAATTTTCTTCAGGTTAGCTCTGATTTGGTTATTTCTTTTCTTCTGCTATCTTTGGGGTTGGTTTGCCTTGTTACTCTCATTCCTCTAGTTGTAATGTTAGGTTGTTAATTTGAGATCTTTCTAACTTTTTAATGTGGATATTTAGTGTTACAAAATTCCTACTTAATGCTGCCTTAGCTACAATTCAGACATTTTGGTATCTGGTATTTTTGTTCTCCTTCATTTCAAAGAAGTTCTTGATTTCTGCCTTAACTTAATTATTTACCCAAAAGTTATTCAAGAACATATTGTTTAGTTTCCATTTAAGTGTATGCTTTTGAGTGATTTTCTTAGTGCTTATTTCTATTTTTATTGCTTTGTCATCGAAGACTGTGGATTGTATGATTTCAGGTTTTTGAATTTGCTGAGGATTTATTTTATATTTGATTGTGTGGTCGATTTTAGATTATATGTCATGTGGTGATGAGAAGAATGTGTATTCTATTGTTTTGGCGTGGATATGTCTATTAGGTCCACTTGTTCGAGTGTTGAGTGCAGGTTCTGACTGTTTTTGTTAATTTTCTGTTTTCTGTCTTGAGGATTTGTCTAATATTGTCTGTCAGGTGTTAAAGTCATTCACTATTATTGTGTGGGAATCTAAGTCTCTTTGTACATCTCTAAGAACTTGCTTTATGAATCTGGTTGCTCCTGTGTTGTGTGTGTATATATTTAGGATACTTAGGTCTTCTTGTTGAATTGAACCCTTTATGATTATGTGATGTTCTTCTTTTTTTCTTTTTGTTTTTTGTTGGTTTAAAATTTGTTTTGTCTGAAATTCAGATAGCAACCCCTGCTTTTTGTGTTTTCCATTTACTTGGTAAATTTGTTTCCATTCCTTTATTTTGAGCCTATGGGTGCCAATGCATGTGTGATGGGTCTCTTAAAGACTACATACCCTTAGGTCTTGCTTCTTAATCCAGTTCTCCACTCTTTGCTGTTTAATTGGGCATTTAATTCATTTATATTAGAAGTTAGTATTAATGTGTGCAGATTTGATCTTGCCATCATGTTGTTAGCTGGTTATTATGCAGACATGTTTGTGTGGATGCTTTATAGTGTCACTGGTCTGTGTAATTAAGTGTGTTTTTGTAGTGGATGGTAGTGATATTTCCTTTCCATATTTAGTGCTCCTTTTAGGACCTCTTGCAGTTCAGGTCTGGTAGTAACAAATCTTTTCACCATTTGCTGAAAAGGATCTTATTTTGATCTTATTTTGATCTTATTTCTCCTTCACTTGCGTTGCTTACTTTGGTTGGAAATGACATTCTCGGTTGGAAATTCTTTTCTTTAAGAATGCTGAATATAGGCCTAGAGTCTCTCTTGGCTTACGGAGTTACTATTGAATGGTCCATTGTTAGTATGGCTAGGTTCCCTTTGTAGGTAATGTGTCCCTTCTCTCTAGTTGCCTTTAACATTTTTTCTTTCATTCCAACCTGGGAGAATCTGATGATTATGTATCTTGGAGATGGTATTCTTGTCTAGTATCTCACAGTCATTCTCTACATTTCCTAAATTTGAATGTTGGCTTCTCTAGTGAGGTTGGAGAATAATTCATGGATGATATCCTCAAATATGTTTTCCAAATTGCTTGGTTTCACCTCACCTCTTTCAAGGAAACTAGTGAGTTTTAAATTTGGTCTCCTTGCATAATCCCATATTTCTTGGAGTTGTTCTTCATTCTTTATTTTTCTTTATTTATATCATACTGAGTAATTTCAGAGAGCCAGTCTTGGAGCACTGACCTTCTTTCCTTAGCCTGGTCTATTCAGCTGTTAACACTTGTGATTGCATTATGAAATTCTGTTTTAAAAGTTATTTTTGTTTTTATTTTTTGTGGGTACATTGATAGTAGGTATATATATTTATGAGGTACATGAGATGTTTTGGTATAAGCATGCAATGTGAAATAAGAACATCATGAAGAATAAGGTATCCATCACGTCGAGCATTTATCCATTGAATTGCAAACAAATCCCATTACACTCCTTAAGTTATTAAAAAATACAGTTATTATTGGGGATAGTTACCCTGCTGTGCTATCAAATAGTAGGCCTTACTCATTCTTTCAAACTTTATTTTTGTACCCATTAGCCATCTTCACCTCTCCTCAACCCCCCACTACCATCCCTCTATTCTCTATGTCCCTGAGTTCAATTACTTTGATTTTGAGATTCCATAAATAAGTAAAAACATGTGATGTTTGTCTTTATGTGCTGGGCTTATTTCACTTAAGATAGTTATCTCCAGTTCCTCCCATGTTGTTGCATATGACGGCATCTCATTATTTTTTATGGCTGACTAGTACTCGATTGTATATATTACTACTTTTTTAATCCATTCATCTGCTAATGGACTGTTAGGTTGCTTCCAAATTTTACCTGTTGTAAACAGTGCTGCAACAAACACAGGGGTGCAGATATCTCTTTGATACACTGATTTCCTTTCTTTTGGTTATATATCCTGCAGTGGGATTGGTGGGTCATATGGTAGCTCCGTTTATAGATATTATTAAAGGTATATTATGAAATTCTTAGAGCATGTTTTTCAGCTTTATCAGATCAGTTTAGTTTTTTTTTTTTTTTTTTTTTTTTTAAATATAATGGCTATTTTGTCTATCGTTTTATTGTAATCCGTAGATTCCTTGGATTGGGTGTCAACTTTCTCCTGAATCTCTGTGATTTTTGCTCCTATCCATATTCTGTGTTCTAGCTGTATTCTAGTTCTATTTTTTTCTTTTCCTGCCATTTCAGCCTAGTTAAGAACCCTTGCTGGGGAACTAGTGCACTAATTTAGAGGAAAGAAACCACTATGGCTTTTTCAGTTGCCAGATTTCTTTTGATAGTTCTTTGTCATCTATGTAGGCTGTTGTTCTTTTACCTGTGGTGTAATTGGAGTACAGCCAGTAGACTTATTTTCTGGATGTTTTCAGATGGTGAAGGCTTTGTGTAGAGTCTTTAATGTTAGCTGAATTTTTGTCCTTGTTTCACAGGGCCTGTATTAGGAAAGTGTTTTTGGTGTTGAAGTTTTGATCTGTGATCCAATAGTTGGTACTTACATGCAATGGCAAGTAGGTAGCCTCTTGCTCATCCAGGGAGCTCCTCCGTGTTTCCTCATGATTTCAGCCATTCTCCCTCTCAGTGCTCTGAAAGTGTGGAACCTTCTCCCTCTTGAGTGCTGGCTGCAGATGTTGGCTTGGCATGCCAAGACAGCACACCACAGCTCTGGAAGCAAACTCAGGATTTATGTTTTCTCTTCAGCATGGAGGCAGCAGGGGAAGGGAACTTAGCAATGGTTGTGGCAGTGGGCCTTTCACTTATCTCTGGAAGCTTCATATGACAAGGATGCAGGGCTGCTATCAATCAGTGCAATCTGCCTGGAATGGGGCAGCTGTTCTGTGAGCCCAAACCAGGGAGCCCTGACTGGTAATGAGCAGGGGTTTGGGTGGGTCACCGGAGAGACAGACTGGCCTCTTAAGACAACTGCAGCTTTCTGGAGGTCCTGTTAACCTATCCAGGGTCTTTGATCCTTCTCTATTCCGAGGGTAGCAAGGACAGTACAACTGCAATGGCCGTGGGAAAGGGGCTTTCGGTTGCTTCTGGGGGCTCCACCTCAGAGAAACTTGGAGTTGCTGCTACTGCGAATATTCAGTTGAGGGATGTGGTGGCCGCACTGCTGGCCTGAGCTGACAGCTCTGCTTGTTGAGGAGCAGGGGTTCAGTGGCTTACAGGGAGGGGAGACTGAGTTCCTCTCTATATGGTGACTGTAGGTGTGTGGGTGAGGTCTTCAGGATCTTTATTGCCTCACCTGACCAAGGGCAGCAGGGGCAGAATCACTGCTGTGGAAGTGGCAGAGGGGCTGTCAGTTCCCTGTGGGAGCCCCTTCCCAGGGAAACTCAGAGCCACTACCAGTGGTTGTGCTCAGCCGTGGGTGAGATGGCTGATCTGTATTCCTGAGCCAGGGGCGCTGTCTGTTGATGAGTGGGAAATGGGGGCTCACAGAGAAGAGGGACTGGATTTGTTTCTGTGTGGTGACTGTGGTGTGCTGCATTTGTCAAGTTAGTGACTAGTCCCTTTGTTCCTTCCACAGTCCTACGGCATCAGGGTGGCACTACTGCAGTTGCAGTGGTGAAATGGTTGTGGGTTGTCTTTGAGATTTCCTCCTCACAAAACTACAGAGACACCTGCAAAGTAAGTGTTCAGGTAGGGGCAAGGTAGTCATGCTCTTTATTATGGTAAACATGCCTACCTTGCCTTTGGCAGCTGGGTGCTGCCACTTGCCTTCTGCCACATTGCTATCCAATTACTTCCATTGCATCTAGGTTTCCCAATTCGGTTACTGCATTATCCTCTGTAAGGTCTGGCCTACGGAGAAGAGTGATCAAAATTCTTCAGGGATCCTGGGACTTCCTGTAATCAATTTATTTTTCTCAGTTTCTGTGAAAGGTACATCTCCTGGACCCTCCCAGTGTGAATAATTTGGTCTTAATATTAGAGTAGACAAATCTACTCTAATATTCCAGATTCTCTAAGCCTTTAAATACTTTTCTCTACATTGAGCCGAAGCAGGCGGACAATTTCCAATTCACTCACTTTGGACCTCCTTTGGGTTCATATTTTGGGCAACCAACCAAACAAATGCAAATCATATCACAATGGAATTAAACTAGCAAAAGTAACTAAAAGATAGCCAGAAGATTTTTTAGAATTAGAAATTAAACAATAAACTTCTAAATAGCTGATGGGTCAAAGAAGAAGTCTCAAGAGAAATTAAAAAAATATTTTGAACTGAACGAAAATGAAAACACAACTTATTAAAATATATGAGATTCAGTGATAGCAATGATTAACACAAAACTTATAGCATTGAATTTGTATATTAGAAAAAAAAAAACCTAAAATGAATGGTATAAGCTTCCTTTTCAGGATACTGTAGAAAGAAAAACAACATAAACTGAAAGCAAAGAGAAGAAAAAAGTAAAATTTAGGGTAGAATTCGATGAAATTGAAATAGGAAAACAATAAAGAAAAATAAAATCAAAAGCTGATTTTTTCAGAAGGTCAATAAAATTGATAAACCTCTAGCTAGGCTAATCAAGAAAAAATAGAGGAAATACACATTAATATTAACCTCTGAAATGATAAACGCTCCATCATTACTGACTCCAATGAACATTAAAAGGGTAATAAATGAATATTATTAATAACTGTACACTTAAAGATTTGACGATTTAGATTTAATTTTAAAAATTCCTTGAAAGGTACAATCTATACAGCTAGCACAAAAGGAAAAAGATAATCTATATATTCCTTCATCTATTAAAGAATATACATCACTAATTAATAACTCTCTAAAACAGAAAGCACCAGACCAGATGAGTTTACTGTAGAATTCTACCAACCATTTAAGGAAGAAATTGTACCAATTCCCTACAATCTTGTCCAGAAGATGGAAACTGAGGGAACACTTCCTAACTCATTGTGAGTTCAGAATAAAACTAGATAAAACCATTACAAGAGAGAAAAACTACAGATTAGTGTCTCTCATGAACATAGAGAAATCCTCAACATAATATCAGTTAATCAAATTCAGCAATGTATAAAAATGTATATGCTATGCCTCTGTGGGATTTATTCTAGATATTTATGCTAGTTCAACATTTAAATATCACTTATTTGTAGTCCTTCACATAAACATGCTAAAAATACATGATAATATCAATAGATGCAAAAAAAGCATATGATAAAATCTAAAACCCATTAATGATAAAAGCTCTTCAAAAATTAGGAATAGAGGGGAACTTCCATATTAATAAAGGAGATCTACACAAAACCTACAGTGAACTTCACACTTTATGATGATACTGTGAACAAAGCAAGTCTGTCCTCTGTCAGCATTCCTATTCACAATTATACTGGAAGTCCTAGCTAATGCAGTAAATCAAAAAAAGAAAATACAAGGTATACAAATTGGGAGGAAAAATAAATTTGTATTTGTTTACAAATGACATTATTTTTAATATAGAAAGTTTCAAATAATTTGCAAAAGACTCTTGGAATTAGTAAAAGATTATTACAAGGATGCAGCACAGAAAGTTAATATACAAAATGCAATTGCTTTCTTATATTCCAGAAATAAATAATTTGAATGTAAAATTAAAAACACAATACAATTTACATCAGCACCTAAATAGGAAGTAATTGGGGAAAAATTTAATAAAATATGCACAAGACCTTTATGAGGATAACTACAAAACTTATGAAAAAAATGTAAGACAGATCTAAATGCATGGAGACCTTTTATTAACATTTTGTAAATAAGAAGGCTCAATATTGTTAAGAATCTAGTTCTTCCTAACTTGATCTGTAGATTCAATGCAATCCCAATAAAAATCCCAGCAAGTGTCTATGGAATGAGAAAATAATTAGAATAGCCAACCCAATAATGAAGAAGGACAAAGTTGAAGGATGGACTGTACTTAACTTGAAGACAAACTGTAAAGTTTTGATAATTAAAACAATGTCATATTGGAAAAATAGTAGATGAAGAGATTTAAATGAACAGTATAAGGAACTAAGGAAGCAGACACACAAATCTAGTCCACTGATTATTCCACAAAGGGGCAAAGGCAATTCAATGGTAGAAATATAGTATTTTCCAGAAATGTCTTGAAAAATTGGTCATCCACATGCCAAAACAATGAATCTAGATACTGATTTTTTATCTTTTACAAAAGTTAATTTAAAAAATGTTATAAATATGAATGTAAAATGCAAAACTATAAAACTTCTAGTAGATGACAAGACAAAACATAGGTGACCTTGAATTTGTTGATGACTTTTTAGATAAAACACCAAAAGCATAGTTTTTGAAAGAAAAATGTGATAATTTGGACTTCATTAAAATTAAAAGCCTTTTTATCTGCTGAATAAATTGTTGAGAGATTATAGAGATAATCCCCAGATTTGGAGATAATATCTGCAAAACACATAACTGGTAAATGACTTGTATCCAAAATATATGAAGAACTCTTAGAAACTCAACATCACAACAACAACAAAAAACAACCCAACTGAAAAATAGGCAATAGATCTAACCAGACCCTTACCAAAAATACACAGATGACAAATAAGCATATGAATGCTCAACATCACTTGTCATTTAAAAAGTTGTAAATTAAAGCAATGAGATACCACCACGTGGCTTTTAGAATGGCTACAATCCAAAAACTTGACAATAACAAATGCTGACAAGGATGTGGACGAACAGAAAGTCTCATTCATTGCCAGGGGGAATGCAAAATGCTGTAGTCACTTTAGAAGACAGTTTGGCAGTTTCATATAAAGGTAAATAATCCAGCCACTTTGTTCCTATGTACTGACTCAATTTATTTGAAAGCTTATGTGTATACAAATACCTGAACACAAATATTTATGGCAGTTTTATTTATAATTGCCAAAAACTGGGAGCAACCTCGATGCCTTTGAAAAGGTGAATGAATAAATAAACCTTGGTACATTGATACAATGGGATATTATCCAATAAATAAAAATGCTATTAAGCCTGAAAGACAAAGCAGAACCTTACATGGATGTTACAATTTTTGGCATTCTCCTACCAGTCTCCTCAATTATAGAGGCAGTGGTTTGCTGTAATCCTGCCTCTCTGATGGATCTAAGATTTGTTGATTTTTCAGTTTGTCCATCTTTTTACATATTGTTAGAATGGAGTAATGACTTCCACATTTTTATAGGTCAGACCCAAACCCAGAATTCCAACACTCATTTCCAATAAATAAAATACATTAGCAAAATGTAGTATGAGGAAAACCACTCAATTTGATAACAGAAATCCACACAAAACCTATACCTTAATTACTCCACCAGAGATTTGGGATGAAAAATAGATGGACACTATCTCCACCTTTATTCAATGTTGTACTGGAAAACCTAACTAGTAAAATATGGCAGGAAATAACAGTGCAATAAGTACTGGAAATGAAGAAAGAAAATCTTTGTATTTGTAAATGCATAGAAAGTATGTAACAAGCTACTAAGAGAATATTACAATTAATTAAGGAAATATACATTGTATACAAAGTAAATAGACAAGATGAATTTATTTACATAAAGTAAATAAAATAAAGTTTAAAAATCATAGCAATTACATCAGTAAAAATATCAAATACTCTTATAAGTAAATCTAATGAAGTTTATAATCTCCAAAATAAAGAAAAAACACTGCAAAACATGTTTGTATGCAAATTGTATCTCACTAAAGCTGTTGAAAAACAAATGCAGTGCAGCGAAGATTGTGGGTATAGGTTTATGCTAGAATGTACACATTCAACTAAGAACAGAGGAAATTCCTTTTCCTTGCAACTATTTATCTGGTGTCTTAGTCAGCTCAAAGGGCTGCAACAGAATACCATAGACTGGATGGCTTAAAAAACAAACATTTATTTCTCACAGTTTTTATGTATGGGAAGTCCAAAATCAAGGCACTGGCAGGTCTGGTGTGTGATAAGAGCATTCTTCCTGGCTTGCAGATAGTGGTCTCCTTATTGTGTTCTCACATGGCCTAGAGAAAAATAATCTTTCTTGTCTTTCTTTTTATAAAGAGACTACACACATTCATTAGTGCTCCCTCCTCATGATGTAATTATTTCCAAAATGCCATCACATTGGCGGTTAGGATTTTGTTATGGGATGAATGTTTCTGTCTTCCCACCACCATCCCAAATGTATATTTTGAAATCCCAGTCTTAGACATAATGGTATTAAGAGAGGAGGCATTTGGGAGATAATTATTTCACTAGGGAAGAGCCTTCAGAAATGGGTTAGTGCATATATAAAAGAACTACAGATCTAATCAGCCATCTCTACAGGAGCCAGGCACTAGCTATTCTTTGAGACCAGGGAGGACTTATTTCTTCAAGGTGATTCAGAGATCATTAGTGCAGACACTCTCACTATAGGCTCAGAGTACATGGTGAGAGGGGGCATGGGAACAGCAGAGCTAGTTGCTGTCTGTTTCAAGTGGGCCAGGATGCCTCTGCCCAGTGCCTCAAGTATGGGACCCATCAGAGAACTGTAGTGTGGGCTGTATCCAGCGAGCTGTGGGGATGGTGACACTCAGAGCCTCTATCTTCAAGTTGGGCATGGCCAATAAGAGACATCAATAGCTCAAAAAATTGGTAGAGTGCAATGTCAGGGCAACAATTGCTTTTGATCCTTCCTTGTAAGATTATATATTATCAGGAGCCCTGTACCATTATGTAAGGGTCACGTCTTTTGTTGGATGGCCCCATCCAACAACCAGAGTTTGCATTCTCACCAAGTCTCTGTATCTAATACCTCCTGTTATCTCTTCGGTATTAAACGTGGTAATGTCTCTTTGCTGTTGTTAATATCAGTGCACTTTATCATACTGCATTGTTTTCACATTTTGACAAATGGTAATTTTTATTAAACTCTCTTTAACTACACTGATTTAGTGTTGCATCTGTTTTCTGTCAAGAATTACACTAATTTAGGGATTTATCTGCCTTTTATTCCCAAGACTCTAACTGATTCAGTGCTACCCAATGCATTTATTGCAAAGTACACTTTGAACACTAAATGTATTCCTAAACAAAGTATATTTGTCCACATACAATAATAGAGAGGTGGCTTGAGATAAAAAATATTTGCAAATATTTAATATTCCTCAAGCATGATGAAATGTCAACATCATTAAAACAATAAATAAACTTTATTTTACGTAAAAGAAAATGATTTAGCTCTCACTTCCTATTGAAACTGTCATTTTGTAAAATATACAATTATGAGAATAGATAACATTGAAATGGATATTTGCTTTTCAATATAGATCATTATGTTCATACATTGAAATACAATAAACCACTGAATGTTACCTCTTGTATATCCATATTAAACAAGGAGAATAATAACATTTTGGGGTTCATTAGGGCATGTATTCCTAAACTAGATTTCTTCATAACTGAAGTGTCTTAGTGAATGGAAAATAATTAATGATGATCCTTCTTCTCTAATTAAAAATAAACTGTGCTCTAACACATTTCAAAATGTGTCTGAGGAAATTAATACTATAATCTCTGACTTTAGCAATAAAAGATAAATAAAATAAAATAATTACTCTTTACCACTTGATCGATAAATTATTTTTTTTAATTTTTGTTGTTGCATCTTTATGAATATTTTACTCTCTGGCAAAATTACATAAGCATTTGATTATTCCTGTTAAGCTTGAATTCCTTGAATCCTTGTATTAATAAGTATTTGCATTTGTACAAAGCCAATTGAAAGTCATTTCCCCTAACTGTTGTAGTTGTTATTTAAAATATAATTTAATTTTCTTTACATAAACTTCTTGCTCACAAAGAGGATTTCCGAAAATATGGGTAGCATAGTGTTAAAATTACGAATAATCTAAGATTTTACTCTATTTACAAGATGGCAAATGAATCTGCCACAGTTTCATTGATGCTGGCAGAAGGCATGAGACTCTTCAATCAGAGACAAAGTATAGTTTACTGCTTGCAATAATGCAGTAGTCAAAATACTAGACATTTTGCAAGCTTCCTGGGCCCCAGTTTACACAGGGCGCTGAGAGGAGGGTAAGATGATACCCGAACAAGAAATAGGTGTTATTACTGGAGAGGAACCTCAAGCACAGGGAATCCAAACCTTTATAATAATAAGATCACCTGATATTTTCCCTGGAGAAAGGATTTTTTTAAACTTTTATTTTAGGTTCAGGTATACATGTGCAGGTTTGTTATACAGGTAAATTGCATGTCACAGGGGCTTGGTGTACAGGTTATTTCATCACCTAGTACATAAGCATATTACCTGATAAGTCGTATTTTTTGTTGTTTGTTTGTTTGTGTTTTTTTTTTTTTTGAGATGGAGTCTCGCACTGTTGCCCCGGCTGGAGTGAAGTGGCGCTATCTCGGCTCAATGCAACCTCTGCTGCCCAGGTTCAAACGATTCTCCTGCCTCAGCCTCCCAAGTAGCTGGGATTACAGGTGCTCACCACCATGCCCAGATAATTTTTTGTATTTTTAGTAGAGATGGGGTTTCACTATGTTGGCCAGGCTGGTCTGAAACTCCTGATCTTGTGATCCGCCTGCCTCAACCTCCCGAAGTGCTGGGATTACAGGTGTAAGCCACCGCACCCAGCCGATAAGTCATTTTTTGATCCTCTCCCTGCTCACTCCCTCCACCCTCAAGTAGGCCCTGGTGTCTTTTGCTCACTTGTGTCCACGTGTTCTCAGTGTTTAGCTCCCACTTATAAGTGAGAACATGCAGTATTTGTTTTTCTGTTCCCGTGTTAGTTCTTGTAGGATAATGGGAGAGAGGCCTTTTTGTTATACTTAAAGAAACAAATGTGCCCTTGATTTCAGAAGATCTCAGGCTCATGTTTCCAGTTGCATGTTTTATGTCCCACTTGTCATGGAGCTAAGTCTGGGTATGTAACTGGTTAAATGAGCTTTAAAACACCAACCTACACATTCCTAAACAATGTAAACAAGTTGTTTCTGGCTATTGCCAAATGAGTTTCAAACTTTAAAGGCCACATTACAAATTAATACCTAGCTTATATGGGCCCTGTCTTAATAGAGAGCCAATCCAAGCTTCCTGTTATCTACTCTCTATTTGATGTTGTGCATGGTGCTCTAGCAATGGAATAAGAGTAAGAAAACAAGGTGTAGGGGGAAGACCTAGAATAAAAAATATAAAACTATCCTTGTCAGGAGCATTTATAGTGTGTAATGGGTACAGATATACAGTTAGATAGGAGCAATAAGATCTAGTATGAGGAAGCACAGTAGAGGAACATTAGTTAACAGAAATTTATCAAATATTTAAAAATAATTAAAAGAGTGGAACTGGAATGCACACAACACAAAAATGATAAATGCCTGTGGTGATGGATACACCAATTACCATTATTTGACATTACACGTTGTATGCTTGTATCAAAATGTATCCCATAAATATGTACAACTATTATGTATCCATAATAATTAAAAATAAAAAATAAAGAGAAAATCTAAAATATCCTACAACAAATAATTAAGATTAATATGTAAATTTAGCAAAGTCACTCTATATTAGATCAATAGTTAAAAATGAACTTTATTTCTACATACAAACAAAAACAAAATTGAAAAATTAAGAATAATGATTTATAACAGCAAAACTCATAAAATATAAATAAAACCACAAGACACTTGCAACCCTTTTATTCTGAAAATGACAAACATTAATGAGATAAATTAAAGAATACATACATAAATTAAAAGATTTACTGTATTCATGGATTTAACACAAATATTTTTATGATGTCAACTCTCCCAAAATTGATCTGTAGATTAAATGGAAATTATACTCAAAATCCCACATGATTATGTTATTAAAACTGAAGAGATAATTTCAAAATTGAAATGAAATTACTAAGGCCAAGATTAGACAAGGCAATCTCAAACAAGAAATAACAAAGTTGGAAAACATACTACAAGGTATCAAAATTTATTATAAAGCTATAGCTGATTTTTAAAAAAATATATGTTTGCTGGCAGTTCATGGAAAAATTAAGCAGAAAATATAGAGAATTCCCATATCCCTTCTGACACGCATCCCCAAGGAGACTTCGCCATTATCAACATCTTACCTCAGAGTGGTATATTTGTTACAATCAATAAACATCCAAAGTCCATAGTTGCTTATATTAGGGTTCAGCCTTAGTATTATATATTTTATTGGTTTTTTGAAAGGAAAATAAATCTCCCCAAAATCACTAAGCCAAAGGGAAAAATCAAGCTGTTAACTGCGTTAGGCAAGCCTACCTCCCATTCTATTCCTAAATAAGATAGCATAAAGATTGAAAAAATCTACATATCTCCCTCGCAATTTTCCCACAAGGAAATTCCATGGGCAAACGTGAAAAATGGACAGGCAGAACTCAGTGTCATCCCTCTGCTCACATGAGACAACTGCGTATCTGATTGTTTCCGTGGCCCTGTTGCTTCACTAAGCCAGACTAATGCATAATTGACTATTCCTGTAAATTGCACATTCAGTGAAAGCCTAATCAGGAGCTCAAAAGAATGCAACCATTTTTCTCTCATCTACCTATAACATGGAAGCACCCTCCCCTCTTTGAGTTGTCTCGCCTTTCCAGACCGAATCATTGTACATATTACATATATGGATTGATGTCTCATGTCTCCCTAAAATGTATAAAGCCAAGCTGTGCCTCTACCACCTTGGAAGCATGGCATCAGGACCTCCTGAGGCTGTGCCATGCAGGTATTCTTAACCTTGGCAAAATAAACTTTCTAAATTGAGACCTGTCTCAGATATTTGGGGTTCGCTTTTAATGATCATGAGTGGACACTGAGTGGAGGTGGCCTTGACCTTTGACAAATCTTCTATCAGGGCTTGCTAGCAGCTTGAGCTATCTTTATGGCTCAAACCCAATAGGACAATTTTCTGAGGCCTGGGAGCTCCTCTCCTTCCAGATAATCCCTGATCTTCCAAAATTTGGTTGAGATCTAAAATTATTTTGCTGTACAACTCCTTTTCTGGAGTTGTACTTGCTTCCAACTAGGAAGGCAAGTTTTCCTGCTTCCATGACAATGGATGGCAAATAACACTTTTCTATAGTTTGAGCTCACTTCCAACAGGTAAGGAAGGTGAGTTTGAGTTTTTTCCTGCTTCTAGAATGGTAGAAAGCAGTCTTCAGCCTAAGACACACTCCTAGGTAAGTAGTTGAACTGAGGTTTCATACTGGCTAAAGTTAAAATTATTAGTCATCTTATTAGAGTAGATAGCTACTCGGGTATGAGTAGGGCAGAGGAGAACTACCCCACACACACCAGGAGTGTTGGGCGACCATCAGGTGACGGTCAGGTGGTTTTTAACTGTTTCTCTAAAGTAATAATTGGTCACAGCCAGTGCCAGGGAAAGGCAGTCTCCTAGCAGATAGAACACACCTGAAACACACCTGAAACTGATCAGAAGCTTCCCAATAAGATCGCAGGAGTGCGGAGAAGAAATCTAAGATCCCAGATGTATGACAATGTATAAAACCCCAAGTGAAGAGGTGAGGCTGAGCACTTGGTTTCTCAATTCAGCCACTTCAAAGTTATACTTTTCTTTTTTTCTTTCCTTTTTTTCCTTTAATAAACTTCTACTCCTGCTCTGAAACTTGTCTAGGTCTCTTCTTCTGCCTTATACCCCTCAGTCATATTCTTTCTTCTGAGGAGGCAAGAATTGAGGCTGCAGCCGATCTATACGGATTCACCCCTGGTAACACGGATTTCTTCCACTGGTAATGTAGCTTACTTTCTCCTTACCATTAGAGTGCTTGTAATCATATTGTTGTTTTTTTGTTGTTGTTGTTGTTGCTTTTTCAGGTCTTTCTCACATCAGATTTGACCAACTCTACTTGAATTGGTCAAATCCGAATGATAACTCAAAATGATGGGAAACAAGGCCTTTCTGAATTGGCTAAAATTCCTTCAGCTGCAAAAGGGAAAAAAGAAAACAAAAACAAAATAATAAAACCATGTGTGTGGCTTCTGTGTTTGTTTCCCATCTTTAAAAACACAATCTTTCATTTACTTTTCTTCCACCCTATTCCTCCTTCCCCCTTCACCATCTTCGGTACCAAGAAAAACCTAGAGAAGGTTTCAAATGACTAAATCCCCTTAAAGAACACAGAGCAAATATGCCACTCACTCCGTTTTGGGGTTTCTGTTTTCTTTATCTAAATTGACTACCCATAGAGACCAGCAGTTACACTGTAGAAGGTCTTTTCTTTTGCCTTTGAGTAATTGTCCTAATAAAGAGATTTTTCACTTTACCGAAATAATTCCTATGTCATTAATACTAAGTTTGGGTTTGCTTAGAAAAAAAAAGATTTAAAAACTTTAAGGTTGTTACATCTGTGTAACTTTGTGTATATGGTTTCAAACTCCTCATGCCATTGATACAGGACTTTGAATCCTGAGTCTGAAAAGGACCCCAAGTCCTACTGAATCTTAAACACTGATAAAGTGTTAAAGTTAAAACTTCATCCTAGTACCGGGTAGAAAATGCCAAGCAAGATAGACTGAATTAGTGAGACACAGGGCCAGAAATTAAAACTATTCAACTCAAGGCCCAGGAACTATTGCAGAAGTGGTGGGCACGTGAGATTGTAAGGGCCAATTTTATGGTTTCTCTACAAATTAATCATTAACCTCAAATGCACACTGATGCAAGTCCAGTATATGGGCCCCATGTGTCAAATTAACATGGTTTTCCTATAGCATTAACCCGCTCCTTAATGAAAGGTTATAAAGGTTACAAAAAGGCTTTTGGAAACTATATCTTATGGTCAAGATGATTAAAATTTTATAGATTGTTTATACAATTTTGAAAAACAAATTAAAATGGCCTCATGCTATCTTTATTAGGGCTTATTGTTTGGGAAATTAACTCTCAAAGAATAAAGGTTTTTGCCTTTTTTTTTTTTTAATCTTTGAGTTATCACTTTGGCTGAATGAATGACTTATTTTACAATGACCTGTGATCCTACTTTGTGATATCTTGTGTTTTAAACTTTTTATATTTGACAAACTTTCCAAAGTCAAATACTAACTTTGGTCCTCATTATTATTATTATTTTTTATATTGGTTCCCTGAAGTTCAAAAGAGACATATTCAGCTTATTTGATATAATAAAATCATACAGGAAGTATTGTCAAATATGAAAAGTGTTTAAACTTCTTTGGATTGTATTTATATAAATGTGTTATTAGTATGTGTTCCAGAATTATATGGGATTCCTATGATTCTGATATGTCTTAGCATATGTTATCAGTAGAAATTATGGTTATTATGTAAAATTGTTTTATGCCACAGAAGTAACCAACCTTCCTTGTCAATTGTGTCTTTAACTGTGACTATTCTAAGTCTTATCATCAGCAGTTGTTTTACTTTTATCCTTTTGAAAAAGTGGTTTTATAATCAGCATAGGACTCTGACAGGTGCTCTTAAATGCAGGTTTCTGATAGCTTTGGAGATGTGCAGTTTTTGATAACACGAGAATAGAGGAAGAACTTCCAAGTCTCCCATGGAGAGCTATAATGTTCATGAATATCAAGCATAACAGGAGTTAACTGCATGGACTAAACTAATAGAAGACTGAAATAAATCCTTTTATGATATTTTGCTTAAAATGTTGCTGATCTTTTTTTTGTCAGAGCCAAGAAAACTTTACTTTTGAGCTATTTATAGCTTTTAACAATTGAGTAAAATATACTCCTATTAATAAAATATGGAGCATATTTATCTCTACCTGATTTCTACAACATTTGGAAACTAGTGTGTGTTCTTATGGCAACAAAGTTATTTGCGTAAGTGCAGTAAGAATCTGTTTTATAACAGGACACAATTGGAGACACTGGTTATTTTATCAAGGTTTTGACTGGAATGGCATGCTTTCAGATACAGACTCCTTTAAGGAATCGAAGTTACTTATAGAGCCAATAAAAGTCCATTGGGAAAACTGGCCCCATACCTTGTCTACACAGTTCCTGTACAGGTTCCTCACCTGTGGTAAGTAAAGAATGCCACTTTCTGACAGGTCCAGGAGCCCCAAGTTTTCTTGGGATACAAAGGTGAGCAATTCACCTAAATGTATAATGACGTATATTCACCATTATGAGCTACAGAATTCTGTCATTGCCCTAAAAATGCTCTGTGCTTCATTATTATCCCTCCGTCCCCGTAACTCTGGAAAACCACTGATCTTTTTAGTGTCTTCACAGTTATGCCTTTTTCAAAATGTCATTTGTCTGGAATAATGCAGTATATAGACTTCACAGATTGACTACTTTTACTTAGCAATATTAATTTGTTTTCTCCCTGTTTTTTCATGAAGATAACTCATTTCGTTTTATTACTGAATAACACTTCATTGTCTGGACATAATATAGTTTACCTGTCCATTCACCTACTGAAAGACATCTTAGTTGCTTCCAAGTTTTGGCAATTATGAACAAACTGCTATAAACATTAATGTGCAGGTTCTTCTGTGGACGTAAGTTTTCAACTCACTTGAGTCAATACCAGGGAGTCTGGTTGCTGGATGATATGGCAAGAGTATGTTTTGTTTTGAAAGAAACTGCCAAACAGTCGTCCAAAGTGGTTGCAATATTTTGCATTCGCATCAGCAATGTATGAGAGTTCTTGTTGCTCAACATCCCAGACAACATTTGGTGTTGGAATTTGGTTATTCCACAGATGTATAGTGGTATCTTATTGTAATTTTAACATGTCATTCCTTAATGACATATAATGTTGAACATCTTGGCATATGCTAATTTGACATCTGTATGTTGTTTTTTAGTGAGATCTCTCTTCAGATATTTTGCCTATCTTTTAAATCAAGTTGTTCTCTTTAAATAGTTGTTTTAAGTATTATTTGCGTATTTTGGATGACATCTCCTTATCAGATTTTTTTTTTTGCAAATATTTTCTGTCAGTCTGATTTGTCTTCTCATTCTCTTTCTTTTCAGAGCAGAAGTTTCAAATTTTTATGAAGTTCAACTTACCAATTTTTTTCATAGATTACGCCTTCATCTAAAAATATTTGCAAATGCAAGGACATCTGGATTTTCTTCTATGCTATCTTCTGGGAGTTTTATAATTGTGTGTTTTAAATTTAGGTCTGTGATTGATTTTGAGTTAATTTTTATGAAGGGTGTATTGTCTATGTGTTCATTTTTTTTTTTTTTTTTTTGGATGTGGATATCCAGTTGATCCAACATGATTTATTGAAACCACTATCTTTTCTCCATTGCATTGCTTTTTCTTGTTTGTCAAAGATCAGTTGACAATTTCTTTGGGTTTATTTGTGGGCTTTATTCTGTTTTATTAATCTGTCTCTTTTTTAACAATACCACACTGACTTAATTTGCATGTGGATGTTCAATAATTCTAGCACCGTGTGTTCAAAAGTCTATCTTTGGTCTATTTTATTATTTTTTCTTCTTTGTCAAATATTAGTTGGCTGTATGCAGTTTTATTAGTGGGCTAAGTATTCTGCTCCATAGACTTGTTTGTCTATTCTTTTGCCAGTACCACGTTGTCTTGATTATTGTTGCTTTATAGTAAATCTTGAAGTCAGGTAGTGTCACTATTCCAAATTTGTTCTTCTTCGATATTTTATTGGCTATTCTGTATCATTTGCCTCTACATACAAACCTTAGAATCAATTTATCAATACCTACAAAACAAGTGAAATAACTTGCTAATAATTTGTCTCAGATTGCATTGAATCTGTAGACAAAGTTGGCAAGAAGTGACAACTTGACAGTATTGAGTCTTTCTATTCATGGACTGTCTCTCCATTTATTCAGTTTATTTTTTGTCTTCATTCATCAGAATTTCATCGTTTTCCTCCTTCAGGTATTGGATATATGTTGTTAAGTTCATTTCTGGGGGATCTAATGTAAATGGTGTTTTTGTTTTAATTTCAAATTCAAAGTTTTCATTGCTGCTACGTAGGACAAAATGCTTTGGTTTGGTGCAAAATTAAAAAAGTAGACAATTGGAACAGAATAGGATTCAGAAATTGACTCACTTGATTTATGATGAAGGTGATACTGAAGGGCCCTGGTAAAAGATGATCCTTTTAATTAAATAGGGCTCCATCAGTTGAAATAAAAGGAATCTTGATCTTTACTTCACACCACACACAAGTATCAATTCCTAATGGATTATTAATCTAAATTCAAAAGTATAACAGTAAAGTTTTTATATGAAATAATATTGGAATATCCTCATGAACTAGAGACTGGCAAATATATATTTAATGAGGCATATAAAGTACTAACCATAAAGGAATAAAGATGTATTGGATTACATTAAATTGAGAACTTGTTTATCAAAATTAATATTATGAAAATAAGGCAAGGCATAGACAAAAGATGATATTTGCAATTAATATATTTGACAAATGCCCTATATCCATAACATATGAAGTGCTACAATTCATTTAATTGTAAATGAATACTCAGTGTAATTAATGCTCAAATAAGAAAAGATATTCAAATAATAAAAGAGCAAAATACTCAAGAGGACAGGGCAAAAGAGAATTTCCTATGATTAATAAACATATAAAACCATATTAGCTGTATTAGTCTTTAGAGAAATGTAAAATAGAACTTCACACTCACTGGAGCTTCCAGGATGGAAAAAAAAGACAATACCAATTGTTAGTGTTGATGTACATCAACTAGAACCATCACACATTGCTAATGGAGTTTAAATTTATGTACTCAATTTGGAAGGCTATTTGATAGTATCTAATTAATCTAAATATATGCATATTCTATGAACCTGCAATTCTATTTATAGGTATATACTAAAAAATGCATACTTATGTTTACAAAAAGATATTTACAGTAATGCTCATCATAGCACTATTCTTACAGCCTAAAACGGAATACATGTCAAATTTCCATCAAGAGTAGAATAGGAAAAAACATATTGTGGCATATTAATCAAATTAAAATTGCATACATGAACTTGAATGGACTACATCTATACACGATAATGATGAATCTCACAAATTTAATGCTGAGTTAAAGAGAGCAGATTTTATGCACACATACATACACACACATACACACATATGTTATATATGTGAATACATTTATATAAACTTCAACACTGGCAAAATTATTGCATGTGGAGAGAAGTCAGTATGTTTAGCCTTGCGTGGCATGGGGGAAAAGACAACAATTTCCAGGGAGTAAGAACAAAACTCCTGGGTGCTACTAATGTTCTGTTTTGGGTTTAGGTTGTGGTTAAACAGTTTTTACTTTTTGAAATTCAATTATGCAATTATTGTTTGTCCACTTTTCTGAATGGATACTATATGTTAATTAAAATTAACAAAAGGAGAAAAAATAAAAGCCCCAAACATACATGACTGAAATATTGTTGGCATTTTTCCTATTTTAAATAAATAGATTCTAAAGTAAAGAGCATGCCTATTTTCAGTGTCCAATTTTTATAGCTCTGTTTTTTTTTCCTGAATAGTTAAATGTCTTTTAACTAAATGTTGATTATAATTAACATTGTTGATAGCTTTAAAAGTTTACATTTTTTATAACAACTTTTCAAAAATGTCTGATATGTTATCTTTTGTGGATTAGCACAGCCTAACATTTTATTTTTGAATTCAACTTTTATTTTAGATACAGGCTGTACATGTCCAGATTTGTTACATCAGTATATTTCATCCAGGTACTGAGCATAGTACCCAAAAGGTAGTTTTTCAACACAAGCTCCCTTTACTCCCTCCCCTCTCTAGTAGTTTGCAGTGTCTGTTGTTCCCATGTTTATGTCCATGTGTGCTCAATGTTGAGCTCCCACTTATAAGTGAGAACATGTGGTATTCTGTTTTCTGTTCCTGCATTAATTCACTTACGGTTATGGACTCCAGCTCCATCCATGGTGCTGCAAAGGACATGATCTCATTCTTTTTTGATGACTATGTAGTATTCCATGGCATACATGTACTAAATTTTCTTTATCCAATCCACTGCTGATGGGCACCTAAGTTGATTCCATGTTTTTGCTATTCTAAATAGTGCAATGATGAACATAGAAGCAAACGTGTATTTTTTTTTTTTTTTTTTTTGGTACGATGATCTCTTTTCCCTAGGGTATGTAGCCAGTAATGGGATTTCTGGGTCGAATGGTAGCTTTAAGTTCTTTGAGAAATAGCCAAGCTGCTTTCCACAGTGGCTGAACTCATTTACCTTCCCACCAGTGGTGTATACGTGTTCCCTTTTCTCTGCAGCTTCACTAGCATCTGTCTTTATTGACTTTTTAATAGTAACCATTCTGACTAATCACAGATGGTATCTCATTGTGATTTTGATTTTCATTTATTTGATGATTAGTGAGTCTAAGTAGTTTTTAATATATTTATTGTCTACTTATATGTCTTCTTTGAAGAATTTTTGTCTTGGTTGAAATTACTTTTGGGGACTTAGCCAAAATTATTGTGAAGTCCAATGCTTAGAAGGGTATTTTCTAGTTTTTTTTCTAGGATTTTTATAGTTTGAGGTCTTACATTCAAATATTTAATCCATCTTGAGTTAATTTTTGTATATGATGTACGGCAGGGGTCCAAATTCAATCTTCTGCATATGGCTAGCCAGTTATCCTAGCACCATTTATTGAATAGGGAGTTCTTTCCCCATTGCTTGTTTTAGCCAACTTAGTTAAAGATCAGATTATTATAAGCAGTATGGTTTTATTTCTTAGTTCTTTATTCTGTTGAATTGATCTATGTGTCTATTTTTGTACCAGTACAATGCTGGTTTTGTTACTGTTCTGTTGCCTTATTGTGTAGTTTGAAGTCAGATAATGTGATACTCTGGATGCTCGGTCTCTTTTTTCAGTTTCATATGAATTTTAGAATAATGTTTTTCTAATTATATGAAGAAACTCCTTGTAGAGACCTTTCTCCTCTTTTCTTAGCTTCATTCCTAGGTATTTCATTTGCCTTTGGCTATTGTAAATGGAATTGTGTTATTGATTTGACTCTCAGCATGGACATTATTGGTGTATAGAAATGCTACTGTAGGCTGGGCGCAATGGCTCATGCCTGTAATCCCAGCACTTTGGGAGGCCGAGGCGGGTGGTTCATGAGGTCAGGAGATCGAAACCATCCTGACTAACACGGTGAAACCCCGTCTCTACTAAAAATACAAAAAAATTAGCCGGGCGTGGTGGCGGGCGCCTGTAGTCCCAGCTACTTGGGAGGCTGAGGCAGAAGAATGGTGTGAACCCAGGAGGCAGATGTTGCAGTGAGCTGAAATCATGCCACTGTACTCCAGCCTGGCCAACAGAGTGAGACTCTGTCTTAAAAACAAAACAAAAAAAAAAAAAAAAAGAAAGAAAGAAAGAAATGCTACTGAAGCTTTCTTTAATTCATTTTTCAGTTCTAGTAACCTTTTGACAGAATCTTTAGGCTTCATATCGTCAACAAAGGGAGATAGTTTGAATTCTTCTCTTCCTATTTGAATATCTTTTATTTCTTTCTCTTGCTTGCTTGTGTTGGATAGTACCTCTGAGCCTGAAATTTACTTTATTTATTTAATTTATTTATTTATTTTGAGGGAAGTTCTCACTGTTTTCTTCCAGGTGTGAGGGCCGTGCATGATCACCGAAGCCTTGACCTCCTGGGCTCAAGAAGTCCTCTTGCCCCAGTCTCCCAAGTAGCTGTGACTACAGGCACTTGTCACCATGTCTGGTTAATTTTTAAATTTTTTGTAGAGATTGGATTTTGTTATGTTTCCCAGATTCATCTCAATCTCTTGGGTTCAAGTGATTCTCGTGCCTTGACCTCCCAAATTGCTGTGATTACAAGTTTGCACAACTATACACAGCCCCAGCCTGACATTTTAATGGCAAATGTTAGCAAATTGTACAGCATTATCCTGATATCAGACTAAAATTTTAAATAGGTAACTCTATATTATGGCAGTCTAAATGCAGGCTGGGCGTGGTGGCTCATGCCTGTAATCCTAGCACTTTGGGAGGCCAAGGCGGGTGGATCACTTGACAGGAGTTCATAACCAGCCTGGCCAACATGGTGACACCTCATCTCTACTAAAAATACAAAATTAGCCAGGCATGGTGGCGAGTGCCTGTAATCCCAGCTACTTGGGAGGCTGAGGCAGGAGAGTTGCTTGAACCCAAGAGGCTGAGGTTGCAGTGAGCCAAGATCATGCCACTGTACTCCAGCCTGGGCAACAGAATGAGACTCCATCGCAAAAAATAAATAAATAAATAAATACATAGATAAATACATGTGCATGTATGTGTACACTAAATGAATGGCATATTCAAAATTATTTTATAATGCAGAGTATTCATAGTCTGTGGTTCTTAATTTCAGATAGTTCGTTACATAGGGGGATGCTTAGTTACTGTTTCAAAGCATGACATAATAATATTCCTTTGAAACCAGAATAAGCTTTCGTTTTAATGAATAGATGCTGGTGCAATTTAAAAACTAAATTTTGGGGTGGTAATAAGATAAATTCAGGGTTTCTTTTATGCATATTATTAGCAAAAGAGAATGTCTAATGTAAAACATATTGGTTTGGGTTCAGATGGGATTTAGTACATCTAATCATTACACGGATTTTACATAATTTAAACCCCTTTATCTTACAAGTTTCATCTCCTTAAGATCTTCGCATGTGCTAAAGAGAAAGGAAAACCCACTGGCAAAATTTCACAAAATGTAAAAATAGAAGTCAGTGCAATGTCTTACTCTATTGCATATGCTAATAAACCAGAATGCAGATGGTAGCATGGCTTAATGAAAATGCTCTACTCACGGTGCTTCAGCACTCAAGTGAATGATACCAAGTTGGACAAGCTAGCACAATTTAAAAACAACTTTAGGAAAAATATTTAGGATCAATTTTTAAAGAGAAAAATACTTGGGACAATCTAAACAAAGAAGTAAAAACAAACAAACATAAAAAGCTTCTAGTAGAAAAATAGAGAGCCTAAGCAAAATATGCTAGGCAAAAGACCTTACAAATAATAGGAGATCAAGAAAAATTAATAAAAGAAAACATTCTGAATTGAGAATGGAATTATCCTATATATTCTAGAAAATAAAAGTTAATATAAATACCAAAATAATTGAGTAATGTTAAGCTTGTGGAAAATTAAATTTTGTTTTTTACTGTATGGAACTGGAGTTTTCAATAATTGTTACAAAACACATTCATGGATATCAGCAAGATGGCGGACTAGAGACCCCTGGCATATTTCTCCCCCACAGGAAAAAAAAAGTCAAAGCAATAAATAAACAGCTAACATTTGACTGGAGTGTTGAAGGGAGAGCACCAGAGTGCAGTGGGAAAGTGGAGACACTCCTGTGGTAACTGGAAGTCAAGGAGGACAGCATGGTGGCATCCAGCCTCTGCAACCTTTTCTCCTTGACCAAGGTTGGATCTGCCTGAAGTTAGGAGGAATTTCCTGCTGTGAAGGAAATATCAAAAGATCCTGTATTAATCAGTGTTCTCTAAAGGGACAGACTAATAGTGTATATATATATATGAAGGGGAGTTTATTAGGAGAATTGACTCACAGGATCACAAGGTGAAGTTCCACAATAGGCCCTCTGCCAACTGAGGAGCAAGAAAGCCAGTCCCAGTCCTAAAACCTCAAAAGTATGGAAGCTGACAGTGCAGTCTTCAGTCTGTGTTCAAAGGCCTGAGAGCCTCTGAAAAATCACTGGTGTAAGTTCAAGGGTCCAAAAGCTGAAGAACCTGGAGTCTTATGTTTGAGGGCAGGAAGCATCCAGCATGGGAGAAAGATGAAGGTTGGACAACTCAGGAAGTCTCCTCATTACATTTTCTTCTGCCTGCATTATTCTAGTCACACTGGCAGCTGATTAGATGGTCCCCACCTAGATTGAGGGTGGGTCTGCCTCTCCCAGTCCACTGACTCAAATGTTAATGTCCTTTTGCAGCACCCTCACAGACACGCCCAGGAACAATCCTTTGTATCCTTCAATCTAATCAAGTTGACACCCAATATTAATGATCACAAGTTCACCCCTTGTCAACTTGAACCAAAACAAAAAACCTTTGGTCTTTGATGATGGTGACGTACAAATGGGGTTTTGGTGTGGATGCCCTTTCTGTTTGTTAGTTTTCCTTCTAATAGTCAGGACCCTCACTTGCAGTTCTGTTGAAGTTTGCTGGAGGTCTACTCTAGACCCTGTTTGCCTGGGTATCAGCAGTGGAGGCTGCAGAAGAGTGAATATTGCTGAACAGCAAATATTGCTGCCTGATCATTCCTCTGGGAGCTTCATCTCACAGGGGTACCCAGCTGTGTGAGGTGTCAGTCTGCCCCTACTGGGGGGTGCCTCCCAGTGAGGCTACTCAGGTGTCAGGGACCCACTTGAGGCAGTCTGTCCATTCTCAGATCTCAAACTCTGTGCTGGGAGAACCACTACTTTCTTCAAAGCTGTCAGACAGGGACATTTAAATCCGCAGAGGTTTCTGCTGCCTTTTGTTTGGCTATGCCCTGTCCCCAGAGGTGGAGTCTACAGAGGCAGGTAGGCCTCCATGAGCTGCAGTGGGCTCCACCCAGTTCGAGCTTCCCAGCCACTTTGTTTACCTACTCAAGCCTCAGCAATGGCGGGCGCCCCTCCCCCAGCCTCACTGCCACCTTGCAGTTAGATCTCAGACTGCTGTGCTAGCAGTGAGGGAGGCTCCATGGGTGCAGGACCCTCCAAGCTAGGAGTGGGATATAATCTCCTGGTGTGCCGTTTGCTAAGACCCTTGGAAAAGTGCAGTATTAGGGTGGGAGGGACCTGATTTTCCAGTTGCTGTGTGTTATGGTTTCCCTTGGCTAAGAAAGGGAATTCCCTTACCCTTTGTGCTTCCTGGGTGAGGCAATGCCTCACCCTGCTTTGGCTCTCACTCAGTGGGCTGCACCCAATGTCCTGCACCCACTGTCCGACACACCCCAGTGAGATGAACCCAGTACCTCAGTTGAAAATGTAGAAATCACCCGTCTTCTATGTTGCTCATGCTGAGAGTTGTAGCCTGGAGCTGTTCCTATTTGACCATCTTGGAACTTGATAGCTCCTGCACTTCTTTAGCTGTAAAGTGAGTGCCTTGGTCAGAAGCAATGCTGTGTGGAATACCATGATGGTGAATAAGGCATTTCATGGGTTTATGGATGGTAGTCTGGCAGAAGCATTGAATGCAGGATATTCAAACCCATATCCAGAGTAAGTGTCTATTTTATTGAGGACAAACCACTGCCCTTTCCATGATGGAAGAGGTTCAATATAATCAACCTGCCACCAAGTAGCTGGCTGATCAACCTGAGAATGGTACCATATTGAGGGCTCAGTGTTGGTCTCTGCTCCTGACAAATGGTACTCAGTGGTGGCTGTAGCCAGGTCCATCTTGGTTAATTGAAGTTCATGTTGTTGAGCCAATGTGTAACCTCCATTCCAGCCACCATGGCCACTGTGTTCATGGGTCCATTGGGCGATGACAGACATGGCTAAGGAAAGAGGCTGAGTGGTGTCCAAGAATGATTCATTCTGTCAACTTGATGACTAAAATTCTCTTCTGCTGAGGTCAACTTTTGTTGAGTACTCACATGGGATGCAAATATCTTCACAGTTTTTGACTACTCAGAAAGGTCCGTCTACATACCTCTTCCCCAAATTTTTTGTTAGCAAATTTTCAATAATGCTTTTATACAAATCCCTGATTATCCAGCCAAATCATTGGCTACAGCCCATGAGTCAGTATATAATCACACATCTGGTCATTCCTCCTTCCAAGCAACGTGCACAACCAGGTGCACTTCTTGAAGTTCTGCCCACTGGGATAATATCCCTTCGCCACTGTCCTTCAGGGATGTCCTAGAAAGTGGCTATTGTGCTGTAGCTTTCCACTTTCAAAGTGGTGCCTGCATATCATTCAGAACCATCTGTAAACCAGGCCCTGGTCTTCTCTTTCTCTGTCAGTTGATCCTAGGGAACTCCCCATGAGACCATTGGTGCAGGCTGGGTGAGAGAAGGCAGGGTGGCAGGAATGGAGACCCATAGGCAGTTGTGCCACTTCCTCATGTAACTTGCTTGTGCCTTCAGGACCTGCTTGAGCCCAGTTATGTATATACCACTTCCATTTGATGATGAAATGCTGCTGTAAATGCCCTACTTTATGGCTAGATGGGTCAGAACGAACCCAGTTCATGATAGGGAGATAAAGTTGCATGGTGACTTGATGACCCATAGTCAAAGTCTAGTTTCTATGAAATCCCAGTAACAGGCCAAGAACTGTCTCTCAAAAGTAGAGTAGTTATCTGCAAAAGATGGCAGGAACTTGCTTCAAAATCCTAAAGGCCTCTACTGTGATTCACCTATGGGGGCCTGTGAAAGGCTCCAAACAGCATCGCTATCTGCCACTGACACCTCAAGCACCATTGGATCTGCCGGGTTCCATTGCCCAAGTGGCAGAGCAGCCTGCACAACAGTGCAGACCTGTTGTAGAGCCTCCTCCTGTCCGGACACCACTCAAAACTGACAGTTTCTGAGCAGCTTATATACCTCTGGGCCAGAGGAGTGGCTACACGCTTATGCTCAGGGCCTGAGAAATAACCCTGCATTGTCATCGACCCCTGCAGACATGCACCTTGAGAAATAGTCTCACAGGCTTCCCCTGGTGAGCACATGCTCAGGGCAGCCAAGCACCCAAGAGCTGATGTCTCAGACCTATAAACCATCCCCATGGGCCACCCCTAGCTGATAAGCCCTAGGGTAGTCAAGCAGCCATGCGCTTGCAGACTGGGCCTGAGAAACAGCCCCATGGGTTGTCCCAGGTAGGCATGCCCCTGAACCAGTCAAGCAGTAACGCACCAGTGTCCCAGACCTGAGAAACATCCCCTTGGGCCACACCCAGACAAGCCAAGCAGCTATGTACCCATGTCCCAGGCCTACACAATAGCCCTATGGGCCATCTCCTGCAGACATGCCTCCCAGGCTAGTTGAGCAGTCTTACATCCATGTCCTGAACCTGAGAAATCACCCCATGGACCACCCCTAGCAGATTCCCCCAGGTCAGCCAAGCAACTGTGCTCTTGTGGACCAAGCTGGGGAAACAGCTCATGTAAGGCCTGAGAAACAGCCCTGCATGCTACCTCAGGTGGGCATAACATCAGGCTGTTCATGCAGTGTTACACCCAAATCCAAGGCTGGAGAAACAGCCCCGTGGGGCCACCCATGGAAAATATGCCCCCAGACAAGCCAAGGAACCTTGCATTTATATCCTGGGCCTAAGAAACAGCCCTATGGGCCACTTCTGGCAGGCATCCCCCCAGGCTGGCTGAGCAACCTTGTTCCCATGCTCTAAACCAGCATAACAGCACTGTGGCTCCAGTCCTAGTGAGTCAGACCTCAAGTTGGCCAAACCACCTGGTATGCTTTGGCTCTGTGTCCTCAACCAAATCTCATCTTGTAGCTCCCATGATCCCCACGTGTTGTGGGAGGGACCTGGTGAAAGAGAACTGAATCATGGGACGGGTCTCTCCCATGCTGTTCTTGTGAGAGTGAGTGGGTCTCATGAGATCTGATGGCTTTAAAAACAGGAGTCTTGGCTGGGAGTGGTGGCTCATGCTTGTAATCCCAGCACTTTGGGAGGCCGAGGCAGGCAGATCACTTAAGGTTAGAAGTTTGAGGCCAGCTTGGCCAACATAGTGAAACCCCATCTCCAGTAAAAATACAAAAATTAGCCAGGCCTGGTGGCATGGGCCTGTAATCCCAGCTGCTTGGGAGTCTGAGGCAGGAGAATTGCTTGAACACGGGAAGCAGAGGTTGCAGTGAGCTGAGATCGCACCACTGCACTCCAGCCTGGGTGACAAAGCAAGACTCTGTCTCAACAAACAAACAAACAAACAAACAAACCAACAAAGAAACCAGGAGTCACTTTTTTGCCTGCCACCCTCCACGTAAGATGTGACTTGCTCCTCCTTGTTTCTGCCATGATTGTGAGGCTTCCCCAGTCATGTGGAAATGTAAGTCTGATTAAACCTCTTTCTTTTGTAAATTGCCCAGTATCAGGTATGTATTTATCAGCAGTGTGAAAACAGATTAATACAGTATATGGGTACCAGTAGAGTGGGGCACTGCTGAAAAGATACCCCAAAATGTGGAAGCGACTTTGGAACTGGGTAACATGAAGAGGTTGGAAGAGCTTGGACACTCAGAAGAAAACAGGAAAATGTGGGAAGGTTTGGAACTTCCTAGAGACTTGTTGAATGGCTTTGCCCAAAATACTGATAGTGACATGGACAATAAAGTCCAGGCTGCGGTGGTCTCAAATGGAGATGAGGAACTTTTTGGGAACTGGAGTAAAGGTGACTCTTGCTATGTTATAGTAAGGAGACTGGTGGCATTTTTCCCCTGCCGTAGAAATCTGTGGAACTTTGAACTACAGAGAGAGGATTTAGGTTATGTGGCAGAAGAAATTTCTAAGCAGCAAAATTCTCAAGAAGTGACTTGGGTGTGGTTAAAGACATTCAGTTTTATAAAGGAAGCAGAGAATAAAAGTTTGGAAAATTTGCAGCCTGACAAATGATAGAAAAGAAAATTCCACTTTCTGAGGAGGAATCCAAGTCAGCTGCAAAAATTTTTATAAGTAATGAGGAGCTGAATGTTAATCCCCAAGACAATGGAAAAAAATGTCTCCAGGGCATGTCAGAGGTTTTTAAGGCAGCCCTTCCTATCACAGGCCTGGAGAGCAGGAGGAAAAAGTGGTTTCATGGACCAGGCCCTGTGTCCCTGTGCTGTGTGCAGTCTAGGGACTTGGTGCTCTGCATCCCAGCTGCTCCAGCCTTGGCTGAAAGGGGCCAACATAGAGCTTGGGCTATGGCTTCAGAGGGTACAAGCTGCAAGCCTTGTGAACTTCCACATGGTATTGAGCCTGCCAATGCACAGAAGTAAAGAATTGGGGTTTGGGAACCTCCATGTAGATTTTGAAACATATATGGAAATGCGTGGGTGCCCAGGCAGAAGACTGCTGCAGAGGTGGGGCCCTAATGGAGAACCTCTGCTGGAGCAGTGCAGAAGGGAAATGTGGGGTCGGAGCCCCTACACAGAGTCCCTACTGGGACACCACCTAGTGGAGCTGTGACAAGAGGACCACCATTCTCCAGACCCCAGAATGGTAGACCCACTGACAGCAAGTACTGTGCACCTGGAAAAGCCATAGACATTCAATGCCAGCCCATGAAAGCAGCCAGGAGGGAGGCTGTACCCTGCAAAGCAAACACAGGGGTAGAGCTGCCCAAGACCATGGGGACCCTCATCTTGCATCAGTGTGACTTGTATGTGAGACATGGAGTCAAAGGAGATCATTTTGGAACTTTAAGATTCGACTGCCCTGATGGATTTCAGACTTGGATGGGACCTGTAGCCCCTCTGTTTTGGCCAATTTCTCCTTTTCAGAACAGCTGTATTTACCCAATTCCTGTAACCCCCTTGTATCTAGGAAGTAACTAACTTGCTTTTGATTTTACAGGCTCATTGGTGGAAGAGACTTGCCTTGTCTCAGATAAGACTTTTGAGTTAATGCTGAAATGAGTTGAGACTTTGAGGGACTGTTAGGAAGGCATGATTGGTTTTGAAATGTGAAAATATGAGATTTTGGAGGGCCCCAGGGTGTAATAATATGGTTTGGCTCTGTGTCCCCACCAAAATCTCATCATGTAGCTCCAATACTTTCCATGTGTTGCTGGAGGGACCTGGTGGGAGATTATTAAATCATGGGGATGGGTCTTTCCCATGCTGTTCTCATGAGAGTGAGTGGGTCTCAAAAGATGTGTTGGTTTTAAAAACAAGAGTTTCTCTGCATAAGGTTTTTTTTTTTGCCTGCCACCATCCACGTAAGATGTGACTTGCTCCTCCTTGCCTTCCACCATGATTGTGAGTCCTCCCCATTCATATGGAACTATAAGTCCAATGAAACCTCATTCTTTTGTAAATTGTCCAGTATCAGGTATGTCTTTATCAGCAATGTGAAAACGGATGAATACTCGACCGTTTGCCCACATGCACACTCTTGAGATGAGAAACAGCCTGGTGAACCAACCGCTAGCAAAGCCACAACACTGATACCACAAATTCTCAGTCTAAACCACTGAGAAACTCACAAATGTCAGTAATGCAGATTCCAGCTGAAGAAACTAAATAGAGATTTAAGTATTGTATGTGCTTAAAACCAAGTCCAATGCACTCCACTGAATTGCCACTCTGAGATTTATGACTTATTACAAATAATTTCTTCCCTATAAAAATAATTTGTATTCTGGACTATTTCTCAGGCAATTATTATTACAAATAATTCCTTTCCTATAGTACCTACTAGATCAAATTGGAAGAGGAAATTTTTTACCAGATGCATAGAAATCAACATAAAAACAGGACAACCAGGAAAAAGCAAGCGAAAAATGTCACCTCAGAAGGAACACAATTATTCTTCAGTAACAGAACCCAATCATCTAAAAATGCCAAAAAAAAATCAAAATAAAAATCTTAAGGACAATTAATATCAATACCCCACTCTCAGCATTGGACAGATCATCTAGACAGAAAATCAAGAAAGAAAGTTCAGAGTTAAACTACACCATGGACCAAGTAGACCTAACTGACTTTTATAGAACATTTTACCCAACAGCAACAGAACACACATTCTTTTCATCATCAGATAAAATATTCTCCAGAATTGTTCATATATTAGGACTCAAAATAACTCAAAAAGTTTTTGAAACACAAAATCAAAGGAAGTATTTTATCTGACCAAAATAGAATAAAATTAGACATTAATAAGAAGAGAAACATTAAAACTACAGATAAATAGAAGTTAAACAACAATATGCTCTTGAATAACCAATGGCTGATAAAAGAAGTTAAGAATTAAATTTAAAAACGTTTTGAAACAAATGAAAATGGAAACGCAAGCTACCAAAACGTATGGGACACAGCAAAAACAGAATTTAAAGACTAGTTTATAGCAATAAATACTTAGACCAAAAAAATTAGAAAGATTTCAAATAAGCAATTTAATGACACATCTTAAGGAACGAGAAAGCAAGAGCAAACCAAACCCAAAATTAGTACAAGAAAAAAAATAATGAAGATCACAACAGAAATAAACAAATTTGAAACTAAAAAGTCACACCAGAGCATGAAACAAAAAGTTGTTTCTTAAATAAATAAACAAAGTCAACAAACCATTAGCTAGACTAAGATAAGAAATGCCCTTGTAAATAAAATTAGAAACGAAAAAGGAGACATCAAAATGGATACCACAGAAATACAAAGGATCATTGCAGACTACTATGAAGAACTTTACACCAGTACATTCAAAACCAGAGTACATTGATAAATTCCTGGACACATACAACCTATGAAGTTTGATACAAGAAAAATTTAAAAACCTGAACAGACCAATAACAAGCAACAAAATTGAAGCAGCAGTAAGACTTCCAACAAAGGAGAGTGCACTACCTGATGACTTTACCACTGAATTCCATTGATTTTTAAAATTTATTTTTAATTTTTAATTTTGGTGGGTAGATAGTTGGTGTATATATGATGTAAGAGTATGATTGGAGTATTTTAATATATTTTAATTATTTTTAAATATAAAACAAATTCTTGTTCCTAGATGTTATTCATTCTAACTTGCCTTTTCAAATAAATACCAATGGTTCTTAAACTATTTACAAAATTGAAGGAAAGGGAATTTTTTTCTAACTCAATCTATGAGGCCAGCGTAACCCTGACACAAAAACCAGACAAGAACATAACATAAAGGAAATCTACAGTTCAAGAACCCTGTTAAATGTACATGCAAAAATCCTCAACAAAATGCTAGCAAACCAAATCCAACAACATAGCAAAAAGATAATACAACATGATCAATTGGGATTTTTCCTAGGGATACACAGATTGTTCAACATAAACATATCAATAAACCTCATACATTACATGAATAGAATGAAGGACAAATAACATGATCATCTCAATAGATGCAGAAAAACTTTTGATAAAATTTAGCATCCCTTCATGATAAAAAAACTCTTAATAAATTAGATACAGAAGGATAGTAATTCAACATAATAAAGGCCACATATGACAGATGCATTGATAATATCGTAGTGAATGAGGAAAATCTTTCAGTAAAGAAAATTGAGGAAAATAATTGAAATAAGACAAGAATAACAACTCTTATCACTCTTACTCAACATAGTATTGAAAGTCTTAGCAAGAGAAATTAGGCAAGAGACGAAATAAGGGGTATCCAAACTGGAAAAGAGGAAATTAAATTGTTCCTGTTTGTGGGTGACATTATCATATATATAAAACAGACTAAATACCAAAAACACTTAGAACTGATATATTAATTCAGTAAAGTTGTAGAATTCAAAATTAATATCCAAAAATTAGTAGAGTTTCTACACACAATTAGCTAGCTGAAAACAAAATCAAGAAGAAAATTCCATTTAAGATAACTTCCAAAAAATACCTAAAAATTATTTTAATCAAAGAGATGAAAGACCTCTGCAAGGAATACTACAAAACACTGATGAAAGAAGTTGAAGAGGACACGAACAAATTTTTAAAAATCTCATATTCATAGATGAGTGAAATGGTTTGGCTGTGTCCCTACCCAAAGCTCATTGTGAATTGTTTCCATACACCCCACATATCGTGGGAAGAGGGACCAAGGGGATAATAATGGCGGTGGATTTCCCCATCCTGTTCTTATGATAGTAAGTTCTCACAAGATCTCATGGTTGTGTAAGGGGCTTCTCCCTTCACTGGGCACTCATTCTCTCTCCTGCCACTGTGTGAAGAGGTTCCTTCCATCATGACTGTAAGTTTCCTGAGGCTTCCCCAGCCATGTGGAATGGTGAGTCTATTAAACCTCTTTTCTCTATAAATTACCCAGTCATGAGTATTCTTTCATAGCAGCATGAGAATGGACCAATACAGTATATTGGTACCACAGACAGTAGGGTGCTGCTATAAAGATACCTGAAAATGTGGAATTGACTTTGGAACTGGGTAACAGGCAGAAGTTGAAACCATTTGGAAGGCTAAGAAGAAGGCAGGGAAATGTGGGAAAGTTTGGAACTTCCTAGAGACTTGTTGAATGGCTTTGAACAAAATGCTGATAGTGATATGGACAATGAAGTCCAGGCTGAGGTGGTCTCAGATGGAGATGAGGAACTTGTTGGGAACTAGAATGAAGGTGATTCTTGCTATACTTTAGCAAATATACTGGTGGCATTTTCTCCTGCCCCAGAGATCTGTGTAACTTTGATCTTGAGAGAGATGATTTAGGGTATCCGGTGGAGGAACTTTGTAAGCAGCAAGGCATTCAAGAGGAAGCAAAGCATGAAAGTTTAGAAAATTTGTAGCCTGATGATGCAATAGAAAAGAAAATTCCATTTTCTGGGGAGAAATTCAAGCCTGCTATAGAAATGTGCATAAGTAATGAGGAACTGAATGTTAAACACTAAGACAATGAGGAAAATGTCTCTAGGACATGTCAGATACCTTTGTAGCAGTCCCTCCTATCACAGGCCTGAAGACCTAGGAGGAAAAACTGGTTTTGTGGGCTGGGTCCAGGGCCCCCTGCTCTGTGCAGCCTCAGATATGGTGCCCTGCTTCCCAGCTGCTTCAGATCCACCTGTGGCTAAAAGGGGTCAAAGTACAGTGTAGGCCATTATCTCAGAGGGTGCAAGCCCTATCCCTTGGTGGCTTTTATGTGGTGTTAAGCCTGTTGGTGCACAGAAGTGAAGAACTGAGGTTTGGGAACCTTTGCCTAGATTTCAGAGGATGTATGGATGTGTGCCTGGATGTCCAGGCAGAAATTTGCTGCAGGGGCAGAGCCCTCATTGACAACCACTCTAAGGTCAGTGCAAAGGATCTGAACAGACATTTCTCAAAAGAAGACATAGAAATGGTCAACAAATATATGAAAAAATGCTCAACATCACTAATCGGGGAAATGAAATTCAAAACCACAGTGGATTATCATCTCACTTCATATAGAATGGCTATCATCAGAAAAGCAAAACAAGAAATCCTCATGAGGATGCAGAGATAAAGAAACTCATATACACTGTTGGTGGGAATGTAAACTAGCACAGCCACTATGGAGAAGAATATAGATATTCCTCAATAAACTATAAATATAACTGCATGTGATTTAGCAATCCCACTAATGAGCCTTTATCCAAAAAAGGAAATCATTATACCTAAGAGACATCTGCACCCCTGTGTTTATTGTAGCATTAATAGCCAAGATATAGAATCAACCTAGGATTCCAAGAAGAAATTAATTTATAAATAAAATATGGTATACATACTTTATAAAATATTAGACACAAAATAATGAAAGCCTATAATTTGTATCCACATTGATAGAACTAGAGGACATTATGTTAAGTGAAATAAGTCAGGAGCAGAAAGCACTGCATGTTCTCACCCATAAGTGGAACCTAAAACAAAAATTGATCTCATAGATAGAAAAGAGGATACTGGAGGCTGAGGAGGGTAAAAGAAGGGAGGGATAGAGAGAGATTTGTTAAAGGAAATAAAATTACATCTAGATAGGTGGAATAAGTGCTAGTTATACTGCCATAGGATGACTATAGTTAACAATAATATATAGTTTCAAATAGCAAGAAAGATTATATTAAATATTTCCAACACAAAGAAATGAGTAATGTTTGACACGATGGACAGGCTAATCACCCTGATTGGATCACTATACATTATACGTATTGAAGCAACACTGTGCACCCCATAAATATGTGCAATTATTATTTGTCAATTAAGAAAATAAATTATAAAAAACACATTGATGCTTTACTACTGAAAAAAAACTATTTTTTTAACCATGTGTGTAAATCCAGTCTACTATGAAGAACTCGGAACAACCTTCTCTCACTTTATATGAACTACACTTAATACACAATATTAAATAATGATCATCATCTAACTCATTTTCATTGGTATGGTACCTTGTGTCTAAAGCATACTGGAAATAAAACTCCATGGTAATTTTGCATAATTTTTCAAAATTTGGAAGTCTTGTTATGAGCAACATTTAAAAATTGTATACCAGAACTTTTCTAATGTTAGTACCTCTGGCCAAAATTTAAGCTAGGAGAAAAAGGTCACACCTATCAGACTCAAAAGAGCAAAAATTAAAATAATACACAATTAAGCAGTGTAGTTAACTCCTAAACTTATACAATAGCAAAGAAAGATGAGAGGTAAGCCAACCAGAGGAGGCAGGAGTTACAACTTCTCAAAGTCCATCAAGAAAAGGTAAATGCTAACAATATAGAATGTAGTGGATGGAGTTTTCCTACACTGTATAATGTCTCAGGGAAATTGGATCCTTATTGTGGTCAGAGGAGAAAAGGCATTTCTTCTGTCAGTATTACAACAGCAGTTACATGGACTGCGTATGTCATGTTTTACCATACATTGTCCCAAAGAGATGGCCCTTAGACCCTTTCTTCTATGGAATCAACTAGGTTATAGTTCTGATTTCTTTTCCTATACTGTTAGGCATTTAGGGCCTGGGCTGCTAATCATATCGAGGATGGTCAGATAAGTAGTTGCTAGATTACTTAGGGAAAACGTATATACTAAACTTTTTAGAAGATCTAGCTGAAAACCAGTTATTCCATTAAGGTGAAATATAACATTTGCCCCTAAATTCAAATTTGCTGCACTCATAATAGGTTTCATCACCCAGCTTCATATGTAAGGTCTGTAAATTTCTACTATCTAAGTAGGCATTTGGGTTGCAAAGTACAGTTTCCTGCAAGACACCAGGTCTCACAAAAGGCATGAACTCAAGCAATCCTTATCAAGATAATTTCACCTTCTTCAATTCGTTGATAAAACTCATGCCATTTTGTGTGAGACTTGCTGTCTCCCAATTATTTTCATTGACATCTTCTGTTCACTTCTTATCATCAATTGAAGAGAATAGGCTATGAGTCCAGGTAAAGGTCAATTCCATTATAACTTTTGATTGTTACCTTTCTCATATTGGGAATCTCATCTAATAAATTATTTCTCTTTCTCTCTCATTTTTTTTTATCTTCCCTTTCTCCTAAAACTATGCCCAAGTCTTACTCGCTTTAAGCAACAACAATAACAACAAATAGGCCTAATTTAAAATGTATCACTCTGATCACTGTCATCTCTGTGTTTGTTTTCTTAAAACATGCATCTTAGTATTTTCTACATTCACATTCTTTCCTATCTTTCATGCAATTCTCAGTACACTACAGTCTGATTTCTGCCACAACCACTCCACTAAAACTCTATTTACGAGAATATGATTATTTACATATTGTCAAGTCCATGAATATTCTATAAATTTGCAGTATTTTTTGTTGTACTTCTCTTCCATATTTTACACTAAGGTGATTTATTATTCTTAAAACAACATATTTTTTGTCACACTTCTTTCTTCTGTCTCTTTTTAGTTTTGAACATCTTTTTTTGGTCTCCTTCATTGCCTTTTGAACTGCTTACATCTTAAAATTTAAGGTTTTACTAAAACTTTATATTTGTCCTACCATTCTTCTGTCCCTATAGTCTCCTTGGAAATGTTTGGTCACTTTATTGTTTCAACCAAGACATTTTTTGTCATGTGTAACATATGTATATGTGTATGTTATACATATAATCATGTTGGTTTTCTTATTTACACCTACTTATATGTAACATTCCTCATTTAGCCAGAGTGGAAATCTTTCTCAAAATGATACCCACTTAATAGTATCCCAATCCTTCTTTTGTCAATATTTTGATTGTCAAAGAAGGAATGCAAAATGAAAAAGTCAATATTCAGTCTTTGAGTTCCAAAACATCATTTTCTCAGTCCACACCAAGATGATAGGCTCAAAAGTCGATGTTTTTAAAATATGAAAATGTAAGCACCAAAATTTTCCTTTTCATTAAAAAATAATTTTACTGTAGAGTACAGGGTGGAAAAAGGATGAAATATATGATATAAATGAAATTCCCTTCAAAAACAAAAAGGAAATATGTAGGCTTCTCCAATACAGGAGGAGGTTTATTCAGATTCCTGCAACTGGGATTAAAAAACTGACAGGATCTCAAAACCCAGTTTCAAAACCTCCTTGGTCTTGGCCAAAGAGATTCAGTGTAGTACAAACACTCATAAATCACAGATATATTGAAGAATAATGTAAGACTATCCAGGTTGTTATTGATGTTTGTTTTGTTGTTTTGGTTGTTCTCTTCCTATCAGTATGGCATATATCAAGAAAGGTAAAAGTGTTGCTGAAAAAAGGGGGTCTCAATTCAGACCCAATAGAGGAATTCAAGGAAAGTGACAGAGTGCAGTAAAAAAGAGATATTTTATTGAAAGCTACTCAGTTACAGAGTAGGGATTCTCCATAAAGCAAGAGGAGAAATGTGCCAGCTTTGTTTTAAACATTTTTCTATATAGGGGTCTTGTCTATGTAATCTAAGCTAAGTTATGTCTGTGTGTAAGTTAGCTGACAGTATGACAAAATTTAGTACTTTGCTGAGTTAAAGAAAGTCTTCTTTGGCCTTGTAGTGTATGAATACATCAAAGCATGACTATAACTATAGCATATATTGTTATACAGTATCAGAACATCTAGACATTCTGCTTTTTTAGGAGTTCACCCTCACAGGCATTTCCAAACTACTTTGTTAGCTATCAGCATCTTATGACCCATGGGTCATGACTGGCAAGGAAATGTACCTTGCTAGTTTTAAGATGGAGTTCATTTTTAAATAGTGTCACCCTGGCTCCCCAATGCTCCTGTTTTCCTAACATAATCCCCTCTCTACTTATGAGAGAACTCTTAATCTTAGGGAGAGATGAAGGGCCAAGGTCATTCTGTACCTTCTTTCTGCTGACAGTGTACGTTGATCTTTGGGATAGGATTCTCTCATAAGGGTTTGCAATTAACCTCGGGGAGCCAGGGGAAGTCCTTGTGCATGTGATGTCCTGATGATTCAATAGACATAGGCCCTGCCTAGTATTGGAAGATTGAAAAATATCTAGTTGCCTGCTCTAAGCGACCTAAAGGCAGGATAGCTTTATTTTCTGTGTCCGATGATGGGATGGATTGGAATCTTTGTGCTGGCATTATCTTTATATATAATTGTTGTATTCTAGAAGACACAAACTTTACCAAGAGGTAAAGTAAGAGCCAAATATTAGTAATAACGAGATAGCTATTAATGGTCCTAGGAAGGGCAAAAACCAAATGAGACTTGGGAGGGTTCGTTTAATGGTTGATAAGATATAGTTGAGATTGGTGCCTTGGTTATGTATGTATACAACCAGGCAATTTGTTCATCTATTTTCTGTATACCTTCTTCTATTTGACCCGAGGTGTTTATAGAAGTGCAGCAGGTTTTAAAGATTATGGTGCATACTCCCACTTTTTCAACCAATGAGTAATCTAGTGTTAATTTATTATTCATTGCTGTATCTGCTAAGGAATCATGGGAAAGTTTTAATTTATCTAAAGTATCCCCATTTTTTGAGACATTGTGTAGGATGAAGAAATAAAGTTTTGAAGAGTTGCCTCATCATAGGCAAATTTTACCCATGGGACCAATAAACAAATGGCAGCCTCAATCCCAGGCAATATAAGGCTGATTGCCTACTTAATACCCAGATAAGTGATATTATATAATTGTATATTGGAGGGCTTTGCTTGTTTTATTGTACATTAACCCCTGAACCAAATGTTATCAATACACTGGTAACCAGGGTTTTAATAATCCCAAATGAGAAACAAGTTATAGGCTGATTGAATAGGTGACAACATTGCCATAGGTATCCATTGGGGGTGCAAACCTATATGGGATAGGAGTCGTCAAGACAGTTGAGTACATGTTAAGAGGGATTAAGGGTGTTACTTATCTGTTTATTTATAAAACAACAGATTTAGGTCTTCTAGGGGTTCACAAGTGTAGGTCGTGTTGTCTTTCTCAGGTACCTGTGGGGACTCATAAGAAACAGGCTTAATCTTGGGCAAGTATACTCAGCTAGTGGTTCCTCAAAGTTTAATAGCAGTGGAGGGGCTCTTCCATTTTGATTGATCTTCAGAGTATCCTTCTTTTCAAGTTTTTATAAGACTAAGTCTTCTGGTTGAACAGAGGAGCTGTGAATATTTATGGAGTTGGCCCTTATATATATTGAACAAACGTGCATGTAATATATTACTGTTTACCTTGGGGTGGAGACTTAACTTTGCCTGGCAAGGTCTTGGATCCTTTTTGTAATCTGATATTTTGTTGAGATTGTCTGTTCTGTCAGTCTTATAATTTCTGTTTTGATGTTAATGCTGGTCAGTTGTCCTTGAATTCCATGGTGGGGGAAAGGTATAGTGAGGCATGTCTGACATCCAGCTTCCTGTTATGGCCAGAACTAGTTTTTTAGGTGTTTTTTGGGGATTTCCTTTGGCCAAGAGGAGGGTTTATTCTGTTGGGGGGGGGGGCAGAATTAGGATTTTTTTAAAATTGTTTTTATTTCAATAGGTTTTTGAGGGAACAGGGGGTGTTCAGTGACATTAATAATTTTTTTATTGGTGATTTCTGAGATTTTGATGCACCCATTACCCAAGCAATGTCGACTGTATCCAATGTGTAGTCTTTTAACCTTTGCCATCCCCTACCCATTGAGTCCCCAAAGTCCAATGTATCATTCTTATGCCTTTGTGTCCTCATAGCTTAGCTCCCACATAAGAATGAGAACATAAAATGTTTCGTTTTCTATTCCTGAGTTACTTTACTCAGAATAATAGTTTCCAATTCCATCCCGATTGCTGCAAATGCCATTATTCCATTCCTTTTTATGGCTGAGTAGTGTCCCATGGTATGTATGTACCATATTTTCTTTATCCACTGATTGATTTGTGGGCATTTGGGCTGGTTCTATATTTTTGCAATTGCAAATTGTGCCACTGTAAACATTTGTGTGTAAATATATTTTTTGTATAATGATTTCTTCTTTTCCTCTGGGTGGTTACCTAGTAGTGAAATTGCCATCTTTGATAAGCCCACAGCCAGCATACCATAAGGTATGTCCTTTCTGTGCCAATTTTGCTAATGGTTTTAATTATAAAGGGATGCTAGATTTTTTCAAATGCTTTTCTGTGTCTACTGAGATGATCATGTTATTTTTGTTTTTAATTCTGTTTATGTGGTGTATCACATTTATTGACTATGTATGTTAAAACCATCCCTGCATTCCTGGTATGAAACCCACTTGATAATGGTGGATTATCTTTTTGATATGCTATTGGATTCAGTTTGGTAGTATTTTGTTGAGGAGTTTTGCATTTATGTTCATCAGGAATATTGGTGTGTACTTTTCTTTTTTTGGTTATGTCCTTCTCTGGTTTTGGTATTAGGGTAATATTGGCTTTATAGAATGATTTAGGGAGGATTCTCTGTTAATCTTTTGTAATAGTGTCAATAGGATTGGTACCATTTCTTTTTTGAATGTTTGATAGAATTCAACTGTGAATCAGTTGTCCTCGACTTTGTGTTGTCGGCAATTTTTAATTGCTATTTAAATCTTACTGCTTGTTATTTGTCTGTTCAGAGATTCTATATATTCCTGGTTTAATCTAGGAGGGTTTTATAATTCCAAAAATTAATCTATCTCCTCTAGGTTTTCCAGTTTAAGCATGTAAAGGTATTCACAGTAGCATTGATTTTTTTTTTTTTTTGTATTTCTGTGGTATTAATACAGGAGTTAGAAAGAAATTATTTTGGCAGATAGTGAAGGTAAGAGAGTCCTCAGTAAGGATTCCTTTTAATAAAAAGCAGCTCCCAAATTATTTCCTTTCTAACACAAAGCAGACTAAAATTCAAGCTTCAAGCATAGATAAACAAGCTAAAAGCTTGCATAGGTAAATACTGACACCTGTGCCAATAGAAAAGCAATACCTGAAACGCAAGTGTATTCAACATGGGGGTTCTCTTTTTTTCTTTGTTGCCACATGTGCAGTAAAAAAGCAGGCAACATGGCATCAGTGAGGTAGAGACCCCATCTGCATAATAAAAGATTACAGTGAGATGGCCAACTTCTTTGCATGCTATGCAAATGGAACATTTAGTCCAACCAATCTCTTGTGCCCTATGTAAATCAGGTACTGCCTCCACAAGCTCGTTTATAAAACCCCATGCATTTCACCGTGGAACCAGAAGACCCACTCAGAAGTCTCTCTCTGCAGGAGAGAGAGCTTTTCTCTTTTCTCTCATATATTAAACCTTCTGTCTTAAACTCACTTCTTGTGTGTCCATGTCCTTGATTTTCTTGGCATGAGACAATGAACCTTGGATATTTACCTCAGACAATGAAGCCTCTTTAGTATCAGTTGTAACATCTCCCTAACAACAAATAGGCCTAATTTAAAATGTATCACTCTGATCACTGTCATCTCTGTGTTTGTTTTCTTAAAACATGTATCTTAGTATTTTCTACATTCACATTCTTTCCTATCTTTCATTCCCAGTTCAATGGAGGTATATTCCCAGGGGGATCATGGCTGCCTCTGCTGAGTCATACAGGCCACCAGGGAAGTGGGGGAAAGTTGGCGGTCACAGACCTCACCCCACTCCCATGAAGCCCACAGTCATAAAAGCTGGTCTCACTCCCACTGTGCCTCCCAACAGCACTGAGTCTATTTCCAGGCAGCCAGTGACCAAGGCTTAGAACCTGCCCCAGAACACAAGCCTCCCCATTACAAATACAAGCAGACTTACAGTTTTTCAGCATCTCAGGGAGCCTGCAGCCATGATCCAGTTTCTTTAAAGGGTCTGTGGATTCCTCCAGCTTTCCTGGTATATTCCTGCAGTAGTTCTTGGAGTAAAAGTTCACAATGTGATTCTCCACATACTGCCATCCAAGTAGGAGCTGCAAGCTAGTCCTGCCTCCTATCTGGCATCTTAATTCTTACTCCTATCTGTTTTACTATTTTTATTTGCTTATATTTACTCCTTTTATTTCAAGGTATTTCAAAGGCAGTAGTGATGGCCAAGCTATTTATTGTCTCATGTTGATGCTGGGATGGTGTGCTACCTGTTCTGAGTCCATCAGGTTTTCCAGTGGAACCCCTATGGTCAAGAGACTTAGAGTCAAAAGATTTATAGCCAATCAAATATTCTAGGCAAGATGAGAAAGAAAGTGGGTAAGCACTCAACTTTAAATGCATAAAAGTTTGGAAAATGTGCAGCCTGACAATGCAATAGAAAAGAAAAATCCCATTTTCTGGGGACAAATCCAAGCCAGCTGCAGAAATTTGCATAATTAACGAGGAACCAAATGTTAATCCCCAAGACAATGGGGAAAATGTCTCTAGCGCACGTCAGAGGCAGCCCCTCTTATCACAGGCCCAGAGGTCTAGGAGGAAAAAGTAGTTTTGGGGCTGGGCCCAGGGTCCCTGAGCTTTGTGCTGTACTTGGTGCCCTGTGTCCCAGCCCCTCTAGCCATGGCTAAAAGGAGCCAAGTTACAGTGTAGGCTGTGACTTCAGAGGGTTCAAGCCCCAAGCCTTGGCAGCTTCCACATGGTGTTGAGCCTTCAGGTGCACAAAAGTCAAGAATTGAGGTTTGGGAACCTCCATTTTAGAGGATTTTAGAGGATGTATGGAAGCATATGGATGTCCAGGCAGAAATTTGCTGCATGAATGGGGCCCTCATGGAGAACTTCTACTGGGGCAGTGCAGAAAGGAAATGTGGGGTTGAAGCCTCCACACCGAGTCCCTACTGGGGCACTACCTAGTGGAGCTGTGTGAAGATCGCCACCATCAACCGGACCCCAGAATGGTAGAGCCACTGACAGCTTGCATCATACACCTGAAAGAGCCACAAAGCACTTGATACCAGCCTGTGAAAGCAAGTGGGAGGGAGGCTTTACCCTGAAAAGCCACAGGGGCAGAGCTGCCCAAGATTATGGGAACTCACCTCTTGCATCAAAGTGACCTGGATGTGAGACATGGAGTGAAAGGAGATCATTTTGAGGCTTTAATATTTGACTGCCCCGCTGGATTTTGAACTTGCCTGGGGCCTTTAGCCCCTTCATTTTGGCTAATTTTTCCCATTTGGAATGGATGTATTTTTCCAATGCCTGTACCCCCATTGTATTTAGGAAGTAAATAACTTGCTTTTGATTTTACAGGCACATAAGCAGAAGGGATTTGCTTTGTTTTAGATGAGACTTTGGACTGTGGACTTTTGAGTTAATGCTGAAATGAGTTAAGACTTTGGGGGATTGTTTGGAAGGCATGATTGGTTTTGAAATGTGAGGACATGAGATTTGGGAGGGGCCAGGGATGGAAAGATATGGTTTGTCTGTATTCCTACCCAAATCTCATCTTGAATTTTAGCTCCCATAATTCCCATGTGTTGTGGGAAGGACCCAGTGGGAGATAATTGAATCATGGGACAGTTTCCACCATACTGTTCTCGTGGTAGTGAATGGGTCTTATGAGAGCTGATGGTTTTATAAGGGCATTTCCCTTTTGCTTGGTTCTCATTGTCTACCTTTGTCTGCCACCATGTGAGATGTGGCTTTGCTCCTCCTTGCCTCCCACCATGATTGTGAGGCCTTCCCAGCCATGTGGAACTGTGAGTCAATTAAACCCCTTTTTTAATATATGTAAATTACCTGGTGTTGGATATGTCTTTATTAGTGTGAAAGTGGACTAATACAGTGTGAAAATGAACTACCACAAGAGCCATCCATTTTTTTTTGTTTGCTCTCAGACATCAGTAATTCTGGATCCTGGACCATCAGACTCAGATTTAAACTTACACCAATGGGTTCCCTGGTTCCAAGGCTTTCAGTCTTGGATGGGAATTACACCAGCGGCTTTCCTTGGCATCCAGCTTACAGATGGCACATCATAAGGACTTCCCAGACTCTATAATGTATAAGCCAATTCCTCATAAAAGAGACTCTTTATATATCCTATTGGTTTTCTTCCAAAAGAAATGAATGTTAAAAATCATGATTATCTCAATAGATACAGAAAACATATTTGACAAAGTTAAAACCTCTCAACAAGTGAGGATAAAAGGAATATACCTCAACATAATTGAGATCATATATGACAAGCTCACAGTTAATATCATACTCAGTGGTGAAAAGCCAAAAGGTTTTCCTCCAAGAATAGGAGCATCATACGGATGCCTACTCTTGCCACTTTTTTTCAATAGGACTAGAAGTCCTAGCCACAACAATTAGGCCAGAAAAATGTATAAAAGGCATCTGAGTTAGAAAGGAAGAAGTAAAATTGCCTCTATTTGCAGATGATGTGATCTTATATGAAGATTCTACCAAAAAAAATTGTTAGAACTAGTACAGGAATTCAATAAAGTTGTGGATAAAAAAATCAACATACGAAAATCAGTTTTGTTTCTATACACTAACAACAAACTCTCAGAAAAAATAATTCAAGAAAACAATCCACTTTAACCAAAGAAGTGAAAGATCTATATACTGAAAGCTGTAAAACAATGATATAAAAATTGAAGAAAATACAAATTAATTAAAAGATATTCTATGTTCATGGATAGGACAAATTAATATTGTTAAAATGTCCATTCTACCCAAAATGATCCGCACATTCAATACAATCTTTATCAAAATCCCAATGACATTTTTCACAGAAATAGAAAAAATCCCTCAGAAATGACAAAAGATCCCAAGTAATCAAAGAAATTTTTAACATGATAACCAAAGCTGAAGACATCACACTACTTGATTGCAAAGCATCCTACAAAGCTATGGCAATTAAAACAGCATTGTATTGGCGTAAAACAGGCATATAGGTCAATGGAACAGAATGAGCAACTCAGAAACAAATCTATGCCTTTATGGTCAATTGATCTTCAGTGAAGGTGCCAAAAATGCACAATATTGAAAGGATAGTCTCTTCAATAAGTGGTATGGGAGAAATGGGCTACCTACATGAGGAAGCATTATATTGGACCCTTATGTTTACTCTCTCGAGTTGATTTTTGTATATTATGTGTTATCTTAAACACAGAAACCAAAACCATAAACACAGTAGAAGAAAACATAGGGAAAAATCTTCATGGCGTTCATCATGACAAATTTTTTTTTTATTACTCCAAAAGCAGAGGTAACGAAAGCAATAATAGACAATTGTGATTGCATCAGACTTAAAAGCTTCTGAACAGCAAAGGAAATGATGAACAGAGTGAAGAGATAATCCATGGAATGAAAGAAAACTAAAGCCTTGTTTAATTTGAAAGAGACGTTTGAAAGTTCAGTGTTAATTTGCACAGAGCATTAGACATTGCCTTTAATATGGTAAAATTATTCAGTCCCACTGATGAACAATGTATTTTTAAAATTATGTATAACAAATTACATTGACTCAGACAATGAAGTATCCATAGTTCAGATGATTGTCATAGAGATAATTTTAATATATTTACTTTAATTGAAAAATTGTGTCAGGCTTTCTTCCATAAGAATTAAATCTGGGCCGGGCACGGGAGCTCACACCTGTAATCCCAGCAGTTTGGGAGGCTGAGGTGGGTGGATCACGAGGTCAGGAGTTCAAGACCAGCCTGGCCAAGATAGTGAAACCCCATCTCTACTAAAAATACAAAATGCAAAAAAATTAGCCGGGCATGGTGGCAGGCACCTGTAATCCCAGCTACTCAGGAGGCTGAGACAGGAGAATTGCTTGAACCTAGGAGGCGGAGGTTGCAGCAAGCCGAGATTGCGCCACGGCAATCTTGCCTGGGCGACAGAGTGAGACTCCATCTCAAAAAAAAAAAAAATAAATAAAATAAATTAAATCTGACAGTTTATTTGCTTAACAGTGAGAAGTGGATTTGTATGATGGACATTTTCCATAAATTAAATGAGCTAAATGTGTATCTCCAAGGTTTTAACAAAATATATTTTTTAGAGTAGGTGAAAGACGAAAGCGTTTTACCAAACAGTAGTGAATTGGCAAAGGGTTAGAAATTTAAAATATTTTGGACAAATTTTCTGAGTATATTAGGTTTACAAAGGTGCCTCTAGGTGAAAATGTTAGTTAAAATTAAGACAAGAGAATTATTCGGAAAGCTTGTTCATGTACTTCCCACAACTGGAGAAAGTGAATGACTTAAAGACTGGATAATAAATCCTTTTGTAAGTCAGGTCATTTCCAATTATTTGCTTTCCATAAAACTGAGGGAGGACCTAACTAAGATCATTAATAATATTTTTTTTGAAAATTGATTCTAATTTTTTTGAAAATTGATTCTACTCTGCATATATAGTTCTGAAAGATTTTAAGGAATCCAGTGGCTTTGCTATAGCAACATTACTATTCACATCTAATTTTATGTGAATGATTTTTTTCCAGTTCTTACATTAATAAAAATGAAATATATGAATGGAATGGATGTTAAACCTTGGTATTCTTTTTTTTTATTATTATACTTTAAGTTCTAGGGTATATGTGCACAATGTGCAGGTTTGTTACATATGTATACATGTGCCATGTTGGTGTACTGCACCCATTAACTCGTCATTTACATTAGGTATATCTCCTAATGCTATCCCTTCCCCCTCCCCCTCCCCCTCCCCCTCCCCACAATAGGACGCAGTGTGTGATGTTCCCCTTCCTGTGTCCAAGTGATCTCATTATTCAGTTCTCACCTATGAGTGACAACATGCGGTGTTTGGTTTTCTGTTCTTGCGATAGTTTGCTGAGAATGATGGTTTCCAGCTACATCCATGTCCCTACAAAGGACATGAACTCAACCTTTTTTATGGATGCATAGTATTCCATGGTGTATATGTGCCACATTTTCTTAATCCAGTCTGTCACTGATGGACATTTGGGTTGATTCCAAGTCTTTGCTATTGTGAATAGTGCCACAATAAACATACGTGTGCATGTGTCTTTATAGAAGCATGACTTATAATCCTTTGGGTATATCCCCAGTAATGGGATGACTGGGTCAAATGGTATTTCTAGTTCTAGATCCTTGAGGAATCGCCACACTGTTTTCCACAATGTCAACCTTGGTATTCTATCAGTAAATGCTATTTACTCATGATGATGTGGACCAAATAAAAAATGTCTTTAATTTCCTTATTTAATAGCTAATTATCAAATTAATATTTTTATGTTGTTTTGTTCAATCATACACTACTAATTTTAATGCTAGAGAGGACATTTTAAACACATAGTGCCTTATGGCAATAGTAAATTTTAAAAAGTTCAATCTCTATGATAGAAGAAACTATAGTAAATTATTTCAAGCATAAAATAGATTACATCAGAATCGAATTGTGTGGTGATACTGGAATGCAAGATGGAAGCTTAGAGAGCAAAAAACGATGTAAAACCTTTGACTTAAAGAAAGGGAGTTATTAATTCCAAAGCCCTCTTCCCTCCAAAAAACAGAGAAAATTATAGAAAAGACCCCTAACGAAGGAACAGACTTTGTATTTTTAGACTACGATTATCAACAGCTGCAAAACTTTTAGGTAAAAAGATTATAAAAATTTTTGGATGAAAAATGATGATCTGCAGTAATAAAAAAATAATAATAATACTGTAATAATAATGATTTAAAAAGAAAAACAAGTGAAATTAAGTATCTCATGATGTAATACGTTAATTGAGACCACATACCATCAATGATGTGCTGTTTCCAGAAAATTAAACTGAATCTGTAAAGCTCCTAAATATCAACACCAGTTTACAAGAAATGGAAAAGAGAAAATAATACCTTAAACTGCACCACAGGGATAAAATCTGCAAAAATCTAGAATGTGAAAAACTCAATAAAAAACATCCATGCTCTTCAACAGCTAAATTTAAAAGAAAAAAAAGGAAAAGATGTTTATAAATTAAAAAAGACATATTAACCAATGGTAAAATGTGGAAATTGAATGGATCCTGATCCAAACAAACTAAAATTAACAATAAAACAACAATATATGCACAAATTTATGAGATAAATGGGGAACTTTGAATGTTATACAAAAGATCATTGACAATTTTTAGGGGTGTTAATGGTATGACAGTTTTGTTTTTCAAAAACGGTACTAAAGTATTAGAGATATATACCATATACTAAATATTATGGATTAAGTAGTTTTATGTCTGGGATTTTCTATAAAATAATCCAGTGTGTATGAGTTGGGGAGAGTGGATAGAGGGATCAAGAAAATAACATGGACTATGTGTCAATAATTTTTTAGCTGTGTAATGGGTGCATAGACATTCATTGGACCATTTTTATATACCTTGAAAAGAGCTAATTTCTGTATGGTGGGGTAACACATTTCCATTCCTTTTAGATTTTGTCGTGTATATTTAAAAGATCCATTTAACAGTTCTGTTTTTAATGTTCTTATTAATAATATCCTTAAAATGGCATTCTTTTCCATTTTTAAACATGGTAAAAACGTTTACATATCTACTTTAAAATGTATGCAAGGATGAATGATTTTTCAAAATCCTTTTGAGGAGTACATAAGCAAATATATTGAAGATACTTTCCCAGTAGACCAATTAAATAGGCAGAAACCTACCATCTTATATCTTAGCTAGGCCAGAAATTTAAGCACAGTCTTAAGACCTCTTGGTTTCCTTAATTTCCTTCAACCAGTTACAAATTTTCACTACTGTCACTTCTGAAATGGGACTGTTTGTGGTTCTTTCTCTTCATTTCTACAACCACTTCTCTAACAATCTTTCTCACCTCTTTTCCAAATTGCACATCTTCTAATTCTACTCCTGACTACAGTTTTCTTTAGGTTATCTTCTATATTTCAGTCCCAAAGGATCTATCTAAAATGCATATTTGTCCATATTAGCCTCTCTCTAATAGCACTTTCATAGTGATCTACCACATTTGAAATAAAATCCAAATTTCTTATCATTGTATATAATGTTCTCTATCTTATGTCCTTTCTCTAACTCATAAACCTTATGTCATGTGATCTCTCTGACTTCAGAGGACCCTGAATACTCAGGTCCCTTTTGTCTCAGGTATTTTTTTCAATTTAGTTCTTTAAATAAACTCCTTGGTTTTTAGCTTGGCAAATGGACAATACAAAAAAACTTGCATACCCCAGTCCCATTTACAACTAGATATGCTCATGTAAATAGGTTATGAAAAATGGTATGTAGCAGAAATGGTGCTTGCAATGTGAATAAATGGGATGTGCCCGACTAAATAAAATGCAGGAGTAGTAGCAAAGACCTTGTAAGTGTCCTCTACCATTGTTGGAAAACAACAAAATAGAAGGTACATGGTGATGCATCATATAAGCTCTCATTCAGCTATCATTAGGCTGTGTTTGAAAGAAAAAAAAAAACCTTAAACGTTTTACTACTGTTATCGGGTTTACTGCTTCATACATCGGTGTTTAATTCAACTTAATTCTAATAAATGCAGCCCTTTATTTAAGAGCGAAACGGTTGTGCTCTCATTATTCCTTACTTACACACAAATGCCATAAAGCTTTACATCTCTGAAATTTTGCTTTTCCTGTTTCTTCCATTAAGAGCACTTTCTCCATCTTATTTATTTATGCATCAAAGCTCAGTTCAAGTGTCATGTTTTACTAACAATAAAACATTCTGTTAATTGCTACATTGGGATGAGGTGCTCTATGCTCCCATAATGCCCTGTGCATATTTATATCATGGCAATCTCAACATTTTACTGAAAGTATTCATTTGTGTATCCATTCCATCCATTATATTGAAGGCTTCTTTCAAAAAGTGACTTTGGCATTTGTGTTTAATTCCAAATACCTAACACAGCATCTGGTATGTAGTAAAAACATTAATGTTTCTAAAATAAACATATATGTCTGAGATTAGAGCATTTATGTTGACTTCATTGCATTTTGAATATATCTGTTTTCTGCTGACTTATATATGCAAATCAATTTTAAGAAGAAAATGCATATAAAATGTATTTTTAAAATTTCCAAATCATTTTCCAAAAGAAGTAATGAAAAAGTGACTTCTTTGTGGGAAAAAAAAATCTGAATAATGTGATCATCACTTTGTTTTCTACTTAATATAACATTAAGTAATATTTGGTTTGGGATCACCCTGGTTATTTGGCTACTTGCTGGTCAGTTTTTTTTTTTTTTTCATTTAATTGTATCAATAACCTATTATGTAATTTCATGCCTGGAAAAGAGATGGGATTCTCCTTAGATGTTTGGCTAAATATTTTTCATGAAACACCCATGTATCAATCCCTAAAATACAGATGCTGTGTTTTACACTGCATATAGATTTTCCTTTAACACCATGGCATTAAATACAGTGCTAAGCAAATAATGTGCACTCACTTTTTTCTTATTTAATTTTTTTTTTTTTACTTTGCTTCAGTTTCTTTATTTGCAAAATTGAAAAAGTAATGGTATTATATTTTAAGGTGATACCTAATAACAAGGTAATATCTAATAATAGGACAATATGTAATAATCAGTTTGTACATGCTATTAGTATTAAAAATCCACTTATTAAGTACATAATACATGTTAGCTATTATTATTGTTGTTGTCCTGTTGATAGCCAGAGAATGGTAGGGAATTACTAAATCACTTTTAATTTTCTGTAAATATCTTGGTCTTCCCCTAACTGGAACAGATACAGATGAAGGTCCTTTTAGCCATCATGGTCTATTAGTTTTGCCTCTCCTACACTTTCAGTGGCTTTTTCTCATCTTCTGTAAGTGTAATTAGGTGTCTTCTACCCATTTCTAAAATAAAGAAAGAAACCTTTCTCTGATTCTTTTTCTCTCTAAGTATGAATATATCCTTATCTCTTACTCCAGCTTCAGTGTTATGACATTCTCCATCTTCTCTCTCTCTCTCTCTTTTTTTTTTTTTAGATCATTCCTTGGTTTCTAATTAATTTTATCCTGATAAATACTCATTGGGCATACATACATGCTGGGTACTATGCTTGGAAATTAAAATACACTGGTGAATAAGATACACCCAGATTCTGCCTGCATAAAAATTCTTGTCTCTATTCTGTTGAAACTTCTCTTTATAAAAGTTATGAAAGATCTCCTAATTAAAAAAGTTTATGACTTACTCTTTATGTTTTATATAACATCTCTAGGGCATTTGTGATGAACATTGCTGAAACTGCTCTCACTTGGCCTTCACGCCACCACTGTCTCTGGGTCTTTTTCCACCTCTCAGGACCTCCAGATTAGTTTCCCTAGGTTTTTCTTTTTAATTATATTTTTAATATTCCCTAGAGTTTCATCTTTGGTTCTTTTTACTTGGGATTTCAAAGTAGCATTTTCAGTTGTTTACAAAATATTCTGAACTCTTAAATTCCAAAGATAACTCGAAGTCACCATATTAAAACTCACTCAGCATCTCCCTCTCTCTCTCTCTCAAATATGATCCTGTCTGACATTTGTTACTTCACTTAAAAGCATCACCGCTGATTTTAATTGAATTGAATTTTAAAAGTAGATAACATTTTGGTTGATGAGAATTACAGTAGCAGCATATGTTAATGAAAGAAAGCATTGAATCAGGAACCAGCTCAATGATTGTTTAATATGTTTCTTCTTTTGAGTAACAACTCTCCTCATCTTACAGAGATTTTCTGGGCTGTATTTAACTTTATTCCTCCTGTAAAGAAAAATACTTCTTTTTTTCTTGGTAAGGTGTATTAACCTGCTGTATTTCCTAGGCCATCCCATTTTGCATTTGATGTAATTTAATAATGAAAATATATATTTATTGATGAGAAGTTTGAGATAATCACTTTTATGCAATATTGAAAAGTACATAAAATATAATCATATCTCAGCATAATAAATTGGATCACAGAGAAATGTAGTTACATTAAGTAATATTTAGGGGGATAAGTTTAATAAAATAGCCACAATTCTCCAACAAAGTTAAAAGCATTGTCATTAAGGAACCTTTGAAATGTTAGCAAATAGACACAAGAAAGCTGAAGAATAAAATAAAATCATGTAAAAGAAGTTTTCACTAAACTTGAAAATAAGTATTTAAAGAGGACTTAAACATAGCACCAACACTTTTAGTTCACTATAATGTACTTGAAAAGAATTAGGAGTTCTCTTGTATACAGGTACGTATTAAAATGTTAGAATGATTGAGGAATCTACTTTTCTAGATTTAAGAGCCATTATGGCTACACTGTTGCATAAACTGTGAAGCTAAAATATTTTGATAATTACCTGAAATATTAGAATGTGAAGATTTTACAAATAACATATAACAGTGTGGACTAAAATAAACAAGAATGATTTTTGAAGAGAATCTTCAGGGACACAAATCTATGTAGTATATCTGCATTTAAATCTATACACTTTTAACCAGAAGAAAGCTTTGACTATAGCTATGTGATGCTAACACAATTCTCTAAAAGAAAATTCATCAATAAATGGAAGTAGTATTTGGAGTGGTACGAGCTACATGTAATACATGTTTAAGTAGCTTGGCCCTTTGTAGCACTAAACATATATGTGTTTTACAGCATAATTTAGGACTGGTATGATTTTATATAACTCTTGAAAATGTTTGCCAAAACATTTTAACTTGCCTGCATATTTCTGAAAAAGGATACTGTTGACATTTGAGGCAGGGCAATGATTTGTTCTGTCATACTATTCCATATATTGGATAATATTTGCATCCTTGGCCCCAGGGTACTAAGTGCCAGGAACTGGTAATTGTAATGACATGAAATGCCTTCACACATTTCCAAATGCACTCTAAGAGAGGAGAACAACCCTAGGTTAATAACAGCTGACAATATGTTTTGAAGATAACATGTAAATTTCTTTGATTTCATAATTTGCTTATTTCACAACTGCCTCATTTTTGTATGCATGCAATCATGAAGTATCCTGAGTTCTGTTCTTTCCAAGAAAGATAGAATTAGGTAGCGTTTTCTTTACTATTTCATTTAATTAGATATAACACCCATGAATATACATGTGCAAAACTAAAATGTGCAGTCCATAGATTTTTCACAAAGCAAAAGTTCATGTGCCTACTACTCAGTTCAAGAAATAGGACAATGCCAGAATTCTAAAGCTTATTTTTGCCCCTTCCAAATCACTATGCTCATTTTATGTATAAAAGAAATTACAATGTTGACTTTAATGGTAATCTTGTAATAATTTTTTATGGGATTTCTCCATAAACCTGCGATCGGTTAAAAGTAGATTTGAGCTTTGCTTGTTAACCTATTACAGATATCTGAATAAAATCACATACAAATAGTCTCCCAACTTAAAATGATTCAACTTATGATTTTTGGACCTTAAAATGGTGTGAAGCCATACTACAGCTACCCATACAACCATTCTGTTTCACTTTCAGCACATTATTCAATAAATTACATGAGATACTCAACACTTTACTATTGCCCAAGTATAGACTAATAGAAATATTCTGAGCATTTTTATGGTAGGCTAGGCTAAGCTATGATGTTCAGTAGGTTAGGTGTATTAAATGCATTTTTGTCTTAAAATACCCTGAACCTATTATGGGTTTATCAGGCTCTAACCTCACTGTAAGACAAGGAACATCTGTATTACTTTTCCTATTGTGTCTGGATACTTTCACTCACACTTAGGTTTATGAGATCCATTTATATCAATATGTAGGTGTAATTGTGTTTTGTTCATGTTCATTGCTATGTATCTTCCACTGTATGAATATAACACAATATATTTATCCATTATATTATTGATAGACATTTCCGTGCTTTCAAGTATTTTATATCATGAATAATGTTTCCACAAACATTTCTTCAAATTTACTCTGGTATAAATGTTCATGCATTTTTTGTGGTAAGTGAATTGCTAGATATGCATGTATTCATTTGTTCAACTTAGAAGAATGATATAAAACTTTTCTGCAAAGTGATTTAATAGCACCAGTGTTGAGAATGACCTTTACATTTTCACCATCATATAATATTTTCTATTATCTTTTTTATTAATACATCATGATTTTACATATTTCTGGGTCACACATGATATTTTGATGTATACATACAATGTGCAATGATCAAACTAGAGAAATTGTGATACACACGATCTCAAACTTTATCATTTCTTTGTATTGGCAACATTCCAAATCTTCTCTTTTCATGATTTTGCAATACACAACAAATTAGTGTTAACTGGAGTCACCCTACTGGCTATCAAATACAAGAACTTATTCCTTCTATCCAAATGTATTGTGTACCCATTAACCAACTTTTCTTAACTAACTTTTCTGTGCTTTCCTCTTCCCAGCCTCTTGTAAGCACCATTCTACTTTCTACCTCTTTGCTGTTTTATTGGGTTATATAGCTATATAACATTGTGGGTTCAATTTGCGTTTCCTTGAGCATTTTCATTTGTCCATTTTCCCTTTGGCTATGACTTTTTATGCAGTACCAGTTGAGGTCCCATAGCCATTTTTCTATTGGGCTTTTTGTGGTAGGTAGTTATACATTCTATATTAAAGAATTTTGTACATTACATTTATTACAAACATCTCCAGCTGTATGAGTTTACTTTTCACTTCCTTAATGATGTCTTTTATTGAACAGTTTTTATTTTAATGTTGTCAAATGTTCAACTTTTTGTTTATGCTTAATATACCTCATTTCCAGTTTATCTGAATAAAATTAAAATGGTTTTTTCTATATCTTTTTTTACGACTTTTGTTGTAAGCTTTTTTACCATTAGATTTTTTTTTATTATTATACTTTAAGTTTGGGGATACATGTGCAGAACGTGCAGGTTTGTTACATAGGTATACACATGCCATGGTGGTTTGCTGTACCCATCAACCCATCATCTACATTAGGTATTTCTTCTAATGCTCTCCGTCCCCTAGACCCCCATCCCCCAACAGGCTCCGGTGTGTGATGTTCCCCTACCTGTGTCCATGTGTTCTCATTGTTCAGCTCCCACTTATGAGTGAGAACATGCGGTGTTTGGTTTTCTCTTCCTGTGTCAATTTGCTGAGAACGATGGTTTCCAGCTTCATCTATGATGCTGCAAAGGGCATGAACTCATCCTTTTTTATGGCTGCATAGTATTCCATGGTGTATATGTGCTACATTTGCTTTATCCAATCTATCATTGATGGGCATTTGGGTTGGTTCCGAGTCTTTGCTATTGTGAATAGTACTACAATAAACATATGTGTGCATGTGTCTTTATAGCAGAATGATTTATAATCCTTTGTGTATATACCCAGTAATGGGATTGCTGGGTCAAATGGTATTTCTGTTTATAGATCCTTGAGGAATTGCCACACTGTCTTACACAATGGTTGAACTAATTTGCATTCCCACCAACAGTGTAAAAGTGTTCCCATTTCTCCACATCCTCTCCAGAATCTGCTTCTTCCTGACTTTTTAATGGTTACCCTTCTAACTGGCATGAGATGGTATCTCATTGTGCTTTTGAATTGCATTTCTCTGATTACCTGTGATGATGAGCTTTTTTCATGTTTGTTGGCCACCTGAAAGTCTTCTTTTGAGAACTGTCTGTTCATATTCTTCACCCACTTTTTGATGGGGTTGTTTTATTCTTATAAATTTTTTTAAGTTCCTTGTAACTTCTGGATATTAGCCCTTTGTCAGACGGATAGATTGAAAAAAATTGTCCCACTCTATAGGTTGTCTGTTCACTATGATGATAGTTTCTTTTGCTGTGAAGAAGCTCTTTAGTTTAATTAGATCCCACTTGTCGATTTTGGCTTTTGTTGCCATTTCTTTCGGTGTTTTAGTTATGAAATTTTCGCCCATGCCTATGTCCTGAATGGTATTGCCTAGGTTTTCTTCTAGGGTTTTTATGGTTTTAGGTCTTACATTTAAGTGTTTAATCCATCTTGAGTTAATTTTTCTATAAGGTATAAGGAAACAGTACAGTTTCAGTTTTCTGCATGTGGTTAGCCAGTTTTCCCAACACCATTTATTAAATAGGAAATCCTTTCCCCATTGCTTGTTTTTGTCAGGGTTGTCAGATATCAGACAATTGTAGATGTGTGGCATTATTTCTGAGGCCTCTGTTCTGTTCCATTGGTCTACATATCTGTTTTGATAACAGTACCATGCTATTTTGGTTACTGTAGCCTTGTATATGGTTTGAAGTCAGGTAGCATGATGCCTCCAGCTTTGCTCTTTTTGCTTAGGATTGTCTTGGCTATACGGACCCTTTTTTGGTTCCATATGAAATTTAAAGTAGTTTTTCTAATTCTGAGAAGAAAGTCAATCATTGCTTGGTGGGGATGGCATTGAATCTCTAAATTACTTTGGGCAGTATGGCCATTTTCACGATATCATTTCTTCCTATCCATGAGCATGGAATGTTTTTCCATTTGTTTGTGTCCTCCATTATTTCCTTGAGCAGTGGTTTGTAGTTGATCTTTAAGAGGTCCTTCACATCCCTTGTAAGTTGGATTCCTAGGTATTTTATTCTCTTTGTAGCAATTGTGAATGTGAGTTCACTCATGATTTGGCTCTCTGTTTGTCTGTTATTGGTGTATAGTAATGTTTGTGATTTTTGCAGATTGATTTGGTATCCTGAGACTTTGCTGAAGTTGCTTATCAGCTAAAGGAAGTTCTGCACTGAGACAATGGGATCTTCTAAATATACAATCATATCATCTGCAAACAGAGACAATTTGACTTTCTCTCTCCCTATTTGAATACCCTTCATTTCTTTCTCTTGCCTGATTGCCCTGGCTAGAACTTCTAATACTATGTTGAATAGGAGTGGTGAGAAAGGGCATCCTTGTCTTGTGCCAGTTTTCACAGGGAATGCTTCCAGCTTTTACCCATTCAATATGATACTGGCTGTGGGTTTGTCATACATAGTTCTTATTATTTTGAGATACATTCCATCAATACCTAGTTTATTGAGAGTTTTAGCATGAAAGCTTGTTGAGTTTTATCAAAGTCCTTTTCTGAATCTATTAAGACAATCATGTGGTTTTTGTCATTGCTTTTGTTTATATGATGGATTTTGTTTATTGATTTATGTATGTTGAATCAGCCTTACATCCCAGGGATAAAGCTGAGTTGATTGTGGTGGATAATCTTTTTGATGTGCTGCTGGATTCAGTTTGAGAGTATTTTATTGAGGATCTTCGCATCAATGTTCATCAGGGATATTGGCATGAAATTTTCTTTTTTTGTCATGTCTCTGCCAGATTTTGGTATCAGGATGATGCTGGCCTCATAAAATGAGTTAGGGAGGAGTCCCTCTTTTTCCACTGTTTTGAATAGTTTCAGAAGGAATGGTACCAGCTCCTTTTTGTACCTCTGATAGAATTCGGCTGTGAATCCGTTTGGTCCTGGCCGTTTTTTTTGTTGTTGTTGTTGGTAGGCTATTAATTACTACCTCAATTTCAGAACTTGTTATTGGTCTATTCAGGGATTCATTTGCTTTCTGGTTTAGTCTTGCAAGGGTGTATATGTCCAGGAATTTGCCAATTTCTTCTAGATTTTCTAGTTTATTTGTATAGAGGTGTTTATAGTATTCTCTGATGGTACTTTGTATTTCTGGGGGATCAGTGGTGACATCCCCTTTATCACTTTTTTGTGTCTATTTGATTCTACTCTCTTTTCTTTATTAGCCTGGCTAGCGGTCTGTTTTCTTAATTTTTTCAGAAAACCAGCTCCTGCATTCATTGATTTTTTGAAGGGTTTTTCATGTCCCTATCTCCTTCAGTTCTGCTCTGATCTTTGTTACTTATCATTTCCTGCTATCTTTTGAATGCGTTTGCTCTTGCTTCTCTAGTTATTTTAATTGTGATGTTAGGGTATCGATTTTAAATCTTTCCTGCTTTCTCCTGTGGGTATTTAGTGCTAAAAATTTCCCTCTAAACACTGCTTTAGCTGTGTCCCAGAGATTCTGGTACATTGTGTCTTTGTTCTCATTGGTTTCAAAGAGCTTATTTATTTCTCCCTTAATTTTTCTATGTATCCAGTAGTCATTCAGGAGCAGGTTGTTCAGTTACCATGTAGTTGTGCGGTTTTGAGTGAGTTTTTTAATCCTGAGTTCTAATTTGATTGCACTGTTGTCTGAGAAACTGCTTTTTTATGATTTCTGTTCTTTTGCATTTGCTGAGAACTGTTTTACTTTCAATTATGTGATCAATTTTAGAATAAGTGTGATGTGGTGCTGAGAAGAATGTATGTTCTGTTGATTTGGCATGGAAAATTTTGTAGATGTCTATTTGGTCTCTTTAGTAACGAGTGAAGACAAGATTAGAGAAAAAAGAATGAAAAGGAACAAACAAAGCCTCCAGGAAATATGGGACTATGGGAAAAAACCAAACCTATGTTTGATTGGGGTACCTGAAAGTGAGAGGGAGAATGGAAGCAATTGGAAAACACTCTTCAGGATATTATCCAGGAGAACTTCCCCAACCCAGCAAGACAGGCCAACATTCAAATTCAGGAAATACAAACAACACCACAAATATACTCCTTGAGAAGAACAACCCAAGACACATAATCATCAGATTCACCAAGGTTGAATTGAAGGAAAAAGTATTAAGGGCAACCAGAGAAAAAGGTTGGGTTACCCACAAAGGGAAGCCTATCAGACTAACAGCGGATCTCTCTGCAGAAATCCTACAAGCCAGAAGAGAGTAGGGGCCAATATTCAACATTCTTTAAAAACAGAATTTTCAAACCAAAATTTTATATCCAGCCAGACTAAGCTTCATAAGCAAAGGAGAAATAAAATCCTTTACAGGCAAGCAAATGCTGAGAGATTTTGTTACCACCAGGCCTGCCTTACAACAGCTCCTGAAGGAAGCACTAAATATGGAAAGGAAAAAGCGGTACCAGCCACTGCAAAAGCATACCAAATTGTAAAGACTATTGACACTATGAAGAAACTGCATCAACTAACGGGCAAAATAACCAGGTAGCATCATATTGACAGGATCAAAGTCACACAGAACAATATGAACCTTAAATATAAACGTGCTAAATGCCCCAAATAAAAGACACTGACTAGCAAATTGGATAAAGAGTTAAGACCAATCAGTGTTCTGTATTCAGGAGACCCATCTCACGTGCAAAGACACACATAGGCTCAAAATAAAGGGATGGAGGAATATTTACCAAGCAATTGGAAAGCAAAACAAAAAAAAAAAGCAGAAGTTGCAATCCTAGTCTCTGATAAAACAGACTTTAAATCAACAAAGATCAAAAAAGACAAGGGCATTGCATAATGATAAAGGGATCAATGCAACAAGAAGAGCTCACTGTCCTAAATATGTATGCACCCAATACAGGAGCACCCAGATTCATAAAGCAGGTTCTTAGAGACCTACAAAGAGACTTGGACTCCCACACAATACTGGTGGGAGACTTTAACACCCCACTGTCAATATTAGATCAATGAGACAGAAAATTAACAAAGATATTCAGGACTGACCATTAGACTTATAATCCACCTCAAATTAATTTTGGGGTGTTACATGAGGTTGGGGGTAACAGGTTTTTGTGTTTTTTATTTCAAATGTGGATGTACATTTGTTCTAGTGCCCATGTATTTTAAAGACCATTATTTCCGTTATCTCTGCAGAGCAGACTTTACTGCAAATCAAATATTAATATGTGCTTGAGTCAGTTCCTGGACTTTCTATTCTGTATTAATGATCTGTTTTTTATCCTTTTGTGAATACTATACTGCTTTTCTGGGCGTAGTTTTCAAATAACTCTTGATATCTTTAAAAGCACACCTTTCTATCTTGTTCTTTTTAAGAAACGTTGTGGCTATACTTGCCCTTTGAATTTTCATATAAAGTTTTGAATAAGCTTGTTAAGTTTTAAAAGTGTAATCTGATTAGATCTTAATTGAAATTTTATTGAATATATAAATTAGTTTGGGGAAGAATTAATTCTATGGCATTGACTCATCCAATTTAATACATGAAATTTTCCTCTATTGATTTAAGTCTTATTAAAGTTCTTTAATCAATGATTTATGATATTCTGGATAGAACTATTTTACACATTTTACTAAATACATTTCTAGTAGTTGATATTATTGTTATTATTCTTTTGAGACAGAGTCTGACTCTGTTGCCCAGGCTGGAGTGCAGTGGTGCAATCTCAGCTCACTGTAAGCTCTGCCTCCCAGGTTCATGCCATTCTCCTGCCTCAGCCTCCCAAGTAGCTGGGACTACAGGCGCCCACCACCATGCCTGGCTAATTTTTTTGTATTTTTAGTAGAGTCAGGGTTTCACCATGTTAGCCAGGATGGTCTCGATCTCCTGACCTCATGATTTGCCTGCCTCGGTCTCCCAAAGTGCTAGGATCACAGGCGTGAGCCACCGTGCCCAGCCTAGTACTTGATGTTATAATACTATTTTTGTGATATCTTAGTTGTAAATTTCCCTTTCAAAATGCTATTTTGCTAATATATGAAAATGTAATTGACCTTGTATTCATCAATCTTACTAAATTCAATTACTAGTCTAACAATATATCTGTAGATACTTTTTGTTTATCTACATATATAATCTCTCATGTTCTAATAAGGACATCATCTATTATCTAATAAGCGTTGTTTTTCAATCCTTATATCCTGTGATTTTTTTTTCTTCATTTATTTCACTAACCAGGCTATCCAGTATAATGGTAAATAGTGTTGATGATATTGGGCATCATTTTCTTTCTTTTTTTTTTTTTTTTTTTTTTTTTTTTAGACGAAGTCTCACTCTGTCGTCCAGGCTGGAGTGCAGTGGCATGATCTTGGCTCACTGCAACCTCTGCCTCCCAAATTCAAGCGATTCTCCTGCCTCAGCCTGCTGAGTAGCTGGGATTACAGGCACCTGCCACCATGCCCATCTAATTTTTGTATTTTTAGTAGAGATGGGGTTTCACCATGTTGGCTAGGCTGATCTTGAACTCCTGACCTCATGATCTGCCCACCTCAGCCTCCCAAAGTGCTGGGATTACAGGCGTGAGCCACCGCACCCAGCCTGGGCATCATTTTCTTATTCCTAAACTTGAAAGGAAATGTTTCTGTATTTTACCATTAAATACAATAGTTGTAGATTTTTGCAAATACTTTTGTAAAAAATTTAATCCCTCTATTTCTAGTTTGCTTTTTTTGTTTTTTTTTTTTTTTTTTTTTACCAATGAATAGTCCTTCATTTCTAGTTTGCAAAAATCCCTCTATTTCTAGTTTGCTATTTTTTTTTACCAGTGGATAAATGTTAAGTTTTACCAAATTTATTTTGCATCTTTTGAAACGATCATTTTATTTTCCTCCTTTGTTATTGTGGTTAATAACATTGTTTTTTTTTTTTTCCTAATATAAAATCAACCTTGCATTTTTGAAATAAACCCACTTAGTATCTCATTTACTCAGTTAAAATCTCACACTATGATTTTGGATTTGACCATTTCTCCTCATAGTTCTTTCAATTTTTGCTTTACGTATTTTGAAGCAATAATAGTCCATACTAACTTAGAATATTTCTTTTTGGTTAATTTAACCTTTCTTTTATGAATTATTGCACTTTATTTTTCCTGCTTTATTTTGTTTGGTGCTTATGTGGTATATATTTTCTACTATCTTTTTCAGACTTTTGTTTTATTTATGTTTTAGATATGATGCTGGTAAAAAAAAAAAATGCGTAACACTGTATTTGGTTTCATACCCAGTCTAATCATCTTTGTTAACTGGGGACATTTAATCCACTTATATTTAATGAAATTACTGTAATATTTTGGTTTAAAACTACCCACTATTATTGGTTCTTTATGTGTATCATCTTCTATATTTTTATCTTTTGCCATATTTCAAAGAGTATGTTTTTATCATTTCATTTTCCCTCCATTTGAGGGAAAATGAACTTCCAACTTGGAAGTTATGCAGGCTTTACAAGTTCTTTGAGTGGTTAACCTACATATATAAATCTTTATTATAACAATGTATAATATCAGTTGGCACAATAATACTGCTTCTGTACAGCTCCTTAGAACATTTTAGCACCATTTTCCCAATTAATATGTCATTTTTCTTCTATGTTTTAATTACCTCCTTATTTTAAATTAAATAATACATTATTGTTATTGTTTTCTATGGTGTTTTGATTACTATTGATACCTAAGAAACTGCCTAAAAACTTACTGACTTTTAAAAAAGTCATTTTATTGGACTCACAAATTCTGTGAGTCAGGAATTCAGGAATTCAGACAAAGGATAGTAGCTCTGGTTTGTCTAGTTCACAATGTCTGGAACCTCAGAAACACATGATGGCTGGGGATGACTCAATGGCTGGAGAATAGCAAATATGTGGAAACTCCTTTACTAATACCTGATGCTTGGTTCAGAAAGACTAAAACGCTAAAACTCATGAACAGAACAACAATACATAGTGTCTTGATGTGAATTGATTTCTTCACAGTATGGTGACTTTAGGTTACTCAGACATCTTCATGCCATTTCACAGCTATAAGCAATAGTTTTCCAGTAAATGAGGTAGAAGCCACATCATCTTTCCATCACATTCTATTTGCCAAACCAATCATAAGCGAACTCTGATTCAAGGGAAATGGATATAAATCCTACCACTCTAGCCAAGGACTGTCAAGTAAATCACACAATTTTATGTAAACTGCTATAGTCAATTTTAAGTGAAATTCATCCATGATGAGGGTAAGATTAAATAGACGGCTTTCTCCCTTAAACTCACCTTTTCTCTAATACTTTCCACTGCAGTAAATGGTACTATACTTTATCAAATCACTCAGTCCCAAAATCTAGAAATCATCCTTGGTTTTCTGTTTTCTCTTCACTCCACATTCACTCCATCAGTATTTCCTGGAAATTATATCTAATATTCAAAAATTTCTCGTATCCATCATTATCCCTTTTCTGGGCTACTACAATATCTTCCTTACTGTATTTCTGCTTTTACTTTTAATCTTGCTCCCTTTAAACCACATGACATGTGAAGTAATTTTTAAAAATATAATTAAGGCAAACAATCCTCACCTTTTACTATTCTACTCCTCACTCATTTTTTTTTTTCTAAACATACTGAAGTTCTTTTAGTCCAACACACTAAGCTTGTTCCTGTCTTCAGAAATTTGTATTCACTTTGTGTACAAACCTTGTCCAGACACTTGTGTGGTTCACTTTCTCCCTTCTTTCAGGTTTCTACTCAAATGACCTCCCTACCAGGAATCTTTCTTGACCATTAAATTTAAATTAACACTTTTCAAGAACTATATGTTTCTTACAATATTTTATTTGTCTTCACAGCACTTAGCACCAGTTAAAATGTTATATATATGTGTGTGTGTGTGTGTGTGTGTGTGTGTGTGTGTGTGTGTGTGTGTAATATATCAGTTCATGTCCAGACAGAAAATAGATGGAACACTCAAAAGAAGTGATTTGAGGAGGGTTTAATAAAAAGGATTAGTGACAGAGTGTGAGCAGGGGTTAGACAAATTAACAAGAGGTAGTGCAACATATCAGGGATAGCAACAGTGGAAAGACATTCCATCCCTAGGAGTAAAGAGGCAAGGAGAGAGAGGGTTTATGAGAACCTGGATTGGAAAGCTACGCGGAGAATGCAACCTTACCTGACTCTTCATAACCTTGTAAAAAGACACAGCTTATCTGCAGTTAATAACTGGCAGAGAAAGAACAGAAGGATATAAGAACATCAACTTAATTTCCCATCTTTACTGTGATCTGTCTATCAACCCACACCCCACGGAACAATCCTAATCAGAAGACACAAGGTAAGGAATCCTGTGGATCTGACTTTAAGGATAAGCCTCCTGGAGCACAGAACAGGGTGGAGAAGGATAGAGAATAGATCTGGACAGGAAAGAGAAAATTGGATCATGTCTCCCGCTCAGTGTAATATGTATTCTAGGAGGGCAAGAACTGTCTTCTTTGTTCACCACTGTATTCCCAGCACCTAGATTAGTGCCTACCACATGGTAGAAAAAATATTTTAAAATTAATTAGGATAGCATACTTTATTCAATTGAGTACAATACTTTAAAATATCTGAGTAAGATACCAACTGAAAATGCTTCATTTTTATATAATATTTGTAATAATGGAGGTAGGCTACATTATATTGTACAAGGAATGACAAAGTTTCAGTGGCAGAAAGGAATGCATTTTTTATTATTATATATCATATCCAGGGTTGTCCCTGTTCTTCATGGTCACTCAGGTATGAGACTGACAGAGGAGTATCTATCTTAGGCATTGTCTGTCATGTACCAGTCGGAAAAGAGAGTGCTGGATTATTGGCAATTACATACTCAATTGGCAAGTTACATCTGCTCACAATTAATTGACCACAATTAGTCATGTGACTTCTTACAACCGCGGGGGACATAAATGTGCAATCTTGTCATGTATCTGAAACACTCAGAGCCAGGAAATATGATGACCAAACCACTGTGAAGCTAAGGATGCTTTCATTGTTAAAATTGAGCATGGAAGATAGTAGCAGATAGACCCCCATATGTGTCTAACAACAAAGTAAATTAAGTTAGTGGAAAAGAGAAAATATACATTAATAAACATTAATAAATATATTTATTATAGTCTTATTTCCATTTATATTGTGAAAGACTTCTATAGTTTAAGTAACATCCCTTGCCTTTCTATAAATTAGCATATTGTGAAGTTTTTAGTAAAGGTAAATGTCGTTGTAAAGACAAGTGTGCAATTGAACACTCATGAGACTTCTGAGTATACTCCTTTCATAGACTCCATAATATAGAAATTGAAAAGAATATGAAAGGATATGGCTCTCTTACCTTAGAGGTGAAGAAAACAAGGTCCAGATTAAACAAAGTTTTTCCAAGGTGTACATTTACTAGCAGAGTTAGGAGTCAGTTCTAGGCCTAACTGCATCTTGAGTGCTCTTTCTACTGCCCTGCAGCTGCACATTGCCTTTTATTAAGGTTACTATTAGAAATCTGACCCCAATTAATTAACTTGTCAATAATAAGTATTCATGGTTTAGAAATACCAAGTTTAATATGTAGTAATATTAACTCTGCAAATATCCACGAACAATACTTTGAAGAAAGGATAGTGTGAAGGACGGTTAATATTGAGTGTCAACTTGATTGAATTGAAGGATGCAAAGAATTGTTCCTGGGTGTGTCTGTGAGGGTGCTGCCAAAAGAGATTAGCATTTGAGTAAGTGGACTGGGAGAGGCAGACCCACCCTCAATCTGGGTGTGTACCATGTGATCAGCTGCCAGCATGGCTAGAATAAAGCAGGCAGAAGAAATTGGAAGGAGACGATTTGCTGAGTCTTCTGGCCTTCATCTTTTCCCCATGCTGGATGCTTCCTGCCCTTGAACATCAGACCCCAGGTTCTTCAGTTTTTAGACTTGGAACTTACACAGGTATTTTCCAGGGGCTCCAGGGCCTTTGACCACAGACTGAAGGCTGCCCTGTCAGCTTCCCTACTTTTGAGGTTTTGGGACTCAGACTGATCCACCATTGGCTTCCTTGCTCCTCAACTTGCAGACAGCCTATTGTGAGACTTTACTTAGTGACTGTGAGTCAATTCTCTTTAAGAAACTCCCTTTCATATATAAATATATCGTCATAGTTCTGTGCCTCTAGAGAACCTTGACTAATACAGGTAGATATTCAATAAAGATTTTCTAGTGAGGCTGTAAATTATATGTAAAAACAGTGATTACAACAATTTAATGGAATATTACTTTTTCCTAACTATATTATTTTGCTGGTAAGTAGGAAAAACTTGGCCAAGTATCTAGGCAAACATCCCAAGTTTTAAACAATGTTTTTCTTCTACTTTTTTACTTGCTCACTCTCAGAAGTGTTAAGCCAAACAGATTCTATGACTTCCACACAAATGAGTAAGTGATGAAGTTTATGTACACGAACATTGCTGGTACTGATGATCGTCCAAGAATCTAAGGTAAACCCTCTTGTATAAATAGTCAAATTCCAGTAAATTCCAGTATTCTTCTCTCAAATGAAAATAATGATTGGTTGTCTCATAACATTTATTAGTATAATTTTATGTCCATCAGTTTGATTTAAGTCGCTAGATTTTAAAACAGCTTACTAAATTATACTTTAGTTAAAATTCATTGGCACGAATAAGCATGAGTTATTTTTACTGTTTTTTAAGTTTCTGGGACTGTTGCTAAACAGGTAATAAACAGTTTTCTACCTCATTAAAATTAAAATCTTAGGTCTTATTCAACTCTAGAGTAGTTTTAGGCAAAATAGCATAACATGCTGTTATATGAGTTTTTTTTTTCTTTTTAGTTCTGATAGTTAACTAATTGTTTCCCTACAGTATAAAATTCATCAAGATTTCAGGAATGCCTAGCTTTAAGGTTTTAATTCCTAGAGTATAAAAATTCAAACATTATAATTTTTTAATGAAATTTTTACATAATATTATGGACCTTCATCTTGTTTGATATTATTGCTTGTCTTTTGGTTATTTCTTTAAAAAACTGAAAACAGCAAGTAAAATAACCAAATTTGGTATTTGTTAACAACCAGATCATCTAAAACCTGGATTTCTCTACTTAAGTTTTACTAATATTACTGTCAGAGTAAGACAGTTTCTAACTTTGAAGATTCAGATGATAAACAGGATTTTTTTAAAATGCAAGGACATCAGGCTTATTTCCTAAAAACAGCCATGTGGAATACAATATAAATTCAAGGTTTTGAAGCTGTTTCTATGACACACATATTACTGATAGCTTTTATTATAATTTATAGCATCACATTGACATCACATTTTTTTCTAAACGTCTTGCAAATTCCAATGTGTGAGAGACTAATTTGTTAACTGTTCTCTCTTGGGTTGGAGTTTTTGTTTTTTATGAGTTTAAAAAATACCAACTTATGATAGAGCAGAGACTAAAGAAAACAAACAAACGAAAAATACTCAGAGTTTAACTTCTCTATTTCACTTTCAGTCTCTAACCTACAGCATTTTGAAGTTAATGGCAATGATGACTAGGGAAAATGTGCACAGAGAGAATTACCACATAAACCTGTACCTGCTTCAAACTGTAGGCAGTACAACTACGCCTTTAAGAGTTCCTTCTTTATGTACTTCCCAGAACACCATTATTGAGCAAATACATTAGAAAATACAATTAGGAAAGAAATAATATAGATACTAATCATAAAATTAATATTATCTAAGGAGGTTTTAAAAAGTTGATAGAAACTTGGTTTTAATGTTTCAACTTAAAATGGTATATAAAATAGTATCAAACAATATTTTTTCATTTACTCATTCTTCTGACAAGAATTTAAGGAATGCTAATGTCATTAGGGAAATGCAAATCAAAACCATAATTATATACCAATTTACCTCCACTGATGGCTAGAATGAAAAGGATGCATAATAACAAGTGTTGACAAGGATGGCAGAAAGTAAAACCTTCATGCACTGATGGTGTAAACATAAAGTTGTGCAGCCAGTCTGAAAACAATTCTGTAAGTTCCTCAAAAAATTTAACATAGAGTTGTGTTATGACCCAGAAATGAAAATGAAAATATTATGTCCACACAAAAAGTTTTACATGAATGCTTATACCAGTATTACTCATAACAATAAAAGGGAGAAACCACTTAAATATCTATTAATGAATGAATGGCTAAACAAAATGTCGTAAAGCCATAGAATACCATATTACTCAGCCACAAAAATGAAATAAATTACTGATATATGCTACAGCGTGAATAAACCATGAAAACATTATAATAAGTGAAATAAACCAGTCAGAAATGCCCACATACTGTAGTTATCATATATAAGAAATATCCAGAATAGACAAATCTATAAGACAAAAAGTAGATTCATGGCTGCCAAGGGCTGGGATGAGGGGTAAATGGAAAATCACTGCTAATGGATATGGGTATGGGTTTTCCTTCCATAGTGATGAAAATATTCTATATTAGATGAAGGTGATTATTACATAAATCCATAAATATGCTGAAATGACTGAATTGTAACTTTAAAGTGTGAGCTTTTGGTATGTGAATTATATCTCAGTAAAGACTTTTTTTTAAAAAAAAGATTCTTATTACATGTAGTATATTTCAATGCAAGATAACCAAAACATAAATCAAAAGGAAAAAAATCCCTCACAATCTAGAAAAGAAGTAACTTGGGAAAATATCCCAGTGGCCCTGGTAAGAAGTAGAAGAAAATGGTGGGATTAGGCCTAAAGTGAAGATGACAGGGATAGAAAGAAAGCCATAGGTTTGAGAAATTAACTAGAGATATAGAACCAATAGGAATTGGTGGAACATTGGATATAAGGATAAAAGAAGAAAGGGAGAAACAATATTTTAATTTTTTACAAAAAGTATCATTATTTAATTTACATGACATGTGGAATACAGGAAGAAGAGGCTTCTAGGAAAAGAAAGGCAATTTAATTTTGGACAATGAATTTAAAGATGTCTATAGAATGCCATCCACTACAAGCATTATCCATTTGTTCTTCATCAGTATCCATTTCCAGGATACTGAATAAGATCTTTTTTAGCCATCTAACTATTCGTGCTCTTAGGAAAGATGTAGTTCCTTTTAAAAATGAATCTTAATCTTATTACTTTAAAAAGGATACTTTGGACCTACATATACCTTGAAAGTGTAGAATATTTTCCCCAGCTTCTCATATATTTCCCATCAAATTCTGAATCTTATGTACATAGCATCTTCACTTTGATTCATATGCACTAACTTTGGTGGTGTTTTAACATTTTTGGTAGTATGTTTTATATCCTTACTACTGAGAAACATCACAAGGTCAGGAGATCAAGACCATTCTGGCTAACACAGTGAAACCCTGTCTGTACTAAACATACAAAAAATTAGCCAAGCGTGGTGGCGGGCGCTTGTAGTCCCAGCTTCTTAGGAGGTTGAGGCAGGAGAATGGTGTAATCCCGGGAGTCGGAGCTTGCAGTGAGCTGAGATCCGGCCACTGCACTCCAGCCTGGACGACAGAGCCAGACTCCGTCTTAAAAAAAAAAAAAAAAAAAAAAAAAGAACTATAGTGACAAACATTGTTTTCAGTTGCTTGTATAAACATTTCTTCTGTGAGCAGAAAATTTCTAATGAAGAAGAAAATCAGAAGAGGATTAGAGAAAATAAGGTGATTAAAAACATTTTCTAGATCTCTTCTCCATAAATAAATAATGCCTAGGTATTCATACTATAGAAAGTATTCTTTTCAAATATAAAATAGGTAAGGAATATACAATTATATTTTAAAGGTAGCATATTTTAATAAAATATATTGGTAAATTGCTGTTATAAAATTGCTATTTAAAATATAATCCATCAAAATGAATTTTTTATATATATATAATTTTCATACTAATATATAATCAACTTAAACTGTGATGTTTAGTGTCTCTTATCTATTTATGTCACCCATGGCTAAAACACATAATGTCAGGTGAATCAAGTCTCAACTATCAATACAAATAAAATGGTCAGGGTCAGGGCACAGTAACATGCACCTATAGTCCCAGCTACTCAGTGGGCTAAGGCTGAAAGATGGCTAGAGTCCAGGAATGCAAGGCCAGCTTGGGTAGCAGAATAAGACACCATCTCTAAAATATCATCATCATCATTATTAAAATAACTCAAGGGCAAAGAAAGTTCAAAAATTATTTAAAAGCCCAGTTACTAATTTTCCCATTACCAGCTTCATCAGTGTTGTTTGCTTAGACCTCAAATTGCCAGAACATATCTTTAACTGCTTTAGAGAGATGATAGATATTTTGGGGTTCAATTGTTCTTTCAGTTTGACCGTGTACTGGAGAATCTACGTATAGAGAGAATATAGAGAGAATCTACATATACATATGTATATTTATAAGTTAAAGATATTTTATTACTAATAATTGTGTTCAATTTATCAGGTAATGGTCTAATATGGATACAAAAATTATTTGTACTTTAGTGCATATAATTGATCTTTTTATTAGATCAAGTCAAGAAACTTTACAAGCATGACCACAATAGTTTACACTATTAGATAAAAATATACTATTATGATATTTAGTTGACAATATTGAGCCTCTCTACAAAAGGATCCAAAATTGATTAAAAACCTAAGAGAAAGACACGATGGTATAAATTTTATAGTCTAGCTCCAGGCACATAGTTAAATTGGCAACATGGCTTTATTGACAAAAACAAGGAAGAAAAAGTTAATGTAACATTTTACCATACTACACAGAATTGGAAACGTTTTGGAGAATTTTGTTTCAAAAAACTGTGGACAGAGCCAATGTGGACACCCCTGCATGCTAAAATATTTACAAATGGTTCTTCTATGTGATCAGAATGCTTAAAAATGTATCTGCTCAAAAGAAAGGCAAACCCTCAGATGACCAGAAAAAAAAAAAAAATCTCTAAGCAATCAAGGGACATTCTACTGAATATAGTATAGACTTAGGGGATAGGGGCTAATACGTATGTGGAGATAAGATATCTGACTTTCATCAAGGTAAATCAGGGATTTATCTTTGAAATAGCATAAATCTGGGATCCTGAACAAGCTGACACTTTAACTTAAAAAAAAAAAATGGAAAGATTTTTCTCCTTGGTCTAAGGAAGCTATATGAAATCTGTTTTTCTTCCTGGAACTTCTAGAAACAAGCGAATACCAAAAGCATATTCTGTGTAAGAGTTAAAGCAGTGTTCAAGGTATACACCAAATGGGCATGTGGATTCAATTTTATACCACTCATCTGGTGCAGGAATCCTGAGGCCAATAAATGAACATGTAAACACTGAGGGCAAAACAACCATAAGCGAATGTAAAAACTATGGTGAATGCCTGGATGATTCACGCAGATTTTCCTAAATAAATGAGGCACTTCTTTCCTCTAGCTGTGTGGAGTGAGGCTTGGCATAAAGCCTTTAACTATTAGCCTCTATGGGAATTACCTCTGCTGGAAAGTCAATTTGCACAGAGGCACATGCCTTTCCAGGACCACTTTCCTCATAAGACTTGTCAACCTGACAGCATAAAGGTCAGGCTCTTTTGCCCCCAGACAATTTTCCAATATTCCTTGTAGGGTAAGATGAGCCATATGTTAAAACCGTATGAAGACTATTGACCCTAACAGTATACCCTAAAAAATACTATATGCAAATTTATTTTTTCTTCTTCAACTTTTAAGTTCGGGAGTACATGTGTAGGATGTGCAGGTTTGTGACACAGGTAAACATGTGCCATGGTGGTTTGCTACACAGATCAACCCATCACCTAGGTATTAAGCCCAGCATACATTAGCTGTTCTTCCCGATGCTGTCCCTCACCTGGCCTGCTTTTGCAACAGGCCCCAGTGTGTTTTGTTCCCCCACATGTGTCCATGTTTTCTCATTGTTCAGCTACCACTTATAAGTGAGAACATGTGTTTCTTGGTTTTCTGTTCCTGCGTTAGTTTGCTAAGCATAAGTGTTTCCAGCTCCATCCATGTCCCTGCAAAGGACATGATTTTTTTTTTATTATTATTATTTATGGCTGCATAGTTTTAGAGTCTGCTTCACAGAAAACGCAACCAGCAACAACATTTACACCCTAGAGCACACGGGACTACAAAACACCCAAAAATGTATGTTTCTTGCCGAAGATAAGCTTAGTATTAAACAATTCAAAAGTTCAGAGGACATGATCTATAACAAGTGACTTAAGAGATACCACAAACAAAATCAATATTATAAAGGTACATGACAAAGAGAGGGAGGCTGAAGCAAGTTGGTGGAATAGAAAGCTCCACCAATCGTCCTCCCTACAAGGACACCAAGTTAACAACTATGTACATAGAAGGTGTTTACCTTCATAAGAACCAAAAATCAGGTGAACACCCATAGTTTCTGGTGTTAATTTGACATTACTGAATGAGGCACTGAAAAGATCGAAAAAGCAGTCCAGAATTGCTGACGCCACCTCCAGCTGGAATATGTGGTGCAGAGAGTCTCTGGGTGCTGGGGAAGGGAGAACACAGCAATTATGAGGCATGGAACTCAGTCATTGCTGTTCTGTTAGAACAGAAAGGAAAATAGGACCAAACTCAGCTGATGCTGGCCCACAGAGGGAGCATTTAAACCAGCTGTAGGAAGTGTTTCCGCCCGGTTTCGAACCGGGGACCTTTTGCGTGTGAGGCGAACGTGATAACCACTACAGAATCAAATCGACGCAATTAAAAATGATAAAGGGGATATCACCACCGACCCCACAGAAATACAAACTACCATCAGAGAATACTATAAAGACCTCTACGCAAATAAACTGGAAAATCTAGAAGAAATGGATAATTTCCTGGACACTTACACTCTTCCAAGACTAAACCAGGAAGAAGTTGAATCCCTGAATAGACCAATAGCAGGCTCTGAAATTGAGGCAATAATTAATAGCCTACCAACCAAAAAAAGTCCAGGACCAGATGGATTCACAGCTGAATTCTACCAGAGGTACAAGGAGGAGTTGGTACCATTCCTTCTGAAACTATTCCAATCAATAGAAAAAGAGGGAATCCTCCCTAACTCATTTTATGAGGCCAACATCATCCTGATACCAAAGCCTGGCAGAGACACAACAAAAAAAGAGAATTTTAGACCAATATCCCTGATGAACATCGATGCAAAAATCCTCAATAAAATACTGGCAAACCGCATTCAGCAACACATCAAAAAGCTTATCCACCATGATCAAGTGGGCTTCATCCCTGGGATGCAAGGCTGGTTCAACATTCGCAAATCAATAAACATAATCCAGCATATAAACAGAACCAAAGACAAGAACCACATGATTATCTCAATTGATGCAGAAAAGGCTTTTGACAAAATTCAACAGCCCTTCATGCTAAAAACGCTCAATAAATTCGGTATTGATGGAACGTACCTCAAAATAATAAGAGCTATTTATGACAAACCCACAGCCAATATCATACTGAATGGGCAAAAACTGGAAAAATTCCCTTTGAAAACTGGCACAAGACAGGGATGCCCTCTCTCACCACTCCTATTCAACATAGTGTTGGAAGTTCTGGCTAGGGCAATTAGGCAAGAGAAAGAAATCAAGGGTATTCAGTTAGGAAAAGAAGAAGTCAAATTGTCCCTGTTTGCAGATGACATGATTGTATATTTAGAAAACCCCATTGTCTCAGCCCAAAATCTCCTTAAGCTGATAAGCAACTTCAGCAAAGTCTCAGGATACAAAATTAATGTGCAAAAATCACAAGCATTCTTATAAACCAGTAACAGACAAACAGAGAGCCAAATCAGGAATGAACTTCCATTCACAATTGCTTCAAAGAAAATAAAATACCTAGGAATCCAATTTACAAGGGATGTAAAGGACCTCTTCAAGGAGAACTACAAACCACTGCTCAGTGAAATAAAAGAGGACACAAACAAATGGAAGAACATACCATGCTCATGGATAGGAAGAATCAATATCGTGAAAATGGCCATACTGCCCAAGGTAATTTATAGATTCAATGCCATCCCCATCAAGCTACCAATGAGTTTCTTCACAGAATTGGAAAAAACTGCTTTAAAGTTCATATGGAACCAAAAAAGAGCCCGCATCTCCAAGACAATCCTAAGTCAAAAGAACAAAGCTGGAGGCATCACGCTACCTGACTTCAAACTATACTACAAGGCTACAGTAACCAAAACAGCATGGTACTGGTACCAAAACAGAGATATAGACCAATGGAACAGAACAGAGTCCTCAGAAATAATACCACACATCTACAGCCATCTGATCTTTGACAAACCTGAGAGAAACAAGAAATGGGGAAAGGATTCCCTATTTAATAAATGGCGCTGGGAAAATTGGCTAGCCATAAGTAGAAAGCTGAAACTGGATCCTTTCCTTACTCCTTATACGAAAATTAATTCAAGATGGATTAGAGACTTAAATGTTAGACCTAATACCATAAAAATCCTAGAGGAAAACCTAGGTAGTACCATTCAGGACATAGGCATGGGCAAAGACTTCATGTCGAAAACACCAAAAGCAACGGCAGCAAAAGCCAAAATTGACAAATGGGATCGAATTAAACTAAAGAGCTTCTGCACAGCAAAAGAAACTACCATCAGAGTGAACAGGCAACCTACAGAATGGGAGAAAATTTTTGCAATCTACTCATCTGACAAAGGGCTAATATCCAGAACCTACAAAGAACTCAAACAAATTTACAAGAAAAAAACAAACAACCCCATCAAAAAGTGGGCAAAGGATATGAACAGACATTTCTCAAAAGAAGACATTCATACAGCCAACAGACACATGAAAAAATGCTCATCATCACTGGCCATCAGAGAAATGCAAATCAAAACCACAATGAGATACCATCTCACACCAGTTAGAATGGCGATCATTAAAAAGTCAGGAAACAACAGGTGCTGGAGAGGATGTGGAGAAATAGGAACACTTTTACACTGTTGGTGGGATTGTAAACTAGTTCAACCATTATGGAAAACAGTATGGCGATTCCTCAAGGATCTAGAACTAGATGTACCATATGACCCAGCCATCCCATTACTGGGGATATACCCAAAGGATTATAAATTATGCTGCTATAAAGACACATGCACACGTATGTTTATTGCAGCACTATTCACAATAGCAAAGACTTGGAATCAACCCAAATGTCCATCAGTGACAGATTGGATTAAGAAAATGTGGCACATATACACCATGGAATACTATGCAGCCATCAAAAAGGATGAGTTTGTGTCCTTTGTAGGGACATGGATGCAGCTGGAAACCATCATTCTTAGCAAACTATCACAAGAACAGAAAACCAAACACCGCATGTTCTCACTCATAGGTGGGAACTGAACAATGAGATCACTTGGACTCAGGAAGGGGAACATCACACACCGGGGCCTATCATGGGGAGGGGGGAGGGGGGAAGGATTGCATTGGGAGTTATACCTGATGTAAATGACAAGTTGATGGGTGCAGCACACCAACATGGCACAAGTATACATATGTAACAAACCTGCACGTTATGCACATGTACCCTACAACTTAAAGTATAATAATAATAAATAAATTAAAAAAAAAAAAAAGAAAATGTGGCACATATACACCATGGAATACTATGCAGCCATAAAAAAGGATGAATTCATGTCCTTTGTAAGAACATGGATGCAGCTGGAAACCATCATTCTCAGCAAACTATCGCAAGAACAGAAAACCAACTACCACATGTTCTCACTCATAGGTGGGAATTGAACAATGAGATCGCTTGGACACAGGAAGGGTAGCATCATACACTGGGGCCTGTTGTGGGGTGGAGGGAGTGGGGAGGAATAGCATTAGGAGATATACCTAATGTAAATGACGAGTTAATGGGTGCAGCACACCAACATGGCACATGTATACATATGTAACAAACCTGCACAAATTGTACCCTAGAACTTAAAGTATAAAAAAAAAAAATTAAAAATTAAAAAAAAAAAAGAAAAAAGAAAAAGTGTCTAGAAAAGATCACAGAGGAATAAAACGATGCTTTGAAGGAATACCTTGCACAGAGCAGAAACTCAATATATTCATTCTAATTCAAATTGAAATCTACCTATATGTAATCATGGGATTCACATTTGAATAGTACAATACTGTAATCAATTGAAATCTACCTATATGTAATCATGGGATTCACATTTGAATAGTACAATACTGTAATCTATGACATACTATTAGTAGGATATATTTTTTTCCATACTGTATTTATATCCTAAATCATTTTGCACACCTCCTCATGGGCCACGCTCTGTACTTCACCTTTAGGGATCTGCTGGGACTGGAGTATATTTCTAGGTTTAGAAACAAATATGGGTGCTGGATGTAGGTCCTGAGGAAAATCAGCAGTGCCTTATAAGGCAACTACCTTATGAGACAGAATTACAGTTTCCTCAGTCAAAGCAGGGTTAATCTCAAATGAGGTGGAGAGGCTACTGATGGCAAAGATTCTTTATAATTTTCATATGTCCCCATTCCAAATTTGGGGATACTCTTCCTTCCCAATCAATTTACTAACTTTCAGAGAAGACAACATGAATGTTAGAAATTCAATTTGCATTGTAATTTGAGCACATGCAGTATTACATTTTGGGTTTTCTTTTCAGCAATCTAAGCTGTGTGGCTATAGGAAATAAGAATTTCTTTCAGAGTAGACATTGAAACTTTCAGGTCATTTATGCAGTACTTTAGCTGGGAATTCAAGTCCCTGAACTAATCTTTTTCTTTCTTCACTTTCTGTAGCACAATTAGGAACAACTAATCAATCACATACACTTCTTAGTTTTACAAAAAATATTCAAAGATATTATACATTAGTACCCCAAAAGCTTGCCTTTTACAAGTGTTTGATTAGGAGTATCCAATGGTGGTATTTTAAATTTTCAAGAGACATTTTGATATCAGTAAATAACTAATCATGCCTCTGTTACACCATCAGACTATGGACTATAAGTGCTATCTTTTCTACTGGAAATATAATTATTAGTGCCCTTAAATATAATCAAATAAAAAAAATTTGAATTCCCAGAATCAATTCAGAAATTTCATTCTTATGATTCTGCTTTTTAAGAGCCGCTCTTGGTACCAAAATCTGCACTAGCACTTTCCACAGAAGCAAAACCAATAGCGTGTGTGTGTGTGCACATGTGTGTGTGTGTGTATGTCTATATATATGCACAGAGAAAGTGGAAGAGAAAGAGAGAGAGAGAGAAAGAGAAAGAGAGAGTGGGAGAGGCAGATTTATTTCACACAATTGTGGAGGGTGATTCTGAAATCTGCAAGGCAGGCAGCAGATTGTAGACCTAGGGAAGAGTTCTGGATGTTGCAACTTGAGTCTAAAGGCAGTCTGGAGGCAAAATTATTTTTTTAAGGGGATCACAGTCTTTTTTCCTTAAGACCTTCAACTAACTAAGTGAGGCCCACTCACATTATGGGAGATAATCTACCTTTCTAAAAGTATACTGTTTTAAATGTCAATCTTATCTAAATAAATACCTTCACAGCTACATCTAGACTAGTGTTTGACCAAATATTTGAATATTTTGGTCTAGTCAAGTTGACGTATAAAATTAACTATCACAGAGGTGAATAATTTATGTTTCAAAAAGTATAATTCAAAATTTCTAATTCTAATCCAATTTACTTTTTTAATTTGAAGAATTTCAAAGTTTTAAAATGTTTCCACTTATGAAATCAATGGACATTTATTCAATGTCTACTGATAAATTTGAGATCATACTCTTATCCTCTATTACAGTGCAGAAACATTATGGCGATAAACAGATTCCTGTAAAATGAAAGCTAATATTAAAAGTGTTGATGCACTCTACAAAATTGATTTTAGACATCACTTAAATACTAGCTAATTTTAATTTTTTAATTATTTTATTTTTTTTTACTTTAAAAAGTTTTGTTTGAAATTTAGCTCTGGGAGGGGTTTAAAATTTCAAAGGTAAAATCAATTAAAGAAAGGTCAGTGTGAGTTTTTCTTAAACCTTCAATACACTCATATCCTCACTGAAGTTAAATTGCACTGTACCCTTTGTAAAATAGCAATGGTAGTGAGACAAGTTTTCAGTTTGTCCCATCATTAATGATATTGTGTAAAGGGATAATTTTCTTTACGGAAAATTGTAATGCAATCCTGTGTTTTAGCAAATAACTGAAGACTGTGCCCAGTTATAGTTACACAAATATCTACATACTGATATTTTGAATTCTAATGTAGTTGGTAAACAATCAATTTGAAGTACCACAAGTATCTTGTTTTCATGGGTCATATGGCTTTGATAACTTATACAGTATATTAAGTTGGATGTGATTTTTGTAAGCATTTTTCAATGCGATAGACATTAACTTGCTGGTAAATATATCACAGTGTCTAGAGTAGTTGACCTCAATCATAGAGTTTTGCCTTATTTCCATTCCATTTATAGTCACAGACTTCTAGAAAATGTTATTAATAATACTAAAATATAATCGTTTACAGGTTTTGTATATGTTTGTTAACCTAGATTGTGAAGATACATGAATTGAAACTGGCGATGCAGAACTGATTAATGTCATGGCAACTAGGCTTAGGGAAATATCAAAAATGTAACTATTGTTTCCAAATTCCTACAAAATATCTAGAGCTCTTTAATTGCGATGTGCTTTATAACTATGCTGTCATATATTTCGTTAGTCTTAAATATTGCTGCTATAAGCCAGACTAGCTGACTATATGACTTCCACAGTCTGAAAGAAAATAAAACATTACCCATTTATTTTCTTACAGTTTTCGTGGTTCAGGAGTCTGAGCAGGCCCTGAGTCCTTGGCACAGGGTCTAACAAGATTGCAATCAAGGTATTAGTTGGTTTGCATTCCTTTTTAGAGTTTTGGGGCCCTCTTCCAAGCTCATCTGGATGTTCCTTTTGGTTATAAGACTAAAGTTCCCATTCAATTTCTGGCTGTCAGCCAGTTCATGGAGGCCATTCAAATGTCTTTGCCAATTGGCCCTATCCCAATTTGGCAGCTTACATTTTAAAGTCAGGAAGAGAGTCTTTCACTTTAATCTGGTAAAATGGAATCTCATACAATGTAACCTAATCAAGGGAGTGACCACTCATCACTTTTGCCATATTCTATTACTAGAAACAAGTCACAGACTCCACCTACATTCAAGGGGAAGGGCTTAGATAATGGTGTGACTTATTAGGGAGTCACTTTGGTGTGTGCCTGCCACGTAGCACATCCTGGTCCTCAGCATTATAAAAGTTACAATAAAGTATCAATATGTGTCTACTTATCTGTATATCTTTATCAATATTTATTTCATCTATCTATCTATATCATTAGTATGATCAGATTCACCCAAATGTCTAAAATTACAGGCTTGAAGAATGCTAATATTCAATTGGCAGAGGCCCCTCCCATTTTCTTTAAACACAATTTCTAACTACAGCTATCTTTCCTAATTTTGGATGATAGAAGTTATCAAGTTAAAGAAACACATCCCATGCTCATGGATGGGTAGAATCAATATTGTGAAAATGACCATACTGCCAAAAGCAGTCTACAAGTTCAGTGCAATTCCCATCAAAATACCACTGTCATTTTCCACATAATTAGAAAAGACAGTCCTAAAATTTATGTGGAACAAAAAAGAGCCTGCACAGCCAAAGCAAGAATAAGCAAAAAGTACAAATCTGGAGGCATCAAGTTACCTGACTTCAAACTATACTATAATGCCATAGTCACCAAAATGGCATGGAACTGGTATAAAAATAGGCACATGGACCAAAGGAACAGAATAGAGAACCCAAAAATAAAGCTAAATACTTAGAGCCAACTGATCTTCAACAAAGCAAACAAAAAACATAAGGTGGGGAGATAATACAAATGATGCTGGAATCATATGAAAGCCACGTATAGAAGAATGAAACTGGATCCTTATCTCTCACCTTATACAAAAATCAACTCAAGATGGATCAAGGACTTAAATCTAAGACCTGAAACCATAAAGATTCTAGAAGATAACATCAAAAAACCTTTCTAGACATTGGCTTAGGCAAAGAATTCATGACCAAGAACCCCAAAGCAAATGCAACAAAAACAATGAAAAATAGGTGGGACTTCTTTAAACTAAGAAGTTTCTGGATGGCAAAAGAAACAATCAGAAGAGTAAACAGACAACCCACAGAGTGGAAGAAAATCTTCACAATCTATACATCCAACAAAAGACTAATATCCAGAGTCAACAAATAACTCAAACAATGATAGAACAGATAAAGAAAATGTGGCACATATACACCATGGAATACTATGCAGCCATAAAAAAGGATGAGTTCATGTCCTTTGCAGGGACATGGATGAAGCTAAAAACCTTCATTCTCAGCAAACTAACACAAGAACAAAAAATCAAACACTGCATGTTCTCACTCATAAGTGGAAGTTGAACAATGAGAACACATGTACACAGGGAGGGGAACATCACATACTGGGGCCTGTTGAGGGAGTGAGGGGCTAGAGGAGGGATAGCATTAGGATAAATACCTAATGTAGATGATGGGTTGATGGGTGCAGCAAACCACCATGGCGTGTGTATACTTACGTAACAAACCTGCACATTGTGCACATGTACCCAGAACTTAAAGTATAGTTTAAAAAGTTTTTTTTTAAAGAACTCAAACAAAGTAGCAAGGAAGAAACAAACAATCCCATCAAAAAATTATGAATGGATCATTTTCAAAAGAAGATATATAAATGGCCAACAAATATATGAAAAAATATTCAACATCACTAATGATCAGGGAAATGCAAATCAAAACCACAATGCATAAAACTACCTTACTACAGCAAAAATGGCCATAAAAAAAAAAAAAAAAAAAAAAAAAGGATGTTGGCAGGGATGTGGTGAAAAGGGAATACTTTTACACTGCTGGTGGAAATATAAGCTAGTACAAACACTGTGAAAAACGGTGTGGAGATTCCTTAAAGAGCTGAAAGTAGAACTACCACTAGATCCAACAATCCCACTACTCAGTATCTACCCAGAGAAAACGAAGTCATTATACAAAACAGATACTTGCACAGGCATGTTTATAGCAGCACAATTCATAATTGCAAAATTTGTAACCAGCCCAAATGTCCATCAATCAATGAGTGGATAAAGAAATTGAGATATACATGTATATCATGGAATACTATTCAGCCATTTAAAAAGGAATGAAATGATGGCATTCACAGCAACCTGGATGGAATTGGAGACCACTATTCTAAGTGAAGTAACTCAGGAATGGAAAACCAAACATCACATGTTCTCACTCATAAGTGAGAGCTAAGCTATGAGGATGCAAAGGCATAAGAATGATATAGTGGACTTTGGGGACTTGGGGGAAAGTAGGGGAGGGGGGATGAGTGATAAAAGACTACAAATTGGCTACAGTGTATACTGCTCAGATGATGGGTGCACCAAAATCTCACAAATCACCACAACTTATTCATGTAACCAACCACTACCTGTTTCCCAAAAACCTTTGGAAATAAGAAAAAAAAAAAAAAATTAAAGTTCATGTCAAAATAGAAAAAAGAAAAAAAGACTCAGAAACTAAAGGCTCAACTTTAAAAACAAAGGAAGTTATCAAGTCAATCATATTTCTCTGATTCAAATTGATATTAGTTTTATGACATGAAGAACCATAACTGATAAGTCAAAACTTTAAAATCATTTGTGGAAAAGTAAACTAAATTCATAGACTCCCATCTGATTAAAGCGATCTCATATTACTCATTTTCAACTCCCTGTAAAAGATGTTTCCTTTCATGCATATTCCTTTTGCCTACCACCATCTAAAATAAGAATTTTGATTTGAGGCCATGCACGGTGGCTCAAGCCTGTAATCTCAGCACTTTGGGAGGCCGAGACGGGCGGATCACGAGGTCAGGAGATCGAGACCATCCTGGCTAACACGGTGAAACCCCGTCTCTACTAAAAAATACAAAAAACTAGCCTGGCGAGGTGGCGGGCGCCTGAAGTCCCAGCTACTCGGGAGGCTGAGACAGGAGAATGGCGTAATCCTAGAAGGTGGAGCTTGCAGTGAGCTGAGATCCGGCCACTGCACTCCAGCCTGGGCGACAGAGCGAGACTCCGTCTCAAAAAAAAAATAATAAAATAAAATAAATAAATAAATAAATAAATAAATAATTTTGATTTGAAATAGTAATTTAGCTTTTAGTAACAAGAAAGAGAAATGTAAAGTCCTCTGAAATCTAACTTATACTCAGTTTATAGAAAAGCTGCCTTTAAAATGGCCAGTGCAATATCAGACTCAGAAACTCAGCAGGTAAAAGGCACATGGATGGACAGCACAGCTGCAGCCATTTATTTGCAGGGAGAAACACTGCATCCTGAGGTTTGCCTTGTCAGAATTTCTTACAGGCTCTTCACAAAGGTCAAAGATATTTGTTCTTTGGCATGCCAAGTGAATTGCTGCACAATGCTCTGCTATGTGGTTAGAAATGTGTTTGTCTACTGTCTAAATTCCACCCCTTATTAAAAATATCATTGAATAATAAAAATATCTAGTGTCTTTGAATATATAATATCATCTACTAGTTGTATTAATTCATACCTCAATTATGAATTCTACTCCTCTAATTATGTGGAAATTAACTTTTCATTAAAGTAGAAATTCTATACCTATTTTTCTTTCTTGTCAAGTCCAGAACTATGATTTAGACATATGAAATACTGTTCTCATCGAGGATTGGTTCTCTCTTGCATTTTGTTTCAATGAAAATATTAAAAGAGAAAGTAATTTATTTAAATTTTAGCTCTAAATGATGGGCCTTAAATTTTTGTCTGCTATGAATTACTTATGGTGGTTAGCAAAAATATAGATTCCTGGGCTCCATGCCTTGATATTATTTACTCAATATTTATTGGGTTGGACCCAGGAATTTTCATTTTGAAAACCAACTGGGGTGATTGAGATGCAATGATTCGCAGAACACACTTTGAGTCTTATTGGAAAAACTCCCCTTGGTAGAAAATGTTTAAGTGTTTTTTTCATCCTAACTTACAAACTCCTGATTTGATACCAAAGCCTGTTTAAATTAAAGCCTATTTCCAGCAATACAACTAGCTATGTATCCAGATTAACACTCTTACTGGAAGTATTTAAAGATGTTGGATGAAATACTTTAAAAAATCTTAAATACATGGAAGAATAAACAAGACAGAAAAGAATTAATAGGTGAATGAAGACATTAAAGTGGTGAGAAAACTACTGAACTATTTTTGCTCTAATATTGTTTTCCAAAGCTGGCATCATTTAGTATGTATTTTTACGATCTTGAGTGATTTGAGAACATTGCAAGCAAAAGCCAAGGCATCCCTAAGATGAGGTGTCGATCAGAAGACACCCTCCTCACAAAGCTGGCAAGCCAAATACCTATGCCATCAAGGTAGTTTTCAACCAGAAATAAACTCCATTATATTAACATACCTACTAGAAAACTACAGCTAAAGTTTCTTTGGTACTGAGCAATGCAAGATTGAAATAAACAGTAATGAAACATAATCATAAACACAAACTATTTCTTGCAGTATTTTCACCTCAAGTTCATACTGCCAAGATAAGCCATAGAAACTCAACCCTTTCATTAAGGCAGATTACCCCCATACTGGTGGTGCCCAAAAAGCATCTTACAGAAGTAAATGCAAGTCCTATCTAGATAATTCCACCTTTTTTCTATCTTTCAAATAATCCCAACAATTATTTTTAAGGAGTTTTAGCAGCTCACTGTCAAAAACTAATTGACATAAAAGAAAAAACAAAACAAAACAAAACAGAATGCTATGTATGAGGTATCCAAAAAATAAAACAATAGAAAGATGTCCACAAAGACTTAATTTCATTGACTTATCTGATACAAATTTTAAAATAACTACGCTTACAATAGTTAGGAAATATATGACAAGCATGAAAATATCTACAAAGAACTGTAAATCACAAAAATGACGTAACAGATTTGAAAAAGCAAAAAATGTAAATTATAAATATGAGAAAATATTTAAAAATGGTAATAGATGACCATAACAGCATATTTTAGGCACAACAAAACAGTTTGGAGAGTGACATTAGTAAGATAGTGGACTAGGAAGCTCTGGGACCTTGTTTTTCCATCAAAACACCAAACAAACAAACAAACACATACATGTTAGCTAAAATAACTTCATGGGCGCTCTGGAACACAATCTAATATCTATAACCACCAAGCCAATGCTCAATCAAGACACATTCAAAATGGTAGAAATTTTTATAACACTTTTACTCACTCTTGCTACACACCCTCTCCAGCATAGTGCAGCAAGGTCAGGAAGAAGTGCCTTATTTCCTGGTTCCTTCCCTTGTGACAGAAATAACAGAATGGAAATAGTTGTCAATGTTTCAGTCTATCTGTGGGCTGCCAGAGTGACTGGTCTATCTTGCTTAACTTAAAGTTCAAATGGAATTGATGGCACATTTGATTAACATCTAAAGATGAAAGTTACAGAAGGCAGTGGTTACTGCTGTGGTGCATGAAAACCATAGGGGAACTTCAGACCTGTGGATGTCAGGGATCAAGAGATTACAGACAAATATATGCAACAGAACACCTAAGTGCCTCACAGAATCTTGGGCGAGAATATTTTAAAATTTAAGGCATTTAAAACTATCCAGGGGGAAAACAGAAAAGAGTACCTAGACAGGCCCAGAAATGATGCTTACCTAGAAAAAGAAGACCTCAAGCCTTCACCCCAGGCTGATTTAAATATTCAGAGGCCCATTGATTAGTAAAAGTCTTCCATAACAATCTGTAAAGAATCAGAGGGATAGATGATTCTTCAAATGTTTAAATATCACTGAAAATCCACAAGGGATTAAAAAAAAATGGCCGATTCTAAAGAACAAAAATAAATCTCCAGAAATAGTCTCTGAGGAAACACATGCTAAGACTTAATAAATGAAGGCTTTAAACAACTGTCTTAAATACGCTCAAAGGGGTGGGGGAAACATACACAAAGAAATTAAAAAAGAAATAAGAAAATGGTACATGAAGTAAATGAGAATATCAAGAAAGAGATGGAAATTACTTAAAAACAAACAGACAGAAATTCATGAGCTGAAAAATCCAATAGGTTTACTGAAAAATTCACTAGAATGATAAAACAGGCAACTCAAAAAGGCAGGGAAAATAATCAGTGAACTTGAAAACAGGTCATTAGAAATTATGAAGCCTGAGGGAAAAAATGAATTTAAATAAATACTTGTGGCACAGCATAAACTAGACAATTATATAAGTCATGAAAGTCTTTGAAGGAAAAGAGAAGTAGAAAAAGGAGCAGAAAGCTTATTTAAAGAAATAATGGCTGAAAACTTCCCAAACTCCAAATAGGATTAACAGAAAGACACCCACATTATGACACATTAAAATCAAACTGTCAAGAGACAAATCAATACGAGAATTCTGAAAGCAGCAAGAGAAAAATGACTTGTCACATTCAAGGGATTCCCCATAAGATGTCACTGGATTTCTCAGCAGAAACTTTGTAGGCCAGGGACACTGAGATGACATATTTAAAGAGCTGAAAGAAAAACAAAACACACTTTAAACCAGGTATTCTATATTTGGTAAAGATATTCTCCAAAACAATAGGGAAATTATGATATGCCAAGATGAACAAAACATGAGGGGACTAATTAAATCTAGACCAGTCTGTCCTACAAGAAATGCTAAAGAAAGTCCTTCAAGATGGAATAAAAGGATGTCAGACAGAAACTGAAAGCTAGACAAATATATAATGTTCTCCAGTAAAAGTAAGTAAATGGATAAAAATAAAAATGTGTATTGTCATAATTTTGGTTTTAACTTCACTTTTTAATTTTAACAGAATTTTAAAGATAAAAGTATAACCAATGATAAATCTATTTTACAGGGTGCACAATATATAAAGATACATAATTTGTGGTGATCAATAACATGGGAGGTAGAGCTGTAAAGTTTTCTTAAGTGTTGGAAGTTAAATTGGCAATTAAAGATTGATTATCATAACTATAAGAAGTTAAATATAATCTTCCTACTAACCTCAAAAAAAATCTATAGAATATATAAACAAAAGAAAATAAGATTTTCAAAATGTACCCCAACCCCCCAAAATCAAATAAACTAGAGGAAAACAGACATAAAGAACAGGGACAAAAAATACCTGTACGACATACAAAAACAAAACAAAACAAAAACAAATATCAAAATGTAATAACTAAGAGTTTCTCTATTTGTAATTACTTTAAATGTAAATATGTTAAACACCATCATCAAAACATGTAGACTGGTAGAATAAATAAAAAGAAAAAAAACAGAATTACACTATATGTCGTCTATAGGAAACTCACTTTAAATGTAGGGACATACATAGATTGAAAGTGAAAGGAGGAAAAAACATATTCTATGCAAATAGTAACCCAAAAAGAGAAAAGGTGATTATATTAATATTAGACAAAATAGACTTTAAGTTATAAACTGTTACAAGCAAAAAGGAAGGGCAATACCTATTGATAAAAAGGTCAATTCACAAAGAAGAAATAATAAGCATATATACATTGAACATCAGGGCACAAATAAGTATCAAGCAAACACTGTGAGGAATAAAGAGAAAAATGAACATACTTACATTAATAGTATAAAAAATTAACCCCACTTGTGACATTGGCTTCAACATCAAACAAATGATTAAAAAGGAAGTAGAAGACTTAAACAACACTATAAACCAATTGGTACTAAAAAGTTTAAAAAGTCATTTCACCAAAAACCAACAAAATATGCTTTTTTCTCAAGTTCACATGGAACATATTCTGGGATGTACCAAATGTTAGGTGACAAACAAGTCTTTATAAATTAAAAAGAAAAAATTAAAATCAAACACAGCATCTTTTTTGATCACAATGGAATGAAACTAGAAATAAGTAGCAGAATTAAAACCGTAAAGTCTACAATTATATGGAAATTAAACAACTCTCACTTAAACAACAAATGAGTCAAAGGAGAATTCACAAGGGAATTTACAAATTATCTTGACACAAATTGAAATGAAAAGACAGCATATTAAAATGTATGGGATGCAAGAGAAGCAATCTTAAAAGGGATATTAAGAGCTATAAATACTTACATTAAGAAAGAAGTAAGGCCTTAATACTGTCAACCTAATCTTGAGACTGTAAGGAACTAGAAATACAGAAACAAACTAAACCCAAAGTTGACAGAAGGAAGAAAATTTAAAAAGAGTAGATTAGAGATAAAATAGAGATTAGAAAAACAATATAAGAAATCAACAAAAACAAGAGTTGGCTCTTCAAAAAGATTAATATATTTAACTATTATTCAGCTAATTAACTAACAAAATAGAGAGAGGACTCAAAAACCTAAAACCAGAAATAAAAGAGGAGAACATTACCTAAGTGGGATTTATACCAGGGATGCCAGGATGGTTCAGCATATGAAATTAATTTATATGATATGCTATATCAACGGAATAAAGGACAAAAACAAAGAATAATTTCAATTGATGCTGAAAAAAATGTGATAAATGTCAACATCACTTCATGATAAAAACTCTAAAAACAAACTGGATACAGAAAGAACATACCCTAACATAATAAAAGCCATATATGACAAACCTATGGCAAGTATCACACTGAATGGGTAAAAACAGAAATCCTTTTCTAAGTTCAGGAACACTACGAGGATGCCCACTTTTACCAATGTTATTCAATATAGTCTTTGAAGTCCTAGCTAGAACAATCAGATAAAAGAAAGAAATAAAGGGCAGACAAATTGGAACGGGAGAAGTCAGATTATCCTTGTTTGCAGATGATATCGTATTATATTTGGAAAAACCTAAAGACTCCACCAAAACACTATTACAGCTGAGACATTCAGTAAAGTTGCAGGATCCAACATCAATATACAAAAATGATTGGAATTTCTATATGCCAAGAGTGATCATTATGAAAAAAATCAAGAAAGTAATCTTACTTACGATAACTACAAGTAAAATAAAATACATAGGAATAAACTTAACCAAAGAAATGAAATATTTCTGCAATAAAAACTATAAAACACTGATGCAAGAAATAGAAGAAGACACAAAAACATGGAAAGATAATCCATGTTCACTGATCAAAATAATCAATATTGTTAAAATGTCATGCTACCCAAAGCAAAGTACAGATCCAATGCAATCCATATCAAAACACTAATGACATTTTTCAGGGAAATAAATAATTCTAAAATGTATATAGAACTACAAAATTCCACCTAGAGTAGTCAATGTTATCCTGAGCAAAACAATGAAACTGGAGGAATCACATTACCTAACCTCAAATTATACCACAGAGCTATATTAATAAAAATGGCATAGTACTGACATAAAAACAGACACACAGGCAAATGCATCAGAGTAAAGATCCCAGAGCCAAATCCATACACCTACAGTGAACTCATTTTTAACAAATGTACCAAGAACATACATAGGGGAAAGAGCAGTCTCCTCCATAAATGTTGCTGGAAAAACTCTATATCCATATGCAGAAGAATGAAACCAGACTTTCATCTCATGCTATATATAAAAATAAAATCAAAATGGACTAAATACTTAAATATAACACCTCACATTATAAAATCCTATAAGAAAACATTGAAGAAACTCTCTAGGACATTGAACTGGGCAAAGATGTCTTGAGTAGTAGCTCACAAACACCAGTCAGCAAAGCAAAAATGAACAAATGGCTTCTCATCTAGTTAAAAAGCTTCTGCACAGCAAAGGAAAACCAGAAAGTGTCTTCAATAAACACTTTCAAGAAACACTTTCAAATGTTCAAAAAAGTGAAGAGACAACCCACGGAATGGGAGAAAATATTTCCAAACTACCAATTTGACAAGGGATTTATAACCATAATACGTAAGAAGCTCAAACAACTCTATAGGAAATATTCTAATACTCTGATTAAAAAATGGAAAAAAAATCTGCATAGGCGTTTCCGAACAGAAGACATACACAAGGCAAACAGGTATATGAAAAGGTGCTCAACATCATTGATCATCAGAAAATGCAAATTAAAACTACAGTGAGATGTCATCTCAAGCCAGTTAAAATGGCTTTTATCTAAAAGTCAGCCAGTAACAAATTCTGGCAGGGCTGTAGAGAAAAGGGAACCCTTATACACTGTTGGTGGGAATGTAAGTTAGCACAACCACTGGGGAGAACAGTTTAGAAGTTCCCCGGAAAACTAAAAATAGAGCTACCATATGATCCAGCTCTTAGGTATATCCATCCCACTCCTGGGTATATACACAAAAGAAAGGAAATCAGTATATCCAAGTGATGTCTCCACTCCTGTGTTCATTGCAGCCCTATTCATAATAGCTGAGATTTGGAAGCAACCTAAGTGTCCATCAACAGATAAACAGATGGACAGATAAAAAACAGAAAAGAAAATGTAGTATATGTTACACCATGGAATACTACTCAGCCATAAAACAGAATGAGATCCTGCTATTTTCAACAACATAGATGGAACTGGGGGTCACTATGTTAACTGAAATAAGTCAGGCACAGAAAGGGAAACTTCACGTTATCACTTATTTGTGTAAGCTAAAAATTAAAATCATTGAACTCATGGGGATACAGAGAAGAGGGATGGTTACCAGAGACTGGGAAGTGTAGTGGGGTGGGGGTGGGGGTGGGATTGAGAGGAAGTAGAGATGGTTAATGGGTACAAAAAATAGTCTGAAAGAATGAATAAGATCTAGCATTTCCTAGCATAGCAGGTGGACTATAGTAAAAAAATTATTTTAATTGTACCCTTAAAAATTACTAAAAGAATGTAATGGGATTATTTGTAATACAAAGAATAAGTGCTTAGGGTCATGGATTCCCTATTTACCCTGATGTGATTATTACACTTTGCATGCCTATATCAAAATATCTCACGTAGCCCATAAGTATATATACCTACTATGTACCCACAAAGGTTAAATACATAAAAAAATTGTGCTACTTGTTTTCAATTTCTGAGACTAAGTGTACCTTCTGGTCTTTCCTGGTCATAGACATGGTCTTTCTAGAAAGGTCCCTGATTGGGACCTTGATTTGTTTTAGTGTCCTGGGTCCTTTGGGAAATCTAGTTCTGCCCTTTAAATGTTCTAGCTTAGTTCGCTAACTTCTTACCTCTGATTGATTCAATACTGGCACACGGCCATATACTTGGAAAATGTATTTATTTCCTAAGCCCAGAAAAATCAGAAAGACTTTTCTCTGCCTTTTAGAAACTTTCTGCTTAGTTTTTCAGCCACCTGCACTGCACAAGAATTAAGGAAATGCCTCATATTGAATCTTGGCTTTGTGTTCCAGTTTCTTTAATTGCTCAATTTGCCATATTAGCCAGCTGCAAAGAACCACAGAAAGCTTTGCTGATTTTCCCGTTAGCAGGAGCACTCTGCCTAGGGTATTTTGCAGCCTGGGAAAGTCGGATACATTTGGAACACACAGAATAGGTATAATCCCAGGGAAGTAATAACTGGAGATAATCAACTTATCCCAGAAAGTGCCTCCCACACCTTTTACAAAAATATATTTTAGTTCACTTATCCTTGTTTTTACATCTCTGATTCCTTTTAGAATATGTTTTGTAATTTATCAAGTTGTTTCTACTTGCTGTGGTGGTAATATTGGCCTGCAACTACTAACATCTTATTCAGAATCAGAAGTCAGATTATGGGGATTGGAGGGTTTTTTTTTTTTTTCTTTTTTTGCACATTTTTCAATTATATAGTTTAAAATTATTTACTTACAGCCAGTTTCCTACATGATAAACTTGTTTTTGAAAACGTCTTGCTTTTTCAGTAAACACTCTCTTTTTATAATCTATTTTCTTTCTAAATGTTTTTTAAACATGGAAGTAGAGGCTGGGCTGAGAAAAAATGGCAGATAAGAGACAGGACTAACGTACAGCTCCCGCTTGAACAGACGGAAGAGTGTATGGAGACTCATGTTGTGAACTTGTGCTCCAAAAACCATTGCAGGAACATACCTGGAAAACCAAAAAGAATTCACAGACATTTTGAAATAAGCAGCTTGCTGCTGCAAACTCTGTGAGACAGTCAAAAAACTGTGAGTCCCCAAAGTGTGAGAGGTAGAAAAATCTGACTGCAAACAAACATCCTCACTGGAGTACCTAAAAATCCATATCATGGGAGAAGGAATTAACCTTACCTAGAGCTGAAATGGATTTAAGGAGATGAGCAAAATACAGAAGTAGAAGGGGCAGGCAGTGGGAAGAGCCCTGTAGGCACTCCCAGTCCCAAGCTCTAGCTCAGGGAAGCTATTCCTGGCTTTATCTCATATCAGTCCTCAGGGAAGGCAGCCAGTGGAATTGCAGAGGGGCCACAGGGTAAAGGAAACTCCTTGCTGAAGTTTGTATTAATTTTGACTTAGTATGATTTTTTTTCTGAGCAGAATCTGGCAGCAAATGGGAAGTGCAAATATGCTTGCAGAAGCCACAGCCAACAGTGAACGTAGGTGGAGAGGGGTGAGAACTGAGAGCCCTGTTTGCTTTCTCACCAGGGAAGCATGTATCCTGGGGCAAGAGCTCAGTCCTGCTCACAGATTGCCTGGATATAAACTTTGTGCTGTTGGCAGGGCACAGCAGCAGGAGTAAGACTGGCCTTCCTGGCTGTGTGGGAGCTGAGTGAGGCCTGTCATTGCCAGCTTTCTCCCACTTCCCTGGCAACCTGTATGACCCAGCTGAGGCAGCCATAATCCCCCTGAGACCATAACCCCATTAGCCTGAGAACCAGCCCCCACTCACAGTGGCTGCGGCAAGCCCTGTGCAAGGAGAGTCTCAGCTCAGATCCACCTAACCCTGCCCCCAACTGATGGTGTTATCCTATCTGCCCTGGTAGCAAATGACAAAAGACATAAACTCTTGGGAGCTCTATGGCCCTGCCCATCACCTGAGAAGCCTAAATACTTATCCTGGTCAGTATAGGGCAAGATATTGTCCCCCTTCTACCACCTCAGCTGGTGCTCTAAGCACCGTCTCCCGGCTGGAGGCCAATCAATTCAAGCCATTACAGCAACTCATAACAGAACAACCCTGCTCCAAAGAATGAGAAAACAACAGATAATTCCACCACCTGCAACACCCTGGCTAATAATAGTCCTGATTCAGTCCACATGACAACTTTACTGCTAGCATAACCGGCATTCAGGAAAACCAGTGCACTAAATAAAACTACAAGCAAGGACTCCCACAGAGTCCACTTTACCCCCCTGGCAGCTTCACTGGAACAGGTGTTGGTATCAGTGTCTGGGTGACCTGAAGACAGATCATATCACAGGAATCTTTGCAGACATTGCCCAGCACCAGCCCAGAGTCTGATACCCTCTCTGGGTGGATAAAACCAGAAGTGAAATAACAATCACTGTAGTCTGGCTCTCAGGAAGCCCCATTTCCAGGGGAAGGAGGAGAGCACTATATCAAGGAATTGCCATGTGGGACAAAATAATCTGAATAGTGGCACTTGAGTTCCAGATCTTTCCACTAAAATAGTCTATCCAAATGAGAAGGAACCAGAAATATAATCCTGGTAACAGAAAAAACAAGGTTCTATAGGATCCCCAAAAGATCACACTAACTCTCTAGCAAATCTTCTTGATCCAAATCAAGAAGAAATCTCTGAACTGCCAGGTAAAAAATTCAGAAGGTTGATTATTAAGCTACTCAAGGAGGTACCAGCGAAAAGTGAAAATCCAACTTAAAGAAATTGAAAAAAACAATACAGGATATGTATGAAAATGTCTCCAGAGAAATAGATATCATAAAGAAAAGATAATCACAACTTCCGGAAATGAAACACAAACCTAGAGATATGCAAAATACGCTGGAAACTTTTAACAATATAATCAAACAAGTAGAAAAAATAACTTAAAAAATGAACAAAATCTTCAAGAAATTTGACATAATGTTAAATGACCAAATGTAAGAATAATTGGTGTTCCTGAGGAAGAAGAGAAATCTAAAAGTTTTGAAATGTTTTTGAGGAAATAATCAAGAAAAACTTCCCCAGTCTTGCTAGAGATCTAGACATCCAAATTAAAGAAGCTCAGAGAACACCTGGGAAATTCATCACAAAAAGATTATAGCCCAGGCACATAGTCATCAAGTTATTTAAAGTCAAGACAAAGGAAAGAATCTTAAGAAATGTGATGCAAAAGCATCAGGTAACTTATAAGAGAAAATCTATCAGATTAACGGTAAATTTATCAGCAGAAAACCTACAAGTCAGAAGGGACTGGAATTCTATAGTTAGCCACCTTAAACAAAATGATTATCAGCCAAGAATTTTGTATCCAGCAAAACTAAGCTTCAAAAATGAAGGAGAGATAAAGTCTTTTTCAGACAAACAAATGCTGAGACAATTGACCACTACCAAGCCAGCAAAACTAGAAACACTAAAAGAGGTTCTAAATCTTGAAAGAAAACTTTAAAATTCACCAAAATAGAACCTCCTTAAAGCATTAATCTCACAGGACCTGCAAAACAATTGCACAATGAAGAAAAATCCAAAGTCTTCAGGCAACAACTAGCATGATGCATAAAAGAGTACCTCACATCTCAATCCTAATGTTGAATGTAAATAACATAACGATCTACTTAAAATTTACAGAATGGCAGAATGGATAAAAAGCCACCAATCAAGTATCTCCTGTCTTCAAGATACTCACCTAACACATAAGGACTCACATAAACTTGAGGTAAAGAGGCGGAAAAAGACATTCCATACAAACGGAAAACAAAAGCGAGCAGAAGTAGCTATGCTTATATCAGACAAAACAGACTTTAAAGCAACAACGGTTAAAAACGACAAAGAGGGACATTATATAATGATAGAAAGATTAATCCAACAGGAAAATTTCACAATCCTAAATAGGTATGCACCTAACACTGGAGCACCCAATTTTTAAAACAATTACTACTAGACCTAAGAAATGAGATAGATGGCAACTCAGTAATTGTGGGGGACTTTAATACTCCACTGTCAACACGAGAAAAGTAATCAAGACAGAAAGTCAACAAGTAAATGATGAACTTAAACTATACCCTAGAAAAAATGAACTTAACAGATACTTATAGAGCATTCTACACAACAACTGTAGAATATACATTCTTTTCATCAGCAAATGGGGACATTCTCTTCATTAGCATATGGAACAGTCTCCAAGACAGCCAAAAGGATAGGCCACAAAACAAGTCTCAATAAATTTAAGAAATTCAAAATTATATCAACTATTCTCTTAGACCACAGTGCAAAAAACTGGAAGTTAACTGCAAAAGGAACCCTAGAATCTGTGCAAACACATGGAATTTAAGTAATCTGCTCCTGGTTAATCTTTGGGCCAACAATTACATCAAGATGGCAATTAAGGAATTCTTTCAACTTAATAACAATACTGACACAACCTATCAAAACTTCTCGGATACAGCAAAAGTAGTACTAAGAAGAAACTTCATAGCATTAACTAAATGCCTAAATGCGCGTCAACCAACTAATGGATAAAGAAAATGTGGCATCTTTTTTTTTTTTTTTTTTTGACACTGAGTCTCCCTCTGTCGCCCAGGCTGGAGTGCAGTGGCCGGATCTCAGCTCACTGCAAGCTCCGCCTCCTGGGTTTACGCCATTCTCCTGCCTCAGCCTCCCGAGTAGTTGGGACTACAGGCGCCGGCCACCACACCCGGCTAGTTTTTTGTATTTTTTTTTTTTTTTAAGTAGAGACGGGGTTTCACCGTGTTAGCCAGGATGGTCTCGATCTCCTGACCTTGTGATCCGCCCGTCTCGGCCTCCCAAAGTGCTGGGATTACAGGCTTGAGCCACCGCGCCTGGCCTTAGAAAATGTGGCATCTATATTCCATGGAATACAGCAATAAAAATGAAAGAAATAATGGCATTATCAGCAACCTGGATGGCGTTGGAGACTATTTTTCTAAGTGAAGTAACCCAGAAAAGGAAAATCAAACATCCTATGTTCTCACTTTTAAGTGAAACCTAAGCTATGTGGATGCAAAGCTGTAAGAATGACACGATGGACTCTGGGGACTCGTGGGGAAGGATGAGAGGGGGTGAGAGGTAAAAGTGTACACATTGGGTACAGTGTACTCTCCTCGGGTGATGAGTGCACCAAAGTATCAGAAATCACCATTAAAGTACTTTTGCATGTAACCAAACAACACCTGTTTCCCAAAAACTACTGAAATTTAAAAACATGGAAGTAGAGGGTGGAATGGTGGCTATCAGAGGCTAGGAAGGGTAAGAGGGATGGGAGAATCAAGAGATTTTGGCTAATGGATACAAACATAATTAGACAGAAGCAATAAGTTCTGTTGTTTTATGGCACAGCAGGGAGGTATAGCTATCAATCATTTATTGCATATTTCAAAATGGCTAGAAGAGAAAATTTATTTTTTTTTTTATTTTTGAGGAATATACTTTAAGAGGAATTAATGGAATTGGAATTGATACAGTTGAATTGATAAGAGGAATTTACAATTGGAAAGATGTTAATAAACAACAGCACAAAAATCACTAGTCTGTCTCTGAATGTAGACTTTCTCTATTCCAGAAACACAAGGTCTCCATCTTATTTATGCTATGACAAACTGACACAAAGGAATGATGAATGTTTGAGGTGATGTATAAGCTAAATACCCTGATTTAAACATTACACCTTCTATGCATGGATCCAAATATCACATGTACCCCTTAAATATATACAATTATTATGTATCAATAACACTAATAAACTGTAAAAAAGAAGAGTAATTTTTAGTGAAAATTTTTATATTGCAAATGATACATTTAATTTTCTCATAGAGCAATCATGTATTGTGCTTTCTTTCTTTTTTAGTAAAACAAAACAAACAAACAAAAAAACATTTTGTGCACTTCAGTTTCTTCTTGAAATTTGTTTTTCTAAAGCTAGATATGAAACTAGATTAAAGTGGTAAATAATTTAATAAAATAATTTTTAACTTTAATTTTAATAAAATAACTGTTTAACTCTTAGCACATATTTAATTTCTGGTGGGGCATCTTTGCCAGGCGGTTAGAGACAGTGTAAAATGGGATTAAGAACTTATTGTAGTAGAAATATTCCTTGGCTTTTTGCCTGTTTTTTATTCTGCTATTAATACAAAGGGAAAACTGGACAATCTTGTTTCTTACTGAAAAAGAATCTGATTTTTGTCCAAACATAAAATTCCACAGACAGGTACAATAATTATTTTCTTTAGGCTCAAGTCATTTCTTACAACCAACACAGAGTCAAGCTGGAGTGGAAAATTTCAGACTAATCTCACCTACTTCTTAAACAGTTTGACCTTCTTTCAAGATTCTAAGAGCTGCTTACAGGGCTATGCCTACCTTAATCTGTTAGTAATCTTTTTTTTTTTTTTTTTTTTTTTTTTTTTTGTGGACTTCCTTTCTTTTAATCTCTTTCCTTTGGACCCCATCAGACTTTTATGTCACTCTTCTCTAATTCTCTTGAGTCATTCCTTCATTATCCATGGCCTTCTCCTAAGGTTTCTAATATTTCATGTCTTATTTTACACTGAACACTCTTTGTAAAGCTCAAAATCCTACAGTGAAAAAAAAAGGTGAATAAAAACTACCTTTACAGGTTCAGATTCAAAGCCAAAGATTAATGTTTCAGTCATCTAATCACTGCATAAAATGCAACTTCGTGACTTGAAATAGTTATCTGTTGTCATTTCCTATATTTCTGTGTGTTTACTGGGCTTAGCTGGGTGACTTGTTTAGAGTTTCTCATGCAGTTGAAGTACAGTTTATAACTGGAGATGAAGGCATCCAAAGGTCAGATTGGACTGCATGTCCAAGGTGACTTTTTCACTCACACGGCTAACTTTTTAGTTGGGATGTTGGGAAGACATGAGAATTGGCTAGGCATCTTACTCTTCCTCTCTGTGGGCTCTCCACATGGCTGACTTGAGCTTTGTTACTACAAAGAGCTTTCAAGGTGTCAATTCTTGCATGGTGGCTGGCTTCTCTCAGGGAGTATGTGGCCAGAGATCAATGCGGAAGCTAGGTTTACTATAATCTAGCCTTGGATGTTTCTCACTGTTACTTTTACCACATTCTATTTGTCACACATAGCCAGCTCAATTTCAGTGTTGAAGGGGATTATACGAGCTCTTAACAGGTGGTGTGTTTCACTGGAATAATGACTACTGCAAGCTACATGATGGGCCACTGTGGAAAGCATTTTAGGTTGTCACCAAACCTTGAGATCCTGTTAGCAGTACCCTCTGTAGGTCCAGATAAACAAACATTTATGTTTGCTTTTAAAGCTAGTAACTTAACCCTGTCTGCAGAAGGATAATTCTTATTATAGACAAGTGACAAAAACACGAAATATTACATTGTTGGAAATCTGGACAGATAAAATGGAATAGAAAAAATGTGTTGAGGACAAAGAGCAACAACTCACATACATCTACCTAATGTAGAGAACACATGGAAAATGTGGAGACTATTTTGAAAACTAAATTGTTTTGTCTAGTTTAAGTTATGAAATGGAAAGCAGACTTATGAAGCTGATAAATGTATCCTGCAGAAACAAAGAATAAAGTGTTTTCAGCATCAAGATTTATGAACAGTAGGAGTATATACACTTTCAAGTATTCATGGACTTAAAAATATCAGTCATTTCTTAGGATTTTTTTTTTTTGTATTCTCATTCCAAATTGGATTATAGTCTCTAAGGATGCTTGTTAAAGAAAGGGTTTCGAACCCACATTTTAGATTTGTAAAAGAGAACATAGCATGGCTATAAATTTAATTTCTGTCTAAAAGCCTTAATGTCCCTTCTGATCAAATTCAAATCCTAACAAATGTCTGATTGTTGTCTTTACAAATTTGATTTTATTTAAATTTGCATGGATTTTATGAAACAATGTGTTATCTAACAGTTAGCCAAACCATCATCAAGTGTTTATTTACTCATATTATACAGTTGACAGTAAAACCCTCAACATGTAGAAAGCAATATTTGATTGAGTTAACATTTCAAAAAGATAAAACGTTACCCTTATATCAAGATACGTTGGGGTTAGATTTAACTTCCTAAAATAATTTTCCCAGTTGTGTTCATTGTTTAAGTTTCCCTGTGGTTACCTTAATTTAAAGTTTGAAGAATATCCAGGAAAAACAGCTTTTGATAGGTTTAATCAAGAGCACATTCATTTAACGTATATAGTGAAGTTTCAAATATGAGGAAATGGCTGTTAATAGTGGTCAGAACACACCGACAATTTAGGCTTTAAGCTCGCTTCTCTGTTTTTCTGTTGTTGTTGTTTTGTTTTGCTTTTTCAGGAATAAGTCCCTATGACTAGAGTTGGTAGATATCAGAAAAACATCTATCACAAATAAGCACCTGAAATTTTCATTGGGTTCTAAGTGCTTCTTTCTCAGGAAAATTTTTTTTTTTATGAATTGTTTTGGATTGTTTGGACAAAATTTCCATGTCAAATATTTTCACTTTTTTTTCCAGATTTTTAGTTTGCCACTTTGAAGTTGCAGTTGTTTATAAATCAAAAATAATAATAAATTAATTTTCTAGAGTATTTACAGTTTTAGGCTAAAACTCTTTAATTAGAAATCCAAGTGAGCAACGTGCTTGGGACGTATGTTGATTATCATAAAATCATTCAGTCTTTTGCCTTGTAGAATAAACTTTCCAATAAAATTTCCAAAGGTAGCATCAATATAAATGAACAATTTTAAAGCCATTTTAACCTGTTGGATGAAGCAACGATAGATGTGTGTGTTCTATAAGCAACATTTTTGCTCTTTTCAATAACAAAATATGGAAAGACATATTCATGGTTTCCCCTCTGAAATGCTCAGCAAAAATGTGAAAGTTTTTACAATATAGACATATACATATACAGTTTAAGTTAATTACTCCCATGGAAAATAAACTGAGCACTTATTCTGGCTACAGTCAGTGCTAGGCACTAGAGAAGACCAGGCAGGCAACAACTATGATGTGTAAGAAATGAGTAGGGGGAGGAGGAAAATATTCAGTGTAAGGCTGGAAAGGGTATTGAGATAGATTGTGACACCATAATAAGAAATTTGGACTTCATCTTGTAAATAACCATTTCTTTTTTTTTTTTTTTTAATTATCCTTTAAGTTCTAGGGTACATGCGCACAACATGCAGGTTTGTTACATATGTATACATGTGCCATGTTGGTGTGCTGCACCCATTAACTTGTCATTTACATTGGGTATATCTCCTAATGCAATCCCTCCCCCGTCCCTCCACCCCACGACAGGCCCCGGTGTGTGATGTTCCCCACCCTGTGTCCAAGCGTTCTCATTGTTCAATTCCCACCACTTCTAAAGTGACAAGATTAGATATGGGTTTCAGAAAGGTGATTTAAACCTCATTTTGAAAGACAGATCAAAGGAAAGATGTATCTGAGACACAACTTCTTTGAAAGTTCTTGCAAGAGAAAGTCTGTCTCAGGGAAGGAAGAGTAGGAATGGAGAGGTGAAACAGACTTAAGTGGACATAGGAAGCAAGAGAAGGCATTTTGGGTGACACAATATATATTTTTAACTTATTATTATCAGTTACTAGGTGACATTTCTGTATCAGGCACTGTGTTAAGTGTTGATGGGCCTATATGGAAGGGTAAACAACTAACCCTGAGAGAGGCTTTCAGTTACAGGGCTTAGCTGGGTAATTTGCTTCTTTGCTTCTTTAAATTGTTTTGAAAAAACACATGTACAGTTACTTCCCATTCTTCTTTTGGTCTCTTTTTCCACCCGTATTTCGACATATGTTAAAAAGGTGTATCTTTTCCAGTGCCCTCTCCAGCATCACAGTTCATCCCTGATCCGACTATACGTATCAACAACAAAAACACTGTCAACAGTTTGAGTTCACTTCACATGCTCATTAGCCTAAATGTCTTTTTATTTCTGTGAACTGTTTGAACTGTTTTCCTCATTTTCTTAAAATTCTCAACTGCCGGCCGGGCGCGGTGGCTCACGCCTGTAATCCCAGCACTTTGGGAGGCCAAGGCAGGCGGATCATGAGGTCAGGAGATCAAGACCATCTTGGCTAACACGATGAAACCTCATCTTTACTAAAAATTCAAAAAATTCACCTGGTGAGGTGGTGGGTGCCTGTAGTCCCAGCTACTCGGGAGGCTGAGGCAGGAGAATTGCTTGAACCCGGGAGGCGGAGGTTGCAGTGAGCCAAGTTGGCGCCACTGCACTCCAGCCTGGGTGACAGAGCGAGACTCCATCTCAAAAAAAAAAAAAAAAAAAAAATCTCAACTGCCTAACCATCAATATTTGTGTCAGATTTAATTTAGAATTTAAGATCAGAGCAGAACTTTCCTTAAGATAAAGAGAAGTTTATTTCTCTTACTTTACGAATAAGAAAACCTAGAGAGGAAAAGTGATTTGCTCAAGTCTGTAATTAAATACTCTGAGAACATCCCAATTTCTTGATAAAGACGTTAACATTTTTTAGCTTTAAGGTCCTTTTATATGTTACCCATGTTTTGTCTTCTTGATTTTGTTCCTCGTTTATCTTCATTTTAATATATTTTCAGCTATTTTGTTACTCATTTACACATCCCTTCAGCTTGAAAAGCCATCACTGAATTACTTTTTATTTGCCAAGCTTTCTTTCTTTCTTTCTTTCTCATATACCTTATCTTCTTTTCATAGTAATGATGATGATAATGTTAATGGGTTTGGGTCATAATCCTGAAACACAGTCCCAAACAGCATAATCAGGAAATTGAAATCCTAAAATATCAAAATCCCTAAAGTCAGAATTCCTTAAGCCTAAAATATCTAATGTCTAAAATCCTGAAAATTGCATCCCCCCAGAATTAAAATCCTGAATGTTAAAATTCTGAAAACCGAATTCTGGGTAAGGGATTAGTATGTTTTTAGTTGTAGACAAGATCATTGAAACATGTTATTTGTATCACCTGAAGTGTTATTGTCTTTATCTGAAAATTATGGTTTAAGGAGATGAACATGGGTGAAAAGTTGACAAGGAGTGGACTTAGTACTTAATGTTAGATGTCAACTTGGCTGCGTTAAGAAATACGTAGAAAATTGGTAAAGTATTACTTTGAGTGTGTCTGTGAAGGTGTTTCCAGGGGAGATTCGTGAGCGAGTCTGAGTGGACCATGTGGGAAAGATTTGCTGTCAGTGTTGGTGGGCACCATTCAATCAGGAGAGAGCAAATACAGAAGGCGATTTGGTGTCTCTCTGAGAACAGGGACAGACTTTGCTACATTGCCTGTCAGAAATTTGACTCCGCAAAAGTGCATTATTACAACTTTGACTTTGTGGGTAAGCATTCTGTATGTAAAATGTTGAAACTTCCTCAATAAATGAAGAGATGTCCTTTTGTACATGTGCGTTTGTGAAAGGTAAAACTTCTCGAGATCTCAGCTCTATGAATGACTGCACATGGGGTGGTGACCCATTGCGATTTTTGGTCAATCTTGTCAAAAGTCTTAGGTTGTTCACCACAGTATTTCAAGTGACTGCAGTTACACAGCTGAGCACACACAATTACCCACCATAGTTATATGCAATTCTGTATTTCTCTTTTTGACCTATTTCTATATGAATACACCTCATCTGCTTATAACTGGTTTGCTTATGTGACTGTCATTAGTATACTGCAGTGCTTATGCTTGCAAAAAATATATATGTTATTATTGCCTATTGTATCACATAAAGTGGCCTGGGAACTCTTCTGCTGTGTTTTTAGATTTCTCAAATAAACATCCCTTTTAAGTGTAATTTTAATACCTGTTATTTTTTAATACCTGTTATTTTATTTTTTAAAATTTGTTAAAAACTTTTTCATTTTAATTGTGTGGGTACATGGTAGATGTATATATTTATGGGATACATGAGATGTTTTGATACAAGCATGCAGTGCATAAAATCACATTATGGAGAATGGGGTATTCATTCCTTAAAACATTTATCCTTTCTGTTACAAACAATCCAACTATATTCTTTAAGTTATTTTAAAATGTACAAATTCTTATTGACTATATTTATCCTGTTGTGCTATCAAATAGTAGGTCTTATTCTTTCCATTTATTTGAACTTATTAACCATCTCCACCTCACTGCTACCACACCACAATGCTCCCCAGCCTCTGGTAACTGTCTTTCTTCTCCCTATCTCCATGAGTTCAATTGTTTTGATTTTTAGATCCCACAAATAAGTGAGAACATGTGATGTTTGTCTTTCTGTGCCTGGCTTATTTCACTTAGCATAATGACCTCCAGGTCCATACATGTTGTTGAAATTGACTGGATCTCATTCCTTTTTATGGCTGAATAGTACTCCATTGTGTATAAGTATCAGATTTTTCTTTATCTATTCATCTGTTGATGGACACTTAGATTGTTGTTAAATATTGGCTATCGTGAACAATCCTGTGACAAACATGAGAGTGCAGGTATCTCTTCAATATACTGATTACCTTTTTTGGAGGGTATATACCCAGCAGCTGGATGGCTGGATCATATGGTAGCTCTATTTTTAGTTTTCTGAAGAACCTTCAAACTGTTCCCTATAGTGGTTTTATTAATTTACATTCCTACAAACAGTGTACAAGGGTCCCCTGTTTTCCACATGATTGCCAGAATTTCTTATTGCCTGCCTTGGTTATAAGCCATTTTAACTGAGATGAGATGACATCTCATTGCAGTTTTGATTTGTATTTCTCTAATGATTGATGATGTTAAGCACTTTTCATATCTCCATTTGCCATTTGTATGTCTTCTTTTCAGAACTGTCTATTCAGGTCTTTTCCCCATTTTTGATGGGATTATTAGATTTTTTTTCCTATAGAGTTTTTTGAACTCCTTATATATTCTGGGGACTAAACCCTTGTCAGATGAGTAGTTTAGAAATATTTTCTCCCATTCAGTGGGTGGTCTCTTCACTTTGTTCATGATTTCTTTTGCTGTGCAGACTTTTTTTTTTTTTTTTTTTTTAAACTAGATGTGATCCCATTTGTCAATTTTTGCTTTGGTGGCCTGTGCTTGTGGAATATTACCTAGTAATATTTTCCCAGATCAATTACCTGGAGATTTTCCCCAATATTTTCTTGTAGTAGTTTCATGGTTAGAGGTCTTATATTTAAGTCTTTAATCCATTTCAATTTGATTTTTATATATGGTGAGATAAAGGGTTCTAGTTTAATTGTTCTGCATGTGGATATTCAATTTTCCACACATCATTTATACAAGAGACTGCTTTTTCCACAGTGTATATTCTTGACACCTTTGTTGAAAATGAGTTCAGTGTAGGTATATGGATTTGTTTCTGAGTTCTCAATTCTATCCAAGTACTCTGTGGGTCTTTTTTTATACCAGTACCATATCATTTTGGTTACTATAACTCTGTAGTGTAATTTGAAGTTAGGTAATGTGATTCATCCAGTTTTGTTCTTTTTGCTTTGGATAGCTTTGTATATTCTGGGTCTTTTGTGGTTTCATATAAATTTTAGGGTGTTTTTTTTCTATTTCTGTGAAGAATGTCATTCATGTTTTAATAAGAATTGCACTGAACCTCAAGATTGCCTTGGAACATTCGAACAATATTGATTCTTCCAATCCATCAACATAGACTATCTCTCCATTTTGTGTGTGTGTCCTCTTCAATTTATTTAATCACTTTTTAAATTTTTCATCATAGAAATATTTAGCTTCTGAGATTAATTTCTAACTATTTGTTTTCTTTTGGCTACTGTAAATGGGATTCCTTTTTAAATTTCTTTTTCAGATTGTTCACTGTTGGCATATAGAAATGCTACTGATTTTTATATGTTGATTTTGTATCCTGCAACTTTACTGAATTTGTTGATCAGTTCTACTTACCCCTTTATCGTTTTATAGTTTTACAGCTTCTTTGTCTCTTCTTAAAGTTTTTGTCTTGAAATCTATTTTGTCTGATGTAAATATAGCTACTCCTGCTCTGTTTTGTTTTTCATTGTCATGAAATATCATTTTTCATCTCTTTATTTTCCATCTATTTTTGTCCTATAAGTGAAGTGAGTTTCTTTTAGACAACAGACCATTGGGTCTTGTGTTTTAATCCATTTAGCCGCTATATATTTGTATCCATTTAATCTTTTGATTGAAAAATTTAGTCCATTTAGTTTCAATGTTATTTTTGATGAGTAAGGACTTATTCTTAACATTTTATTATTTGTTTTCTGGGTTTTTCTGTGTTCTTCTCTTCTTTCTTTCTTTTATTCCTGTCTTCATTTTACTGGAGGTAATTTTCTCTGTTGATACGGTTATCTTTTTTTTTTTTTAATTATTTTGTATTTGTTATAGATTATTTGGGTTGAGGTTATATGAGGCTTGCAAATACTATTATTTTAGGGTAAAATAGCAAATTGTTGCATAAACAATAAACAAACATTGGCATTAAAAATAAAATAGACAGCAATTAAAAACATTTAAAATCTCTATGGTCTTTTTATCTTCTACTTAGCAAAATATATTTTGTTTATGTTTTATGGTATTCAGCATATTGATATTAAAATATAAATTAAATACAATAAATACAAAGAAATCTCTGGAAGCCAGCTTAGCGTACATACCTGAATGAACAGTATCCATATTTCATACTTCTAAATTATCCATTATGACAGTTAGATGAACACTGGATAGTGTATAAAAATGATAGGTGGTAAATTTTGAGTGGTCATGATATACTGACCTTGAGATAATTACAATAAATTATGGGGACTAAATGAATTATTTATTTTCTAAACTTCCTTTTTTGGCTTGTTGTAGACAATGTTACAATTTGTCCTTTACAACTGACTCCTCCACCTACATTTGTCTTACTTTGTCCAGTTAGAGAGTTTCAGGCTCCCTAAAATGTCCATTTTCATTTCTTTGAATGTATATTTACTTCCATTTTTATCTGCTTCATGATGCATATAATTTTCCATGCTTAATAATTTCACCATGTCAGCAATATCTTCCAAGTTAACAAACACATTTCAAATCATCTTTATTTCACCTTCTAAAGCCTATGCTCTTCTTTAGCGGCACTACAACTCTTCTTTCTATAGATCATTCATATTTTGGAAAATAAGATCATTTTGAAGAGATCACATAAGGACTCAATAATTTGGCTTGCTTATTTCATGTTGAAGACTTGGTGCCAAAACATAGATACAGATTAAGTAATAGTGTCCCTAACTCTTTAGATTTAACTCAGAGGTATGAAATTGAGTGTTAGACACTCACAAGAATATTCTCAATGTTGCTATGTGAATTTGATGAGATTTTCCTCTGACAAAATATCCTGGGAAAACTGTTACATTTTCCAATAATTTCCTCAGGGCAGCTTTATTCAATCCAGCCTCTAGATGCTTAAGCAAATGATTGAAAGCCAAATGAGTACTCATTTTAGAGAACTAAGGGTTATGAAAATTTCCCTGGGATAACCTGCCCATGTCACAGCTACGAAGACTCTGGACACCTATATTAAATGTGTCTGGAGTCTCCTCACAAATTGTGTCTTCTCACTCTTTGTAGTATGATAAAGTCATGCTTCAGCCTTGTTGGTAGTTTCTTATCTTTCTAAGAGGGATTTAATTAGAAAATGTTTTACTTACGTGTGGAGTAGGTGAACATTAATTAGCTAATTTTCATAATTTCCTTCAAAACCATGATTTTTTGCAATGGAATATTCTGTAACATTTTATGTTTATTACTAAGCACAAGATTTAGCCTAGCGTCCGTAAGTAAATGACAGTTTGGACAATTGGGAGTGTTTTCTTCACTATTTTTTTTTTTATATTCTATTGGTTTTCTTTCATAAATCTAGTTCACCTTGCTATCAACTGAATAAATCTGAAAGTAAAGTATTGAAGTAAATGTCAATGTGTCAGTTCTTATGTAGTTATTTTAAAACTCCCAATATTTGTATATTTTCATTTTGTAGGTGCCGTCGAATGTTGATTTGTAAAAGACACCTCCCCACAAGGCATTTGCAAACCATAGCAATGCAGAAATAAGCAATTATATATTTCCCAAAATATAATTTTTTCAAAGGACAAGCAAGGCATTTCACTGTTTCACTCCCAACCAAATTCTACTAGGTATTTATACATAATATTAAAATTATTATTAATAGAATAATATAATTTTATATATATAATTAATAAAATTTAGATCAATAGAATTTTATGTATAGAATTGTGGGGCAGAAAAGTGGAGGTAGTACTAAACTAAACGTATATATTCAGTACTAGAAATTATATTATATATAATTTTCTGACAAATAGTTTTATTTTTATTATTATTATTTTGAGACGAAGTCTTGCTCTGTCGCCCAGACTGGAATGCAGTGGTGCGATCTCGACTCACTGCAACCTCCACCTCCTGGTTTCTAACGATTCTCCTGTCTCAGCCTCCCCAGCAGCTGGGACTACAGGTGGACGCTACCATGCCCGGCTGATTTTTGTATATTTAGTAGAGACAGAGCTTCATTGTGTTGACCATGCTGGTCTCAAATTTTTGACCTCAGGTGATCCACCCACCTCGGCCTCCCAAAGTGCTGGGATAACAGGCGTGAGCTACTGCACCCAGCCCTTCATTTTGTTTTTTAAGTAGTTAAGAGACCAAATTCAAATGCTGGTTGCATATACCAAGCAAAAATATACAAAGACTGTGATGCATATAGTGCTCAGAAATTACTTTGGTACAACTGGGAACTAAAATACAGACACAGTATTCTCTCTATAATGTTATACTATCTCCTTGTTCTCATGACATCAGCACTTTAGAAGACTACTGGTCAGGTATTTTGGAATTTCCCCCAATTTTTGTTTCTCTGCTCTTTTCTCATGATTATACTAAGGAAATAGATTTTGGAGAATAACACAGAGATAAAGTACTCTTCTCATCATATCATTTTGGGGTAAAATAATATCTGCATTACTTATTATTGGTGGTGATAAACTTGACCACTTGACAAGGGCGATATTTTCCAGGCTTCTGCACTGCAAAGTTACTACTTCTCCTGTTCCATTCTCTATTTTCAGAGTCACTAAATCCAGCCCATACTCAGAGGAAAGAGAACTAAACTCCAGGTTTTGGAGGGAGAAGTATCAAATACTTTGTGGACACTTGTTAGGAAAAACACCACTGAAATTAGTAAGTATGTTTGGGAGGATAATTTGAGTCTATTCAAATATACTGTTTCTTTTTAAAGTTGCTTCCAAAATGTTTAGCAGTCATTAATGGTTCTTGCTTGTAACAATTACTACTTTAGTATTCCACTGATTACTTTTTATTCTCGTCATTCTTAACTCCTGTATTATTATATGAAATTCTTCTGGACTAAAGATATGTCTCTTTTCTCATTTATTTATGTATTTGGTCATTTATTAATGAGTATGGAACTGCTAATGTGTATCTACCTTTTTAGCCTATAATCCAAAGCTATCATTATTAATTTTGTTTCTCAAATTATTCCAGATTTGGTCATTGGAGTTGCTTTTTCATGTTGGCTCCTGTGGCCTTCCTCCCTCCCTCCCTCGCTTCCTTCCTTCCTTCTTTCCTTCCTTCCTTCCTTCGTTCCTTGCTTCATTCCCCCTCCCTTCCTTCCTTTCTTCCTTCCTTCCTTTCTTCACTCCTTCCGTTTTGACTTCCTTCCTTCCTTCTTTCCTTCCTTCCTTCCTTCCTTCTTTCCTTCCTTCCTTCCTTCCTTCCTTCCTTCCTTCCTTCCTTCCTTCCTTCCTTCCTTCCCTCCTTCCCTCTCTGCCTCCCTTCATCCCTCTTTCCCTCCCTCCTTCCTTCCCTCCTTCCTTCCTTCCTTCCTTCCTTCCTTCCTTCCTTCCTTCCTTCCTTCCTTCCCTCCTTCCCTCTCTGCCTCCCTTCCATCCTCTTTCCCTCCCTCCTTCCTTCCCTCCTTCCTTCCTTCCTGCCTGCCTTCCTTCCTTCCTTCCTTCCTCGCTTCATTCCTTCATCGCTTCATTCCCCTCCCTTCCTTCCTTTCTTCCTTCCTTTCTTCCTTTCTTTCTTCACTCTTTCCGTTTTGACTGCCTGCCCGCCTGCCTGCCTTCCTTCCCTCCCTCCTTCCTTCCTTCCTTCCTTCCTTCCTTCCTTCCTTCCTTCCTTCCTTCCTTCCTTCCTTCTTTCCTTTCTAAGGCCCTCTGTGTACTCAGCCAGAAAGAATGTGTATGAGTCCATGTATACTAACCCATATATAAATACATGCAACTATAGTTATTTCTGTATTTATATATTCGTATCTACATTAACATAAACATTGATATTTCTCAGCTAGTTATGCCCCACAGGGTTTATTCTTGCCTTCCTTGTTTATTGTATCCAGTCAAAACACTGGTTGTCAAAGTTACTTAGGTTTGTTAATTTTCTTTTCAAACCCTTCTGTGAAGTTATGTTATACATTTATAATACAGTTGGGTTCATTTTTCTTGTCTGCAATCCATCTGGGGATTTCCTCACATCCTGTTTCTGTTTTTTGCAATTTCCATATGGTAAAGTTTATCTTTTGGATTGTACAGTTCTATGAGTTTTGAAAAATGCTTAGTCATGTATCCACCACCGTAGTACCATATAAAACAGCTCCATCTTCCTAAAATGTTCCTGTGTGGCCTCTTTGTAGCCAAGTAATCTTCCTTCCCATAATCCTTTGGCAACTACAGATCTGTTTTTCATTCCTATAGTTTTGCCTTTACCCAAATGCTTTTCAAATATACAATACTTAGCAAAATGTATATTAGATTTAGCCACAGTTGTGTGAATCAACTGTTGGTTCATTTTTCTTGCTAAGTATTATTACATTCTATTGATATATTACAGCTTGTTTACCCATTCACTTGTTGAAGGATTTCTTGGTTCTTCTTTTTGTGATTGCAAAAAAAAAGTGCTATAAACATGTATCTACAAGCTTTTAGTAAATATGAGTTTCCAATTATTTTTGTTAAATATCTAAAAGTGGAATTACTGGATCATATGATAAATGTATGTACACATTTGTAAAAAATTGCCAAACCATTTTCAGAGGTGGCTGAACAATTTTGCATACCATCTAGCAACTAATTAAAGTTGCTGTTAACCTGCATCATTGCCAGAATTTTATCTCGTCAGGTGTGTGTGTGATTGTTTTGTTGCCATTTTAATACTTGTGTAGTACATTGTGGTTTTAACTTGCATTCCCCTAATAACTAATGATGTTGAATATTTTTTTTTCTTATAGTGTCACATATCTATTTTGGGGAAGTATCTTTGTAGACTTAAAAAATTATTAAATGTATTATAATTTATTAATTTTGTTGCTTTTTTCCTTATTGTTGACTTTTGAGTGTTATTTATATATTGTACATGTGAGACTTTATTGGATATGTGATTTTAATTTGCAAATATTTCCTCTTAGTGTGTGTGTTACCTTTTCATTCTCCTTAGTGTCTCTTACAGGACAAAGTATTCAAATATTGATAAAGTTTAATTTAACATTTTTAAAGAATTAGATCATGCTTTGCACTTTATATTTAAGTCTTACTGTTAAACTAAAGATTATGTAGATTGTCTCATGTTTTCTTTTAAAAGTTTTATAGTTTTGTTATACATTATTGTAAATGACATATTTTCAGTTAATTTTTGGATAATGTATCAGGTATATGCTGTGGTTTATTATTTTGCATATGGATTTATAGTTGATACGGCAATATTTGTTGAAAAAAATCCTTTATTGAATTATTGAATCTTTGTAAAAAGCAGCAATAAACTATATTTATATAGGCCTATTTCTCAGCTGTCTATTCTATTCTGTTGATGTATATGCTTATCTTTCTTTTCAATACCACACTGTTTTAATTATTATAGTTTTATAACAAGTCCTGAAGTGGGACAGTGGGAGCCCTTTAGCTTTTTTCTTCTTTTTCTGAATTGTTTTAGCTATTATAGTATACTTGTTTTGCCATATATATTTTAGAATTAGCTTCTGATATCTGAACAAAAGCTTGCTGGGATTATGATAGGAATATCATTAAGTGCAGATAGCAAATGAGAAGAAATGGACATCTTAACAATATTGCATCTTCTAATTCACGAATGAAGAAAACGTCTTTTTCATCTCTATTGATTTAGATATTTAATTTCTTTCACTAGTGTTTTGTAAGTTTAAGTACAGACATTCTTCACATATTGTTTTAAATTTATACCCAAGTATTTAACTTTATTTAGTACTATTGTAACTGATGTCATTTAAAAACTTCAAATTTCAACTATTAATTGCTGTAATATAATAATCTGATTGATTTCTGTATATTTTCCTTGTATTATGAGACCTTGCTAAGTTCACTTATGAGAGCTAAAAACTTTTTGTACATTTTGTATGTTGACTGTCATGTCCTCTGAAACTAGAGGCAGTTTTGTTTCTTACTATATACTCTATATGTCAATTCTTTCTTTATTTTGTCTTATTTTGCAGGCTAAGATCCCCAATGTGATGCTAATAGGAGTAGTGAAAGCAGATATTTGTCTTGACCCTGATATTACAATAGCATTCATTCTTTCACCATTATGTGTAGATGTTAGATGTAGATATATTAAATGTTATTTAATAGGCTGTTCCCCTCTCATTGCATTTAACTTTAAGTGAAAACTTAATCTGTGTAAACTTTCATCTTCTGCTCAAACTAAATAATTTTCTGTTTAATTTGCTATGCTTATACTTGTGTAGTACACTGTGGTTTTAATTTGCATTTCCCTAATAACTGATGGTGTTGAGCATTTTTTTCATATGTTTTCACATATCTCTATTTATTAAGTAGAATAACATAATCTACTTAATAAAAAGCATCTGATAAAAACTGTAGCACCAGTAAGGAATACAACTCTTTATATGCAGTTTCTGTTTAGGAAGTTATGATTTAGGGTTAAGGCCTTAAGATATACCATCTCACGCCAGTTAGAATGGCGATCATTAAAAAGTCAAGAAACAACAGATGCTGGAGAGCATGTGGAGAAATAGGAACACTTTTACACTGTTGGTGGGAGTGTAAATTAGTTCAACCATTGTGAAAGACAGTGTGGCAACTCCTCAAGGATCTAGAACTAGAAACACAATTTGACCCAGCAATCCCATTACTGGGTATATACCCAAAGGATTATAAATCATTCTACTATAAAGACACATGTACATGCATGTATATTGCAGCACTGTTCACAATAGCAAAGTCTTGAAATCAACCCAAATGCCCATTAGTGATAGACTGGATAAAGAAAATGTGGCACATATACACCATGGAATACTATGCAGCCATAAAAAAGGATGAGTTCATGTCCTTTGCAGGGACATGGATAAAACTGGAAACCATCATTCTCAGCAAAGTAACACAAGAAGAGAAAACCAAACACCATATGTTCTCACTCATAAGTGGGAATTGAACGATGAGATCATGGACACAGGAAGGAGAACATCACACACTGGGGCCTGTCGGGGGGTTGGGGACTGGGGGACAGATAGCATTAGGAGAAATATCTAATGTAGATGACGAGTTAATGGGTGCAGCAAACCAACATAGTACGTGTATACCTATGTTTCAAACCCGCATGTTGTGCACATGTACCCCAGAGCTTAAAATATAATACTAAAAAATAAAAAATAAAAGATATACCATCTCCTACAATTTATTCAGAACTTTTAGTGGGAGTACACATTGCTTCCTACACATTTTATTTATGTATTTATTTATCTTTCCTATGTGTAGTTTTCTGTTTTTTAAATATAACTGGTTAAAATTGTCAAGTATTGATATTTGATCAGAGAATCTAGAAGTAGAGATGAAAAAGAACTATTGAGTCTCATTCTACTGTGGAGATGCATTGACCACCCAACAAACTGTGTTTCATCAACCTAAAGTTATAGTTGGGTCCATTAGTCCCTGCAGAAAGAATGCCAGAGGGGCTTTTCTTATTTAGAAAAAAAATATATTTTTTTCACATGTGTTACTATTTCATAATATCATGATTTTGCATTTCAGAGGTAAATTGAAAAGAAAGATAAATTCTTTAGCAAATGTTTATTTTCAGGATAATTTTTTTTAAATATATTTCATCGTAAAGAAGTCATTAAGACTATCACAGAAAGTTTCAACTTCTCTATTACATGAATTTATTATTACTTGGGGTTTAGAAAAATCTCCAACAGAACAATCTCTGCAGGCAGGTTTGTAAGAAACTAATGAATAGAAATGCATGAAGCCAATAAATGGAAGTAAGGGTAGGTCAGAGATGTTTGTGAGAGAAATGACATTTAGAATGAGCTGAAGTAGACAGAACCTTTTAGTTATCTCAAGGTCAATTGATCTTTATGAAATGTTTGCTATGTGAAACTTTATTTGAAAATACAGTTCTCCAATCACAAGAAGGAATAACTTTAGGTTTAGGCTAAGTGGCTGAGTTATAAGACCAAGTGTACCAATGGCAAATAAATAAATCTGCAGTTCTAGAATGTGGTCAGATCAGTTTACCATATGTATCTACATAGTTTGACAGACTACAGATGCATCTCCTGGTGGAAACCTTTTACCTGAATCCAGACAGACAATACGAAGCAGATACATGCATTGTATAGTCAGTTTACCACAGGACCACTGACTAGACGTTGATCAAGACCATTTCTTTCTGCTTGCCTGTGACTTCATAATAGTCACACAACTTAACAAATTCATATGTTATAATACTCAAATATACAAAGTGGAATGGCAAGTTCAATTATTTTCTTATTATCCATAGGATTTGAAAGCATTCAAGATACTTTATGTGTTACTACTCTATAAGTTAACAATGGCACTAGTGAAATGTATATGGCCAATTAGAGAGCTATATCCATTTACATGAAAGCATATCCTCACTGTTCTGTATGTAACAAGGCTATGATGTGAATAAAGATGCTTTCAGAATGCCTGAAATGCCTCCCAGCTCTCTTCTCTTTCATGCTTAATACCACAACCTTTTTCCCAGTTAACAACTCAATGTTAAATGTGTATTATATGTATATACATACATAATGTTCTCATTTGGTAAAAGCATTATATTTTCTTTTCTTTTTAACTAGCACAAAACAACCATGTATAATCTTAAAATCCTACTTGTTACACCTCTATTTAATTTTATAACTTTTTTCTGTAGGAAAAGGCATTTTTTTTTTTTTGAAAAATAAGACATATGATGGTAGACAGTAAATTGCTTTAGCCTAGAAAACAAAACTAAAATGATGAATTTCTAAAGGATTTTTTAGAACTGTATGAAATTTGGTTTCATACAAGAAACTGTCTTTGAATCAAAAGATCAAAAAAATCTTCCATGGGAGATATAATCAGTGCACTGACCGCTTTGATATATAGCAACTGAATTATTAGTCTATCAGATGAACTAAATGTGTAAGCATTACTACCTTTGTAATACAATGGTAAAAATCTAGTTTATGCTCATTAGAGAAATGCAAGTCAAAAGCACAATGAGATACTATCTCACACCAGTTAGAATGGAGATGATTAAAAAGTCAGGAAACAACAGACGCTGGAGAGAATGTGGAGAAATAGGAACACTTTTACACTGTTGGTGGGAGTGTAAATTAGTTCAACCATTGTGGAAGACAGTGTGGCAATTCCTCATGGATCTAGAACCAGAAATACCACTTGACCCAGTAATCCCATTACTGGGGATACACCCAAAGGATTAAAAATCATTCCACTATAAAGACACATGCACATGTATGTTCATTTCAGCACTATTTACAATAGCAAAGACTTAGAACCAACCCAAATGCCCATCAATGTTAAACTGGATAAAGAAAATGTGGCACATATACACCATGGAATACTACGCAGCCCTAAAAAAGGATGAGTTTATGTCCTCATGATGAAGCATGGATGAAGCTGGAAACCATGATTCTCAGCAAAGTGACACAGGAACAGAAAACCAAACACCTCATGTTCTCGCTCACAAGTGGGAGTTGAACAATCAGAACACATGGACACAGGGAGGGGAAAATCACACACCAGGCCTGTCGGTGGGTGGGGGTCTAGGGGAGGGAGAGCATTAAGAGGAACACCTAATATAGATAATGGGTTGATGGATGCAGCAAACTACCAAGGCACGTGTATACCTATGTAACAAACCTGCATGTTCTGCACGTGTATCCCAGAACTTAAAGTAAAATTTAAAAAAAAAAAAACCTGTTTATATTGGACAGATTAAAGATCTATTTTTATAAATATGCAGCTTAAATTAACTTATTTAGTCTTAGTTAATAAAAATTTTTATAGATTTCTTTTAAAACTACATTTAATTTTGTCTTTATAAAAATAAAATTAACCACAAATTTAAAAATATTATGTTATTAAAACATATAATTCATAAATGTGTGTTTCTTTAATGACATTTTAATGCCATTGTAGCTGAGAATATGCCTTGTGAAACACACACAAAGAGACTCACAAACTAAGAAAAAGAAATTAGAAGACAGCAATATTATACATCAGTTATTACACTCTGAAGAAATCATGAGAATAAAATTATTTGTCTCAGCAATTCCCTTAAATTGCTTTTGCTTTTTAATTTCTTTAATGAAACTATTAAAAATACCATTTGGATTTTCTCAACAACATCAGGGATAGAAACAATATATTTGATATTCTGGAAAGAGAGAAATACAGTGAACATTTTTATTTTTATGTACATTATTTTTTAATGTAAATTTCAGTAATTATAGGATGGGAAAATTTGAAGATATAAGGTATTGATTTCCAAAAAATAAATGGTCAAGATAAAGAACAGAACACAAATGGATTTCTAAACTCTAGGTTTATTATATTGCCCAGAGATTATTAATTAAGGCCTAAAGCTGAAGTAAACAGTGGTGCTAAATATCTCACATTCTAAAGCGATGATTTTCATAACTTTATTGTGTGCCAGAGTCATCTTTAGGGATTGCCAAAATACACATTACTTGGCCCCACCTCCAGGTTCTAATTCAGTACATCTGAAGAGAAGCCTGAGAGTTGGCATTTCCCAGAAGTTTACAAGTTATGTTAATAATGCTGCTCCAGAACCACACTTTAAGAACCGCTGTTGTAAAGAGAACTGATATTCTATGCTAAATACATTTCTCTGGACTTAAGAATTGACAAAGCCTGCTATACTACCACTTGCCATTGACTCCAAATTCTGTCTTCTCGATTTGTATAAGAAAAATTAGAACAGGAGAAATAAACAGTTGCCAGATTCAATAGCTTTTAAGAAGTGTCAAGGTGACTGTGAAAGCCAATTCTGTTCTTATTCTGGCTATAGGTCCATCTAAGAACTCACACAACCCAGCCAGCATTTTCATGCCTACCAAACACAGGTTATTAATGATTGATGTTAGACACGAAAGTAGTGACAATCCACAGATAAATGACTACAATAGTACTGATAGCTCTTCCATTTCCTTCCATCCTTCATATTTCTGCACACTGGAGAAACTTAGTCTTACTAAGGGAAAGGTTGCCTCGGGTCCAGATAGCAGTTCAAGCTTGCAATTTCAGGGTGGTGGGGAGGAGATGAGATTAAAGTGTGGCATTCACAAGACTTTGAACCTGTTACCTGCTCTGTAAAATGGAGATAATTATAAATTATATGGCAATTGAAAAAGGTTAAATGAGATAATTCACATAAATTACTTGACATGCAGTTGGCACTCAATGAATGTTAACTCTTTATTAGCTATATGTGATGAGACGTCATAAACAATTTCCAGATCATGTGTTAACATGTTGAAATTATTGTTCAGTGAAACAGTGTAACATACTCAATAACACCATTCTGAAATTAAATATCCTGGGTTCAAATCTTGTTTCCACAATTTATAGCTGTGCCATTCCACCTTTTTTAGGGTTCAGGGTTTTATCAGCATATTAAGGATACTAGTTCTTACCTCATAGGGCTACTGTGAAAATTAAATGTAATAATCTTGGTAGATGTTTTAGCATAGCACCCACTGTATAGTTAGTGCTAATAAATGCTGGCCTTTAGCAGTGTAATGTTAGAAAGATGGTGGCAGAGGCATCTGGTAGATGAACGGGGACAGACTCTAAGACTCTGTTTAGGAATAGTCACTAAAAGCCTTGACAATAGCAGTAAAAATTAAAACGAAGATAAAGTGCCAGATTCATGAGAAGTTACAAAAGATGAATTAGTAAAACTTTGTACTTGATTGTAATACAAAAGTTATTTAAAAATAATTTTTAGGCAAGTAAACAGGGTAAAGGTTTTTGGTAAAAACTAACAGAAAAGTGGCTTAAAAAGCCAAGCCAGCAAGCTTTAATATACAAATGCTAACAAATAGTCACTGGGTCTATCCAACATGCCGATTCCGACCGTCTTTTCCTTGTCACCACCTGTGTCAAGTGTCATGGCCACCTCCAAATAACACCATGTGCTCAAAACATCATGGCAACCTATATTTGCATATGAAAAAGTTAAGGTGGAAGGGCCAGGTTTTTCGTGGGCTATGAAAATAACACACCTGGTCAAACCAATCCCCTGGCCCATATGTAAACCAGACACTGCCTCCTCCAGCCTCCCAATAAAGCCAACAAATTTTCCACCACAGATGACGTTCCTTTTTGTACCAAGCCCTCCTTTCCCCATCTCTATATGAAGAAGATGTTTTCTCCTTTCTTATTTCTGGCCTATTAAATTTTTTGCTCCTTAAAATCACTCCACATATATCTGTGTTGTTAATCCTATCGGCTCAAAACCAAAAACCCTGGTGTTCTTCCAGTCTTCAAAGCCACATCAATTGGATATAGAGAATAAAGGAGAATAAATAGCAAAATATGATTCTAAGATTTTGACTTAGTTTAACTTGAGCATGGTGTTGACAAAAGTAGTAGATTAAGGTATGATAATTTTGTATAAGTGTATGTGTGTGTGTGTGTGTGTGTGTCCATCCATGACTGTGTTTATAAAGGAAGTATAATGAACTTAGTTTGTTACGCGAAAGTCTGAGGCAACTTTTCCAAATTGAAGTGAAGTAACTAATGCTTTTAGTTCTGACTCATGCTTCTCAAGACATCTGCATAGACATAATGGTTGAAGTGGTGAAGTAGCTGCCAAATGTATAGTTTGCTGTATACAAATATTTAAGTATATATGAATTCAAACACACCTGCAGAAATTCCTGAAATGAATGCTGTTCCTATTTGTTCTAGATTTTTTATTACCCGTGTTGAAGTTTTTTTGTTTTTTTTTTTGTTTGTTTTTTGGCCTTTGGCAGATGCCCCGGATCCAGATTTTTTTTTTTTTTCCTGCACCTCCACCTCCATTAAAATGCATAAAACCAAAGTTTTAGTCACTCAGTGCTTAGATGCCAATTTGTCATTTAACAAACAAACTCATGCTGTGATAGCTCCCTGGTTACTATTTGGATTTTAACAAGTACAGCACATCCCAGAAATTATACCCTTTAACCCTGCAACGCTAATTCAATGAAATTTCAGACGTTACTGCAGACAAATTAGAATAAGGGATAAATTTGATCAAAATAATTTATTATCTATCAAATTATACCTAGCGACAGCTATTTATTCAACCTACTTTAACATGGTGACCAGGAAGAATATCTAATATATTTCATATAGTTAAATAACCAATTGCACTTCAGTCTGCTCACCTGTGAAAGGCAGGTAACATTAGTGTCTATATCATAACTTTGCTGTAAAGGTGAAGTGAAGTAATACAAACAAAAAGGTTAGTGCCTTAAACAAGGTAAGTACTTGACACATATCAACTATGATTTTGTACAGGATGGGGATATTGTTAAAAAGTGTATGTGAAAAGAAAAAGCATGCCTCAAAGTAAAATCACATTAAATAGTAGAACATTTCATTTTATGCGTGATGAGTTGACAAGCTAATATAGAAAAAGACCTTACCTAGTTTGATTTTTATATAAGCTCAAAGTTATTCCAAAATTGTGTAATTTTTGTTTTTTGCTATGTAATCCTTAAAAAGTAGTTTAAATAAAACATACCGGCTTTTTAGTAGATGATGCAAAAATTGAATGCAAGGTAGATTTTCAGTTAGGAGAGCTTCAGATATGCAGCCTACTAATTTATGTTTGTATATTTTTACCTGTCTTTTTCTTATTTTTTGGTTCAAATATGTTTCCAGTGTACATAACAGGGTGTCTATTCTGTACCTCATAAATAAAAGACTGCCACAAATAATTAAGTCTACATTTTAGAGTTAATTTCCCATTTCAAGTATATATGGTCAGCTGTTGGTGGTGACATTTGTCTCATTTTACGAAATGAAAAAGCAAATTGAAGCAATTTTATGAAAACTTTTAGTCCCTTTAAAATATTTCTAATAACTTGATACTACTAAGAGTATGGAATTATGAAACAACCTTTTTTTTCCTTCAGATAATTGTGTTCACATCTGACTAGACAGATGGAACAGACACGTGTGGGGGTAGGATCAGAATTTTTGAAGTGAGACCGCCACGTAGTCATGGTTTTGGCTTTGTATATTTGACTCCAAGACATGAACTTCTTATATCTCTGATTAATGGAGATTTTCTTCAGTCTCTTAATTCCCCAAATGAGTAGCTCAAAATTTATTTCTCTTTTGATTCAGGATTTAATTGCAATTGAAGAAAATGCATAGATGAAGAGGCTATGATGTAAAAGGTAAAATATTTATGTCCATTTCTTTATCGTAGTATTTAAATACTACTTATTCCAAATAAGAAAGCTAAAAATACATAATTAAGAAAATCTGATCTCTCTGGAAACTATTCTGGCATTCCTCACTTACCATCTACTAAAATTAATCTTTGGAATTAGAGGGAGCGCAAAATTACTTAGGATGGCTATCAAAAAAAGATGATATTTCCATAACATAGTTTTTATGTTTAATGCATTTGATATTCCTAAAATCATTCAGAATATTGAACAATCTAATATCTTTGATAAATCTAATATTGATAAATCAGACAGATGGGCAATCTAAGTATATTAAGCTTTAACCATTCAGAATAACAATTGCCATTTTTAACTACTTTTTATGGATTACATAGCAAAAAATAGAAACTATGCAAATTTAGAATAACTTTGAGCCAATACAAAAATCAAACTAGTTAAGATCTTTTCCTATATTAACATGTCAGCTCATCATGCATAAAATGAAATGTTCTACTATTTAATATGATTTTACTCTGGGGCATGCTATTTTCTTTTCACATACACTTTTTAACAACAACCCCATCTTGTACAAAATCATAGTTGATAAGTGTCAAGTACTTACCTTGTTTAAGGCACTAACCTTTTTGTATGTACCACCTCACTTCACCTTCACAGCCACGTTATGATATGGACACTAATGTTATCTGCATTTCACAGGTGAGCAAATTGAAGCGCAAAGAGGTTAAGCAATTTAACTAACATGTAGTTGTATATATAAAGGAGTGTTTTGAAAGGTTAATCTGCAAGTGAGTTGTTTGGCAGATTAAGATACATATTTAAATTAGAGATTAGTCTTTTGGTGCAAATGAATTTGCTTTTTTGTGTGTTCAGGGGGTACATCTCCTATCTTTCCCACTTTTTCAACATCTGAATTTTACAAATACTGCCGATATCACTGTATTTAAAGATTGGAATCACTTTTTAAATTTATTTGTTTTATAGACTAAATATTTCTTTTCCCCAGACTCCTTATCAGTCCTACTCTTCCAGAGAAATTGACTTTCTATATCTGTTTCTTATACTGGTAAACGTTAATCTCTTTGTAAATGATAACATGCCTGAAATATTCAATTGACTTCACCGTGACTCAATTATTTGTTTTCAATAATAAGAGCTTTGTTTTTGAACATATAGCCATCAGAAAGAGTTGTTTCTTTATTTGGAGCCCGTAGCTTGTTTGTATGCTATGTATTAATTGTAGTGCTTTATATGGTACAAAGACACAGTTTCTTCAGAATATATTTTTCTATGATGATGCAAATATCGTTTTGTTCTGGAGAAAAGGAAGCAACTGGCATGCTCACAAGGATTCTCAATTCAAGTTAGATAACCCATAATCCATTTTGTGTGTGGCAAGTTTACGAAAGTTGACAAACCGTAGTTACCAAAGGCTTCATTCAAGAGAACTTCTACTCAAGTGTGGAAAGCACTAATCATACTAGGAGGAGAATCCCTCAGAGTAGAAACAACTGAAAAGTTCACTTAAAGCTTTTCATCTTCTGAGAACAGACTCTCAGGAAGAGTATTTCTTTCTATTGCTTTAGCAATCTCTCAGCAAATTTAACACCCTAAAATAGATTTTATATCTTTAAAAGTCACCTTTAATTATCTAAGAAAGACTATTGAAATGTACACATTTTTCATTGTAAGTGTCTTCTGAGGGGAAAAAAATGGCAAGAGCTTTTCGTAAAAGTAGGGGCTTCAGACTCATTACACCTGATACTTTTCTACTTTCCTGTTTTAACCATAAACACAAAACACAGCATCTATATCCACATCATGGTTATAAACAAGTGTCATCTTTGCTACTAATGTTTTTGATGTTTTAGATGATTTAACCCAACTTGCTTGATTGGACCTTTAGACACAATTTATTTGGGCAGAATGAGTATTTAAGACATCAAAAATTATTTACTGTATCATATTACTCGTTGTCTCTTACTCCCTTTCCTTTTGTCATATTTCTGCTTCCTCCAATTTTGGTTTTATATTTTATACGAACTGATTAATAGTTGCACACTCTGGTGCAAAATGTTATCCAGAAATGCTGCTGGTTCCTCTGGCAAAAACTTCAAAACATCGCCCCTTTATATTTAGCGATTACAACATACATATTTATAAATGGCCCAGACTGACCTCTGCCTCTGCATGCTGGAATTTCTGCACAGAGTCTCTGCTTATGGAGACTAGGAAAGTGGGTGATTGGCAGGACTTCTCTCTGTGATTGCATTAGCATGGCCCCATTGCCATTTGCGAGTTTTACAAGCAGACCTAAGCTGAAAAAGGAATACAAGTTTGATAGAATAAATAATTGTCCAGAAGTGAGTTCTCATAGATACGGGGCATACTCACAGTATTTTATGAACTTTTGATTGTTCTATGATCATTCTACAAATGTAATGAATTTTAGAATCTGAAAATAGAATACTGCCAATGTTGTCACTTTTATTCTTGTTTCCTGGGAACCTTTTAATCTTTAGGCCTCCCAAATCTCTAGCATTGCTCACGCAAGCTACTTGAATTGTCTTAATAATTCTCATATACAAACTTACAATAATTGAATCTCTTTTTTAGTGTAAGCGTGATAAATTCTCCTCTTTATACATTCTACCTTTAGATGATAGGCAGGTAAGTTTTGGCATTGGTGACTTATACACCATGAAAATGATCACCGTGTCTGGGAATTTGTTCATTTAAAAACCAATTTGAGGAACAATTAGCTTTCTATTTTACTGCTCTTAACAACGAATTAAATTTATGATTATATTTTTTATATTCAAAAATTTTGATCTGCTTAAAATATTTAAAATTTTGCTTTCTAAAAAATGTAATTAAAAAAACTATAATGCTATCTTTAACATTTTGTCAATTGTTCATATTTAGACTCAATCATAAGTGGAAATAATGTCTTTGTAACTTTTTTAGCCAGCAAAAAGTTTGGATTCATAATTATTTTTAGGCATATCTGGTGCTGTCAGTTTAAATGCCAAATACCAGATTACTGCAGCGGAAATGAACAAAAGCAATCATTGACAACTTTGGTGAGAGGTCCTTCTCCCTCATAGCAAACACCTGCTGCTGTCTCTAAATGTCATCTTTTTCTCCGTTTAGGCCACCTACTGTGCTTCCCAAATGACACCTCTTCCTCAGCAGTCAGCCACCTGCAGCTTGTACCAACTGGCTCTTTTACGTTGTTCTCCTCCTCAGAGAAGCTACTTGCTGGGAAAAAAAAAAAAACGGAGGGCGTACTTTTTTGGCTAGTGCATTCCCTGCTTGGGTAAAGATGTAACTGCTGGCATTTAGTCACTGCATAATATTTTTATACTCAATGAATTAACTGTTTTGTCAAAAATAATGCTTATTGGTATAGCTAATACTTCATTTTAATAGAGAAATTCCACGTTTTGTTTAGCAACTTTTCAAAATAAACTTTTCTGTTTGGCCAAGAAACAAAATTCTATGCATTGGAATTTCATGAGTATTTAGATGTAGTTTGGAAACAGAAGACACCAGTATTGATATTACATTTATTCAGAATTAGGTTTCAACAGAAACTTTAGTTAAATTTCTAGTTTAATTCACAGATGAAAATGTTCATTCAGTTAGACTGAGAAAAGCAAAGAGTTGACTCAACAAAGAGATTTATCTAATTAAATTCTGGGGGAAGTATGCTAGAGCTTTGCTTGTATTTCTAGATTCGTAATACAATGCCACATATGTATTATATTAATGTAACTTACAGTTTTTTAAACTCAATTAAATAGCTAAGTATATTTGCTTATCAAGTAGTGAATGAACTACTCAGAGGAAGACACACTTCGGTAGTTATTTTACCTCCTTTGTCCTGTTGTTAGTAGTGATGAATCTGTACAAGTCTGCAGCAACTCGATTCTTGCCTCCTTGGAGAAAATAATTTGGCTGAGGTGCATAAAGCAGAAAGAGAGGCTGAGGCAAGTTTTAGAGCAGGAGTGAAAGTTTATTTTAAAAGTTTTAGAGCAGGAACAAAAGGAAGGAAAGTACATTTGGAAAAGGGCCAAGGCCAAGCTGGCGACTTGATAGATCAAAGAGTCTCATCTGACCCTGGACCTGGTGGGTTTTTGTTGTTGTTGTTGTTTGTTTTTTTGGAGTCTCGCTCTGTCGCCCAGGCTGGAGTGCAGTGACGCAATCTCAGCTCACTGCAAGCTCCGCCTCCCGGGTTCAAGCAATTCTGCCTCAGCCTCCCGAGTAACTGGGACTACAGGCGTACGACACCACGCCCGGCTACTTGTGTGTGTGTGTGTGTGTGTGTGTGTGTGTGTGTGAGTGTGTGTATATATATTATATATATACACACACATACATACATATATTATACATACACATATATGTATATAAATATATATTTATATAATATATTAATATATATAATATATTATTATATATTATAATAATATATATTTATATACATATATGTATATGTATATTAATATATATTTATATACGTATATACATACATATACATATATTTTATATATGTATATAAAATATATATTTTATAATATATATTATATACATCTATGTCTATAACATATATACATATATGTGTGTGCATGTGTGTGTACATATATTTATATATAAATATATATTTTTTATATATAAATATATATATATTTTTTAGTAGAGACGGCGTTTCACCGTGTTGCCCAGGCCGGTCTAGAACTCCTGAGCTCAGGCAATGCGCCGGCCTCACAAAGTGCTAGGATTACGGGCGTGAGCACCGCGCCCGGCAGACTTGGTGTTTTTGTACATCGGCATGCTTCCAAGGTTTCCGATTCTTCTCCCTTGATTTTTCCAGCATGTGGTCTGTCCACATGCACAGCAGCCTGCCAGCACTCGGGAGGGGCTGCATGCGCAGTGTGTTTACTGAAGCTGTGCAGATGCTCATTTCAGGTGTTTTTTCCTCACCAGTCGAATGTTCCTAGAGGAAGGTCATATGCCAGTTAAACTCTGCCATTTTGCGTCTTAGTGCTGTGCTTGAGCTCACTTGCACAACTCCCGAGATTTTATCAGGAGGTTGCTGATAGCAGTTTCAGGTGTTTTCTGTTAGGAGCCCGCCTTTCCTTGGCGCCGGCTGTGACCAATTATTATTTTAGAGAGACAGTTTAACAACTGCCTGACCATTATCTAATGGTTGACTGACATTCCTGGAGGGCCCTCTTCTGTCCTGCTTATGTCTGTCTGTCTACCTATTTTAATACTGTGCATAACATTTTAAAACAGATAAAGATGTTATGCATATATATATATATATTTAACTTAATAAAGTGATGGAACATAAGAGCTATTTAATAATTCTTTTCTCAAGGTACTTACTGTTCTGTTAACAATTCTGGTTCTTTTCTAGAACTCGGGGCTGTTAAAGAAATTTATTAGTTATTTTAAGATTAAAATATTAATATAGATTTTATACTCCTTACCAGTTATTTGATTTCATGCTGAGCATTATCAATCCAAGCCACACGTTAATACACGCTCTGGAGGTTGTGGGTCAAAAGATGAACAGATCTAAAACAATTATCTAGGCCCCAAGGTATTCTATACGTCTGCTTAGATAATGTACAGAGACATTCCAGCTGGATGAATTAGTTCTAACGTCTTCTTTGAGCATTTAAATTTACTTGGCAATGACACAATCCTCTGTTGAGTTTTCCCAGAGTGGTCATGGGCCAGAACAAGGTCCCACGTTTCCCTACCGCTAGATTAATTCTGCAATTTAGGATTTCCCATGAACTGCTCATGGCATTAAGAGTTTGTCCTTAGGATGGTTAGAAAGCCTTAGTCTGTTTTAAGTGGCTCCTCCCTTGAGATTTATTGGGGTCTTAAGCTAAAAGTTCAGTGGAACATATCAACTATGAAGTAGACTATAGCATTTAACAGTGTACAGCAGTTATATAGTAGACAAAATGTTTTATCATCTGCATAGTGAAAGAGTACACCAGAATATATATATATTTATATATTTTGTTTGTTTGTTTGTTTGTTTTGAGATAGAGTCTCACTCTGTTGCCCAGGCTGGAGTGCAGTGGGCCAATCTCGGCTCACTGCAACCTCTGCCTCCCAGGTTCAAGCGATCCTCCTGCCTCAGCCTCTCGAGTAGCTGGGATTACAGGCACACACCACCACACCTGGATAATTTTTGTATTTTTAGTAGAGACGGTGTTTCACCGTGTTGGCCAGGCTGGTCTTGAACTACTGACCTCGTGATCCACCCACCTCAGCCTCCCAAAGTGCTTGGATTACAGGCGTGAGCCACCGTGCCTGCCTAATTTTTGTATTTTTAGTGGAGACAGGGTTTGCCATATTGGCCAGGCTGGTCTTGAACTCCTGACCTTAGGTGATCCGCCCACCTTGGCCTCCCAAAGTGCTGGGATTACAGGAGTGAGACACCTTGCCCAGCCTCAGAATACTTTTTATCTACAGGTTATACAGAAAAATCTGGGGACTCCAGTGTTTTATTTGCCTCATTAATCTAGTTTTCAACCTAATATAATGATATTGTTAAAAAAAAAAAAAAAAAAAAAAAAACCTTGGAATTAATCTGTAAGAAAATTGTAAGGCTCCAGGTATACTGTGGATTTAATGATTAAAATCTTTGGTTGGAAACTTGTCACAGGATTCATTTTATGATGAAAGAAGACACTGAAATTCTGTTTCGACTTTGAGTATAGGGAGTCATGAAAAATGTGTCTGTAAAGGGTGATTAGACACTGGAATGGGGTTCCAAAGGTGACTTCTGAATATTCTTTTCTGTATGCCTATCAAACTAGAACAGATGGCAGGCATCTATCTAGATGGCTTATACACAGAACTGTCTTAATAGTCTTATGTTGAACCCATAGATAATACTACAGTGTCAGTGTAATTGCATAAAATTAAAAATAAGAAAAATGACAGGTAGAACTGATAATACATATAGGTAGCTAGTTGCAATGAATAGAAAAAAGTGTTTTTTTTAATATATTAAGAAGTATCTGTCCTTCAAATTTTTAGGAAAAGCCCCTGGGATCCATTGAAATACAAAGTTTGAAGCATGCTTTCCTGTACACAGTTCCTTTGGAGGAAGTGGAAATTAATTTTCTAACCATAGCCAAATTTGAGTGAGTTTGCAGATGAGTTGTCTCCAGGCTACCTGTGGATGAAATGATTTTCAGAACTTCTTAAAAATGTATTTCAGTAATATACCACCGTGGAAACTAGTAATAACAGTAACTTATCTTAATCCTCTAACATCAGAATTCCATTGAGCCTGTGTTCTTTGCTATCCTTTGCTTACTTCTAAGCTGGAGTCACCAATATAACAATACCATTTTGTTTTTCATGATGGAAAAATTTTAAAGTTTTCTATTTTTTTCAAAAATATACTTTCTAATGTCCATCAATGGAAAAAAACTTTCAAAATTTTTATTTTTCTAATGAAATAACCTTCTTCTTTCTTGTCAGAAGTTAATGATTAATAGTGTTGCAGCTTATTGCATCTTGATTATGATTTGTAGGTTGAGCTTTCAGAGTCCTGCACAGATATCAAGATATATGGCACAATAAAGAAAATGTTCATTTCTCTGTTTCGTCAATTTGGCATATCTCCCTTTATTTATAAAATTCAATTACTATTGAAGCCATGAAGGAATTTTTCTACAATTATATGAGCATGACATTTTATTTCAGATCAGTAACTACTTAATTAGTAACCCAAACATTGCTAAGTGCTGTGATACAAAATTTTGGAGGGTACAAAGATAATCTTATAAATGCTGTGTTGTTTCATAATTTGTTTTGAACCCAGTGGAAAATAATAATCATGCAAATAATATGTTCATTTTGAGTATAGTATTAAATAGCTATACGACAACAGGAAAAAGAGGACAATGAATCTACAGATGTTTCCAGTGTTAAGATTACAATAATACAGATTTGTTAACGTGAATGGATGTTAAATTTTATTGAAAGCTTTTTCTGCATCCAGTGAGCACAGGCAGATATTTCAAGACAAAGACACAAAAACAATTGCAACGAAAGCAAAAATTGACATATGTGATCTAATTAAGCTAAAATCATTCTGCACAGCAGAAGAAGCTATCAACAGAGTAAACAGACAACCTACAGAATGGGAGAAAATTTTTGCAAACTATGCATCCAACAAAGGTCTAATATCCAGCATCTATAAGAAACTTAAAGAAATTTACAAGAATAAAAAACAACCCCATTAAAAAGTGGACAAAGGAAACGAACAGACACCTCTCTAAATAAGACATACATGGGGCCAACAATAATATGACAAAAAACTCATCATCACTGATCATTAGAGAAATGCAAATAAAAACCATCTCACACTAGTCAGAATGGCTATTATTAAAAAGTAAAATAACAGATGCTGGTGAGGTTACACAGAAAAAGGAAAAAAGGAATGTTTATACACTTTTGGTGGTAGTGTAAATTAGTTCAACCACTGTGGAAGACAGTGTGGCAATTCTCAAAGACTTAAAGACAGAAATACCACACTATCCAGCAATCCCATTACTGGGTATATACCTAAAGGAATACAAACCATTCTATTATACAGACACATGCATGCTTATGTTCATTGCAGCACTATTCACAATAGCAAATACATGGAATCAACCTAAATGCCCATCAATGAAAGACTGGGTAAAGAAAATGTGGTACATATACACCACGGAATATTATGCAGCCATAAAAAGTAAGATTATGTTGTTTACAGAGACATGGTTGGAGCAGGAGGCCATTATCCTTAGCAAACTCACAGAGGAACAGAAAACCAAATTCCACTTGTTCTCACTTATAAGTGGGAGCTAACTGATGAGAGCACATGGATACGTAGATGGGAACATCACACACTGGGGCCTTTCAGAGGGTGGGAGGACGGAGATGATCAGAAAAAAATAACTAATGGGTACTAATCTAAACACCTGGGTGATGAAATAATCTGTACAACAACTCTCGACACAAGTTTACCAGTGTAACAAACCTGTGCTTGTACTCCTGAATTCAAAATAAAAGTTGAAAAAAACTGTCCAAAATTTTAAAATCATGTAGAGTAGTATCCACATGTTTCACAGATGCATCATATTTTCAAACGACTATTTAGCTGCATCAACAGAAATGTACTGAAGTGCTCAATTCCATCTGCCTACGCATTCCAGACCATATTAATTTTCTCCTTTTCGAAAATCCCATAGTATTTTGGCTTGTTTCTTTCATTACCACAGCTGTAAGATTCACCCATGTTCTTGCATGTATCACTAGTTTATTTCTTCATTTATTGATAAGTATTGTTCTTGTTATGATATAGTATAATTTATTTATCCATTCACCTGATGATAGACATTTAGGATATTATAAAGTGTCCATGTCCTTATAAAAAGTGGGAGACACATCAGCAGTGCGCACACACAGAGAAAATGCCATGTGAGAACACAGCAAAAAGAAGGCCATCTGCAATCCAGAGAGGCCTCAGGAAAAAAAACAAAAAACAAAAAACACAACAACAAAAATAACAACAAACAACAACAAAAAAAAATCCCACAAAAACTGCTGACATCTTGATCTTGGACTGCCCGCCCCCAGAACTCTGAGAAAATAAATGTCCATTGTCGAAGCCACACAGCTTGTCTTTTTCTATGGCATTCCTAGCACACTTTACAGGACTCTATTCTCTTAACTGGTGTATTTATATTAATTTATGTCTGTATTTTTATTAAATGATAATGACTTTGTGATGCTCTAGAGAAAATAATATGCGGACCTCCTAAAACTATTTGGAAAATATTTTAGTTTTTTCTGTTTTCTGGAAAATTTTGTGTAATATTTATCTGATGCCCTCTTCTTATACTTAATGGAATTCACTGGTCAAACAACCTGAAGCTAGAATTTTTTTGTAGAAAGCATTTTACTTACATATTTAATTTCTTCATTAAATATAGAAATATCGAAGTTTCTTTTTGTTGAATCATATTTGGTAAGCTGCATTTCTCAATGAATTTCTCATTTTTAAATTAATTTACAAATTTATTAACATGAAGATTTCTCATAATATTCTCTTATATTTAAACACCTGTTAATCTCTAATGATGTACCCTTTTTTTTTCTGACACTCTTGATTACATATTTCCTGCCTTTGTTGAGAAATTTATCAACTTTAGTCTTTTCAAAAAAGCAAAATTTGGCTTGGATGATCTCTATGTGCTTGTTTTTTATTGCAATAGTTTCCATTATTACCTTTATGATTCCTCCCTTCTGCTTTCTTAGGTTTAATTTGCTGTTTTTGTCTATTATTTGAAATATATTATCTAATTGATTTCAGTCTTTTTACTATAATATCTGTTAATACTATAAATTATCCTCTATGTATGAACTTAGCTGCCTTCTACAACTTCAGTACTGAGTATTTTCAGTAAATTCGGTTTAAAATATTTTAAATTTTATGTTATTTCTTCTTTGATCAATGAGCTATTTAGCAGACTATTTTTGTAATATAAAAATATGGGCTTTTTTCACAATCATTTTGTTGTTGATTTCTAGTTTAATTGTACTGTTATCAAAGAGCATATGCTGTATGATTTCTATGTTTTTAACATGATATTACATGCTTAATATTGAAACACAAGATAAACTATTGCACTGTAGTTGTAATATTTCCAGTTTGAGGTGCAATAGAACAACTAGCATAAATTTCTTTTTTCATCTTTACAATTACACAAATGGAAGATTTATCCTTATGTAAATCTTAGTAAACTCAGCATATGATTTCTTTTATTTTTCCTAGTAACTTGAGAATGTTCATCTTTCCATTAAAGGAAGCACTGTATGACTTTTGCTTGTCATATCCAAATAACCAGCATCACTACTTTTATTCTTAGGGTCCATATGCTTTGTTCAAGGAATCACAAGCATGGGATTACTGCCATATTCGATTGGATAATGGTGATGTCTACAAAGTAACTAACAAACCGTAGCTTAAACCGTAGATATGCCAGACAAAGGGATGATTCAGTTCCCGGGTGGAATGGAGTGAGATGGCATAAGATTTCATCATGTTACTCAGAATGGTACACAGTTTAAAACATATGAACTCTTTATTTCTGGAATTTCCCATTTAACATGTTTGGATTGCAGTTGACAGTGGATAACCACAGATAAGGGGGACCTATTGTGTTGGTACTTAAATATAACATTTTACTCTTTGCTTTCAATTTTACCTGCATGACTTATGTCAATTTGCTTCTTGTTTCTTGCCTTTAGAATGATATTTTGCTATCATCCCACTCTTCTTCTATAAGCTTGATAAACAATTTTTCCTAGTATTATAATGTTTACTCTAAAAGTATTAACACTCAATCTTAATTTTTAAAGGTTAATGCTAATTGATATTTTTCTATTATTCTGAACAACACCAGTACTTAGAACTCTTCTGAATTTACTCTCTTCCTGCCTTATAGAACATATAAAAATTTTAACTAAGTATAAATTTAACCTCATATATCATTATGGTTGAGATTTACTCATGCATTAGCCTTTTGGTTTTTACTTGTCTTCATTGTAATTCTAAACATATATCTGCATGGCTTCTTGGGAGGCCTAGGAAGCTTAAAATTATGGTAGAAGGAGAAGAGAAAACAGGCATATCACATGGCAAAAGCAGGAGCAAAAGAGAGAGGGAAGGAGGTGTCCCACACTTTTAAACAACCTGATCTCACAAGAACTCACTCACTATCTATTTCAAGGACACTACCAAGGGGGATGGTGCTAAACCATTCATGAGAAATACACCCCCATGATCCAGTCACCTCCCACCAGGCCCCACGTCCAAGATTGGATATTACAATGGAACATGAGATTATTTGGGTGGGGACACATATCCAAACTATATTATAATGTTTCTTCTACCTGATGAACATAAACATCTTTTATTATTTTCTGTTTGTAATTTATGAAATTTATTAATTATCCTTTATTTATTTATTTTAATATGTAACCTACTTTGCATTTTTCATCTTTTATTTTAAATTTGGGGCACATATGCAGGTTTGTTACATCAGTGTATTCAGCGATGTTGAGGTTTGGGGTACAATTGATCCTATCACCCAGGTAGTAAACATAATACCTAATAGGTAGTTTTTCAACCCTTTCCCCCATCCTCTCTCTCCACACTAGTTGTCCACGGTGTCTATGTTTCTCATTTTATGTCTATGTGTACCCAATATTTAGCTCACACTTATAAGTGAAAACATAGAATTATCCTTTTTGTAAGGATATTCTTGTAGGTTATAATACATGGATTTAGAATCTAAACTGGTAGGTATACTCTTTCAGCTTTATCTGTTTTCAAAACAAATCAACTGAGCTTTTTACCTTTGTAATGATTTTTAGTTTTACTATTTTTATTTGTATATTTTCTGGTTCTTTGCTAAAATTTAAGATTTGTTTTTAATTTCCTTGAGCATATTGAACATAATTTTATTAAAGTTTCTCTCTCATAATTCGGTTACTTGGATGCCCTCTGTGACTGTTTCTATTAATTGTTATTTTACTCAGTGTTTTGTCATGTCATCTTCTGTTTTCGTATGACTGATTATAATTGATCAGAAGAGGCTAGGGACACTAGCAAACCAGATTACTCTAATATAATTAAATGTATAAAAAAGAGTCACGGATAAGCTTTAGTTACATAAATATCTAATCAAATTTCTATTCACTCTTCTCCTACAGTTTAGCTCTTTTGAATCCCAATCTAAATCAATGTGTAATTTTTAGAAGTGTGGGTCAGCTTTCCCTTCTTAACAGCCTCATAAGACTCAGCAATTACTCTTAGGGGAAAAAATGGGCTCCAAAACTTGTCCCACTTTTCTGATTTTTTTCTGCTTTCAGATCTTGGCACTGTAATTTCTCACTGCCTTGTTATATCCTCCCCCAATTATTTTACATGATAGTTTTTATATTCCGTCTAAGATTTTTAGGTGTTCACAGTAGAATCATTTGCCCAAATTGCCTAGACAGCCAAAATCAATAGGATGAGTACCATACACAGTGGCTTTTCTGTACTTAGATTTTTTAATTTTTTCAAACATTTATATACAATACATTGTATAATTTCAATGTAAAGTTCTATGAGTTTTAGTACTTGCATGCATATGTGTAATGACAAATGACAAAAACGACACAGAGTAATTTCATTCACCCTAAAAAATCTGCTTATGCGATCCCTCTGAGGTCAAACCCTTCCTCCATCCCTAATATCTGATAAGCGCTACTCTGTCTTCCACCACTATGCATGGTTTTAAAATATTTTCCAGAATGTTAAAGAAATGAAATCATATATTATGTAATATTTCGAAAGAAGCTTCTTTTTTTCGTGATAGTGCATCATTTATCCATGACATCGAATGTATTAAGAGTTAATTCTTTTTGTGACTACATAGTATTCCATTGCATGGATGTACCACAATTTGTCCATGAATTAAGTTGTTGAAGAATTTCTTACTTATTTTCAGTTTTTAGAAGTTATTAATAAAATTTTTATATACATTTGTGTACATAGTATTTAAGTTATGTTTTTAGTTTGGGGCAATTATAAAAATTCTGCTACAAACATTCATGTACAAACATTTGTATAGACGTTAAGTTTTCATTTTCTAGGGTAGATACCTAGAAATGGGATTACTTGGTCATACACTAAGTGTATCATCAAATACATATGAAATTTTAAAATTGTTTATCAGAGGAGCTGTACTCTTTTATATTCTGCCTAGCAATGTATAAACATTCCTGTAATTTTGCATGTTTGTTAGCACTTGTGATTGTTAGTTATTTTTGTAAATTTCCCCAATTCTAATAGATGCATAGTGGTGTCTCATTATGGTTTTAATCTAATGCCATTGTGCATCTTTTTATGTATTTATTTGCCATCTGAATTTATTTTTGGATAAGCATCTGCTCATATGTTTTGCCCATTTTTAAATTGACTCACTGGTTTTGATATTGCTGAGAATTAAGAGTTTTGAAAATATTCAAAAACAAGTTTTTTGAAGGCTATATGATTTTCAATTTTTTTTTATTCAGTACTTTGCTTTTTTCATTGTCTTTTTTTTCTTCAACTGTAATTTTAGTTTCCGAGGTGAATGTGCAGGATGTGGAGGCCTGTTACATAGGTAAATGTTTGCTATTGTGGACCATTGATAGGTCCCAGTGTATGTTGTTCCCCATGATGTGTCTTTCTGTTCTCATCATTTACCTCCCATTTATAAGTGAGAACATGCAGTATTTGGTTTTCTGTTCCTGAATTACCTTGCTGAAGATAACGTCTTCCAGTTCTATCCATGTCCCTGCAAAGGACATGATCTCATTCATTTTTCTGGCTGCATGCTATTCCATGGTGTTTGTGTACCACATTTTCTTAATCCAGTCTGTCATTGATGGGCATTAAGGCTGATTCCATGTCTTTACTATTGTAAATAGTGTTGCAGTGAGAATACATAGGCATCTGTCTTTACAATAGAATGATTTTTATTCCTTTTGGTATATATCCAGTAATGGGTTTGCTGGGTCAAATGGTATTTCTGCTTCTAGGTCTCTGAGGAATCACCACACTGTCTTACATAATGGTTGAACTAATTTACACTCCCACCAATGGTGTAAAAGCATTCCTTTTTCTCTGCAACCTTGCCACCATCTGTTGTTTCTGGAATTTTTATTAATCACCTTTCTGACTACTATGAGATGGTATCTCACTGTGGTTGGGATTTGGATTTCTCTAATGATCAGTGATGTTGAGCTTTTTTGCATGTTTTTTGCATACATGAATGTCTTCCTTTGAGAAGTGTCTGTTCATGTCCTATGTCCACTTTTTAATGTGTTTTAATTTTGTTTTTCTCTGGTAAATGTGCTGAAGTTCCTTGTAGATTCTGAATGTTAGACCTTTGTCAAATGGACAGATTGCAGAAAATTTCTCCGTTTCTGTAGATTGTCTGTTAACTCTGATGATACTTTCTTTTGCTGTGCAGAAGCTCTTTAGTTTAACTAGATCCCACTTGTCAATTTTTACTTTTTCTGCAATTGCTTTTGGTGTTTTCATCATGAAATCTGTGCCTAAGTCCTGAATGGTATTGCCTACATTTTCTTCTATGGTTTTGCGTTTTACATTGAAGTCTTTAATCCATCTCAAGTTGATTTTTGAATACGGTATAAGGAAGAGGTCCAGTTTCAATTTTCTGCATATGGCTAGCCAGTTTTCCCAGCATCATTTATTAAATAGGAAATCCTTTCCCCCATCCCTTGATTTTGTCAGATTCATCGAAAATCAGATGAGTGTTGGTGTGTGGTCTTATTTCTGAGTTCTCTATTTTGTTTCATTGGTGTATGTGTGCTTGTTTTTGTGCCAGTACCATGCTGTTTTGCTTACTGTATCCCTGTAGTATATTTTGAAATCAGGTAGTGTGGTACCTCCAGCTTTGTTCTTTTTGCTGAGGATTGTCTTGGCTATTCAGGCTCTTTTTGGTTCCATATGAATTTCAAAATAATTTTTTTTTCTCTAATTCTATGAAGAATGTCAATGGTAATTTAATGGAATGACATTGAATCTATAAATTACTTTGGGCAGTATGGCCATTTTCATGGTATTGATTCGTCTTATCCATGAGCATGGAATGTTTTTCCATTCGTTTGTGTTGTCTCTGATTTCTTTGAGCAGTGATGTATAGTTCTCCTTAAAGAGGTTCTTCACTTTCTTTGTTAGACGTATTCCTAAATATTTTATTCTTCGTTTAGCAATTGTGAGTCAGAGTTCATTCAGAATTTGGCTCTCTGCTTGTCTATTGTTTGTGTATAGGAATGTTAGCAATTTTTGTACATTTATTTTTGTATCTTGAGATGTTGCTGAAGTTGCTTATCAGCTTAAGCAGCTCTGGGGCTGAGACAATAAAGTTTTCTAGATATAGGATTATGTCATTTACAAACAAAGATAATTTGACTTCCTCTCTTCCTATTGAAATATCCTTTATTTTTTTTATTTTGCCTGATTTCCCTGGCCAGACCTTCCAATACTATGTTGAATAGGAGTGGTGAGAGAGGGCATCTTTGTCTTGTGCCAGTTTTCGAGAGGAATGCTTCTAGCTTTTGCCCATTAAGTATCCTATTGGCTTTGGGTTTGTCATACATAGCTCTTATTATTTTTAAGGTATGTTCCTTCAATGCCTAATTTATTGAGAGTTTTTAACATGATGGGATATTGAATTTTTGCAAAGGCTTTTCTGCTTGTATTGAGATAATCATGTGTTTTTTGTCTTTATTTTTTTTTTATGTGAGGAATTACATTTATTGATGTGCGTATGCTAAACCAACCTTGCATCCCAGGGATGACACCAAATTGATCATGGTGGTAAGCATTTTGATGTGCTGCTGGATTTGGTTTGCCAGTAATTTATTGAGGATTTTTGCATTAATGTTCAACAGGGATATTGGCCTGAAGTTTTCTTTTTTTGTTGTTGTATTTCTGCCAGGTTTTGGTATCACTATAATGCTGGACTCATAAAATGAGTTAGGGAGGAGTCTCTCCTTTTCAATTGTTTGTAATGGTTTCAGTAGAAATGGTACCAGCTCTTCTTTGTACCTCTGGTAGAATTCAGTTGTTATTCTGTGTGGTCCTGGAATATTTTTGGCTGGTAGGCTATTTAATACTGCCTGAATTTCAGAACTAATTATTGGTCTATTCAGGGATTCAAGTTCTTCCTGGTTCAGTCTTGGGATGGTGCATGTAATTCTCTTAACAATGTCTTTTGAAGAGCAAAACTTTTACACTTGGATGTGGTCCAAACTATCCATTGTTTTGTTTTATAAATTGTATTTGTTTATGTCACATCTAAGAACTATTTTTCTATCTCAAGTATAAGAATATATTTTCTCTGTTTTATCCTATGACTTTTACAGATTTATGATTTTAAGTCTGCAATCAATTTTTAGATACTTTTTATGAGGTATAAGGTATGTGTCTAATCATGTGGATGTCCAATTATTCTAGAAATTGTTTTTAAAGAATTCTCTTGTTTTATCAAGCTGCCTTTGCATCTTTGTCAAACTCAATCAACTATATTTTTGTGGGCCTATTACTTCACTCTCTGTCCTGTCTTATTGATCCATATTTCTATCTTTTTACAAAATAACACAATCTTGATGATTGTAGCTTAATAGTATGTCTTAAATCAGGTACTATGAGTCTTCCAACTTTTTACTAGTTTTTCCAATTTGCTTTTCTTTCCAATTCTATTCTAGCTCCTTTGCCTATTCATATAAGTTTTAAAATCAGTTTCTCTATAGCTAAAAATAACTTTAACTAGAATTGTGAAATTTTAGTAAATGTACGGATCAATTTGGGAGGGTTCAACACCTTAACTATATTGAGTATTTCTTCTGTGAATATAGATCTATTTATTTAGGTACTAGTTGACTTATTTCATAGTTTTATAAATACAGATTAAGCACTTTTTTATATTTATACCAAAGTACTTCGTGGCATAATTATAAATGACACTGTGTTTTAGATTAGCATATCTAATTTTTGTTTCTATTATACAGAAATAAGATTGATTTTTATGCATTCAGCTTGTATTTTGTGTTCTTTCTAAATGCACCTGTTAGTTTTAGGAGCTAATTAGGAACAATTTTACTTCTTTTTTTTCAAGATGTAAGCCTTTCACTTCTCTTTTGTGTTTTATTGCACTGCCTACGGCTTCCAGGGCTCGGTTGAATAGAAATTATGGGAGTGGAGTACTTTGCCTTGTTCTGAATCTTAGCAAGAAAACATTCAGCCTCCCACATAAAGTATGATGCATAATTTTTGTAAATGCCCTTAATGATGTTGAATATGTTTTCTTGTTTTCCTGGCTTGTTGCATTTTTAGCATGAATAGATGTTGAATTTTTAAACAATGCTCTTTTCTGCATCATTTGACATAATTATATAATTTTTATATTTAGTTTGTTGATAGTGTGTATTGCATTGATTTATTCTCAAATATTGAACTAGACTTACATTCCTAAGATAAATCCCACTTTGACTAGGTGTGTCATTTTCTTTACATTTTGCTACATTTGATTTCCTATTTTTTGAAGATTTTTGCACCTATTTTTATGAGGTTTATTCATTTGTATTATTTAAATAGTAATGTTTTAATCTGGATATGCAAAAAATGGTATTTTTTTCTCTTAAATGAGTTGGAAAGGGTTCCCTCTCTTATTTGCTGAAAGAAACTATGCAGAATACATGCTATTTCTTCCTTAAAGAGTGGGTAAAATTTGTCAGTGAAGCCATCTGGGTCTGCAGTTAAATGTTCTGGAAGGTTTCTAAATATACATTTAACTTTTAAAATAGTTTCACAACTATAAGATTTATCTATTTCTCCTTGCATGAGCTTTGATGGTTTGTGCATTTCAAGAAATGTTTCCTTTTCATAAAAGTTTTAAAATTTGTTTACAAGTTTTTCATAGAATTTCTTAATCTTTTTATGCATGTGAGGTCTGTTGCCTGTTGTGATATTCCCTCTTTCATTCATTCATTCTTTCTTTTTTCTTTTAGAGTTGAGGTCTTTCTTTGTAACCCACCCTGGCATGCAGGAGTGCAGTCATAGCTCACTGCATCTTGAAGTCCTAGGCTCAAATGATTCTCCTGCCCAAGCCTTCCAAGTAGATGAGACTATAGGTGTGAATTACCACATTTAACTAATATATATATAAACGTGTGTATGTGTCTATATTTATATTTATTTATACAGGGCCTAGTTTCTTATGCTATATTTTTTTCTTGGTTAGTCTTAATATTTTCATTTTTTTTTTTTTTTTTTTTAGACGGAGTCTTACTCTGTTACCAGGCTGAAGTGCAGTGGCAGGATCTCAGCTCAGTGTGATCTCCACCTACCAGGTTCAAGAAATTCTCCTGCCTCAGACTCCCAAGTAGCTGGGAATACAGGCGCATGCCACCATACCCAGCTAATTTTTGTATTTTTAGTAGAGACGGGGCTTCACCATGTTGGCCATGATGGTCTCAATCTCCTGACCTCTTGATCCACCCGCGTCGGCCTCCCAAAGTGTTGGGATTACAGGTGTGAGCCACTACACCTGGCCTGGATCTTTACAAAGAAATAACTTTTGGATTGAATTCTACTTTTACCTTTATTATACTCTTTCTTCTTCTTAGTTTGGATCAGTTTATTCTCTCTTTTCTAGTTTGTTAAAACACAAATTTTAAACTATTGATTTGAGAACTTAATTATTTTCTAATATTGTCAAATAATGGTAATTTAATTTTTATTTTAATTTATTAAAGTCTTCTAATATTTTCACTTCCTTTTAAAATTAAACTTTAAAATTGAAGTAAAAAACCCATTAAAAATTTTAAAGTGCAAAAATCAATTACATTTAGCAATACTCCAATGATGTGTATGTGTACTTACTTTATATTGTTTCAAAGCATTTACATCATTCCAAAATAAAATCCTGTACTCACTAAAATACTTCCTTTTTGATCAATGTGTTATTTAATTTAGAAGTGCAAATTTTTTAATTTACAAATATGTGGTATTTTCCAAATAAGTTCCTAAAATTGATCTCTGACAACTCCACTGTGTTCAGGGAGCATACTATTTGTGACTTTAATTATTATAAAATTTATAAGTTTTGTTATGTGACTCAGAATATGATACATCTTTGCATATGTTCTATGTGCACTTGTAAACAGGATTTTCTGTTGTTAAGTAGCATGTTCTATAATATCAATTACGTTATGTTGACTGATAGTGTTTTTTTTTTTTTTTTTTTTGAGACAGAGTCTCGCTCTGTCGCCGGGGCTGGAGTGCAGTGGCCGGATCTCAGCTCACTGCAAGCTCCGCCTCCCGGGTTCACGCCATTCTCCTGCCTCAGCCTCCCGAGTAGCTGGGACTACAGGCGCCCACCACCGCGCCCGGCTAATTTTTTGTATTTTTTAGTAGAGACGGGGTTTCACCGTGTTAACCAGGATGGTCTCGATCTCCTGACCTCGTGATCCGCCCGTCTCGGCCTCCCAAAGTGCTGGGATTACAGGCTTGAGCCACCGCGCCCGGCCGATAGTGTTCTTGAGGTGTTCTATAGTCTTGCTGATTTTCTATCTGCTGATATTACTGATAACTAAGAAGTGGTTGTTAAATTTTCTAAGTATAATTGTGGATTTGTCTAGTTTTCCTTTAATTCTGTCTGCTTTTATTTCATGGATTCTGATGTTCTCTTGTTAGGTGAAAGCGTATTTAGGACTGATATGCCATCCTTGGTGAGTGAATAATTTTATTTTTATATAACATCCCTCATCCCAAGGTTGTTGTTTTTAATTAGTGTTTACATGACATACAACTTTTCATCCTTTTAATCATTGTATTTTATGTGGGTTTCTTGCAGGCAGCACACATTGTTAGTCTTGTTTTGTTTTTTAATCCTCACAATCTTTGTCTTTTAAATGGTGTGCTTAGGTCATTTACATTTTAGGTAATGACTTATATGTTTGTACTTAGACCTACTATTTCATCATTTGTTTTATTTTTGCATATTCTGCTTCTCCATCTTTAGATTATTTGTATTATTTGTATACTGGCTTTGTAACTCTATTTATTTGCATATTTTCTTTAGCAGTTGCTCCAGGCTTCAAATATACATATATTTATTTATACATGTATAAATGCATAAAAGGGGACTTCAAAAGGTCATGGAAAATGATATTTTAAAATACAAATATAAAGTATAAATTTTATTTCTCAATGAAAGCTTCATCAAGTTCCAAACAGTTTAGTAAACAATGATTTGGGTCAATTCATTCCACCTTAAAGGTTTTGGGAATTTAGCCATGTCAGTGCAGACTTTCTTTACATTATTAACTGGGAAAAATTTATACCCTTTACAGTTTTTTAAGATTAGGAAACAAAAGTAAGTCAGATGGTGCCAAATCAAGACTGTATGATGGATGCCTAATAATTTTCCATTGAAACTCTCATAAAAAAATCCGTATTGGATGAGAATAAGCATACAAATTGTGATAGAGAACTCTCTGGTGTAGCTTTCCCCGGTGGTTTTCTCCTAAACATTTGGCTACCTTTCTCAAATCACTCTCATAATAAGCAAATGTTATCATTCTTTGACCCTCCAGAAAGTTAACAAGCAAAATGCCTTGACCATCTTAAAAATCTGTTGCCATTACCTTTTCTAGACCTGTTCACTTTTGCTTTGACTGGAATACTTCTACCTCTTGATAGCCATTGCTTTCATTCTGCTTTGTCTTCAGGATCATACTGATCCTAGTTTCCAACAATTTCTTCATTTCCATCTGAGACCACCTCAGCCTGGATTTCATTGTCTATATCATTATCAACATTTTGTCAAAGCCATTCAACAAGCCTCTAGGAAGTTCCAAACTTTCCCACATTTTTCTGTCTTCTTCTGAGCCCTCCAAACTGTTCCAACATCTGCCTGTTACATAGTTACAAATTCGCTTCCACATCTTCTGGTATCTTTACAGCAGCACCCCACTACTGGTACCACTTTTCTGTATTAGTCCGTTTTCATGCTGCTGATAATGACATACCTGAGACTCTGCAATTTACAAAAGAAACATATTCAATGGACTCAAAGTTCTATGTGGCTGTGGAGGCCTCACAACCCTTGCAGAAGGTGAAAGGCACATCTCACGTAGCAGCAGAGAAGAGAAGGTGACTTGAGCAGGGAAACTCCCCTTTATAAAACCATTGGATCTCATGAGACTTATTCACTATGATGAGAATAGCATGGAAAGGCCTGCCCCTATGATTCAATTTTCTCCCACCATGCTCCTTTCACAACCCATGGGAATTACAGGAGCTACAATTCAAGATGAGGTGTGGGTGGGGTCACAGTCAAACCATAACAGTACCCATCAGTTATTTTTTCTGATCCTCTCCCCTCTCCCACGCTTCCCCATCCAAAAGGCCCCAGTGTGTTTGTCCCCCTCTGTGTGTTCATGTTTTATCATCTTTTAACTCACATATATAAGGGAGAACATGTGGAATTTGGTTTTCTGTCCTTTTCTTGTGTTTGCTAAAGATACTGGTCTCCAGTTCCATCCATGTCCATGCAAAGGACATGATCTCATTTTTTATGGCTGCATAGTATTCCTTGATGTATATGTACCATATTTTCTCTATCCAGTCTATCATTAATGGGCACACTCACTAGCATTTCTATACACTAACAACAGGCAAGCCAAGAGCCAAATCAGAAATGAACTCCCATTCACAATTGCCACAAAAAGAATAGAATACCTAGGAATACAACTGACCAGGGAGGTGAAAGATCTCTACAAAGAGAACTACACCACTGACCTAAGAAATCAGAGAGGACATAAGCAAATGGAAAAACATTGGGTGCTAATCGAAAGGAAGAATCAAAATCCTTGAAATGGTCATTCTGCCCAAAGCAATTCATAGATTTAATGCTATGCCTATTAAACTACCATTGAGATTTTTCACAGAACTAGAAGAAAACTATTTTAAAATTCATATGCAAACAACAAAGAGCCCATATAACCAAGACAACCCTAAGCAAATTACCAAAGCTGGTGGCATCATCCTACCTGGCTTCAAACTATACTACAGGGCTACAGTAACCAAAACGGCATAGTACTGGTACAAAAACAGACACATAGACCAATAGAACAGAATAGAGGACCCAGGTATTTGACCACACACTTACAACTATCTTATCTTTGACAAACCTGACAAAAACAAGCAATCAGTAAATGATTATCTCACAAGCCATATGCAGAAGATTTAAACTGGACCCCTTCTTTACACCACATACAAAAATTAACTCAAGATGGCTTAAAACGCAAAACTATTCAATTCCTGGAAAACAACCTAGTCAATGCCATTCAGGACATAGGCACAGACAAAGATATCATGACAAAAATGCCAAAAGAAATTGCAACAAAAGCAGAAATGGACAAATAGAGTATATTTTATCAGATATTAGTATAGCTACAGCTTCTCTCTTTTGACTTTTCTTTACAAGGAATATATTTTTTCTCAATGTCTCGAATAATATGTTTTGCGAAGATAGAATTCTTTGTTGACAGCTCTTTTCTTGAAGCACTCTATAAATGTTAATCTACCATTTTCTCATCTTCCTGGTGTCTGATGAGAAATTTTCAATAAAATTCTACTTTGCACATGTGTACTGTGCTTCTTAGGCTTCTCTCAAGATTTTTTTAAATCTTTAACTTATTTGACTATGATGTGTTTGTGCATAGCTTCCTGTGAGTTTAACCTTCTTATGGTTTGCTGAGCTTATTGGACCTGTAAATGTATACATTTCAGAAAAATTGAGAAATTGTCAGGTATATCTTTAAATATTCTTTTACAAGAGTCTCTTGCTTCTCTCTTTATATAATAATCAAAATCAAAATATATAAATGTTAAATTTTTGACATTATAACATAGATCCCTGAGGCTTTGTTCATAATTTTTAAATCTATCTTAATTTTTGATCTTCATATAGAATAATTTCTATGGAGCTTTCTGGAAATTCACTGAGTCTATTTTCTGTTATGCCATTCTGTTATCACATCTCTCTTATAATTTGGGGGTACTTTTTAGCACTAAAATTTCTATTTGGTTCTCTTTCTTCACTGTTTTATTTTATTTAATGCAATTACATTGCTAAACATCAAGTTTGGCGTCTGATAATTGCCTTGTCCCAAGGGAGTTTTTGTTGTTGTTGTTGTTGTTGTTGTTGTTGTTCTTTATATGTCAAATAATCTGAAATTATGTCTTGGACATGTTAAATATTATGTTAGGAGACTCTGTATCATATTAAATTTTCTGGAAAATGTTGATTTTGTTTGTTTGTTTTTGTTGTTTTATATAGTAGTCAAACTGTTTAGGTTCAAATCACAAGTCCTGACTCCCTTCTGTGGGTTGTGTTTTAAATATGTGTTTAATTTTAAAGGTTTTTTTCACTGATCTTCTGATTTGTCCTGTGTTTATCCCACTCTGCGACTAGTCTGGAACAAGTCGTGTATACTGTGCTTTAGTTCTCAACGTTTTGCTATGTTCATTCTAGTTATTTCTATGCACGTTCAATGTAAAGACAAGTTCAGGACATTATATACATATTTAATGTACCTATTCCTCTCATTCCTTTTTTTGTCAGTGATTTCCCTCAAACTATCTGGTTTTCAATGAATAGATTTCTTGATGGTCTGATTAAAAAGCCAAGGATATTTCCTCTCACAGCTGTCACACATCTTCTGGAAATACATACATTTGTGGGAAAAGCAGCAAGATAGAATCTTTAGTGCTTTCATGCCCACCACCACCCTGCTGCTGCTTCACCTTCATTACTGGGGCTCACTTGAGGGAGTTCGAGGAAGTTAATAAAAATAAAACAAAACACAATGGGACACCATGTATAATTTTCTTACTAAAGACAAATTGCTTTAGTCTGTGCTTTTGCTGTTCATTCTTTATTGTCATTTTGGGAGATATGGTAGTCTGCACTGGACAATATGAGAGATGAAAGCTAGTCAAAACAAAAATAAAATTTAACAAAACAACAAAAACACAGGTAACTTACTCCCATATAATCATACAATTTTCATATTTCTATCCAGTCTGCCTGTCCTTATTCTTATTTTTTACGATTTTCAATAATTGCTTTCAGTATTTTGTCCAGAGATTTTAGTTGTAATCTGATCTATGGGAGATAAGACAGAGTGTGTTTACTTCATGTTAATAAGAACCAGCAATTTATAACATTGCATGCACCTCAAACTGTCAAGATACGATTTTTAAAGTTGTTAAACTGGGTTTTTGAAAAGTAATTGTTATTGTCATAAGTCAAGAGAAATATCAGCAATGATGAATAATCAGTTTCACCTAAATCTAGGTGCTACCATTTCCAAAATAGCAAAACAATTTCGAAGTATGCACGACAAGGTAAAAGTGCTATAAAGGAAAATTTTAACATTTTACCAAATCATAAAAGCTGTTTCCAAATATACATTAATATTGAAACATAAACAGCTGCTTGAAAATCTTGCATTTTTACAATGGTATAAATTGTGACCTCTGCATTGTGGCACAGCTGCTGGTGGATTTATGAAATTGCCCAGAATCAAAAAAAAAAAAAAAAAAAACAGAAATCGAAACAGAAGGATGAGATGAGTGGTTCAAGCAAGATAGCAGAACAGAAGCCCATGTCATTCATCATTCGCACTGAAACACTAATTTTAACAAAGAAAACCACCATCGTTAGAATCAAAATTCAGGTGAGCAATCCAAATACCTGGTTTTAACTTCATATGACTGAAAAAGGCATTACAAAGGGGAGGAGAGACAACCTTGACTGTCCAATGCCACCCCTGCTCCATCCACTGGCAGTAGCTGAGCTATACAGAGAGAGAATCTGTGCTCTTGGGGAAGAAAGAGTACAGAAAATGGGAAACTTTGCACTGAACTCAGTGTTGCCTTGTCACAGTGGAGAAAATAGTTATTCTGGGCTCAGTCAGCACACACACGGTAGCCAGGGGGGAATCACCCATCCCAGTGGTCAGAATTTGAGTTTCTCAGCAAGACTCACCACTACAGGCTAAAGTTCTCTGGCATCCTGGGTAAACTTGAAAGGCAGTCTAGGACACAAGGACTTCAATTTTTAAACAACCCTTAGTTCTAAGCCAGGCTTAGAGCCAATGAAGTAGGGTGGCACATGATGTTAGGAGAAACCAAATGATGCAGCTAAGGGTGTATTTGGAACATCCCTTCCACAACTTCAGACAGTGCAGCTCACAGCCATGAATGTGACTCATTCCTTTTTGCTTAAGGAGAGAAGAGCAAAGAGTAAAGTGGGCTTTGTCTTGCGTCTTGAATACCAAGTCAGCCACAGTAAGACAGGGCCCAAGGTAGAGTCATGAGGCCCCCATTACAGGCTCTAGCTCTTGAAAAACACTTAACAAATTGTATTAGTCCATTTTCATACTGCTATGAAGAAACACCAAAGAATGGGTAATTTATAAAGAAAAAAGTTTCAATGGAATCACAGTTCCAAATGGCTGGAGAGGCCTCAAAATCATGGCAGAAATTGAAGTAAGAAAAAAGACACATCTTTCATGGTGGTAGGCAAGAGTGTGTGCAGGGGAACTAGCCTTGTAAAACCATCAGATCTCCTGAGACTTATTCAGTATCACAAGAACAGCACAGGAAAAATCCACTCCCATGTTTCAATTACCTCCCACTGGGTCCCTCCCAAAACATGCAGGGACTATGGGAGGTACAATTCAAGATGAGATTTGGGTGGGAACACAGCCAAACCATATTATCCTGCCACTGGCCTCTCCCAAATCTCATGTTCTCACAATTCAAGACAGAATTTTGCCCTTCCAACAGTCCTCCAGTGTCTTAACTCATTCCAGCATTCATTCAAATGTCCACAATCCAAAATCCCATCTGAGACCAGGCAAGTCCCTTCCATCCATAAGCCTGTAAAATCAAAAGCAAGTTAGTTACTTTGTAGATACAATGCGGGTAGAGGCGTTGGGTAGATACAACCATTGCAAATGGAGGAAATTGGAGAAATGAAGGGGCTACAGTCCCCATGTGAGTCCAAAATCCAGTGGGGCAGTCAAATTGTAAGGCTCCAAAATGATCTCCTTTGACTCCATGTCTCACAATCAGGTCACACTGATGCAAAAGGCCATGGCCTTGGGCAGTTCTGCCTCTGTGGCTTTGCAAGATACATCTCCCCTTCTGGCTGCTTTCACAGGCTGGCACTGTGTGTCTATGGCTTTTCCAGGCACACGGTGCAAGCTGTCCAAGGATCTACTATTCTGGGGTTTGGAGGATGGTGGGCCTCTTTTCACAGTTCCATTAGGCGGTGCCCCAGTGGGGACTCTGTGTGGGGACTCCAAACCCACATTTTCCTTCTGAACTGACCTAGCAGAGGTTCTCCATGAGGGTCCCATCTTTGCAGCAAATTTCTGCCTAGATATCCAGGCCTTTCCATACATCCTCTGAAATCTATGTGGAGGTTCCCCAAACCTCAATTAATTGAATTCTATGCACCAGCAGGCTCAACACCATGTTGAAGCTGCCTAGGTGTGGGTCTTGTACCCTCTGAAGCCACAGCATAAGCTGTACCTTGGCCCCATTTAGCCATGGCTGGAATAGCTGGGATGCAGGGCATCAAGTTCTGAGGCTGCTAACAGCAGGGGGGCCCTGGATCCAGCCCAGGAAACCACTTCTTCCTCTTAGGCCCTTGGGTCTGTAATGGGAGGGGCTGCCACGAAGGTCTGTGACAGGCCCTGAAGACATTTTTCCCATTGCTTTGGCAATTAGCATTTGGCTTCTCATTACTCATGCAAATTTCTTCTGCCATTTTGAATTTCTCTCCAGGAAATGGGTTTTTCTTTTCTACTGCATCATCAGGCTACAAATTTTTCAAACTTTTATGCTATGCTTCCTCTTGAACATTTTACTGCTTAGAAATTTATTCTCCCAGATACTCTAAATTATTTCTCTCAAGTTCAAAATTCCACAGGTCTCTAGGGCTGAGTCAAAATGCCACCAGCCTATTTTCATAGCAACAGTAACCTTTGCTCCAGTTCCCAATAAATTTGTCATCTCCGTCTGAGACCACCTCAGCGTGGATTTTATTGTCCATATCACTGTTAGCATTTTGGTCAAAGCCATTCAACACTTCTCTAGGAAGTTCCAAACTTTCCCACATCTTCCTGTCTTCTGATCCCTTAGAGTCTCTAGGGGGTTCCAAACTTATCCACATTTTCCTGTCTTCTTCTGAGCCCTCCAAACTGTTTCCACTGCTTTCTGTTACTCAGTTCCAAAGTTGCTTCCACGTTTTCGGGTATCCTTATAACAGTACCCCACTCTACCAGTACCAGTTTACTGTATTAGTCCATTTCTATACTATTATGAAGAAATACCTGAGACAGGGTAATTTATAAAGAACAAAAGGCTCAATGGACTCACAGTTTCACATGGCTGGGAAGGTCTCACAATCACGGCAAAAGGCAAAGGAGGAGAAAAGGCATGTCTTACATGGATGCAAGCAAGAGCGTGTGCAGGGAAACTGCCCTTATGAAACCATCAGATCTCCTAAGAGTTATTCCTTATCATGAGAAAAGCATGGAAAAAATCCAACCCCATAATCCAATTACCTCCCACTGGGTTCCTCCCACAACTCGTGAGGATTATTTGTGGGAGCTAAAATTCAAAATGAGATTTGAAAGTAAGGGCCTTGGGTAAGGCTCAGTGCTGTGCTAGCTTCAGCTCTAACCAACCACAGTCTCTGTTGTGGTGGCTACAAGGGTGCTTATATTATCACATCTCCAGTATCAGGTGGCTCAGCTCAGAGAGACTCTACTTCTTTAGGAGAATATAAGCACAAAAAAGAGTCTCTTCTTGGAAATCCAAAGAATTCTTCCACATATTATTCAAGACCACCCAGGTGGTACCTCTATGATTCTGCAATAGCTAGTTTTACTGGGCTTGGGGCCCAAGTCCCTTTGAATACATAAAAGCCTTCCCAAGAAGAGCAGGTATTAACAAGGCCAGACTGTGAAGACTAAAATAAACATACAACTCTTCAATGCCCAGGAACCAATCAATACCTACAAGCACTAACACCCAATAGGAAATCTTGACCTCACCAAATGAACTAAATGAGGCACCACGGACCAATCCAGGAGAAACAGAAATATATAACTTTTCAGACAAAGAATTCAACATACCTATGTTGAGGAAACTTAAAGAAATTCAAAATAACACAATGAAGGAATTCAGAATTTTATCAGGTAAATTTAACAGAGATTGAAATAATTAAAAACAATCAAACAGAAATTTGAGAGTTGAAAAATGCAAATAACATGGCAGAAAATGCATCAGAGTCTCTTAGTAGCAGAATTAATCAAGCAGACGAAAAATTAGTGAGCTTGCAGGCAGAGTATTTGAAAACATGCAGAGGAGACAAAAACAGGAATAAAAAACAATGAAGCATGACTAGAAGACATAGTAAACAGCCTCAAAAGTGCAAATCTAAGAGTTACTTGTCTTAAAGAAGAGGTAGAGAAAGAAATAAAGGTGAAAAGTTTAATAACAGATAACGTCCCAAACCTAAAGATATTGAAATTCAAGTACAAGAAGATTTTGTAATACCAAGCAGATTTAACTCAAAGAACACTACTTCACACAATTAATAACAAAACTTGCAAAAGTCAAGGATAGAAAAGGATCCTAAAAGCAACAAGACTAAAGAAACAAATAACATAGAATGGAGCTCCGATACATCAGACTGCAGACTTTTCAACGGAAACCTTATAAGCAAGGAGGAAGCACCGTAACATAAAGTACAGAGGGATAAAAAACTATTGCACTAGAACACTATACCTTGCAAAAAAAAAAAAAAAAAAAAAAAAAAAAAAAAAAAAACATATATATCCTTTAAGCATGAAGGAGAAAGACCTTCTTAGACAAACACAAGCTGAGGGATTTTATCAACAACAGGTCTGCCCACAAGAAATTCTAAAGAAGTTCTTAAATCCGGAGGAAATGAATGTTAATGAGCAAGAAATCATCTGAAGGCACAAAACTGTTAATAGTAACTACACAGAAAAAAACAGAATAATATAACACCGAAACTGTAGTGTGTAAACTTCTCTTGACTTAAGTGGAAAGACTAAATGATTAAAAAGTAAAAAATAATAACTACAGCAACTTTTCATGACATAGTACAATAAGAAATAAAGGAAAACAAAAAATGTTATAAAGTGGGGGCGTAGTTAAAGTGTAGAGTTTTTATTAAAATAATAAAAAATAAAGGAGCTGAAATAAATAAATTTGAAATAACGAAAAAAGTACAAAAGATCAATGAAACAAAAGTAGGTTTTGTAAAATCATAAAATTGACAAAACTAGCTAGTCTAAGACAAAAAGAGGACACCCAAATAAAAATCAGAGAGGAAAAATGAGATATTATAACAGATACCACAGAAATTCAAAACATCATTACTGGCTACTCTGAGCAACTTCTAGACACACACAGTCTACCAAGATTGAACTGTGAAGAAGTTCAAAACCTGAGCAGACCAATAGCAAATAACGAGATTAAAGTCATAATAAAAAGTCTTCCAGTCCATAAAAGCCCAGGGTCTAATTACTTTACCAATAATTGAAAGAATTAATATTAATTCTACATAAACAATTCCATAAAACTGAGGAGAAGGGAATACTTCCAAACTTATTTTATGAGGCCAGTATTATGCTGATACCAAAACCAAACACACATCAAAAAAAGAAAACTGCCAGCCAATATCTGTGATGAATAATGATGCAAAAAATCCCCAACAAAACATTACCAAACTGAATTCAACAGCACATTAAAGATATGAATCATCATGACCAAGTGATAGTTATCCCAGTGATGCAAGTGTGGTTCAACATATGTTATCAATCAATGTGATACATCATAAAAACATAATAAGGAGCAAAAACCATATAATCATTTCAATTGATACTAAAAACACATGGGATAAAGTTCTACATTGCTTCATGATAAAAGCAATGTAGTTCTCAAGACACAGGATATAGAAGGAGAATACCTGAACAAAATACAAGCCACATATGTCAGACCCACATGTAGTATTATTCTGAATGTGGAAAAATTGAAATCCCTCCTCTTAGATCTGGATCATGACAAGGATGCCCACTTTCACCAATGTAATTCAACATAGTACTGGAAGTCATAACTAGAGAAATCAGACAAGAGAAAAAAATAAAGGGCATCTACATTGAAAAGGAATAAGTCAAATTATCTTTATTGGATGATGATATAATTTTATACTTGGAAAATCCTACAACTCCACTAAGAAAACTATTAGAACTCATAAACATATTCAGTTAATTTGAAAGATATAAAATCAACATACAAAAATAAGCAACAATTCTATATCCCAACAGTGACCAATCTAAAAAGAATAAAAAATAATAATCACATTTACAATAACTACAACTAAATTAAATACCTAAGAATTAACCAAAGAAGTGAAGGATCTCTACAATAAAATGCTGATGAAAGAAATTGATGAGCACACACAAAAAATGGAAATGTATTCCATGTTCATGGATTGGATGTATCAATATTTTTAAAATGCCTACACTATTAAAAGCAATCTGCAGATTCAATGCAATCTCTATTAAAATACCAGTGATGGCTGGGCGTGGTGGCTCACACCTGTAATCCCAGCACTTTGGGAGGCCGAGGCGGGCAGATCATGAGGTCAGCAGATGGAGACCATCTTGGTTAACATGGTGAAACCACATCTCTACTAAAAATACAAAAAAAAAAAAAAAAAATTAGCCAGGCATGGTGGCACACACCTGTAGTCCCAGCTACTGGGGAGGCTGAGGCAAGAGAATTGTTTGAACCTGGGAGACAGAGGTTGCAGTGAGCCAAGATAGTGCCACTGCACTCAAGCCTGGGTGACGGAGAGAGACTCTGTCTCAAAATAATAATAATAATACCAGTGACATTTTTCATAGAAATAGGGAAAAATATCCTAAAATTCACAAACAATGAAAAAAGACCCAGAAGAGCCAAAGTTATTCTGAGCAAGAAGGAAACAAAACAAAACAAACAAACAAACAAAAAGAACCAAAAACAAACAGAGGAATCACATAATTGAACTTCAAATTATAATACAGGGGTGTAGAAAACAAATGACATGGGACTGGCATAAAATAATACACACATAGACCTGTAGAAAAGAATAGAGAACCCATAAACTAATCCACAGACCTACAGTGAACTAATTTTTGACAAAGGCACTAAGAGTATTCATTGGGGAGAAGACAGTATTTTCAATACATGTTGCTAAGAAAACTGGGTATCCATAAGCAGAAAAATAAAACTTGATCCCCATCTCTCACCTTAAAAAATCAAAGCAAAATGTATTAAAGACACGAATCTAAGACCTCAAATTATGAAACTACTAAAATTATACCCTCGGGAAACTCTCCAAAACACTGATTTGGGCAAAAATTTCTTGAGCAGTATCCCACAACCACACGAAAACAAAACAAATATGGTTAAATGAGATCACATCAAGTTAAAATGCTTCTGCAAAGCAAAGGAAACCATTAACAAAGTGATGAGAATACCCACAGAAAGAGAGAAAACATCTGCAAACTATCCTTCTGACAGAGGATTAAGAGCAAGAATATTTAAGGAGGTCAAAAAATTACATAGGAAGAGATCTAACAATCCAATAAAAAAATGGGCAAAATATTTGGATATACATTTCTCAAAAGAAGACATAAAAATGGCAAACAGGCATATGAAAAAGGTGCTCCCCATCATTGATCATCACAGAAATGCAAATCAATATTACAAAGAGATATTAAATCACCCCTGTTAAAATGGCTTTTATCTATAAGTCAACCAATAATAAAAGCTGGAAAGAATGTGGGAACAAGGAAACACTTGTACACTGTTGGTGAAAATGTTAATTAGTATAACCACTATGAAAAACAATTTTAAGGTTTCTCAATAAACTAAAAATAGAGCTACCATATTATCCAGCAATCCTACTGCTGGGTGTATACCCCCTTCTCCCAAAAAAGGAAATCAGTATATTGAAAACATATCTGCAATTCCATGTTTTTTGCAGCTGTATTCACAATAGCCAAGATATGAAAGCAACCTAAGTGTCCATCAGCAGATGAACAGATAAGGAAAATGCAGTACTACATTTTGGAGTACTATTCAACATACTCCATACAATGGAGTACTATTCAACCAGAAAAAAGAATGAGATATTGTCATTGCAGCAATATGAATGAAACTGAAGATCATTATCTTAAGTGAAATATGCCAGGCACAGAAATACAAACACTGCATGTTCTCGTTTGTGGGATCTAAAAATCTAAACAACTGAACTAATGGAAATAGATGCTTACCAGAAGGGTAAGCTGGGGAGGGTAGTGGAGTGGTAGGGAGAATTTGGAGATGGTTAGTGGGTAGAAAGCAATAATTAGAAAGAATGAAAAGACCTCATATTTGATAACACAACAGGGTGATTGTAGTTAATAATACTTTCATTGTAAATTTAAAAATAACTAAAAGACTTTGATTGGATTGTTTGTAACACAAAAAATAAACGCTTCAGTGATGGATATTCCATTCTCCATAGTGTAATTATTATGTGTTATATGTCTGTACCAAAATATCTCACATGTCCCATAAACATAAATACATAAACCTGGTATGTACCTACAAAAATTAAAAATAAAAACAACTTAAAAAGAATGATGTCAAAACTATTTTCAGGAGAAACAAACCACAAAAGTCTATGTAATTTGGGAAAAGAAAGAAATATACTAATTGTATGGATGCTGAATTTTAATCTTAGGAGAAAGATGGCAGAATAAAAGACTCCACAGATCATCCCATGCACAAGACCATCAATTTAACACTGTTTACACAGAAAATAAAAAACACATTCATAAGAACCAAAAATCAGGTGAGGCCTCATAATACTGAGATTTAACTCTGTATTGCTGAAAGGGGCACTGAAGAAATAGAAATAAACAGTCTCTTGAATTATAGACGTCACCCTCACCCCACCACCTAGCAGTGGCAGCTTGATGCAGGGTCTCTCTGGGTGCTGGAAGAGGGAGAATACAGAAATTGTGAATCACTGAACTCGGTGCTGCCCTGTTAGAGCAGAAAGGAAAACTAGACCAAACTCAGCTAATGCCTGCCCAAGGAGGGAGCATTTAAAGCAGCCTTAGCCAGAGGAGAATCACCAATTCCAGCAGTCGGAACTTGAGTTCCCACAAGCTTCTCCACTGTGGTCCAAAGTGCTCTTAGTCTCTAAGTCAACTTAAAGGGAATCTAGGCCATAGGGACTGCAACTGTTAGATGAGACCTGGGGCTAAACTGGACCCAGAGAGAGTGGACCGAGGAGGGCATGAGACCTACTAAGACACTAGCTAGGGAAGGTAAGGGAGTGCTGGCATCACCCCTCCACTGACCCCAGGAAGAAGAGTTCAGGGCTCCAAAAGAGATTTCTTTTTCCACTTGAAGAGAGGAGAAGAAAGAGTGGGGAGGATGTTGTCTTGCATCATGCCTACCCAGCTCAGGCACAGTAAGACAGGGCACCAGTCAGAGTAATGAGGCCCCTATTCCAGGACCTAGCGGCCAGAGGACACTTATAGACACACTCTGGGACAGAAGGGAAGCCACTTCTGTCCCAGAAGAAAAGGACCCAGTCCTGCCAGCATTTATAACCTACTAAATGAAGAGCCCCTAGGCCTTGAATAACCAACAATGATACCTAGGTACTACAGCTAGCGCCTTGATGAGCCTCTGAGACTTGCTGGCTTCAGTTGAGACTCAACACATTACCAGCTGTGGTGGCTATGGAGCAAAACTTATTTTGCTTGAGAAAAGAAGAGGGAAAAGTACAGGGGACTTTGTCTTGCTCCACAGGTACCAGCATGGACACAGGGTGCTAGAGTATCAAGTGGGCTCTTGGGGGGTCCACAATTTCAGGACTTGACTCTTGGACAGCAACTCTGAACCTGCCCTGGGACAGAGAGAGGCACACTGCCCTGAAGGGTGAGTTCCAGGCCAGACAGCATTTACCGAAAGCTGACTGAAGGGCCTTTGGGCCTTAAGGGAATATTGGTAGCATCTCGCAGAACTCCCAGTGGCCTGAGATGGAGGTGGCTACAGGGTGAGTCTCCTCTGCCTTTAGAAAGTGGAGGGAAGACTGGGAAAGACTGCATCTTGTGGCTTGGGTGCCAGCTCAGCCACAGTAAAATAGAACACCAGGAAGACTTCTAAGGTCTTTTACTCTAGTACCTCACTCCCAGGCGGCACTTCTGGATTCACCTGGAACCTGAATGAACTTGCCACCATTAAGCGAAGGAGAACAGCCTGGCTGGCTTTGCCACCTGATGATTGTAGAGCACCAGGGCCTTGAGTGAAGGTACGCAGTAGCCAGGTCGTGGTTACAGCAGAACTAGGGCAAGATCCAGTGCTGTGCTGGCTTCAGGTCTGATCCAGCATAGTCATAGTGATGGTGGCCACAGCAATGCTTGTGTCAGTCCAACCCCAGCAATAGGTGTTTCGTAACAGAGAGAGAGACTCTATTTATTTGGGAGAAAGCAAGGTAAGAGAACAAGATCTCTGCCTAGTAATCAAGGAAATTCTTCCGGATCTTGTCAAACACCATTAAGATAGTGCCTCTATGAATCTGAAAGAACCACAGTGTTACTGAGCTTGAAATGCTCACCAAAGCAGCTACAGCTAAAATCACAACATGAGGCTGGGCGCGGTGTCTCACGCCTGTAATCCCAGCACTTTGGGAGGCCGAGGCGGGCAGATCACGAGGTCAGGAGATTGAGACCATCCTGGCTAATACGGTGAAACCTCATCTCTACTAAAAATACAAAAAAAAAGAAAAGAAAAGAAAAATCAAGCTGGGCGTGGTGGCGGGCGCCTGTAGTCCCAGCTACTCCGCAGGCTGAGGCAGGAGAATTGCGTGAACCTGGGAGGCGGAGCTTGCAGTGAGCCGAGATCGCACCACTACATTGCACTCCAGCATGAGTGACAGAGCGAGACTCCATCTCAAAAAAAAAAAAAAAAAAAAAAAAAAAATCACAACATGCAAATCCTTTCAAATATCTGGAAAGCCTTCCCAAGAAGGGCAGATAGAAACAAGCCCAGACAGTGAAGATTACAATAAATACCAAACTCTTCAATGCCAAGATATCAAAGAACAGCTACTAGCATCGACACTATCCAGAAAAACACGATCTCACCAAATAAACTAAATAAGACACCAGCAAAAACACAAACCCTGAAAAAACACAAATATGTGAGCTTTCAGACAGAGAATTCAAAATATTTATGTTGAGAAAACTCAAAAATATTCAATATAACACACAGAAGGAATTCAAAATTCTATAAGATAAATTTAACAAAAAGATGGAAATAATTTAAAAAAAACAAGCAGAAATTTTGCAGTTAAATGTTAGGATTCACTCAGGATGGTGGCAGAAATATTAAAGGGAAATATTAGGGAAAGTTATAGGAATAGTCACAAACCTTTTGGAACACCGAAAGGTTCTTGTAATAATTGAACAGGCTGAAGGCAGCTGGTTCTTACCTTAGAGCATTAGGTCATAGGGTAAATACTACAATAGAGGCTTCCCCAGTTAAGTCTGTTTATCCTACCTCCATTAACTAACCTTTGAGCCAGATGGCCCTGGGGCGAAGGAGGTTGACTAGGCATATTGCCCTCTAATGATATTTACCTTCAACCGGGTACCTGAGCTTTAATCATTCCTAGAACTACTCTCTTAACCATGTTAATTATCCACAAGTGTGTTGACTCAGCACTTCTTTTGTTAATTGTATACTAAATAAATGCCCTGAGTGCGAGCTGCTCAGGGCTGGGCCCCACTGACAATCCCTTCTTGGTTTGCAGGTGGTCGGACACTCAGCAGGGCTGGCAAAACAGAATATCTGTGTGTCAGTGTATGTTTCAGTCATCCGTCATTTGGGTCAGGGTCTGTGAGCAGACCCCCGCAGCTAATGCCCTCTTGTGAGGAGCAATACCTCCATTTAAAGGGCTATTAGCATACTGGAAAATGATCAGAGATTTTTAATAACAGAACTGAGCTAATAGAAGAAAAAACAAATGAGCTTGAATACAGGCTATTTGAAAATACATGGTCGCAGGAGACGAAAGTAAAAGTACTTAAAAAAAACAATGAAACATGTTTATAGGATCTAGAAAACAATCTTAAAAGTGCAAACTTAAGAGTTATTTGCCTTAAAGACAGGGGAAAAGAAAGAGATGGGGTAGAACGTTTATTCAAAGGAATAAGAACAGGCAATTTTCTAAATGTAGAGTCAGGTATCAATATCTGAACACAAGACGTTTATAGAACACCAAGCAGATTTAACCCAAGAAGACTACCTCAAGGCATTTAATAATCAAACTCCCAAAGACAAAGGATAAATAAATGATCCTAAAAGCAACAAGATAAAAGAAACAGATAACATGCAATGGAGTTCCAATACGTCTAGCTGGCAGGAGATTTTTTCAGTGGAAACCTTAGAGGCCAAGAGAGACTGGTTTGACATATTTAAAGGGTTGAAGGAAAAAAAAAAAAATTTACCCTACAGTAGTATGTCCAGGGAAACTATCCTTCAAAACCAAAAGAGGAATGCAACTTTTCCAGAAAAACAAAAGCTGGGAATGTCATCAACCCCAGACCTTTCATACAAGAAATGCAGAAAGGAGTACTTCAATCAGAAAAAAAAAAAAAAAAAAAAATTGAAGGACAATAACTAATTACCTGGTGGTACAAAGCTCACTGGTAGTAATAAGTATACAGAAAAATAGACTATCATAACGCTATAACTGTGGTGTGTAAAATACTCTTATCCTGAGTAGAAAGACTAAATGATGAAGTGATCCAAAATAATAACTATAAGAACTTTTCAAGACATAGTCAATATAATAAAATGCAAACAGAAACAACAACAAAAGAAACTAAAAAGTGGTTGGACAAAGTTAAAGTGTAGAGTTTTTCTTAGGTTTCTTTTTTTCTTATTTATTTGTTTCATTATACAAACAGTGTTAAGTTGTTATCAGGTTAAAATAACGGTTTATAAGATACTATGTGCAAGCCTCATGGTAACCTCAGATAAAAAATTACAGTTGATTACAAAACACAGAAAAAGCAAGAAACTAAATCATATCACCAGAGAAAATCACCTTCACTAGAGGAATAGAGGAAGGAAAGAGAAGATCCTATAAAACAAATAGAAAAATAATAAGAAAATGGCAGGATTAAGTCCTTACTTATCAATAGTAACATTTTATGTAAATGGACTAAACTCTCCAATCAAAAGACATACACTAACTTAATTGATGAAAAAATAAAATCCATTAACTGATGCCCACAAGAAACGCGTTTTACCTCTAAAGACACACAAACTGAAAATAAAGGAATAAAAGGAGCTATTCCAGGCCATGAAACCCAAATACGAGCATAATTAGCTATACTTATATCAGACAAAACAGATTTCAAGACAAAAACTACAAGAGACAAACAAGGTCACTATATAAAGGCAAAGAGGTCAATTCAGCAAGGGGATATAACAATTTTAAGTATATATGTATCCAACACTGGAGCGCCCAGATATATAAAGCACATAATGTTAAAACTAAAGACAGTGATATGCCCAATGCGATAATAGCTAAAGACTTCAACAGCTCAGTTTCAGCATGAACATATTTTCCAAACATAAAATCAACAAAGAAACATAAAACAATATGCACTGTAGATCACATGGTTCTAAAAGATATTTACCGAACATTTCATTCAACAGCTGTGGAATACACATTCTTCCCTCAAAACAAGGATTATTCTCAATGTTAAACCATATATTAGGTCACAAGTCTTAAATCAATGAAAAATATAAATAATATTAAGCATCTACTCTAACCACAATGGAATAAAACCAATGGAAATTAATAACAAGAGAAATTTTGTAAATGATACACATACATGTAAAATAAACAATATGCCACTGAATGACCAGTGGCTCCATAAAAAGTTAAGAAGGAAATTAAAAAATTTCAGGAACAAATGATAATAAAAACATAATATAACAAAACCTATGTGATAAAACAAAAGCAGTACTAAGGGGGAATTTTATAGCTATAAATGCCAACACCAAAAAAAAGAGGAAAAACTTCAAATCTACAATGATCCAAGCTAAAGAACTAGAAAAGCAAGAGCAAATCAAACCCAAAATTAGAAAAACAAAAAAACATTAAGAAAGATGAGAGCAGAAACAAAAGAAATTGAAATTTTGAAAACATACCAAAGATAAATAAAACTAAAAGATTAGTCCAGGCACAATGGCTCATGCGTGTAATCCTAACACCTTGGGAAGCCAAGGCAAGCAGATCACTTGAGGTCAGGAGTTCGAGACAAGCCTGGCCAATATAGTGAAACCCCATCTCTACTAAAAATACAAAAATTAACTGGCCATGGTGGTGGGTGCCTGTAATCCCAGCTACTAAGGAGACTGAGGCAGATGAGTCTCTTGAACCCAGGAGACAGAGGCTGCAGTGAGGCAAGATTGCACCACTGCACTCTGGCCTGGGTGACAGAGTGAGACTCCATCTCAAAAAAAAAAAAAATTTTTTAAAGTATGTTTTTTTTAAGTTAAACAAAACTGACAAACCATTAGCAAGACTAACTAAGGAAAAAAGAGAAAATCTAAATGAATAAAATCAGAAATGAAAAACCTTACATTACAACTGATACTGTAGAAATTAAAAAAATCATTACTGACTACTATGAGTAACAATCTACTAAAAACTTGGAAAAGCTAAAAGAAATTGACACATTCCTGGACACATACCACCTACTAAGATTGAACCAGGAAGAAATCCAAAAGCTGGACAGACCAGTAAAATGTAATATGATAGAAGGCATAATAAAACTCTCCCAGTAAAAAAAAAAGCCCTGGACTTGATGGTTTCATTACTGAATTCTACCAAACATATAAAGAAAAACTAATATTAATCCTACTCAAAGTATTCCAAAAAATAGAGGAGGAGGGAATACTTCCAATTTCATTCTATGAGGCCAGTACTGCCTTGATACCAAAACTAGACAAAGACACATTAAAAAAAAAAAAAAAAAAGAAGAAGAAAGAAAACTACAGGCCAATATAGCTGATTCATTTTGATGCAAAAAGCCTCAACAAAATACTAGCAAACAAAATTCAACTTCAAACTTAAAAAATCATTCATTATTGCCTATTGGGATTTATTCTGGGGAATAAAGGATGGTTTAATATGCATAAATCAACAAATGTGATACATTGTATCAACAGAATAAAGAATAAAAAACACATCATCATTTTTAAATTAATGCTGAAAAAGCATTTGATAAAATTCAACATGCTTTCATAATAAAACCCTCAAAAACTGGGTATCGAAGAAACATTCCTCAACATAATAGAAGCCATATATTACAGACCTACAGGTGGTATCAAACTGAATGGGGAAGAAACTGAAAGCCTTTCCTCTAAGGTTTAAAACACAACAATGATGCCCACTTTCACCAATGTTATTCAGCATAGTCCTGGAAGTCCTAACTAGAGTAATCAGGCAAAAGAAGGAAATAAAGGACATTTAATTCGGAATAGAAAAGGTCAAATTATTTGTTTTCAAATGATATGATCTTATATTTGAAAAAAACCTAAAAACTACACAAAAAAACTATTAAAATTGATAAACAAATTCAGTGAATTTGCAGGATACAAAATCAACCTACAAAAAATAGTATTATTTCTCTCTGTAAACAGTAAAAAGTCTGAAAAAGAAATATAAAAGCAATCACATTTATGATAGCCACAAATACAATTAAGTGGCGCGGTGGCTCAAGCCTGTAATCCCAGCACTTTGGGAGGCCGAGACGGGTGGATCACGAGGTCAGGAGATCGAGACCATCCTGGCTAACACGGTGAAACCCCGTCTCTACTAAAAAATACAAAAAACTAGCCGGGCGAGGTGGCAGGCGCCTGTAGTCCCAGCTAAAGTAGTCCCAGGCACTCGGGAGGCTGAGGCAGGAGAATGGTGGGAACCCGGGAGGCGGAGCTTGCAGTGAGCTGAGATCCAGCCACTGCACTCCAGCCTGGGCGACAGAGCGAGACTCCGTCTCAAAAAAAAAAAAAAAAAAAAGAACTAACAGGAACATAAACTATGTCTATAAAGACAACTATAATCACTGAAAAAAGAAATTGAAAAGGATACTACAAATATTCCATGTTCATGGAGTGGAAGAATCAATATTGTTCAAAAGTCCATACTACCCAAAGAAATCTACAGAATCAAAGAAATCCTTATCAAATACCAGTGAAATTCTTCACAGAAATAGAAAGGAACTATCCTAAAATTTATATGGAACCACAAAAGACCCAGAATAGCTAAAGCTATTCTAATCAAAAGAACAAAACTGGAAGAATCACATAACCTGACTTCAAATTATACCACAGAGCTATAGTAACAAAAATGACATAAAAGTGGACATATAGAAAAATAGAAAAGAATAGAGAACCCAGAAACAAATCCACACACGGTAAACTCATTTTTGAAAAAGGTATCAAGAGCACATGCTATGGAAAAAGTTTATTCAATAAATTGTCATGGAAAAACTGCATATTCACATGAAGAAGAATAAAACTAGACCTCTATCTCTTACCAAATACACCAATCAAATCAAAATGAATAAAAGACTTAAATCTAAGACCTCAAACTATAAAACCACTACTAGAAAACATTAGGAAAATTTTTCAGGATATTGGTCTGGGCAAAAATTTCTTGACCAATACCCCACAAGCACAGAAAAATGTGAACCAAAGAAAAAATGAGCAAATTGGATCACATCAAGTTAAAAAGTTTCTACACAGCAGAGGAAACAACAAATAAATTGGAGAGACAACCCACAGAATGTAAGAAAATATTTGCAAACTATCTATATGACAAGGGATTATTAACCAGAATATTTAAAAAGCTCAAACAGCTCTATAGGAAGAAATGTAGTAATTCAATCAATAATAGGCAAATAGACCAGGCGCCGTGGCTCACACCTGTAATCCCAGCACTTTGGGATGCCAAGGCAGGCGGATCACCTGAGGTCAGGAGTCCCAGATCAGCCTGGCCAAATGGCGAAACCCAGTCTCTACTAAAAGTGCAAAAACTAGTCAGGCGTGGTGGTGGACGCTTGTAATACCAGCTACGCACGAGTCTGAGGCAGGAGAATCGCTTGAAGCTGGGAGGCAGAGGTTGCAGTGAGCCAAGATCACCCCACTGCACTCCAGCCTGGGCGTTAGAGCGAGACTCCGTCTCAACAACAACAACATCAACAAAAAGAATAGGCAAAATATTTGTATAAATATTTCTCAACAGAAACATACCTACCAATGAAAAACAGGCATACGAAAAGTTACTCAACATTATTGATCATCAGATAAATGCAAATCAAAACTACAATGAGATATCACCTCACCCTAGTTAAAATGACTAATATCGAAAAGACAGGCAATAATACATCCTGGCAAAGATGTGGAGATAAGGGAAGCCTCCTACACTGTTGGTGGGAATGTAAATTAGTACAATCACGATGGAGAACAGTTTGAAAGTTCCCTAAAAAACTAAAAGCAGAGATATTATATGACCCAGCAATCCCACTGCTGGGTATGTACCCAAAAGAAAGACAGTATATCAGAGACTTACCTGCACTCTCATGTTTGTTGCGGCACTGTTCACAATAGCTAAGACTTGGAAGCAAACTAAATGTCCATTGGCATATGAATAGATAAAGCGAATATGGTATATATACACAGTGGAGCACAGTGGAGTACTATTCAGCCATAAAAAAGAATGAGATTCTGTTATGTGGATGGAAATGGAGATAATTATGTTAAGTTAAATAAGCCAGGCACAGAAAGACAAATATTGCATGTTCTCACTTGTTTGTGGGATCTAAAAATCAAAATAATAGAAATGGACATAGAAAGCAGAAAGATGGTTATCAGAGTCTGGAAAAGGTAGTAGGGGGATGTGGGGGAGATGGAGACAGTTAATGGATCCAAAAAGTATAGTTAGAATGACTAAGAGAGATTATTTGGTCGCACAACACATGACTTTAATCAATAATAAGTTAATTGTACATTTTAAAATAAGTAAAATAGTATAATTGGATTATTTGTAACAGAAAGGATAAACGCTTGAGTAAATGGATAGCTTATTCTCCATGATGTGAATATTATGCCTTGCATACTTGCATGAAAACATCTTGTGTATTTCACAATTATATACATCTACTCTGTTCCCACAAAAATTAAAAATTAAAACATTAAAAACATGAAACCTAGAGGAAGACTCTTACAATATTCATTATTGATTACTTCAGGGAAAGACATATTTTAAGAAACTTTCATCTCAGCATTGTTCTTCAGTTACTCAAGGTTGAATTGAGCTTTTATATTGCAAAAAATGAGGAGACAATTTTCTAATCTAGCTGTATAATTTATTTAAAATCTCAAGAATCATAAATATATCATAACATTGCATTGATGTTGATCCATTATACAGAAAATGCATTGTACCTCATAAATATATACAATTATTATTTGTCAATGAAAACAAAATCTAAAAAAATCTTAGAAACCGATTTATAATTGTAGAGTTCTTTTGCTTCAAAAAATAGCAATTAGTGACTATTTTGAGGACACATATGGGTGAGGAGGCAAATACCTATTTGTCCCATTTCACTTACAAATGATCTCATGGCATTTATAAACAAATGACTTAGAAATCTCTATTTGATTATAAACATTGAATCATATCGATTTATCGTTTGACTTGTAATTCACATTTTGTCAGGTTTTACAAAATTAAGCAATTATTATTCTATCCTAAATTAGTATGCTAATTTTGTGATATCATAGCTTTAAATTTTCACATAATTTTTGTTGAATACTTTTTGTTACCCAATTTATGCAAATATTATTTCATTGGCTCTATTTTTATCATTGTGGCTTACACCTTTTGCAATTGTTAAAAAAATTATTAGATTATACTCTATTTTTGTTTCTGGTATATTGCTTTTACTTCTTTCCCTCGGGGACACTAATTAGTTGTAGACTGGATCTATTGTTTTTGTCATATTTTCTCTCATAATTTTCAGTCATTTCCTCTGCATTATGAGAAAGTGTCTTTAGTTTGCACTAAATGTGTCAGCATCACAATCATTTTGATTTTCTAAATGTTGGTTTTCCTCAACTGTTTATCTTGTAAATTTTAGTTCTGTTGCAGGCTTTAGTTTCTAAACAGCCTCCCTGTATACATTTCCTTTCCTTCTCATTTGTCACATTTCTCACAGTATAAGTAATTTCATTTATTTACTAGAGACCAGAACATGTAGTCCATTTTTCAATTTTCTTTTGTAAATAATTTTGATAATTCTTATTTTCTCTTAAGAAGTGATTCTTTTATTAATGTTATGGGATATTTGTGTGGATTATATATTGTTGTTTTTCAAAATGTTGACTCAATACTTGAATAAAGGAAGATATATTTAATATATTTAAGAAGCAAATAGTTTCTTTATCGAGGTCTCTCTTATCTGATTACATTGCTAGAATATCTTTCTCAGTGTTTAACCTGGAAGCCAGTTTGACATGAAAAATTGTATTCAAATATTCAGTATTTATTTGTTTGTTGTCTAGTTAAGCTCTGATGATATAGGCAGGCCAATTTCTCTTTCCTCTCATTGCCTAATCTTCAAATTACACAGATATCTCCTTATTCTTTGTCTCCCTGGGTTAAATTTTCTGGCTTACACTGAACGTGTGACTTCAGGTGAGTCATTTAACCTTAGCAAGTTTTCCCTACCCTTTGCCAAATTATTTTAGAGACACTGTGTTAATTATTTTGTATAATTTTTGTGATCAGAGTTTATAAAATATTTTTCTCAACTTTTATTTTAGGTACAGGGAGTACCTGTGCAGATTTGTTGCATGTGTATATTGCACCCAAGTACTGAGCATAGTATCCAATAGGTAGCCTTTTTTGTTTTTTTTTTTTTTTTTAACCATATGCCCCTCCCTCCCTGGACTACTAGTTAGCAGTGTCTATCATTCCCATGTTTATGTCTCTGGCTGCTCAATGTTTGGCTCCCATGTGAGCATGTAGGATTTAGCTTTCTATTCCTGTGTTCATTTCCTTTAACCTCCAGCTCTATTCAGATTGCTGCAAATGACATGATTTTATTCTTTTATATGGCTATGCAGTATTCCATGGTGTATATATACCACATTTTCTTTATCATCCACCATTAATGGACATCTAGATTGATTCCATTCTTTGGTATTATGAATAGCAAAGCAATTAACATATGTATGCATGTGTCTTTTGATATAATTATCTGTTTTCCTTTGAGTATATACCCAGTAATGGGATTGCTGGATCAAACAGTAGCTCTGCTTTAAGTTCTTTGAGGAATAGCCACACTGATTTCCACAATGATTGAACTAATGTACACTCTCACCAACAGTGCATACGTGTTTCCTTTTTCTCTTCAGCCTCTCGAGGATGTTACTTTTTATTTTAATTTTTCAAAAATAGCCATTTTGAGTGGTGTGAAATGGTATATCATTGTGGATTTGATTTGCATTTCTCTAATGGTTAGTCATGTGGAACATTTTAATGTGTTTGTTGGCTGTTTATGTCTTTTTGAGAAATGTCTGTTCATATCCTTTGCCCATTTAATGTTTTTTTTTTTTTGCTTGTTAATTTGTTTAAATTTCATATAGATTCTGGATATTAGTTTTTTGTCAGATGCATAGTTTGGGAATATTTCCTTCTATTCTGCAGGTTGGCTGTTTACTTTGTTGATAATTTATTTTGCTGTGCAGAAACTCTTTAGTTTAATTAAGTCCCACTCATCAATACTTTTTGTTGTTGTTTCTTTTGAAGACATAGGCAAAAATTCTTTTCCAAGGCTGATGTTGAGAAGGGCATTTCCTAGATTTTTTTTTGAATGTTTATATTTTGATGTTTTTTCATTTAAATCTTTAATCCTACTTGAGTTACTTTTTGTATATTGTAAAAGGTAAGGGTTCAGTTTCATTCTTCTATATAGCCACTTGTCACAGCACCATTTATTGAACAGGGATTCCTTTTCCCATTGCTTGTGTTTCTTGGCTTGTCAAATATCAAATGGTTCTATGTGTGAGGCTTTATGTCTGGGTTTTATATTCTGTTCCATTTGTCTATGTGTCTGTTTTTATACCAGTACCAGGCTATTTTGGCTACTATAGCCTTATATACTATGGTTTGAGGTCAGATAATATGATTCCTCTAGCTTCTTTCTTTTGCTTAGGATTGCTTTGTTTATTCAGCTCTTTTTTTCGGTTCCATGAGTTTTTGAATAGCTTTTCCTAATTCTGTGATGAATGACTCCTGTAGTTTGATAGGAATAGTGTTGAATCTGTAAATTGCTTTGGGTCAGATAGCCATTTTAATCCATAAGCACAGGATATTTTTCTATCTGTTTGTGTCATATCTGATCTCTTTCAACAGGTTTGTGCTTCTTGTAAAGATCTTTAAGCTTCTTGGTTATGTGTACTGCTAGGTATTTCATTTTATTTCTGCCTAGTATGAATGGTATTGTGCTCTTGATTTAACTCTCAACCTGGACATTATTGGTGTATAATTATGCTATTGATTTTTGTACATAGATTTTGTATCCTAAAACCTACTAAAGTCATGTATCAGTTCTAGTAGCCTTTTGGTGGAGTCATTGGGATTTTCTAGTTATAGAATCTTATCTCCAGCAAAGAGAGATAATTTGACTTCTTTTATTTTTTCCAATTTGGATGCCTTTTAATTCTTTCTCTTGCCTGATTGCTCCAGCCATGGCTTCCAGGACGATGTTAAAGTAGGAGTGTAGGAGTGGTGAGAGTGGGCATCCTTGTCTTGTTGCAGTTCTCAAGGTAGATTGTTTCAGCTTTTGCCCTTTCGGTATGATATCGGCTTGTCGTATATGGCTCTTGTTATTTTAAAGTATGTTCTTTTGATGCCTAGTTTGTTGGGTCTTTTTATCATGAAGGGATAACGGACATTATTGAAAGTTTTCACTTCTTCTTTTGAGAGAACATATGATTTTGTTTTTAATTCGGTTCATATGGTGAATCACAGTTAATAATTTCCATATGTCAAAACAGTCTTGCATTCCACGAATAAAGCCCTATTGGTTGTGATGTATTAACATTTTGATGTGCTGCTGGATTTGGTTTGCTAGTATTTTGTTATGGACTTTTGTATCTGTGTTCATCAGAGATACTGGATTGGCCTCAAGTTTTTTTTTTTTTTTTTCATTGTGTTTCTGCAAGATTTGGGTATTAAGCCAATGCTGGTGTCATAGAATCAGATAGGGAGGAGCCTCTCCACCTCGATTTTTTTTGTTATAGTTTCTTTAAGATTGGTACCAGTTCTTCTTTCATGTCTCGTAGAACTCAGCTATGAATTCATCTGGTCCAGGGCTTCTTTTGGTTGCTAGGTTTTTTATTGCTGATTTAATTTCAGAATTCAGTATTGGTCTATTCAGGTTTTAAATCTTCTCCTGATTCAATTTTGTGAAAATGTGTGTTCTAGAAATTTATCAATTTCTCCTAGATTTCCTAATTTGTGTGCATAGTGTTGTTAAATAGTATTCTCTGAAGATCTTTTTCAACTATATAGGATCAATGGTAGTGTCATCCTTATCATTTCTGATTGTACTTATTTGGATCTTCTCTCTATTTTATTTGTTAATCTAGCTGGAAGTTCATCAATCTTGTTTATTTTTTTAAAATCTACACTTGGTTTCACTAATCTTTTGCATGAATGCTTGCATCTCAATTTAATTCAATTCTTATTTTAATTAATCATTTTATTTCTTCTTGCTTTGGCATTGGTTTTTGTCTGTTTTTTTTTTCCTCTAGTTCCTTTAGGTACAAAGTTAAAATGCTAATTTGAGAGCTTTCTAGCATCTTGATGAAGGCATTTAGTACTATAAGCTTTCCTCTTCACATTGCCTTAGCTGCATCCCAGAGGTGTTGGTAGATTGTGTTCACATTTTGATTAATTTCAAATAATTTTTTGATTTTTGCTTCAATTTAAATGTTCACTCATTAGTTATTCAGGACCAAGTTGTTTAATGTCCATGAATTTGTGTAGTTTTAAGATATCATCTTGATATTTATTTTTATTTTTATTGCACTGTGATTTGAGTGTGCTGGGTATGATTTTAATGTTTTTATCATTTACTGAGATTGAACATGTGATTGATCCTATAATACATTCAATATGAAGATGAGTAGAATAAATATTCCATTGTTGGTGGGTGGTGTGTTCTGTAGATGTCTATTCTGTCCAATTGTTCAAGGCTTAAATTTAAGTTCAGAACTTCTTTGTTAGTTTTTGCCTTAAAGATGTCTCTAATGCTGTTAGTGAAATGTTGAAATCTCCCACAATTACTATGCATTTGTCTAGGCATGTTGGGTTTGTGAAAGAGAGCCTGGCCTCCCTAACTGGCAAGGCTACAACAACTTGCACCAGGGTGCTTAGGGATCCAAGTCCCGTGGGGCTCCATGTGGTCCTGAGAAGTGACTCTGCCCAGTTTCCATGCAGCTCTCTCTCCATGTTTGTCTGGGGGTCCAGGGGGTCCGTTAGGATATTTCATGCCTAAGATTACAAAGGTTTATAGCAGAAGTGTGTGTCCCTTGGGCCTCTCGCTCACTCACCCATTCCCCACAATGGGGAGCCTCCCCTTGCTCCATGCCAATCTTAGGTGGGCAGCCCCACTCCTCTCTGTCCTCCATGGGTCACCATTGCTTCCTTGAGGAATCACAACATGGCCTCCTGGACAATCCACTTGAACACTAGAGCTAGTGTTTACGCACCACTCTATCTCCTCTCTATGACAGTGGTACACACTAGCTGCTTCTAGTCAACCATCTTGGCACTTCCTCCTATATTATTTATCTGTAATTATTTCTGTATGTATCTCTAAAATACAAGTGTTTTTAAAAAACTTAAAATATCCTATTATTATACTTGAAACACTAACAATAACTGCTAAATATTAACAAATATCCAATCAAGGTTCTTATTTGTCTTGTTTGTTATATTTTAAAATGATATTTTAGTTTATAGCCAAATAAGATCAATCCATTTTATTGTTGATGTGTATTCCAAGACTTCAAATATTTACCTTCTCTCTCCATCTCTCTTTTCTCGCTCCCTCCTCCCTCTATCCCTCTCTCTTTTTCTCTTGTTTTACTGAAGCAACCCAGTTGTTTTTACTGGATTTTCCAATGTCTAAAGTTAGCCTCCTTGTAATACTGCCTTGTGTGTTTCTTTCTGCCTTCTATTTCTTGTCAATTGTTAGATTAGGCTGACAAGCTTGACTATTCACACACACACAGAGACATTATATTTATCTATTTTTATAGGGCAAGCACAGCTACACAACAGGGGCATTATGTGAACAAAACATTTGCTTTTTCTTGACTAGTACTTGGTAGTACTGAGGTACTGAGTGCATAGAAAAAACAGAGTAATTGCTTCTTTGTCCTTATTGCAGTGCAGGATTTCAAAATAATGAAGTGGTACCCAAAATCCTCCACAAACGAACAAAGAGACTTTTTAAAAAATATTATGAACTAATAGACTTGACAATATTTGACATACTTAAATCTCTTTCAGTTATTACTCTTTTTGGTAGTTAAGAGAACTTCTCGTCTTTTTCCAGTGGGAATTTATTCAGGTTGGCTCTTAAGACCTTTTCTAATATAACTCGAGTAGTTTTTGATCATTTCTATGATTTCTGGAATGACAAGGTATTTCAGGTTCACCATATGCACCGTGTACCCAGAGCCTAAGTACTTTAGAGTGCACACAGTACACCTATGGTATCTTCTCTTTATTTTGCTACCATAACTCAACAATCTCCTGTGTAGTCTTTCAATTTTTTCAATAATTCAAGGACTTTTCAGTGTCTTCCTCTTTTCTTCTTCCTATGTTATTATCTCTGGGGACTAAAACAGGTCATGCTCATAAAATCGATAACATTTTTACCATTTAGTTAATTTTAAAAAATATTATTTCCTATTACTTTATCTTTCACTTCTGACACTACAGAGCTAGAACTTAGATTTTCGTACTATTCACAATCTCTCTATTTCTAAGATTTTTAATCAGTTTTTCATGATTCTTCCAGCACATTACAAGTCTTATGGCCTTTGTTTTCATTCCCCATGGAAATTTTCTCAAGTCATTTCTTTTTTTCTTAAATTCCCAGTCTGACCTATCTTCATCAGTTTTAGCAGATAATCCTTCTAAAACTTTTCTGAGACAATAATATGTTTGTGCATCAGTGTTTTGGGCACACCTCCATTACAACATTTCCATGCATTTTTCTTCAATATACTCTTTTCTGTTTCTGAGGAATAATTGGACTTACACATTGTGAAAATTAATTAGGTCCTCTTGTTCCTCTCTGTCTTCACTTCTTTCAGGATCTACTTTAACAACTATTTCTCCTGTCCTGTTAATCTTTTTCAAATACTGATTATTTTAAAAACGTTTCATTTGGTTGCACAACACTGCACTAGCCGTGTTCTCCTTCCACTTCACAACTGTTTCACATTTGATGCCTAATTTTTCTGCTTTCTAACTATAATTGTTAACCAAAGCATGACTTTGGTCAATTTATTTATATCCTTTATGTTTTATAGTTTTATCTAAGAGAGGCAGCATTTTATAGTTAACAGAAAAGGCTCTGAATCCAGAGCATTTGAGTTTGAATACTTGGGCTCCATTGTTTTCTACATGTAAAACAATGGGCTAGCTACTTATTCTCTCTCTGCTTGAGTTTTTTTTATCAACTATTAAATGGAGATAACAATTATTATGAAATTAAAGGGTCGTTTAAGATTAAGATTAAATGAACCAATACATTTAAAGTGCTTATAACAATGTATTGGTACATAGTAAATGATTGGTAATCATTATTATTAGTTATCATGATTTAAAAAAGTAAAAAGTAGGGTTGGGTGCAGTGGCTCATGCCTGTAATCCAAGCACTTTGGAAAGCCAAGGCAGAAGAACTGCTTGAAACCAGGTGTTTGGGAAAAAAAAAATGAAAAAGGAGTGTGGCAATGGCAATATCACACAGAATATGGCAAACACAATAAAATAAGTGTTAAAAAGTTATACAGAAGGGGAAGATGTAGCAAAGAGGAAAATCAAACTGTAATCTGGGATGGTAGGGAAGACCTTAAGAGAATCCAATGCCTGAACTAAAATTTGTGAAGCAAATAAGAATTTTCAGTTGGGTAAGTAAATGAAAACTATTTCAGAATGAAAGGAGACCATGTGGATGAGGACAGCTTATTTAAGCTGCTGAAAAGAAATTGTTCTGCTTGAAACCCGCAGAGAGGGACAGTGGAGGGGTAGGGGATAAGTATGCCTAGTAAGATAGGCAGGGCCAGATCCTAGTGTGCCTTTTTTAAGGTAAGGGACTGGACCTTAAATCTATGTAAAAATGACCAGTAATTGTTATCTTTAATTTTGGTCGATATTTATTCTTACATTTCCAACTTCCTCTTCCAGGCCTTCAGCATTCATAATTGAACTACTTATTATATTAGCCTAATAATCAGTCTTGTTTTGTTCAACCCTTCCTACCAACAAATCCCACTCTTGTTATAATTCCTCCATGTTCAAATATGTTCAGTAGCTTCCCTGTAAGTAATACAGAAGGTCCAAATCCCATGATCTAACCTCAGCCTAACTATCCAACTTATCTCTCTCTAGTCTCTATTGAAAAAAAAATTCTAGAAGTGCTCTGTGTTTTTATACTTCTACGCTACTCCACATGCTTTTCTTTCTTCCTAGAATAATATTCTCTCAACTCCCTCTGGTGAAATTTTACTTATCCTTGAAGCTATATCTATCTATATGCTGATTTCATCTACTAGAAAACGTCAGATTCATCTACATTTATTAGGTCTCTTCTCTGTGCCAGACACCGTGTTAAATATTTCCACATACTCTTTATTTCAATATTCATGCAAGTCACTTAGTGAGGCATTGTTTTTCCTCTTCTACATAACTTAAATCTAAGAACCAAGGAAGTAAATGTTTAAAAATGCACTCAAGTGCATACAGTTACTAATTGGTAGATTCCAGGTTCAAACCAATGTCTTCTGTTAGAGCTTGCTGACTCTCTACCTGAGTTCACTTGTGAATTTTGCCATAGCATATTCTGTAACATACTATCTGCATTTTTTGTATTTCTATTTGTGTGTAACTTTGATGTCTACCACAATACACAGCACCTTGTCTCATACATATTTCTTATCGGTATAAATCCATGCAATGCAAGCAGAAATTAACAAAACAATCTGACTTCCCAATTTCATGTGATCTTATTCTCTAATAGACTTAGATGTAGGGAAGCAGGAGCAGAAACAGCAAATATTGGTGCCCCATCCTCAATTCAGTGCAAATCACATTGTCCAGCGGGAAACTGTGAAAGTAAATGAAATAATGCCTGAGAAGTACCGAAAACTGTTCATTTGAACGGTACTATATACACTCAAGGATTTTAAAAATATATATTGTGGATATTAAACCTCGTCAGAAATTACTTAAATTTATATCGAGAAGTCTTTACTGAGGAAATTAGTTTCATAATCCAGTCACACATGATAAAGGATATGAGCCAATATTTAAACAGTCTGGTCCATTTACTGGACACAAGGGTGCCATTGATCTAAAGACTACATTTAGTGAATATAAAAGCCTTAGAGTTAGTGGCTGTAATTTTCTGGAGTTCATAAAATTTCATTTGGCCAATATTCAACTCTAAGCATATAAGTCAATGTACTTAAATATGCTGGACCAGAAAGTCAGCAGGCCTTCACCAGTACTAATTTTGCTCTCCCTCATTTTAAATTAAATTTTCTTTAAGCTTAATCAATTGATTTAGCAAATTAAGACCAAACATTAAGAAGCACAGTCAGTATGAAGCTAGAAAAGTCTGACAGAGCTGGAGCATTAGTTTGTCTCTCAAGGATAGTTAAATCAGCTACTGAAAACCTTTAAAATATCTAGAAAGCAAACCTTTATATTCAAATGCAATGGGAAACCCTCTATCGTTATTATGTGTAGGATACAACTCATTTTCCCGCATTTTAAACATGTTCCTTTATTTCATGTCCTCAAAGGCTTATATATACTATGCTGATTTTTTAGTTGTCAGGAATTTAATATTAGTCCTTTTACATTCTAGCTTTCACAATATGTTTGAGGATCAATGAATTGTATATAAAATTTAGCTGCTTTTCTCCTGATTGAATAATAAATAAAAGTTATAGCAGAATATCTAACCTATGGGGTCACAAAGCAATGAGTAATATGTTCTCCAAACCCAGAATGTGATTAGAAATAATATTATAAAAAGTATTACGTGTGGTACCTTCTGTTGAACTCTGATTAAAAAGTGGAATGATTCATTATTTAGTTTAAAGGTGCAAATTATGGGAAAGATTAAATTATAACTCTGAATGGCTGAGAATATAACAAGAATAGAAGAGAACCAATAGACTAATATAATGGAACATGAAATATTCTATATTTAAAATAGAATTTAAAACTTTGGAATAAAATTATTTGTCTTCGTACAGGTCACTTAAACTCTATGAACCTCAATCTGTTCATCTGTGGGGATAATAATTACTGTATTACAAAGATTTGAGCACTAAATGAAATTGCTGTGAAGGGCCTTGGCATTGGTAAATAATGACGTACCATGTCTGCTTTTTATTTTTTGAAATTATGTATTATGCATTTTAAAACTTTTAATATCAATCTTTATGTCACATTAAAGTACACTTTAAGGGACTCCATTCTATTTACATCTTAAGAATTTCTCTTAGTAATACATTTCTTTCTGTAAATACTAGCCTAGAAGTTACATATGCTCTCTTCTAGAAAATCTAAATATTGATAATACCACAAATATTCTTTATAAATATTAAATAAGATAATCAATGTAAATGGCTAAGGCAAGTGTCCAGCACAGAGTAAGAGTTCATTAATTATTAACTATTGTTATTTTTTATTCAGGTTGATGTAAACTTTTTAATTAAGTCACAACTCATAAAATGCCTAAAATACATTTAAAATGACAATATCATTAAAAGATTATAATAGGTAAATCAATAAGAGGTATTTCCTTTTGACTTAAAATCACATTATATAGGATATTGATTATTTTGCCAAAGAGTAAAGTGATAAAGTTGACAATTGTAATTCAACTTAAATTGTATTTCTTATCACATTTTATTTATAGCCATGAGGCCCTGGTTATGTGTGTGTGTGTGTGTGTGTGTGTGTGTGTATATACACACACACACATATATATATATATCTTCAGCAATTCCACATCTAGAGAATTTAAAACATGATCACACAAAAACTTGTACCTAAACATTCTTAGCAGAATGATTCATAATAGTCAAAAGCTGAAAACAATACAAATGTCAATTAACTGATGCATAGAGAAATAAAAGGTGGTATATCCATATATTAGTAAAGATAGACTATATATGGAAGACTATCTATTCCATAGATATTATGTATGGCAATAAAAGAAAATGAAATACTGATACATGCTACAACATGGATGGAACCTTGAGATCACTATGCCAAGTGAAAGAAGTCAGTCATAAAGGACCACTTATTCCATTTATATGAAATATCTAGAATGGGTAAGTATTTAGAGACATAAGGTAGATTAGTGGTTGCCTAGGGCTGATGGTGGGGTCCAGGCATTTGGGAGTAACTACTAACGGGTATAATTTGTATCTGCCTTTCAACTTTAAGAGATAATTTTTAATATTAAAAGCTATCAAATATATACGTACTTTTTCTTTTTTTACATTTTTGATGAAATAGATTCAAATTGGGCAAATTTTCAATAGTATAACATTTCATTTTAATTGTTTTATCATTGAGAATGAACAAAAGTCAGACTGTGATAAACATATAAAATAGGAAAGTAAAGTTCCTTTCCTTTTTGTAGGGGGCAAAGTGGCAGACGAGACACATCCAGGAGGAACATCTGTCACTGAGGGACTGGGACATCCAAAAGACTGGCATACTATGAGCAGATCTTCAGAGAGAAGGCACTGAGAGTGGATGGAAACAGGGTCCACTTGCTGGGATGAAAAGGGAGGAAGCTGGGACTCCTAAAGGAGGCTTCCATACATTGAGACTCATTACCGGCCCCTGACAAATCCTAAGGAAGGGATGAGTTGAGCAGGTGTGAAGTAACCCCCTCTCACCAGGGACCTCTGGAATCCTGGCAGCAGGAGACCCATAACCCCCACAGACACTTGAGATGCCAAGGAGAGCTTCTTAGAAAGGTGTCAGGGGCAGGATTCCCGGCTATTCAGAGCCCAAACGGTTTGGTACAGGAATGTCTGCAATGGAGCAAGACCAGGGATGCCCATTCTCTCAATGCTCAACAAGCTTCCCTAGGAGAATTTAACCATAGAGGAACTATTAGACCTGAACAGAGCAGGGGGCTCTTGCTTGTGAAATGGGCCCAGTCAGATCTAATGAATCCCTTGTCTTCTGGCTTCTCCCAGGGCAACAACCAGGCTGCACTGCAAGCAAATGCAGCCTTGGATGCCCAACCAGGGTGCCTACCAGGAGCCTGTATTATAGCTCTTTGACTGGCAAACCCCAACTGACTGTTGCAGAGCTCCAGCAGAGCAGCCCTCACCAATACACAGCATCCCCACGTGCACCCTCTCACATAAGATCCTCCCCCAAGCAACTTTGCGAGCATGCATTTGCTGATAGCTACTGCCCCACCACTTTGCTGTCTCCGGTGCACTCATGGGTGGACCTTGCCTCCTCTCCCCCACTGGTGTAAGTGTGTGCATGTACCCCATTATGCCACTACTGCCAAAATGAGCATACCCCTGCAACCCTTCTGCCATTGGAGGAGCAAACTCAAGCACAGAGGCAAATGGCCTCATCCCCCATCTCCACCCCACGCTGCCACTGCCGCTGCTGGTGTAAACATGTGCGTGGAGGCTGGCAGCCTTGAGCTCTGCCAGTGTACTGTATCTGCACCAACATGACTGCCAACATGAACATGCACATGGACACCAGTTGCCCCATCCCCTTCACTCTGGTTCACACTGCCACTGCTGCCGCTATGAACACAGACATGGAGGGTGGAATACCCATGCATGCCAGAGCCCTGCCCCATTCAACAAGCCTGCATGCCACTGTGCTGCCGCTGCTGCTGCCATGGGCAAATGAGCATGGATCCCACTGCCACTGCCCCGGTGAAGCACTTTATCTGGCACCACTTGTTGGAGTATTTTAGCCAGAACTCCAGGAACTCTTTGGCACTTCCAGTACAGTAGGTTCCTAATCTCGAAGTGCTGGGGAACAAAGCCAGTGAGTTCCCCATATAAGTCCTCCCGTGGTAGCCCAGGAGTGCTGAGCTGAGCCTTGGCTCCCTAAAATCTTCCAGAAACAAAACCATTGAACTGAATTCATTTTAAACTGCAATCAAACTCCCAGGGGCAACAAAAAAGATACAAACAAGTAAACTAATAGAAAGGACAGTACATTCAAAGATTGAAGGACCATCACCCACACAGATGAGAAAGAACCAGTGCAAGAACTCTAGCAACTCAAAAATCCAAAGTCTTCTTACCTCCAAATGATCACATTAGTTTCCCAGCAATGGTTCTTAAGCAGGCTAAAATGACTGAAATGACAGAAACAGAAATCAGAAAATGGATGGGAATGAAGATCATTGAGATACAGGAGAAAGTTGAAAACCAATCCAAGGTTTCTAAGAAATATAATTAAATAATACAAGAGATGAAAAAGGAAATTGCCATTTAAGTAAGAAACAAACTGATATGGCAGAATTGAAAAACTCACTTAAAGAGTTTCAAAATAAAATCTCAAATGATAACAGAAGAATTGATGAAGCTGAGGAAAAAAAACTCCAAAGTAACTCACTCCGACAAAAATAAAGGAAAAACAATATCAAAGAATAATGAAGCCTTCCAGAAATATGGGATTATGAAAGGAGACCAGATCTACAAACTCATAGGTGTCCTTGAAAGAGGAGAGGAAACAAGCAACTTGAAAAACATATTTGAGGATATTGTGCATGATATTTTCTCCAACCTCATTAGAGATGCCAACATTCAACTACAGGCAAAGCAGAAAATCCCTGTAAGATACTACTCAAGAATATTGTACACAATACACATAGTCATTAGGTTTTCCAAGGTTGAAATGAAAGAAAAAATATTAAACTCAGCTAGAGAAGGGGAAAGTCACCTACAAAGGGAACTCCACTAGGTTAACAGCAGGTCTTTCCACAGAAACTCTAGAAGCCAGAAGAGCTCATGGACCTATATTTGGCATTCCTAAAAAGAAAATTCTCACAAGCAATTTCATATCCTGCAAAACTAAGCTTCATAACCAAAGGAGAAATAAGGTCCTTTTCAAACAAGCGAATGCTAAGGGATTTTGTTACCACAAGAACACAATATACATTATTCTCAGCTGCACATGGCATATACTCTAAAATAATCCACACAATCTGCCATAAAACAATCCACAGCAAATTAATAATAACGGAAGTCATGCCAACCATACTATTGGACCATAGCACAATAAAAATAGAAAACAATACTAAGAAAATCACTCAAAACAGCACAATTTATGGAAATTAAACAACCTACTCCTGAATCACTTTTGGGTACACAATAAAATTAAGGCAGAAATAAAGAAATTATTTTAAACATATAAGAACAAAGATACAACATAGCAGGATTTCTGAGACATAGTTAAAGCAATAAGAGGGAAGTTTATAGCACTAAATGTTCACATAAACAAGTTAAAAATATATCAAATTAACAACCTAACGTTACACCTAAAAGAACCAGTGAAACAATAGCAAACCAACCCCAAAGCTAGCAGAATAAAATAAATAAGCATAATCAGAGCTGAACTGAAAGAAATCAAGAGGTAAAAACCACACAAAATATAAATGAATGCAAGATATTTTTAAAATAATAAATAAAGTAGACTGCTATCTAGACAAATAAGAACAAAAAATCTAAATAAACAAATTCAGAAATGACAAAGAGAACATGACCACTGACCCCACAGAAATACAAAAAAAAAAAAAAAAAAAAAATCGGAGAGTACTATGAACATCTCTATGCATGGAAACTAGAAAATCTAGAAAAAATGGATAAATTCCTGGAAACGTACAACCTCACAAGACAGAACCAGGAAGATAGTCAATTCCTGAACAGGTCAATAATGAGTTCTAAAACTACAACTATCTGATGTTCAACAAAGCCAACAAAAAAATAAGCAACGGGGAAAAGGACTCACTAGTTGATACATGGTACTGGGATAACTGGCTAGCCATAAGCAGAAGATTGAAACTGGGACCCTTCCTAACACCATATAATGAATCAACTCAAGGTGGAATAAAGACTTAAATGTAACACCTGAAGACCAAAAATCTCTAGAAAATAAGTTAAGAAATACCATTCTAAACATAGGCCCTGGGAAAGATTTCATGATGAAGAATCCAAAAGCAAATGCAACAAAAACGGTAATTGACAAATGGGATCCAATTAAATAAAAGAGCTTCTGCACAGCAAAATAATTGCCAGCAGAGTAAAGAGAAAACTTAGAGGATAGGGTAAAATACTGGTAAACCAAGCATCTGTCAGAGGTTCAATGTCCAGAATCGACAAGGAATTTAAATTAACAAGTGAAAAACAAACAGCCCCATAAAATACCAGGGAAAGGACATGAGAAGACACTTTTTTTTTCTCAGATTTATTGAGGTATAATTATACAAATATACAAATAGAAATTGTATATATTTACAGTGCAAAACGTGATTTGTATTTTGATTTCTAACTTTTATTTTTTAGTTCAAGGTTAGTTGTGCAGGATGTGCAGGTTTGTTAGATAGGTAAACCTGTGCCAGGGAGGTTTGCTGTACAGATCATCCCATCACCTAGGTATTAAGCTCAGCATCCATTAGCTATTCTTCCTGATGCTCTCCTTTCTCCCACTCTCCCACCCTCTCGCAAGCCCCCATGTCTGTTTTACCCCCATGATGTGTCCATATGTTTTCATCATTTAGCTCCCACTTATAAGTGAGAAAATTTGGTGTTTTGTTTTCTGTTTCAGCCATTGTGGAAAGCAGTTTGGAGGTTTCTCAAACAACTAAAACTGGAACTACCATTTAACATAGCAATCCTATGAATATAAATATTTCCCAGAAAAATATGAATCTTTCTACCATAAAGACACATGCACCTGTAGGTTCATTGCATCACTATTCACAATGCAAAAACTGAAATCAACCTACATGCCTATTAAGGGTGAATTGGATTTTTTTAAAAAAGTGCTACATATACACTATGGAATACTACACAAACATAAAAAGAATAAAATCATGTATTTTGAAGCCATCTGAATGGAGCTGAAGTCCATTATCCTAAGCAAACTAAACAGGAATAGAGAACAAAATGCTACATGTTCTTACTTATAAGTGGGAGCTAAACATTGAGTACACGTGGACACAAAGAAGGGAACAATAGACACCAGGGGCTACTTGAGGGTGGAGTGTGGCAGGGAGGTGAGGATTGAAAAATTACCTATGGGGTGGTATAGTTATTACTGGGGTGAGGAAATAATCTGTACATAAAACACCTGTGGCATGCAGTTTATCTGTATAACAAGGCTTCAAATATACCCCTAAAGCTATAAGTTAAAAATTAAATAAGTAAATAAAAATTTATTAAAAATAAAAATTTTTAAAAAGAAAGTAAAATAAACAAAATCATCAGTAAGGCAATCTGCTTAAAACTTTGAAAGAAAGAAAATTAGTATATTGGGGAGGTATCTGCAATCCCATGTATATTGCAGCACTTTTCACAATAGTCAAGATTTGGAAGCAATCTAAGTGTCCAACGACAGATGAATGAATAAATAAAATGTGGTACATAGACACAATAGAGTACTATTCAGTCATAAACAGTGAGATCCTGTGATTTGCAACAACACGTATGGAACCAGATATCATTATGTTAAATGAAATAAGCCAGGTTCAGAAAGATAAACTTTGCATGTTCTCACTTATTTGTAGGAGCTAAAAATTAAAGCAATTGAAGTCATTGAGACAGAGAGTAGAATGCTGGTCACCAGAGTCTGTGAAGGGTAGTGGAGGGTACGGGGACAGGGAAGGAGAAGTGCTTAATGGGCACAAAAAATAGGAAGAAGATCTAGTATTTGATAGCACAATAAGACTACTATTGTCAATAATAATTTAAGTGTACATTTAAAAATAACTAAAAGAATATAATTGGATTGTTTGTAACACAAGTGATAAATGCTTGAGGAGATGGTCACATCAATTACTCTGATGCAATTATTACACATTGTATGCCTGTATCAAAATATCCCATATACCTCATAAATAAGTCTATATATTATTTACTGGAAAAAGTTTAATACTTAAAAAATTAAATTAAAAGAAACTTTAAACACTAGAGTAATGCAAAAAGTCAGTAGGCATTTGTGGTTTCTTTGAGAGCGTGAGCTACTCTAAATTTGATACCACACTCCACCCTCAAGTAGCCCCTGGTGTCTATTGTTCCCTTCTTTGTGTCCACGTGTACTCAATGTTTAGCTCCCACTTATAAGTAAGAACATGTAGCATTTTGTTCTCTATTCCTGTTTAGTTGGCTTAGGATAATGGACTTTAGATAATCCAGTGTGATGGATTGCACACTGTGAGTATATTAGATATCATTGAATTATACACTTTAAATGGGTAAAATGTATGGCATTTGAATCATTTCTTCACAAAGTTGTTTTAAAAAAGAGTGTATGTCATTAAATTAGACAGTCTTGGTTTGAACCTGGCTTTGTTAAGCAATAGTTTTGTAGCTATGAATATGTAACTCAACCTCTTTAAGCCTGATTTTTTTTTTCCACAATACGGGTATAATAATAATATTAAGATCTTTCACATGCAATTTTTATATGTGCCATCTGACACAAACTTTGTAAATAGCTAAATATAGTCCCTTTCTTAAAGGCTACACAAACTAAATAATTAACAAAGGAATTGCTTTTGGCATAAATTTTCTTATCTGTAAAACGAAGGAGTTAGACTAGACAAATTCAAATATCTTTTTGCGTTCTTACAATTATGTTATTCAAAGCATAAATATTCTATGTTTGAGTAAGAAACAATGCAATTGAACAATATGTTTATCAAAGCAATGTGGATATTAATATGTTATTGAAAATTAAAACTTTTGGCTCAGTGAATTGCAAAATTCTGCTAATAAAAATATATATTTACTACAGTACTTCTCAAGGCTACAAAATGTGCAACATTTCTCATCTTTTCTTGGATCAGAGAAGCAAGCATTCTCTATAGCATCTATTTTCATTTAACATATTCAAATGACACTAATATTCCATAGAACACAACTTGAGAAATACTAATTCTGGAACAACCTGACATAATGTTGTTAAACAAGAGTGAGATTTCATACTTAATATGGTATTTAAGAAGATGCTAATACATCATTACAGGAGTACAAACCAGACTAGAAATGGTAATGGTTTGGACATTTTCAAATTGTAAATAACAGAGAGCTGCTACTTAGGCAGGTTGTGCTAGAAGTATATTTCCCATTCTGCCACAATCACCATTGTAGACACCATCATTATTAGTAGCAAATTTAATTATGATAATTTCACTATTTATAAAGGTTTTTGTTAAAGGAGTTAAGAATATGCCACCACAAAATATAGGGCTCTGTAAAATTGATTATTTTGAATTAAAGAAACTTAAAAGAACACAGCAGTGGCAAGAAGATCACTCGGACCTGTATTCTGTTTCTTGTTTTGTTTTGTTTTGTTTCTTTATTATTTTTATTTGTACAAATTTATGAGGTACAAGTGCAACTTAGTTACATGGATATATTGTTTAGTTGTCAAGTAAGGGTGTTAAGGTACATATACATCAACTGAATAATGTGCATTGTATCCATTAAGTAATTTTTCATCATCCACTCCTTGCCTACCCACTCACCTTTCTGAGCCTTCGTTGTCTATCATTCCATTCTCTATGTCCTTGTGTACACATTTTTTAGCATCCATTTGCAAGTGATAACACGCAATATTTGATTTTCTGTGTCTGGCTTATTTCACTTAAGATAATGGCCTCCAGTTCCATTCATCTTAGTGCAAATAACATAATTTCATTTTTTTGTGGCTCAATAGCGTTCCCTTGTATACATATAACAAAATTTTAACCAAATCATCTGTGGTGACACTTACGTTGATTCCATGACTTTGCCATTGTAAATAATGCTGTGATTAATATATGGTTACAGGTATTTTTTGATAAATGGATTTATTTTCCTTTGGGTAGACATAAGACATGAAATTCCCATGTGGGAGATGTACTCCCAATACCACAAGGAATAATATTCTTATCAAGAATGGGAAGTTGAGACTGAAAGAATTTTGTACAAACAAACCTGTTGAACTAATGCTGATCTTTCTAGTCAGTTATCTTTCCAATTAACTACCCTAGACCAAGCTTCTTTGCTTTGTCACATTTCACAACTTACTATTATTTTTCCAGTTCTTTATGTAAGTGTTTGATTGTTTTGTTGGCTTGTCATCTCCTAATGAGGGCTCTGGTGCCACATAAAACTTGTATTAAATAAGTTTGTATGCTTTTTTCCTGTTAAAATATGTTATATCAATTTAATTCTTGGTTGCAACTGGGACTGTAAGAGAATGGAGGTGGAATTTTGTCACCTGTGAAGTGTTTATAAATATACATTCTGAAATGACACTTGTAAATTGATTTGAAAAGTAGTACTGAATTACCAAAAATGTAAAAAACAAACATGGAGCATATACTAATTTAAATAATTTGAATCGCTATAATAGTTTACTATTCACAGGAGCCATATGTGTAACAAGGATGTTTGGACAGTAATCAAAAAAATCATTGGAAAGGTCATCACACACTGTGGCATTTGCAATTCATCACCATTTTATCACTTTGAGAAGCAGAGGGTGGTTGCTCAACTATGTGATACTCTCAAAACAGCATTTCCCGTAGTGCAACTCAGAGTGTATCCAGATGCTTAATTACAGGGTGGAAATTGGGTCCACGGAGATCAGCGAGCCAGCTGCAGAAGAAACATAAACAAGCTTTCAGATTGTGCTCCACAGTACTTCAAAGTTTCAATAGCCCTTAAAGGGGAAGGTCTTTGAAGGCAGCATCCTCACAGAGGAGAGGTTTAATACCTTTTCCTCTATGTTCCGGAGTATCACATTCTGGCTCTAGAAAAATAACACAAATCGTAAGTTGTAAATCAAGGCAAGAAAGACAAATGATTTCAGGATTTAGACAAAATTAAAAAAAGAATGAACCTGGCAGGTTATAAAACATTAAGTAGTGCTGAAGAATTTTGCATGCACTATGTAAAGATATGCCAATTCTAGAGATGTGTATCTTTTTTAAAACACTGTGGGAGCCAAATAAAAATCACTTGAATGTAGTTCCTTATCTGACAGTAGCAGCCTCTGTCAACTAAACAAAGTTATGGCTTGATTATCAAATATGATTTAGTCTAAACTTTTCCTGTATGAATATAAGGATTTTGAGAAATGTCAAATTTTTTATTATTTTTTTTTAGAAACAGGGCCTCGCTGTGTTGCCTAGACTGATCTTGAACTCCTGGGCTCAAGCGATCCTCCCCTGCCTTGGCCTTCCGAAGTTCTGAGATTACAGGTGTGAGCAACTGTGCCTAGACTATCTTCTTTAAAAAAAAAAAATAGCTATTGCTATATTATAAATGTACATATTTGTGGAGTAGATATGATATTTCAACAACTGTATACAACATGTAATGATCAAATCGGGGTAACTGGGATACCCATTACTTCGAGTATTTATCTATTCTTTGTGTTGGGAACATTACAATTATGTTCTTCCAGCTATTTTGAAATATACAATAAATTGTCATTAACTAAAATTTTCCTACTACACTATTGAATACTATAACTTATGCCAGTTTCTTTTTATCTCTTCCTTCTCTCATGTTTTCCCAGCTTCTGGTAACAATCTTCTACTCTCTACCTCCGTGAAATCCACTTTTTTAGCTCCCACATATGAGTGAGAACATGCAGTATTTGTCTTTCTGTGCTTGGCTTATTTCACTTAGTTCCATCTATGTTGCTGCAAATAAGAGTGTTTCATTCATTTTTACAGCTGAATAATATTCCATTGTGTTTATATATTACATTTTTATTACCCATTCATCTGTTGATGGACACAGGCTGATTTCATATATTGGCTATTGTGAATAGTGCTGCAATAAACATGGGAATGCAGATATCCCTTTGATATACTGATTTCACCAGCCTATTTAACAAGGCAGCCTCCATATCCACTTCTTTTTGTCTCTCTTCCATCTTATTCAAACTCTTAGAATCCTTTAAGGGTGTTTGGCTAGTTGGTATAACAAATAATATTCATTTTATAACCCAAATTACTGATGTTTTAGGCAAGAAGAGTGAGTAATGTGAAAAAACCAAGGGCCATTGGAGCAGACATATTTAGTTAGGGGAGTGCTTTTTAAGTGTTTTACAAAGGTCATATAGTTTGTCTGTCACGGTGGCTAGAATGTCACAGGAGGGTGGGGAAAATTGAAAAGGTATTCTTGTCACATTACATAATATGTTCTGTATTATTTAAAAAATCATCTACTAATTATCATTTCCAAAACTAGTAAACCTTAAGAGAAAAATGGAGAAGGTTTTATTACACAATGCATTTGAAATTTGGGAAAAGAACATTTAATTTTATGTAACTAATTTTATGTGACTTTTTTTTTTTTTTTACAGTAGTCTACCACCCTCCCCACATTGATAAACTAAAGAATAGTTTTCCTGTCATATGTAGCAGGGTCAGATCAAATTTCTTTAGTGAGGAAAATACAATTGATAAGATTTTTGTATAAAAGAAAAGTAAGGAAAAGTAAATAGAAGATCCAAACACATAATGTGTGAAGTACAACTAGCAATTTGTGACCGAGTGATCAATATCATAAAATCTGTCTATAGATATAGGTAACATTTTGATACAGTCTTTATAAGCGTTCATACTCTATTTCTCACATCATGTACCCAACGAAACATATTATGTCTGTAATGTCTTCAGTTGATTTTGTAATATCTGAATATGTAAGACGTTTGAAGCAGTTTTAACTTAAACAGACCAATTCTCAAGAAAATATTTTCTTTATGTATTTTATCTCTCTATTGAAATATATATTTGAAAGTAAAAGATATTGTATTAGTCCGTTTTCACACTGCTTATAAAGATACCACTTTCACACTGCTTATAATACACTAGGCTGGGCCATTTACAAGAGAAAGAGGTTTCTTGGACTTACAGTTCCACATAGATGGGGAGGCCTTGCACTCATGGTGGAAGGCAAGGTAGAGCAAGTCACATCTTACATGGATGGCAGCAGGCAAAGAGAGAGCTTGTGCAGAGAAACTCCCATTTTAAAAACCATCAGATCTCATGAGACCCACTCACTATCACAAGAACAGCACAGGAAAGATCAACCTTATGATTCAATCATCTCTAACTGGGTCCCTCCCACAACACATGGGAATTATGGGAGCTACAAGAAGAGATTTGGATGGGGACACAGAGCCAAACCATATCATTCCACCCCAGTCCCTCCCAAATCTCATATCTTCACATTTTAAAACCAATTATGCCTTCCCAACAGTCCCCCAAAGTCTCAAAAGTTCAAAGTCTTAACTGAGACAAGGTAAGTCCCTTCTGCCTATGAGCCTGTAAAATCAAAAGCAAGTTAGTAACTTCCCACATACAATGGGGGTACAGGCATTGGGTAAATGCATTCATTCAAAATGGAAGAAATTGGACGAAAGAAGGAGCTACAGGCCCCATGAAAGACCAAAATCCAGTGGGGCAGTCAAATCTTGAAGCTCCAAAATTATGTCCTTTGACTCCGTGTCTCACATCGAGGTCACACTGATGCCAAAGGTAGGTTCTCATATTCTTGGGCAGCTACGCCCCTGTGCCTTTGCAGGGTGTAGCCTCTCTCCCAGCTGCCTTCACAGGCTTTTCCATGTGGATGATGCAAGCTGTCAGTGAATCTACCATTCTGGGGTCTGGAGGACAGTGGCCCTCTTCTCACAGCTCCACTAGGCAGTGCCCAGTAGGGACTCTGTGAGGTGACTCTCACCTGACATTTCCCTCTGCACTGCTCTAGCAGAGGTTCTCCATGAGGACCCCACCCCTACATCAAACTTCTGCCTAGGCATTTAGGCATTTCCATACATCTTCTGAAATATAGGTAGAGGTTCCCAATACCTAATTCTTGACTTCTGTGCACCCAGAGGCTCAATACCATGTGGAAGCTGCCAAGGCTTGAGGCTTACACCCTTTGAAGTCATGGCCCAATCTCTACATTTTCCCCTTTCAGCCACGGCTGGAGTGGCTGGAACTCAGTGCCTAGGCTGCACACAGCATGGGAACACTGGGACAGGTTCACAAAATCACTTTTTCCTCCTAGGCCACCAGGCCTGTGATGGGAGGGTCTGCCACAAAGGTCTCTAATATGCCCTGGAGAAATTCTTCCCCATTGTCTTGGTAATTAACATTCTGCTCCTTGTTACTTATGAAATTTCTGAAGCTGGCTTGAATTTCTCATCAGAAAATGGGATTTACTTTTCTATCGCATTGTCTGGCTGCAAATTTTCCAAACTTTTATTCTCTGCTTCCCTTATAAAATTGAATGCCTTTAATTGCACCCAAGTCACTTCTTGAATACTTTACTGCTTAGAAATTTCTTCTGTCAGATACCCTAAATCGTCTCTCTATAGTTCAAAGTTCCACAGATCTCTAGGGTAGGGGCAAAATGCCACCAGTCTCTTTACTACGTAACATAGCAAGAGTCACCTTTACTCCAGTTCCCAACAAGTTCCTCATCTCCATTTGAGACCACTTCAGCCTGGACTTTATTGTCCATATCACTATCAGCATTTTGAGCAAAGCCATTCAACAAGTCTCTAGGAAGTTCCAAATTTTCCCACATTTTCCTGCCTTCCTGAGCCCTCCAAACTGTTCCAACCTCTGCCTGTTACACAGTTCCAAAGTTGCTTCAACATTTTCGGGTATTTTTTCAGCAGCACCCTACTCTACTGGTACCAATTTACTGTATTAGTGCGTTTTCGTTGTGCTGATAAAGACATATCCGAGACCGGGCAATTTACAAAAGGAAGAAGTTTAATGGACTTACAGTTCCACGTGGCTGGGGGAGCCTTGCAATCATGGTGGAAGGCAAGGAGGAGCAAGTCACACCTTATGTGGATGGCAGCAGGCAAAGAGAGCGCTTGTGCAGAAAAACTTCCATTTTTAAGACCATCAGATCTCGTGAAACCCATTCACCATCACGAGAACAGCACAGTAAAGACCCACTCCCTTGAATCAGTCATCTCCCACTGGCTCCCTCCCACAACACGTAGGAATTATGGGAGCTACAAGATGAGATTTGAGTGGGGACACAGAGCCAAACCATATCAGATACTTTGTTTTCAGAATGGTCTGAAACAGTTGACAGACTTTTTGTTATAATAAAATTAATATTAGAAATTTATCTTAAATAATTCTATTTTATATCTAAGTAATACCTAATAGCAAATTTTCATAAAAAGATAACATCTGATAGAAAACGTTTATTATAAGGCAACATAATAGACTCTTTAGAATGGCTGAATATGCAGCTATTGTGTACTAAGTAGATTTGTAAAATATAGCGTAAATGTATACACACACAATTGTATGTGGAGTAAATTAGGTGGGAGAGAGAGCAGTTTTAATACAAATTAATTAGTCTTTTTGAAAAATAACTGAAATCTCTGAACTATAGACTTATTTATGTACTATATAGCCATCATGTTTTTAATGCTTATATGTGTAAGCAAATAGTTTAGAGAGAAAACAATTACTAGATGAGATTTTGTTGTGTATTTCTGCAGGCAACTTTCCAACAGACAAAGAAACTTCCTTCAAAGGAACTGAAAACCTTCAGGTCTCCTATATTTGTTTTTATACATGGTCTGCAAGGTGATTAGAGGCAGATGTTGTAATAATATTCTGTATCTATTATAATTTAATTTCATAGGTACAATGTATTAGTCCATATTTATGCTGCTAATAAAGACATATCTGAGACTGGGCAATTTACAAAAGAAAGAGGTTTAATGGATTCACAGTTCCCCATGGCTGGGGAGGCCTCACAATTATGATGGCAGGCAAGGAGGAGCAAGTCAAATCTTAAGTGGATGGTGGTGAGCAAAGAAAGAGTTTTTGCAGGGGAACTCCTCTTTATTAAACCATCCGATCTCGTGAGGCTTATTCACTATCACGAGAACAGCATAGGAAAGAACTGCCCCTATGATTCAATTACCTCCCAATGAGTCCCTCCCATGACACGTTAGAATTGTGGGAGCTACAGTTCAAGATGAGATTTGGGTGGGGACACAGCCAAACCATATCATACAATAAAAAGTCATAGGCTGAAATAACCTGGACTTGGATAACAAGATTGTGTAAACATCAGATGGAGCTTTAAATCGGCCAAAATGATTGGCTTCATGGATCTTGAATCTAGGAAGTTTTCCAAGTGACACAGATGAACATGGAAATCAACATATAAGATTCGCTAAACAGCAAGGTTTGGATGGGAACATAGGTCACAGGTTGCCTGAAACTAAATCCTAGCTTCTAACTGAAAGGTTCTTCGAAGTCTAAAGCAAAGAAATTGTTTTAGCAAATTAGAAAGTCTTGTCAAGTGCGCATTTTATTGTAATCCAAAATAATGTCATGAAGAGCATGGCTTTAAGTAAATTAAACACTTCAGAAGTTTTAAGGAAAAGAAGCCTGACTTTTGTCCTCCTCCACAGTGTCTGTCATTGCCATCTTCATGTTCGTGGGTATCCAATGTTTAGCTCCTACTTATAAGTGAGAACAAGTAATATTTGGTTTTCTGTTCCTGCATTAATTCACTTAGCATAATGGCTTCCAGCTACATCCATGTTGCTGGAAAGGACATGAGTTTGGTATTTATTTATGGCTGTGTAGTATTCCACTGTGTATACATATCGCATTTTCTTTATCTAATCCACTGTTAATAAGCAGCTAGATTGATTCCATTCATTTGCTATTATAAACAGTGCTGTGATGAACATAGAAGCACAGGTATCTTTTTGGTATAATGTAATGGGATTGTTGGATCAAATGGTAGTTTTAAGTTCTTTGAGAAATATCCAAACTACTTTTCACTGTGGCTGCAATAATTTACATTCTCTCCAATAGTGTATAATTCCCTTTTCTCCTCAACTTGGCCAGTATTTGCTGTTTTTGACTTTTTATAGTAGCCATTCTGCCTGGTGTGAGATAGTATCTCATTATGGTTTTGATTTGCATCTCCCTGATGATTAGTGATGTTGAGCATTTTACATTTGTTTGCTGGACACGTGTATGTCTTATTTTGAGAAGGGTTTCTTCATGTTTTTTGCCTACGTTTAAAAAATTTTTAACTTTAATTTTAGATACAGAGAGTACATGTGCAGTTTAGTAATATGCATATATTGTACTCAGGTAGTGAGCATAGTGTCCAATAATTAGTTTTTCAACTCATTTTCCCTCTCTCTCCCATCTAGTTGTGATATGGTTTGGCTCTGTGTCCCCACCCACACCTCATCTTGAATTTTGCTCCCATAATTCTCACATACTATGAGAGGGAGCTGGTGGGAGATAATTTGAAACATGCAGACAGTTTTCCCCACATTGTTCTTGTGGTAGTGAGTAAGTCTCATGAGATCTGATGGTTTTATCATGGATTTCCACTTTTGCATCCTTCTCATCTTTCTGTTGCCACCACCAGGTAAGAAGTACCTTTTGCCTCTTGCCATAATTCTGAGGCCTCCCCAGCCATGTGAAACTGCAAATCAAATTAAACCCCTTTTTGTTCTGAGTTTCGGGTATGTCTTTATCAGCAGCATGAAAACGAACTAATACAGTAAATTGGTACCAGTGCAGTGGGGTGTTGCTGAAAAGATACCCAAAAATGTGGGAGCGATTTTGGAACTGGTAACAGGCAGAGGTTAGAACAATTCGGAGGGTTCAGAAGAAGACAGAAAAATGTAGGAAAGTTTGGAACTTCCTAAAGACTTGTTGAATGGCTTTGACAAAAATGCTGATAATAATATGAACAATAAGGTCCAGGCTGAGGTGGTCTCAGACAGAGCTGAGGAACTTGTTGGCAACTGGAGCAAAGGTGGCTCCTGTTATGTTTTAGTAAAGAGACTAGTGGCATTTTGCCCCTGCCCTAGAGATTTGTGGAACTTTGAACTTCAGAGAGATGATTTAGGGTATCTGGTGGAAGAAATTTCTAAACAGCAAAGCATTCGAAAGGTGACTTGGGTACTGTTAAAAGCATTCCATTTTAAAAGGGAAACAGATCATAAAAGTTAAGAAAATTTGCAGCCTGATGATGCAGTAGAAAAGAAAAAAAAAAAACATTTTTTAATGAAAAATTCAAGCCAGCTGCAGAAATTTGCATAAACAGCAAGGAGCCTAATGTTAATCCTCAAGACCATGGGGAAAATGTCTCCAGGCCATGTCAGATACCTTCATGGCAGCCCCTCCCATCACAGGCCCAGAGGCCTAGGAGGAAAAAGTGGTTTCATGGGTCGGGTCCAGGGTCCCCGTGCAGTGTGCAGCCTAAGGACTCGTTGCCCTGTGTCCCAGCCACTTGAGCCGTGGCTGAAAGAGGCCGATATAGAGCTTGGGCTGTGGCTTTAGAGGGTGGAAGTCCCATGTCCTGGTAGCTTCCACATGGTGTTGAGCCTGAGGGTGCAGAGAAGTCAAGAATTGAAGTTTGGGGACCTCTGCCTAGATTTCAAAAGATGGATGGAAATGCCTGGATGTGGAGGCAAATGTTTGTTACAGGGGCAAGGCCCTCATGGAGAACCTCTGTTAGGGCAGTGTGGAAGGGAAATGTGGGTTTGCAGCCTTCACATATAGTCCCTACTGGACACTGCCTAGTGAAGCTGTGAGAAGAGAGCCACCATCCTCCAGACTCCAGAATGGTAGATCCACTGACAGCTTGCACCATGCACCTGGAAAAGCTGCCGGCACTAAATGTCAGCCCATGCAAGCAGCCAGGAGGGAGGCTATACCCTGCAAAGCCACAGTGGCAGAGCTGCCAAAGACCATGGAAACCTACTTCTTGCATCAGTGTGACTTGGGTGTGAGACTTGGAGTCAAAAGAGATCATTTTGGAGCTTTAAAATTTGACTACTCCACTAGATTTTGGACTTGCATGGGCCCTGTAACCCCTTTGTTTGGTCAATTTCTCCTATATGGAACAGCCGTATTTACCCAATACCTGTACCCCCATTGTATCCATTAGCTTGCTTTTGACTTTACAGGCTCATAGGCAGAAGGGACTTGCCTTGTCTCAGATCAGACTTTGGACTGTGGACTTTCAGGTTAATGCTGAAATGAGTTAAGACTTTGACAGACTGTTGGGAAGGTATGATTGGTTTTGAAATATGAGGACATGAGATTTGGAGGGCCAGGGGTAGAATGATACGGTTTGGCTATGCCCCCACCCAAATCTCAACTTGAATTGTATCTCCCACAGTTCCCACAGGTTTTGGGAGGGACACAGCAGGAGATAATAGAATCATGGGAGCCAGTCTTTTCCGTGCTACTTTCATGATTGTGAATAAGTATCATGAGATGTGATGGGTTTATCAGGGGTTTCTGCTTCTGCTTCTTCCTCATTTTTCTCTTGCCACCACCATGTAAGAAGTGTCTTTCACCTCCTGCCATGATTCTGAGGCCTCCCCAGCCATATGGAACTGTAAGTCCAATTAATCCTCTTTTTCTTCCAAGTCTCAGGTATGTCTTTATCAGCAGCATGAAAACAGATTAATACAAGTAGTCTGCAGTGTCTATTGTTCCTATGTTTATGTCCATGTGTGCTCAACATTTAGCTCCCACTTATAAGTGAGAATATGTCGTTTTTGGTTTACTGTTCCTTCATTAATTTGCTGAGGAGCATGGCCTCCAATTCTATCCATGTTGCTGCAATGGACATGGTTTCAGTATTTTCGGGGCTACATAGTATTCCACGATGTATATGTACCACATTTTCTTTGTGAAATCCTTTGATGGGCACCTAAGATGATTTTCATGTTTTTGCTGTTGTCCACTTTTTAATTGGGTCGTGTGTTTTCTCTAGTGTCTTTCTTAACATTTCATGTCTCTGGATTTCACTAGCACTTGAATTATGAACTTCAAATCCTAGCAGTAAATAAAATATTGCCTTCCAGAACATATTATTTTAAACAATTATGCTTGTTTTACTGTCTTACATATTCTCAAGAAAAGTTATTTGTATATGTTTTTCCCATTCACCCAGCATCTACCATGGCAATCAGTTTATAAATCTTAAATGTTCTTAAATTGCATTTAAGAATTAAATGCTGAATTCAGCATTTGCTTTATCAAATATAAGTAATGTTTGGGGGGATTGACGTTAACTCAGGAATCAAAAAGCTCATGCACAATATTTGTTCATTATGCTGTTACCATGACAATCCAGTTGGAATGTGCAAACTTATAAGACAAATCTCTTCTATACAGATCAATGTTCATTACTTCTCAAGGTTGGACAAGATTTTATGTAGTCTGTGCAGCCCGTTAGTAATAAAGAAAGCAGCAAAAGCAGTAGTCAGCAATTTGGGCCAACTATTTTACTTTTCTGATCTCTTTCAACAGCTCTGCTAGATACAGGTGACAGAAAATTGATGAACTCTTGCAGGAATTCTATCCCAACCTCTGGAATTCAAGAATGCCCTCTGTTTTGGCTAGTTAGAATTGTTAGTCATTCTCCATGGAAAATGACTTGATTCATAGTTATTCTATTATTGAGAAAAGAATGACTATGGTAGAACACACTATTCTGACTGCTTATTTTTTTCTGGAATGGATTTAAAAGGGTGTTAAACTTACTTCTTATTTTTAATTTGCCTTAAGACTTCAAGTAAAGAGAACAAAGGAAGTCACAATAAGAAGGGAATTTGTGACTAAACTAGCAGAATGTGAAAGTATGTCAAAATTAAGAGTATAATCATTTGAAAAATGTTTTTTGTAAAGATTAATGTGTAGAAAAAAAAGATATTAAAGTAGAGATACCAGAGATATTGGAACGTTTCAACTTAAAAAATAATCAATGAATAATTGAAAAGATGAATTAAGTAGGTGAAGCATATGGAGTGGTGTATATTTGGTAAACTTTAAATGCTTCTCAAACACACTGCAAACAGATTAAATGGATGAAACAGGAACTTTTTTTACAAAGCAGAAAAAAAGCAAGAAGGGAATCATACCCATAGAAACAAAATGGTTTGTTTGGAATGTGGCCTGAGCTGTGAGGTTATATCTGCTTTTGTGTAAAGTACTAGAGGTAATTTAATGCCTAAAAGTAGGAGCTGTGAAAATATTTTGACTTATTTTCCAGACTCTAAGTAGTTAGATAGGAGACTAAACCACAGGAAAGGGTAATCTGTTAGATGTAGTCCTTTCAACAACTAGAAAAAATATTTAGTGTTAACTGATGACATTTTATAAACTCATATAGTTTTATGTTATAGGAAATTAGATTGAGAAATTACTGATGGTTGCACATTATAAATTTAATTCTTAAAAATAAAAAAAAGAAATTAAGCATTGCAATTTTATAGTGAAAAATAACCATGGGATACAAAGAAGTTATTAAACTCAGGTTTTCAAGATGAAAAAGTCCTAGAAATCTATTGCACAACAATGTGAATACACTGAGCACTACCTAACAGTACATGTAAAAATAATTAAGATGGTAAATTTGATGCTGTATTTTTTACCATAATTGTATATATTATTTTAATATATTACTAAGACTATAGATTATATTTCATGTATTATGTAATATATATCAAATTTGTTAAAGGTATTGGAAAACTAAAAACACAAGTAAAACTATTTTGACTGAACACAGCTTAGAGTAAACTCAGGTAAGGTCTTTCCCATTGGAGTCAAAAATTTCAAAACAAATCATGTACAATAAATTATGAAAGACATGAAACTTTAATAATAATAAATTAACCTTTTTAAGACATTTTTGTTCTTCTGCACTTAAGAATGCATGTTTCCAAGGTCTGAGTCTATATTACTAAGACTACAAATATAAACATCCATGTGTATTTATTCCATAATGTTCTTTCTTAAGCCAAGAAAATACATATTAAAACCATAAACTTTATGTAGGTTGCCAAAATTCTTAAAATTATATAATTAATTTTAATGTACTTTAGCCTTGCTTAAAAGAGGGTATAATATATATTTTTGATGTTTTTAACAAAGTAATGACAATATGGAACTTTTCCACAGGAATTCCATGAATATTTTATTGTAGTAATTTGTTGGTAATACTATTTGTTTCCATAAAATTGAAAATGTACTACAGACACAGGTGAGTGCTGTTTTCCAATAACATATGTAAATGATCTTTTAGATAAACTTTCACACTGTTAGCAGTGGAAGGTATCTGAGTTACATTGCCCCAAAATATGTTACTGGCAGAAAATCTATACAGGCCTGCAGCAACCTCACTTCTTGCCCCCTCCGAAGAAAGAATTCAACTGAGTGGCATTAGGCAGACCGAGGCAAGTTTTAGAGCAGGAATGAAAGTTTATTACAAAGCTTTAGAGCAGAAACAAAAGGAAGGAAATACACCTGGAAGAGGGCTAAGTGGGCAACTTGAAAGATAAGTGCACTATTTGACCTATTGACTTGGGGTTTTATATGTTGGCATACTTCTTCCAACTTCTGAGTCTTTACTGGGAAGCTGCTGATCAGTTTCAGGTGTTTTCCATCGAGTACGAGACAGCCTTTCCCTTGTGTCAGCTGTGACCAATTATTAGTTTAGCGAGCCCGTTAACAACTGCCTGACCATCACCTGGTTGACTGACACTCCTGGCATTTGTCGGGGAAGGGTAGGGGTAGCCCTCTCCCGTCCTGCTCATACAAGACTAGCTAACTTCTGTAACGTTTCTTCCCTCAAGAGTCCAAGACACCAATTCTTTGGCGAAAATGGATGAAGGTCAGTCTTCTGTAACTGCTTCCTGCTGATAGAGGGGTGGCAGTCATGGTGATTTCTGTGGGTCTTATCCTCCTGCTGTTAGGACAGGGTTGGCTCTCTGGGTTGGTGAAAGTGGTATGCGGTGAAGTCCAAGGGGTACAGGAGCAGGATTTCACCTCTGTCATGTCCCACTGATGGGAAGTCTAGAGGTCCCTTGTAGAAGGGTGACTCTTGAATATTGAAAGAACGGTATCCCTCACTGAGGATAATCTGCAAATTGATGGCCCATCCCTCTTGTTTCTTCTGAGCTGCAGCCAGAGATCACTAGTTGGTTCACAGGAATAAGCAGGGTTAGTCTAAATTGAAGTCTGTGAAGGTGGAACAGAAAAGGAAGTTAACTAAGTAGTGTAGATGCTCTCCCCCATCAAGAGATTGCTTGGTTGCATTTTTATTAAGGCTTTTCCAAATAAATGCGAGATATTTCTAAACCCCTGAGGTGGGACTGACTAGATTTAAGTTGTCAGTTATAGATTTTGGTAGCTTCCTGAGGAGAAATAGGGATATTAAATGGAAAGATGATTTCAGAGGTTGGGTAAATATGAAGCAGACACCCATATTGGAAAGTGTATTTTTGCCCCAAAGATGTGTCAGGTATTTAGACACTACCAGGGACTAGTGGGAGAATGGTAACCGGTACCTTAAGTGATATAAAGAGGTGTGAATCTTTTCTTTTTTGACGGGGGATACCATTTGCCTCAATTATCCAACAGGATTTGGAGGAGAGTTGCTTAGAGAAGATTAGCACAGAGTAGGCAGCTTTTGAACCCGAAAGGGCAACTTTTAATTTTGTTTGCTGCCTCCAGAGTTACCCTTGACTTTGTCTTGCTGATGATGATGATGTCTGATTTGGAATCCAGCTGGAGCAGAGAGCCCTTCAGCTCAAAGCCATCAGGGGTTGGGATTCTGTCCTGGGGACCCTTCAGCCCTCAGGGCCGTTCTATTCCAGTGGCCGAGCTTGTGACAAAGGGGGCAAGCTGTGTGGGGCTTTTTCCTATTTATCTCTTTTGGGCAGTTTGCCTTCCAGGTGCCTGGCTACCCACAAAAATGATGGTTACCTGAAGGAGTGTCCTTAGGGCAACCTGAAGAGAGCTGGAGAGCTTGGAAAGCAGCCAACAGTTGAATCTGCCTCTTGCCCCTGCATTTCTTCTTTTTTCTTAGCCCGGTTCTTATTCTACTCTCTGTTATAAGAGACTGAGGCGGCTAATCTGAGAACCTCCTGCACAGGGGCACTGGGTTCTAAGGCTGACTTTTGTAGTATCCTCCTAGTTCATTTTTAGGCCAAACAGTATTACAAAGTAAAACTAATTTTTTTGTTGTTGTTTTAAAGTTTGGGGAAATCAAAGTTTTCCTGGTTTTGGAGGATGCATCCAAGGGACATGTCCTGTAGTATGGAGACAGGATTACCCATCTATGAAGAGAGAACAGAGGAGAAAAAGGATAAAGGAAAAATAAGGTGTTCCCTCTATTTTTCTATTATACTGAATGGACATCCTCAATCGTCCTGTGAGTTCCAGAATTTACCGATCTTACTGTGTACCGTCTATCCCATCACATCACAATTACTCACTTGAGAACAGAGGAGACATTAAAGTGAACAGCAGGCCCCTTGTCTATCCTTGGGATTCTGGAATGAACTGGTCTTATTGTGTACCCCTGACCTTTCTTCTCTGTTCTAATGATAATCTGATAGCCTGAGACTAACCTTTATCTCTGTCCTATAGTTCTCTTGCACCTGTGGCTTTAGTCCAGCCTAAATCCTTGTCTCCATGACCTTTTGGTGATTCTCTGAGTATTTTAGCAAAAAATATTATCTCTTTTCTTAGATTCCCATTTCCCATGTTCTTTCAGTAGACAAAAAGCCTCTTTTACAGCTAACTGCTGCAGGGGGCTACACTTTCTTCCCTATTTCTTTCAGATATGACCTTGAAGGTCTTGATACATGTTAATGAGGGTGTAGAAGTAATTAGAGAAATGGAGGCTGCAGGAGGAAGTTGGAGGAAGGGAGATGAATACTCTGCTCGCAAAAACAGCGGCCCTTGAATTCAAGAGGGCATCATTTATTTGCCCTTTTGATGCAAATAAGAAACTCCAGTGGACTTGGGGCTTGGGGATAGAACTCACAAATGTCAAAGGAAGAATTTTCTCTCCTCCAAAAGTGTTGCTCACTCAAAAAATCCAGGAGCTGGGGTCCTTAAAGGGACAGAGTAAGACCCTATGAAGGCAGACAAACTGCTTCATAAACCACTGCAAAACTTGGCCCTGGCGTGCGACAGGAACAAAAAGTGTATGATAAGTAATAAGGGGCTGGCAGAGCTGAAGTTCCAGTTAGTGTCCTGGCAATGGGCCAACAGACATCCAAAAGGGAGCCCACTTCTCTGCTGCTGAGTAAACACAGCAAAAGCCATGGGCGCATGAATAACAGGGAGTGTGTATTTTCAGGCAGGGTACAAAGTCAAGCAGCACGCGGAGTGAAACCAGAGAAAAGGCAGACTTGCCCCTGAGGTGAACCATCTGGCAGGTGCGCAAAGCCGCTTCAGAACATACAGAGAGAAAACAGGAGAATAAATGGTGTGGGATTTGGGGGAGAGTTGATTTTAGTTGAAAAAGCCGAGAAAACCCCAGATGTCGCACAGTTTTAGGCTTTAGCCCTACCACTCTCATGAGCCTCCTGTCCAGGAGGGCCATTAGTACCTCAGTTCTACTTGGTGTGGACTTCAAGTTCCTTTCTACCTCCATGAGACGCCCCTCAGGGTGAGCTGAGAGATCAGCTGCGGGGAGCAGAATCGCTTATGGCTGAGAAGACTTGTTCTGGGGGTTGGTTAGTAAGCAGGAGAGAGAAAAGGAGAAGAAAACCATGTACAGGGGTTGAAAGCCTCCAGCCAAAGAAGGTCTGTTACCACTAGGGAATATATCTGAGTCATGCAGCATCAGAGTATGTTAGTGGTGGAAGTTATACAAGTCACAAGGTACCAAAGTATGTTGGCGGTGATGGCTGTCCTAGTCACACACCACCAAAATATGTTAGTGGTGGAAACACTGTACCGGTCTATAGCAACTTCAATTCTTGCCTCCTCTGAAGAAAAATTCAACTGAGGGGCAGAAGGCAGAAGGAGAGACCGAGGCAAATTTTAAAGCAGGAGTGAAAGTTGATTACAAAGCTTTAGAGCAGGAATGAAAGGAAGGAAATGTACCTGGAAGAGGGCCACGTGGACAACTTGAAAGATATTGCGCTATTTGACCTTTTGACTTGGGGTTTTATACTTTGACATAATTCCAGGGTCTTGCATCACTTCTTCCAACTTCTGCGATCTTATTGGAAAGCTGCTGATCAGTTTCAGGTGTTTTCTATCTATCAGGAGACTGCGTTTCCCTGGTGCCGGCTGTGACTAATTATTACTTTAGAGAGACAGTTAACAACTGCCTGACCACTACCTGATGGTCGACTGACACTCCTGGTGTGTGTGCGCGTTCAGGGGAGCCCTCTTCCTCCCTGCTCGTACCAGACTAGCTACATACTGTAACAACACTACTTCTCCTGGAAATAGATGAGTAGATTGTATCACTGAGCCACAACTGATATTTTTATCAAGAAGAATGGCAGCAGTTTTTTTCATCTACTAAAATTTTTAAATAACAAGTTGCAATAATGGTAATAATTTAGGACACAAAAACTAGAATTCTGATGTTTCTTTCTGATTAGAGTAGATGTGTATTCACCTGAAACATAGCTCTCACTTTCTAAATATTTGCAGAGGTAAACAAGTCTATTTCTATAGGCTAAAATTATAGAAGCCTATGCTTTAGACCAGTGCAATTCAGAGTGACAAAGAAGCAAAGCTGTATGTTTTGAAATCACAGTAGGCACTAATTGTTCTGGAAAAATTGCCTGGGGTTAGCATGTTTCAACCCATCTTGTGGTATTTAGATAGGAACCTTTCAGCAGCATGTGGCATGGTCGAATATCATAGCAACACATTAGGGAGGACTACTTTTAGCACTTCTGCATTAATCAAAAGCGTTCTGAATTGTTCAACTTCACTGGGGAAAAAAAAAAAACAGGATTCAGTGATCTGCTTTCCATTGAGCATGAACAAAGGCTTTTTTTCATCTTGGTCAAGGAAAGTAGAATCAGTATATGAGAGCCTGGAATAGAAATGGCTTTAAGGAATTTTACAAGCTCATAAATCTGGAACTGACCTTCAGAGGTCAACTGCACATTTAGACCACACCTAAGTCAATCCTGAAGAGAAGAGACTCTGCCCAGACAAATGAGTTCTTAAAATTCTTTGGCAATAGAAATGAAATGTATTGTGGGATCTTTCTCTCCAAGAATAATCTCTTCTTTTGAGCTTGGATTCCTTATTCCTTCCTGTGAAATCAATGAAAATTCCACATGTGGTAAGATTTTATCAAACACAAAGTGGAAAAAAAATATTACTTTCCTTTAAAGCATCATTTGTTGTAAAGAGACTCACTTTAAATAGTAGGGTGTAAAATATTGGGGGCAGTGAAGAAAATGCAAGATTGCTTTTATCTTTCCTCTGTTTTGTTATTAATTGCTTGATGCTATTTTATAAATTGAATTTACACTGGGAATAGTGGATTTTGTTGTATTTTTTTCTTCACTATTGAAGCGTTTCCTAATTTTATTGTTATTATAGCACTAAAGAAAACTTTCACTTTAAGTGTATTTGTAAAAACACAGTGCTGTCATTATCTCTTAAAAATACAAATTATATCTTCCATGTATCAGTAGAAACAGTGGTTTGGGGCCAGTATTTCTTTCTTTTCTTTTTTTTTTTTTTTTTTTTTTTTAATAGCAAGCCTGTCATAATGCTTTGTTTGACTCATTATTATTTTCTTTTATACCACATGAAGTGGGAATTATTTTCTATGTGTTAATGTCTTAGGAATCAAAGATTTATTTAACTTAAGTGGCAAGGGTTACAATATTAAAAGATTGTTTTTATATTCTTTACAATGAATGTCCTCCTTCAGTGACCATTTTTTTTATTTAAAAATATTAAGTCAGAATAAATTTGCTATCTTATTTGAAAATTATCTGATAAATGATTGTTTAAGATAATGTAACACTTTTACATGTTCCGGCCAGGTTGGAAGAAGCTAGCATATGTGCATTTGTCATGAAATTTCTAGAAATCTCTCACCATTGTAGTGCTATATTTATACTTTAACTTGTACCTAATTAAAGTAATTTTAATATTGCAATGGTCAGTCATTTACTTGACCTAGCAATTCAAAATAAATTGATGCTCCCAAAGAAGCCACAAATACATAGTATATCTCTTTTAATGTAAGGAGAAATAACAAGAGAAAGTAATTAGACATATGTTGGCATTTTATATTATTTACATAGCAGAACTTATCCATATTGCAAAAGTGAGTTTAAATTGTGTGTGTGTGTGTGTGTTAATATTTTTATTACTTGAAATAGGTAGATTTCCATTTTACCAGGCAGAAGAGAAGAATAATCCCATGACACAGTGTGGATACTATCTTTATTGATCATAACTTACTAAAAGAAAATCATATTAACATCTAATCCCATATCTATAATCTTTCATCTATATCTTGTAACTGGTGTATATATGTATGTGTGTGTATCTATATATATAATTTTATAATTATACAAAATATATATATATAATTATAACAAATACATGTATTATATATAATAAGTGTATATTATAATTTATATATATTTGACTTTATAATTATGCCAGATAGATAGATAGATAGATAGATAGATAGATAGATTTGGTATAATTTATGGACTGTTGCCACCATGGAAAGAAAATGAATAATTTATCTCATATTTATCTCCTTGGACATGTAGAGTGGCAACATACTAACACAGATGTTTTAGAGTAAATAGTTCTTCAGGGAGAGTCTTTGTTCACTTAAGAAAAATTCAATTACTCCTAATGCCTATCCATTGCAGAATTTTTGCTTATTTCAATGAGCTAGCTCCCCATAAGGGTTAGGTAACCTGAGGCCATGATGCTAAGAGAATGACAGAACACCGAACTTATCAAGACATACAGCATAAATTTTAAAAACTACAAGCATTTAAAAATGTTTCCAATGTTTTAAGAAATTGTATAGTAGTAAAATATCACCCAAGACAAATAAGGGAGCTGATTAAAAGGCATTGTAATCTAAAAATGCCACATTAATCTCATAACATTAGTGTAATGTAATTAAGCATAGCACTAAAATATTATGAATATGTTTTATATACATGTAAATAACTACAAAATTAGCTGGTGTATATGGATGAATAATAGTATCAATTTTGAAAATATTGGACCAGTCTCATATCTTCCAATTATCAGGCAATTTATAGTATCCTATGCTGTAAGTCACTTTCTTTTAATAATTTGTCATGAATTAAATATCAAATAATTTCTTTACTATTAATAGAAGAGGGTTAGTAAATAAGATTGCGTTTTTAAATTCATCATATTGTTCAGCTTTGTCATTTTGGCAAGACATGACCTTAATTTAAAAATTGTCATCAGAGAGAGTCAAGTGACCAGTTTCCTTTATCACCATCAATATTGATTTTCAGAATATTAAATAATTCTATTTTTCATTAGATGAAGTTTAATTGAGGACAGCATCAATTGTGAACTGATTTCAAAAGACAGTTGCTCAGAGGAAACTTGTAACCAAGGGAAGATGAGATCATATCAGAAATGTTTACAAAAATCTATAGATACGGAGATAAAGAACATTATCCAACTTACCTAGACTCTATGAAATGCTTGCAAGTTTCCAAGAAAATTTATTGGAAAAAAGCTCTCCTGTTTGCTACATAAAGAAGAAATTGTAAATGAAATGCACTGTGACGTTGTTTTTGTAAGTCAACAAAACATTTTGCTTCTTTTCTTGTTCTTTTGGCCTCAAGTAGTATATAAGGAAATCTTGCCCCCCACCCTTCCTTTTCAGCATACTTTAAAGGCTCAAGCATAATAAAGCCTGACAAATTGAATATCAGTTCACTTGCTATATTTTACTGGTTGAGTTGTGTGGCCTGTAATTTTTTGCTTATGCAAAAATGTAATATAATAGGTTTTTGCCATTAATAAAAGGAAATATGTTTAATTGAATGAGCAGCAATGTCTAGATAATTCCTGTCATGTATAGCAATGCAGATCAGATCATTATAAAGCATATATTATAAAGTAAAACATTGTTTTGATACATTAACAAGCAACATAGTTGCAAGCATTTTTTCTCCTATTTTTATTAAGTTTTCACTAACAAACCAACCTGCCAACATTTTTGACCTGTGGGTTTTATGGAGGTTTTTGATGATACTCATTTCTACCAGAAATATATATATATATATATATATATATATATATATATATATATATATATATATATAAATATAAATAAAATTAGCCTGGTTATAAAGCTCATTCACTTCCTATAAATTTTGGTGAAGTGGTAGCAGGTTGCCTCAAGTACAGGGGCAACTACATGTTTATTAAAAAATTTCCAGACCCCTTAATCTTGAAAAACTTCCTTTCAAAAGCACTATTGATACTGTTATCAAATAAATTCTGGTGAAGGACATCTGGATTGTTTCCAAATCTTAACTGTTGTAAATAGTGATGCAACAGACATAGAAGTACATCTCATGTACTCCATAAATATACACACTTACTATACACCCACAAAAACAATAAATAAAAATAAAAAAGGAAAAAAGTAATTCTGGTGAAAATTCAGTGTACTTTATACATAAATACCTATTTATACACATGGCAATAACAAGAGTCTTAAAAGTATCTTTCTCTTTCTAGGTTTTTACTCCCTTGTTTAAGTGGAACATAAACACCCTAGAACAGGTTACATAGTAATTCTCCTATTTAAAGCTTAAAAATCTAAATCTGTTTCAGTTATCCCTTCACATTTGAGTAACAGACTCTTTGAACGTAGGTTTCTAAGTGGGAACATATTTTCTTCACTATTACGAAAGCACTGATTAACTGTCTTATAGCACCCACGCCCTCTTTGAGAATATCAAGGCCATTCTACTATTCTTCTTAATCTTTCCTTGAAGCCTTTCTTTTTTTTTCTCCATTCTATAGGAAATGCAGAGTCATTTATTTTTCTCCAGTATTATGAGATTTTATAGTAATGTGCCTTGATAAAGGTCAATTTTTATTTTATCCTCTGGCCATTTGATGGCCTCTGCCAATATAAAAGCTATAAATATCAGTTCTATGACATTCTCTCAATTTTTCTTTTCATTTATTCTCTTACATTTCTTCTTATACTCTTTCTGTAACTTACAATTTAGTAAAATTAGGGGACAGATGCTGGAATCTGTCCCCTAATTTTACTCTATTGTATCATTATCTATTTTTATCTGTCTTTTAGTTCTGCTTCCTGAAAAATATTTTTATCTTTCAAACCTTCCATTGAGTTTTACATATTTGCAATAACATTTTTTTCATTACCATGAGTAATATTTGGTCCTCTGAATATTATTATTGTAGCTATTTTGTTTAATAAAATAATATATTTTTATCACAGTGAGAATATTATTTGCAGTTTTAAAATATTTTTCCCTGCACATTCTTTGTGTCCTAAATACTCTTTTCTCTGTTTTTGCTTGTCTTTTGTATTGAATATTTCCCAAACTTCTAATGATATATGGCTACATTTCCTTCAAAAGTGGGCACTGAAAATCTTCACAGAAGCTCTGTGCACATGAGTGGGACATGTTCACTGTAGTTTTCACATTAGAGTCATCTGCTAGGGCCATTTCCTTAAGGGATCAATAATATAAATACATTTAAAGTATTTTTGTCTTGGAGTAGTCAGTTTTCTCAGAAAGGATTGTTTCCAAATCTTGCCAAGATAATATATTCCTAAATGCTAAGTTTCTAGGAACTGAATGGGGGAAAAAGTTGAATACATAATTTAGTATGTAAATTTTCACTTAACCCACTAGTTTTCAGTATGAACCTACTGTGTTCTATTCTGCTTTGTGTCCCCAAATTCAGAAAATCTGTTTTATTCTTTTCAGCAAATAAACTATTAGTGTTCTACTGAGGAGGGAAGGAGTGTTTGTTGGGAAGAGAAAGTTGCCAGGTTAATTGAGAATCGAAGATCTGGGGATGCAACTCCTTCTTCGAATTTGTTTTTGTTTTGTTTGTTTACCATTTTTTAAAATTTTATTTTAAAAAGATTTAAAATCAATGTACTTTACTAAGATTTACATTGTCAAAATAGTGCTGTTTAGGGATCACTATAAAACATCTATTAACTTTCCAAAGTCAAAATGAAACAATTATACAAAAGTTAGTACAGATAAAAAATCTACAGATAAAACGTCTACATTGAAAATCATAATTTAATTTTTAATTTTTTATTTAGCTTTTAGGTTCAGGAATCCATGTACAGGTTTGTTACATAGGTAAATTGTTTGTCACGGGTATTTGGTGTACAGATTATTTCATCACCCAGGTAATATGCATAGTACTGTATAGGTTGTTTTTCAGTCTTCCCCTCCAGCCACCCTCCACCTTTAAGCAGACCCCAGTGTCTGTCACTCCCTACTTTGTATCCATGTGTACTCAATATTTAGCTGCCACTTATAAGTGAGAACATATGGTATTTGGCTTTCTGTTCCCGCATCAATTTGCTTAGGATAACAGCTCCATCCATGTTGTTGCAAATGACATGATCTCATTTCTTTTTATGTCTGCATATTATTTTATTGGGTATATGCACCACATATTCTTTATTCAGTCTACCATTAATGGGCATTTAGGTTGATTCTATGTCTTCGCTCTTGTGATTTGCTTCTTCTAATTAATCCATCTGTTTTTACATTGACCTTTCCCCAGTCTGAATGGTATCTGGTGACACCAATTCCCAAGCCTTTTTGGGATTTGCGAATGAAAATGGATTGTTTTTAAGTGTTTCCTTTTGCAAATTTAGGATTTAGCTTACTTGCTCTGTGAAAACAGTGACTGCTTTTGTGCATCCTTCTGCTTTTCTGTAAAATGTTTCTTCTGCTACCTCTGATCCCATTCTCTGTGCTATTGTTGGATTTACACCTTAAACACTTCTTTACTCTCTTGGAGTGAGTTGTCAGAATTTCATTAACAAAGTCTCATTCTTAGCTTTAACATAAAAATGGGAAAATATTGGATTGAGCATTATTTTGAACCACGATTAAAATGATACATTATATCACACTTTATAGTGTGATTTTTCAGGCATATTCTATGTTGTTGATATTGATAAAAATTTCAGTTTTTAGGAAGCACCCACTAATAAGTTATTTCATTAATATGCTACAGATACTGTGCTTTATACTGGAGCCTATTGGAAGAAAAACTTCCAAAGATATTTCTTAGTTTTAAGGCAGATGTGTCACATTAATATCATTAACCGGAAACCCAAATTAATTATGACAAATTTGAATTACAAAAAACTCTGACTTGTTTTATGAGCATTGATATTACTCTGTGGGTTAGGATTCATTAACAATTTATTACAGAAATAATGGAAAGAATATTTTAAGAAGGGATAACACTTCAAAAAATGTTGCTTTATTTGAGAGGGAGTAAAGCCTAGAAGATGATGTATAAAAGTAGGAATAAATATCATGAATTTTATAGCTTTTAATCCACTGATTCTGTAATTAGTGGTTATTTGGCATATTTTTCTCTATTTTGTTTATTGAGGTTTTATTTACATATAACATGTATTAGTTTTAATAATTTGAGGACATTTTATAATTTTATACAATCATGTAACCTTCAACATAATCAGTATATACAATTTTTATTTCCCCTCTAAGAAGTTTCCTTTTGCCCTTTCACATTTAATAGCCTCCTCTATTTTTGATTCTATACAAGAAGTGATTGGCTTTCTGTTATAATACTTTTTGCCTTTTCTAGAATTTCATTAATAGAAGCATGCTATGCTTAGTCTTGTATTTAATTTCTTTCTTGAGATTATATATGTTGTATGTATTTACATTTTCATTTTTTCTGCATAGTAATACGTGGTATTGATATACCACACTTTTCTTTCCTATTCTCTGGTTGACGTTTGGATTGCTTTTAGATTTTGTCATTCTAGAGAATGAGTATTGGTTTCTTATTGTGGCTTTAATTTGTATTTCTCAAAATGTTATTGACCATCTTTTCATCGGCTCATTGGCTGTCTTGTTTTGAAGGGTCTATTAAAATTATTTTGCCTATTTTATATTGAATTTTCTCTGTTTTTACAGAATTGTAGGTTTCTTTATACATTTTGGATGTAAGCACTTTATGAGACATATAATTTGCAAACATTTTACTTCCAGTCTGTAGCTGAAGTTTTCTTAAAATTCAGTCATTTTAATACTAGTGATATACATTTCATCAACTTTGATCAACTTAGTTATTTTATAATCTGTGCTTTTGCTGTCTACTTTAAGAAATTCTTGCTTACTCCAATGATACTTTATTGATTTCTATTACTAGCAAAAACTTAGGGTCTTAAGACAACACGAATATATTATCTTACAGATTTGTAGGTCAGAAATCTGACACACATTTCACCGAATTAAAACCACTATGTTGATAGGACTCTTTTGGTTTTTAGAGCTTGTACGATAGAATTTGTTTCCTTGCTTTGTTCAGCTTCTTCAGACTGCCCATATTCCTTTGCTCATGGCTTCCTTTTTGGATCTTCAAAGACAGCAGTGCAGTCTCTCTGATCATACGTTCACAGTCACATTTCCCCTGACTTTGACCTCAACTGGGAAAGTTCTTTGCTTTTAAGGACTCATTTAATTAGTTTCGGCTCACTTGGGTAATCCAGGAGGATCTCCTTATCTCTAAGACATAAACTTAATTACAACCTCATAGTGTGTTTGGCCACTTTAAACTAGCATATTATCAGGTCCAGAAATTAGGATTTAAACATCTTTTGGGGGCATCAGGGAGGTGGATTAGTCTGCCTATCACAGTCGGAAAAAATTTCTTCTGTTTTCTTTGTGAAGTTTAATACATTTAGTTGTTTTATGTTAAGGTATTTGAGCGACTTTCAATTAATGTTTATTTATGGTGTGAGATAAAAGTAGAAGTTAATTTTTGTCCATATAGTCATCTAGTTGTTCCAACAATATTTCTTGAAAAGACTACTTACTTTTCACTAAATTACCTTTATTGAGAATCAATTGAATATGTAAGTTTGAGTCTATGTATAGACTCTATTCTGCTCTATTGATCTATGTTGACTCTCACGTCATTTAATTTTACACTCTCTTGATTGGTGTGGCTTTATAGTAAGTCTTAAACAAGAGATTGTGTAATTTTTTCTATTCTTAACAGCTTTATTGAGGTGTAATTTATATACAAAACAATTCACTCATTTTTAGACATAAAATTCAATGATTTTTGATAAATTAGCTATTGTAGGTCATTTAACTTTCCATATAAATTTCTGAACCAGCTTGTTAATTTCTTTTAAAAGTCCAATAGTGTCCTGATTGGTATTAAAAGTCTCTGTAGATCAATTTGGATAAATACCATTTTAATAATATTGTCTTCCAATTCACGAGCGTATCTGTTTAGTTGTTTAGATGTTCTTTAATTTACTTCTGCAATGTTTTGTAGTTTACAGTGTACATTTTTATTAAAATTTATTTCTAATTATATCATTTTAATGCTATTTTTCATAATTTTAATTTTTATTATGGATTAAATGGTACTCATGCAGTTTTGCTACATGGGTAAAGTGTATAACACTGAGGCTTGAGATGCCAATGATGCTATTGCCCAGGAAGTAAGCATGGTACCCAACAGCTGGTTCTTAGTCCCATGACCCCCTCCCTCCCTTCCCTATCTAGAGGTCCCCAGTGTCTGTTGTTCCTATCTTTACATCGATGTGTATTCAATGTTTAGCTCCAATTTATAAGAACCTACAGTGTTTGGTTTTCTGATCTTGTGTTAGTTCACTTAGGATAATGCCTCCAGCTCCATCCATGTTACTGCACAGGCCATGATTTCATTCTTTTTTATGGCTGTGTGGTATTCCATGGTGTATATGCAGCATATTTTCTTTATTCAATCCACCATTGATTGCCACCTAGGTTGATTTCATATCCTTGCTATTGTGAATAGTGCTGCAATGAACATATGAGTGCATGTGTTTTTTGACAGGACGAATTGTTTTCTTTGAATGTGTGCCCTGTAGTGGGATGGCTGTGTCAAACCATAGTTCTATTTTAAGTTCTTTGAGAAATCACTAAACTGCTTTCCACAGTGGTTGACTGGTTTGCACTCCCACCAACAGTGTATAAGCATTCCCTTTTCTCTGTAGCCTCATCAGTATCATGTTTGATGCTTTTTTGAAAGAATATTTAAATTATGATTTCTAATTGTTTATTGTTAATATTTAAATGTGGAGTTGATTTTTATATTGGCCTTTCAGAATACCAAGTTGGTAAATCAGTATTTTAGTTCTAGTAGATTTCTGTGAATTCCATACAATCAAATTATGTTCAAATAATGGAAGTCTTTCTACCTCCCAATCCAATCAGTGCATTCTTTATTTCTTTCTCTTGCACTGGTTAGGATATCCAGCACAATGTTAAAGGTATTCAGAGGGGATATCCTTGATATTTTCTTAAACGTAGGTAGAAAATAGACACTTTAATCACTGCGTATCATGCTACTTGTAGATTTTTCATACAAATACTTAATCAATTTGAGAATGTCCCCATCTATTTGTAGTTGGCTGAGAAATTTTTATCATAAAAAGAGATTAATTTTGTCAAATACTTTTTGTGCATCTTCTGAAATGGTAATATGATATTTTTCTTAATTCTATCAATGTGATGTATCTCCTTGAGTGTTTTTCAAATGCAAAACCAACCTTACATTCTCAAGATAAATCCCACATGACCGTGATATAGTGCTATTTTTTAAATTATTATTTGATTTGATTTGATATTTAATTTTTTGTATCCATGTTCACAAGGGATATTGGTCTGTAGTTTTCTTATGATGTTTTCAACTGGTTTTAGAATCAAGGTAATGCTGCCTTCATAAAATGAGGTGAGAAATGTTTCTTGATTCTCTATATTCTGAAAGGGTTTAAGTAAGATTGATATTATGTCTTCCTTAAATAGTTGATAAAATTCACCAGTGAAACCATCAGGACACAAATTTATATTGAAAATATTTTTAATAAAATTTGATTTTATTAATTGATGTAAGGCTTAAAAATTGAGACAGATTTGATAATTTGTGTCTCTCAATTATTTATTCCATTTAATGTAGGTTGTCAAAATTATCTGCGTAAACTTATTCATAATAAGTCCTTTACAATGTCTGAAAGTCTGCAGTGATATTCCACCCTTAATTTCTTATATTGGCTGATTAAATTTCCATTCTGTTTTTCCTGAAGTTACTAACAAGTATTTTGAACACTTTTACTGATTTTTCCAAAAAATCCCCGTGGGAACATAACTCTATTGGCCTGAGAACCACTCTCCCAAAACCCACAGTGACTGCCGCAAGTCCCACCAAAGGACAGTCTGAGCTCCAACCTGCCTAACCCTGGCCCCATCTAATGGATTTTTTTCTATTAGCCCTGTTAAGCAAAGACAAAAGACACAAACTCTTGGGAGCTGTGGGGCCCCATCCATCACCTGAGTACTTACCTTGTTCAAAATAGGGCATGCTTACCTCTGTCTTCTACTACCGCAGATGGTGCTCTCTTAAAACTGCCACCTCCTGGCTGGAGGCCAACTAACTCAAGCCATTACAGAAATTCATAACAGAACAATCCTGTTCCAAAGGAGAAAATAACAGATAATTCCACCGCCTACAACACCTTGGCTAATCAGAGGTCCTTTATCTGTCCAAGTGACAAATTCACTGCTAGCATAACCAGCATTGAAAAACAAAAAACAAAAAACAAAAAAACAATGCACTAAACAAAACTTCAATCAAGGACTCCTACAGAATCCTCTTCACTGCCCTGCCACCTCCATCAGAGCAGGTGTTATTATCCATGGTTGGGAGACCTGTAGATAAATCATATCACAGGACTCTTTGTAGACATTCCCCAACACCAGCCCAGAGGCCGATAGTCCCTCTGAGTGGCTAGACCCAGAAGTGCAATAGCACTCACTGCAGTCTGGCTCTCAGGATCCCCACTCCTAGGGGAAGGGGGAGAGCACCACATCAAGGGATAACCTCATGGAACCAAAGAATCTGAACAGCAGCTCTTGAGTTCCAGATACTTCCACTGAAACAGTTGACCCAAATGAGAAAAAAAAAAAAAAAAAAAGAAAAGAAAAATAATTCAGGTAATACGACCAAACTGGGTTCTATAACATCCCCAAAAGATCACAGTAGCTATCAGCAGTGAATCCAAACAAAAGAAGAAATCTCTGAATTGCCAGAAAAAAATTCAGAGTGTTGATTATTAGACCTATTCAAGGAGGTACCAGAGAAAGATGCAAACCAACTTAAATAAAATTTTTAAAAATACAAGATATTAATTTTAAAAATCTCCAGAGAAATAAATATCATAAAGAAAAGACAATCACAACTTCTAGAAATGAAAGACAAACCTAGAAATATGCAAAATACACTGGAAAGTTTCCACAATAGAATCAAATAAGGATAATAAATAGATTCAGCACTAAAAGACAAGGGCTGAATCAACCCAATCCAACAATGACAAAGATAAAAGAATTTTAAAAAAATGAACACAACCTCCAAGAAATTTGGTATTATGTTAAAACACTGAATATAAGAATAGTTGGTGTTCTTGAGTAAGAAGAGAAATCTAAATGTTTGGAAGTTTTATTTGAGAAAATAATCAAGACAAACCTCCCTGGTCTTGCAAGAGATCTAGGTATTCAAATACAAGAAGCTCAAAGAATTGAGCCCGGGAAATTCATTGCAAAAAAAATCATCACCTAGGTACATAGTTATCAGGTTATCTAAAGTCAAGACAAGGAAAAGAATCTTAAGAGATGTGTTGCAAAAGCATCAGGTGATGTGTAAAGAAAAACCATTCAGATTAACAGCAGAATTTTAGCAGAAATCCTAAACACCAGAAGGGATTGGGGTTCTATCCTTAGCCACCTTAAACAAAATAATTATCAGCCAAGAATTTTGTATCCAGCAAAACTAAACTTCGTAAATAAAGGAGAAATAGTGCATTTTTCAGACAAACAAATGCTGAGAGAATTTGCCACTACCATCTCAGTGAGGGAGAATGGAAAGGAAAAATCAGTTAGGCAGACAGGAAAGGCCAGTCCTTGGAGAAGCAGCCTGCCTTAAAATTCACGACTACAAGCAAAAAATAGAACAGCCTGGAGAAAACTTAGACTGCAGCTGCACAGATAAGTGGGTACCCAACATAGAAGCCTTTTGTTCTTTGTGTGATTAGAGAGCTCCCAGGAAAAGTTTCTTCCTCATGTCAGGCATGTACATGATGGGCTCCGTGGGAATTTGCACAGGGATGGAGGAGGCTTGCCTAAAACACACCCACTGTTATACAAACAAGGGAAGCTGTGCTTTGTATGCCCACAACTACAAAGATAAGGAGAGTTACACAGACAGCTTTACAGATAAGAGAATTTACTCAAACTGTTACAGAGATGAAAGGAGTTTCATATAAAAGCTCTTGAATTCAGCTGTAAAAATGGTAACCCACTTGGGCTCCCCTCACCACTATAGAGGGCTTTCTACTTTTGCTTATTAAACTTTTGCTAAACCTCACCCTTTGTGTCCATACTCCTTACATTTCTTGGCAGTGAGACAACAAGCTCAGATAACACCTCAGACAACGAGACCATGGACCATCTACCTGTTTAATTAGTACTACTAGAAATGCGAAATTGGGTTCTAAATCTTGAAACAAAGTGTCTAAATACACACACATAGAACCTCCTTAAACCATAAATCTCACAGGGCCTGTAAAACAATAACACAACAAAAGTTATTCAGGCAACAACTAGCATAATATATAGAATGGTATATCACATCTCAATATTAATGTTAAATGTTAATAGCCTAAATGATCTCACATAAAAGTTACAGAATGGCAGAATGGATAGAAATTCACCAACCAACCAAGCATCTTCAGTCTTCAAGAGACTCACTTAACACATAAAATTCTGTTCACATAAATGTAAGGTAAAGAGGTGGAAAAAGACCTTCTATACAAATGGAAAACAAAAGCAAGCAGGAGTAGGTATTCTCATATCAAGCAAAACACAATTTAAAGCAACAACAGTTAAAAAAGACAGAGGGGCCAGGCTCACACCTGTAATCCCAGCACTTTGGGAGGCCGAGGCGGGTGGATCACAAAGTCAGGAGATTGAGACCATCCTGGCTAACACAATGAAACCCCGTGTCTATTAAAAATACAAAAAATTATCCGGGTGTGGTGCCAGGCACCTGTAGTCCCAGCTACTCGGGAGGCTGAGGCAGGAGAATGGCGTGAATCCCAGAGATGGAGCTTGCAGTGAGCCTAGATTGCGCCACTGCACTCCAGCCTGGGTGACAGAGCGAGACTCCGTTTCAAAAAAAAAAAAAAAGAAAAGAAGTCATTATTTGAGAAGGATACTTGCATATGCCTGTTTGTAGCAGTATAATTTGCAATTGCAGAAATATGGAACTATGCTCAATGTCCATCAACCAACGAGTTGATAAAAATGGTATACATACACACACCATGGAATACTACTCAACCATATAAAGGAATGAAATAAATACATGCACAGGAACCTGGATGGAGTTAGAGACCATTGTTCTAAGTGAAATAACTCAGGAATGGAAAAGCAAACATATGTTCTCACTTATCAGTGGAAGCTAAGTTATGAGGATACAAAGGCATATAAATGATACAATGAACTCATGGGGAATGATGAGAGAGGGTGAGGGAAAAAGTGTATACACTGAGTACAGTGTATACTGCCTGGGTAATGAGTGTACCAAAATCTCAGAAATCACCACTAAATAACTTATCCATGTAACCAAACAACACCCGTTACCCCAAAACTATTGAAATAATAAAAAAAGAATAAATGAAGATTTTTATGTTTTAGCAAATCCCATATATACAAATATTAAAATAAAAATTGACATTAAAGTAGCTACTTATCACTTAGTGCTAAAAAACAAATAAAATGAACAAAACATAAAAAAGTATAAATAACATAAAGCATGATACATGACATATGGCAAAATAATTAGTAAAATTAATTCTTACTGAACTAAAATAAAATTGACAAATAAGCACATCGTATTATTTTATTTTATTTAAATATTGTACTTTCATCTGCTTCAGATCTGTTTTGGAAACGCGAAATAGATAAAATGCAAATATATTGACTTATTTTAATTATTTATAATATCCAGTGAATAAGAATTTTAAAAAAAATGTAATTGTAACATCATGTTTTTAGTTCTATTACTCCATTATTTTTCACCAACCTTACATTTTATAAAGTTAAAAACTGCACTTTGATGAAGGACAAATTCAAAATTTAATTCTCGTCTTGGAGTGGTCAAATACATGTTACTTAATTTTACTGAGACAAATTCTACTGACTTAATATGTCAGGTTTATATGTTGCTTCATCAACTCTCTATAGGTATAATACATTCAAGTGGACAGATACCTTCTTGGTCAAATATTTAAAAATATACAAACTGCAAGTTGTGGAGAAGGAGAAAGTTTAGTTATATTGTATATTTGAAAAATACAATACTTTCTCTTCTCACTGTTAAACAGTCATACTAACAAATTCAAGATTATTTAAATAGTATCAATTCTAGATTTTTACTTAGTTATTTGAAGAATTTGGTTTTATAATAATAAGGTAAATAAATAGATCCTTGATTCCTCAAAAATATTTTAAAAGGCTAAATTATCAACTTATATTGTATTTTTATTAAATATATTTATACACAATGTCAAATTTAAAGAAAGTAAATTATTGGTCTCAAAAAAATGCTTGGATTCACTTGAAATATGTAAGTGAAAAATGTCTAATTATTGAATAGCTATATATGATAAAGCTAATAAGTTTGGTATATCTTCCACTTTCTAACTTAAAAGTTTAGCTTAGACAACTGAGATGTCCTAATGCTATTGTACTGCTAGGGTGCATACGATATTAAATAGAAGATTTATGTTAACTTTTAACTCGATCAGGAGACACAAATGGAAGTGTTCATAAAATTTAAAAATGAAATTAAAGAAATTCATTTGCATATACCATAAAACTAAGTTTTAATCAGATCATACAATGTCAAGTTTAGTATTCTAGCTGCATTCCGATGAACTAACTAGGTGACTCAAACATATTAATCAAGTAAATCCTGATTCAAATAGGTGGGCCTTGCATTCATATATGATGGCCAAAACCCTAGGATGTTACTTAACTCTTTTAAGAAGGAAAGAATGATGTTCTACAGAAAACAGTGCTTGTTCTCTGAACCTCAACATTATTTCATTTTAATTTGTGCCAGTATGTATTGTGTGAAACTTAACTTGTAGCTATTAGATTCTAATGACTTTAAAATATGCCACCCAAATCTCTGTAGAAAGAAAACTTAATTGGCTTCAGCTATGATTGTTGCTTTATGTGAGTAGGTTGGACGTGTGTATGTTGAGGATATGTGTGTGTTTATGGGGGTGTGTTATGCCACCCTGGCTTTGGCGCTGTTACAGTTCTATTTCATTAGAATGATGTTATCTTATAGGAGGACTTCTTCAATGGAAAATATTATGCCCAATGATGACTTCTTCCGAAACTACAGAATTTGAGGAAAGACAAGTGATTTTGTTAAATGCAATACATTTGGTTTGTAGTTATTGCTATAAATTTGACCTTCAATTCACAAATATTAACTCATTAATAAAATACACAAAAAAAGTAAGAGTATTTTAGATCATACAAATGCACAATCTGGATTGAAAAGACTAGGACACAAATGGTTTTTCTTCCTTCTGCCTTCTGATTTTGGTTTTCTTATATTTATTGGCACACATTAAAAGTAATTATTTAATATCTGATGCAGTTCTCAGCTAGTATACATATTACTTAATCTCATGAACAAATGCTTTATTTTATATTCCTATCTTCTTTCATCTTTCTCAGGATTGTTGTGAAGAATGTATAAAATAATGAAAGTTAAATAAGTATCATAGTTTCTGGCACAGAATAATCTATTAAGAAATGGTATACATTTGACCCAGCAATCCCATTACTGGGTATATACCCAAAGGAATATAAATGATTCTTTTCAAAGATACATGCACACATATGTTCATCGTAACACTATTCACAATAGCAAAAACATGGAATCAATCCAAATGTCCATCAATGATACACTGGACAAGGAAAATGTGGAACACTACGCATCCATAAAAAGGAACAAGACCATGTTCTTTACAGGGATATGGATGGAGCTGGATGCCATTATCCTCAGCAAACAATTGCAGGAAAGGAAAACCAATCACTGCATGTAGTCAATTATAAGTGGAAGCTTAACAATAAGAACACATGGACACGAGGAGGGGAACAACACACACTTGGGCTTGTTGCGGGGGTGGGATGTGGAGATGGAGAGCATTTGGAAAAATAGCTAATGCATGCTGGTCTTGATAGCTAGATGATGGGTTGATAGGTGCAGCAAACAGCCATGACACACAAACCTGTACATACTGAACATCCGTTGTAACAAACCTGAACATCCTGAACATGTACCCTGGAAGGTAAAATAAAAATTAAAATTAATAAAAGAAGTGGTATATACTATTATTAAAATCTCCCTCCCCTATTCCTTCTTTTCATTCCTTTATATGAATGTTTATTAACTGCCTACTCCATGCATGCCACTGTATTAACCTGTGGAGCATGCAAAGATGAAAAGGCATAGCTCTTAACTTCCATGGTATGTATCTCATTAATTCTTATCTATGTTTACAAAAGGTTTAGTTTGAATTTTATATCAAGTGTATTCTAAATGAAGTTCATATCTCCTAAGAATAACTTTTTTTACAGTGTGTTTTTCATTTCTCTTGTAATTTTAGTCACATGAGGAGTAGAGGAAATACATTGGTAATTGAGCACAGCGTTGACAAGTATGAAGCACTCTCTCCTTCCCAAACTATTTCTGGGCATTGATTCTTAATTAAGAGCTCTTTTTAATGAAGCATAGAATGGGCTTACAGCTGTTCTCAGAGCAAATCTTTAAGGAGTAGCTATGCTTCAATAAAGCTAATACATCTCATTAGGATTATTTTTGCAAAACCTTCATAATATTCTCTATTCCCTGAATCCCTGAGAAATTGGGGGCAATGAAAAATATAGTGTAGATCATTTTTCTATTAATTCAGTGATGATTTTAGAGCTAGCTATTCAGCCATGGGGAACTTTCTTAAATCCAGTAAAATTCACTGATGTATTCAAAAATTATCTTCTAGGAGATGTGTAAGTCTGCAATTTTTGCCCATATTTCCATACAAACTTGAAAGATGGGTTAATATAAAGCAATACTTACATAGCACTTCTACATCATTGTAAGGCACATACACATATATAAAAACCAAATATGGCCAGCCATGGTGGCTCATGCCTATAATCCCAGCACTTTGGGAGGCCAAGGTGGGAGAATTGCTTGAGGCCAAGAGAGTTGCAGACCAGCCTGAACAACATAGCAAGACACTGTCTCTGCTAAAAATAATAATTAAAAATAAAACTAGCTGGGATTGTGGCACATACCTGTAGTCTAAGCTACTCTGAATGCTGTGGCGGGAGAATTGCTTGAGCCCAGGAGGTTGAGGCTGCAGTGAGCCGTGATCATGCCACTGCACTGCAATCTGGGCAACAGAATAAAACCTTGTCTCAAAAAAGAATATGTATAATTGTGAATCTTTACTGACTTTGCAGTACATTTAACTGACTATGAATTGCCTCTGATGTTCAGCAAAATTCACTTATTAGAGAAGCTCCAAAATAGTCTTTTGAACATAAATGCCACGTTTTCTTATTGGTACTCTTGTAAACAAATCTAAAAAGTAAATATAAAATATCTTAATACACACATCCTACTCCGGGCCGTTTTTGGGTTAATATTTTATTTAATGAAGAAGTTGAAGATGTTTTTGGGTAGATAATCCTGCCTGCTTTCTTCTTCATGAAAGTTCTTAGTTGATATTGGGTATATGCGTATGTTAGACACTGGTGCTCTTATTTTAGCTTTAAGGAAGCTGCAGAGTCAGAGCTCCAATAATTTTTGTTTTTAGTCTAGGTTTGTTATTGTTTTTGGAGGCAACTTGGGCCTTAAAACCTCCTAACCCACTAAGTGGAAAGATAAGATTATTTGGAGATTGACGCAAAAGTAATTGCGATATTTGCATTGTTGAATTTTGCCATTTGATGTTGGAATATAATATTAAATAATTTGGTTACATTATACACCATTTTAATGTGCATTTCTCATTTTATTTTTCTGCTAATGACATTACGTGCTATTTATTTTAGACTATGAAAATGATGTTAGACAAAAAGCAAATTTGAAGCTGTATGCGATGGCTCACACCTATAATCCCAGCACTTTGGAAGGCTGAGGCAGGCAGATCATCTGAGGTCAGGAGTTCGAGACCAGTCTGGCCAATATGGCAAAACCCTGTCTCCACTAAAAAATACAAAAAATAGCCAAGCATGTTGGCATGTGCCTGTAATCCCAGCTATTCGGGAAGCTGAGGCAGGAGAATTGCTTGAGTCCAGGAGACAGAGGTTGGAGTGAGCCTAGAACAGGCCACTGCACTCCATCCTGGGTGACAGAGTGAGACTGTCTCAAAAAATATAATAAAAAAGCAAATTTGAGCAATTTTCTTATTTGAGTTCAAAATAGGTCATAAAGTAGCAGAGACAACTCACAATATAACTGCTAAGGAGCATACGGTGCACTGGTGATTCAAGATGTTTTGCAGACTGGGCGGGGTGGCTCAAGACAGTAATCCCAGCACTTTGGGAGGCTGAGGTGGATGGATCACCTGAGGTCAGGAGTTTGAGACCAGGCTGGCCAACATGGTGAAACTCCGTCTCTAGTAAAAATACAAAAAAGTTAGCCAGGTGTGGTGGCACACAACTGTAATCCCAGCTACTTAGGAGGCTGAGGCAGGAGAATCGCTTGAACCCAGGAGGCGGAGGTTACAGTGAGGCGAGGTCACACCTCTGCACTCCAGCATGGGTGACAGAGGGAGACTCTGTCTCAAAAATAAAATAAAGATGAGAGCCTTGAAGTTTAGGAGCCTAGTGTCTGGCCATTGGAAGTTGACAATGACCAACTGAGAGCAATCATTGAAGCTTATCCTCTTACAAGTATACAAGACCTTGCCAAAAAACCTATTGTCTACCATTCTATGATTATTCAGCATATGAAGCATATTGGAAAAGTGAAAAAACTCGATAAGTGGGGGCCTCATGAGCTGAGCAAAAATAAAAAAAAAAATGTTTGAAGAGTTGTCTTCTCTTATTTATGCAACAATGAACCATTTCTCAATCTGATTGTGATGTAGGAAGAAAAGTGGATTTTATATGACAACCATCAATGACCAGCTCAGTGGTTAGACTGAGAAGCAGCTTCAAATCCCTTCCCAAAGCCAAACTTGCACCAAAAAAATGTCATGGTCATGGTTTCGTGGTCTGCTGCTGATCTGATCCACTACAGCTTTCTGAATCCCACTGAAACCATTATATCTAAGAAGTATGTTCAACAAATCAATGCGATGTGTGGAAAACAGCAATGCCTGCAGCTGGCATTGGTCAATAGAACGGGCCCAATCCTTCATGGCAATGCCTGATTGCACATTGCATGACCAATGCTTCGAGAATTGAACAAATTGGGCTATAGTTTTGCCTCATCTGTCATATTCACCTGACCTCTTGCCAACTGAATACAACTTCTTCCAGCATCTCCACAATGTTTTGTCTAGAAAATGCTTCCACAAACAGCAAGATGCAGAAAATGTTTTCCAGGTGTTCATAGAATTCTGAAGCATGGATTTTTATGCTACAAAAATAAGCAAACTTATTTCTTGTTGGCAAAAATGGACTGATTGTAATGGTTCCTATTTGGATTAATAAATATGTGTTTGAGCCTAGTTTTAATGATTTAAAATTCATGATCTAAAACTGCAATTACTTTTGCACCAACCTTGGAAGAACACTAAAAAAGAAACCATTGAAAATGTTTTAGCTTTCCTGCTGTGACACAATATAGTTATTTCACTGCTGATGCTCTTTTTCATAAATATAAACATAAAATTATAAAACAAAGTAATTACACATTTTCCCTGGGAATCATGCAAGACTTGGGAATGAGAATAAAAGTGTCTAAAATATGGGCATCACTGTAGATATCTGGTACTCTGGAGCAACATGTGGTGGTAGCCAAGGCTAGGGTACATTAGAAACTATGAAACCTTTATAATGGTCAGAATTTTAATGTGAATATGCTAGTGGTGAGCTTTCAGGCTCTACTAGACAGGTGCATGCATCTCCAATATAACCAATGACATGTACAATACATAAATAGGACAATTTGCTTTCTGAAGTGGTCCACTTGAAACAGGTTGATGTACAATTACTACAGGACAGTACATAAGCTCATACCTGATAAACTATGAATAAATAGATGTGAATAAATAAAACTAGATTCTGGAGAATCTCAGCCCAATATTGTATAAATGGTTATTTTCTGTTATGTGACATCTTTTGACTCTATACAGTCATTTTTCTGGGTCATCAAGGTATTTGAAGCATCTGCCATGTGTCAAAAGATTAGACAGTGAAGATATGAAAACAACTAAGATACATTTTGTGCTCCTGGAAAGCATATACACTAGTCACTGAGAATGTGCATATAACTGATTTATAACATTAGGAAGAGATGAAGACATCTATTTAAAAAGTGTATAATGAAAGCGAAGTATAGATTCATTCCAATTGTGAGGATAATAAAAAAGCTCATCAAAGAGGTATCCATTAATTTGGATCTTTAAGGATGAGTAAAGTATTAAGAAGTGTGGATGAGGACATTACTTTTGGATGAGGTACTTTGATAAAATGACAAAAGTATAAAAGTGTATGCATAAAATGTTCCAGGAATAGTAAAAGTTATAGTGTACCAGAAGAGTACTGGGCATTGAGTGGAGATGGTGGTTTGTTCAAGGTAAGTCTGTAAAAGAATGTGTGTGAAGGGTAGCGTATTATACAGTTTTTTAGAATGCTACAATAAATGTTTTCTTCTGGGTTCAGTACAGAAAAAAAGGAAATGCTAAATGGAGCAGTAATTTTGACAGACTTGTGTGTTATAAAAGAATAATTTGAAACTATTTGAAGAGCATGTTGAAGTCATAGTGTCTGGATAGAAGATCAGTCTAGAAGGCGTAAGACAATGAGGGCTTGAACAAAGTCAAACTTCTCCCAGAGTTCCGTGTCCACTACATTCTCAATATGTCTGTTTTTAAAATCCGTTTGTTTTCAAATGAGTCCGATTATGCAGATTCTGCTTCTGAAAATCTTTCAAACCTAAAGAAAGACTTTTAATTAGATGTTGTATGTATGTCTCGTTGGAATATAAGGCCGCAATAACAATGCTCATTGGAGGTTATACAAACAAACAGTTGCAAATGTTATTTACTTATAGGGTGTTTCTTATAGTTTGATCAATCTACAGTCTAATGCAAATTTTAATTAGAAGATTAAATAAATGCCTAGAAAATGAAACTCACCAAAATGGAACCAGTTTTTTCCTGCTCTCTTAAGAGCATGGCTTCTTCAGTTGAGCATCTTAGCATTGGAAGCCTGTCGTTGTGGTTTCTTTGCCTACTGGCCAAAAGTACAGTCTTAAAAATGACATATAATTTTTATAGTGAGAAAACATGCCAGACAATGCTTTAATTAAGTGGCTGAATTTAACATCACCAGTACTGGGGCAAACCAACTCTCTTTGCCTAATAATACCATACACTGAAAAGAACATGTAATTTATCCAGTATTCCTGCTAAAACTGCATAACTTGAATCTAATCATAAACAGCAAATAAATACAATTGCAAGAAAAGTCTACAAAATAAGCAGCCTGTAATTTTTAAAAATATCAAGGTTATGAAAACTTTCCACCTTTCTACCTCCCCTGCAAAATAGACTAATGAACTATTCCAGATTAAAGGAGAGCAAAAGGACATTATAGTTAAATGCAGTGCAACTAATATTGGATCAGGATTAATCTGTTTTCTAAAGTATATAATTGAAAATTTGAAAAATATCCTAATTATGATAATTTGTACTGATGTGAGACAATTCTCTGTTTTTAGGAAATAAATGCTTACGTATTTATGGCTAAAGAAGCATCATGTCTTCAGTGTATTTACAAACGATTTTGAAAATAATGTGTATGTGTATGAATAAAGACAAAAAAGAAAGCAAACAGAAAATAGTTACAAATGGAGAATCTAAGGCAAGAGTAAATGGGAATTAATGCAGCTTTTCTAGGTTTGAAGCTATTTAGAAATAAAAAGTTACATAAAGGAAAAAAAAAAATCACATCAAGTGACAGATAATGTCCTTATTCCAATGGAAATTTCAACCAAAGCTTATTGTGCTTATAAACCTTAAAGGTGTTTCAGAAGTGGAATTAATTAGTGGGTGAATACTATTTCTCTTCTACTAGCTTTAGTAAATTTAAGTAAGCTTATAAGCACAACAGAAATAGACCCAGTTCTATGTAATCAATGCTGGTATTTTTTTTCTAGTGGTATAGTAGCTGTTTCTTACAATTCAGAAGATCATGGAAGACTGTACATAAAAAGAAAAAAATGAAATTATTAAAGATATTTTTATAAATCTTCATATCAGGTGGAACACTACAAAGGCAAAGAGAAGAGTCAGTTGAGCCATATATGCATGAGACTTTAAGAAAGTGTTAGGATTGTGGAAAACTAAAAGCTAATGCAGTGTTTACAGCATAGCTGATCCTGAAGGAACCCACTCTGTTACTCTGGCCCAGCATATATCAGACACTCTTTGAACCTTTAGCTTGAAAGCTGGGGTTGGTGACTTTCAAGGAGGCAGGGCTGGCTCAGTGAAGGGGATTTATATATTTCTTGTAGGTGCTTCTTTGCAAAGGGCCCACATTTTAAAGTTTTTGGCATGAGCCATCCACTGCACAACTATCTGCCTCAAATCAACCCAGAGCATTATTTAAAAATTAAAGCATTATTTTATAAACATGTTTAAGTTACTAGAGTTCTTTCTTATTAGCTGTGCCTGTGTATTTTTAGGGCAATCATACTGAGCAAAAGATTTCTATAATATTAAATATTACTCACAGAGTAGACAATGCTCAAAAGATTGGCCAGAGATATTCAGGACGTGGAGGGAGAGAGGGAACTTAACTATTTATTGGCCATGATCTTCTTCTCTCCCATTAAAAAAAAATATAATTATACAGTAATTAAAGCCCTGCTATTTTAAAAATGATGTTTTAAGAGCTGTTTACTGAAAACACTAAACTAAATCTTAAGAAAAAGAAAATCGATGTCTATGAGGTATACAGATTTGTCAGGTAAATCACTACTCTGATGAAGACTACGAAGATGAAATTACATAAGTGATTTCACTTCATTCATAGTAGTTTAGTAGTAGTAGTAGTCATGTAACTTTATTATATTAATAGTTCAATGGGTCTGAAAAGATTTTCATGCTGATAGATTAAAATACATATGACATATATATTACCGTGTGTATAACTAAGTTTTTCAAGTACTTTCCTTCTCATATAATACTGAATTGAATTTTATGCAAATAGAAAGTTATAGAAAAAAAATGCTATGCACTGTTTTAAATATGTACCTTCAACTCATTCAGAGATTACATGAGCACAGTCTTCTGGGAATTTATTTTGCCAAAATATATTGGAACATGTCATAAATCAATCTAATATAACAGGATGTGTACTGAAATACCATGGCCTGTGACAAAGACCATGGAAGCTGTACGATAGATGCAGTCATCATAATGACTTTTCAATTTAAAACATTGTGTTATATTCTTGCAGAAATATCATTTTGTAAAATAGTCATAAAATTGAAGATAATTATTAATTGATATAAATTCTGGGAATTGTTGACATGTTTCACATTCTTATTGCTTCAACATTATGACAATATCAATATATAAAAAAATCTATGATAATAGAAAATGAGTTAACAGACTGAATACTTATTATCCAATATGTAGTAATAATCAATTTCATAAATCCTTATTCCAAATCTGTGTTAATAGTTGGAAACAGACCTCCCAACTGGGGCCTCCAGCTACTTTTTACAGGTGCCTTTGGGCCAGCAACAGGTCTGTGCTTCCCTGGGACAAAGCTCCCAGAGAAAGAGACAGGCTGCCATCTTTGCCATTTTACAGCCTCCACTAGTGAGCCCCAAGCATACTGTAGCAGCCCTACAAAAGAGTGTCCAGATGGTTACATGTACAGTCTACTCAAGAAGAAGAGGCCAGTTTGTCTCCCACAGGTCCCACACACCCCTGATGGCTTATCTCCAGACAGGGAACCCTTGGTGTGCACTCACAATACAAACCCTCCATCTTGGGCTGACAACACTGAGCAATTGCTGGCCTGCATTTCTCTGGGGTGGAGCCCCCAGGAATCAAACAAACAACCCTTGGCTACTACCACTACTAAGATCTCTTGCTCTACTGTCTCTAAGCTAGGGAAGAAACATAAACACTGAGATCACCCAAATCTACAGTGGGCAGCCCAGGAGTGCCAAATTGTGAACTACAGCCTGCACTAAAGTGGGGAGAAGAACCCACAGTTTCAGAACACTGGGAGGTAACACGGCTGCAGCTGTGAGAAAACATAGGATTGCCACACAGGAGTCTATCAACTGATGAGTAAACCTAAGTGTCACCTGCTGGATTAAAACCCAAAACTTCAACACCAAAAATACCTCACCAACATACCCCACTCTGAAGCCAGAGACAAAAAGTCAACTTCAAATACAGATACTACACAAAGCTTTGGCCCAGTGAAAACATCCAGAAAAGTATATTGACTGTACTCAATCTACATTTCAGTTAAAGGAACACCCACATGCAGAGGTAAGAAAGAACCAATGCAAGAACTCTGGTAACTCAAATGGCCAGAGTGTCATATGTCCTCCAAATGACCACATCAGTTCTACAACAAGAGTTTTTAACAAGGCCAAACTAACTGGAATGACAGAAATAGAATTTAGAATATGGCTAGACACGAAGATCAAGATTCAGGTGGATAACAAAACCCAATCCAAGGAAAATAAGAATTACATTGAAGTGATACAGGAGCTGAATGACAAAATAGCCAGTATGAAAAAGTACCTAATGGGACTGACAGAGCTGAATAACATAATACAAAATGTTTGCAATGCAATCACAAGTATTAACATCAGAATAAGCCAAGAGGAGAAATGAATCTCAGAACTTGAAGACAGATTTAATGAAATAAGACAGTCAGAAAAAAAAAGCATGAAAAAAACCTCTGAGCAGTATGGAATTTTGTAAAGAGGCCAAATCTATGATTCATTGGCATCCCTGAAAGGGAAGGGGAGAAAGCAAACAACTTGGAAAATAGATTCCAGGATATTATCCATGAAAACTTTCCCAACCTTGCTAGAGAGGTCAACAGTCAAATTCAGGAAATACAGAAAACTCCTGCAAGATTGACAAAGAAGATCATCTCCAAGACACATCATCATCAGATTTTCCAAGGTCAAAATGAAAGAATGTTAAAGGCCACTAGAGACAAAAGGCAGGACACCTACAAAAAGATCCCCATCAGGCTAACAACAGACCTCTCAGCTGAAACCCTACAAGTCAGGAAAGATTGGTAGCCTATAATCAACATTCTTAAAAAAAAAAAAATCAACCAGAATTTCATATCCAGCCAAACTAAGCTTCCTAAGTGAAGGAGAGATAAGGCCCTTTTCAGATAAACAAACGTTGAGGGAGTTCTTTACCATCAGACCTGCCAGACGAGATCATGAAAGGTACACTAAATATAGAAAGAAAGAACCACTAACAGCTAATACAAAAACACACTTAAACACACAGATCAGTGCCACTGTAAAAGCAACCACACAAACAAGCCAACATAATAACAAACTAACAGTATAATGACAGGATCAAATTCACATATATTAATACTAACCTTGAATGTAAATAGGCTAAATGCCCCACTTAAAAGGCGCAGAGTGGCAAGCTGGATATAAAAGCAAGACCCAATGGTATACTGTCTTCAAGAGACCCATATCACGTGTAATGACACTCATAGACTCAAATACAAGGATCAACAAAAATCTACCAAGCAAATGGAAAAAGAAAACAAACAAACAAAAAAAAACAGGAGTTGCAATTCTAATTTCAGACAAAACAGATTTCAAACCAAAAGAGATTTTTTTAAAAAAAGAACAGGAAGGAGGGCATTACATAATGGTAAAGGATTCAATTCAACAAGAAGACCTAACTATTCTAAATACATATACACCCAACACAGGAGCACCCAGATTCATTACGCAAGTTCTTAGAGACCTACAAAGAGACAGACTCCCACACAATAATAGTGAAAAATTTGAACATTCCACTGACAGTATTAGATCATCAAGGATGAAAATTAACAAAGATATTCAGGACATAAACTAAGCATTTAACCAAATGGAACTGATGGGCCTTTACAGAAGCCTCCACCCCAAAACCACAGACTAAACATTCTCCTAATAGTCACGTGAAACATACTATAAAATCAACCACATAATTGGACATAAAATAATCTTCAACAAATATAAAAGAACTGAAATTATGCCAAACACATTCTTGACTACAGTGAAATAAAAGTAAAAGTCAACACAATAAAAATCATTCAAAACCATACAATTACATGGAACTTAAACATGATCCTGAATGACTTTTAGGTAAATAATGAAATCAAGGCAGAAATCCAAGAATTTTTTTGAAAATGATGAGAACAAAGATACAACATACCAGAATCTCTGGGACATAACTAAGACAGTGTTAAGAGAGAAATTTGTAAAGCTAAATGCCAACTTCAAAAAGTGAGACCTCAAATGAACAATCTAACTTCACAACTGAAAATATTAGATAAGCAAGAATAAATCAACCCCAAAGCTAGCAGAAGAAAAATACAAAAATCAGAGCTGAACTGAGGAAAATTGAGACATGAAAAATAATTCAAATGATCAATAAATCTAGGAGTTGGTTTTTTGAAAAAATTAAGAAAATATGCCACTAGCTATACTAATTAAGAAGAGAGAGATAAAATCCAAATAAACAGAATTAGAAGTGATGAAGGAAATGTTACTACTGACCCCACAGAAATAAAAGATATATCAGAAACTACTATGAACACCTCTATGCACACAAACTAGGAAACATAGAAGAGATGGATACATTTTTCAATAAAGCTGACAAAAAATGGCAATGAGCAAAAGACTCCCTATTCAATAAGTGGTGCTTGGATAACTGACTAGCCATATGAAGAAGATTGAAGCTGGACTCCTTCCTTACACAATATACAAAATCAACTCTAGATGGTTTAACAACTTAAATGTAAAACCCAGAATTATGGCCGGGCATGGTGGCTCATTCCTGTAATCCCAGCACTTTGAGAGGCTGAAGCCGGCAGATCACCTGAGGTCAGGAGTTCAAGACCAGCCTGGCCAATATGGTGAAACCCTATCTCTACTAAAAAAAATACAAAAATTAACCAGCATGATGGCATGCACCTATAAGCCTAGCTACATGAGAGGCTGAGGCAGGAGAATCACTTGAACCCAGGAGGCAGAGGTTGCAGTGAACCAATATCACACCACTGCACTCCAGCCTGGGTGACAGAGTGAGACTCCATCTCAAAAAAAAAAAAAAAAAAATTATAAAAACCCTGGAAAATAACCTAGGCAACACCATCCTGGACATAGTAACAGGCAAAGATTTCAAGACAAAGACACCAAAAGCAATTGCAACAAAAGCAAAAATTGACAAATGGGATCTAATTAAACTTAAACAGAAAAAGAAACTATCAACAGAGTAAACAGACAACCCACAGAAATAAAATAAAATAGTTGCAAACTATGCATCTGAGAAAGGTCTAATATCCAGAATCTACAAGGAACATAAATTTACAAGAGGAATACAATCCCATTAAAAAGTGTGCAAAGTTGGGAGGCCGAAGTGGGTGGATTACATGGTCAGAAGTTTGAGACCAGCCTGGCCAACATGGTGAAACCCTGTCTCTACTAAAAAATAAATAAATAAATAAATAAATTAGCCAGACATGGTGGTGTGCACCTGTAATCCCATCTACTTGGGAGGCTAAGGCAGGACAATTGCTTGAACCTAGGAGGCAGAGGTTGCAGTAAGCTGATGTCGCGCCACTGCACTCCAGCCTGGGTGACAGAGCAAGACTCTATCTCAAAAAAAAAAAAAAAAAAAAAAAAAATGTGGGCAAAGGACATAAACAGAAACTTCTCAAAAGAAGATGTACATGTGGTCAACAAGCATGTGAAAAAAGGCTCAAAAAAAAGCCACTGATCATTAGAGAAATGCAAATAAAAACCACAGTGAGATACCATCTTATACCAGTCAGAAGGGCTATTAAAAAGTAAAAAAATAGACTAGGCACGGTGGCTCACGCCTGTAATCCCAGCACTTTGGGAGGCTGAGGTGGGCAGATCACTTGAGGTCAGGAGTTTGAGGCCAGACTGGCCAACATGGTGAAAGCCCATCTCTACTAAAAATACCAAAATAAATAAATAAATAAATATATATATATATATATATATTAGCCAGGCATGGTGGCGCATGCCTGTAATCCCAGCTATTCAGGAGGCTAAGGCAGAAGAATCGCTTGAAACCAGGAGGCGGAGGTTGCAGTGAGCCAAGACCATGCCATTGTGCTCCAGCTTGGGCTACAAGAGGGAAACTCAGACTCAAAAAAAAAAAAAAAAAAAAAAAAAATGGTCAAAAAATAATAGATGCCAGCAAGGTTGCAGAAAAGGAGGAATATTTCTACACTGTTAGTGGGAGTGTAAATGAGTTCAACATTTGTGGAAAACAGTATGGTGATTCCTCAAAGAGCTAAAAGAACTACCATTCAACCTAGAAGTTCCGTTACTGAGTATATACCCAAAGGAATATAAAGCATTCCACCATAAAGACACATTCATGCAAATGTTCATTGCAGTACTGCTTACAATAACAAAGACATGGATTCAACCTAAAAGCACATCAATAACAGACTGCATAAAGAAATGTGGCACGTATACACCATGAAATAATATAGCCACAAAAAAAGGAATGAGATTATGTCTTTTGCAGGAACATGGATGGAGCTGGAGGCTATTATCCTTACCATACTAATGCAGAAACAGAAAACAAGTTACCACAGGTTCTCACTTATAAGTGGGAGCTAAATGATAAGAACTTGTGAACCCAAAGAAGGAAACAACAGATACTGGGGTCTACTTGAGGTGAGAGGGTGGGAGGAGAGAGAGAAGCAGAAAAGAGAACTACTGGGTACTGAGCTTAATATCTGGGTGATGTAATAATATGTGCAACAACCCCCCATGACACATGCTTATCTAGATTATCGACATTCACATGTACCCCCCAACCTTAAATACAAATTTAAAATAAAATTTTGAAACGTAAATATTAGATGCAACTTCTATTTTAAGTGTTGATTTTGAATGCATAGCAAGCTTAGGTCAACATACACATAAAGGACTTCTAAATAGGGTAGTGTGTAGTTTATTTAATTTGTATTTTATTTGTATACAGATTTATATGTATTGTCTAAAATAAAACTATCAATTGACTATTTGTTTATCCTCATTTTTTGTAATGTGGGTATTTCTAAGGGAATCAGAGATCTTTCAGAAATGTCTTCCATTGGCTCTTTGTTTGATCTCAAACTACTGGTCTGAAAGACATAAGGATGAATATCTAACTCAAGGTAACAAAGATTCTGATTTGCTAACATAAATTTTAGTTTGACTTAGATTTCTTGGGATTACTAAAAGAAAGAACCTGAAGCAGTTGGATGCATAGGCAAGGATTCCAAAGAGAGAACTATAAATATATTCTCTGGTTCCCCCCTAAGCAAAAATATTGGGTAAATTTGGAGACAGAGTATGTATTTGATGGACTTATTCATAGAGATTCAAACACCCCATTAGTGTTAAACTATTACCTAGAGTCTCAAAGATCATGCAGATAGGGAAAAAAAAAATGGGAAAATAAATGCTCGCTAGCATTAGTGAGGAATACACAATAGGTAACATATGTCCCTTTACATTGCATTATTAATATTATAACTAAGTAATATTCCACATTTGTATATCTCTAAGTCTGGATACTTTTGAGAATAAAAAGACAGAGACCATTCCAGGCAAATCCAGACATATGGTCCTACTATGTATTAGGTTCTTTATTTATGCCTTTCACTGATGCTAGGCTTACTAAATACATTTTGTATTTATATCTTCACAGTAACTATTCAAAATGGTTACTGTTATTAACATTTCAATTTTTAAAAAAACACCTGAGGTTCAGGAGTGTTTGTAATCCACTTATTTTCTCACAGATAGCATGTGTCAGAGCTGAGATTTTTTCACAATCCTCACAATCCCTCTTACTATCCACCATTTTTTGTGCTGGTCTGATTCACCCATTTCTTTGTACATGGCCTGAGTTCTAGAGACCATTTGAATTTATGACCTCTGCTCCAAGTTGTAATAAACATTTCAACAAAGATACTAGCTATTTACTTTATACAAACAAAATGGAAAACATAATCATTGTTTTCCTACAAAAAAAATATGTTTTAATGCAGTGATACAATGGAATATCTGAGTTTTGGAAAATTCCAATAGAATCATATTTATATTTTAGTCAGATATTAATATTCTTGGAATAGGACATTTGGATGGATAATTCTTTCATCTTGTTATTGTAACTTTTGATATGAGAAAAATTTTCCAGCTAATACATGGTGAGAATGTCTTTAATTTAATGGGAAATGATAGCATATTGAGTTATATAAATATTGATTTTCCATGTCAACCTTATTTTGTCTGAAGCATAGAATAAGGCAATCAAATAATTCTTTTAGCCAGGATTATGCTTAGTCAGAAAAGTCTCATTTTAACTCTGCTGGATAAGGAAGCAGTGAGTTGAATATCGATGAAAGCAAAATTCCTATGATGTTACTGAGGTCAATAAGAAAATGGGTTTCGATTCTTATTAAGTGGCATTAATTAATGCTGCAACTTTGTGTTACTAACTTGGCATGGTACTTGAAATCCTATCAAAATGAATACTAATATGCCTTCTTGTACTTTTAAATATATAAATAATAATATATTCAATTCTATATATAAAATGTAGATCCTTGTTATTATGGTACAGTGTAAAATGGTGAGTTCCTTGTATATTTGAAAAGACAACTTGATAATCTAAACTTTAGTTCATTGTTAAAATCAGTAACATCTTCTTAATAGACATTAAATATAATATTATTTTTGAAAGTTAATATTAACATTTAAGATACAAAACTCCTCACTAATCTTAGATTTCATATAATTTTTAACATGAAGAAAGCACCAGCCAATCATGGGTAACAATCTGTTTTAAGGCTTGAGCCATCCTGAGAAACATTCTATCACAATCGGGATTCTTGGAATAAGATCAAATTTATAATTAGACCATATACTTCTGAAATTACATATTTATCTGAGAATACAGGGTAAGATATATGATTAATTATGCAATGAATCAACTAACACTGAAGCACAGAGAGTTCTTAACAACTTGTTTTTCTTCTTTTCCTAGTTACTAGTGTCACTTGTCCTCATACATAAAATAAATAAAAAGAAAACTTGGCATACTGCTTCAGGCCCATAGTTTATTCTGACCATTGTTTTGTTTCTGATAATGACCCTAAGGATTAAGAAAAATAGAATAAATGAAATCAAGTGCTATACTGACTTATCTGACATTGAAAGTTGTTGTGTGAATGTAGTTAACATAACACAGAAAGCTAGAGACACAGAGGGTGAATCTATGGATTGATTATCTAATTTACTTAATTAGGTGGCTTTGGGCAATTACATAGATTTTCTGAGCATCAGTTTCGTCCTATATAAATGGGAAGTAATTATATCACTCATGTATTTTGTAGAAGGATTAAACATACAATGTACAAGAATAGGTCTTCAAACTTTAAGGTTTCATACAAATGACAGTTATGTCACTCCCATCTTTTTTTCTCAAGTATTTGAATGTGGCATAAGAAAACTAAGGATGTTTGAATTTTCTTTGCATGTAGAAGAAGAAAAGAAAAAGGGGGAAGCTCTAGTTTGTATATGGGAGAGTGAGATTATGAGGCTCAAATTATAGCAGTTTATCTGCCTGTCCCCAGCATTATTTTACTTCGCTTTTTGGAATTGGAATGTAATATAGTTTGGATTTGTGTCCCCATCCAAATCTCGTGTTGAATTGTAATCCCCAGTGTTGGAAGATGAGCCTGGTAGGAGGTGATTGGATCATGGAGAAGGATTTCCCCTTTGCTGTACTGGTAATAGTGAGTTCTCACAAGATCTGGTTGTTTAGAAGTGTGTAGCACTTCTCCCTGTTCTCTCTTCCTCCTGCTCCAGGCATATAAAATGAACTCGCTTTCCCATCCACCATGAGGCCTCCTCAGCCATGCTCCCCATACAGCCTGTGGAACTGTGAGCCAATTAAACCTCTTTTATTCAGGAGTTGTTCTTTATAGCAATGTGAGAATGGACCAATACAAAAAATTGGTACCTTGGAGTGGGGCATTGCTATAAAGATATCTGAAACTGTGGAAGTGACTTTGGAACTGGGTGATGGGAAGATGTTGAAACACTTTGGAGGGCTAAGAAGAAGACAAGAAGATGAGGGAAAGTTTGGAACTTCCTAAAACTTCATAAATTATTGTGACCAAAATGCTACTAGTGATATAGACAATGAAGTCCAGGCTGAGGTAAGTTTCAGATGGAGATAAGAAACTTATAGGGAACTGGAGTAAAGTTCACTCTTGCTATTCTTTAGCAAAGATATCAGTGGCATTGCGCCCCTGCTGTAAAGTTCTTTGGAACTTTGAACTTGAGAGAGATTATTTAGGTTATCTAGCAGACAAAAATTCTAAGCAGCAAAGCATCCAAGAGGTGTCCTGGCTGATTCTGCTGAACTATGCTCACATTCATGAGCAAAAAACAAAACAAAACAAAACAAAAAAATCCCATAAAACTGGAACTTATATTTAGGTGGAAGCAGAACACAGAGAAAAAACAAACAAACAAACAAAAAAAAAACCAACATAAAACTGGAATTATATTTAAATAGAAGCAGAACATAAAAGTTTGTAAAATTTGCAGCCTGGCCATGTGATAGAAAAAAAAATATCAAGGGAGGAATTCAAGCATGCTGCATAAATTTGCATAAGTAAAAAGGAGCTGAATATTAATAGTCAAGAAAATGAGGAAAATGCCTTGAAGGTATTTTAGAGACCTTTGCCGCAGCCTCTCCCATCACAGGTCCAGAGGCCTAGGAGGGAAGAATGGTTTCAAGGGCCAGGCCCAAGGCCTTTCTGCCCTGTGCAACCTTAGGACACTGTGCCATGGGATCCTTGGAGTATCTCTTTGCCAGCTGGAAACCTCTGTGGCTAGTGGCATCTTCTGTCTGAGTATTACTTACACCCACTGGGTTTCTTCCACCCACTCAGCCTGGCAGGCTGTGCTTGGCTTGTGCTCCCAACGTGGATCCCACACCTGTGAAGGGCAAGGCAGGTGTGGAGCAGTGAGGTATGTGTGGGGGAGTGAGTGCAGGATCCAGCCACAGTGCACAGCCAGGCATCCTGGCTGCTGTGGTGGAACAGGCAGCTCCAGGCACAGGCACAGATGCCAGCTCCATGCAAGTCTGCAGCTGGACCAGATGTACTGCATGTGGCTTTCACTGTGGGTACCTGTGTCTGGATGAGGAGAACACAGTGGTGCCTGGAAGCCTGGAGACATCAAGAACCACAGAACCCCAAAGAGGATGTTACAGCCTTGGCTCAGGGAGTCCCTAGGTCTGGGCTCCCTGAAGGTCAATATCTCTTCTCTCCTTCTGACTGCTCACAATGTGGCAAGTAGGGGGGCATGTTTTAGCCCTGTTTGTGTTACTGCTCTTTTAGTCATGCCATTCAGCAGGTCCTGAGTTTTGGTCCCATGTCTGGGAAGGATGATGTATGTGGAAAACTAGAGGGTGAGCAAGGCATAGCAGAGCTTCATTGAGCAGCAGAACAGTTCTCAGGAGACCCAAAGTGGGTAGCTCCTTTCTGCAGGCAGGTCATTCCAATGAGTGTCCAGCTCTCAGCAGAGAGGAAAATTACAGTGGGTAGCTCCTTTCCACAGGTAGGTCATCCCAATATCTGCAGCCCTCATCAAAGAGGAGACCCAGGTTGGATAGCTACTAACTGCAGGCAGGTCGTCCCGTCATCTGCCCAAGTCTGGCTGAGTCCAGGGTATTTATGAGTTTCAGAGGAGAGAAAGTGTGTGCTGATTGGTCCATGGGTAGCCATGGGCAGGTCTGGAAAAAGCACCTTAAGTTCTCAATCCAGTCTGCCGAAGTGGCAGCCAAGCCCCCAGGCTTCAGACATTCCCTGGTTTGAAGGTAAGGTTTCACCAGGGACCCACCCCTTTCCACCTAGGAGACTGTCCTGCCTTCTCCACCATCAACCTGTCATCCATGGTGCCCAAGCAGTTCATGCCAAGGGGTGCCTGCATGCCCATGCTGAACCACCCTTAGCCACCCCTTGGCATCTCTCCCATGCTTATCAGCACCCAGAATCTGAAGGGGGCCGAGGCAGCAGGGGGCTGCTGTGTCAGCTCTGCCCCAAGCATGCACACACCCAGCCAGGTTGCAAGAGTACCAGGGCTCAGCCTCAACTTTGCTCCAAAATTGGAGTGGGTGGCAAGAGCAGGGAGACGCCAGTCAGCAAAAGTAGGCACTTCTAAGCCTGCAGGGACAGGGGGCCTTCTCAGGCCCCCAAGAGTGCAGGGATGTCCGGGTCTGCAGCCACAGCTGGGCAGCTGCAGATGTGCCCACGAGGGCAGGGCTCTCCTCTCCCCCAACCCCCACATCCCACAACTCAGAAAGGGGCGGGACTCCTTCCTGTTCCTGGCCCCCCGCTGTCTCTGTGGAGCCCATGGCCCTGCCTGCGCCTCAGGCACTACAGCCGGCCTCATGAGGGCGGTGGCTCCAGATGTGCTGCCACTGCCGTCACCTGCATCCTAGTTGCTCCTGCTCCAGCTGTATCTAAAAAGGCCCCAGGTACATCTCAGGCCACTGCTCCAGAGAGTGCAAGCTATAAACCTTGGTGGCTTCCACGTGGTGTTAAGCCTGTGCATGTACACAGGGCAAGAGTTGCCGCTTGTGAACCTCTGCCTGAATTTCAGATAATGTATGGGAATGTGTGGATGTTCAAGCAAAAGCCTGCTGCAGGGTGTGGAGTCCTCATGTAGAAGCTCTACTAGGGCAGGACAGAGTGGAAATGTGGGGATGGAGCCCCCACACAGAGTCCCCACGGGGCACTGCCTAGTGAAGCTGTGAGAAGAGGGCCACCATCCTCCAGACCCGGGAATGGTAGATCCACTGACAGTTTGCACCATGTGCCTGCAAAAGCCACAGACACTCAAAGCCAGTCCTTGAGGGCAGCCACGGAAGCTGAGCCCTGCAAAGCCACAGGGGCAGAGCTGCCCAAGGCCTTGGGAGCCCACCCCTTGCATCAGTGTGGCCAGGATGTTAGACATGGAGTCAAAGGAGATTATTTAGGAGCTTTATGATTTCATGGCTGCACTGCTGAGTTTCCTATTTGCATGGGGTCTACAGCCTTTTTTTTTTTTTTTTTTTTTTTAGAAGCTCATAGGTGAAAGGGACTTGCCTTGTCTCATGTGACAGTTGGGGCTGTGGACTTTTGAGTTAATGCTAAAATGAGTTAAAACTTGAAGGACTGTTGAGAAGGGATTGTATTTTGCAATGTGAGAAGGACATAAAATTTGTGAGGGGCTAGGAGCAAGATGATTTAATTTGAATTTGTGTCCCTGAACAAATCTCATGTCAAATTGTAATGCCCAGTGTTGGAGGAGAGGTGTGTTGTGATGTTATTGCATCATGGGGGTGGATTTTCCCCCTTGCTATCTGCATGATAGTGAATGAGTTCTCATGAAATCTGGTTGTTTAAAAGTCTGTAGCACCTCCCCCTCTATTCTCTTCCTCCTGCACTGACTGTGTTAAGACATGCCTTCTTCCCTTCACCTTCTGCCATGATTAAAAGTTTCCCGAGGCCTCCCCAGCCATGCTTCCTGTATAGGTTGTGCAACTATAAGCCAATTAAACCTCCTTTCTTTATAAATCACTCAATCTCAGATAGCTCTCTATAGAAATGCGAGAACAGACTATTATAGAACACATAAGCTTTGATGAGTGGGCCTTCTGAGCCAATACCCACTAATGACTATTTTACTTCAGTTTGCTGAAAATTCACTACAACAAAAACAAAATTTTAATGCTCTTATAAATTGTTAAGAGTTGATTAACAGAACATTGTAACAGAATCTTGTACTATACCAAATGTCAGATTTCCTAACGAGATTATGAGGATAATGGCAGTTTTTGTTTGACACAATGAAATATGGATAACCTTTATATGGACAGTTGACAACCTACACTATATTTCTGAGAATAAAACTGCAGTAACTTGACAAATTAGAAAGCTAAATCAAAGAAACCAGTGGACTTGCTCATACTGTGAGCTAAGTGATAATTCCAACAGAAGCAACTATATGCTTTAAACTAAATTATACTACTCAAACCGTAGCTATTGTGAGTCACCTAACCTTAAATTTCTAAAACTTCTTGCTTAATGTAAAAATTGTGCTGAGTGTTGTAGATTCTGTATGAAGATAAAAATGAATCATAGAACCAGAATGATAGATAACTTTTTATAAAAATTATAAGGCAATAACTGGCCTTTCCACCTCATTTTGCTATTTTACTTTGTTGATTTGTATTTTGATTATGTTTTCTTAGCCTGTACCACACCGAGAGGTGGAACAATACTAAAAAGTGAATAATAACTCAAGGGTAGAGAAAACACATTTATGTTCCCTCATATTCACCACACATCTCTATGATGGAAAGTGAGTATTCAGAGGCAGGAATGAACTAGTGCTCACGGGTGAGGGCAGCAGTGTCTTAATGTGCAAACCAGATCCATCCCACAGGCGGACATACTTCATGAAAATGTTTCTTTCAAACCTAGTATTCTGTCATTCAGGAAGGGTTTCCAGCCAAAACATTTGCTGGCTGTCATGAGAAAATGAAAAGCATTCTGTCAGTTCACTGCCTTTGGCATCAAAGGGAAAAAAAAACCAAAAAACAGCTGTAAGTCTTTGTATAGTTCTTGTCCCATGGCTGCTAGAAGGGGTGACAATGCTCAGTTCCCAGAGAGAGAAAGAGACAAAGGCTATGAAACTATGTGATTGCTTGCTGCTTCCATGCCACTTTGTCAGGTCTTATGGATATGAGCTGAAACAGCAGCTACTAAAATTGTTGCCCCATTCTCCAATTCTCTCCCAACCTGCTCCACTTTTTCTAGTAATTAAAAGCCTCAAAGGCATATGACTCACTTCGTAACCACAGGAGGCTAGATCAAAACATGAGTAAAGTAAGCAGTGGCACGTGTGGTATAACCTGCAGGAGTATCAGAGTCCCTTGTTTTACATTTTCTGAAATTTCAACATTAGACATTCTTTTTAAATTAATAATTAAATGTCTCGACAGAGAAGGAAGCCCATTAAACATATTCAGACCACATTTTTACATGTCCTGACAAGAGCATCCTCAGCAAATAAGAAAATGACAAGCCTCCAGCAGGAGAAAAAGTATTGATGAGAGGGAGTAGTGGAAGGGGTCAAGGCAGAAATGGCAACTGAATGAGAAAATGAGCATGCCTAAGACAAAAAATAACCGTATGTCTAGTTCTGTTAGAATCGTTTGCAAGTCAAAGGCACCTTTACTAACAGGTGGAAAGGAAAAAATCCTAAGAGTTCTCTGGAATAGTAAAAATAACGACCTTAATAAAAAATTTGTACCACACTTTGAATTTCTTAAAACATATGCATTTATTGACAAGGCAATAAATATGAATAAGATTAGCATTTTATTTGCTTTCACATATGCAATTGTGTGTTACATCTTGCCTCAACTACTGGTAGTTAATGCTTTTGCTCTCCACAGGTAAAGAATTAAGAAGTTTGTGTGTGTGTGTGTGTGTGTGTGTGTGTTCGTGCGTGAATGTATGGGAGGAGATGAAGTGGTGATTAAGCACATTCTCTTAACTACAAGAGAGTTAGGTAAAGCGCATGTTGTTCAATATTTAATCAACTTCATACTCTCGGAGAAATCTTTGCATATGTATTTTTTCTACATTATTGTGATATTTTGCTAAGAGTTTCAGCATTTGTTTTTACTTTCAGGTAATGACTCAATAATTATAAAATAATTTGTAGTTTCTGCAAAGATCTAAATGTTACTCAGAACTTTTAAAATATTTTTATCATAATCATAATTCACAATTCACTAATGATGATTTATTATTATAGAAGCATACATAGCCATAGTCTGTGAATGATGACAGTTTTATTTTTTCTTTTTAAACTTTGTACCTCTTATCATTTAATTTCTTGCTTTCTTACAGTAGCTGAAAACTCCAGTACAACATCGAGTAAATATGATAGTAAATATCTTCCTATCATTCCTGATTTCAACAGGAAATTTTTCACTAGTTCACCATTAAGCATCACAATTGCTATAGATTTTTTTGTTGATACTTTCTTTGGTAATTTAGGTGTTTTATTTTTCAGTAGTTGTGTTCACAGCATATACATTTCTCCTTCAACAAGCAAGTATTTTTAAATTTTTGGAGACTCTTTCTCTCACTAGGTAAGAGGAAGGAGATCCCTTGCTATAAAACCAGTTGTTGAGACCTAACAACCTGTTACCATAACCAGTGGGCCATCTGCTTGTTGCCACAGTAGTGCGATTTCTGAAGCTGAGGTTAATATTTTAAATGATAATATTATTATATTAATTTTATAAGGTTATCTTGTAAAACATACTGTTGGTTAATTTTATGTGTCAGCTTGGCTGGGCTAAGAAATTTCCAGGTAGCTGGTTACACATTATTTCTGGGCATGTGTGTTAGGGGATTTCCAGAGAGATTGCCTTTTGAATCAGTTGATAATTTTGATTGACTAAAAGCATTTAAAAGCACCAAGTCATTGATTTTTTAACGTTAAAAAGTTTATTCTATTTAACTTTATTTTAGAGTAAAGGGGTACATGGGCAGGTTGTTAAATGGGTATATTGTATAATGTTGGGGCTTAGGCTATTAAATGATATTGACATGATCATATGATGTTTTTCTCCTTCTCTTTGTTAATTTGGTAAATTAACCTCATTGATATTTAAATGTTAAACTAATCCTGCATTCCTGCAATAAATCAATGAAGTTATGTATTTCATAGTTCATGGTAGAGATCTGTTATATCAAATTACTTTCTCTTATATAACCTTGTGTTCTAGTTCTCTTGATCTAGCAACCTCACGTACTCCCATACGTACTAGTCCAGTTATTGTATAGGTTGCCTAGGTGCTACAGCTCCTTGATGTCATTTTCTCTTTTAGTTTATCAGGGACTTTCCTAACAGGATTATGTTATGATTTAATCTTAATTATCTGGTAACCAGAAGGAGAAATGAGGCCAGATGTTAAAGGACTGCATGTATTGTCTTGCAAGACAGAGGACTTTGATTCATGTTAAGGCAAGAATAGAGTTCTAGCCTTTAACAGAGAACAGGGAGCAAATATTGCAGATCCACAAAGTTTCAGAAAATAGAGAGATTTAAGATTATCTAATGCATCAACCCCGATGCACACATCCAATCCCTCAAAGTCCCAATCTTCCCAATCCTGTTTCCAAATTGAGCATAGCAGACTTGCTACTGCTGCTGGGAATTCAACTTCCTCTAAAGTTCTGCAATTATAATTTTTACAAGTAAGTTTTTGCTTTGCTTTTCTGTTCTTTCTAATGCCTGTAAGAGATGAGAAGCTCGTGATATGCAACAAGGGAAATTCGCTCATTTTCAAAATTAGCCAAAAACACAGTCAGTCTTTCATTATCTTCAAGGCATCAATTGCTTTAGTAAGAGCCATATAATTACCAGTCCCTGTGTACAGCTCAATTTACTAGTGTATCCTCTTACACCATGAAACTACCACATGCTGGGGCCTACCCTCTCACTGCTAGTGATGGGATTCACATTGATTACTGGCCAGTGAGTGATCCAACTGCAAATATATATTTTATGGTCTGCTTCCTCCAGCCACTCTTCGCACCAAGTGTCATAGGTTAGGTTCCCCAGAAAAGAAATTCGAAAAGGAACTTTGCATGCTGACATTTTATTGAGATGTGACCCCCATAATCCGCAACTGTGCAGATGTGAATTAGGCTAGATAGGGCAATAAGAGAAGTTGAATTGTGATAAAAACGTTTCAGTCAATTTCACAGGAAGCTGTGAAGCTGGGATGGCTCTACAGACTTGTCTCAAATTGCAGCAAAAGTATTCTGGCCTCTGTATCCCTTCATTTTACAGTCATTGGATGCAGGTTGCCCCAAGGACGTGCATATGACCTTGAAAGAAATGTTTTCTGTCCACTGAAAGCAATTCCTGAAGCTGCAGCAATCAAGAATCCCATCAGCTGCGGAAATGAGTGTTTTAGTCCTGAAAGAATGGTGTCTGGGAGGCACATCACAGCATCCTCTTCTTTAAGTATACATTTTCCTACTGTTCTAGTGTTTACCCTAGAATTCAAAACATGCCTTGACCTATTAATGCCTATTTTAAAATAGTATCTTTACTGCTTCCCAGACAATGTGAGGACTGTAAAACCCTTTAACATCATTTACTTTTTCTACATTTTTGGTATTGTTGCCATGTATTTAGAATCTAACTGTATTTTAAACTCTATAAGATGTTTGTATTATTGTTTTAAACAGTCAATGATCATCTCTACTTATAGAGATTTTAATTTTTACTGGTGCTTTTAAATTTCTATTAAAAACATTAGTATTTTTCCATCTGTGATTAGTTTTATCCTGTTTGAAAAAAAAATCTAGTATTGCAGTTCTGAAGATAACAAATTCTCTTAGTTTTTGTATATATTTTTCTGAAAACACGTTATTTCACCTTATACTTTTAATTGACATTTTTGAAGTACCACTTACATGTGATTAAAAAAATCACATATTTTAAACAGAATGATAATTTTTGACAAATATATACCCTTGCTTATCCACCAACCAAATACTCATGTAGAATATTTCAATCGCTTCAGAAAGTTTTCCTCTCTTCCCTTTCAGTCAATCCCCTCTCCTACTTTTACTCAGGTGAACAGATTATTACTGTCACTATTAATTACTATCGCTGTTAGGTAGTTTTGTAAGCTATATAATATAATTTGAATGAAGTCATACCCTATTGAGACTGGTTTCATTCATTCAGCACTGATGCCTTTGAGATTTATCTAAGTTAATGTGTGGATCAATGTTTGTTCATTTTAATTTCGAATGAGATTCGCCTGTAGACTTACACAATTTATTTATCCATTCACTTATGGATGGACATGTATGTTGTTTCCAGTTTGGGGTTGTTATGAATTAAGTTGCCATAATTATTTATATACAGGTCATATGGATATATCCTTTCATTTCTGTTGATAAATGCCTAGAGATGGAATTGCTGGGTCACATGATGTTTATGATTTTTTTTTTTTATGAAAAGCAGCCAAAATATTTCCCAAAGCATCTCTACCATTTACTTTTCCAATTGGCTGTGAGTGAAAGCTTCTTTGGTCCATATTATCCCCAACATTAGGTATTGTCAGTCTTTTACATTTTGTCATTCTAGTAGCTGTGAAGGGGCGTGTCTTGCTAATTTTAATGTACATTTCGCTACTAACTACACTGCGCATATTTTCATGTGCTTATTGATTATTAGTGTATTTTATTTAGCGGAATGTTTGTCCAGGCTTTGGTTTATATTTTGTTGGATTGCTTGTACTTTTATTATTACATTGTAAAAGTTTGCCGAATATTCTATGCATAAGATATTTGACATGTAAATGCTTTGTAACTATTTTTCCCCTGGTTCAGCTTACATTTTCATTTTCTGAATGAAGTCTTTTGAAGAGAAATTTTAAGCTTGAAGTCCAATTTGTCAATTTTTACTTTTCCAGTTAGTGCTTTTTGTATGTGTTTAAGTAACGTTGCCTGTCGTAAGGTTACAAAAGTTTCTCTTCTGTTTGCTTTTAGGTGTTTACTAGATTTAGTTTTTAGGTTTGAGTTAGTGATCTATTTTTTGATAGTTTTCATTTTTTAGTTATATTTTTAAATTAACATATAGTAAAATGGAATTTTGTGGTAGACATTACATGAATTTTAACACGTGTAAGGATTTATGTAACCACCACCACAGACAGAATACAAAACAATTGCATCATAGCCAAAATTTCCTCCTGTTGTGCCTTTGTAGTTATTTTCTCCCACCGTTTACCCCTAACAACTAATAATCTGTTATCTATCACTCTAGTTTTCTATTTTTGAGAATATCACACAACAGCCCATGTCATGACTATGAAACCTGTACAGTTCCATATCTAGATGGTCCTTACTCTTGTTCTGCAGCTAAAATGTTTTTGAATTTTTAATAGTTTATGAACAAAGGGACTTGCATTTTTTTGTTGCACAGGAATGCATAAAGAATATAGCCAGTCTTTATGTCCTATAAATATAATCATATAGATTATCACTACTTGTGATTAACCTTCCTCACTTAGCATAATTCCCCAGAGACTTATGCAAATTATTGCATGTATAAATAATTTGTTCCTTTTAAATGCTGTGGAACATTCCATTTTGTGGATATACCAGTTTGTTTATTCATTCATCCATTGAAAAACATTAGGGTGGTTTCTAGTTATTGACAATTATAAACAGAGCTGCTCAAAACATTTATTTATAGATATCTTTGTGACAAAATTTATTCAATTAACTTTTGTAAGTACCTAGGAATGAGATCGATGAGTCATATAGCAAGCACATGTTTAACTTTTTAAGAACCTACATGTTTTTTCAATGTGGGTATATTATTGTACATTCCCATCAGCAAGGTATGTGAATTCCAGTTGCTATGCACTATCATTAGCACTTGGTATTGTCAGTATATTTTGTTTTAGCCATTCCAATAGATGTACAATGTTACTGCATGGTCTTTTCATATGTTTATTCACCATTTATAGGTTTTCATTGGTGAAGTGTACAAGTATTTTGCCCACTTTAAAATAGGGATATTTGCTTCCTTACTGTTGAGTTTTGACTTATTGATACAGTCTGGATACAAATCTTTTGTCACATAAGTGATGTTTTGAAAACATTTTATTCAAGTCTCCAACCTATATTTTATTCTCTTAGAGGTGTGTTTGGCAAACTCATGTTTTTAATTTGATGATGTCAAATTTATTATTTTATACATTTCTTGATTGTGTTTTTGGTTTCATGGCTAAGAACACCCTGTCTAACTCTTGGTCACAAAGGTTTTCTCCAGTGTTTTCTTCTAATAGTTTTATAATTTTACATATTACATTTAAATCTGTGACTCATTCTTTGTTAATTTTTTAAAAAGGTATGAGGTTTTCCTCAAAGCTAACTTATTTGCATATGAATGTCCGATGTCCCAAAACCATTGCTTTTGCACCTTTGTCAAAAATATATTGGCCATGTTAGTGTCAGCCTATTTCAATCTCTTTCTTGACTATCTCTTCTGTCCATTTATCTATGTTCCTATCTCTTAGCCAGTACCATACCATCTTGTATATTGCAGCTCTAAATTAAGTCTTAAAACAAAGTAATGTTATTCCTACAAATTTAATCATTTCTTTTTTTTTATTTTTTGCTATTATAATTTTTGGGGTCTTTCTATATAAATTTAAAAATAGTTCGTCTATATCTGTAAAAATTTTTGCAAGTATTTTCTTTGGATTGATGTCCAGTATGTAGCTCAAACTTGGGAGAAGTAATATTTTTACTGTGTTGAGTGTTCCAATCCAAGGAGATGATATGTCACTCCAATTATTTAGCACTTTGGTTTCTTTTCTAAACTTTTACTTTAAGGGAGTACATGTCCAAGAATGTTACAGAGGTATATTGCATGATGCTGAGGTTTGGGGAATTGACACAGAAGTGGGGAAGGGAAGGGTGTGGTACTTTTAAATGATATTGAATAGGGGAAGGGAAGTGCTGGATAGAGAAGGGCATGGTCTCCAGCTAGGGCTCCACCCCTGAGCCTGTATCCACAGACCTAGGTGAAAACAGGCATTTTTGTTTTCCTGTCCAAATGTTGCATTTCCCAAGACAACCCTGGCCTGCAACGCCGCCATCCTGTGCCTATAAAAATCCTGACACCCTAGCAGGCAGACATACAGGTGGCTGGATGGCGAGAGGAGCATATCAGCAGAGGAACACACAAGCAGCTAGATGTCAAGAGGAACATATCAGTAGAAGACCGAAGCGGCTAGATGTGGAGAGGACGTTGAGGGGAGCATGCCAGCTTGCTGGCAGGCCATAAACCGGTGAAACGAGGCAGAGTTTGGCAAAATCAGTTGGCGGAGAGCCCGGGCCACTGAGCAGCCGAACTCCAAGGGAAAACCATCTCCATTCGGGCTCCCCCATCTGCTGAGAGCTACTTCCATTCATAAAACCTTGTACTCATTCTCCAAGCGCACGTGTGATCTGATTCTTCTGGTACACTCAAGGCAAGAACCCTGGGATACAGAATGCCCTCTGTCCTTGAGATAAGGCAGTGGTCTAATTGAGCTAACACAGCCACCTATGGATAGCTTAAACTAAAAGAACACCCTGTAACACACACCCACTGGGGCTTCAGCTGTAAACATTCACCCCTAGACACTGCCATAGGTTCAGAGTCCCACAGCCTACCCATCTGTATTCTCCCCTAGAGGTCTGAGCAGTGGGGCACTGAAGAAATGAGCCACACCCCCACTGCATGCCGTGTGAGGGGCACAAGAGAACTTACCCTGTTTCAGTATGATTGAACCTATTACATTGGTATCAAGCATAGTATACATTAGGTAGTTTTCCATCCCTTGCAGCCATCTTATCCTTGCCCCTCTACTAGTCACAAGTGTCTGTTGTTCCCATATTTATGTACATGTGTACCCAATATTTAGCTCCTACTTGTAAGTGAAAGCATGAGGTATTCCGTTTTCTGTTCCTGCATTAGTTCTCTTAGGATAATGTGCTTCAGCTGAATCTATGTTGATGCAAAGGACATGATTTTTTTTTTTTCATGGCTGCATAGCATTTCATGGTGTATACGTACATTTTCTTTATCCAGTTCACTGCTGATGGGCACCTGGGTTGATTCCATGTTTTTGCTGTTGTGAATAGTGCTGCAATGGACATACAGGTGCATGTGTGTCTTTGGTAGAAAATTTTCTTTTCATTTAGATATATACCCCGTATTGAGATCACTAGGTTGTACGGTAGTTCAACTTTTGTTCATTGAGAAATCTCCAAACTGTTTCCCACAGTAGCTGGATGAATTTACATTCCCACAAACAGTGCATGTGTCCCATTTTTCTGAAGCCTTGCCAACATCTGTTATTTTTTGACTTTGTATCAAAAGCCATCCTGAATGGTGTGAGATGGTGCTACATTCTGGTTTTGGTTCACACTTCTCTAATGATTAGTGATGATGAGCATTTTCTTCATGTGTGTTGACCAGTTGTATGTCTTCTTTTAAGAAATGTTTATTTACGTCCTTTGCTCACTTTTTAATGGGGTTAGTTGTTTTTTGCTTGTTCTTTTGTTTGAGGTCCTTACAGATTCTGGATATTGATCCTTTGTCAGATGCATAGTTTGTTAATATTTTCTCCCATTCAATAGATTACCTGTTTAATTCTTTGATAGTTCCTCTTGCTGTGAAAAAGCTGTTTAGTTCAATTACATCTCACTTATACATTTTTTTTTGTTACAGTGCCTTTTGAGACCTTAGCTATAAATTATTTGCTAAGACTGATATTGAGAAAGGTATTTCCTGTGTATCCTTCAAAGATTTTTATAGTTTTAGGTCTTATATTTAAGACTTTAAACCATCTTCAGTTATGTTTTATATGGTGATAATTAGGGATCCAATTTTATTCTTCTGTATATGAATATCCAGTTATCCCAGCAACATTTATTGAATAGGGAGCCTTTTCCCCATTGCTTACTTTCTTGAGTTTGTCAAAGATCACATAGTTGTCAGTGAACAGCTTTATTTCTATATTCTTTATTCTATTCCTTTGGTCTTTGTGTGTTTTTGTAACAGCACCATGCTGTTTTGGTTACTGTAGACTTCTAGCATAGTTTAAAATCAGGTAACGTGATGCCTCTGTTTTGTTCCTTTTGCTTATGATTACTATGATTATTCAGGCTCCTTTTTTATTCTATATAAATTATGGTATATGTTTTTCTAATTCTGCACAAAATGACATTGGTAATTTTCGAGGAATAGCAATGAATCTGTACATTTCTTTGGGCAGTATGTGCATTTTAACAATATTGATTCTTTTAATTGTTGAGCATAGAATTTTTTCCATTTATTTGTGTTGTCTCTGATTTCTTTCAGCAGTGTTTTGTAATTCTCCTTGTAGAGATATTTCACCTCCTTGGTTAGATGAATGCTTAGGTATTTCATTTTTGGTGGTTATTAAAAATGGAATTGGGTTTTGTTTCGGCTCAATTGTTACGTTATTCATGTATATAAATGTTACTGGTTTTTGTACATTGATGTTTTATACTGACATTTTACTGAAGTCTTTTTATCAGTTCTAGGAGCATTTTGGCAGAATCTTTAGGGTATAGAATCATCTCATCAGTGAAGAGAGATATTTTGACTTCTCCTTTTTCTATTTTGATACTTTTTATTTATTTCTCTTGCTTGATCCTCTGACTAGGACTTCCAGTATTAGGTTGAATAAGAGTGGTGAGAGTGGGCATTCTTTTCTTCTTCCAATTCTCAAAAATAATGGTTCCAGCTTTTACCTGTTCAGTATGATGTTGGCTGTGTGTTTGTCATATATAGCTGTTACTATTTTGAGGTATGTTCTTTCAATGCCTGGTTTGTTGAGTGCTTTTATAATGAAGGAATGTTAGATTTTATTGAAAATGTTTTCTGCATCTATTCAGATGATTATATGGTTATGTTTTTAATTTTGTTAATGTGATGAATCACATTTATTGATTTGCATATGTTGAACCAGTCTTGCATAACAGAAATACAGCTTACTTTATCATGGTGAGTTAACTTTTTGATGTGCTGCTGGATATGGTTTGCGGATATTGTGTTGATGATTTTTGCATCTACATTTAGCAGGAATATTGGCCTGAAGTGTTTTTGTTTTTGTTTTTGTTTTTCCATTGTTGCTTTGCCAGAGTTTGGTATCAGGATGAGGCTGGCTTCATAGAATGATTTAGAGAGGAGTCCTTTCTGTTCAATATTTTGGAATAGTTTCACTATATAGCTGGTAGATTTAGGCTGTAAATCCATCTGGTCCAGGGCTTTTGTTGGGTAATAGGTTTTTAAAAATTATTATTGCTTATTCAGTTTCGGAACTCATTACTGGTCTGTTTAGATTTTCACTTTCTTTCTGGTTCAGTCTTGGCAGGTTGTGTTTTTCCAGGAATTTATTCATTTACTGTAGACTTTCTAATTTTTGCACATGGAATTTTTCACAGTAGTCTCTTGAGTATCTTTTGTATTTCTCTGGTATCAGTTGTAATGTCGTCTTTTAAATTTCTGACTGTGTTTATTTGGATATTTTCTCTTTTGTCTCTGTTAATCTAGGTAGTAGTCAATCAATCTTATTTATTCTTTTGCAAAACCAACTTTTGGTTTCATTGATCTTTTTATGTATTTTTGCATCTCAATTTTATTCAATTCTTCTCTGATTTTATTTATTTGTTTTCTGCTGCTGGCTTTCTGGTTGGTTTGTTATTTTAAGTTCAAGGTGCAATGATAAGTTGTTAAAATTGAGATTTTTCTGATTTTTTCATGTAGGCATTTATGGCTATAAACTTTCCTCTTAACACTGTTTTAACATTATCTCAAATATTTTCATAAGTTTTGTCTTTATATTAGTTTTAAAGAATGTTTTGATTTCTGCCTTAATTTTGTGGTTGTTTCAAGAGTCATTCAAGAGCAAGTTGTTTCATATCCACGTAGTAGTGGGATTTTGAGAGGTCTTCTTGGTATTGATTTATATTTTCATTGCACTGTTATTGGAGAGTGTACTTCATATAATTTTAATTTTTTTAAAATTTATTGAGATTTGTTTTATGGCCAAGCATGTATTCATTCATTCTTAGAATATGTTCTGTGTGGGGATGAGTAGAACATGTTTGTATAGTGTTAGAGGAAGGATTCTGAACATGTCTCTTAGTTCCAGTTGGTCAAGTGGTGATTTTAAGTCCACAGTTTCTTAGTCAGTTTCCTGCCACAATGATCTGTCTAACACCATCAGTGGAGTGTTAACGTGTCCAACTATTATTATGTGCCTAGCTAAGTCTTTTTGTAGACCAAGGAGAAGGTGTTTTATGAATCTGGGCGTTTCAATGTTGTGTACATATATATTTAGAATAGTTAAGTCTTCTTGTTGTATTGAGTCATTTATCATTATGTAGTTCCCACCTTTGTCCTTCTTAATTTTTACTGGTTTAAAGTCTGTTTCATCTGACATAGGAATAATGACTCCTGCTCTTTTTTCTGTTTGCATTATAGATCTTTCTCCATCTCTTTACTTTGAGATTGTGGGTGTCATTACATGTAAGGAAGTCTCTTAAAGACAATTGGTTCTTTTTTTTTTTTAATGTATAGATTTTTTTTTTATTATTATACTTTAAGTTCTAGGGTACATGTGCATAACGTGCAGGTTTGTTACATATGTATACTTGTGCCATGTTGCTGTGCTGCACCCATCAACTCGTCAGCACCCATCAACTCGTCATTTACATCAGGTATAACTCCCAATGCGATCTCTACCCCCTCCCCCCTCCCCATGATAGGCCCCGGTGTGTGATGTTCCCCTTCCCGAGTCCAAGTGATCTCAGACAATTGGTTCTTATATTGTAATCCAACTTGCCACTCTGTGCCTTTTAATGGAGACATTTATACTGTTTACATTCATTGATGTGTTCGATTTTGATCCTGTCATCATGTTATTAGCTGAGTGTTTTGGAGACTTGATCGTATAGTTGCTTTATAGTACCTGTGGGCTATATGCTTACGTGTTTTTGTGGTAGCATATATCTTTCTGTCATTTCTGTGTTCAGAACCCCCTTAAGGACTTCTTATAAAGCTGATTTAGTGGTGATAAATTCCCTTAGTATTTCCTTGTCTGAAAAGGACTTTATTTCTCCTTTGCTTATGAAGCTTGGTTTGTTGGGATTTTGACTTTCTGGTTGGAATTTCTTTGCTTTAAGGATGCTGAATAAAAATCCCTAATTGCTTCTGCCTTGTAAGGTTTCTGCTGGATGTTTGCTTGCTAGCCTGATGGAATTTCCTCAGTAAGTGACCTGATCCTTATCTCTAGCTGCCTTTGAGAGTTTTAAATTTCTCATTGACCTTGGTGACTCCGATAACATGTGCCTTGGATTGTCATCTTTTATAGTAGTCTTACAAGGGTTTTCTGTATTTATTGAAATTTCATATCAACCTATTTAGTAAGATAGCAGATATTTTTATAGAGTATATTCTCAAATATATTTTCCAAGTTGCTTACTCTCTCTCCTTCTCTCTGAGAAATGCCAGTATAAAATAGGTTTGGTCTTGTTACATAACATTTTGTGGAGGTTTTGTCTTTTTTTTTTTAATCTTTTTGTTCATTTTTGTCTGACTGAGTTAATTTGATGAACTGGTCTTGGAACTCTGAGATTCTTTCCTCAGCTTGGTCTACTGTGTGATTAATGCTTTCAACTATACTATAAAATTCTTGTAGTGAATATGTCCATTCCCAAAGGTCAGATTGGTTCTCTCTTAACATGGCTATTTCATCTTTCAAACATTTCACCATTTTACTGGATTCTTTGGATTCTTTGGATTGGGTTTTTGCCTTCTCCTGTATCTTGATTGGATTCTTTGCTATCCAGATTTTGAATTCTATGTCTGTCATTTCAGTCATTTCAATCTGCTTAAGTATCATTGCTGGGGAGCTAGGGTGCTAGTTTAAACATAAGGGGCACTCTGACTTTTTTAATCATCAAAGTTCTTGAAGTTCCTCATCTGAGATTTCTGGTGTTTTGTGTTTTTGACTTTTTGATTTTTAGTCTTTACTTCTGTCGAGGGTTTAGCTTAAGTATAAGTTGAGTATCATCAATTGTCTTCATTTCTCGATGCTTTCTGAGGGCCAAGGCTCTGTACCAGATCTTTATTTGTAGTCAGATTCTTACCCTGAGTTTCACAGGTGCGGTATACTAGCAGAATATTTTGGTGTTGTCATTTTGGCCACAATCCAATAGATGGGCATAAGATCAATGGACTGCAGACAGGCTCTTAGTCACTTGGCTCTTTTATATTTCAGCATATTCACAGTGGTGCTCTGTGTTGGGAGAAGGGAGAGAAAAGACCGTCTCTCCAGGTCTACTCCAGGGCCTTAGGAGAGCCCCTTCCAATCACTGGTGCCATCTCCACATTTTCTTTCTCATGTTTTCTGGGCTGTGGGACTCCTTCAGGCAGGGGCCATGGTTGGCATACAGGCTACATCCTTCTGGGTCTGACCCTGAGGAGGGAGGCACGCCCCACTCCCATGCAGGCCCACAAACCTGCATTTCATCCCTTTCCAGTATTCTGAGAACGGGGACTCCTCCTCAACTTGAGCACTGACCACATATTTCAGCTTGGTACTCCCCATCTGTGTGCTGAAACCCTAGGGCATTGGGACCAGGCCTGCAGCTCTATCTTCTATTCCCTTTGGGTTAGGCACTAGCTGTCCTGGGGGATCTGAAGTGCTCCCAGGCCACCAAAAAAGCACTCAGTGGGGACCAATGGCAAAGCACCCAGGCTGGGCATCAGAGGCTGTGCTGTGCACATGTTCCTGCTAGAGTGGCTAGGGAGGGGAATTTGGAGGGGCTGGCAGGCAGGGGGCACCTCTAGGACAGAGGCACCACAATCCTGTGGGAAAGATGGCTCTACTCTCTTTGGCCCACCAGTCAGCTGGAGTTAGAGCTACTCAGACGAAAATGGGGAGCCTTGGGGGACGGGTGCCTATGACTATGCTATGCTACCTTGGCCTGGCTACCTTGGCCTATGCTACTCCCCTGGTCTCCATGCAACTCGGAGCTCTGTCTCTGCCTACTCTTCAGACAGATATCCCTTACAATTCAAATGCCCTATGGTGGTGGGGAGCATAGGATCTTTGTAGCTAGGAGTCCAGAAGTCCACAGCAAGTGTGGGCTGCCCTGCATCATCTCACTCATCTCTTCCCTAGGAGCCATTCAGGGCCAGGAACTCATCCTGGCCCTATGCAGTTCTATGCAGGGTTCCCTACTTCCTCCCTCTTTGGCCTCAGTATCTATATTGTCTCCCTATAGATTATCAGTGTTTTCTCTCTGAAGATGTGTTTGAAGCATGTTGGTTTACTCCATATTTTGGCCTCTTGGTGGGAGCAGTACTTCCTGGCTGTCTAGTCAGATATCTTGTATGCCTTACATTTATTTCATCAGCATTTCGTAGTTTTAACGTATAGGCCCTGCATATATTTTGGTAGATTTATACCTAAATATTTCTCTTTGAACTGTTGTAAGTGGTATAAGTTATTTTTAAATTCTGATTTTCAATTGTCCACTGAATATGAACATATTAGGAATATGATTAATTTTTGTGTTTTGGCCTTATATCCTATTACATTATTAAAGTCACTGATTAATTCTAAAAGTTTTTTTGTAGATATCTCTGCATTTTTTGCAGATAATCATGTCATCTGTGAATAGCAGAAATTTTATTTCATTTTTTTCTAATTAGTATGTCTTTTTTTCTCATTTTTTTTTTTTTGTAGTAGTTGAACTTCCAGCATAATGTTGAATAAGAGTAGTGAGAACAGGCATTCTTGCCTTTTTCCTGATGTTAGGAAGAAAGTATTAAGTTTTCACCATTTACTATTGTGGTGCCTGTACATATTTTGCAGATTCACCATTTACTATTGTACCTGTACATATTTTACAGATAGATTGAGGAAGTTTCTTTCTACTCTTTGCAGAGAGTTTTTATGATGAGTATTTTAGTCAGGGTTCCCTTAGAGGGACAGAACTAATAGGATCTCTCTCTCTCTCTCTCTCTCTCTCTCTCTATATATATATATATATATATACACACACACACATATATATATTATATATATATAATATACACACACACACACACACACATATATATGTATGTTTATAAAGGGGAGTTTATTAAGTATTAACTTACATGACCACAAGGTCCCACAATAGGTTGTCTGCAAGCTGAGAAGCAAGGAGAGTCAGTACGTGTCCCAAAACTAAAGAACTTGGAGTACAATGTCCTAGGGCAGGAAGCATCCAGCATGGGAGAAAGTTGTAGGCTGGAAGGCTAAGCCCGTAGTCTCCTTTTCACATTTTTCTGCCTGCTTTATATTCGCTGGAAGCTGATTAGATCGTGCTCAGTATATTACAGGTGGATCTGCCTTCCCCAGCCCACCGACTCAAATGTTAATCTCTTTTGGCAACACCTACACAGACACACCCAGGACTAATACTTTGTATCCCTCAATCAAATCCAGTTGACATTCAGTATTAACCATCACAAGTCCACCCCTTGTCAACTTGAACCCATACACATCTCCTGAGATCATATGTAATCTTCAAATAAAGACAATACTGAAGTTGTAATTACACCTAACATAATACAACTGTCCTTTGTATAACCAGAAATGCACCAATTCCAAACCCAAATACTATTACATAAAGTTAACAATACTTAAATGCTGATATGAAGTCAATAAATCTTATGTCATATGATAAAATAAAAAGAAATGAAGATATTTTCTTAGTACAAGTATATACATGCACAAACATGTTTTTAACAAAAGAGGAAATATTCATGAGAATTACAGTCCTCATTTCTGCAGTTGGTCTTGTGGTTGTAGCCAGAATTGATGACTACCTTCTTCTACTGCCCATTCTGTATTCCCTTTGCCTTCAGCAAGCACCTCAGCAGGTCGTGTCTTTTTTTTTTTTTTTTTTTTTTCCTGTGGAGTGACCCAAACTTTAATTCCTGAAGGGTCTGGGACATTTGTAGTCCTGCTTGGATTAGGCTGTTGTAGTTTCTCATTGACCTGAATCACAGGGCATGGTAATATTAAGAGACATCCTAATGGATCTCCTGTATTCCATACGTACTCTTCCTTACCTCCATTGTAGAGTTGTAGACTGATTTCATCTGATAGTCCAGGTCAATCACCCCAGACAGCACTGTAATTCCTTTCTTAGCCTGTTGACTTAAAGGTAGGAGGAGCCCAAAGTGTCCAAGTGGCAATCTTAACTTGCAATTAATGGAATCATTGATGTGTCTCCTGGTGGCTATGTTCCTCCCTCTGGAACTAAGACCTCTAGGGCAGCAGAATGTAATGTCACAGGAACAGGAAGCAAAAATTTTGGTAGTGGATCACTAGGGGTGATGGTGAGTGGTGCCACTTCCTTTCCACCCCTTGATTCCTGGACCCATCAATCCTGGCTATGGGAGAAACAGTACCATATGTCAGATGCTGATTCAGAGCATATGCGGCCTTCTGGAGAACATTGCCCCAGCCCTGCAAAGTATTGTCACCTAGTTGGTGTTGTAATTGTGACTTCAAAAGGCCATGCCACCCTTCTGCCAACCCACCTGCTTCAGGATGATGGGGAACATGATAAGACCAGTGAACTCCATGAGCATGAGCCCGCTGCCACACCTCTTTAGCCATAAAATGAGTGCCTTGGTCAGAAGCAATGCTGTGTGGAATACTATGATGATGGATAAGACATTCCTTGAGTCCACGGGTGGTAGCCTTGGCAGAAGCATTGCGTGAAGGATAGGCAGACCCATATCCGGAATAAGTGCCTATTCCAGTCAGGACAAAACTCTGCCCTTTCCATGATGGAAGAGGTCCAATATAATTAACCTGCCACCAGATGGCTGGCTGATCACCCCAAGGAATGGGGCCATATTGAGGGCTCAGTGTTGGTCTCTGCTGCTGGCAATTTGGGCACTCAACAGTGACCACAGTCAACTCAGCCTTGTTGAGTGGAAGTCGATGTTGCTGAGCCCATGCGTAACCTCCACCCCTGCCACTATGGCCACTTCGTTTCTGGGCCCATTGGGTGATGACAGGGGTGGCTGAGGAAATAGGTTGAGTGGTGTCCTCAGAACGGGTCATCTTATCCACGTGATTATTAAACTCCTCATCCGCTGAGGTCACCCATTGGTGAGCACTCACATGGTATACAAATATCTTCACAGTTTTTGAGCACTCAGAGAGATCCATCCACATACCTCTTCCCCACATTTCTTTGTCACCAAATTTCCAATCATGTGTTTTTCAAGTCCCTGACCATCCAGCCAAACCATTGGCTAAAGCCCATGAATCAGTATATAATCGTACATCTGGCCATTTCTCTTTCCATGCAAAGTGCACAACCAGGTGCACTGCTCAAAGTTCTGCCCACTGGGAAGATTTTCCTTCACCACTGTCATTCAGGGATGTCCTAGAAAGGGGTTGTAGTGCCGCAGCTGTCCACTTTCAGGTGGTGCCTGCATATCGTGCAGAACCATCTGTGAACCAGACCCTAGTTTTCTCTTCCTCTGTCAACTGATTGTGAGGAACTCCCCATGAGAGCATTGGTTCCGGATGGGGTAGAGAAGGCAGGATGTCAGGAGTGGACACCATAGGTATTAGGGCTACTTACTCATGTAACTTATGTGTACCTTCAAGACCTACTCGAGCCCGATCACATGTATACCACTTCAATTTCATGATGCTGCTGTGCATGGCCTACTTCGTGACCTGATGGGTCAGAAAGTATCCAGTTCATGATAGGCAGTTCAGGTCACATGATGACTTGATGACCCATAGTCAAACGTTCAGTTTCCATGAAAGCACAGTAACAGGCCAAGAGTAGTCTCTCAAAAGGAGAGTAGTTATCTGCAGAAGATGGCAGGGCCTTACTCCAAAATCCTAGAGGCCTCTGCTGTGATTCACCTATGGATGCCTGCCAAAGGATCCAAACAGCATCCCTATCTGCCACTAACACCTCAAGCACCATTGAATCTGCTGGGTCATATGGCCTAAGTGGCAGAGCAGTTTGCACAACCTGGTCCTGTTGCAGAGCCTTCTCCTGTTCTGGACCCCACACAAAACTGGCAGCCTTTCAGGTCACTTGATAAATGGGCCATAGTAACACACCCAAATGAAGAATGTGTTACCTCCAAAGTCTTAATAGGCCCACTAGGCGTTGTGCCTCTTTCTTGGATGTAGGAGGAGCCAAATGCAACAACTTATCCTTTACCTTAGAAGGAATATCTCAACATGTCCCACACCACTGGATCCGTAGAAGTTTTACTGAGGTAGAAGCTCCCTGAATTGTAGTTGTATTTATTTTCCATCCTCTAGCATGCCAATGTCTCACCAATAAGTCCAGTGTGTTTGTCACTTCTTGTCACTGGATCCAATCAGCATAATGTCATCAATGTAATATACCAGTGTGATATCTTGCAGAAGCAAAAAGCAATCAAAGTCTCTCCCAATAAGATTATGATACAAAGCTGGAAAGTTGATATACACCTGAAGTAGGACAGCAAAGATATATTGCTGGCCTTGCCAGCTGAAGGCAAATTGCTTCTGGTGGGTGTTATGGACAGGGATGGAGAAAAAAACATTTCCCAAGTCAAAGGCTGCCTACCAGGTAGCAGGAAATGTGTTAATTTGCTCAAGCAATGAAACCACATCTGGTACAGCACCTGCAAATGGAGTACAGCACCTGCAAATGGAGTAACCACTTGGTTAAGGTTATGATAATCTACTGTCATTCTCCAAGATCCATCGGTCCTCCGCACAGGCCAAATGGGAGTGTTGAACAGGGATGTGGCATCCCTTCCAGGGATGTCATATTGTTTTTGAATTACTATATTTCTAGGTAGGGGCAGCTGTAATGGCTTCTATTTGGCCTTTCCCACCGTAGTAGCCCCCACCCTACCAGTCAGGGAGCCAACGTGGGGGTTCTGCCAGTTGCTAAGTATGTCTCTATGCCAATTATGCATTCTGGAACTGGGAAAATGACCACAGGATAAGATTGGGAACTCACTGGACCCACTGTCAGTCAGACCTGAGCTAAAACTCCATTAATTATCTGACCTCCATAAGCCCCTACTTTAACTGGAGGACCAAAATGACATTTTGGGTCCGCTGGAATCAATATCAGCTCAAAGCCAGTGTACAATAGTCTCCAAAATATCTGATCATTTCCCTTTCCTCAATGTACAGTTACCCTGGTTAAAGGCCAGAGGTCTGCTTGGGGAAGGATGGGAGAAAGTCTCACTGCTTACATTGTTGGTAATATAATGGGGACCTTCCTCAAAGGGATCTCGCCTCCCCTTCATTCAAGAGGTCCTGGGTCTGTAAACTGGTTCAAGTCTGGAAATTGATTGAGGGGCTATGATTCTCTGTTTGTATAACTAAAATTAGTATTTTGTCCATTCAACCTAGAAGTTTTCTGTTTGTATAATTGAAGTAGAAATGCAGTAGGCTTCCTATTAATTTCACTTCTAGGAACACCATGATTAATTAGCCAATGCCAGAGCTCTACACGAGTCAGACAATTCTGATTGTGGCTTTGCCTCTGCTGCCCATTGTGGTAGCTATGCCCACCTTGACTTTGACAGATGAGTGCTGCCACGTGGCCCCTAACACCTCAGAATCCAATTATTCCCATTGTATTTAAATTTTGTAGTTGAGTGACTGCAGTTCCCACCATTAGATCTGACATACAGAGAAGAGCAATTATAAAGCTCTTCAAAGACGCAGGTGCAGCCCTCACAAATCTGTTTCACAAGGCATTAGTCAAGGACCTCCCCTCAAGCTGGGATGAGTAGGTATAAAGTGACTAATCCACTCCACCATCCCAATCTCTGTAAGCCTTTAGATCCCTTCCCCTACATTAACCCAAGAGAGATCAGGCGTTTCCAGCTCACTCACAGTGGGCCATCTTTTAATCCATATTTCAGCTAACCAAGCAAGCAAATAAACTATTAGAACCCTTTTAAACTCCATGAGCTGCAACATTAAATGCAGAGTTTCAACTTAGTGGACCCAAATCAATAAGTTCAGCCTGATCCAACTATGTTCCTTCCACCATTATCCCATACCCTTAATATCCATTCCCATAACTGTTCTCCAGATTGGCTGTTTATATAAATTAGAGAACTCAAACAGTTTTTTTTTTTTTTTTTTTTTTTTTTTTTGAGTGTAGCGTACCTCCTCATGGGTCACACTCTCAACCTCACCTCTAGGGGCTTGCAGGGACTTTAGTCTAGTTATACATCTAGAAGTAAACACAGGTGTTGGGGTTGGCTTCTCTGGATAATCAACATTATCTTGCCTGGCAACTGCCTCAGGTAGTGCAGGGTTTATCTCCTCAGACAAAGATGGGAAGGCTGATGGTAATATGGGTTGGGGTGCGGGGGATGTTGCTAGTACTGGAGATGGGGTAGCTGTTCCTTATGGCAAAAAAGGTTCATCAGAATTTACAAACTCAGTGCCGTCAGCTTCATCAGGGTCCTCCCACACATCCCTGTGCCAAGTTGCAGGGTCCCATTCTTTTCCAATCAATGTCCTCACTTTAATGGAAAGCAGCTGGCATACACCTTTTATTGCAGGTCAGCCACTTGCATGATAAGAGCTTGTGTCTGTTTTTCCACAATTTTAGTCCTTTCTCTATAGGGGATAAAACTCTCACTCAGGGAAATCTTAGCAGATTTGAGGCTTATTATTTGCTTCTGAAGCTGGAAGACAGAATCCCTGAGTTCATCACTTTCTTTCATTACTTTGTCTACTGAACTTAGGAGCAATCAACCAGCTTCACTACGTTCCTTAGTTCTCCACATCTGGTCAAAGGTATTATATATAGAGCTACTAAACTCCTTGCCTCTCACAAGCAGTGAATCAGGAGTGTCAAATTCATTTATTTTGCATAACTCTCTATACAGTTCATGCCAAGGACTATCAGTGTTCATACTATTAGAAGTTGAGTCCAACTTACACACTCACAAGATTCCACAACAGGCTGTCTGCAAGCTGGGGAGCTAGGAGAGCCAGTCCAAACTCCAAAACTGAAGAACTTGGAGCCTGATGTTTGAGGGCAGGAAGCATCCAGCACAGTAGAAAGATGTAGGCTGGGAGACTAGGCCTGTCATTTCCTTTTCACGTTTTTCTGCCTGCTTCATATTTCCCGGCAGCTATTTAGATTATGTCCACCAGATTAAGCGTGGATCTGCCTTCCCCAGCCCACTGACTCAAATGTTAATTTATTTTGGCAACATCCACACAGACACACCCAGAATAAATACTTTGTATCTCTCAATGCAATCAAGTTGACCCTCAATATTAACTTTCACAATTAGTAAATGTTCAATTTGTCAAAAATGTTATTGATCTCTTGATATGTTCACATGATTGCTATCTGGGCTTAGAGATTTTATTTCTGTAAATTTTTGACTACAAGTTTAGGTTTTTTGATGTTTATGACTACTCAGATTATCCATTTTATTTTGGTTGAGTTTTAGTATTATGTGTTTTTCAAGGAATTGGCCTGTTTTATTTAGTTTGCCAAATATATGTGGTTAGAGTTGTCTGCGGTATTTCTTTTTTATTCTTTTCCTTTTTTTTTTTTTTTTTTTTTTTTGAGATGGAGTCTCGCTCTGTCACCCAGGCTGGAGTGCAGTGGCACCATCTCAGCTCACTGCAACCTCCACCTCCTGGGTTCAAGCAGTTCTCTGCCTCAACCTCCTGAGTAACTGGGATTACAGGCACCCACCACCACACCCAGCTAATTTTTGTGTTTTTAGTAGAAACAGGGTTTCACCATCTTGGCCAGGCTGGTCTTGAACTCCTGACCTTGTGATCCACCCTCCTTGGCCTCCAAAAGTGCTGGGATTACAGGCGTGAGCCACTGCACCCAGCCTGCAGTATTTCTTTATTATCCTTTTAATGTCTGCATCATCTGTAATGGTATTCATCATTTCATTCAATATATTTGTTATCCATGTACTGTTTCATTTTAGTCTCATTAATAAAATAAAATAAAAATTGGTTAGCCAATTTATGAATATTTAACAGAAACATGCCTGATTATATTGCTTTTCTGCATTATTTGTTTTCAAATATGTTGCTTTCTGATCTCAAATTTGTAAATTTCTTCATTCTTTTGGATTGTGTTTATTTTTCTTTTTCTAGTTTCTGGAGGTGACAGCTTAGATTTGTAATTGACAGCTTAGATCTCTGATTACAGTCTTTTACTCTTTAACTTTTTTGCCATACGTTTTCACTCTGCATTGTTTTAGCTATATTGTTCAAATTTGACATGTTGAGTTTCCATTTTCATTGAGCTAAAATATAATTTTTAATTTTTCTGAGACTTCTCTGACACATAGATTATTTATATTTGTACTAATTTTGCAATGTTTGGAGGTTTTTGTATTATCATTCCTTTTCTAATTTCTAGTCTAATTCCATTATGGATATATAGCAGAGTTTGTATAATTTTTAACTCATAAATTTGTTAAAGTATGTTTTATAACCCAATGCATTGGTTAATATATATTTTTGTTGTTCACTAAGCTTCTGAAATCTATATATTTATATATTTGATTTAAATGTTTTTGATGTACTTTATTTTTCTCTTTTTTGGCAACTTCAATTACATAAATGTTAGACCTTTTAATATTATGCCACTTGGTGTTGGGGCTCTGCTTGTTTTTTATCAGCCTTTTTCTGTTTGCTCACATGGGATAATTTGTATTAACCTTTCTTTAAGTTTACTGATTTTTCTGTCATCTTTTTCTACTGTGTAGCCTATCTAATAAGTTTTTATTTTGATTATTCTGTAAGTCTGTAATTCACATTTTTTATATCTTTTATATTTTGTCGAGCTTTTTAACAGCATTTTTCTATTTAAATAATATTTTAATTTCTGTTGGTGCATTATTAAATAGTTGCTTAAAATATTTTTCGGCTAATTCCAACATCTTTGTCATCTTAGCTTTACCATTCATTGAGTGTCTTTTCCCATTTGAATTTGTGATTTCCCTAGTTTTTGTATCAAGTAATTTTTTTAAATTTTACTTTAAATTCCAGGGTACATGTGCAGAATGTGCAGGTTTGTTACATAGGTATACATGTGCCCTGGTGGTTTGCTGCACCTATCAACCTGTCATCTAGGTTTTAAGCCCCGCATGCATTAGATATTTGTCCTAACACTTTCCCTCCCCTTGCCCCTCACCCCCCAACAGACCCCAGTGTTTGTTGTTTCCCTCCCTGTGTCCATGTGTTCTCATGGTTCAACTCCCACTTATGAGTTAGAACATGCGGTGTTTGGTTTTCTGTTCCTGCGTTTCTTTGCTGAGGATGATGACTTCCAACTTCATCCATGTCCCTCTAAAGGAATGATCTCATTTTTTTAACGACTGCATAGTATTCCATGGTGTATATGTGCCGCATTTTCCTTATCCAGTATATCATTGATGGGCATTTGGGTTGGTTTCATGTCTTTGCTATTGTAAATAGTGCTGCAATAAACATACATATGCATGTGTCTTTATAGCAGAATAATTTATATTCCTTTGGGTATATACCCCGTAATGGGACTGCTGGGTCAAATGGTATTTCTTGGTCTAGACCCTTGAGGAATTGCCATACTGTCTTACACAATGGTTAAACTAATTTAGATTCCCACCAACAGTATAAAAGCATTCCTATTTCTCCACAGCCTCAACAGCATCTATTGTTTCTTGACTTTTTAATAACCACCATTCTGACTGGCATGAGATGGTATCTCATTGTGGTTTTGATTTGCATTTCTCTAATGATCAGTGATGATGAGCTTTTTGTCATATGTTTGTTGGCCACATAATGAGAAGTGTCTTTTCATGTCCTTTGCCCACTTTTTGATGGGTTTGCTATTTTCTTGTAAATTTATTTAAGTTCCTTGTGGATTCTGGATACTAGACCTTGTTCAGATGCGTAGATTGCAAAAAATTTCTCCCATTCTATAGGTTGTCTGTTTACTCTGATGCTAGTTTCTTTTGCTGTGCAGAAGCTCTTAAGTTTAATTAAATTCCATTTGTTAATTTTGGCTTTTGTTCCCATTGCTTTTGGTGTTTTCATCATGAAGTCTTTGCCCATGCCTATGTCCTGAATGGTATTGCCAAAGTTTTCTTTTAGGGATTTTATGGTTTTGAGTTTTAAATTTAAGTCTTTAATCTATCTTGAGTTAATTTTTATTTAAGGTGTAAGAAAGGGGTTCAGTTTTAGTTTTCTACATATTGTGCCAAGTAAGTTTGAATTGTATTCTGGGTATTGTTAGAATATGAAGTCTTCTTTAGCTGATGGAGAAGACTTATCCAGTGATTACTTTTGTTATAGCAAGCAATCTCCCCTGTTGTGTTCAGGACACAAGTTCTGAAGTCATTTGTGGGTTGTGCTTTTAATGCCAGTACAGTGGTATTTGCTTTTGTTTTAAAATAGTTTATAAAGGTATGATTAACACAAAAAGCTGTACATATTTAATATATACAATGTAGTGAGTTTGGAGATATACACCCATAAAACTATCACTAAAATTAATGCCATAAACATATACATCACCTACAAAAGTTTTTTCTTGCCTTTTTCCTTTCTTTTTTTGTGGTGAAGAGACATACAATTAGATTCACCCTCTTAGTAAATTTTTAAGTGTATAATTCCGTATTGCTAATTATAGGCACTATGCTGTACAGTAGCTCTCCAGGATCTATTCATATTGAATAACTGAAATTTTGTAAACTTTGAAAAATACATCTCTGTTTCCACCTCCCCCAAGCTCCTGGAAACCATCATTCCACAATCTCTTTTTTCAATGAAACCGAAAATAGACAAATGGATTGGATCAAACTAAAAAGCTTCTGCAATGAAAGAAGTTCAGTGTTATTTTGATCTCTTCCGCATGTGTATCATTCACTTAGATCTTAGCAGTGATCTGTGTTTAGAATAAAATCTGTGGGTGTACAGCTTTGAGGTAAATTTAGAACTTCATAAACAACTTTTTGGGTTCACTTGCTTGGCCATTTCCCCCTCCAAAATATCCCCAATACTTTCCATTTTCTTGGTATTCCTCATTTTAATCCTCTGGCCGTATATATATACAGGGCCATATTTACCCTGCTCTGCTGCATACTTTTTGTGTCTAGGCCGAGTACAGGTGCAAAGAGCAGGAAGAGAGAAAAAAAAATGTTTACATAAAGTTTTTCCTGTCTTTGGGTTTCAGTCTCCTTGAAGACCCTGTTTCGCTATTGGCATCATATATAATAATAATAATATGATATAATATAACATAATATAAATCTTTAATATTTTTTCAATTATTTTGTTATTTTGTCCATATAAATCCTGTCTCCTACCACCACCAATGCCAACTCCTTTGTATAGATGCGCTAATCAGTGTGTTCAACTCTGATGCCACACACCAGACTATTTTTCTGCATTGATGTTGTCCTCACGCTTCTCAGGCTATTTTGCAGATATATTTTAAGCCCACAGTGTTTCCTTGGCTCCTCTAATCAGATGGATTCAGTCTTCAAACCTTATTTCTTCTGAATATTCTATCAGTGTTGGGTTTCAGGCTTTGTTAGCATACATCTAGGTTAACTGTTAACCTAGGGCATTTTTCAAACTCGTCAATTGTGGCATTTCTGGGGTCACATGCTTGGGAGTTAATCAGAATATAAGATAGTCCCTGAACTCAACAAGGTCTGGCTTTTCAACATTCCTAAAGACTGTTTGACCTTTGTTATCTCTCTTCCATTCTTATGATCATAGAAGTTGTTCCGACATAAGCCTCATATCATCTCACCCAGAGCATGAAAACTCTAGTTCTTGGCCAAGGACTTATACAGAATACAGATTTCTGGGTCACCACTGGGTAGCATCCTCCCTTTCATTGCTCTGTTCCACAGATTGTAATCCCTTTAGCTGATCTGAATCTGTGATCAGAACCACTGTGTTCAGCTATGGCTAATGTTACTATCACTAAATAGTTTGTCATGTTTAAAAACAGTCTTTCGACTTAGTATCTGCATATCTATGACAAAAAAATTCAGAAAATAGTTAAGGAAAAGCTCATTTTTACAGAAAGTGGCTTCTCAAATGTCTAATTCCTTAACATTCTTATCTGGAAGAATTTTGTCACTTTATGGTCTTTATTATTCTCTCCTATCAAACACAATAAAGTCAGATTTCTGTTTTGGACTATGAGAGTGTAGCTGGCATCAGCATAACCGTTTCTGCTGAGAACAAATATGAAAGTTGGATACACTTTTAAGAAGAATTATATTGGAATATAATTCATATACCAAAAGCGTCACTCATTTAAAGTGTATAAATCAATGATTTTTAGTAATTTACAGATGTGTAAAACCTTTACCACAGTCAATTTTAGAATATTTTTATTACCCCAAAGAAATAGCAGCTCTGTACCTTTTATCTATTGCTTCTATTCACCCATATCCCAACCCTAGGAAACCACTAATTTACTTTATCTACTGAATTGTCTATTCTTGACATTTTATATAAATTAATCATATAATATATGGTCTTGTGACTGACTTCTTTCACTTTACATAATATTTTTAAGATTAATCCTTGTTGTATCATGTTCCAGTAAGTATATCATTCCTTTTTACGTTTGAGTGATATATACCACATTTGGTTTATCATTTCAACAGTCAAAGAACATTTGAATTTCTATTTTTTGTCTAATATGAATAATGCTGCTATGAACATTTATGTGTAAGTTTGTATCTTTATGTATGTTTTTATTTCTATTGGGTAGACACCTAGGAGTGAAATAATTGCTGGATCGTATGGTATTACTCTATTTACTTATTTGTGGAATTGACATCCTATTTTACAAAAGGCCTGTGCTATTTTTCATTCTCACCAGAAATGTGTGAATGTTCAAATTTCTCCACATCTTCAACATTTGTTATTACCTGACTTTTTGATTAAAGCCATCCTAGTGCATGTGAGATGTTTTATCATGACCATTTTGCTCCACATTACCATGATTAGTAATGATTTTGAACAATTTTTTCACATGCTTATTGGCTATTTGTATATCTTTTTGGAGAAATCTCTATTCAACTCTGTTGCCCATCTTTTGGTTGGGTCACATTTTTTATTGTTAAATTGTGAGTGTTCTTTATATATTTTAGTTTTAAGTTCATTAACAAAAATATGATTTGCAAATATTTTATCCCATACTTTGGGTACCGTTTTCACATTCTTGATAGTGTCACTTGAATTATAAAAGTTTTTCATTTTGATAAAGTCCTATTCATTTTTTTCTTGTGTTACTTATGCTTCTGGTGTCATATCTAATAATTCATTTCAAAATTCAAGTTCAAAAATTTTTCTCTTGTTTTCTTCTATGAGTTTTATAGATTTAGCACTTATACTTACATATTCGATCCATTTAAAGTTAATTTTTGATATGTTGTCATGTAAGACTCCAAGTTCACTCTTTTGCATGTGGTTCTTTTGTTGTCTCAAACAATTTGTTGAGGACTATTTACAAATTGAATAATCTTGCCACCCTTGTCAAAAATTGATACATTATAAAAAGTTGACTGAAGGTATTAGAGAATAACTAAGGAAAGCAGAAGATGAGAAACCAACACTTTGAGGAAAGATCTGCATTGTCCTTTTTACTCTTGGTACATTTGTCAATTCCCCATTCAATGTATAAATGCTAAACAGAATGCAGCAGCCTGTATGTTACAGCAGGCTCCTTGGGCTGGAGCAACAAAATTGGAATTTACTGCTACAAAGTAGTTTGGAGACACAGGGTCAAAATCTCAGAGAAAAGGAAGTTTCAGAGAACTGACCCTGATTTTGTGCATGAAATTCTCTCTTGAGTTGGTATTGGACCGATGACATGGGTTAGAGGCAGATAAGTAAAGGAGATGTTATAATAGCTTTATAGAACCAGAATGTATAGAAAAGAATTCACGAAATATATTATCCTGGGGAAACAAGAATTTAGATTCAGGGTTTTTTTTCTTTTCTTCTGAGGTCCAGGAAGGGCTTTATCCTATGTATAAAGTCAAACCATATATAGACCAATATTTTATGCATCAAAATTATCCATTCCTACTCTACTTGCCAGAGAGAAAAAATATATAAATCTTCGTGGAGAAAAATGAAATGATATAAAGCTTTTACGATTTTTGATACAGCATGTCCAGCATCAAAAAAACATTGCCAGGAAATAGGGCCATGATATGGTAGGCTTTGTGTCCCCACCCAAATCTCATTTAAATTGTAATCCCCAGGTGTTTAGGGAGAGACCTGGAGGGAAGTGATTGGATTAAGGGGGCATTTCCCCCCATGTTGTTCTCCTAATAGTGAGTGAGTTCTCATGAAATCTGATGGTTTTATAAGGCAATTTTCCCTGCTCTTGCTGGCACTCTCTCTGCTGCCTCCATGTGAAAAGGTCCAAGTTTGCAACCCCTTCACCTTCCACCATGATTGCAAGTTTCCTAGGCCTCTCTGCAGACATGTGGAACTGTGAGTCAATTATACCTCTTTGTTTTTTATAAATTACCCAGTCTCCGGTGGTATCTTTATACGAGTGTGAGAATAGACTAATACAGGCCACATGGTTGAAAACCAGTAGAAAAAAAAAAAGGACATAATATACAAAGATATCACAGAATATCAAAGTTATCAGGGTCATCTGACCCAGGCATGAAAAGAACTACATGGAATATTTTCAAGAAAATTGATTAAAAGATAGAGACTTTTAATAGAAATATGAAATGTATAGCAAAAAATCAAATATAAACACTAAAACTTAAACATACAAAAATTGATATTAAGAAGTAAATATTAAGATGTAAATAGTAGGGTACACATAACAAAAGAAATATCAGTGCAGTTGAAATAAAATGAAGAGATTTCTGATTCCTTGCAGCTGCAAGTTTGCCAGGCTTAGCACACAAAAGTACAGGATACTCAGTCAAATTTGAACTTTATACAAACAATGAATAATTTTAGTAGAAAAATCACTTAAATATTATTTAGAAGCTTACTTATTGTGAATTTGAATTTCAAATTTATTTGGACCTCCCTCATTTTATCTCAGAATCCTAATCTATTTAACTTTTCATTACATGAATTTGCAATATTCTTGCGTTTTGAAATATATAGGTTCATGGGTGCCTTAAAATATATTCACTGTGTGACTCATTTGAAATATTATTTTCCTGTTTCTCAAAATATATAAAATATTTTCTAACAAGATCTAGGCATAATTACCTTAAGGTATTTGCTGTTGTTTATATTTTCTGTAAACACAATATTTTCCCAGTAACTGCAATGTTTTCCCATTGTTTCTAGAGCATTTTACTTCATCATATAACTTATCTTCTCACGAATTTCTTCTGGCACTGCTTTAAAAATACATATAAACAATCAAGTTAATATTGACCGTGTCCTCCTACCTCATGACTATCTTCTACCACAGTATCCAATTTAATAATTTCATAATTGCACCAAGCTGTTAATTTTTGTAAAGTTGTTGATTCTCATTTTGTAATGCATATATGCACATTAATGGTTTGTGCATGTGTTCCTTTTACATATATATGTGTGTGGGTGTGTTTCTTTTATCTATTTGTTGATTATGTCATTTGCAAATTTGTGCAACTGTCTACCCATCAGAAAGATTCGTTTGCTTTCTCAACCAGTCTGTTGATTCTGACTTCACAGGATAAGGCTAAACAAACTATTCATATAATGGGGACTCATTCTGACAAGTGTATCTCTGACATTTTGAACTTATAAAAATCAGGTTTATGATAACTACGTGTCTGACAAATTACTTCCAATGACTTTCATTTTATTTTTCTCTTCCTTATGCCTGTACCACTACCACTTTTTAAAATGTGCATTGATATTTTAGTGGATTCCAAATGACTTTTTATTTCTTTTTTGGCAATTTTTATGGAGCACCTACCTGAAAAATATTTCCTCTTTTCAAAATTTGGCTGTAAAATATGCACAGAGGTACCATAAGGACACACTCTGAATTTAACTACTCATCTTCCAAGTTGTAGTTACAGATATAGGAAAATATTAAAAATGTATATTTCTTTAGAGCTAGTGATTAGTATGCTATTCTGACACAATATATATTTATAACAGCTGTGTTCTGTCTATAGCTTTTCTGTTGCATGCTAACCAACATGTACTGGAATAACTTGAAAAGCATTAAGAGATTTGCAGTCTTTCCAGGTATGAAAATTCAGTAAGTAAATATTTTGATTCATAGAATTCATGTGAATGAAAATGATTATTCCCTAAAAAGTATTTGCCTATTTCTGAGGTATTTCTTGGTACTGATGAAAATCTTCCAAAACCGTTAAGCCAAGGAAAGATCAGATTTATATAATCACATTTGCACATTATATACTAGGCTTTAATTCAAAAACTGTAAATTACTGAAGCATGCAACATTTCCAACAGCTCTCTGTAGAAGTATTGAATAGGATTTTCCAAATCGTAGAAGTTTGGTAAACAAATGAACACTATGAGCTGTACTCATCTTCCTAAAGAAAGAGCCAATTTATATATCAAATAATGTGACCTTGTGTATGCTATTTCAATAACATGTTTTTAGTCCAATGCTATATAAACGTTTGTAATAGTTAAAATCATACTGACTAAATGATTTATAGTTTCCAAAACAAAACCAGATGTATTTCTAGGCTTTTGACAGAAAAAAAAGTTTAAATGAATTATGTTGTATATAGAAGTGTGAGTACATATATTTATAAATATATATGATATATATATATACATGTATGCATATTTGCAATAATATGTATATATACACAAAAATGTAATGTTTCCTTATACATCATCTTCTTATCTTGAAAATTCAAGGTCTGAGACATTGGGGCATGGAATATGTATTTAATTTCTAGTTACCTAAAATTAAAGAACTTTCCTGAATAAGATTTACTTTGTATGAGGGACAGGCTCTGGAAATTTTTAGACTATGCAGATAATTTATGATACATTTACATAATAGTAGATAATGAAATCTATTATACTCCTAGTGCAATTGGTTTTTATACAAATGTTAAATAATTCTGCTTGTTATGTTTTTATGTGCATTATTGTTAAACAAATTATGAATTAAACAAGTTGATCAACATATTTTAATTCCATGTGATATTGGTACATACATCAGCTATTTATTTTTAACTAAAGTTTTTATTATTAAAAGCACGTTCTCAAGGTAAAAATGCAAAAGCACGGGAATGTCTAGAATGAAAAATCTTATATTCCCTCACTACTATCATTCCAATCTACAAAGATAGTATTAAAAATTTTGCGTGTCTATCCTTCAAGAAATGGTTTACAGAGGTACAAATCTATGCACACAGATAATAGGTTGAGAGAGAGGGAGAAAGTAGATAGGTAGTTATACAGCTATATATAAATACACATGTGTACACACACACACTACAACAAATAGTATAATGGTCTCTAGGCCAGTATATGAGTACATGCATAAATAAATTCCCAGATGTAGAATAAAATATGTATTTTAAATTCTAATAGGTATAGTGAGGTCCTCCTTCCCCTCACATAAGTAACAACTTACTTTTCTACTACAAATGTCAAAATATTAGTTTTTCATTCTACTCCACAGTGAACTTTATCAAAATTAACTCATTACTGCTTTGATAGATAAAATATAATACCTCTTTGGTACTATTTCAACAGTTGTGTTTTTTTCAAGTCCACATAGCACTTGTGATAATGAAATAAATTGCAGATTGGATAAAGATATAAACATGGATAAATTATTTTTATAATTTTGGAAGTCTTGGATCTTCCTAAGAATAACTAAAATCCTACAAATCATATTAAAAGTTTATTCAATTGGATATCATTTATATTGAAGTCCAATATATATTCGAGAGTATTTCTAAAATGCCTGTGCTCTTATATTTTTTAATCTATTCAAAAACAGTATCATATGATTATTATTTTTTTTTCTGAGATGGGGTCTCACTCTGTCACCCAGACTGGAGTGCAGAGGCATGATCTCAGCTCACAGCAACCCACGCTTCCCGGGCTCAAGTCATTCTCCCACCTCAGCCTCCCAAGTAGCTGAGACTACAGGTGCATGCCACCGCACCAAGCTAATTTTTGTAATTTTTGTAGAGATGGAGTTTCACAATGTAGCCCAGAGGTAAGCAATCTGCCTACCTCAGCTTCCCAAAGTGCTGGGATTGCAGGCATGAACCACCGCACCCAGACACAAGGAAGACTATCAAATTCTTAATTGCCATATCTTATTTCAAAATCTGGAAGAAGGGCCAATATGACTAATGAATATTTTTTATTAGTGGTCATCTGGGTAATTTATAGATACATTTCAATGTAAATTTGTCAGGCTACTTAACATATTATTATTTTTATTTGAATAATATTTAATTTTGATATTACTATAAGGAACAGGGATCTCTTCTCTGATTTTTTAAGACTCAAAGCAAAGAATATCTGTGTATTCATTTCGTTCTTAATTCTTTCAAGAGAGTTTTAAATGCCATGCACCAAACTTGGTAAATATCTCAGTGTTTCATGTCTGTTGCTGATGTAAATGATACATTTTCTTTCCTTATATTTTCCAATTAATTACTTTCTATATATGGAAAATCTATTACACTTTGTATATGAATTTTGTACCCAGCTACCATACTGAATTACATTATTGATGTTAATTGCTGTGCAAAGACTGCTTTCAAGAATGCAATCATATAATCTAAAAATATCATTCATGTTTTTCTAAGTATTTATTCCTTATTTCTTGTATTTATCTAACGGTGTTATCCAGAACATTCAGAAAAGCATATGGGTGGTGTAAAATGCATTGTTGCTTTACTCATAGCTAGAGTTTTCTAATAAAAATTATGCTGGTTTTGTTGTGAGATATGTATATCGAGATATGGCTAGCACTTTGAAAGAAATATCAAACTACTGCTATCTTATTAAGAGGTTTTTTTGTTGTTGTTTAATTTTAGGTCTGTGGGGAACATGCACAGGTTTGATACATGTGTATATTGCATAATGGTGGAGTTTGGGTTTCTAGTGAGCACATTACCCAAATAGTAAACATAGTACCCAATAGGTAGTTTTTCAAGCCCTGCCATCCTCCCTGTTTCTCCTGTCTTGTAGTCCCTAGTGTCTATTGTTTCCATTTTTAGGTCCATGGGTACCCATTGTTTAGCTCCCACTTATAAATGCAAACATGCCATATTTTATTTTGTTTCTGCATTGCTTCACTTAGAATAATAGCCTAGAGCTGCATCCATGTTGCTGGAAAAAAGCATAATTTCATTATTTTTTGTAAAAGTGTAGTATTTTATGATGCATTTATACCATTTTTTATCCAATCTACCATTGATGGAAATTTAAGTTGATTGTACACCTTTGTTGATTCAATCACTATTGTGAATAGTGCTGTGCTAAACATATGAGTGCTATTGTCTTTTGGTAGAAATATTTATTTTTCTTTGGGTAGATACACAGTAGTGGGATTTCTGGGTCAAATGGTAGTTCTACTTTTAGTTCTTTGAGAAATCTCCATACTATTCTCTGTAGGGGTTGTACTAATTTACACTCCCACCAACAGGATATAAGCATACCCATTTCCCACAACCTCACCAACATCTGTTATTTTTTCACTTTCTTAATAATAGCCATTTGACTGGTGTCAGATGGTATCTCATTATGATTTTGATTTGCATTTCTCTGATGATTAGTGATGTTGAAAATTTTTTTCATATGTTTGTTGGCCACATGTGTTTCTTCTTTGAAGGTGTGTTTCCTTTGGAGAAGTGTCTTCTCATGTTCTTTGCCCACTTTTTAATGTGGTTATTTGTTTTTTACATGTTGATTTATTTAAGTTCCTTATAGATATTGAATATTATTCCTTTTCTGGATGCATACTTTACAAATATTGTTTTTGTATTCTGTAGCTTGTCTGTTTAATCTATCGATTTTTGTTTTGCTGTGCAGAAGTTCTTTAGTTTAATTAAGTACCATTTGTCTATTTTTGTTTTTGATACATTTGCACTTGATGTGTTAGTCATAAATTCTTTTCCTAGGCCAATATCCAGAAAAGGTTTTTCAAAGTTTTCTTCTATGATTTTTTACAGTTTCAGGTCTTACATTTAAGTCTTTATCCACCTTGAGTTAGTTTTCGTGAGAAGTAAGGGTCCAGTTTCAATCTCCTGCACATGGCTAGTCAGTTTTTCCAGCATCATTTATTGAATAGGGTGTCATTTCCTCATTGTTTGCTTTTTTTTTAACCTTCTCAAAGATCAGTTGTTTGTGTGAGGCTTCATTTCTGGGTTGTCTTTTCTGTTTCATTTATCTGTGTATCTATTTTTGTACCAGTACTATAATGTTTTGGTTGCTATAGGCTTGAAGAATTTAAAGTCATGTGAAGTGATACCTCCAGTTTTGTTCTTTTTGCTTGGGATTGCTTTGGCTATTTGAGCTTTTTGGGGAGTTACACATTAATTTTAGGGTTATTTTCCCGAATTCTGTGAAAAATGACATTACTAATTATATTATTCAGGGTTCTCTAGAGGAACAGAACTAACAGGACATATATGGTAGTTTATTGAGTATTATTAACTTACATGATCACAAGGTTCCACAATAGGCCATCTGCAAGCTGAGGAGCAAGGAAGCCAGTCTGAGTCCCAAAGCTGAATAACTTGGAGTCCAATGTTCGAGGGCAGGAAGCATCCAGCACAGGAGAAAGATGTAGGCTGGGAGGCTAGGCCAGTCTAGCCTTTTCACATTTTTCTGCCTGCTTTATATTTGTAGACAGCTGATTAGATGGTACCCACCCAGATTAAGGGTAGATCTGCCTTCCCCAGCCCACTGACTCAATGTTAATCTCTTTTAGCAAAACCCTTACAGACACACCCAATCTCAATACTTTTCATCCTTCAATCCAATCAAGTTGACACTCAGTATTAACCATCACAGTAGTTTGGTAAAAATTGCTTTGAATCTCTATATTGCACTGGGAGGTATGGTCATTTTAACAATATTGATCTTTCGAATCCATGAGTACGGAAAGTTTTTACAGAGGTGTGTGCCTGTCATCTACTATTTTTTTCATTAATGTGTTTTAGTTCTCCTTGTAGAGATATTTCACCAATTTGGTTAAATGTGTTCCTAGGAATTTTATTTTTGTGTGATTATTGTAAATGGGATTGAGATTTTTATTTGGTTCTCAGCTTGAACATTATTGGTGTATAGAAGAGCTACTAACTTTGTATGTTGATTTTGTATCCTGAAACTTTATTGAATTTGTTTATCGGGGAGGGAGTCTTTGGAGGAGTCTTTGGGCCTTCTAGATGTAGAATCATGCCATCGTAGGCAGAGATAATCTGACTTGCTCTTTTCCAATTTGAATGACTTTTATTTCTTTCTCTTGCCTGGTTTCTCTGGCTGTGACTTCCAGTGATATGTTGAGTAGGAGTGGTGACAGTGGACATCCTTGTTTTGTTCCACTTCTTATGAGAAATACTTTTAGTCTTTTCCCAGTTAGTATGATGTTAGCCATGGATGTGTCATGCATGGCTTTTATTATTTTGAGGTATGTTCCTTCAATGCCAAGTTTGTTGAGGGTTTTTATCATGAAGGGATGTTGGATTTTATTAAATGTTTTTTCTGCATCCAATGAGATGATCATATTTTGTTTAGTTCTGTTTATGTGGTGAATTGTATTTATTTATTTGTATTCCAGGGATAAAGGTCACTTAATTGTGAAGAATTATCTTGGTTTTTTTTTTTTTTTTTGATATACTGCTGTATTTGGTTTGCTAGTGTTTCATTGAAGATTTTTGTATCTTTGTTTATCAGGGATATTGGTCTGTAGCTTTCTACTTTTTAGAGTCCTTACCTGATTTTGGAATCAGAATTATATTGTTTTTGTAGATTGAGTTAGAGAAGAATCCCTTGTTCTTAACTTTTTGTTATACTTTCAGCGTGATTGGTGTCAACTCTTCTTTATATGTCTTGTAGGATTCAGCTGTGAATTCATCTGATCCAGGGATTTTTGGAATTGGTAGTTTTTTTGTTTGTTTGTTTGTTTGTTTGTTTTTAGATATTGACTTAATTTCGTAGCTAATTACTGGTTTGTTCAGGATTTGAGTTTCTTTTTGGTTCAATCTTGAGAGGTTGTATATTCTCAGGAATATATCCATTTTCTCTGTTTTCTAGTTTGTGTGCACAGAGATGTTCATTATAATCTCTGAGGATCCTTTGTATTTTTGTAGTATGAATTGTAATGTCAACTTTGTCATTTCTTATTGTGCTTATTTAAATCTTCTCTCTTTTTTATCGGATAATCCAACTAGAGGTCTATCACTTTTTTATACTTTCAGATAACCACCTTTTGTTTCATTGATCCTTTGTAATGTTTTTTGTCTCAATTTCTTTTAGTTCTCCCCGATCTTTGTTATTTCTCTTGTTCAGCTGGCTTCAGACTTGGTTTGTTCCTGATTTTCTAGTCCCTTGAGGTGCAACGTTAGGCTGTTAATTTTAAATCTTTCTAAATCTTTGATGTAGGGATTTAGTGCTGTAATCTTTCCTCTTAAAACTACCTTTGCTCTATCCCAGAGGTTTGATATAGTATGTCTTTATGTTCATCTGTTTCTAAAATGTTTTAATTTCTACCTTAATTTTGTTGTTCACCAAAAAGTTATTTGGGAGCAAGTTGTTTAGTTTCCATGTATTTATGTGGTTTTGAGAATTCCTTTTAGTATCAATTTCAAATTTTATTCCACTACTGTCAGTGAACATGCTTAATATGATTTCAATTTTCCAATTTATTAAGGCTTGCTCTATGACCAAGCATGTGGTCAATTTTACAGAATGTTCCATGCACAGATGATAGAAATGTATATTCTTTGGTGTTGGATGGAGTATTCTGTTGATGTCTATTAGGTCCATTTCATCAAAAATACAGTTTAAGTCCAGTGTTTCTTCATTACTTTTCTACTTGGATGATCTGTCTTGTGCAGTCAGGGGTGTGTTGAAGTCACCCACTATTAGTCTGTGGCTGTCTGTCTCTTTTCTTAGTTCTAGTAGTATTTGTTTTATAAATCTGGATTCTCTGATGTTGGTTGCATATATATTTAGAATAATTAAATTTTCTTGTTGAATTGAATCCTGTTTCTTCATGTGAAGCCTTTGTCCTTTTAAATAGCTTTTGGTTTAAAATCTGTTTTATGTGTTACAAGAATAGCAATCCATGCTCTTTTGCGTTTTCCATTTGCATGATTGATCTTTCTCCACTTTTTAGCTTGAGTCTGTTGGTGTCATTTTACATGAAATGGGTTTCTTGAAGGAAACAAAAGGTTGAATCTTGTAAATTTTTTGGATCTTTTAAATGAAGTATTTAGGCTATTTATGTTCAAAGTTAATATTGATATGTAAAGTATTGTTCCTATCATAATGTTGTTAGCTAGTTTCTTTGTAGTCTCAATTATGTAATTGCTTTATAGAATCTGTGAGCTTTGTATTCATGTGTGCTTTAATGGTAGCATATATCATTCTTTCATTTCCGTCATTAGAATTCCTTTGAGCATTTCTTGCAGGAGCAGTCTGGTGTTGATTTATTCCATTAATGTTTGCTTATCTGGGAAATACTTTATTTCTTATTCCTTTGTAAAGCTTCATTTCACAGGGCATTAAATTATTGGCTAGCATTTTTTTCTTTTATGAAGGCTAAAAATAGGTACCCTTATCTCTTCTGTTTTATACAGTTTCTACTGAGAAGCCTGCTGTTAGGCTGATGGGATTTCTTTTATAGGTGATTTGACGCTGTTCTCAAGTTGCCTTCAATATTTTTTCTTTAGTGTTGACTTTGGATAGTCTGATAACTATACGCCTTGGGGACCATCATCTTCTATGGTGTTTCACAGGTGTTTTCTGAATTTATTGTATCTGAATGTCAACTTTTCTAGCAAGATTAGATAAATTCTCCTGAAGTATTCTCCCAAATATGTTTTCAAAGTTGCTCATTTTTAAAAAACATTCTTTTAGAAATGCCAATAAGTCTAGATTTGGTCACTTTACATAATTTAAAATTTCTCAAAATTTTCATTCATTGTTAATTATTTTTTTTTTATTGTCTGAAAGGTTTAATTTGAGAAATCTTTCTTGAAGATATGAAATTCTTTCTTCTGCTTGGTCTAATTTACTGTTAAAGCTTCCAACTGTATTTTGAAATTCCTGTAATAAAATTTTCAATTCTAGTCAGGGGGCTGGCAAGATGGCCAAATAGGAACAGCTCTGGTCTGCAGCTCTGAGTGAGATCAACTCAGAAGGCAGGTGATTTCTGCACTTCCAACTGAGGTACCCCACTCATCTCACTGGGACTGGTTATACAGTGGGTGCAGCTGACACAGGGTGAGCCAAAGAAAGGTGGGGATATCACCTCACCTGGGAAATGCAAGGGGTCGAGGAACTCCCTCCCCAGCCAAGGGAAGCTGTGAGGGACCATGCTGTGAAGAATGGTGCATTCCAGCCCAGACACTATACTTTTCCCATGGTCTTCGAAACCCACAGACCAGGAGATTCCCTCGGGTGTCTACACCACCAGGGGCCTTGGGTTTCAAGCACAAAATTAGGCGGCCATTTGGGCAGACACTGAACTCACTGCAGGAGTTTTTTCTTCATACCCTAGTGGCACCTGGAATGCCAGTGAGACAGTACTGTTTACACCCCTGGAAAGGGGTTGAAGTCAGGGAGCCAAGTGGTCTAGCTTAGCGGATCCAATCCCCATAGAGCCCAGCAAATTAAGATCCACTGGTTTAAAATTCTCACTGCCAGCAGAGCAGTCTGAAGTTGACCTGGGACACTAAAGCTTGGTGGTGGGAAGGGCATCTGCCATTACTAAGGCTTGAGTAGATGGTTTTTCCCTCGCAGTGTAAACAAAGCCGCTGGGAAGTTCAAACTGGGCAGAGGCCACTGTAGCTTGGCAAAGCTGCTGTAGCCAGACTGCCTCTCTAGTTTCCTCCTCTCTGGGCAGGGCATCTCAGAAAGAAAGGCAGCAGCCCCGATCAGAAGCTTATAGATAAAGCTCCCCATCTTCCTGGGACAGAGCATCTGGGGCAAGGGGCAGCTGTGGCTCAACTTCAGCAGACTTAGATGTTCCTGCCTACTGGCTCTGAAGAGAGCAGTGGATCTCCCAGCACAGTGCTTGACCTCTGCTAAGGCACGGACTGCCTCCTCAAGTGGGTCCCTGACCTCCATGCCTCCTGACTGGGAGACATCTCCCAGGAGGGGTCGACAGACATCTCATACAGGAGAGCTCCAGCAGGCATCTGTCAGGTGCCCTTCTGGGATGAAGTTTCCAGAGGAAGGTACAGGCAGCAATCTTTGCTGTTCTGCAGCCTCTGCTGGTGATACTCAGGCAAACGGGGTCTCAAGTGGACCTCCAGCAAACTCTAGCAGACCTTCATTAGAGGAGCCTAACTGTTAGAAGGAAAACTAACAAACAGAAAGGAATAGCATCCTTTCTGTTTTTAAATTAACAAAAAAGGATATCTATACAAAAACCCCATTCAAAGGTCACCAACATGAAAGATGAAAGGTTGACAAATCCATGATGAGGAAAAACCAGTGCAAAAATACTGAAAATTCCAAAAACCAGAAAGCCTCCTATCCTGCAAAGGATCAAAACTCCTTGCCAGCAAAAGAACAAAACTGGATGGAGAGTGAGTTTGATAAATTGACAGAAATAAGCTTCAGAAGGTGGGTAATAACAAACTCCTCCTAGCTAAAGAAGCATGTTCTAACCCAATGCAAGAAAGCTAAGAACCTTGCAAAACAGTTAGAGAAATTGTTAACTAGAATAACCAGTTTAGAGGAGAATATAACCTGATGGAGCTGAAAAACACAGTATGAGAACTTTGTGAAGCATACACAAGTAGTAATAGCTGAATTGATCAAGTGGAAGAAAGAATATCAGAGACTGAAGATTAACTTAATACAATAAAGCATGAAGATAAGATTAGAAAAAAAGAATAAAAGGTAATGAACAAAGCCTCCAAGTAATATTGGACTATGTGAAAAGATCAAACCTACGTTTGATTGGTGTACCTGAAAGTGACAGGGAGAATGAAATAAAGTTGGAAAACACTCTTCAGGATATTATCCAGGACAACTTTCCCAACCTAGCAGGTTGGGAAACATTCAGGTCAACATTCAAATGCAGGAAATACAGAGAACACCACAAAGATACTTCTTGAGAAGAGTAACCTCAAGACACATAATCATCAGATTCACTGAGGTTGAAATGAAGGGGAAAAAAATGTTAAGGGCAGCCAGAGAGAAAGGTTGGGTTACCCACAAAGGGAAGCCCATCAGACTAACCGTGGATCTCTCTGAAGAAACCGTACAAGCCAGAAGAGAGTGGGGGCCAATATTCAACATTCTTAAAGAAAAGAATTATCAATGCAGAATTTCATGTCCAGCCAAATTAAGCTTCATAACTGAAGGAGAAATAAAATTATTTACAGACAAGCAAATACTGAGAGATTTTGTCACCACCAGCCCTGCCTTAAAAGATCTCCTGAAAGAAGCACTAAATATGGAAAGAAAAAACCGGTACCAGCCACTGTAACAACATATCAAATTCTAAAGACCATCGACACTATGAAGAAACTGCATCGACTAATGGTATCATAATGACAGAATCAAATTCACACATAACAATATTAACCTTAAAAGTAAACAGGCTAAATGCGCAAATGAAAAGACACAGACTGACAAATTGGATAAAGAGTCAAGACCCATGGGTGTGCTGTGTTCAGGAGACCCATCTCATGTGCAAAGACACATATAGACTCAATATAAAGGGATGGAGGAATATTTACCAAGCAAATGGAAAGAAAGAGAAAACAAAAGCAGGGGCTGCAATCCTAGTCTCTGATGAAAAAAAAAAAATAAACCAACAAAGATCAAAACAGACAAAGAAGGGCATTACCAAATGGTAAAGGGATCAATGCAACAAGAAGAGCTAAGTATCCTAAATATATATGTGCCCAATACAGGAGCACCCAGATTCATAAAGCAAGTTATTAGAGACCTACAAAGAGACTTAGACTCCCACACAATAATAGGGGGAGACTTTGACACCCCACTGTCAATATTAGACAGATCAATGAGACAGAAAGTTAACAAGAATATTCAGGACTTGAACTCAGCTCTGGACAAAGCATACCTCATGAACACGTACAGAACTCTCCACTTCTAATCAACAGAATATACATTCATCTCAGTACCACATCACACTTATTCTAAAATTGATATATTTGGAAGTAAAACATTCCTTAGCAAATGCAAAACAATGGAAATCATAACAGTCTTTCAGACCACAGGGCAATCCAATTAGATCTCAGGATTAAGAAACTCAATAAAAACCATGCAACTGCATGGAAACATAACAACCTGCTCCTGGATGAGTACTGGGTAAATAACTAAATTAAGGCAGAAATAAATAAGTTATTTGAAACCAACGAGAACAAAGGCACAACATACCAGAAACTCTTGGACACATCTAAAGCAGTGTTTAGAGGGAAATTTATAGCACTAAATGCCCACAAGACAAAGCAGGAAAGATCTAAAATCAACACCCTAACATCACAATTAAAAGAAGTAGAGAACCAAGAACAAACAAATTCAAAAGCTAGAAGACATGAAATAACTAAGATCAGAGAAGAACTGAAGGAAATAGAGAAAAGAAAAACCCTTCAAAAAATCATGAATCCAGGAGCTGATTTTTGAAAAGATTAACAAAATAAATAGACCACTAGCCAGACTAATAAAGAAGAAAAGAGAGAAGAATCAAATAGACACAGTAAAAAATAATAAAGAAGATCTCACCACTGATCCCACAGAAACACAAACTACCATCAGAGAAGACTATAAACACCTCTATACAAATAAACTAGAAAATCTAGAAGAAATGGATAAATTCCTAGACACATACACCCTCCCAAGACTAAACCAGGAAGAAGTCAAATTCCTGAATAGACCAATAACCAGTTATGAAATTGAGGGAGTAATATAATAGCCTACCAATCAAAAAAATCCCAGGACCAGACAGATTCACAGCCAAATTCTACCAGAGGTACAAAGAGAAGCTGGTACCATTCCTTCTGAAACTATTCCAAAAAATAGAGAAAGAAGTATTCCTCCTTAACTAATTTTATGAGGCCAGCATAATCCTGATACCAAAACCTGGCAGAGACACAACAAAAAAAGAAAATTTCAGGCCAATATCCCTGATGAACATCGATGCAAAGATCCTCAATAAAATACTGGTAAACAAATTCAGTAGCAAATCAAAAGCTTATCCACCATGATCATGTCAGCTTCATTCCTGAGATGTAAGGCTGGTTCAACATACACAAATCAATAAACGTAATCCATCTCATAAACACAACCAATGACAAAAACCACATGATTATCTCAACAGATGCAGAAAAGGCCATTGATAAAATTCAACACCCCTTCATGCTAAAAACTCTCAATAAACTAGATATCGATGGAGCATATCTCAAAATAATAAGAACTATTTATGATAAACCCACAGCCATTATCATACTGAGTGGGCAAAAGCTGGAAGCATTCCCTTTGAAAACCAGCACAAGACAAGGATGTCCTCTCTCACCACTCCTATTCAGCATAGTATTGGAAGTTCTGGCCAAAAGGGTATTCAAATAGGAAGATAGGTAGTCAAATTGTCTCTGTTTGCAGATGACATGATTCGATATTTAGAAAACCTCATCATCTCAGCCCAATATGTCCTTAAGCTGATAAGCAACTTCAGCACAGTCTCAGGATACAAAATCAATGTGCAAAAATCACAAGCATTCCTATACACCAATAATAGGCAAACATGGAGCCAAATCTGGAGGGCACTCCCATTCACAATTGCTATGAAGAGAATAAAATACTTAGGAATACAACTTAAAAGGGATGTGAAGGACCTCTTCAAGGGAACTACAAACCACCACTCAAGAAAATAAGAGAGGACACAAAGAAATGGAAAAATTCCATACTCATGAATAGGAAGAATCAATATAGTGAAAATGGCCATACTGCTCAAAGTAATTTATAGATTCAATGCTATCCCCATCAAGCTACCATTGACTTTCTTCACAGCATTAGAAAAAATTACTGTAAATTTCATATGGAACCAAAAAAGACCTTGTATAGCCAAGACAATCCTAAGTGAATAGAACAAAGCTGGAGGCATCATGCTACCTGAATTCAAATTACACTACAAGGCTATAGTAACAAAAACAGCATGGTGCTGGTACCAAAACAGATATGTAGACCAATGGAGCAGAACAGAGGCTTCAGAAATAATGCCACACATCTAAAACCATCTCATGTTTGACAAATCTGACAAAAACAAGCAATGGAGAAAGGATTCCCTATTTAATAAATGGTGTTGAGAAAATTGGCTAGCTGTATGCAGAAAACTGAAACTGGATGCCTTTCTTTCACCTTATACAAAAATTAACTCAATATAGATTAAAGACTTAAACATAAGTCCTAAAACCAGGCTGGGCACAGTGGCTCATGCCTATAATCCCAACACTTTGGGAGGCCGAGGCAGGTGGATCACGTGAGGTCAGGAGTTCAACACCAGCCTGGCCAATGTGAGGAAACCCCACCTCTACTGAAAAAAAAAAAAAAAAAAAAAAAAAAAGCCAGGCATGATAGTGGGTGTCTGTAGTCCTGGCTACTTGGAAGGCTGAGGCAGGAGAATTGCTTAAACCCGGGAGGCAGAGGTTGCAGTGAGCTGAGATAGCGCCATTAAACTTCAGCCTGGGTGACAAGAACAAAAAACTCCTTCTCAAAACTAAAAATAAAAATAAATTAATTAATTTTAAAAAATATCTAAAACCATAAAAACTCTAGAATAAAACTTAGACAATACTATTAAGGACATAGGCATGGGCAAAAACTTCATGACTAAAATACCAAAAGCAACAGCAACAAAAGTCAAAATTAACAAATGGGATCTAATTAAACTAAAGAGCTTCTGCAGAGCAAAAGAAACTACCATCAGAGTGAACAGGCAACCTACAGAATGGGAGAACATATTTGCAATCTATCCATCTGACAAAGGGCTAATATCCAAAAGCTACAAGGAACTTAAACAAATTTACAAGAAAAAAATAAATAACCCCATCAAAAAGTGGGTGAAGGATATGAACAGGAAGTTCTCCAAAGAAGACATTTATGTGGCCAACAAGCATATGAAAAAAAGCTCATCATCACTGGTCATTAGAGAAATGCAAATCAAAACCACAATGAGTTATCATCTCACGCCAGTTAGAATGGCAATCATTAAAAAGTCAGGAAACAACAGATGCTGGAGAGGATGCAGAGAAATAGGAATGCTTTTTCACTGTTGGTGGGAGTGTAAATCAGTTCAACCATTGTAGAAGACAGTATGATTTCTCAAGGATCTAGAACCAGAAATACCGTTTGACCCAGCAATCCCCTTACTGGGTATATACTCAAAGGATTATAAATCATTCTGCTATAAAGACACATGCACATGTATTTTTGTTGCAGCACTATTCACAATAGCAACGACTTGGAACCAACTCAAATGCCCATCAATGATAGCCTGGATAAAGAAAATGTGGCACATATACACCATGGAATACTATGCTGCCATAAAAGAGGATGAGTTCATGTCTTTTGCAGGGACATGAATGAAGCTGGAAACCATTATTCTCAGCAAACTAACACAGGAACAGAAAATGAAACACTGCATGTTCTCACTCATAAGTGGAGTTGAACAATGAGAACACATTGACACAGTGAGGGAAAGATCACACACCAGCACCTGTCTCGGGGTGGGGGGCTAGGGGGAGGATAGTATTTGGAGAAATACCTAATGTAGATGACAGATTGATGGGTGTAGCAAACCACCATTGCAGGTGTATGCCTATGTAAGAAACCTGCACGTTCTGCACATGTATCCCAGAACTTAAAGTATAATAATAATAATAATTCAATTCTTGAAGATCTACTTTTTGTTAATATAGCTGTCTCACCTTTTATATCCTGAATTGTTGTTTTGGTGTCTTTGTTTAGGTTTTGTACTTTGTCTTCGATCTCATGATGTTTATTTGCAGTTTGTACTTTGAATTTTTTATTTGTCGTTTCAGACTTTTCAATTTGGTTATTATCCATTGCTAGAGAGCTAGTGCAATTCTTTGGAGGTGTCAGGACACTCCGGCTTTTTGTAATGCTGGAGTTCTTGTGCTGATTTCTTCTCGTGTGAGGGATGTGTCACTTCTTATTTTTCAATTTGCTATCATTTGAATGGAACTTCGTATTTTATTTCTTTTTATTTTTTCTCTTGAAGGTATGACTGTTTCGTATGTTTTGCATAATCATTTTGCTTCACTTCTGGATGCTCTCAAGGGGCCAAAGATCTGTTTGTGTTCTTTTGTTGTGGATAGCTTCTGTGTGGAGACTTTCTCATATCCTGCTTGTTGTAGCAATCTATTGGACATATGAGTTGACACAGTATTTCGTGCAGTGCTGAGAGTGCGGAATACTCAGGAAGCTTATCTCATGTACTAGTACTAAGCCATTCTGGCAACAATTTTGTTTGGTAGTGCAGATCAGCCTGTGGTCCAGTACGTGGTGCTTAAGAATAAGAGCCAGCTAACCCAGGGTAGGGTGGTTAGAAAAGATCTTCTTGGGTGAGCTGAGATCTTGGAGGAAGGGACAGAGAAGCATGCAGGATCTCCTTGTTCTGAGCTGGTAGGAACATAATCTGCTTCCTTATCACTTCCGTTTTCAGGGCTCATTGCCTTCAGTTTGTAAAGACTCTTTCCTTTAGTTCCTGGCTGCAGTACTGCTGCAGTCTGCAGATAAATGTCTCTGATGGCTACTACCCAAATGGGCTCAGGATAGAGCCTCTTCCCCTAGCCCAGGGTAGGCAATTCTGTTACTTGTCTGTCCTCTTTTTCTGGCATGCTGCTGTTCTGTGTAGGAAGAAAGAGTTAGGTCCCACACTCTGAGTACACCCAAGAGGTGTGGGCTCACTTGCAGTGGAGGTAGAGTCACCATGAAAAATGCAAACTCTTCCTCTGAGTGCACACAGGCTAGCCCTTAGTGGGAAGAATCACTGCTGCATCCACTGAGGGCAAAATCTCACAGGTTCCTGCAGAGACCTAGGAATCTGCCCGTCCACTATACTTGCCAGTGTCACAGCAGGTTGTGGGATATGTTTGTGGGAGGTCTAGTGCTGTGACAACTAAAGGGCAGAGAATCTCCAGGCATGGCAGTGGCTTGCCATGGGTGCATAACAAGTCTGGCGCCTGACATCTCAGTGTAGGTATGAGGGGAGTGCAGGCAATACCTGCATGAACTGGCCACTCAGTTCTCTTTTACCGGGAAGTTTTAAAATCACCGTCAATAGCATTGCCCTAGGTTACAAAGGCAGAGGGGCTCCCCAACAGTTTGGCAGTCAGCAGATTGTCACAGGGGTGAGGGGAGGAACGAAGTACTCCCACAGAACCTTTCCATGGGGCTCTGAGTTCCCCAGGGGTTGATCTCGGTTACACTCTTGCTGCTTCCCTTTTCTGCATCTGGGCTTCTTCCTGTAGGCTCTCCAACAGGCCCTGGGTCTCTTCTCTCAGTTTTCCATTTGGAATTTGTCCATTCACCAGTAAATTTGATTTTCTTTCTGAGGAGAAGAGGCATTAGATGGCCCAAGTTAGCCATCTTGAAAAACATAATTGGAATTACACCGTAATTTTGACTTTTGTAAAATATCTTCAGATATTTTTTTAAGAGCATTGTGTGTTTTCAGTTTTGTAAGTTTTTAAATTTAAAGACATTTAATTGACAAATGAAGATTACATATTTTCAAGGTGTACAATGTGATAACTTGATATATGTATATATTGTGTAATGATTATCAGAATGAAATTAATTACAACATCCTTCACTACCCATGCTGTACATTAGATTTTTAGAAGTTGTTTATTTTATGACTGGAAGTTTGTGCCATTTGACCAATATCTCCACATTTTTCCCACGCCCAGCACCTGGGAAACACAGTTCTACTCTCTATTTCTAAGTGTTCCACTTTTTTTAGATTCCATATATAAATGAGATCATACAGTATTGGTTGTTCTGTGTCTAGCATATTGCACTTAGCAATAATATCTCCATGCTGTCAGAAATGAAACTGTCTTTTTCCTGTTTTAAGCTGAATAATATTTATTATGACACACACACACACACACACACACACACACACACACACACACACACACATATATATATGAAATTATAGGCAGGGTGCAGTGGCTCACGCCTGTAATCTCAACACTTTGGGAGGCTGAAGCTGGCAGATCACAAGGTCAGGAGTTCAAGACCAGCCTGGCCAACATGGTGAAACCCCATTTGTACTAAAAATACAAAAAATTAACTGGGTGTGATGACACACACCTGTAATCCCAGCTACTCGAGAGGCTGAGGCAGGAGAATCCGTTGAACCTGGGAGGTGGAAGTTGCAGTGAGTCAAGATCATGTCATTGCACTCCAGTCTGGGCAACAGAGCAAGATTCCATCTCAAAAAAAATTATATATATGAAATATTTAGTGTATATATACATATATATACACACATATATGTGTATACATACACACACATATGTATATAATTAAAAAAATACATATATGTGTATATATACCTATGTGTATATATGTGTGTATATATACATACATATGTATGTGTGTATATATACATATGTGTGTATATGTGTGTGTATATATACATATGTATGTGTATATATGTGTGTATATGTGTATATATACATACGTATGTGTATATATGTGTGTATATATACACAAAATATTTCATATATATAATTTTTTTGAGATGGAATCTTGTTCTGTCACCCAGGATATGTGTGTGTGTATATATATATCAGTCAGCATATATATATATATATACACATCAGTGAACACTTAGTTGGATTCCATAACTTAGCCACTGTGAATAAAGCTCAATGAACATGCAAATCCAGATATCACTTTGACATACTAATTTTATTTCTTTTGGATATGTAACCAGAAATTGGATTGCCTATAATTTCATTGTATTGTCTTTGTAAATTACCCAGTCTCAGGTATTTCTTTGTAGCAATGCAAGAATTAACTAATATGGGTAGTCTACTTAAAGGTTTGTCAGATTTCTTCTTTTCAAAAAACCAACTCTTAGTTTTATTGATCTTTCATATTGCTTTTCTTGCCTCTCTTTTATTTTTGTTCTGATGTTTACATTTTCTTATTTATCCTGACTTTTAGCTAAGTTCTTCTTTTTCTTGATGTGTAAAATTTGACTGTTATTTGAGATCTTTTTTTCTTAATGAAAGCATTTATTGCTATAAACTTTACTCTTAGAACTGCTTATGCTGAATCTTATAAGTTTTTGTATGTTGTGTTTCCATTTTTGGTGTTCTCATAATGGTTTTAAACTTCCCTTTTAATTTTTTTTTTTTTTTGGCCCTTAATTGTTTAGGAACAAGTTGTTTAATTTTCACACATTTCTGAATTTTACAAATTTTCTCCTATTGTTGATATCTAGTTTTGTAACATAGTGGTCACATAATTACAATATTTTTAAATGTGTTAAGGATTGTTTTGTGGCCCAAAATATGATATATTCTGATGAAGATTACATATATACTTGAGAAAAAATTTGTGCTACTGCTATTGGATAAAATGTTCCATATATATCTCTTAGGTCCATTTGTTCTATGCATTTGAATGAGCAAACACTTCTTTCAGTATTTACAGACTACTTTTGGCAGATGAAGACCTTCTCCTGTTGATTTCCTGTGCTGACTGGATTATCTCCAAGATTGTGGCCAAGTCGTGTTTGAACCAGGTCATGAGACTGCTACTGGTTTTGCAGTAGAATTTGCAGTTAGTGGGCCTGTTACCAGGGGGTCTAGGGAGTATGAATCCTATATGTTTTTCAAATGGACTGAACTGACTCCAGGTCTTTGGTCAGCAGATCTGGCATTGGAATAAGGATCTACTTCAAAATCTGCAGATGGGTTTCCTGTTTCCAGGTAATGAACGGGTACTGCTTCTTCTAGGTCCCTGGGAGGGCTTATGCTGGGTAATTCTGAGAATCCTCAAACAGGTAATACTGACCCTAGACCATGGCTGGAAGGGCTTTGAATTGAGTCCACGGCTGGTTCAAGTCTGTAGCCATGACTGAGGCCTGTAAGCCTGCCATTGGTGTCACAAGTGGGTATGTATTCTAGTGGCTCCCTGGGAAAGCAGGACTGTTCTCAGACCATAGCTGACATGAGCTGGAGTCAATTGACAGGGCTGTTTTAAGATTCACAGTGAGGCCAAGGTCAGTAGGCTTGCCTACAGCGGCAATGCTGGGTGAATTGCCTACAGAGGAAATGCTAGGTCCCTCTGCAGTGTGGAAAGAACTGCTCTCAAACTGCAGCTTAGAGGGGCTGGGCTGAGTTACAGAACTATGTCAGGATCTGCTGGGGGGCCAATGTCAGCTGGCTTGGCTACAGGGACATGGACAGGCATGTATTCCTTCAGGCAGAGCTGCTCTCAAACTACAGTAAGAAGGACTGGGGCTAAATTTGCAAGCCATTTTAGTATCTACTGTGGGACTGAAGTCAGAAAGCCTTCCCCAGTGACACTAGTGTGCACGATTCCTCCTGGGCCTTTGGCAGATAGTTTTGGTCACAGGAACAAGGTAAAATAGTGCTGTAGACAAGTCCACAGGGAAATAAGGCTGTTTCCAGGTTTGGCACCAGGACAATGGTTTTTGAGTCTAGCACTCGGGCATGGTTAGGTCCTAGGTGCCACCAGAGTTTCACAACCTCCTACCTCAATCCCGATATTTCCACAAATGCACTTTTGTTCATGGATGCCTGCAAAATTATTGTTGTTGTAAGGAGATATGAGTTCACCAGCTCCTAATTCTCCATCTTGCTGAATATCACTCTTCTCATTTTATGATTTTTATCCACTGGCTTTTGATTAGTATGATAAAGTATGTTAAATATTTACTTAAGACTAAACCTTTTCTAGCTGATATTTTATTTAAGGTTTTGCATCTGAAATTTTACCGTATTTTTCTTTTTTATCTATTTGCTATGTCAGTTTTGCTATCAGTATTATGTGAGCTTTAAAATAAAGGTTTGCAATTTTTTTTTTATTCGTGTTCTGCAACTGTTAGCTTGATAAGGCTGTTACAATGTTATAGGAGTTATTAAGAAACTATTTTAGGCAGATAGAGAGGCAAAGAGGTCCTTGGGAAGTTTTTGTTTTAAAGCAGCTCCAGAAATGTTTCTCTTGTCTAGCAGGAAAGCACGGGCTCTTAGAGCCAGGCTGGCAACCTTTGATATGCAAATGCTGGCCATTAGAAACTGGATCTGCCCAAACATGGCTATTCCCGCCACCTTCTTGCCCTTGCCCCGACATGTGTCTGGCAACATGGCCTCCCCCACATATCCCCATGTGTAGAATATCATGGCGCCCTGCATTTGCATATTAAAAGGCTAGGGTGGGAGGGCCAGTTTTTTCATGGGCTATGTGAATGACATGCCTGTTCAAACCAATCCGCTGAGCCCTATGCAAATCAGACACCACCTCCTCCAGCCTACTCATATAAGCAGCCACTTTTCTGTGGCACATGGGGACTCCTCTCTTGGCTTTGGGGACCCCTCCCTCTGTCTCTGTACAGGGGAGCTTCTTCCTTCTTTCTTCTCCGTTCTTTCTTGCCTATTAAACTCTCCACTCTTTTAAACCACTCCACATGTGTCCATGTCGTTTTATCCAATTCCCACTAAACAAGAGCCCCGTTGTTCCTCCGCTCATCGGAGCTGTATCAATAACAACATACCAAAGACTTGGGTGGATTAAACAAGAGAAATTTATTTCTCACAGTTCTAGAGGAATAGAAGTATAGATCAAGGAATCCACAAGTTTAGTTTTTTTCTAAAGCCTCACTCCTTGGCTGACAGTGGCTGTCATCTTGCTGCATCCTCACATGATCTTTTATCTGTGCCCACATGTTCTTGCTGTCGCTCTGTGTGTGCAAATTTTCTCTTCTTATAAGAACACCGGTCAGATTAAATTAGGCTTGACACTAATGCCCTCATTTTGACTTAATTACATCTTTAGGGGCTACATCTGAATAGTCACATTCTGAGATATGGAGTGTTAGAGTTTCAACATCTGAATTTTGGGGGAACACAATTCAGCCCATCACAGAAAGAGTTAAAACAATATTGGATTCATCTGTGTTCTAAAGATTTAAGATAATTGACCTACAAAAACTTATTCCATGACTAATAAGTTTTAAGTAGTTATTTTACTACTTTTTCAAATCTGATTTCTTCAATGACAATTTGTCTGTTTAGATTTTCTAGCTTTTTAAAGAAACAATTTTGTCATTTTATATTTCCCAGAAAGTCAGGTATTTCATCTATATCTTTGATATTATTTTTATAAACTTGAGTTAATTATGTTATTATATCATTTTTCTTCTTCTGTATCAGTGTTCACTTTCCCATTTATATTTTTTAATGTGTGTATTTTGTGCTTTCTTTTTTTTTTTTTCAGATTTTCAGGCATGTTAGTGATGTATCTATATTTAAGGAACAAATTATTTGATTTACTTATGAGATCTACTGTTTATTTTTCAAATTTTTTCTTTATTTTCATTGTGGTCAATATTCTGGCTTAAAACTGTGATATTCTGTGGTCTTGAGTTCATCCTGGGGCTGTGTGAGAAATAAGTAAACTCTTCGCAAGTTGGAGAATTGTAATATTGTTGGTAATTTAAGAGCCAGGTTTTCAGAGTCAAATAGGCATGAAAATAGATCCTGAACATGTATGATTTCAGACAAGTTATTTAAACTCCAATACCTCCATTTATTTGGAAAAGAAGTGTAAGTGTACCTATCAATGTGGATGATGAAAGGACTACATAAGATGGCAGAGGAGTTAAGAGGAAAGGTTCTGCAGAGTCATTGGTCTTAATTCCTCAATCCATTTACTCTCTGTGTGACTGTGTTTAAATGATTTATCTTTTCTCTGCCTGAGTTTCTTCATTTGTAAAATAGAAATAATAATAATACTTATCCAGACTACTTTTGAAAACATAATTAGGATTAGTATTTTTAAGCATTTCAGAGAGTGACTGGCCCTTAGTAAAACAGTAAAAGAAATGAGGAATTAGTATTACTACTAGTGTATTTGGGCCCCGATATTTAGAAGTAGCCTCAATAAACAATAAATGACTATTAATGAGAAAGGAAATGTTAATATATTAGAACTGCCTATGTCTACATTTATCTGAGAACCTGACCTACAAATATGTTGTCAATTAACTCTAATTGGCTTAACCAATACTTTCCATGAAATCAACATTTATTTTATTTTTTGTCATTTACTTTTTAAAAATTGTGGTAAGATATACTAATACAAAATTTCCCATTCTAACAATTTTTAAGTGTACAGTTCAGTGGCATTAACTATATTTACATTGTTGTGGAGACATCACCACCTAGAACTTTTTATATTCACAAACTGAGAATCTACCCATTAAACAATAATTAACCATTTCTCCTACATCCATCCCCTGGCAACTACCATTATACTTTCTGTCTCTGTGAATTTGACTACTCTAGTACTTCTATACCAAATATAAGTGTATTTGTCCTTTTATAACTAGCTTATCTCAGTAAATCTTGCACAATGTATTTAAGATTTATCCATGTTGTAGCATGTGTCAGAACTGTCTTCCTCTTTAAGGCTGAATAATATTGCATTGTTCATATATTAGGCCCTCCATATTTTTTGGTTCTGCATCCATAGGTTCAAATTGCTGTGAATCAAAACTATTTTGAAAAAATGGATAAATTCCTCTGTACTGAGCTTGTATAAATATTTTTCCTTGACATTATTTGCTGAACAGTAGAATATAACAACTATTTACAGTGCACTTACATTGTATGGGGAATTATAAGTAATCTAGAGATAATTAAAAATGCAAAAGAACATGTGCATAGGTTAAATGCAAATACTACATCTTTTTATATTAAGGACTTGGGCATCCATAGATTTTGGTATCCACAAAAGGCCCTAAAACCAATCCTCCATAGATACTGAGAGACTACTGTATATACCACATTTTGTGTATGTCTGTGAATGGACACTTGGGTTGCTTCTACCTTTTGACTCTTGTGAATACTGCTGCTATGAACATGAGTGTACAAATATCTGATTGAGTCCATGATTTCAGTTCTTTTGCTGATATACTCAGAAGTGGAATTACTACATCATGTGGTAATTCTATACTTAATTTTTTGAAGAATTACCAAACTGTGTTTTGCAGCAGCTGCAATACTTTACATTCTAATGGCAGTGCACAAGGATTCCAATTTCTCCACATTCTCAACAACACATATTTTCTTTTTTTTTTTTCTTTCTTTTTTGCTTTGAGGATAATCATTATAAGGGTGTAATGTGTGATCTCATTATGGTTTTTACGTGCATTTCCCTAATAATTAGTCATCTCGAACATATGTTATATGCTTATTGGCCATTTGTATCTTCAATGTCTATTCAAGCCTTTTACCCATTTTATAATTTGTGTTTTTTTGGTTTTTTAAGTTGTTGAATTCTAGGTGTTCTTTACATATTCTGGATACTAACCTGTTATATATGATTTACAAATATTTTCTCCCATTCTCTGGATTGACTTTTCCTTCTGTTGATAGCACCCTTTGATGCCAAAAAACTTAATGTTGATGTAACCTAATTCATCCTGTTTTTTTTCCTTTTGTCTACTGTGCTTTTTTTGTTTACTGTGCCATTCAAGATATCATTACCAAATCCAATGACACAAATCATGTCCTTATATGTTCTTCTAAAAGTTTTATAGTTTTAGTGTTTAAATATACGTTTTTGCTACATTTTTGTTTTTTGTATATAAAGTAAGGTAAGGGCCCTACTTTATTATTCTTTTTTATATAGATACTCAGTTTTCTCAACATTTGGTGAAACACTCTCTTATTCCCCATGGAATGGGTCTTGGCATCCTTGTCAAAAATCATATGAACATTATACAATTTTTTCCTACAATCTCTATTCAATTCTATTGGTATATATATCTTTCTTTATGCCAGTCCCAGACTGTTTTGATTGCTTTAGTTTTGTAATAGGTTTGCTATCAGAAACTATAAGAGCTCCAATTTTCTTTCAATATCGCTTTAGCTATTTGGTGTCCCTTGAAATTTCACATTAATTTTAGGAAGTATATTTCTATTTCTATAAAAACCTTTATGGGGAATTTAAAAGAACTTCATTTAATTCTCAGATTTCTTTGGGTAGTACTGCAGCAGCTTAACAATATGAAGTCTTTAAATCCATGAACAAAAGGTGTCTTCCTAATTATTGGTGTCTTTTTCAATTATATTCAGCAATATTTTTAGTTTTGAGTGTACAAGTTTTTCACCTCTTATTTTAAATTTTATTCCTAAGTAGTTTTATTATTTCTGATGCTATTTTCAATGGACGTCTTGTCTTGATTTTCTTTTCAGATTTTTTGTTGGTAGTATACAGAATAGCCACTGGTATTTGTGGGTTAATTTTTCTTTTAATCTTGCAATTTTGCTAAATTGATTAGTTCTAAGAGTATTTTGGGAATCTTCAGGGTTATCTATATATGGATTATGCCATCTTCAATAAAAAATAATGACTTTCTTTTCCAACTTGGATGTCATTTATTTCTTCTTTTTTCTTTTTTTTTTTTTTGCCTAATTGTTCTAGCTAAAACTTCCATTACTTTGTTGAATAGAAGTGGCACAAATAGGCATCTTTGTTTTGTTAATGTATTATTAATACATTATTAAAATTAATATAAAAACAGTTCATTAATATTAATATTAAAACATTTTATATTAATATTTTATTAAAAGGCATCCATAATTATTATAGCAATAAGATATTCAGACATCAAAGGTTGTTTGTGTATAATAGACACAATCTATAAGTAACTTTTTAAAAAATATTGAATTTTCTTCTAACACGTGGCATATAGAATTTGGACATTGAGAGGACACAATTGACATTATTTTTGTGAAGATCAAAGATTAGGTATTTTTAAAGTTAGTCCTGTTAGCAGAGTTTATAATAAAAAGAAAACACTATAAAAGGTATCTTATAGTTGTGCTAAACTATATGTAATATTGCTTGCATATTTAATTTGTAGATCATTTGACATATATACTGTATAATTTAAATTTTAAGGTGCATAAAAACTGCATATCTCATCCATGCAATTAATTGATGAGCTGTAGCATGAGTCCAAAACTACTTTCTTGGAACAAAAAGATAGATGCTTAAATAAATATGCATACATCCCAAAAATAAGCTACATTTAAGCTATGAGGATAATGTATCAAAAATATAGTTGTGTCCTCTGTTTCATGTTGTTATACTTGAGTAATATATGATAAATGTGTCTCAAAATAAAAATACCATGGGTACTATGCTAGTTAAAATTAATAACCTTATACATTATTGAAATAATACTTGAGTTATGTATTTGTTATATTACTAATAATTTCAACACTTAAAAATATCATAAATTTGGTCATATGATGTGCATACATTTATTTGTATCTGTATTTCTATGCCTGTTGTGGTATATAAATTCCTTGAGGGCATGCATTTTGTATATTTAATTTGCATTGTTATTATATCTGACAAAGTAGCATTAACTAGTGTTTGCTTGATAATATATTTGCTAGTAAATCAATTATTAAGGAACTTAGAATCATTAATGTGATTATTTTACAATCAAATTATAATATAGAGCAATCAAGTTTCTCTCACAACATTTATTTTGTTCTTTCAATTTTACCAAGTTAAGGCACTAAAGTTAAAATTTAGTAAAAGGTCACCAAAACTGAAAAGGACATAACAAATAGGAGTTTAGAGCTGACTCAAAATTTTAGCTCAATTGTCAAATGAAATCTGCTTAATTTTAAAACTCTTAGCTTTTTAGCACCCAGAAAATATGGGCAAAAGCTGTTTCAATCTGAGATAATAGAAGCAAAGCACTGTCAACTGCATTTTGGCCAGAAGAATTGCTCAGAGTTGACTGCTGTAAGCAAATGTCAGTATACTATGCTTAAGTTAATACAGATGTAGTTAAATTTATTTTTCCAATAAGACATCTCTTGAACAATTCATTCAGTCACCTTCACATTAGCATATTTCACTTTTGGAAATAATACTTTCGCAAATTTCAAGCTTTATCTGCAATGAAAGGAAATACGATTTCAGACAATTACGAGGAATGTGTGTTATCTAACGTTGCTCTTTATAACTTAGTTTAAACTAAATCTTTTCTTGAAATGCAACTCCATATGGAATCTTACAACATATTTTCTTTGTGTATATGTAAAATCAAGATTATATAGATATAGGTAGATATTATATATATACACACACATAGATTTTGTTATTTTGATTTCATTGAGGAACTCATTTTCCCAGTATTTTAGTTAAAACTACTTATTGACAAATTGTTCTCATGTGTCCCATCCATCTAGATTTATATTAATTTGTGTAAGAATATTATCTTGTCTGTTTGTGCTGGTATAACAAAATACCTGAGACTAGGTAATTTATAAAGAACAGAAATTTATTCCCTCCCATTTCTGGGAGATGGAAAGTCCAATCTCCAGACACTGGTACATTTGGTTTCCAGTGAAGGCCTGTTCCTTACACATGGCATCATCTAGATATCCTCATGTGATGGAAGGGATGGGAAGGACAAAAAGGGGATGAACATTGTATCACCATATGGTAGAAAAGCCCAGGAGAGTGAACTCATTCCCCCAAGCCTTTTTTATAAGGGCCCCAATTCAATCCATGTGGACTTTCTCCCTCAATTTAATCACTTCCTAAAGACCCCACCTCTTAATACCACTATGTCGGTGATTTAGTCTCAAGATACAAATTCTGGGAGGCACATTGAGACAAGGCAAATGCTTATGTCTTACATTGATAGCCATTTCAGACATTAGTAAAAGTAAAGCAGAGATTATAAAGATGTTTACACACAGAATGAAAGACAGTATTTGCAGATCATGAATCTGATGAGAGACTTGTGTCAAGATTATCTGGAGAACTCATACAACTGAATAATAAAAAGACAAATAATATAGGCAAAAACATTAATAAACATTTCTTCAATTTGTATATAAAATGTCCAATTAGCACATATAAAAGATATTCAATATTGTTAGTCATCAGGGATATGAAAATAGAAACAAAGATGAGTAACCATTTCATAGCAAAGAGGAAGGCTATCATTTAAAAAAAAAAAAAAAACATAAAAACAAGTGTTGTGAGGATGTGGAAAAATTAAAACCCTCACACATTGGCTGTAAAAATGTAAAATGTAGCAGGTACTTTGTAAAACACTTTGAAAGTTATTCCAAATTTTACATACACTTACTACATAACCCAGCTATTCTTCATTCCACTTTAGGTATATACTCAAGAGAAACAAAAACTTGTGTCCACTGAAAATGTTTTACATGAGTGTTCACATCAGTATTATAAATAACAGCCCAAAAGTGGAAAGAAATCAAATGTTCATCAAAAGATGATCAGATAAACAGACTGTTATGTAGGCATACAGTGGAATATTATTTAACCATACAACGGAATAGCATACTGATGCATACTAGATAAATGTTGAAAACATAATGTTCGGCAAAAGAAGGCAGTCACAAAGACCACATATATGATAATATTTATATGAAATGAAAAAGTCTGGAGAAAACATAAAACAAATATTTTATTAACTAGTATTCCCTATAACAATTAACATTAGATTTTAACATGCAAAAATAAAATTAAAGAACATATTCTGTACATGACAATTCTGAAAATAGGGCTTTAGTTTTCCAGTTCTGCATGTAAGGAGCTTGGAAGATGCCACTTTTTTCTAGCAAGGAAAAAAATTGAGAAGCCTGAAAAATGTACTACTCTTCCGGATAAATAAGAAATGCAAACACACAGGGAAAACCATTGCCCCCAAGATTGGAGATGCAGATAGGCTTACTGAGAGTCAGAACTTATTGGGGAAGAAACTCATAGGCAGAAACCACAACAGGTAACAGTGAAGGAGTAGGAAAACACAAGCTATAATTGATACATTGCTCAAGGCTTTGTGTGTACGAGTCTGATAGTTAAAACTCCAGGAGGACCCAGTCAAAGCAGGTACACCATACTCACGTGAGTTACATTTACCTCCAGAAGCTGGAGCAGGTCTCACACTAAATATGGGAGAAGCTCTCCCTGTTCAGGATGGCTGACTAGAAGCAGCTAGTGAATGCCTATATCATGGAGAAGAATTAAAATAGTAAGTACCTATTGGCACTTCCAGTGGATTGTCTAAGGGAGTATCCTTAAATTCACCAGAGAAGCACTGGGAACCATAGAAAGCAGAGGAGAGTGAAGCCATGCAGCCTGAAGAGCCAGTACTGGTGTGAACCTGGGAGAGGCCTCCTAACATATGGAAAGCGTGAGTGAGTGAGAGACCCCAGGGGCTCCACACTTCCATCATGGACCTTTACAACCCTCATGACAGGAGAGTCCTTTTGAACCCCCTCCCCCAGCAGGTCTCCAGATTGAAACAGGGAGCTACCTGGAGACCGAGCAAAGGTACCGCTCAAGCCCACATGGAATTCAACAAGCTTTTGATACCCAAGCGGCTCCATACCAGCTGCCACCGCTTTGCCAAGGAGAGAGGCCAGGCACTTTTGCATACTCTCAGGACAGATACTACCCTCAGGACAGATGCCGCTCCCATTGTACAAAGCAGCAGGCAGATGACACATTACATGACCCTTCACCTCCATTGAACCCCACCAAATTGGGTTTGTCTGCTTTGGAGACAGGCCTCCAGCACACCAGCCCCATCCCCACCTGAACACTGCAACTGCAGCTTAACTCCCAGAGACTGGCAATACGCTCTCTGCAGCCTCTGACACCGCTGCCTTTGCCTCTGCTATCCACGGGGGCAGGGCACCTTTGGGAACTGTCAAAGTAGATCCCAAAATCAAGGCACATGGGCATGGGCAGACCATGCAATGCATGATCCTCCACCTCTGTGGCTTCCTCCCATGCAGGGCTTGCCTGTTTCAGTGACAACCTTGTGATGCATTGCAGCTCCCCTTCCCCAGGTTGAACACTGTGACCACAGCTCGGCATTCCTCTGAGGGCCTAAGTGCTACCACGCCTGCCTCTGCCACTGCCACCCACAGGCTAGGAATGTAATGAGGAGGTGGGGCATTTTTGCATGCGTGTAAGACAGAACCTGCAGCCACAGTGTGGTGGAGAAGGTAGACTGCACACTGCGTGACCCCTTGACTTTGTAGCTCTATTCCGGGTGGAGCTTACTTACACAGCAACTGTCTCCCAATGCACCCACCCTATCCCCATCTGAAGACTGTGGCTGTAGCTGAACTTGATAGGCCATCCTGCGCATGTGTCACTGCTGCCTCTGCCCACCCCTGCCACCCTAGGACCAGGGAAGATAAGGGTAGGCCAGGCAACTGTACATGCTCCCAACAGTGAAACCCAGTGCTCCTTCTATGGCAGGAAACTGCAGGCAGGCCATATGCCCCACAGTTGCCAGTCTTCACTGCCCATGGGGTCCTAACTTTCCCAGCAAGAAGCCCGCAGCACAGCCATGCTGCTCTTTTCTGACCATTTCACCTGCAGCCCAGCCCCTAAAACCTGTGATCTTCCCTCTGGCTTCCACTGCCTGAGCATTCTGCCTGCCCTAACCTGACAGTTCTGTCAGTGACCCAGAGACCAACCCATCCCTCCTAATCACAGCAGCTCCTAAATTCTGGGATAATATAATCCTTGTCTAGCCCCTTCTGGACTCATGTATGCCATCCAGTGGGACACTTAGGGGCCTGAAAGTCAAGAAATTATCTAGCCCAGTCCACTACTCCTGGCACCTGCCTACCCACCAGAGGTCAGGCCAGCCCAACTAGCAGACACCATCACAACTGCCGCCCACCTGCATGGGTCAAAATGTGGAGCTCTTACCCTTCTTAACACAAAGCATCAGCCTTGCGACGTTGGAGAAGAGGTGAGCCGTAAAGCTGTCTGTATTGGGCTGAGTAAAGAGGTTCCATCCTGTAACCACTCCCACAGAGAGCTACAGGACAGGTATTTTCCATGTGTCTCAGCTACACCGTAGCCTGAAGGTAGACAAAAGTGTGAATCAGAATCATAAGCAGTGGGACAGAAGTGTGATAGAAAAGCTAACCACATTCCTGCCTATCCAGCACACGAAGCTGGCACAACCATTCACCCCGTGCAATGACTTCAGTGCATCTCACCAGGAGCTCCCCCAGCCACTACAGTCATCTGTGCTTGTCACTGGGGAAACAGTGAGGAAGTCAGGGAGTCAAGCTCTGCTCAGCTGTGTTCCCCCCACCGCACTGAACCCGAAGCTCAGGGTACTAGACATTCCAATGTGCAGCGCATCACCTAAGGAAAGCAGAAGATACTTCAAGATAAACACAAATCAAATACATTCACAGCTGCTCCTGCCTCTATTGCCTCTTATGCATAAGCATCACCTACTGGCCTGCAGGTCAAACTGCACAGACCAAGGAAAATACCTGCTGAAGGAAGTGCAAATAGCCATAGGAGCAAAGACAAAAGGCCCTACCCAACATACTCTATAGTCACACTCCCTAAAAGAAGAATATATATATGGGGAGAGAGAGAGAGAGACCATCCAAGCAAAAATAAATTCAAAAGGAAGTGCCAACTTCTCCAGATGAGAAAGAAGCAGCACGAAAATTCTGGCATCATGAAAAACCAGAATGTAGTCACACCACCAAGAAATCATATTAGCTCTCTAGCAACAGACCCAAAAACCAGTTAAAACTCAGAAATGTCAGATAAGGTATTCAAAGCACGGATTACAAGGAAGTATAATGAAGTACAAGAGAAGGCTGAAAATTAACACAAAGAAATCATGAAAGCAATTGAGGAAATAAAGGTAGAGATGAATATATTTTTTTTAAAAAAATGAGAATTTCTTAAAATTAAACAAAAATCACTTAAGAAACTTCAGGATACAGTGGAAAGCTTTAACAGTAGACTAGACTAAGCAGAAGAAAGAATTTCAGAGCCTGGAGACCAGTCTTTTGAATTAAGATAAACAAAAATAAAGAAAAAATAATTTTTTAAAAAAAGCTTTGAGAAATATAGAATTATGTGAAGTGATCAAACCTATGACTTATAGACATTCCTGAGAATGAAGAAAAAGTAAACCACCTAGAAAACATAATAATTCAAGAAAACTTCCATAATCTCTGTAGGGAATCAGTTGTGCAGATACAAGAATTTTAGAGAAAACCTTCAAGCTATTGTAAAAATACACACATGAACAAGGCATATAGTTATCAGACTATCCAAGGTCAATGATACAGAAAACTTCTTAAAGGCAGCCAGAGAAAAGGGTCAAATCATCTATAAAGTTTATATGGTTTGAATCTGTGTCCTCATCCAAATCTCATGTGAAATTATAACCCTCAGTGTTGAAGGTGAGGTCTGTGGGAGGTAATGGGATCATGGTGGAAGTGTCTTGTATTAGTCAGGGTTCTCTCAGAGGGACAGAACTAATAGGATATATATATTTATATTTATATATATATATCTATAAAACTGTACAAGCTGTCAGTGGCTTTACTATTCCAGGGTCTGGAGGACAGTGGTCATTTTGTCACAGCTCCTATATAACATATATGTATATTCCATATTAACTTACATGATCACAAGGTCTCAGAATAGGCTGTCTGCAAGCTGAGGAGCAAGGAGAGCCAGTCCAAGTACCAAAATTGAAGAACTTGGAGTCCTATGTTCAAGGGCAGGAAGCATGCAGCATGAGCAAAAGTTGTAGGCTGGGAGGCTATGCCCATCTCGTTTCTTCATGTTTTCTGCCTGCTTTACATATGCGGGAAGCTGATTAGATTGTGCTCACCAGATTAAGGGTGGATCTGCCTTCCCCAGCCTACTGAATCAAATGTTAATCTCTTTTGGCAACACCCATACAGACACATCCAGGGCTACTACTTTGTATCCCTCAATTCAATCAAGTTAACTATCACATTGCTCATGACCGGTTTACCACTATCCTCTTGTTGCTATTCTTGTGAAAGTGACTTTTCATGAGACCTGGTTGTTTAAAAGTGTGTGGCAGTTTCTCCCTCTCTCTCTTGCTCCTGCTCTGGCCATGTAAGATGTGCCTGCTTCCCCTTTACCTTCTGTCATGATTGAAAGTTTCCTGAGGCCTCTCCAGAAGCCAAGCAGATATCAGCATCACTATCTGTACAGCTTGCAGAACTGTGATCAAATTAAGTTTTTTTCTTTATAAATTACCCAGCGTCAGGTATTTCTTTATATCAATGTGAGAACACACTAATACAGAAAATTGGTACCAAGTAGTGGGAAACCGCTCTAAAGATTTCTAAAAATGTCAAAGCAGTGTTGGAACTGGACAATGGGCAGAGGTTGGAAGATTGTGGAGAGGTCAGAAGAAGACAAACATGAGGGAAATTTTGGAAATTCTTAGGGACTTGTTAAATTGTTGTGACCAAAATGCCTGTAGTGATATGGACAATGAAGTCCTGGCTGATGAAGTTTCAGATGGGGATGAGGAACTTATTGGGAAGTGGAGCAAAAATCACTTTTGTTATGCATTAGCAAAGAACCTGGTGGCACTGTGCACCTGCCCTAAGGATCTGTAAAACTTTGAACTTGAGAGTGATGATTTAGGGTATTTGGTGGAATAAATTTCTAAGCAGCAAAGCATTCAAGGTATGACCTGGCCACGTCTAACAGCCTATGTTCATATGTGTGAGCAAAGCAATGATGTAAAACTGGAGCATATATTTAAAAGGGAAGCAGAGCATAAAAGTTTTGAAACTTTGCAGCTTGGTCATGCGTTAGAAAAGAAAAGCCTGTTTTCATGGGAAGAATTCAAGCAGGCTGCAGATATTTGCATAACTAAAAAGATTGCAAATGCTGATAGCCAAGACAAAGGGGAAAAGGCCTCAAAGCCATTTCACAGGCCTTCATAGAAGCCCTTCCCATCACATGACCAGAGGCTTAAGAGGAAAAGATGGTTTGGAGGGTCAAGTCCAGGGCCCTGCCACCCTGTACAGCCTCAGGAAATTGATCCCTGTATCCAAGCCTTTCCAGCTCCAGCCATGGCCAAAAGGGGTCAAGGTACAACTCATGCTGCTGCTGCAGAGGGTGCAACCTCTAAGCCTTGACAGTTTCTATGTGGTGTTAAGCCTGTGGAGTCCATAGAGTGCAAGAGTTGAGGCTAGGGATTCTACTACTAGATTTCAGAGGATGTGTGGGAAAGCCTAGATGTCCAGGTAGAAACCTGCTGCAGGGGCAGAGCCCTCATAGAGAACCTCTACTAAGGGAGTGAGAGGGGAAATGTCAGGTTGGATCCCCCACACAGAGTACACACTGAGACACTGCCTAGTGAAGCTGTACAAGATGACCACTGTCTTCCAGAACCTGGAATAGTAGAGCCACTGATAGCTTCTACCATACACCTGAAAAGGCCACAGGCACTCAGCACCAGCACATGAGAGCAGCTGCACAGGCTGTTCCCTGCAAAGCTGCCCAAGGGATAGAGCTGTCCAAGGACTTGGGAGCCCACCCCTAGCATCAGTATGTCCTGGATGTGGAGCATGGAGGCAAAGGAGGTTATTTTGGAGCTTTAAAATTTAATGACTGCTCTTCTGGGTTTCAGACTTGCATGGAGCCTATATCGTCTTTCTTTTGGCTGATTTCTTCCTTTTAGAACAGGATTATTTAGTCAATGCCTATCCCTCCATTGTATCTTGCAAGTAACTAACTCCTTTTTCTTTTATTTTACAAGCACATAGGTGTAAGGGACTAGCCTTGTCTCATATGAGACTTGGGACTGTGAACTTTTGTGTTAATGCTGGAATAAGTTAAGTCTTTGGGGGACTGTTGGGAAGGCATGATTGTATTTTGACATGTGAGAAAAACATGAGATTTGGAGGGGCCATTGGAGGAATGATATTGTTTGGATCTGTTTCCTCACCTAAATCTCATGTAGAATTGTAGCCACCAATGTTTGAGGAAGGGCCTGGTGACAGGTAATTGGATCATGGCAGTGGTTTCTCATGAATGATTTAGCACCATCATTTTGGTGCTCTTCTTGTGATAGTGAGTTCTCCTAAGATCTAGTTGTTTAAAAGATTTTGGCACCTTCCTCCTCACTCTATTGCTCCCACTCTGGACATATAAGTCAAGCCTGCTTCCCCTTTGCCTTTCACCATGATTGGAGATTTCCTGAGGCCTTTCCAGAAGTGATAAGATACCAGTATCATGCAACCATGCAACCACGAGGCAATTAAAACTGTTTTTTTGTTTGTTTGTTTGTTTGTTTTTTTAAATAACCTATCCGGTCTCTGGTATTTTTTACAGCCATGTTAGAATGCACTAACACAAAAGTAAAACTTACCTGATTAACAGCAGAATTGTCACCAGAAACCCTAATAGCCAGGAGAGATTGGGGGCCTATTTTTAGTCACCTTAGAGAAGAAGAAAATAATGTCAGCTAATAATTTTCTGTGCTGTCAAACTAAGCTTCTTAAATGAAGGAGAAATGAAGTCATTCTCAGACAAGTAAACTCTAAGGAAATATGTCATCACAAGAGAATTCCCACAAGAAATGCTTAAAGGAGTTTTAAACATGGAAACAAGAGGATAATAATCACCATCAGAAAAGCACACACAGCTATAAAACTCATAGATCTTATTTAAAAAAAAAACTCCAGAATTGAAACTCTAAAACATCTCCCTTGCAAACATCTCACTATTTTAGGAACAAAACTTCACACATCAATATTGACTTTGAATGAAACTGACCTTAATGGTTTACTCAAAAGATACAGACTGGCAAATTAGATAAAAAATAAATAAATAAATAAAAATAACACCCAACCATCTACTGTCTACAAGAGACCCATGTACTGTTTCAAGGTACATTAGGACTCAAAGTAAAAGGGCGGAAAAAGAAATATCACACAAATGCAAAATAAATGTGATCAGGAGTAATCTTTATCATATTGGATAAAATAGATTTTAGGCCAACAGCAGAAAACAAGACAGAGAAGGCCATTATAAGATAAAGGTTTCTACACAACAGAAAGATTTAACTATTCTAAATATATATGCACCCAACACCAGAGCACCCAGATTAATAAAACTAGTACGACCCAATCTAAGAAAATAGATTAACAACAATGCAATAATAATAGCGGACATCAACACCACAATGACATCACTAGCCAGATTATTGATGCAGAAAATCAACAGAGCAACTCTGGATATAAACTGTACTATTGACCAAATACAACTAATAGACATTTACAGAACATTTTACCCCCAAACCACACAATACATATTCTTTTCACCTGTGCACAGAACATCCCCTGAAATTTACCACATGCGTGGTAAAAAACCAAATCTCAATAAATTCAAAAACATCAAAGTCATGTCAAGCATCCACTTCGACCACAGTAGAAAAAATCAGAAATCAATTCCAAGAAGAACTCTAAAAACGAAACAAATACATGGAAACTAAACAACTTGCTCGCAAATGGCTCCTGTTTAAACAATAAAATTAAAACAGACATCAACAATTTTTTTAACAGGAATGAAAATAGAGACAAAACATACCAAAATATCTGGGATACAGAAAAACCAGTGCTCAGAGCAAGTTTATAGCATTAAACACCTACATGAAAAAAGCTAAAAATATTTTAAATTAACAATGTGGGTTGCATCATAAGAAAATAGAAAAGCAAGAACAAACAAAACTAAAAGCTATGGGGAAAAAAGAATTAACAGAGAACACAGAAGAATTAGATACGATTGAGGAAAAAAAAAAAAAAAAAACTATCCAAATAATCAATTAAATGTATATCTGGTTCTTTGAAAGAATAGACAATATTGACTGACTGCTAGCTAGACTAAACTAGGAAAAAAAAAGAGAGAAGAAATGATAAAGATGACATTACAATTGATATCACAAAAATACAATAGATCATCAGAGACTACTGTGAACATCTCTAAATGCACAAACTGGAAAACCTAGAAGAAATGGATACTTTGCTGGAAACATACAACCTCCCAAGATTGAACCAGGAAGAAATAGAAACTCTGAACAGATCAATATTGAGCAATGAAGTCAAATTAGTAATAAAAATCTTCCAGCAAATAAAAGGACAGGACCAGACAGATTCACAGCCAGTTTTTACCAAATGTACATACAAAAGCTGATACCAAAATAATTTCAACAAAATTGAAGAGGCGGGATCCCTCTGTAACTTATTCTACAAATCCAGTATCACTTTTGTACCAAAACTAGGCAGTGATACAACAGCAGCAAAAAGGATAGCACAGACCAATATCCTTGATGAACATAGATGCAAAATCCTCAACATAATACTAGCAAATTAAATCCATCAGCATGTCAAATAAATAATTTATTATGATCAAGTGAGTTTCATCCTTGGAATTGTGCGCATGTGTGTGTGTGTCTCTGTGTGTGTGTAGAGAGAGAGATTATCAGGCTCAATCTATATTCCCACCTCAGCATCCTTAGCAGCTGGAATTACAGGCAAGCGTCACCATTCCTGGCCTAATTAGCGATTATAGTAAGGTTGCAGGATATAATACAAGATTAATATAAAAAACAATTACTTTCCTATATACCAGCAACAAACAAGGACAATTTGAAATTTAAAATACAATACCAACTAAATTAACACTCTCCAAAATGAAATTTTTAGGTATGATTCTAACAAAACGTGTACAAGATTTTTACAGGAAATTTATAAACTCTGTTGAACAAAATCAGTGAAGAACTTAATATATTTGGAGATATTTGGTGTTCATAGATAGGAGACGAATATTGTAAATATGTCAGGTCTTCCCAATAATCTCTGCAAGTTATTTGGTGGTTATCAGCAACTTGATCCTAAAGTTTATATGAAAAGGCAGAATATCCAAAATAGCCAGTACCATAGTAAGGATAAACAAAATGGTAACTAATCCTTAGAGATATGCAAATTTAAACCTTAATGATAAACCAAGTAACACTCATTTTAATGACTATTATGAAAACACAGACAGGCATACACATAACAGAAAATAACAAATGTTGGTAATAATATGGAGAAATAGAAACCCTTTTGGACTGCTGAAAGGAATGTAAAACAATGAAGACACTATGAAAACAGTACGGCAGTTCCTCAAATAATTTAACATATAATTACTACATATTAAAGCAATTTTATTGCTCAGTATATATCCAAAAGAACTTAAAGCAAAGTTCAAATAAATATTTGCACGTTTGTGTTTAGGACAGCATTATTTACATTAGCCAATAAATGGAAGCAAGACAAGTGTTCATTCATAGATGAATGAATACACAAAATGTGGTATAAACATAAAAGAGAGTACTTGTTAATCCTAAAAAGACAGGAAATTCTGACACATACCACAACATAGATGAACCTTAAATACAGCGTGTAAGACTTAGTAAAATAAGCCAGTAACAACAGAATAAATATGAGGTGTCGACGAAAAGAGTCAAACTCGGTAAAATATTTTAAGAGGTTCATTCTGAGCCAAATATAAGTGACCATGGCCCATGACACAGCCCTCAGGAGGTACTGAGAACATGTGCCCAAGGTGGTTGGGGTACAGCTTGGTTTTATGTATTTTAGGAAGGCATGAGACATCAAATACATTTAAGAAATACATTGGTTTGGTTCAGAAAAGTGGGACAAGTCAAAGCGGGGGCTTCCAGGTTATTGGTAAATTTAAACATTTTCTGGTTGACAATTGGTTGAGTTTATCTGAAGACCTGGGATTAATGGAAAGGAATGTTAATGCTAAGATAAAGGATTGTGGAGACCAAGTATTATTGTGCAGAGGAATCTCTCAGATAGCAGTCTTCAGAGAGAGAGAGAGCAGGTTGTAAAATGTTTCTTATTGAACCTAAAAGGGTGCCTGGCTTTTACTTGATTATCACCTGTATCAGAAAGAAAGGAGGGAAAACAAAGGGGAAAAGATATTCTGTATAGAACGTGAGTTTTTTCCACAAGAGACTTTGAAGGGCAATTTCTAGGTATGGCAAGGAAATATATTTTGGGGTAAAATGCTTAGATTTTTCCCTTGTTGTGCCAGAGTCAGATTGGAAAGTAAGTCACAATATACAGGGTTAAATAAAACCCATCTAATGAAAATTTATGGTTTGTAGGGCATGACTCCCCAGACCCCTTAGAAAGGAATTTGGACATGATAAAAAATCAGAGCTTAGTCCTCAGAGGTAACTAGGGTAGTCAAATCTATAAAGAAGAAAAGTAGAGTAATGCTTCCCAGCAGTTGTTATTAGGAGAAAATGGTGAGTTACTGTTTAAAGGATTTTGGGTTTTAACCTGAGAGGAAGAAAACTGTCTGGAGATGGATGTAGTGATGGTTGAATAACAATGTGAATACACTCAATGCCACTGAACTATACCCTTAAAAATAGTTAAAATAATAAGTTTTAAGTTATGTACATTTTACCACAATAAAAAATGTACAAAGAAAAATAGAGAAGATTAAAATTTACAGAAAATATCATAAAGGAGAATGCAGACATGAAAAATTTTCCCCCAGTGATGACTATGTGTTGCTGGACACAAATTTAAGAAAAAGCAGAAACTAGGAAACACCATAATCCTAGTGTCTCGGTTCTTTCATGATTCTATCACAAAATTCCAGATTGCATAATCCATAAATACTAGACATTTATGTCTCACAGTTTTGGAGGCTGAGAAGTTGAAGTTCAAAGCATGAGCATGTTAGTTGTCTGTTTAGGGCCCTTTTCTCAGAGTTGATGCTGTCTATGTGCCCTAACATGGTGAAAGGGCAGAAAGAGGCAGCTCTCCAAAGCCTTTTATAGGCATTAATCCCATCCATGAGAACAGAGCCTTCGGAGTTTAATTACCTCTCGAGGACTTGACTTCTTAACACCATCACCTAAGGGGTTCAGTTTTAACATATGAACATCACATGTGCATACACATTGCAACCTTAGCATTCTACTCCTAGACCCCCAAAATTTATGTTCATATTGCACACAGAATACATTCATTCAATCCCAATAGCCCAAAAATGTAGTAACTCATTCCATCATTACTTCTAAAGTCTAAGTCCAGAGTATCCTTTAAATATTATAAGTTAGATATGAGTGAGACTCAAAGTACAATGTTTCCTGGGAAAAACTCCCCCTCCAGTTGTGAGCCTGTGAAATCATAGAAATTTTCTATTTCCAGAACACAATGGCATACAAGAGACATTTTCACTCAAAAAGGGAGAAATAGGCAGAAAGAAAAGAGTGACAAATCCCAGATAGTCCAAAATTTAACATGACAAAAGAAATTATTAAATCATGAGACTTGAGAATAATCTTCTTTGTCCCCATGTCTTGCCTTCTGAATGCACTGGGGTGGGAATTGGGCCCTGAGGCTCTAGGTGATTCTGCCCCTATATTTTTGTGAGACAAAGCCCATACAACCGTTCTCACTGGTGGAAGTCTTATGCCTGTGGTTCTGCTCAGTTGCTATTACATATTGGTTTATCTACAGTTCTAGGGTCTTAGGGTCAAACCTGACCCCATGGATCTACTAAACATTGCCTACATCAGGTTCCTCTTAGGTGGCTCCATCCTCCGAGATCTACTGAGCATTTCATTAGTGGGATCTCTCTTTGGTTGTCCTAACCCCATTGTAATTCTCTGCCTGGGCCCTAAGATGCTCTCAGGCATCCTTTTTAATCTAGGCAGAAATAACTATGGCTCCACAGCTCACACATGCTGTGTATCTGCAGAGTTCACGCCATGTGGAAACCACCAAGGTCTGTGGTCTATACCTTATAGAAGGGTGGTCCGATATGCACCTGAGTCCACTTGAGCCACAGCTCGGGCAGCTGCAGAGCACTCTGCCAAATAAAGAGAACAGAGGATTGAAGTGGTGCTGAGACATGATCCCCAAGTTTCCCAGGGAAACTGAGGCCTCTTTTTTGACATAGTTGTGTCTCCCAGGCCATTGCACTCTGGGCTTGTGATGGGAGCAGTAGCTTTTGATGATCTCGGAAATGCCTTTGAGATCATTCTTCCATTTCTTAATGAATAGTATCTGGGTGTCTTCTATCCATAATAATCTTTTAATCAAATGGTCACTTTTCCATTCTCTTGGTTTTCTTTCCTAAACATTCCTTTTGATCCTTTGGAACATATCCAGGCAGAGAATTTTCAAAATTATTTAGTTATATTTCTCTTTTGATTAAAAAACTCTATCTTTAATTTGTTTTTTCTCTTCTCACATTTTATTGTAAGCTGTCAAGAGAAGCCATGTCACATCCTTAACATTTTGCTTGGATAATTCTTCTCCCAAATATCCCAATTCATGGCTCAGTTCTATCTTCCACAAACACTAGGACAAAGGCATAATTCAGCTAAGTTATTTGCCACTTTATAACAATGATGTCTTTTCACTCAATATTCAATACCTTGTCACTCATTTCCATCTGAGACCTAATCAGAGTTGATTTTACTATTCATATTTCTACCAGCAGCTGGATTATGACCATTTATGTAATCTCTAGAAACTTTCCCCCTTTCCCCACAGTTCCCACCTTCTTCTGATCCCTCAACAGAATAGCCCTTAACACTCTTTTCACAGCAATATAGATTGTTTCTAGCAATCACTCTCAAACTCTTCCAGTTTCTACTCATTATCCAGTCCCAAATCCCCATGGCAACTCCCACCATGCTGCCTATCTTTCCTTGTTCCAAGGGCATTCAAGATATTCTGCCAAGACCCAGGTTAGCCTGCAGTCTAGCTTTGCCTATTTGCCCATTGCCTTTGAACCTTTTCTGAAAATCAGTATATCATGTCTGTGAGTTTATTGCTGGACTCCATTCTGATTTGTTGATTTTTCCAAATGACCACATACTCTTGATTACTATAGAATCAACATGACACTTAATATTAGATAGTGTGAGTTCCCCAAAGTCATGGTTCAGAATTTTTAGGTATTTGCTATAGTAATATGCCACTTCTTTGTACCAATTTGTTTCTCAATCTTTATGCAGCTATAAAAATACCACAAACTAGAAAATTTGTAAATAGTATAAATTTGTTTCTCACAGTTCTGAAAGTTAGACAGTTCAAGATTAAGATACTGGCAGGTTCTGTTTCTGGTGAAAACCCTTTCCTCATAGATGACACCATCCAAATGTCTTTCTATGGAAGAGGGGTAAAAGTTGGAGGCAACTCTCTGAAGCTTCTTATATAAGGGCATTAAACCTATCCATGAGTGCATAGTCCTCATGGCTTAATTACCTCCCGATGATACCATGGTTTAATATCATCATTGTGAGTCTTAAGTTCCAACATGTGGATTTTGAAGGGACATCTACATTCGAACCACAGCAATCAACCTTTTTAGAATTCTAATATAAAATGCAAGGGAGCCTTCTGTGGGGTGACACTAGAATGTGTTTTTTCTTGCCATTTTTTTTTAAGAAAAACAAACACACAAAAATCATTCCTTGTTTACTTTCTTCCAGTAATTTAAATGTGTTTTTTATATAACTAGAGCTGTTTGTGACTTCTTAAAATAATTTTAATAATAAGAAATGTTCATTGCATAATTTTATGCTTCAACAGATACCTACATAAGTAAATTGTAATATACTCATGCAATGGAATAGTATACAGCAGCTAAAATCATTGAGTTAGATTTCTAGGTATCAACAGGAGCCAATCCTGAAAAAAATGCTGAGTGAAAGAAAACGCCATGGGATCATACATTCTGTAAAATATCAGATACAAAGAAGTTTGTTCAGTAAAAAAGTATATATATTATAAACATAACAAAAATCCATAGTTTCTTTGCAAATATTTCTTTATACAGGAAAAAAAATAGAAATATGAAACAGAAATGTAACATTTACAGCATAACACTTGATCTTTGAAGAGGAAAGGAATGAGGTTGATGAAGGCATATAAGTTAGATCTGAACTACATGTATAGTTTCGTAATTATTTTGCTTTAAATATAAGTATGAGAAAATGTTAATGCTATGCTCTGAATCTTTGTGTCTCCCCCAAATTCATATGTTGAAATCCTAAACCCCAAAATGATGACTTTAGGAGGTGAACCCTTTGGGAAACAATGAAATCACTGAGGTGGAGTATGGAGCTCTCATAAATGGAACTTTATAATGGCTTCATAAAAGAATCCCAAAGGAGACCCCTTATCCTGAAACCACCATTGAAAAATTATAACTAGGACAGTGAAAGAGATCTGACCTAACCAACTCCATCTTACTTCTAACTAACCTCCAAGCTATCCTTCTCATTCGTGAGCATCGGCTGAACTAACTTTGGTAAGAACTTAGTATATAGTCTATAGTTTAAACAAAAACAGTAACAGCACTTTCCCAGAACAAACCTCCTTCTTGCCTGAGGACTAGATTGCCTTTGTAGGAGTAACAAATTAGCCACAAGATTAGAAATGATGGTTTAGGAGTCATGCATCTGGAGGCTACAAGTTTCCGAACCTCCTCAAATTGCTCCTGGGGATAACATCACTATTGTAAACTCTAAGATCAGTGCTAGAAATATTTTGCGGACTCTGCACTTGATGGATTAGCTGGCACCACCCAGATTGATAAACTGGCTCATCTGCTCTTGTGGCCCACCCAGGAACTTACCCAGCACAAAGAGAAACAGCTTTGACTCCCTATGATTGTGTCTCCAACCTGATCAATCAGAACTCCAGTTTCACTGGCTCCCTATGCACCAAATTTTCCTTAAAATCTCTGATTCCTGAATTCTCAGGGAGATTGATTCAAGTAATAATAAAACATCAGTCTCCCGCACATCCAGCTGTGCAGCAATTACTCTTTTTCTATTGTAATTCCCCTGTCCTGATAAATCGGCTCTGTCTAGGCAGTGGACAAGGTGAACCCATTGCACGGTTACAATCCATTCTACCCTGTGATATTACATTGAGAAGATAGCCATCTATGAGGCAGTGGGATATTAAGAGACACCAAATTTGCTAACACCTTGATCGTGGAGTTCCAAAACTCCAGAACTGTGAGAAATAAATTTCTGTTGTTCATATGCTACCCAGTATATGGTATCTTGTGATAGCATCCCAAATGGATGAAAACAAAAAAACAAAATTATCAAGAAGTTGAGTTTGCTGGAATAAACACCTAAAAATATGAAAGGGGCTTTGGAATGGGGTGATAGACAGAGGATTGAAGAGTTTTGATTTGCATGCTGAAAAAAATCTACACTGCTATTAGTGGATTGTTTAGGGTATTTCTAGTCATGACCTAGAAAGAGACGAGGAGAGCTATAAAGAGAGACTTACTCTTCTAAAAGAATACTTAAATGATTGTAAACAGAATGTTGGTAGAAATATAGAAAGTAAATGTCATTCTGATATCTCAGATGAAAATGAGGGACATGTTATTGGAAACTAGAGGAAAGGTGGTTCTTGCTGTAACATAACAATGAACATGGCTGAATTGTGTCCCAGAGTTTTGGAGAAAGCAGAAGTTGGTATTTAGCTGATGCTATTTCTAAGCAAAGGGTTTAAGGTGTGGCTTAGTTTCCTTTGGCTTGTTGTAAAATGAAAGAAGGTAAAAATGATTGAAAAATGGAATTGTTAATCAAAAGTGAAGCAGAAATTACAGATTTGGTGAATTTTTAACTTATCCATATTGTGAAGAATAAGAAAGTGTCTTTGGGAGAGAAAAACAAGGGTGTGGCTAAATGAACACCTGCTAAAAATATTAGTCAGCCTTTTAAATGGAAGCCAGGACCTACTATTCAAGAAAACAAAAGAATGACCCCCAAATAAAGTCAGAAATCATCAGGGTTGCCCTTTCTATTATAGGTCTAGAGTGCAAAAGACCCAGTGAACTCAGAACCATGAAAGAGAACCACTATTAGAAAACTGTCCAGCAAAGCAGAGGGAATGAGGCTGTTTCCATTACTGCATACTGGTAGAGACACTGGCATATGATTCCAGCCTGGGGGATCCATGGGCATACAACTCAAACACAAATTCACATCGGAATTGGGATGACTACAGAGATCTAACATGGTGGTGAGGCCACCCATTGCATTGGGGCAGGTCCACACACCCCAGTGTATCTAAAAGGCAGGATCCCAACTCCAGTGTGTCCAGAAGGTTGAGTCCTGCCCCAGTATGTCTGGAAGGTGTGCCCACCTCCAATATCCAGTTGGCCTGGAGGGCAAAGCACTAAACCAAAGAAGATTATTCTCAAGCTGTACAATTTAATGCTGTTTACCCTGTTGTATTTCAGACTTACTTAGAAACTGTTAGTTTTTATTCTCATACATTTCTCCATTTTGGAATAAGAATGTTTATCCTATATCTGTCTAACCACTGTATTTTGGAAGCACATCACATGTTTGATTTTACAATTTCACAGTTGGAGAGCAATGTTTCACAGAATGAAACTTACCTTGAATTTCACCCACAAATAATTTAGGTGATATTCAGATGAGACTTTGTACTTTACAGTTTTGTGTTGGTGCTGGAAGAAGTGAAGACTTTTAGGGCTTTGGTGATGTCATGAATGTATTTTGTAGGTAAAGAAGACAAAAATTCAGGGGGATCAGGGGAAAATGCTATGATCTAAATGTTTGTATTCTCCCCAAAATTCATATGTTCAAATCCTAACCCTCAAGTTTATAGTAGTAGGAGGTGATTAGGTTATGGGGATAAAGCTGTCATGAATGAGACTAGTGCCCTTATAAAAGAGATCCAAGAGAGATTCCCATCACTTCTGGTATGTGAGTTTACAGTGGAAAGGTGGCCATCTATGAGGAAATGGGCCCTCATTAGACACTGAATCTGCTGATATCTTGGACAGCACCCCCCTCTCCAAAATTGTAAGAAACAAATTTCTGTCATATATGAGCTACCCAGCAGGCTACAAAGACTAAGAGAATTAACATTTGTTTTTTCATGGGGTACCTGGGTTTGTACCTTATTCTCTAAATACATTTGTTAGTAATTTTCTGTTGCCATAACATTATTCCATAGACTAGATAATTTATATATAAAATACTTTTATTTAGCTCACAGTTCTGGAGTCTGGGACATCTACAAGCATGGCACTGGCATCTGGTAGGTGCCTTCTTGCTGAATTGTAAAATGGTGGAGGGCATCACATCACCAGAGGGCAAGAGTGTGCCAGCTCAGGCCTCTCTTTATCTTCTAATAAAGTCACTAACCCATCATGAGGATTCCACACTCAGGACCCCATCTAACCCTAATTACCTCCAAAAGGCCCTATGTCCATCTATATATGATCAATATATAAGTTTTGAGATTAAGTTTCAAACACATAAACTTTGGGATACATATTCAAACCACAGCAATATTTATATTTTAAAATATACTTTCATCATAAGTAAAATAAAGTAAGTATATTAATACTGGGAATGTTAGAAATCACTGTATAGTACATAGCCTTAATACTGTAAGGTTAAATATATTTTGAAGCAGGTTTACCCAGATGACTAATATATTCATAAAATAATTTAGTGCACTACCCGATAATATCTTAGTTTGAGTCATGTAAGTGCCCAAAACCCTACAAAATCCTAAGTAAGATAATCAGTAATTAATAAATACATGTGGAACAAATTCAAAAAGGAGAAAAATGTATATAAAATAAAAAATTAATAAAGAAAGCCAACAACCATAAGAAAAGATGCTCATATAACTAAGGAAATGAAAATCAAAACCACAATAAGATATTACTTCACACCCATCAGAATAGTTATTTTAAAGAAAATAAAAAGCGGCTGGACGCGATGGCTCATGCCTGTAATCCCAGCACTTTGGGAGGCCAAGACAGGTGGATCACCTGAGGTCAGGAGTTCGAGACCAGCCTGACCAACATGGTGAAACCCCATCTCTACTAAATACAAAAAATTAGCTGGGCATAGTGGTGCATGCCTGTAATCCTAGCTACTTGGGAGGCTGAGGCAGGAGTATCACTTGAACCCAGGAAGTATAGGTTGCAGTGAGCCAAGATTGTGCCATTGCACTTCAGCCTGGGTAACAAGAGTGAAACTCCATCTCAAAAAAAAAAAAAAAAAAGAAAAAAGAAAAGAAAAGAGAAAGAAAACAAGAAAAACAAAAAGTAAAAAACATTGACGAGGATGTGGAAAAATCAGATCACCTGTGCACTGTTGGTGGGAATGAAAAGTCATATAGCCATTGTGAAACACATTATGGTGATTCCTCAGAAAGTTACAAATATTACCATAGGATTAAGCAATACCACTTCTGAGTATATATCCAAAAGAATTTAAAGTTGGATCTCAAAGAGATATTTGTACACTCACATTTATAGCAGTGTTATTCATAATGAACAAAAGGTGAAGCAACCTTAATGTCATATGCATTTATGATTAAACCAAATGTGGTATGTCCATATAATAAAATATTAGCCTTAAAAAAAGTCCGACACATTACACAAGATAGATGAACCTTGAGGATGTTATGCTAAGCAAAATACACAAGTCAGAAAAATACATATAACATGTCATTCCACTTAAGTGATGCACATGGACTAGTCAAATTTATAGACACATAAGGTAAAATGGTGGTTTCCAGGAGTTCAAGAAGGGAAAAATGGGCAGTTGTAATTACTGGGGATAGAGTTTCAGATTTGCAAGATGAAAAAGTTTAACAGGTTGATTGCACAATTATATGAATGTATTTAATATTACTGAACTGCAAACTTTCAATGGTTAAGATGGTAAATTTTATGTATTGTGTGTGTATTTTACCACACTTTAAGAAAATTAATAAGAAGTAATTTTTCATTAAGATAGGAAGAGATATTTTAAATGGAAAGCACACATGGTCCAAAAATACATAAAAATGTACTGTATATGTTCATAGTTTATGCATATATACAAATTAAAAGGATAAAGTAATTTTTGCTTGTTAAATTAATAAAGGTCTAAAAATGGTGTTTTGTGTTTGTGAAGATATAAAACAAGACTAACTGATTTTTAAGTGTGGAGCTACTGTAAGCTTGATTTTAGTTACAGACTTATAGCAATTAGCTATAAAAAACATAAGCATTGTTCTGGAAAAAAATTATATATATATTTATGCATATAATAATATATTATATATATTTATTTATATTATATATAATTAAATATATAATATATTATCATATATTTATATATAGATATATATTTATATTTTTATAAATATAAATATATATAAATATAAATATATATAAATATATATATAAATATAAATATATAAATATAAATATATTATATAAATATAAATATATAAATATAAATATATTATATAAATATATATAAAAATATATAACAATAAATATAATAAATATATAATTTTATATAAAAATTAAAAATTTTATTAAAAAATTATATATATAATTTTTATATAAAAATTTTTATATAAAAATTTTATTAAAAATAAATATATAATATATTTAATTATATATTATGTATCTATATTTCATGGCAAGAGGATGGCCAGAGGATGAACACAGCAGAAGACAGAGAGACAACCAGCTGCAGAGAGGAGTACTCTCTCTGCTGATAGCTGGAGATGATGGGATGACCAGTCTCTGCTGAAAGCTGCAGAGACAACCTGCCAACAGAGGCACTACCCTCTCTGTTGAAAGCTTCCGAGACCTGCAGTGATGTCAAAATGACTTGCTGCGGAGAGGAGTCGCCCTCTCCAGAGTCTCCTCTCTGCTAAGATCTTAACGTTTCACTGGGCAACCTGCCTACAGAGAGGAGCTACCCACTCATCTGAGCTGTTCTAACATTAAATATAACTCTTCTTCTTCACCTTTCACTTGTTTGCATATCTCATTATTCCTGGAGGCAGGACAAAAACTCAGGCAAAGGCGCTGCGGCCATAGAGGTTTCCAACAAGAAAAACTGACACCCCAGATATCCTGTAAAATTACCACTGAGTCATTGCTGCCCTCCTACATGTGTCTTTCCCTCTCCAGAGGTCTATTACATGTCTCTTTCCCTCTCCAGAGGTCTATTACACGTCTCTTTCCCTCTCCAGAGGTCTAAGCCCCGTCAGCAGGGCTCAAAGCAGGAAGTGACCAGCTCCTGTATACACTTCCAGGACGAGCCTATTTTGAACTAATTTCACTGGGGGTTCCCTGTAGGACTGCTGTAAATCGTGGAAGATCAACACCCCAGACAATCCCACGAGGCCCCAGTAACCCAGGGGTGCCTTTCAGCTGGAAGGAACAAAATGCCCTTTCTTTTCCAAGCTGAGTAAACTCAGTCTCTCATTTACCTATGAAAACAACAGTACAGTTCCTCATGCAAATACGCCCAGCCAAGCCAAATCAAGATTAATTTCAGGAGAAAAAGCAGTGGAGAAGACCCTTTAAAATGCACCTCTGAACTAGAATTAGGATCCTTCAACAACAGCTTCCTAGGAGAGCAAAAATAAAAGCTCAGAATACATCGAGGACCTTTAATCAAAGGGAGGTTCTGGGCTCAGGAGCACTTACCAGTTCCACTAGAGGAGAAGCTCAAAGTCGTGGAGGCTTCAATGGGCCCCTGCTGATACCTTAGCTCTGAGTTTGGGCAACTCCTTTGGAGTCCTGAATCTTCTCTGAGGCCCCACGTGTTTGGGTGCCAGATTATTGTCGATGAAAAGAATCAAACTCTGTAAAATATTTGAAGAGATTTATTCTGAGTCAAATTTGAGTGTCCATGACCCAGGATATAGCCCTTAGTAGGTCCTGAAAATGTGCCCAAGGTGGTCACGATGCAGCTTAGTTTTATACATTTTAGAGAGGTATGAGACTTCAATCAAATACATTTATGAAATACTTCTGTTTGATCAAGAAAAGTGGACTTGAAGTGGGGCGTCTTCCGGCTTATAGGGAGATTTCAAATTTTTCTGATTGACAATTGGTTGAGTTTATCCAAATACCTGAGATCAATAGAAAGGACTGTCTGGGTTGCAATAAGGTTGTGGAGGTGAAAGTTTTGTCATGCAGATGAAGCCTCTAGGTAGCAGGCTTTAGGGAGAATAGGTTGTAAAATGTTTTTTATCAGACTTAACATCTGTGTTGATATTAATGCCAGAGAGGTATAATAAGGATGTCCGACCGCTATTTTCTGTCATGGCCTAAACCAGTCTTTCAAGTTAAATTTTAAGAGCCCTGGCTGAGAGGACCATTCAGATGGTTGGGGGCCTTAGAATTTTAATTTTGTTTTCCACAGTGCATTGCCAGCCAAGAAAACTCACCTGAGCTTTAGTTTCCATATTTTTGGAGAGCTTCATTATATAGGTGTGACTGACCAAATAATTGGTTATTTGACTGAGCTCAATCTTCAGCCTCATTCCATTCTCTGGAGGTTAGACAAAGACATCAAGTAGCCCAAAGCCCCAACTCTATGATGGCGCTTGCTTTTTCTTTTATGACAAGCCCCCATTCTGCTGGTCATTTTACTACCATAAACTATTTAGTGTTCTGACATGATCCACCTCATTAGCATAAACTTAAGTTGGTTCCAGATCCCACAATTAATAACAAAAGCCTTCTATCATTTGAAAAACTCCACGGGTTTAGAGATTACCTCTCAGGAACCAGGGACAAAGTCCCAGATAGTGATCTTCTTTATGCAAGTTTTCAATAAACAAACTGCATGTGGAGCATAGTTCCAATTATTTCAACATTTGAATGGAAATATAATGGGAAATATATGCAAAATTATCATATGTGCCAATTTCTCTGTTGTTAGATTGTATATGTTTTTATTTTCCACTTTTCTAAAATGAGCATACATTAAATGTATAATTACATATATATTAATTAGAAATGACTTTGGAAGAAATGCATTTGGAGAAAAGTGTTAGTAAAGGTGACATTTCCTTTCTTGGAATTGTTTTAGATAATTTTCAAGTTACTGAAAATTGACTAGAAAAAGTCTTAAGGTAAAACTTTCAAAATTCTATTCCATAAAAGATATTGAAACTATGTGGACTCTTTTGATCTACTAATGTGAGATATAGTTGCTTTTAAATAATAAATTTCTGCTTTGGTAGATCCAGTAGCAAGCTTTGTTTTCAAAAAAGTGTCTTTGCAAATTGCATAAAAGATATTAAAATAAAAGCATCTGAACTGCAGTAGTAGCTCTCAACATAGTTATTATCTTGCACTATGTTAAAATTTGAACTTAAAAATGATTCTTAAAACTAGTATATGTAATGAATGTCTTATTAGACAACATCTTATTCTCTACATCTCAGCATGTTCAACTCTAAAAATATATGCAAATTGTTCCTTTTCAAACTTTAAACCAGAATGTGAGGAACATCTTGAATCATCACAGGAGACTAACAAATTACAGTGGTGTTCACTTAAATGAATACCTGTTAAAGAGCTAAGGCACTTTTGTGGAACACTTATTCTATGAATCAAACCAAAATATATACAGAAAATACATGTGAATGATTTTTCAATGCAAATGAATATTAAAAATGCTGTCTGTTTGAAAACGTACAAACATACGCACACATACAAATCCAAGATAAAAGTAAAAATAACAAAAATGACTTGAAAAAATGATAACAAAATAAACGTAACTGTGTATTATATATACCTGAATCAAGTGCTCTTCAAAAAAGGCTTGAAAATGGTTTAGTCATTTATTTCCAGTTAATACATGAAATGAAGAGAAGACAAAAGACCAGAAATCTATCTGAGGTCAAAAATAAAATCAATGGCAAAATCAGACTCCTAGTTATTTACTTTACTCCCAGAGAGAACCATTATGTTTGTACTTCTGTTTTTCAGGTCATGTACCATCACAGAAAGATTCTTTGTAAGAGCTCTTAATACAGAATGGAGATTTTTGTTTGCTCATTGTTCGTATGTTTTAACAAAAATGTTTACGTCACTACATTTTTGTATGTACATTTGCCTTGTTAAGAAAGAGGCATCCATTAATTTTTAAAAAATGTGTGTGTGTGTTTTTCACAATTCATAGGGTAACAATAAATTCAAAGTTCTCTCTGTAGAAACAAGAAAATTAGAAATTAAAAATCTATTATAATAAAGTAACTTTATAATCTGAACAGACTTTGATATTTCATTTTAATCAAGAGGCAAACCAATTTATTTAAGAAAAACACGCAAAAGGTCATGAAAAGTAGCAATTTACTACCTGTACAAAGATATATCTTCTTTGTACCTGTAAGATAGCTCATCAAAGCACTGCCAAATCAGAACATTGTGGCATTGGCATTAAGGCATATTGTTTCGTATAGGCTCTGACTAAACCATAATTATACATATTTTCTGGAGATAATCTCTTATCCCAACTAGTGAAGTTATAGAATGAATAAAATATGTTATAGAGCCTACAGAAGAAGGTTATATAAACAATGTAACCTTCATCCTACAATTCTGATTACAGCTTTCCAGGTTGCCTCTTTGTTCTGGTCTTAAAATTTAGTTGTTTTTCACAAAGAGATTGCAATTACGCATTTTAGCTCTTCAGTGTCTGTGACATTTGCACAAACTACTTTACTTCATGAAAGTATAAAACATTTAAAATCAATGTCGCATTCCTTGTGTCCCTATTTTGAATTTTTTCTCCCATGTTTATTTTTAAACTCCAAGCACAAATTTAGAAAAAAAGAGACTCGGGTGAGTAAATGTATTTGTTTGTCAATATTTATAATGTAATTTATTTTAAAATATTCTGGTAATTGAAAAATACCGCAATAAGAAAATGTACATACATAAAATAACAAAGAAAACAATTACAAAAATAGAAATGGTGATCAAATTTATATTCACTTTAAATACTCTGAGAAACCTCATGTAACTGTAAGCAATGTTAAAAATCATGTATTTTTAAATTAGCATTATAACATCATTCGAAATATGTGTTCCCATATTAAGTAACACTATCCAGGTTTTGATAATTCTAGTGTATTTCAAATTGTTCACTGCATTTCTGGTTCGTGTTAAACTGAGAAGTCATACCAAGGAACTATTTATTTCAGCTTTTGGCTCTTATTCGTGTATGAAGTTCATAACATATTTAAATTAGCCACATACTGAACTGTGATTACACAGTAAAATGCAATGTGAACAATCTACTTGTGTAGATTTTTTAGTCTCAGTTGATGCTTGCTTTCAGAAATGATTTTTAAAAATTGATAAAATTTTAACTTGGTTTCTTTTTGATTCAAAAACTAATTAAAATGTGTATTCATATTACTGATTTACTCTGCCAAGAAAAAATTATATGTTTTACGAAATTCTATTTTTTCTGTCAGTATGGTAATTGAGAGAATATAAGGTTTTCCTAGCTCTTTATTACATATTTAAAAACTGTTTTCAAGGAGACTGCTTTAATGTTTTCCCATATAATATTTATTATATACAAAACATTTCTATTTTCAAAATGTACAGCTAGTATTGAGGGAATGAGAAGATCACATAAAAAAGAAAACAATGAACAGACCATTGAAAAATTAATGTACTAAGTAAATAGATTATATTGGGGAAAAGAAAAGAAAAAAAAAAACAGGAGAAAACTAGCATGTATAAAGAAGACAATGGAATAAAATGGTAATTAATCTTGCTAAAAGAGTGAAAAGATACCTTTAGAAGTTATGATTCAAACTGAGTTTTATCAATATAGAAACACAAAAGAAGAAAAATGTTATTTTCTATACAATTACATAAATAATTACTCACTAGGTTTATTTATTCTTAATGGGAAAATATTTTCAAAAGGTCAACAAAGACATGACTTCTAAAATGTGTTTTCAATATTCAAGAACATTGCTCGTGATTGACCAAAGGTAATAACTTGGAGAAAAAAAAATTAAGGCATCAGAAAACGTGGGTTCGATTCTTTTAAAAGTTGAAATTATATTCAGCAGATTTATGCTTTCACAATTTTTTTAAAAGTTTAATTTTTATATATTTTCATTTGTTTTTCAAATATTTGTTCTAAATTTTGCTGAATATAATTTCCAATGGGGTTTTGTCCATCCAAGCTTTAATCTGGTTATTCATCATTCAAAAGTAGAGTAAGCTTCTAATATGAAAATGCCCTATATCAATGTTATTTGTTGATTGGAAGAGTTTAAAATGAAAAATTACACATTACTTATGTTTGTGGGTAAATTCTAGATACATTAATTATTATTACAAGTTATAGATAATTTACTAACTTAAAGATAGCAGAGCTATGAGTTACGAAAAGTTACTAATAAGTAGAAATAAGTACTGTTTCCAGATTCTGTCCATTGACTCTATTGTTTGTGTAACATTCATATGTGGATGACTTTTTCTTTAACTGTTTTTTAAGTTTTAAACACAGTTGCCATCTTAAATCAATTTAACTAATAACAAAAAAAAAATTATTTTTCAAATGTTGTTTATTAAGACAATAGATTTCTCACAATTTGCACTTTGAGTTTAGAAAATGTATCTCAATTGTTTTTTTTTTTTTTTTTTTTTTTTCCCAGAATCATCCGAATCACAGGAAAGGAGATAAATTATTATCTACTTAAAGTAATGGGCTAGGGAGGAGCTTCAAGATATCCAATAGGGAGTATCTCAACTATAACCATATTTTGTAGACTTTTTAATTTAGTGATCAATTTTCTCTGTAAAATTTGAATAAGTGAACAGATAAATTCATTAAAAGTATATATAACATACAGAGTATGTTTATATACATATAAAGTGTATATCGTATATGGTATATATACATTACATATGAGAAATACATCCTTGTATATTTTTATATTAGCCCTAAAATGAAGAAATGATTGATTTTATAAATCAGCATGGAACTGAGATGAGAGTGTCAAAAAGAATAAAACTGACAAAAAAATCCGCATAACTTCTGAATAGGGTCAGAATCAAGAACAATTTACCTGGCCACCCAGGCTTATAATTTTTAATTAATTATCTACTATGGAAGGAATTATATTAACACCAACACATAACAGTATTTTTTTTCTTTTTTCAAAATTTATTTTATTTTAGGTTCCGGGATACATGTGCAGAAGGTGCAGGTTTTTTCCATAGGTAAACCTGTGCCATGGTGGTCTGCTGTACCTGTCAACCCATCACCTAGGTATTAAACCCCACATGCATGAGCTATTTGTTCTGATTCTTTCCCCTCTGCCACACCCCTGACAGGCCCCAGTGTGTGTTGTTCCGTTCCCTGTGTCCATGTGTTCTCATTGTTCAACTCCCACTTATGAGTGAGAACATACGGTGTTTAATTTTCTGTTCCTGTGTTAGTTTGCTGAGGATGATGGCTTCCAGCTTCATCCATGTCCCTGCAAAGGACATGATCTCATTCCTTTTTATGGCTGCATAGTATTCCATGGTGTATATGTACCATATTTTTTTATCCAGTCTATCATTGATGGTGATTTGAATTGGTTCCAAGTCTTTGCTATTGTGAATATTGCTACAATAAATATATGTGTGCATGTATCTTTAAAATAGAATGATTTATATCCCTTTGGGTATTATACCCCGTAATGGGATTGCTGGGTCAAATGGTATTTCTGGTTCTAGATCCTTGAGGAATCGCCACATTGTCTTGCACAGTTGTTGAACTAATTTGAATTCCAGCCAACAGTGTAAAATAATTCCTATTTCTCTGCAGCCTCTCCAGCATCTGTTGTTTCCTGACTTTTTAATGATTGCCATTCTAACTGGCATGAGATGGTATCTAACTGTGATTTTGAAATGTATTTCTCTAATGACCATTAACTGAATTTTTACCATTATATTACAAAGGTAGTAATGCTTACACATTTGGTTCATCTGATGAACTAATAATTTAGCTGCTACATATCAAAGCTGTCAGTGCAGATTATATCTCCCATGGAAGATTTTTTTAATCTTTTGATTCACTGAAAGTTTCTTGTTTGAAACCGAATTTCATACAGTTCTAAAAACTCCTTTAGAAAGTTACCATTGTAGTTTTGTTTTTTAGACTAAAGCAATTTACTGTCCACCATCATATGTCTTATTTTTTTAAAAAATGCCTTTTTTCTACAGAAAAAAAGGTATAAAATTATAGGTTTAACAAGCAGGATTTCAAGATTATACAAGGTTGTTTTGTGCTAGGTAAAAAGAAAAGAAGATATGTTTTTACCAAATAAGAACATTTTATATATATATATATATATATACACACATACACACACACATATATACACATATAATATATATACACACATATAATATATATACACACATATAATACATATTTAACATTGAGTTTTTATCTGGGAAAAAGGTTGTGGTATAAATCATGAAAAAGAAGAGAGTTGGGAGGCATTTCAGGCATTCTGAAAACATCTTTATTCACATCATAACCTTGTTACATACAGAACAGTGAGGATATGCTTTCGTATAACTGGCTATATCTCCCTAATTGGCTATGTAAATTTTATTAATGTCATTGCTAACTTATAGAGTAGTAACACATAAAGGATCTTGACTGCTTTCAAATACTATGGATAATAAAAAGATAATTAAACTCGCCATTCCATTTCATGTATTTAAGTATTATAACTAATTAATTAAGCTATGTGACTATTATGAAGTCACAGGCAAGCAGAAAGAAATGTTCTTGTTCAAGTTCTAGGCAGTGGTCCTGTGGTAAACTGACTACACGATGTACATACCTGCTTCCTATTGTTTGTCTGGATTCAGGTGAACGGCTTCCACCAGGAGATGCGTCTGTAGTCTGTCAAACTATGTAGATACATATGGCAAACTGATTGGACCACATTCTAGAACTGCAGTTTAATTTGCTTGTTGGTACACTTGGTCTTATAACCCAGTCACTTACTCAGCCTAATCCTAAAGTTATTCCTTCCTGTGAGTTGGAGAATGGTATCTTCAAATACAGCTTCACATAGCAAACATTTCATAAGGATCAATTCACCTTGAGATAACTAAAAGGTTCTGTCTACTTCAGCTCATTCTAGATGTCATTTCTCTCACAAACATCTCTGACCTACCCTTACGTCCATTTATTTGCTTCATGCATTACTATTCATGAGTTTCTCACAAAACTAATCTCTGCCTGCCGAGATTGTTCTGTTTGAGATTTTTCTAAACCCCTAAGTAATAATAAATTCATGTAATAGAGAAGTTGAAACTTTCTGTGATAGTCTTAATGATGTCTTTACGGTGAAAGATATTTAAAGATATTATCCTGAAAAGAAACATTTGCTAAAGAATTTATCTTTCTTTTCAATTTACCTCCCAAATGCAAAAGCATGATAGTATGAAATAGTAATACATGTGAAAAAAAAAAATAAAAACATTTTTCTAAATAAGAAAAGCCCCTCTGGCATTCTTTCTGCAGGGACTAATGGACCCAACTGTAGCTTTATGTTGATGAAGCACAGTTAGTTGGGTGGTCAATGCATCTCCACAGTGGAATGAGATTCAATCGTTCTTTTTAATCTCTACTTCTAGATTCTCTGATCAAATATCAATACTTGACAATTTTAACCAGTTATATTTAAAAAACAGAAAACTACACATAGGAAAGAGAAATAAATACATAAATAAAATGTGTAGGAAGCAACGTTTACTCAGACTAAAAGTTCTGAATAAATTGTAGGGGATGGTATATCTTAAGGCCTTAACGTTAAATTATAACTTCCTAAACAGGAACTGCATATAAAGAGCTGTTTCTCTTACTGGTGGTACAGTTTTATCAGATGCTTTTTATTAAGTAGATTATATTGTTCTACTTAATAAATAGAAATATATGGAAACATATAAAAAATGCTCAACACCATTAATTATTAGGGAAATGCAAATTAAAACCACAATGCACTACACAAGTATAAGAGTAGCAACAAAACAAACACACACACACATACCTGACAAGATCAAATTCTGGTGAGGATGCAGAGCAACAGGTTTCTGGGAAAGTTTTAATAACATAACTAGAAATAGCTACTTCCAAATTTAAAATATGATTAGAACTTTTTTGTTATTTAAATTGGACAGAAGATGAAAGTTTATACAGATAATCTTTCACTTAAAGTTAAATGCAATGAGAAGCAGCCTATTAAATAACACTGAACATACCCACAGATAACATCTATACATAATGGTGAAAGAATGAATGCTATTGTAATATCAAGGTCAAGACAAATATCTGCTTTCACTACTCCTATTAGCATCACATTGGGGATCTTAGCCTGCAAAATAAGACAAAATGAAGAACTGACATATAAAGTGTATACTAAGAAACAAAACTGCCTCTCTTTTCAGAGGACATGTCAGTCAGCATACAAAATGTACAAACAGTTCTTAGATCTCATAAGTGAACTTAGCAAGGTCTCATAATACAAGAAAAATATACAGAAATCAATCATATTATTATATTACAGCAATTAATAGTTGGAATTTGAAGTTTTTAAATGACATCAGTTAGAATAGTACTAAATAAAATTAAGTACTTGGGTATAAATTTAACACAACATGTGAAGAATGTCTGCACTGAAACTTACAAAACACTAGTGAAAGAAATCAAATATCTAAATCTATAGAGATGAAAAAGATATTTTCCATGCTCATGAATTAGAAGATGCAATATTGTTAAGATGTCCATTCTTTCTCATTTGCTATATGCACTTAATGATATTTCTATCATAATCCCAGCAAGTTTTTATTCAGATATCAGAAGCTGATTCTGAAATATATATGGCAAAACAAAGAAACTACAATAGTTAAATCAACTCAGAAAAAGAAGAAAAAAGCTAAAGGGCCCCCACTATCCAATTTCAGGATTTATTATAAAACTATAATTATTAAAACAGTGTGGTATTGGAAAAAAATAAACATACACATCAACAGAATAGAATAGAGAGCCGAGAAATAGATCTATATGAATATCATTTATTGCTTCTTTTTATAAAAATTCAATAATTTAATAAAGATTTTTTCAACAAATATTGCTGTATCAACTGTAAATCCCTATGCAAAATAATAAACCACAGCATATACCATACATTATCCAAAAATTAATTGAAATATGTAATTTACCATAATGTATAGCAAAACTATAAAACTTTTAAAAGAAAACATAAGATAATCTACATAATCTTTAACAATAAGATTTAAAGATAAAATGCAAAGCATGATCTACTTTAAAAATGTTAAATTAGGCTTTATCAAGATTAGAATACTTTCCTCTGTAAAAGACACTGTAAAGAGAATGAAAAGGTAACACACATTAAGAGAAAGTATTTGCAAATCAAATAACATATCCAATAAAATCTTACATGCATAATATATAAATAACACTAAAAAGTCAACAAGGCAAAAAGCAACAAAATTAACAAATTTTAATAAATTTAATAAAATTTTTAAAAGTCTAAACAGACACTTCACCAAAATAGATATGTGAAAGCATATGAAAAAATGCTCAACATCATTAGTTATTAGGGAAACACAAATTAAAACCACAATGTACTACACAACTATTAGAATGACAACAAAACAAACACACACACACCTGACAAGATAAAATTCTGGCAATGATGCAGGTTAACAGCAACTTTAGTTGCTAGATGATACGCAAAATTGTTCAGCCACTTCTGAAGATGGTTTAGCAATTTTTTACAAATGTAAACATACATTTATCATATGATCCAGTAATTCCACTCTTAGATATTTAACAAAAAGTATTGGAAACTAGTATTTACTAAAAGCATACAAACACGTTTGTAGCAGTTTGTTTTATAATCACAAAAAGAAGAACCAAGACAAGCTTCAACAGGTTAACGGATAAACAACCTGTAGCATATCCATAGAATGTACTAATACTTAGCAAGAAAATGGAACAGTTGATTCACACAACAGTATGGCTAAATCTGATATACATTTTGCTAAGTATTGTATTATTTCGTTTGAAAGGCATTTGGGTAAAGGTAAAACTATAGGAATGCTAAACAGACCCGTAATTGCCAAGGATTGTGAGAAGGAAGATTATTTGACTACAAACAGGCCACACAGGAAAATTTTAGGAGGATGGAACTGTTTTGCATGGCACTATGGTGGTGGATACACGACTAAGCATTTTTCAAAACCCATAGAACTACACAATACAAAATATGAACTTTACTGTATGGAAATTGCAAACAAAACAAAAGCAGGATGTCAGGAAATCCCAGGATGGATTGTAGACAAGAAAAATGAACCCAATTGTATTATAAATGTATAACATAACTTCACTGAATGGGGTTGAAGATAAAAATAACAAAGCTAAGTAACTTTGTCAACCAGTGTTTTGACTAGATAAAATAAACAAGGAAGGCAAGAATAAACCCTGTGGGGTAAACTAGCTGAGAAATATCAGTGTTGATGTTAACATAGACACGAATGTATAAATACATAAATAACTATAGATGTATGTATTTATATATGGATTAGTATACATGCACTCATGTATATTCTTTCTGGCTCAGTACACAGAAGCAACTTAGAAAGGAAAGAAAGAGGGAAGGAAGGAAGGAAGGAAGGAAGGAAGGAAGGAAGGAAGGAAGGAAGGGAGGGAGGGAGGGAGGGAGGGAGGGAGGGAGGGAAGAAAGAAAGGCGGGCGGGCGGACTCACACTAAAAAGACGCAAGAGCCAACGTGAAAGAGCAGCTCCAATGACAAAATCTGAAATAATTTGAGAAACAAAGCTAATAGTGATAGTTTTGGATTATAGGTTGGAAACAGATAAACATTAGTAGTTCCATGGTATCTCATTGTGGTTTTGATTTGCATTTCTCTAATGACCAGTGATGATGAGCTTTTTTTCATGTTTCTTGGCTGCATACATGTTTTCTTTTGAGAAGTGTCTGTTCATATATTTGCCCACTTTTTGATGGGGTTGTTGATTTTTATTCTTTTAAGTTTGTTTAACTTCCTTGTAGATTCTGGATATTAGCCCTTTGTCAGATGGAGAGATTGCAAACATTTTCTCTCATTCTCTAGGCTGCCTGTTCACTCTGATGATAGTTTTGTTTTTGGTTGTTTGTTTGTTTTGCTGTGCAGAACCTCTTTAGTTTAAGTAGATCCCATTTATCAATTTTGGCATTTGTTGCCATTGCTTTTGGTGTTTTAGTCATGAATTCTTTGCCCATGCCTATGTCCTGAATGGTATTGCCTAGGTTTTCTTCTAAGGTTTTTATGGTTTTAGGTCTTACATTTAAGCCTTTAATCTATCTTGAGTCAATCTTTGTATAAGGTATAAAGAAGGGGTCCAGTATTAGTTTTCTGCATATGGCTAGCCAGTTTTCCTAACACCATTTATTACATAGGAGATCTTTTCCCCATTGCTTGTTTTTGTCAGGTTTGTCAAAGATCAGATGGTTGTAGATGTATGGCATTATTGCTGAGGACTCTGTTCTGTTTCATTGGTCTATATATCTATTTTGGTACCAGAACCATGCTGTTTTGGTTATGATAGTCTTGTAGTGTAGTTTGAAGTGAAGTAGTGTGATGCCTCCAACTTTGTTATTTTTGCTTAAGATTGTCTTGACTATATGGGCTATTTTTTCGTTCCATATGAAATTTAAAGCAGTTTTCATCTAATTCTGTGAAGAAAGCCAATGGAAGCTTGATGGGGATAGCACAGAATCTATAAATTACTTTCAGCAGTATTGCCATTTTCACAATATTGATTCTTCCTATCCATGAGCATGGAATGTTTTTCCTTTTGTTTATGTCCTCTCTTATTTACCTGAGCAGCAGTTTGTGGTTCTCCTTGAAGACTTCCTTCACATCCCTTGGAAGTTGTATTCCTATATATTTTATTATCTTTGTAGCAATCATGAATGGTAGTTCACTCATGATTTGGTTCTCTGTCTACTATTGGTGTATAGGAATGCTTGTGATATTTGCACATTGATTTTGTATCCTGAGACTTTGCTGAAGTTGCTTATCAGCTTAAAGAGATTTTGGGCTGAGATGACGGGGTTTCCTAAATATACTATCATGTCATCTGCAAACAGAGACAATTTGACTTCCTCTCTTTCTGTTTGAATGCCCTTTGTTTCTTTTTCTTGCCTGATTGTCCTGGTCAGAACTTCCAATCTATGTTGAATAGGAGTGGTGAGAGAGGGTATCCTTGTCTTTTGCCAGTTTTCAAAGGGAATGCTTCCAGCTTTTGCCCATTAAGTATGATATTGGCTGTGGGTTTGTCATAAATAGCTCTTATTATTTTGAGATACGTCCCATCAATACCTAGTTTATTGAGAGTTTTTAGCATTAAGGAATGTTGAATTTTATCAAAGGCATTTTCTGCATCTATTGAGATAATCATGTGGTCTTTGTCATTGGTTCTGTTTATACGATGGATTACATTTATTGATTTGTGTATGTCGAACCAGCCTTGCATCCCAGGGATGAACTAGGTGGTGGAATCTTGATCGTGGTGGATAAGATTTTTGATGTGCTGCTGGATTCAGTTAGCCAGTATTTTATTGAGGATCTTCACATTGAAGTACATCAGGGATATTGGCCTGAAATTTTTGCTGTTGTTTTTGTGTCTGTGCCAGGTTTTGCTATCAGGATGATGCTGGCCTCATAAAATGAGTTAGGGAGAAATCTCTTTTTCCTACTTTTTGGAATAGTTTCAGAAGTAATGCTCCAGCTCCTCTTTACACCTCTGGTAGAATTCGGCTGTGAATCTGCCTAGTCCTGGGCCCTTTTTTTTGTTTGTTTGTTTGGTTGGTAGGCTATTAATTATTGCCTCAATTTCAGAACTTGTTATTGATCTATTCAGGAATTCAACTTCTTCCTGATTTAGTCTTGGGAGGGTGTATGTGCTCAGGAATTCATTCATTTCTTCTAGATTTTCTAGCTTATTTGTAGAGCAGTGTTTATAGTATTCTTTGATGGTAGTTGGTATTTCTGTGGGATCAGTGGTAATATCCCCTTTATCATTTTTTATTGTATTAATTTGATTCTTCTCTCTTTTCTTGTTTATTAGTCTTGCTAGTGGTCTATTTTGTTAATCTTTTCAAAAACCTGGATTCATTAATTTTTTGAAGAATTTTTTGTGTCTCTGTCTCCTTCAGTTCTGCTCTCATCTTTGTTATTTCTTGTCTTCTGCTAGCTTTTGAATTTGTTTGCTCTTGCTTCTCTACTTCTGTTAATTGTGATGTTATGGTGTCGATTTTAGATCTTTCCCACTTTCTCTTGTGGGAAATTAGTGCTATAAATTTCCCTGTAAACACTGCTTTACCTGTGTCATAGAGATTCTGGTATGTTGTGTCTTTGTTCTCATTGTTTTCAAATAACTTATTTATTTCTGTCTTAATTTCCTTATGTACCCAGTAGTAATTCAGGAGCAGATTGTTCAGTTTCCATGTAGTTTTGTGGTTTTTGAGTGAGTTTCTTAATCCTGATTTCTAATTTGATTGCACTGTGGTCCGACAGACTGTTTGTTATGATTTCCATTCTTTTGCATTTGCTGAGAAGTGTTTTACTTCCAATTATGATGTCAATTTTATAATAAGTGCAGTCTGGTGCTAAGAACAATGTAGATTCTGTTGATTTGGGGTACAGAGTTCTGTAGATGTCTATTTGGTCCACTTGGTCCAGAGCTGAGTTCAAGTCCTGAATATCCTTGTTAATGTTCTGTCTCATTTATCTGTCTAATATTGACAGTGGAGTGTTACAGTCTCCCACTATTATTGTGAGGGAATCAAAGTCTATTTATAGGTCTCTAAGAATTTGCTTTATGAATCTGGGTGCTCCTGCATTGGGTACATATATATTTAGGCTACTTAGCTCTTCTTGTTGCATTGATCCTTTTACCATTATGTAATGTCCTTCTTTGTCATTTTGATCTCTGTTGGTTTAAAGCGTGTTTTATCAGAGACTAGAATTGCAACCTCTCCTATTTTTTTGTTTTTTGTTTTTTTTTTGGTTTGGCTTTCCATTTGCATGGTAAATATTCCTCTATCCCTTTATTTTGAGCCTATGTGTGTCTTTGCATGTGAGATGGGTCTCCTGAATACAGCACACCAATAGGTCTTGATTCTTTATCCAATTTGCCAGTCTGTGTCTTTTAATTGGGGCATTTAGCTTGCTTACATTTAAGGTTAATATTGTTATGTGTGAATTTGATCCTGTTGTTATGATGCTAGCTGATTATTTTGACCATTAGTTGAGGTTGCTTCTTCATAGTGTCAATGGTCTTTAGAATTTTGTATGTTTTTGCAGTGGCTCGTACCATTTTTTCTGTCTATATTTAGTACTTTCCTCAGGAGCTCTTGTAAGGCAGGCCTGGTGGTGACAAAATCTCTCAACTTTCACTCGTCTGCAAAGGATTTTATTTCTCCTTCATTTATGAAGCTTAGTTTGGCTGGGTATGAGATTCTGGGTTGAAAATTCTTTCTTTAAGAATGTTGAATATTGATCCCCACTCTCTTCTGGCTTGTAAGGTTTCTGCAGAGAGATCTGCTGTTAGTCTGATGAGCTTCCCTTTGTGGGTAACCGGACCTTCCTTCTGGTTTCCCTTCACATTTTTTCCTTCATTTCAACCCTGCTGAATCTGACGATTATGCGTCTTGGTGTTGCTCTTCTTGAGGAGTACCTTTGTGGTGTTCTCTCTATTTCCTGAATTTGAATATTAGCCTGTCTTGGTAGGTTGGGGAAGTTCTCATGAATAATATCCTTTAGAGTGTTTTCCAACTTGGTTCCATTCTCCCCATCACTTTCAGGTACACCAATCAAACACAGCTTTGGTCTTTTCACATAGTCCCATATTTCTTGGAAGCTATGTTCGTTCCTTTTCATTCTTTCTTCTCTAATCTTGTCTTCATGCTTTATTTCATTAAGTTGATCTTCAGTCTCTGATATCCTTTCTTCCACTTGATCGATTCAGCTATTGATACTTGTGTATGCTTCACAAAGTTCTCATACTGTGTTTTTCAGGTTCATCAGGTCATTTATGTTCTTCCCTAAACTGGTTATTCTAATTAGGAATTCCTCTAATTTTTTTTCCAGGTTCTTAGCTTCTTTGCATTGGGTTAGAACACACTCCTTTGGCTTGCAGGGGTTTGTTATTACCCACCTTCTGAAGCCTACTTCTATCAATGCATCAGACTCATTCTTTATCTAGTTTTGTTCCCTTGCTGGTGAGCAATTGTGATTCTTTGAAGGACAAGAGACATTCTGGTTTTTTGAATTTTCAGACTTTTTGTGCTGGTTTTTCCTCATCTTCGTGGATTTGTCTACCTTTGGTCTTTGATGTTGGTAACCTTCAAATAGTGTTTTTGTGTGGATGTCATTTTTGCTGATGTTGCTGCTATTCTTTTCTGTTTGTTAGTTTTCTTTCTAACACTCAGGCCCCTCTGCTGCAGGTCTGCTGGAGTTTGCCAGAGTTCCACTCTAGACCCTGTTTGCCTGGGTATCACCAGCAGTGGCTGCAGAATAGCAAAGATTGCTGCCTGTTTCTTCTTCTGGAAGCTTCGTCCCAGAGGACCACCTGCCAGATGCCAGCCAGAGCTCTCCTGTATGAGGAGTCTGTTTACCTCTGCTGGGAGGTGTCTCCCAGTCAGGAGGCACAGGGGTCAGGGACCCACTGTAGGAGGCAGTCTGTCCCTTAGCAGAGCTCACACACTGTGCTGGAAGATCTGCTGCTCTCTTCAGAGCCAGCAGGCAGGAACGTTTAAGTCTGCCGAAGCAGCACCCACAGCCACCCCTTCCTCCAGGTGCTCTGTCTCAGGGAGATGTGAGTTTTATATATAAGCCCCTTACTGGGGCTCCTGCCTTTCTTTCAGAGATGTCCTGCCCAGAGAGGAGGAGTCTAGAGAGGCAGTGTGACTACAGCAGCTTTGTAGAACTGCAGTGGGCTCTGCCCAGTTTGAACCACTTGGTGGCTTTGTTTACACTGTGAGGGGAAAACTGCCTACTCAAGTCTTAGTAATGGGGATCGCCCATCCCTCCACCAAGCTCAAGTTTTGTCTATAAGTCCCTGAATGGGGCTGCTGCCTTTCTTTCAGAGGTGCCCTGCCCAGAGAGGAGGAATCTAGAGAGGCAGTTTGGCTCCAGCAGCTTTGCCAAGCTGCAGTGGGTTCCACTCAGTTTGAATTGCTTGGAGGCTTTGGTTACACTGTGAGGGGAAAGCCACCTACTCAACCCTCATTAATGGTGGACGCCCCTCCATCCACCAAGCTCGAGTGTCCCAGGTCAACTTCAGACTGCTGTGCTGGCAGCGAGAATTTCAAGTTAGTAGATCTTATCTTGCTGAGCTCTGTATTCATAGTATTTGCTGAGCTAGATCACTTGGCTTTCTGGCTTCAGCCCCCTTTCCCCCTTTCCAGGGGAGTGAACAGTACTGTCTCACTGACATTCCAGGCAACACTGGGGTATTAAAGAAATCTCCTGCAGCTAGCTCAGTGTCTGCCAAAACAGCTGCCCTGTTTTGTGCTTGAAACCCAGGGTCCTGGTGGTATAGGCACCCGAGGGAATCTCCTGGTCTGCAGGTTGTGAAGATCATGGAATAAGTGTAGTGTTTGGGCCGGAATGCACCGTTCCTCAAGGCATGGTGAGGAAGTTTCCCTTGGCTAGGGCAGGGAATTCCTCGACCCCTTGCACTTCCCGCCTGAGGCAACACCCCACCCTGCTTTTGCTCACCCCTCGTGGGCTGCAGCCACTGTCTAACCAGTCCCAATGAGATGAATCAGGTTCCTCAGTTGGAAATAGAGAAATCACTCAACTTCTACATTGATCTTGCTGGTAGTTGCAGACAGGAGCTCTTCCTGTTCAGCCATCTTGCCACCCATCCCTCAACAGTATTTTTTACTTTGTTTATTATTGGTGGTTTCTTGTGAATATTATGCACTGATTTGATAAATATAGGTTCTTTTATGACTGACCATAGTTCTTATTAAATGTAACCCTTATGATAAGCAGAACTTGATGTACTGGGCACATTTGATAAGCCATAATAAAACTTTTGGTAACCAAATTAGATAAAGGAATAAACAGCAACTCCTCCAGAATGGTGGCTAAATAGGGTTATTTGAATTTGTGCCTCACTTGTAGAAACATTTTATTTACACAATCATAGAAGCTTGTTTGTGTAATTTTTTGTTATTGCAAAAATTCCCATTCTATTTGAAAGCATTTTAAGATAATATGAACATTGGTGTGTGTAATAATGTGTATCTTATTAATAAGTCACTAAGCAAAAGTGAAATGGCTTCTTTGGGCTGAGTTTGAAAAAATGTTATTGTAAACAAATTCAGTTCCTGAACAACAATGATTATTAGTTTTATTTACTACCAGTAATTGCTAAAAGATTTCCCAAATTATTGTCATATCAAAATCATTTTCTCTTTCAGAATAACATAACTAAATTGCAGAAAAGAAGCTAACCTCCATTTTTTAAATGTTAAAGAATATGAAAGTCCAATAACAAGTAAGCACACCTAATATTAAGAATAGCAAATGTTTATGCCAAGTGGAAAAACTGATTCTGATACTTGGCCACACTTTTTATGAGCATGAAAAACATTGTTCAAAAACTTTTCTTTATGTTTCAGCTGATTTTTTTTTTTTTTCAACCCATGTAGCCACCTACTTTTCACACACAAAAATAAGTTTTGGGTGCATGGAGAAATCTCTTAGAAATGGGAGAGAGAGAGTATTAGCATCAGTATTTATAAACTAATAGAAATATATGAGTTTCAGAGCTATAGGGAAAACGGTATTTATTTCTTCATGAAGTGTCATTGCAACTAACATCTAACTAGTATTGTGGTTTATTGATAAATGTAACACAATATTTTTTATGCAACAATTAACATTAATATTGACCTTACAATAAGAAGTTTTCATCTTAAAACAGTAAAAATAAAAACTGTAAAAAAAAAAAAAAAAAAGAAAACAAAAGGCACACATAGGATAAAAAATGATGCACTTTCTGAGTATGTACATTTTCACTAAGACAAATAACTTCTTAAGTTTTTTAAAGACAAAAAGGTTGATACTTTTAAAATGTTTAGTTGCATGTTGGTGACATTTTACCACATTTCATATGCATCAATTGTGCATTATATTTTTAGAAATTTAAAAACTATGTTTTTAGTATGAGAAGCTCTCCATGCTTTCAAGAGCATATGTTTTTATTAAAATTTAAATAAGGAAGAAATCTAAGGGCTTAAATAAGTGTGTTCAATCAAGAAAAGTCCTTGAAAAATGAACAAGCCAAAAAAGATAACAAGAAAACAGTCTCATTCATGATAGCTATTAAAACAAAAAACAAAACAAGACAAAACAAAAAACCTCTAAGAATAAATTTTACCAAGTAGGTGAGAGATCTCTACAAGAAAAATTATAAATTAATAATGAAAGAAATTGAAGAGGACACAAACAAATAAAAAGACATCCTGTGCTTATAGATTGGAAGAAGTAGTATTTAAAATGAAGATACTATCCGATGCAATCTACAGATTAAATGCAACCTCTATCAAGGTACAAGTTAACGCTCTTCACAGAAATAGAAAGAAAGTTACTAAACTTTGTATAGAACCACAAAAGACCTCACATAGCTAATGCAATCCTGAGCAAATTGAAGAAAGCTGGAGACATCATACTAAAAGACATCAAAATATACTACAAAGCTACAATAACCAAAATAGCATGGGATTGCCATAGAAACAGACATATAACCAATGAAACAAAATAGAGGATCCAAAAATTGATGCAAATATTGATAGCCAATCGATTTTTGACAAAGTTGCCAAGAATACTCATTGGGGAAAGCACAGTCTCTTCAATAAATGGTGCCTGGGAAACTAGATATCCATATGCAGAACAATGAAACTACACTCCCTCCTCACTCTATACACAAATAAACTCAAACATAGATCAATGACCTAAATGTAATTCCCCAAAAGATAATATACAAGGAACTCAAACGTCTCAACAGCAAAAGAACAAACAGTCTGATTAAAAAATGGACAAATAATCTGAACAGATGTTTCCCAGAGGAAGGTATATGAAAGGTTAGAAAATATATGAAAAGATTCTCAGCATCACTAATCATCAGGAAGACGCAAGTCAGGAGCACAATGAGGTATGATCTCACTCCTGTTAGGATGGCTATTATTACAAAGATGAAAAATAACAAGTGCTGTTGAGGACGCAGAGAAAATGAAACTGTTGTACACTATTGGTGGGAATGTGGAGTGGTGTAGTGCTAAGGAGAACATTTTGTAGGTTGCTCAGAAAACTACAAATAGGTCGGGGGTAGTGGCTCACACTTGTAATTTCTGCATTTTGGGAGGCTGAAGCAGGTGAATCACTTGAGGTCAGGAATTTGAGAGCAGACTGGGCAATATGGAGAAACCCCATCTCTACTAAAAATACAAAAATTAGCTGGGCATGGTGATGGGCACCTGTAATCCCAACAACTTGGGAGGATGAGGCAGGAGAATTGATTTAACCCAGGAGGCAGAGGTTGCAGTGAGCCCAGATCACGCCACTGCAAAACCAACTCATGATTCAGCAATCCCACTACTAAGAATGCATCCAAAGTAAAGGAAATCATTATATCAAAAGACGTCTGCACTCTCATTTTTGTTCACAATGACCAAAATATGGAGTCAACATAGGTGTACAACAAAAGATGAATAAATAAAGGAACTGTGGTATATATACACAATGGAGAGCTATTCAGCCATAAGAGACACTGAAACCCTGTCATTTGTGGCAAAATGAGTGGAACTAGAGGACGTTATGTTGGGTGACATAAGCCAGAAACAGAAAGTTAAACACCACATGTTCTCACTCATATGTGGAAGCTAAAAAAAACAAGTTGATTTCACAGAAGTAAAAAGTAGAACAGAGAATACTAGAGGTGTTAAAGGGTGTGGGAAAGAAAGAGATAGAAAGAGATTTGTTAAAGGCAACAAAATTATAGCAAGATACGAGCAATAATCTGTAGTGTTCTATACTAACATAGGATGTTAACAATAATATACTATGTTTTCAAATAACTAGAAGCAGAATATTGAAAATTTCCAACACAAAGAAATAATATATATTTGAATTGATGGATATGTTGATTACACTGGTCTGATCAGGATACATTATATGTATCAAAATATCACTATGTACTCCATGAATATGTACAATTATTACTTGCCAATTTAAAAAGTAAATTAAAATAAAAATTAAACTTCTAAATTTTGTTTGAAAATATGTTCCCTCTATTTTCTGCTTCTTACCAAATTATGTTCACAAAAACTCTTATTAAAATTAAATCTGGAGGCTTTATTCAGGTAGTTGAAATGAATACTAATAAGAAACATCTTTTTGGACTGGTAAAATGGCTGAATAAGAATACCTCTGGTCTGCAGCTTCCAGCAAGATCAATGCAGAAGAGGGTGATTTCTGAATTTCCAAATGAGGTACACAGCTCATCTCATTTGGACTGATTAGACAGTGAGTACAGCCCAAGGAGAGTGAGCAGAAGCAGGGTGGGGCATTGCCTCACCAGGGGGAGTGCAAGGGGTGGGGGAACTCCCTACCTTAGCCAAGGGAAGCCGAGAGGGATTGTACCATGAGGAATGTGCATTCCGGCCCAGACACTATGCTTTTCCCACAGTCTTCACAACCCGTAGACCAGGAGATTCCCTTAAGTGCCTACACCACCAGAGCCCTCAGTTTCAACCACAAAACTGGGCAGCCATTTGGGCAGACACTCAGCTAGCTGCAGGAGTTTATTTTCACACCCTAGTGGCACCACGAATGCCTGTGAGACAGAATCGTTCACTCCCCTGAAAAGGGGACTGAAGTCAGGAAGCCAAGTAGTCTGGCTCAGCACATCCCACCCCCATGGAGCCCAGCAAGGTAAGATCCACTGGGTTGAAATTCTCGCTGCCAGCAGAGAAGTCTGAAGGTAGTTTACACTTATAGTGTAAACAAAGCTGCCTGGAAATTCAAACTGAATAGAGCCCACTGCAGCTCGGCAAAGCTGCTATAGCCAGAGTGCCTCTCTAGATTCCTCCTCTCTGGGCAGGGAATCTCTGAAAGAAAGGCAGCAGCCCCAGTCAGTGGCTTACAGATAAAACTCCCGTCTCCCTGGGACAGAGCACCTAGGGGAAGGGGCAGCTGTGGGTGCAGCTTCAGCAGACTTAAACGTTTCTGCCTGCTGGCTCTGAAGTGAGCAGCGGATCTCCCAACACAGCGCTCAAGCTCTGCTAAGGGGTAATCTGCCTCCTCAAGTGGGTCCCTGACAACTGTGTCGCCTGACTAGGAGACACCTCCCAGCTGGAATAGACAGATGCCTCATACAGGAGAGCTCCAGCTGGCATCTGGTGCATGCCCCTCAGGAATGAAGCTTCCAGAAGAAGGAACAGGCAGCAATCTTTGCTGTTCTGCAGCCACCACTAGTGATACCCAGGCAAACAGAGTCTGGAGTGGACCTTCAGCAAACTCCAGCAGACCTGAAGCAGAGGGGCCTGACTGGTAGAGGGAAAATTAACAAACAGAAAGAAATGAAAGGAACAGCCTCAACATAAAGAATAAGACATCCACACAAAGTCCCATCCAAAGGTCACCAACATCAAAGACTAAAGGTAGATAAATCCGCGAAGATGAGGAAAAGCCAGCATAAAGAGGCTGAAAATTCAAAACACCAAAATGCCTCTTCTACTTCAAAGGATGGCAACTCCTTGCCAACAAGGCGACAAAACCGGACAGAGAATCAGTTGATGAATTGACAGAAGTAGGCCTTAGACGGTGGATAACAACAGACTCCTCCAAACTAAAGGAGCATGTTCTAACCCGATTCAAGGAAACTTGATAAAATGTTAGAGGAATTGCTGACTAGTATAATGAGTTTAGAGAAGAATATAAATAACTGATGGAGGTGAAAAACACAGCAGGAGAACTCCATGAAGCATATACAAAGTATCAATAGCCAAATCGATCAAGTGGAAGAAAGGATATCAGAAATTGAAGATCAACTTAATGAAATAAAGTGTGAAGAAAAGAGTAGAGAAAAAAGAATGGAAAGGAACGAACAAAGCCTCTAAGAAATATGGGACTATGTGAGAAGATCAAACCTATCTTTGATTGGTGTACCTGAAAGTGACAAGGAGAATGGAACCAAGTTGGAAAACACTCTAAAGGATATTATCCAGGAGAACTTCCCCAACCTACCAAGACAGGCCAACATTCAAATTCAGGAAATACAGAGAACACAACAAAGATACTCCTCGAGAAAAGCAACCCCAAAACATATAATTGTAAGATTCAGCAAGGTTGAAATGAAGGAAAAAATGTGAAGGGCAGCCAGAGAGAAAGGTCAGGTTACCCACAAATGGAAGCCCATCAGACTAACAGTGGATCTCTCATCAGAAACCTTAAAAGCCAGAAAAGAGTGGGGGCCATTATTCAACATTCTTAAAGAAAAGAATTTTCAACCAAGAATCTCATGTCCAGCCAAACTAAGCTTCGTAAGTGAAGGACAAATAAAATCCTTTATAGACAAGCAAATGCTGAGAGATTTTGTCACCACCAGGCCTGCCTTACAAGAGCTCCTGAAGAAATCACTAAATATGGAAAGAAAAAACTGGTACCAGCCACTGCAAAAACATATCAAACTGGAAAGATCATCAACACTATGAAGAAACTGCATCAACTAACAGGCAAAATAACCAGCTAGCATCATATTGATAGGATCAAATTCACACATAACAATATTAACCTTAGATGTAAACAAGCTACATGCCCCAATTAAGATACAGACTGGCAAACTGGATAAAGAGTCAAGACTCATTGGTGTGCTGTATTTAGGAGCACACGATCTTTGCACCATCTCACGTGCAAAGACACACATAGGCTCAAAATAAAGGGATGGAGGAATATTTACCAAGCAAATGGAAAGAAAAAAAAAAAAAGCAGGGGTTACACATCTAGTCTCTGATAAAACAGACTTTAAACCAACAAAGATCAAAAGAGACAAAGAAGGGCATTACATAATGGTAAACGGATCAATGCATCAAGAAGAGCTAAATATCCTAAATATGTATGCACCCAATACAGGAGTACCCAGATTCATAAAGCAAGTTCTTAGAGACCTACAAAGAGACTTAGACTCCCTCACAATAATAGTGGGAGACTGTACCACTCCACTGTCAACATTAGACAGAAAGTTAACAAGGATATTCAGGACTTGAACTCAGCTCTGGACCAAGTGGACCTAATAGACATCTGCAGAACTCTGTACCACAAATCAGCAGAATAAACATTCTTCTAATCACCACATCACACTTAGTCTAAAATTGACATCATAATTGGAAGTAAAACACTCCTCAGCAAATGCAAAAGAATGGAAATCATAACAAACAGTCTCTTAGACCACAGTGCAATCAAATTAGAATTCATGATTAAGAAACTCACTCCAAACTGCACAACAACATGGAAATTGAACAACCTGCTCCTGAATGACTACTGGGTATATAACGAAATTAAGGCAGAAATAAATAAGTTATTTGAAACCAATGAGAACAAAGACACAATGTGCCAGAATCTCTGGGACACAGCTAAAGCAGTGTTTACAGGAAAATTTATATCACTAAATACCCACAGGAAAAAGTGAGAAAGATCTAAAATTGACACTCTAACATCACAATTGAAAGAACTGGAGAAGCAAGAACAAACAAATTAAAAAGCTAGAAGAAGACAAGAAATAACTAAGATCAGAGAAGAACTGAAGGAGATAGAGACAAGAAAAACCATTTGGGATTATATTAAATGACCAAACCCAAGAATATTTGGTGTTCCCAAGGAAGAAAAGAAATCTAAAAATTGGGAAATCATATTTGAGTATGATGGTTATTCCTGATTCATTAACTAAAAAGATTCTATGGAATCCATTTCCTCCAGAATCACACTAAGGATTAATATCATTCAACAATTTTATTTATGTCTTATAAAATGGAATAGACAACTGGCTATTTTAAAATAATTTTTGGAAATGAAAATATTTAATAATAAAGACATTAAAGAAAGCTTGAGCTTTAGACTCCATCACAAAGTATCAGTTTCACTTTAGCCAATACATTATTGTCACATCTTTCTGTGTGTGCGTATTTTAACATTCAGCATTTTGCCATATGGGTATAAGAATATTCATGCAATACTTTGGTAATATTTAATGTTTGAAAGAAAGGTTTGGTCTACATTTCCACATCTGACCTTTTTAAATGTTCTATTTATTTCAAAGAACAAATATTTTTCAAGCAGCATGGAATGCAAGATATTCTAAAAGTCTCTGCAACTAAAAACGAAGTACATCCTGGGTGAATGATCACTAGTATGTACTTTATTTCTGAGCTCCTTATATATTAGAAAAATCTCTGCAAGGAGGGACATGAAAGCACCACCTGAAACTAGAGTAGGAGTGTATGAACTATATAAGAAAATACAGGGCCAGGCATAGTGGCTCATGCCTGTAATCCCAGAGGGTGGATCACCTGAGGTCAGGAGTTCAAGACCAACCTGGCCTACATGGCAAAACCCTGCCTCTACTAAAAATACAAAAAAAAAAAAAAAAAAAAAAATTAGCTGGGCGTGGTGGCGGGTGCCTGTAATCCCAGCTACTCAGGAGGCTGAGGCACGAGAATCACTTGAACCCAGGAGGTGGTGGTTGCAGTAAGCCAATATTGCACCATTGCACTCCAGCCTGGGCAAGAAGAGTGAAACTCCATCTCAAAAAATAAATAAATAAAAATAAAAATAAAATACAATTAGGGTTCCCATATGTCAATGCCTCTATTATTGTTTCCACTTTAATCCAAATCTTGGTTTCCACCAAGATAAGGAACAAATTATAAGACTCTCCTCTTCAGTTGCTATACCTTAATTGGTTCTAAAGACGCTCCACGTTAGTAGTGCCTACTAATTCTTGGCAGAAGCAAATACAAACCCCAAACAAAAGAATTTTAGTGCATTTTAGACATTCAGGATTTCCACAGATTAAGGTAAAAAACAAATAAAAACAAATAAATCAAAGAAGTACAGAGAGTTATCTGAAATAACCACACAAAGAAAGAAAAACATATTTAGATGACCAAAAACTTCAGATTTTAGTAATATCACATACAGAACATAACCTAGCTATGTATGAAATAGCTAATAAAATAAATGAATGAATGATGAAATAAAAAAAAAAAACAAGGAAAAAGAGACCATTGAGGGCAGAAAAATTGGAAAAACAATAGAATTTCTAGAAATGAAAAGTATTCTGATTGGGATAAGATCTCTGTGGAAAAAATAAAATATCAATTGATGGTTTAAATATTAGTAGCAGAGATGATGAAATAGACAGTAAACTTGAAAGAGAGATATATATATATACACACATATATACACACACACACCACACACACACACACACAACTAAAGATACTAAATGTACTAAGGAGATATATATATATATATATATATATATATCTTAAGATATGTATCTTAAGGCTAATGATAAAATTAAAACAGTATTTAACAAGATTTATGGGAATAGGCTAAAGCTATCATAAGATTAAATTCATGACTTTATAAATCATATTCCCCCCCAAAACAGAATAAATGCATGATGAAACTAATACAAGAACTTTTAAAAAATAAACTCACAATTAAGGAGAGAAGCAGGAAGCAATTAATGAATTAGAAAATAGAAAATAAAATTATAAATGAAAGAAATCCTTTATCAAAATACACAACATATAATCTATTACTGTCCTAAGATACAAATTAAAAAAATTGAGAACAATGTATAAATACAGAAATACTGGAAATTTAAATTCTTCATTCACACAACACTGCAAATTAATGAATTAAACCACTTAGACCAAAAAAGAGAAAAAATAAACTAAATTGAAAAGAATAAACACATTGACAATATATCATTTCACCCCACAAATACAGGATAGACCCAGATGTTAACATAAGGCTATTCTTAAAATTATTAAGGAAGAGATAATGTCTATGCTATTTAAACTATTCCACAAAACATAGTAGAGTGACATCTTCTCATCCTATTTTACTTTATTTCTGTGTAAAAAAAACCTTAATGATGAAAGCAAAAAAATGGGAAAATAAGCCACATAAAATCTCAAAAATATTAATACAAATATGGTCTATAATACATTAAGAGATGGGTAAATAAATCTTACCAGTCAGAAAAAGAATAATTTAGCAAATATGATTGAGAATATATCAAAGGACAAAACAACATAACTGGCCATATTAATCAGCCAGTTATCAAAAAATACTTTGACATTAAAAGGGCTTTGTAAATGAGATGTGAATAATAGAAATGTAAAATGGCATGACTTGCTGTCAAAGACTAAAGAAAAATAGAAATAATTAATGTTGGTCAAGAAATGGGAAGTGTAAATTTATATACTCCAAAACATTTTAGTATAATAGTACTTAAAATTGGGTTAGATTTGACCAAGCAATACTCTTCAAGGAATTTATATTAGTGATCATTGATCAAATATGAAAATATCTAAGTGCAAAAAATGGTCACAGCAAAAAATAATAGCAAAAAAGATAAGAGCCTAAGCAGCTATTGGCAATTATTGAAAGAAATTTAGAATATATATATATATATAGAGAGAGAGAGAGAGAGAGAGAGAAAGAGAGAGAGAGAGAGCTATGAAAACTCTAGGCTTTAAAAATAATAAAATAGATTTGTGTTACTGATATCTAAGTTATATATCAAAAATAATTTAATGCTTAATTGCAAAACGTGTAACAGTTTGTGTAGTGTGAAACTATTAATATAAAATCGCACTTGGGTATCTCTGTAGAGGAAGAAAATATATAGATAGATAGGGACAGAGAAAGAGACAGATTAGTATCAATTGATATTTAGAACTATATTCTCCAAAGTGTTTTCAGTAGTTACTCTAGGTGGTAGAAGTTAGGGGGATTTTTGTTTTCTTCATTATGTTTTTCCGTATTAAATTTTTATAATGAACATATATTAACAGTACACTAAAATGTCTGGTCTATATTGTGTAGTTAAATTGTTTTATCCCAGAAGATACTTGGGTAAATGGAGGGAAAATTCTTTGAAGCTTCATATCTACTTTTTTCTATAACTTTCATACCATAAAACACTGTAATTTTGGGATGCTCAATAGTCACTGAATAGTCATGGTACACAAAGAATAGCTCCAAATTAGAAATGATTGCTAAAACCCCCAAAAGCTGAACTAGAATTCAGAGTGACCCTAAATATTAGTAATGTATTTTTTCCAAATAAGACTGACTTCTGAAATGACATACAAAATAAAATGAATAATAATAAAATGAAAAATACTATCATTTACATAAAATATAAATTAACATACTTAGATAAAATAGTAGATAAATTAAATGTGCAAATATGTTTTAAAAGCTAAATAGAAGAAAGTATATATGGAAGTCTGAAAGATTTTCTTTAGAGAGTTAGCCTCATCCTCTTAACAAACATGCACACAAATGCACAAATTTTTTTTATAAAAGTTTAAGATGTCTAAGAACCTTGTTTTCCTTAAAGAAACAAAGCTGAATTAAGAAGCTAGTATTTGTGTTATTCATTTAATATCTGCCAAGATGACTAATATAATCTTCAGATCTTCAAATAGTACATAGACTAAAAACCAAAAAATATTGTTTATTACCTGTAATGAGAAAATTGTCACTGTTTTCTCTATTCTAATTCCTCTTTCAAAGCATGTTTTTTTCAAATCCATATTTAATTTTAAAACTAACTCATCTTCTAGGGGATAGGAAATAGGAAATTTATTCATTAGAGTTTCTTAATGTAATATGATTATGTTTATATTTTTTATTTTTTTAATTAAAAATATTAACAATGCATCTTTTCTGAAATGTTGCTCCAATGTATATTTATGTTTATATGATTTTCAGTTTAGTTGTTAGTTATGCATCTTATAGCTTAAAACATGTAAAGATTGTGAAATGGAAGCAAAAAAGTAATGTATGTCATTAGGCATGTAAAAATTATACAGAGAATTAAAACTAGCTAGTACACACATGGATCAAAGAAAGAAGAAGAAAGAAGTTTCAGATGTAACTTATGAAACTGAGGGTGGATATAAGATAGTATTTTATTTATGTGTTTATTTTAATTTTTGTGGATACATAGTAGGTGTATATATTGATGGAATACATGAGATATGATACAGACATACAGTGCATAATAATTACACCAGAGAAAATGGGATATTCATCAACTCAAGCATTTATCCTTTTTGTTACAAAAAATCTAATTATACTCTTAGTTATTTTAAAATGTACAGTTAATTTTTTACGATATTCACCCTGTTATGCTACCAAATACTAGGACTTATTTATTATTTCTAACTAATTTTGTATCCATTAATCATTCCCACTTACCCTCTACCCTCTCACTACCCTTCATAGCTTCTAGCAGTTGTCTTTCTACTCTCTATCTCCATGAGTCCAATTGTTTTGAGTTTTAGATCCCACAAATAAGTGAAAACATGTAATATTTGTCTTTCTGTGCCTGGCTTATTTCGCTTAGCATAATGACCTCCGGTTCCATCCATGCTATTGCAAATGACAGGATCTCATTTTTTTGTAATGGCCGAATAGCACTTCATTGTGTATACATAGCACATTTTCTTGATGCGTTCATCTATTGATAGATATAGGTTGCTTCCAAATCTTAGCTATTGTGAATAGTGCTCGAATAAACATGAGAGTCCAGATATGTCCTCGACATAATGATTTCCTTTCTTTTGAGTACATACCTAGGGGTAGGATTGCTAGATTGTATGGCAGCTCTATTTTTAGTTTTCTGCTTAAACTTCACACCGTTCTCCACAGTGATTGTACTGTCATTCCCACCAACAGACAAAGGTGATTAAAGGCAGAAATAAAAATAGATTTTTACAGGGTTTTTGAATAAAACAGAATATATTTTTTCTTTTTTTTTTACTTTTTATTTAATACATTTTTAAGTTACAGAAAAAATGTAAGAAGTGTACATCTTTCACCTAGTTTCACCATTTTGCTTGATTTCTTTCTTTCTCATTTGTATATTTGTGCATGCATGTATTTGTGACTCTGTGTGGGCTTAAATACATAAATATATATAAGTATATATAATTAATATATTATGTATGAAAGTACATATAATTAATATATTATATATATAATTATTTTTTGTCAAGCTATTGAGAGTAATTTGCAACTTTCATGACTCTTTATCCCTAATACTACTAGCATCTGTGCATCTGTCTTCTAAGAGCAAGGATATTCTTTTACATAACTATTATACAATTTCAAATTAAGAAAATTTAAACATAGTATAAGGTATTGATGACTCAACAGTTTATAAAAATTTCACTGATTTTCCCAATAATATCTTTAAAATATGATTTTTTAAATTCATGAATTAATTCAAGATTGAGCATTGCATTTAGTTTTCATGCTCTCTTTTGTCCCTACTAATTTAGAAGACTTCCCCAAACTTTTTTTCTCATGGCATTAACATTTTTAAGAAATTCAGAGCTGTTTTGTAAATTGCTCTCACTTTTGGTTTGTCTGATTGTTTCCTCATGATTAGAGTGAGCTTGTGTGTTTTTAGCCAGAACCTCAGAGAAGTCATGTATATTCTCCTCATAGCATCACATCACGAGGCACAGGATGTCAATTTGTTCTAATACTGGTTTTAATACTGATTAACTTTTACCACTTGATTGCAGTTGTGTCTATTATATTTCTCGCACCGTAATGGAATCTCTTCCTCCTCTTTGTAATTGATAAATAATCTCTGGAAAATTCCCTGAATTATGTTTCCCTTATTTAACCTAGTGGCATGGTTACTTTTAGAAACAGTAAGCACCAAGTGCCATAGTCTAGAAAAAACTAAATCAAAGAGTGTTCCATACATAAGATGATCTTAAAAATTGAGAAACCTCATGTTTCCATTGGAATAGATAACACCTGGAATATATAATATCAACAAAAGCATATGAAAATATCCCAGTGCAAAAGCAGGAAAAATTTGCTACAAATATATTACATGAACATGTACAAAATGCTATGGACTGGAAAAGTCTCAAGTTATTCTTCAATAAAGGATCCTGTGAGTTCTGAATAATATAATTTTCATATAATAGAAGTATAGCTAATAAATATTTCAGCTAGTATAATAAACTCCCTCATATTTTCTTAGAGAGAAAAAAATATGAAAAAGCAGAAAACAGAAAGTGTGGTTTCTTCAGATATTAAGAATATTTAAAAGTTTCTGTGTAAGAAGCTATTAAAAATGAGTCAGCACGGGAATTTGAAAACAAAATATTTGAGTTTATCCTCATACTTGCTTCAAGAGCCAAAAAATTGACAGGAGTATTAATAGAGCAATTAGTTAGTGAGAAAGATGACAGTGGTAGCCACAGTGGATTGGTTACACAAAGGAGGGGTAACTAGGTAAGTAAATATATTTACATGAACCTTATTCCTCCTTGCTGAAAAAGAGAATTAGAAATAAGAAAAGAGATAATATTAGACTGAACCCTGTGGTGTCGAGGTTTGGGATTGAGTTAGCATCCAGATACCAGTTTCTAAACACCATTTTCCGCTAAAAAGAACCAGAATTTCTTGGAGCAAGGATAATTCTAGATCTGGGACATGGAGAGCACAAGAAAATCCTCATACATATTCTGATTCTGGTAAAGAAGGACATGCTAAAGAAATGATGGGAATGTATCAAAAGCATATTGGAGGCACTTTAAAGGGTCTCTTACTGCTGAATCAGACAATTTGAGCATTAAAATAAATAACTATTGTAGCATATTATAACTCACTAAATAAATTACAGAACTATGAAACCATAACTGTATAAATTTAAAAAATAAATCAAACATTAGATAAAGAATGGGATATTTACATCAATTAAATTATTAAAATACTTTATGATTACAAAGAGGGAAAAACACAAAGTTTACAGTGGAGAAGTCTTGTGAACACTCTCTTAAATGATCAAAATGAACATCATTAGTGATCAAACAAATTAGAATGGCATGCCACCTCATTGGTCACAGTAAGAAGAACACAATAATTCTCCCAGGATAATGCTACAAAAGATGCATGACCTGAATCAAATTATAAGAAACCATCAAATAAACCCAAATCGAGAGACAAACCACAATGTAACTTGTCTGTACTTTGCCAAAGTGCCAAGATCACGAAAACCATCAAGAAGGAGAATAAGGAAATATGATAAATAAAGTCAATGTGTATATTCTGAAACAAATTCTGTCACTATAAAGGATGTTTTATTGGGACATTTGACACAACTTCAATGGGGTCTGATGATTAGCTGATAGTATTGTGTTTAGGATAATTTCCCAATGTTGATAGTTGTGCTGTGATTGATTGTCCTTGTTGGTAGGAAATATGCACAAAACAAGAGCTGGGGTTCATGGGGTATCATCAGCCAGCAATTCACTCTCAAATAGATTATAGAAAAAGTGATTTGTACTGTACTTGCAAATTTTCTTTAAGCTTCAGCTTGTTTCAAAATTTTAAAAAAGCACAAGATATCTATCTGAATAGATCATATTTTCCTTATTGATACACTTTTGGCAAATTATTGTAATCATTTTTGTTGCTTATTTTATTTCAGTATGTGAAGAAGAAAAAGATAAACATGCATTTTAAGAATGCAATAAAGGTTTCGGGCAAGAGTATAGTTTTCATATTCAATGTACAGCTCTAAGACTAAGATAAGCCTAGAAACTTTTGTTTAAGGAAGCTTGATGGGTGCCCAAAAATAGTCTCAAGAGGATAATTTGACCAAAAGATAACTTATTGAAACTTCCAGGCAAATATTTTTTTAAAAAAATGAAATATATTTTTAAATTGATAATTTGTAAACTATCCCTATTAAAATAATATAGAATAAAATAAATTAAGCCATTTTGATTGCTCTTCCTCCCTCTGCCTTTTCTGTTCTTGTTGGTATAATAAATTCTGGTTCTTACCATTACAATATTCAGATGTCCCAACACTAGTACAGTATGTAGCAGAAAGGCAGTTTTCGTATTTTCTCCTAGAGGTTGTGAGAGTTTGCAAATGAATGATGTGTGAATTGCATGTATTTATGTAAGCCATCTTACATCCCCTCTGTAAAAATATGGGGTCAAAATTACAAAAGCAAATATATTAACAAATAAAGAAAGAAAATTTGGAGATGCCCAGTAAATAAATATTTTATTAAGACTAATGTCAAGCAAAGATATTGGAAAAGAAAAAAGGAACATATCATATAACCTGTTAAAAGAGAAGGATCAAATCAGAATATATTTCAAAGGGCTCAAATCTCAGAGATTTAGCTTTTCTAAAAGAAATATGGGGATTCACAGAAAAGCCGGAACATTTGATTTCACACTAAAATTGCAAAAATAATGTAGAAAAGTGATAGCTTTGGACATAACTGAATCTATAAGGAAACAACAGTTATATGTAGTGACTATACATGCGAGTTAGAAAATAATAAATAAGTAAAGCAATGCAGATTATAATTAAAAATAAGAATGAAAACAGTAAATCAGAACTAATTGTTTTTTTGTTTTTGTTTTTGTTTTTTTTTTTAAGACGGAATCTCGCTCTGTTGGCCGGGCTGGAGTGCGGTGGCAAGATCTCGGCTCACTGAAAGCTCCGCCTCCCGGGTTCACGCCATTTTCCTGCCTCAGCCTCCCGAGTAGCTGAGACTACAGGCACCTGCCACCACGCCCGGCTAATTTTTCGTATTTTTTTTAGTAGAGACGAGGTTTCATCGTGTTAGCCAGGATGGTCTTGATCTCCTGACCTCATGATCCGCCTGCCTTGGCCTCCTAAAGTGCTGGGATTACGGGCATGAGCCACTGTACTCGGCCAACTAATTGCTTTTTTTAAGAGAGTGGAAGACAGCAGGTTATCTGGTCCTGACGACAATACATAGAATACAAAAAAAAAAAAAAAAAAAAAAAAAGGAATAAAATAAAGACAAAAATACAAAATTGAACTTGTAAGGGAAAATGTATGTTAAACTAAAAGAAATTTTGCAAAGATGCCAGTCTTTAAAATTTATATATATATTAGAAAGGGTATCCACTTAAAATGAAAATATTTATTAGAGGAGTAAGTCATAAAATTATTTTTAAGAAAAATCCACGTGCCCACTTTTAAACAATAACAACAACAGAAAAGCTGTTTCAGTAGCAAAAATATTTGGTAGGTTAATCATAAAAGATAAACAATTGTTTCAGATCATTTTCCCCAAAGAAAAAGGAAGAAAAGATAAATAAGTAATATAATGAGGAAAATCTCTTGGGTTCCTTAGGATTACACAATCATAAATATTAGTTAATAATTTTTAAAGAGAGCAGTATGTAAGAGAATCAAGAAGAAATAAAATAAGAAAAGTAAAATATAGAACATTTGGATTCACAAAATGATAATACGAGCTTTAACCACAACAAAACACAACTTCATGAAACATTATTTCCATTGTGAATGATGAATGGTGCAATGATTATGTCTAAGGAAAGCATTATTGTCTGATTCATACTGCAAGTAAAACAAACGCTAATTTACTATGCATCATTGCTATTGTTGTCAGTGGGCCAGTTCAAGTTCTTCATTTAACTGCACAGAATAATTTGAGAGCAAATTTAAAGTAAGAGTAGGCAAAGAAGCCTATTGTAAACTGAAAGCATACTCTGAGAGTATGCTGGCTGCCAAAGGGAGACAGCAGCTATTGCCTTAAGAGGAATTGCTTGTATGGGACTTGTACATACATACCTACATATTTATTTATTCATCTATTTATGCTTATTTGTATTTGTTCTTTTAACTTTTATTTTAGGCTCAGGGGTGCATTGGCAGGTTATATAGGTGAACACATGTCATGGGGGTTTGGTGTATAGATTATTTTATCACCGAGATACTAAGCCTAGTACCTGATAGATATTATTTTCTGATGCTCTCCCTCCTCCCACCCTCCACCCTCAAGTAGGCTCTGGTGTCAGTTGTTAGCCTCTTGGTTTCTATGTGTTCTCATCATTTAGCTCCTATATATGAGAGAACATGCAGTATTTGGTTTTCCATTTCTGCATTAGTTTGCTAAGAATAATGGTCTCCAGTTCCACCCATGTTACTGAAAAGAAAATTATATCATTCTTTGTATGGCTGCATAGTATTCCTTGGCCTATAGGTAATACATTTTTCTGTCCGGTCTACCGTTGATGTGCATTTAGGCTGATTAAATGTCATTGATATTGGGAATAGTGCTTCAATGAACACACACGTGCATATGTCTTTATGTTAGAACAATTTATTATATTCCTTTGGGTATATAGCCAGTAATGGGTTTGACGGGTAAAATGATAGGTCTGTTTTTAGGTCTTTGAGGAATCACCATACTCTTTTCCACAATAATTAAACTAATCTACACTCCCAACAGCAGGGTAAAAGTGATCCCTTTTCTCTGCAACCTTGCCAGCATCTGTTATATTTTGTCTTTTTAATGATTAGCCATTCTGACTGGGTTAGATGGTATCTCATTGTGGTTTTGATTTGTATTTCTCTAATGATCAGTGATACTGAGCTTTTGTTCATATGCTCCTTGACCACATGTATGTCTTCTTTTGAAAAGTGTCTATTTATGTCCTTTGCCCACTTTTTAATGTTTTTTTGTTTTGTTTTTTGTGTTTTTTTTGCTTGTAAATTTAAGTTCCTTCTAGATACTGGATATTAGACCTTTGTCAGATGAGAGTTTGCAAAATTTTCTCCCATTCGGTAGGTTGTCTGTTAACTCTGTTGATAGTTTCCTTTGCTGTGCAGAAGCTCATTCGTTTAATTAGATCATATGTATCGATTTTGCTTTTGTTATAATGGCTTTTGGTGTCTTTGTAATGAAATCTTTGCCACTTTCTATTTCCAGAATGGTATTTCCTTGGTTATGTTACGTGGATTTTATAGTTTTAGCTGTTACATTTAACTATTTTATCCATCTTGAGTCGATTTTTGTGTATAGTGTAAGTAAGGGATCCAGTTTCAATCTTCTGCATATGGCTACCCAGTTATCTCAGCACTATTTATTGAAGAGAATCCTTTCTCCATTGCATGTTTTTGTCACCTTTGTCAAAGATGAGATCATTGTAGGTGTGTGGCATCATTGCTGGGCTGTCTGTTCTGTTCCGTTGTTCTACGTGTCTGGTTTTTTGTTTGTTTGTTTTTATTTTTTTTACCAGTACCATCCTGTTTTGGTTACTTTAACCCGTAGTATAGCTTGAATTTGGGTAACATAATGCCTTCACCTTTGTTCTTTCTGCTAAAGATTGATTTGGCTATGCAGGCTTCTTTTTTGTTCCATATGAATTTTAAAATAGTGTTTTCTAATTTTGTGAAGAATGTCATTGGTAGTTTCATAAGAATAACTTTGAATCTGTAAGTTGGTTTTGGCAGTATGACCATTTTAAAGATATGAATTATTCCTATCCATGAGCATAATTTTTAAAAAATTGTTTGTGTTATCTCTGATTTCTTTGAGCAGTGGTTTGTAATTTTTATTGTAGAGATCTTTCACCTCCTTGGTTAGCTGTATTACTAGATATTTTATCTAATTTGTGGCAATTGTGAATGGGATTGCATGCCTGATTTGGCTCTCGGCTTGGATATTGTTGGAGTACAGGAATGCTACTGATTTCTATATGTTTATTTTGTATCTTTAAATGTTGCTGGAGTTGTTTATCATCTCTAAGAGCTTTCGTGCGGAGACTATGTTTTAAGACATAGAATCATGTCATCCGCAAAAAGGGATAGTTTGACTTGCTCTCATCCTATTTGGATGTCTTTTATTTATGTATGTATTTATGTATGTATGTATGTATGTATTTATTTATTTTTTGCCTGATTGCCTGGTTAGGACTTTCATACTATGTGGAATAGAAATGGTGAAAGAGGGTATCCTTGTCTTGTGCTGGTTATAAATCAGAATGTTTTCAGCTTTTGCTCATTCAGTATGATGTTGGCTGTGGGTTTGTCAGATAGCTCTTATTATTTTAAAGTATGTTCCTTTAATGCATAGTTTGTTGATAGTTTTTCTTACATAAAGCGATTTTGAATTTTATTGAAAGCCATTTCTGTGTCTGCTGAGAAAATCATATGTATTTTTCTTTAGCACTGTTTTTGTGATGAATTAAATTTAGTGATTTTTGTATGTCGAACCAATATTGCATCTCAGGGATAAAGATTATTGGATCATGGTGGATTAGCTTTTTGATGTGCTGCTGGATTTGATTTTCTAATATTTTGTTGAGAATTTTTTCATCTATGTTTATCAAGAATATTGGCCTTAACTTTTCATTTTTGTGTGTGTCTCTGTCTGGTATTAATATTGAGGTGATGCTGGCCTCATAGAATGAGTTAGGGAGGGGTCCCTCCTCATTTTTTTAAAGAATAGTTTCAGTAGGAATGGTACCAGCTTTTCTTTGTATACCTGATGTAACTTGACTCTGAATCTATCTGGTTCTAGGCCTTTTTTGGTTGGTAGTACATTTATTACTATTTTAATTTCAGAGCTTTATATTGGCCTATTCAGGGATTCAGTGTTTTTCTGTTTCAGATTTTGAAGGGTGTATGTGTCCAGGAATTTCCCCATTTCTTCTAGATTTTCTAGTTTTTGTGCATAGAGATATTCATGGTAGTCTCTGATGGTTATTGGTATTTCTGTGGGGTCAGTGGTAATGGCTTAATTCTTTCAAATTGTGTTTATTTTTATCTTCCCTCTTTTCTTCTTTATTAGTCTAACTAGTGGTCAGTCTTATAATTTATTTTCTAAAAACCAACTCTTGGTTTTGTTGATTGTGTATGGATTTTTAAGCCTCAGTCTCCTTCAGTTCAGCCTTATTTTGGTTATTTCTTGTCTTTTTGTAGTTCTGGGGTTGATTTGCTTTCGCTTCTTTACTTCTTCCAGTTGTGACGTTAGGTTGTTAGTCTGAGATCGTTCCAACTTTCTGATGTGGGTGTTTCTTGCTATATATTTCCCTTTAACACTGACATAGCTGTTTCCCAGAGATTCAACTAATTTGTCTCTTTGTTCTCATTAGTTTCAAAAAAGTTGATTTCTGCCTCAATTTCATTATTTACCCAAAAGTCAATCAAGAGGAGGCTGATTAATTCCCATGTAATTGTGTGGTTTTGAGCAATTTTCTTTGTATTGAATTCTATTTTTATTGTGCTGTGGTCTGAGAGTGTGATTGGTATGATTTCATTTTCTTTGAATTTTATGAGGATAATTTTATGTCTGATTATGTGGTCAGTTTTGGTGTGTGTGCTATGTGGTGATGAGAATACTGTACAATTTGTTGTTTTAGGATGAAGAGTTCTGCAGATGTCTATTAGATCCATGTGGTCAAGTATTGAGTTCAGGTCCTGAGTACCTTTGTTAATTTTCTGCTTGGCTCTGTCTAATACTTTCAATGGAGTGTTGAAGCCTCCAACTATTATTGTATGGATATCTAATAAGGAGTTTATTTCTCCTTCACCTACTAAGTTTATTTGGCCGAATATGAAATTCTTTGTTTAAGATTTTTCTTTAAGAATGTTGAGTACAGGTCTCTTGTCTTTTCTGGCTTATAGAATTTCTGCTGAAAGATCTACTGTTAGCCTGATGGGGTTCTCTTTGTAGGTGACCTGCTGTTTGTAACTGCCTCTAATATTTTTTCTTTCATTTTGTCCTTGGAATGCCTGATGATTAGATGTCTTGGTGATGGTCTTCTTTTGTAGTATCTTGTAGGGGCTCTCTGCATTTCCTGAATTTGAATGTTGGCCTCCCTAGTGAGTTTGTGAATGTTTTTATGGACAATAACCTGAAATATGTTTTCTAAGTTGCTTGCTTTCCCCCCATCTCTTCCAAGTACATACTCCAATAAGTCATAGATTTTTATCTCATTATATAATCCCATATTTATCAGAGGTTTTGTTTGTTCCTTTTCATTATTTTTTTCATTTTTATTTCTGTCTGTCTTATTTCAGAGAGCTTGTCTTCAAGCTCTGAGTTTATTTCTGCAGCTTCGTCTAGTCTGCTGTTCATACTTGCAATTGCATTATGAAATTCTTATAGTGTGTTCTTAGCTCTATCAGACTACTTTGGTTCTTTTTTAATACTAACTGTTTTATCTATAAGATCCTCCATCATTTTTTGTGATCCTTTTCTTCCTTGGATTGAATTTTCATGTTCTCCTGAATCTCAATGACCTTCATTTCTATCCATATTCTGAACTCTACTTCTGATATTTCAGCCATCTCAGCTCAGTTGAGAACCCTTGCTGGGGAACTATTGTAATCATTTTGAGGAAAGGAAACACTTTGGCATTTTGAGTTGCCAGATATTGTGTTGGTATTTTTCTCACCTGCACTTGTGGGTGTTTCTTTAACTGCAGTGTAAATTGAGTAGTCAGTAGACTCCTTTTCTTGGGGTTTTCAGATGGTTGAGACTTTGAACATGGCCTTTATCAGTAACTGAATTCTTGTCTTTGGTTTCAAAGGAAGGTATGCTTAGAAAGTATTTTTGGTGTTTTAAGTTTTGGTGTGTGATCCAGTAGGTGGTGCTTAGGCATAATGGTTAGTTAGTAAGTGGTGGTTCTGTTATGTGGCTCCTGTTTTTCTTTTTTCTTTTCTTTTTTTCTTCTGTTGGTTGCAGCTACATTCTCTCTTAATGCTCTGAAAATGTCATCTCCTCTCTGATTTGAGTGCTGGTTACAGATCACAGCTTAGCAGTTTTGGGCTGCACACCCAAGCCATGGAATAATCTCAGACATCATTTTTCCTCCCCAGCTTGGGAGGCAGCAGGGAAAAGAAGCTTAGCAGTAGTTGTGGTCAATGCTACTCCACTTGTTCCTGGGGCTCCGACCCAGAGAAATGTAAAGCTTCAGTCAATCAGTGTGATTGGCTCAGAATGGGGTGGCTGCACTATGGGCCCAAACTGGGGGTCCCCTCCTGGTAATAAGCAGTGGAGTGTGTATGATATGTGGGAGACAGCCTGGCCTCTCCTTAGGGCAACTACAGCTTGCTTGAGATATGGATGAGGCACTCAAACTCTTTGCTCTTTCCTTAGTCCGAGGGCAGCATGATCAGTTTCACTGGAGAGGCAATGGCAAAGGGGATTTTCATCTTCCCTGGGAGCTCCACCTGTGAGAAAGGCAGAGCCATTGCTACTGGGAGTATTCAGCCAGTGAGTGGGGGTAGCTTTACTGCTGGTCTGAGCCTGAGCTAGGGGCTCTGATTGTCAAGAGGAAGTGTGTCTAGGGCTCACAGGGAAGAGAGACAGGGTTGTTCTCCATATTTTGGCTGAGATGTGCTGTAAGCTCAGGTGAAGGCCTCAAGCTCTTTGTTTCTTCTCCAGACTGAGGTCAGATGGGACAGAACCACTACTGTGGCAGTGGCAGAGGGGCTGTCAGTTGGTTCTGGGAGCTCCTACCCAAAGAAACTTAGAGCCACTACCAGGGAGTATGCTCAGCAATGATTGGGGTGGCTGTTCTGCAGTCCTGAGCCACGGGACCTACCTGGTGAAGAGGGGGCACAGGGGCTCCCAGGGAAGAGAGACTGGACTCCTCTATGTATGCTGGCTGCACTGTACTGGAGGTGCCAGTGTAATGACTAGTCTCTCTGTTCTTTTCCCAGCTTGAAGGCAGTTAAGGCTGTACTACTGCAGCTGCAATGGTGGAGGAGTTGTGGATGGAATCTGGGATTTCCTCCTTGGAGAAGGCAAGGACAGGGGTTAGGCTGGAGTCCCAGATCAGGAAGTCCTGCCCAGTGAGGACAAGTATGGACAGGGACCTGCATGGGAAACAGTCAGGTCACTTTTCTGTGGGGCAGCTGCACCGCACTGGGGGTCTGTGCCAAGTTCTAGTCGCCATGGACTCTCCAGAGGCCGAAGGCGACAATGGCAAAGTATGTAAATAAGTAAAGATGGCAACCCACTCCTCCCTCTGGGATCTCCGTCTCAGGGAGGTCCAGAGCTGCTGATGGCGCAAGAACTCCAGTAAGGAATGGCTGGATTCTCAGATCTGGAGGTCCTGGCCAGTGAGGAGAACTGGGATAAAGGCCTGCATTAAAAACAGTCTGGATGCTTTTTTGTAAGGCAGCTTCACTGTGCTAGGGGTCCCAGAAAGACCCTAGTTACCTCAGAATCTCCAGAGCATGAAGGTAACAGACAGCAAAGCGTGAGAGCTAACAAAGATGACAGCCCACCCCTCCCTCCAAGAACTTTGTCCCAGGGAAGTGTGGAGCTGTTACTGGCCTCAGAGTTCCAGTAGGAGGTGGCTTGGGTCCCAAATTAGTGGTCTTTATTCTCTGAAGTAGAGTGGAAGCGCAGCCTTCAGACTGGTGCTTCTCAGCCCTTCAGGTTCAGCCCTTTTCCCCAGGGTAGGTAAGGGAGCCTAACCTGCCACTTTGCTGGAGCTGCAGCTGCTAATGCTGTGATATCCAGGATCCAAGGCTCCCAGGATTACTGTGTGTGCTTGAGTGGTGGCTCTGTCCAGACTCCACATAGCTCTGCACAGCAAACTGAAGGCCCAGGTTGAGTGGGCTCCTGAGAGAATCTCCCGACCCAACAGTGGCAAAGATACATAAAAGAAGTGTGGGTCCGTGAGATTTCTCAATCCCTTGCCATTTCCACATGGAAGGGACTCTGTTTGGCTCAGTGCCACTTCTTTGTTGGCAGTTGTTCAGTCTTGCGTCTCTCCATTCTCTCTGGGTCAAGTTGTTTACTTACTGAATCCCATTGTGTTCACTGGAATGTTTTAGTGGAAGGTATGGTATTTACTCACTACTGTTTCTTCTCTCTATGAGGACGGCACACATTAGCTGCTTCTAGTCAACCATCTTGACCCTCTCCCTACGTATTTATAAAATACGGGTGAGGTAAGCTATACAAAGGCCGATCTGCAGTTGGCACATGCACTTCGCATCTATAAACCCTCAAATGCATTACATGTGTTATTAGCATATAAAACCTGCACCTAAAGATGTGTTTTACTGTTAAAATGAGAAAAAAAAAAAAAAAGTCTCTATAAGCTAAACCTTGAGCCCAGCTGAGCAAGTAGGACAAAGAAAGAAAAAGAAAATTCTTAGCTCCAAGGCAGGAATTTGTAGCTATTAATTTATTGGGTTTCTTGTGCAGATTGGCTGGATATTGGAGAAGATACATCAGGAATAAGGAGTTTTTGTTCTTTTTCCTGGACCTATATCAGGTATCAGAATCTTGTAAGTATCTTGCACTCTGCTGGTATCCTGTGGGACTGCTTATCTTGCAAAAGAGTTAGGTGCTGACACAGAAGGGTGCAAGGGATGGAGCCTGAAGGGTTTCAAATAAGGAATCAAGTCAGTATTGCCATCTAACCTAACTTATTATGCCCCATTATGAAATTCAAGATGTATCAATATTAAAATAAATTTTCATTGTTTATATTTCTTGTGTATAATGAAAAAAATATACATATTCCCCCAAATAAATGTGAGTTGTGAGCTTTATGACTACGTATATAAACAACACTCAAAACAATATTGTTGTCAATATTAGCTAGTGTATACTGAAAAGTATCTGAGTCAGAAACTAACACATGTTTACAGAATATCCTACCAAAGAGCTACAGAATATAAATTCTTCTCATCAGCACATAGAACATTCTTTAAGATATGTCATATGATAGTTCACAAAACAAGTCTCAAAAATTTTTAAAAAATAAAAATTATATCAAGTATCTTCTCAGACTACAGTAAAATAGAATAAAAAATCAACTCCAAAAGAAACTACAAATCCATAGAAATTAAATAATCTCCTCCTAAATAATTTTTAGGTTAACAATAATGTCAAGATGAGATTTTAAAAATGTAAATGTCGAAATGAATGATAATAGTGACAAAAGTTATCAAAACCCCTACAAAACAGTGAAAGCACTGCTAAGAGGAATGTTTGCAGTGCTAAATGCCTACATCAAAAAGTCTGAAAGGACACAAACTGACTACCTAATTTCACACTTCAAGAAACTAGAGAAACAAGAACAATACAAATCCAAAACTAACACATCAAAAGAAATAAAGATTAAAGCAGAACTAAATGAAATTAAAACAAAAAATCCCAAAAGATCAATAGAACAAAAAACTGTTTCTTTGAAAAGAAACAAAACTGATAAGCCATTGGCTAGATTAACCAATATATAAGAGAATTTCAAATGAACTATAATGAAATGAAACTGAAGACTTTACAACCAACACACAATATAGAACACAATATAGAAATACACACAACCAACACAATATAAAAATACGAAAGACCATTCAAGACTACTGTGAACATTTCTATGTACACAAACTAGAAAATCTAGAGGAAATAGATAAAGTCCTGGAAACATACTACCCTCCTAAAATAAAGGAAGAAAAAAATAGCAACCCTGTACAAACCAATAACAAGCAGCAAGATTTAATCAGTAATTTTTTTAAAATGCCAAGAAAAAAATAAGCCCATGGCCAGATAAATCTAGAGCTAAATTTTATCAGACACTCAAAGAAGAATTAGTACCAAGTCTACTGAAACTATTCCAAAGGATTGAGAAAGAGACAATGATCTCTACGTCATGCTATGAACCCAGTATCACCCTCATAGCAAAACCAGGAATAAGCATAACAAGAAAAGGAAACCACAGACAATTTTTCTTCATGAACGTAAATGCAAAAATTCTCAAAGAAATACTAGTTAACCTAATCCAACAGCACACCAAAAAGATAATATGCCATGATCAATTATGTTTCATCTCAGGGATACAAGGATGTTTTAACATACACAAGTCAATAAATGTGATACTTCACATAAACAGAACTAAAAGAAATTATACAATTATCTAAATATAGGCAGAAAAAGCACTTGATAAAATCTTATATCACTTTATGATAAAAACACTCAACAAACTAAGCATCGAATGAACTTATCTCAAAATAATAAAAGCCGTATATGACAAACCCACAGCCAACATCACACTGAATATAATGATTTACCCTAAGAACTGGAATAAGAAAAGGATATCCACTTAGACCACTTCCATTCAATGGAGTACTGGAAGTTCTAGTCAGAGCAATCCAGCAGGATAAAAAACATAGGGTATCCAAATTGGAAAGGAGAAAGTCAAACTATTACCATTTGCTAATGATATAATTTTATACCTATAAAACCCTAAAGATTCCTCCAAAAGATTCCTAGATTTGATAAACAAATATAGTGAAGTCCCAGGATACAAAATCAATGTACACAAATCAGTGGCACTGCTATACACCAACAATGACCAAGCTGAGAATCAAATCAAGAAGTCTGTTTCACGATTGCTGAAACAATATAAAAATATCTAGGAATATAAGTAAACCAAGAAAGTGAAGAATCTGTAGAAGGAGAAATACAAAACATTGCTGGAAGGAAACAGAGATGGCAGGCTGGGGACAGTGACTCACGCCTGTAATCCCAGAACTTTGGGAGGATGAGGCAGGCAGATCACGAGGTCAGGAGATCAAGACCATCTTGGCTAACACAGTGAAAACCCATCTCTACTAAAAATACCAAAAAATTAGCTGAGCATGGTGGCACACACTTGTAGTTCCATCGACTCAGGAGGCTAAGGCAGGAGAATCGCTTGAACCCAGGAGACGAAGGTTTCAGTGAGCCAAGATCACACTACCGCACACCAACTTGGGCAACAGAATGAGAATCTATCTCAAAACACACACACACACACACACACACACACACACACAGAGATGACACAAACAAATGTAGATGCATCTGATGCTCATAGATAGAAATTCAATCAACATTGTGAAAATCACCATACTGTCCAAAGCAATCTGCAGATTAAATGCAATTTCCATCAAGATACCAACATTATTTTTTACAGAATAGACAAAACAATCTTAAAATTTATATAGAATTGAAAAAGAGCCTTAATATGCAAAAGAATGCTAAAGAAAGAGAAGAAATTTGGAAATATTACACTACCAGACTACAAGTTATACTACAAGGCTGTATTTACCAAAACAGCATGATACTTGTATAAAAGTGGGCACACAGACCAGTGGAACAGAAGAAAATACTCAGGAATAAGGTCAGATACTCATAAACAACTGATATTTGATAAAACGTACAATAACATAAAATGGAGAAAGGGCATTCTATTTAATAAATTGTGCTTAGAAAACTGGCTAGCCAGGCCGGGTGCAGTGGCTCACACCTGTGATCCAAGCACTTTAGGAGGCTGAGGCACCTGAGATCAGGAGTTTGAGACTAGCCTGGCCAACATGGTGAAACCCCGTCTCTACCAAAAATATAAAAAATTGCCGGATGTGGTGGTGAGAGACAGGACTAGCTGGATATCCTAGGCCAACTAAGAATCCCTAAGCCTAGCTGGGAAGGTGACCGCATCCACCTTTAAATACGGGGCTTGCAACTTAGCCCACACTCGACCAATCAGAGAGCTCACTAAAATTCTAATTAGGCAAAAACAGGAGGTAAAGAAATAGCCAATCATCTATTTCCTGAGAGCATAGTGGGAGGGACAAGGATCAGGATATAAACCCAGGCATTTGAGCCAGCAATGGCAACCCCCTTTGGGTCCCCTCCCTTTATATGGGAGATCTGTTTTCACTCTATTAAATCTTGCAGCTGCACTCTTCTGGTCCGTCAGTGTTTTCTTAGGGTTTCAGCTGACCTTTCACTCTCCATCCACCACTGCTGTTTGCCGCTGTCACAGACCCGCTGCTGACTTCCATCCCTCCGCATCCAGCAGGGTGTCCACTGTGCTCCTGATCCAGCGAGGCATCCATTGCCACTCCCGGACTAAAGGCTTGCCATTGTTCCTGCATGGCTAAGTGCCTGGGTTGGTCCTAATCAAGCTGAACACTAGTCACTGGGTTCCACGGTTCTCTTCCATGATCCACGGCTTCTAGTAGAGCTGTAACACTCACCGCATGGCCCAAGATTCCATTCCTTGGAATCTGTGAGGCCAAGAACCCCAGGTCAGAGAACATGAGGCTTGTCACCATCTTGGAAGTGGCCTGCTGCCATTTTGGAAGTGGCCCACCACGCCACCATCTTGGGAGCTCTGGTAGCAAGGACCCCAGTAACAGTGGCATGTGCCTGTAATCCCAGCTACTTAGCAGGCTGAGGCAGGATGATTGCTTGATCCGTGGAGGCAGAGATTACAGTGAGCCAAGATCATGCCAGAACATTCCAGCCTGGGCAATAGAGCAAGACTCCATCTCAGAAACAAACAAACAAACAAGCAAAAAAGCAAAACAAGACAAAAGAAAACTGGCTAGCCACATGTAGAAGAATGAAACTGGATACCTATCTTTCACCTTATACAAAAATCAACTCAAGATGAATCAAAGATGTAAATCTAAGACCTGAAACCATAACAATTCTAGAATATATCCTTGGAAAATCTCTTCTGGATATTGGCTTAGGCAGAGAATTCATGGCCAATATCCTGTATTAGTCTCTTCTCCCATTATGATAAAGAAATACCTGAGACCAGAAAATTTATAAAGAAAAGAGGCTTCATTGGCTCTTGGTTCTGCATGCTGTACAGGAAGCATGGTGACATCAGCTTCTGGGAAGACCTCAGGGAACTTACGCTCATGGAAAAAACTGAAATGGGAGCCAGCACATCACAAGGCTGGAGTAGGAGAAAGAAAACGAAGAGGTGCTACACACTTTTCAACAAGCAGTTTTTGTAATAACTCACTCCTTATCACAAGAACAGCACTGAGGAAATGGTGCTAACCAATTTATGAGAACTTCGCCCCCATGATCCAGTCGCCTCCCAGCAGGCCCCACCTTCAAAACTGGGGATTATAATTAGACATGAGATTTGGGGAAACACAGATCCAAACCTTATTATTCTGACCATGGCCTCACCAAGTCTCATATCTTTCTCACATTTCAAAATACAATTATTTCTCCTCAACAGTTCCCCAAAATCTTAACTCATTCCAGCGTTAACTCAAAAGTCCAAAGTTCAAAGTTGTCAGGCCTCTGAGCCCAAGCTAAGCCATCATATCCCTTGTGACCTGCACGTATACATCCAGAGGGCCTGAAGTAACTGAAGAATCACAAAAGAAGTGAAAATGGCTTATTCCTGCATTAACTGATGACATTATCTTGTGAAATTCGTTCTCCTGGCTTATCCTGACTCAAAAGCTCCCCAACTGAGCACCTTGCGTCCCCTGCCCCTGCCAGCCAGAGAACAACTTGCTTTGACTGTAATTTTCCACTACTACCCAAATCCTATAAAATGGCCCCACCCCCATCTCCCTTTGCTGACTCTCTTTTGGGACTCAGCCCACCTGCACCCAGGTGAAATAAACAGCCTTGTTGCTCACACAAAGCCTGTTTGGTGGTCTCTTCACATGGACGCGAGTGAAAAACGTCTCATCTGAGACAAGACAAGTGTCTTCCACCCATGAGCCTCTAAAATCAAAAGCACGCTATTTACTTCCAAGATACAATGGTGATACAAGCATATGATAGATACTTCCATTTTAAAGTGGAGGAGTTGGCCAAAGAAAGGAGCTGCAGGACCCATGCAAGTCCAAAACCCAGCAGGGCAGTCGTTAATCCTTAAAGCTCCAAAATAATCTCCTTTGACTCCGTGTCTCACATACAGGTCATACTTGTGCAAAAGGTGTGCTCCCCAGGCCTTGGACAGCCCCACACTTGTGAATTTCCAGTTTCAGCCCCCACAGCTGCTTCTTATAGGCTCTGCAGCTTTTCCAGAAGCACAGTGCAAGCTGTCAGCCTATCAACCATTCTGGGATCTGGAGGATGCTGGTCCTCTTTTTACATCTCTGCTAGGCAATGCCTCAGCGGGTTCTCTATGTGGGGGATACAACCCCATATTTCCCCTTCATGCTTCTTCATTAGAAGTTGCCCATAAAGGTTCTGCCACTGCAGCAGGTTTCTGCCTAGACATTCACGTTTTTCCATACATCTTCTGAAATCTAGGTGAAGGCTCCAAATTCTCAACTCTTGCACTCTGTGCACCCACAGGCTTCAACAACACATGAAAGCTGCCAAGGCTTATGGCTTGCGCCCTCTGAAGCAGCACCCTGAGTTTTACCTGAACCCGTTTGAGCTGTGGCTGGATGGCTGGAGCTGAAGTAACTAGCATGCAGGGAGCAGTGTCTTGAGGCTGCATAGGGCAATGGGGCCCTGGGTCCAGCCCAGTAAACCATTGTTCCCTCCCAAGTCTCAAGGCATGTTATTAAGGGGGCTGCAGTGAAGGAATCTGAAATGCTTTGTAGGTCTTTTCCCCATTGTCTTGGATATAACCACTTGCCTTCCTTTTATTTATGCTGATTTGTACAGCCTGCTTGAATTTCTCCCCTGAAAATTAGCTTTTATTTTCTATTACATGGGTAAGCTACAAATTTTCCAAACGTTTACCTCTGCTTCCCTTTTAAATATAAGTTCCAGTCTCAGGTCATTTGTTTGTTCACATGTATAAACTTAGGTGCTTAGAAGCAGCCAGGTCACAGTTTGGACACTCTGCTGCTCAGAAATTTCTTCCACCCAATACCCTAAATCAACTCTCTCAACTCTCTCAAGTTCAAAGTTTCTCAAAATCCTAGGGCAGGGGCAAAATTCCTTCAACTTCTTTTTTAAGGCATAACAAAAGTGACTTTAGCTCCAGTTCTCAACAAGTTCCTCATCTTCATCTAAGACCTCCTTAGCCTGGCTTTCACTGTCCATATTACTATCCGCATTTTGATCCCAGTTTAAGCAGTCTCTAGGAAGTTCCAAATTTTCCCTCATTCTCCTTTCTTCTTCTGAACCCTCCAGACTCTTTTAACCTCTGACCATTACATAGTTCCAACATTGCTTCCGCATTTTCATGTATCTTGATAGCAGTGCCCCACTCCTTGGCACCAATTTTCTTTATTAATTCAATCTTGCATTGCCATAAAGAAATACCTGAGACTGGTTAATTTATAAAGAAAAGATGTTTAATTGACTCAAGGCTCTGCAAACTGCGTAAAAAGCATGGCAGCATAATCTTCTGGGAAAGCCTCAGGGAACTTACAATCATGGTGACAAGTGAAGGGAGAGCCAGCACTTCTCATGGCTGAAGCAGGAGAAAGAGAAAGAGGGAGGAGGGACCACATGATTTTAAATGACCACGTTGTCCAATAACTCACTCACTCACTCACTCACTCACTCACTCACTCACTCACTATCACAAGAGTAGCATTGAGGAGATGATGTTAATCCATTCATGAGGACTTTGCCCCAAAGATTCAATCACCTCTTACCATGCCCTACCTCCAACACTGGAGATTACAATTTGACGTGAGATTTGGTGAGAACACAGACGCAAATCATATCAGCCCCTGAAAGCAAATGCAACAAAAACAAAAATAAATAAATGGGACCAAATTTAATTAAAAAGCTTCTGCAAAACAGAAGACATTATCATCAGAAAAAAAGACAACACACAGTACGGGAGAAAGTATTTGCAAACTATATGGTAAACAAAGAACTAGTATCCAGAAGCTAAAAGAAACTTTAACAAATTCGCAAGAAAAAAACAAATAATCCCATTAAAAAGTTGGCAATTGACATTGTGAACTCAAAATATCTGAGACAGGTCTCAATTTGTAAAGTTTATTTTGCCAAAGTTAAGGACATGTACCCATGACACAGCCTCAGGTTGTCCCAGTGACGTGTGCCCAAGGTGGTCAGAGCACAACTTGGTTTTATATATTTTTAGGGAGACATAAGACATTAATCAACATGTGTAAGTTGTACGTTGGTTCAGCCCAGGAAGGTGGAATAACTCAAAGCAGGGATGGGGTTTTCAGGTCATAAGTAGGTAAAGGACAAACGGTTGCATTTCTTTGATTTTCTGATTAGCCTTTCCAAAGAAGGCAATCAGATATGCATTTATCTCATTGAGCAGAGGGATGACTTTGTATAGAATGGGAGTCAGATTTGCCCTAAGCAGTTTCCAGTTTGATTTTTCCCTTCAGTGTAGTTATTTTGAGGCCCAAGATTCATTTTCCTTTTACATTTCTCCCCTTTTCTTTATAAAATCTTTCAGAGAAAGCATTTTTTTTTTTTTTTGTCTCTGGCCTCAGGTTTCCTTTTATTTCTCATGGCTAGGGTGGTTTATTTCTAGATGCGTAGGTCCCATGTTATTAGCCAAACTCATTTTTAGCAGGTTGTGAAGTCCAATGTTCTAGGAAGAGATAATAGAAGGAGAAAGAGACCAAAAAAAAAAAAAAATGAACAAAAAATAGAAATCCTGGAAAGTTGATATAGGCCATATTGCTCTGCCATACATTAGTAGGTAGGTATAAAAGTGGCTTATACATGTAAATAGGTTGCTGTTATTTTCTTCTGAAGTATAAGTTGCATAGCTTCTATTTGCAGGGATTTAAGAAAGCACAGACTAGTATTCAGTGATTTCAAATTAGAAAAAATTGGAGGAAAAGAAAACAAAGAAAGAAAAAATATAAAAATGTTATTTTGGAGACTTGTAGCCAGGAAAAATTAGAATTTAGTCCAAACTGCAGAAAATAATAAAAATGTAAAAACATTAGGCAAGACTAGAATCTAACAAGTTTGCTGTAGTTTTTGAAACATAATTTTTCTCTCCTCAGTTTCCCATTTTTCAATTCTATTTCACTTGCTTTTTTATACTTGGCCTGATTATAGAAAAGTGCAGGAAGAACAATTATTTTTTAAATAGGCTTTTTAACAATTGGCTTTGATGAAACTTTGTTCCATAGAAGAAATCTCAGATAAAACTTTTTTAAAGTCGAGCCAAGCCATGACTTTGTAACATCAAATACCTATAAGTCGGGTAAATTCCTCTGCTCTTGAGATTCCACGATAATTTCGAGCTCCCAGGCCTGTCAGAAAGTGACATTCTTTACTGACTACAGGTAAGGAGCCCTGTACAGGGACTGTGTAGACAAGATATAAGGCCAGATTTCTCAAGGGGCTTTTTATTGGCTCTATAAGTCAAGTTTGATTCCTTAAAAGAAAGCACACTATTCCAGTCAATACCTTGGTAAAATAACCAGTTTCTCCAACTGTGTTCTGTTACAAAGAAATACAAATGGCCTAGACATTTAATGCATATCTGTTATTTATCTTACTATAACTTTAGATTTTAAATTATATGACAAGATTATCTAAAAGCATTTATTCTATTACATTTACCTAATTATTTTTTAAAAATAGTTCACCCAGATTACTTATGAAAACTGTGATAATTATTTAAAGTTATTTCCTTGTTGTCTAGGTTTTCCTCAGTAAGAAATTTAAGTTTAGGTAATTTTTTATTTGCCAATAACTCCGGATTTAGTTCTTTTCATTAACCAAACAATATTAACTACCTTATTTATTAAATTTCACATAAACAAGAATACTTTTCTTTTGAGCTGCATTTATAGCTTTATAAACTTCATGACAAATTTTGATATATAGCAGAGATAAATAATGTGCGTTGACAATTCTGAAGCCATTTCTAATTCTATTTCATTAAACATTCTAAAAACCAGCTTATTTAATAAAGATTTACTTAAGTCATGTGAACTTCAAAAAACATTAGGCTCAAAGCCTCTATTTTTCTCATAAAGTATTTGATTTAAGTTTTTGTAAGCAAATTAATTAGAACTTCTTTATACGTTTTTAGTATGAAACATCGCATACATGACACATAAATGCATAGACGTATTAGACATGTAGATAGAAGTAGATCTTATAGATTTATAAGACATCTATTTTTTCTCCTAGTTTAGATTTCCAATTTCTTGATAACCTATTTTATTACCCTAGGCATTTGTCAGCTAGATAGCCCTAAATGTGCATATTAAAGGAACTCTTTGGTGAAAAATCAGATAGCAAAATTTACATCTCAAAGTACAGAGAGAGTCTTGTGGTGCTAGAGAAAGATTAAAGATAGATGCCAAACCAAACATGAAATTATAGAAATATAGGATTGTATAAGGAGACCCATTTGTTTTTAGATAGGGACTATCTATCTTTTAATTGGATCCCTAAGCTCTAGGCAGAGCCCACATCAAATCCTGGGGCTCCAAAAAGGGAGAATTATTATGAGTCTAGACCACATGTTGCTTTTACAGTGCACTTAAAAAATTATTTTAAACAAAACCATTTTAAGTGTCTAAACTATGTTCTTCTTTAAAAACTCAAGAATAGCTTCTGTTGTAATGTAGCAGGACGAGCGGCAGACAAAACTCCTCAGACACCGAGTTAAAGAAGGAAGGGGTTTATTCGGCAAGCGGCGTCGGCAAGACTCCTGTCTCAAGAGCCGAGCTCCCCAAGTGAGCAATTCCTGTCCCTTTAAGGGCTCACAACTCTAAGGCGGTGCATGTGAGAGGGTCATGATTGATTGAACAAGCAGGGGGTAGGTACGTGACTAGGGGCTGCATGCACCAGTAATTAGATCGGAACAAAACAAGATAGGGATTTTCACAGTGCATTTCTATACAATGTCTGTAATCTATAGATAACATAACCGATTAGGTCCGCGGTAGATCTGTAACTACCAGACCCAGGGTGTGGCGCCGGGCTGTCTGCCTGTGGATTTCATTTCTGCCTTATAGTTTTTACTTCTTCTTTCTTTGGAGGCAGAAATTGGGCATAAGATGATATGAGGGGTGGTCTCCTCTCTTAGTAATAACTATTACAGTCAAAAATCAGCTAACACAATATAAAAGCAAGCAATTTAAGATCTGAGCCAAATTTGTTTGTTTACACCCTTGGAGTACCATAAAGAACAACAGAGGTTACTCCCGAAAAGGGAGTCTGGCACCATCTCCCCCAACTTTTTTTTTTTTTTTTTTTTTTAAGAAACTCCAGGCTATTATAAACTAGTTTAGGTCTCTCATGCAACAGAGGGTGGTAAGAGTAAGGAGAGACAACAGAAGTAAACGAAGAAACATAATTCAGTCAGCTGGGAAGAAAAAAACTTTTGTTCAAAAAAAAAAAAAAAAAGGGACAAGGTCCAAGGAGAGAAAAGGAAAAATAAATAAATAAAAACCTTTTAATACAAACACACACATGCAATGCACACATACACACACACATCCTGGATGTTAACTTTAAGCTGGCTTTTAACCATTGATCTCCTTAAAAAAATCTTTTAAAATCTATTTGCTATATTTTAGCTAGACCAAATTGCTGATATTTTAAAAGTAGCAAATATCCAACTAGAAAGGGCTTGATTTAGGAAACAAAACATGCTGTCCTGGTGGGGAAAAAAAAAAGGCAAACAGAACTTTAGCTATGGAACTACAGCATGGGGAAACAGTCATTGCTCTCTCAGTTTCTCTTGGCTAGCAAAAAGGTGGCCTTGTTATGTAAATAAAGCCCCTTAAGTAGTCATAATAAAAATCTTCCCTTATTTCTTTTGCTGGCCGTTTTTCTCCACACCCCACTTTTTTTTTTTTTTTTTTTTTTTTTTTTTTTTTGCAGAAATTTAGCCAATTCAGATGTCTTCTTCCCAATAATTTGGAACTTTCCTTCAGATTTGATAAAGTCAGATAGAGCCGGTAAAACCCAATGGGAAAGAGACCAAAAACAATAACCAAAATAGAAATAAACAAGTAAAAACAACAACAACAAAGCAGTTAAGCAAAACAAAGAAATGATTGAGCACTGTAATGATAATGAGAAATTAAGACCAGTTGGTTGTTAATCTTAACTTTAGCTGAGACCAAATCCCAATTAAACTATGTACATAGGGATGGGTCTCAGGCTGAAGACTGCTCTCTACCATTCTAGAAGCAGAAAAAATAATCTCAAACTTGCCTTCCCTTTTAGAAGTGAGCTCAAACTCCAGAAAAGAGTTATCTTCTTTGCATCCTCATGGAAGCAGGAAATCTTGCCTTCTTTGTTGGAAGCAAGTAAAACTCCAGAGAAGGAGTTGTACAGAAAAATAAACTGTTGATTTCACGCAAATTTTGGGAGACCAGAGGTCCTCTGGAGGGAGGGTAGCTTCCAAGCCTCAGCAAATTGTCTTATAGGTTTGAGCCATAAAGATAGCTCAAGCTGGTACCAAGCCCCCATAAGAGATTTGTTAGAGGTCAGGGCCACCTCCACTCAGAGTTCCTTCCGTTGGTCACCAAATATGAACTGAAAATATCTGAGACAGGTCTCAGTCAACTTAGAAAGTTTATTTTGCCAAAATTAAGGATGTATGCTCATGATACAGTCTCAGGAGGTTGTGGTATATGCCCAAGGTGGTCAGGACACAGATGGGTTTTATACATTTTTGATGAGACATCAATCAATATGTGTAAGTTGTATGTTAGTTCAGGTGGGACAACTCAAAGCATCAAGGGAATTTCCAGGTCATAAGTAGGTGAGAAACAAATGGTAGCATTCTTTTGAGTTTTTGATTAGCCTTTCCAAAGAAGGCAATCAGACAATGCATTTATCTCAGTGAGCAGAGGGATGACTTTGAATAGAATGGGAATCAGGTTTTCCTTAAGTAGTTTCCAACTTGACTTTTCCCTTTAGTGTAGCAATTTGGGGCCCCAATATTTATTTTCCTTTTGCAATGTGAATAAACATTGCTTAAAAGATATACAAGTGGAAAACAAACATATAAAAAATGCTCAGCATCATTAATTATCAGGGAAATGCAAATTAAAACCACAATAAAATACCACCATATTCCTGTAAGAATGATCATTATTAAAAAGTCAAAAGAAAACAAGATGTTGGCATGGATGTGGTGAAAGTGGTATTCTTTTAAACTGCTGGTGGGAATGTACATTAGTACAAACTCCATCGAAAACAGTGTAAAGATTCTTTAAAGAACTAAAAGTAGATCTACCATTCAGTCCAGGATTCCCACTACTTGGCATCTACGCAAAGGAAAATAAGTCATTATATGAAAAAGACACATGTACACAAATGTTTATTGCAGCACAATTTACAATTTCAAAGATATAAAACAAATCTAAGTGTTCATCAACCAATTAGTAGATTAAGAAAATGGGGTATATTTACACTATGGAATACTACTCAGTCATAAAAAGACATAAAATATTGCCTTTTGTAGCAGCTTTGATGAAGCTGGAGGCCACTATTCTGAGTGAAATTTGGTAGGCCAAATACTATATGTTCTCACTTACAAGTGTGTGCTAAGCTATGAGAATGCAAAGGCATACACAATGATATAATGAGCTTTGGAGACTCAGAATTGGGAGAGAGGAAGAGATCTGAGGGATAAAAGACTACATATTGGGTATAATAAACACTATTTAGGTGAGAATTGCATTAAAATCTCAGAATTTACCACAATATAATTTATCTTTGTAGCCACCAGCATTTGTACTCCAGAAGCTATTGAAGTAAAAAAAAAATTAAAAACCCAAAATATTCTCTGATAATTAGCATCTATTTTGCATGAACCCTCTTTTGTAATAGTTACAAAATTACAGTTTTCTAATTCTATTTATAGGTTATTCCTTGATATTCTATTTATGTATCTATTTATTAATAGGGTAAACTCATAGGTTTTTATATTTTATCCACTGGTTTATAATTTATTACTATACTTACTTTGGTATTAAATTGCCCAGATTTGACTAGTGACACATTTTTCAAGCTAGAAACTCTCTCATTGTACCACATTCCCAACCTAATAAGATGTTCTAGGTTTATTTTGTACACATACTGCAGCAGGCCAGAAATCAGATACTTTTGTCAGGAAACCCTTGTTCCTTATAGAATGGTATTAGAAATCAAAATTTCGGTGTTAGTTGTGCCCATTGCTGTTGGAGTGACTGTGCTTCTAGGTTGTCCCAGTGCTAGGGATAGAAAATATATGCATGTTAATACACATATGTACATGTGCTAGGGATAGAAAATATATGCATGTTAATACACATATGTACATGTGCTAGGGATAGAAAATATATGAGTGTTAATACACATATGTACATGTACACATACACTTTCATGAATATGTTCAGATGGATAGATACATACATAGACAGACACACAGATACACAGATAGAAATATTTTATACTAATACCTCTAATAACAGTCCATCCTCCAGGGTTCATTCTTGATTTAACACATTTGATATTTTTATTTTTCTTCCACCACAGTGAAAAACCTGGTTCAGTCAATCTATTTTAACCACAAATATCATTTCTAATTTTCAAATATTTGTGTTGGGAGTTCCCAAGTCCACTTTTACATTTTGAATCACTGCATCAGTGATTCAAATTGTTATTGTTACTGATTGTTACAGAAAAAGGATACAGATCAGAATAAGTAAAGAGGAAAGGGACATGAGACCATGTCCAGGAGAAACCAGATGCAATATTCCCTTCTGTGTTAGTCTGTTGTGCATTGCTCTAAAGAAATACCTGAGGCTAGGTAATTTATAAAGAATTTTATTTGACTCACACTTCCACAGGTTATAGAAGAAGTGTAGTGATCACATCTGCTTCTGGTGAGGGCCTCTGGATGCTTACACATGATCATGATGGAAGGTAAAAGAGGAGCAGGCATGCCACATGGCATAAAAGGGAGAAAGAGAGAATAGGGTGATACCATTCTCTTTAACAACCACATCTAACATGAACTCACTTGCTGTAGGGAGGGCATCAAGCCATTCATGAAGAATCCACTCTCATGACCCAAACACCTACCGTGAGACCCCAACTCCAACCTTGGAGATCATATTTTGATATGCGATTTGGAGGGGAAAAATATCCAAACTATATTCTTCTACCCCTAGCCCCCAAAAATCTTATGCTCTTCTCACATAGCTAAATACAATATGTTTCCAATAATCCCAAAATGTCTTAACTTATTCCAGCATCAACTCAAAAGTCCCATTTTCCACCTAAATTTCAGAGTATGTATTGTTACTGGGGGGTCCTTGCTCCCAGAGCTCCAAAGATAGTGGCGTGTCACTTCCAAAATAGTGGCAGGCCACTTCCAAGATGGTGGCAAGCCTCATGTTCTCTGACCTGGGGTTCTTGGCCTCACAGATTCCAAGGAATGGAATCTTGGGCCATGCGGTGAGTGCTATAGCCCTATTAGAAGCCGAGGGTCATGGAAGAGAACCATGGAACCCAGTGATTAGTGTTCAGCTCCATTAGGATGAAACCAGGCACTTAACCATGCAGGAACAATGGCAAGCCTTTAGCCTGACTGGGAGTGGCAATGGGTGCCTCGCTGGATCAGGAGCACAGTGGACACCCTGCTGAATCCAGAGGGATGGAAGTCAGTGACGGGTCTGTGATGGTGGCAAACAGCAGTGGTGGATGGCGAGTGAAAGCTCAGCTCCAGTCGTAACAAAACATGGACCAGAAGAGTGCAGTTGCGAGATTTAATAGAGTGAAAACATAGCTCCCATATAAGGGGAGGGGACCCAAAGGGGGTTGCTGTTGCCAGCTGGAATGCCTGGGTTTATATCCCGATCCTTGTCCCTCCCACTGTGCTCTCAGGAAATAGATGATTGGCTATTTCTTTACCTCCTGTTTATGCCTAATCAGCATTTTAGTGAGCTCCCTGATTGGTCCAGTGTGGGCTAAGTTGCAAGCCCCGTATTTAAAGGTGGATGCGGTCACCTTCCCAGCTAGGCGTAGGGATTCTTAGTCTGCCTAGGAAATGCCAGCTAGTCCTGTCTCTCAGTAAGAAAATGGCTGGATGTCTAGGCAGAGGTCTGATGCAGAGGTGGAGACCTCATGGAGAACATCTGTTGGGGCAGTGCAGAAAGGAAATGTGAGGTCAGAGCTCCCACACAGAGTCCCAACTGAAGCAATACCTAGTGGAGTTGTAAGAAGAGGGGCACTGTCCTTCAGAATCCAGAATGGTAGATATACCATCAGCTTGCACCATGCACCTGGAAAAGCCGCAGGCACTCAATGCCAGCTCATGAGAACAGCCACAGGGGCTGAAACCTGCAAAGCCACAGGGGTGGAGCTCCCCAGGTCTTGGGAACCCAGTCTTTGCATCAGCATGTGCTGGATGTGAGACAAGGAGTCAAATGATATTATTTGGGGGCTTTAACATTTAATGAATGCCATGGCTATTAGGGATTTTTTTTGGTTCCATATGAATTTTAAAATAATTTCTTCAAATTCTGTGAAGAATGTTAATCATAGCTTAATGGAAATAGCCTTAAATCTACAAATTACTTTGGGCAGTATGGCCATTTTCATGATATTGATTCTTGCTATCCATAGCATGGAATGTTTTTCCCATTTATTTGTGCTCTCTCTGAATTCCTTCAACAGTAGTTTGTAGTCCTCCTTGAAAAGGTCCTACACTTCCCTTGTTAGTTGTGTTCTTAGATATCATATTCTCTTTGAAGCAATTGTGATTGAGAGTTCATTTATTATTTGTCTCTCTGCTTCCCTGTTGTTGGTGTATAGAAATGTTAGCAATTTTTGCATAGATTTTGAATCCTGAGACTTTGCCGAAGTTGCTTATCAGCTTAAGAAGATTTTAGCCTGAGATGATAGGGTTTTCTAGATATGGGATCATGTTATCTACAAATAGAAATAATTTGACTTTCTCTGTCCCTATTTCAAAACCCTTTATTTCTTTCACTTGGAAGGCCAGAACTTCCAATACTATGTTGAATAGGAGTGGTGAGAGAGGGCATCCTTGTCTTGGGCCAGTTTTCTAGGGGCATGCTTCCAGATTTTTCCATTCAGTATGATATTGCCTGTGAGCTTGTCATATATTGCTTTTATTATTTTGAGATACGTTCCTTCAATATCTAGTTTATTGAGAGATTTTTTTTTTTTTTTGGAGACGGAGTTCGCCCAGGCTGGAGTGCAGTGGCCGGATCTCAGCTCACTGCAAGTTCCGCCTCCCGGGTTCACGCCATTCTCCTGCCTCAGCCTCCCGAGTAGCTGGGACTACAGGCGCCCGCCACCTCGCCCGGCTAGTTTTTTGTATTTTTTAGTAGAGACGGGGTTTCACTGTGTTAGCCAGGATGGTCTCGATCTCCTGACCTCGTGATCCGCCCATCTCGGCCTCCCAAAGTGCTGGGATTACAGGCGTGAGCCACCGCGCCCGGCCGAGAGATTTTAACATAAAGGGATGTTAAATTTTATCAAAGGTTTTTTTCTGCATCTATTGATATAATCATGTGGTTTTTGCCTTTAGTTCTCTTTATGTAATGAATTTACATTTACATTTATTGATTTGTGTATAAATCTGGAGGCTAAAAATAAAATGATGGAGAAATACCTGCCATTCAAATGAAAACCAAAAATGAGCGGAAGTTGATATTATCATACTAGATAAAATAGATTTTAAACCAATATGAATTAAGGACAATGAAGCATCTTACCTAATTTTAAAGGCCACAAACCCACAAGAAGTCTTAAGTATCCTAAATATATATGGACCCAACATTGGAGCACCAGGATTTATAAAACATGCTTTTCCTAATCTTCAACCAGACCTACAAAACCACAGAATAATAGTGGAAGATTTCAACACCTCACTGTCAGCATTAGAAATATCATTGAGGCAGAAAACTTGCAAAGAAACTCTGGGCTTAAACTCAGCACTTGACTAAATGGACCTGATACATATCTAAAGAACATTCTACTGAACAACCACAGAATATAAATGATTATCAACAAAATATCTCAAAACTAAACAAATATATTAAAATAACAACTTGCTCCTGAACAATTTCTGGGTAAACATCAAAATTAAAGCAAATTCAAAAAATTCTTAGAAAATAATGAAAATAAGAACACAATTTACCAAAATCTATGGGATGCAGTGAAAGCTTTATTGAGAGGAGAGATTATAGCCCTAAACACCCTCATCAAGAAGTTCTCAAATTGAAAATCTAACTTTACACCTAAATAAACTAGAAAATAAAGTAAATAAAATAGAAAAAAAAGAACAAACCAACCCCAAAGCTAGGAAAAGAATATAAATAACTGAAATTAGATGACTCAGTATAAAAGAGATGCAAACATCAGTCCAAAAGTCAATAAAACCAATAGCTGGTTCTTCCAAAAAAAAAAAAAAAAAAAAAAAAAAGAAGAAGAAGAAGATTGATATACCACTAGCTAAACTGACAAAGAAAAAAAAAAAAAAGAGAGAGAAGATCCAAATAAGTACAATCAGAAATGACAACATTACAACTGATCCAACAGAAATACAAAATATCCTCAGAGAATGCTATAAACAACTTTGCAAATGAATTAGAAAATCTAGAGGAAATGGATAAATTTCTAGAAACACAATCTCCAAGGACTGAATCAAGAAGAAGTTGAAACCCTGAGTAGACCAATACTGAGCTCTGAAGTTGAATCAGTTAAAAAAAAAAAAAAAAAAAAAAATCAGGAAAAGCCCTAGACTAGATAGAGTCACAGCCTAATTCTACCAGACGTATAAAGAAGAACTGGTACCAATTTGACTGAAACAATTCCAAAAAATCAAGGAGGAGGGACTCCTCCTTATACTGTTCTGGGAGGCCAACATCAGCCTAGTAACAAAATCTGTCAAGGACACAAGAAACATAAGAAAATAAACTTCAGATTAATATCCCTAATCTCTCTCTCTCTGCCTCTCTCTCTCTCTCTCTCTCTCTCTCTATATATATATATATATATATATATCTCCTCAACAAAATACTGACAAACTGAATCTAGCAGCACATCACAATTATAATTCATCATGAAAAGTTTGCCTTTATTCCTGTGATGCAATCAATAAATGCGATTCACCACATGAACAAAGTTAAAAGCAAAATCCCTATGATAATCTCAATAGATTCAGAAAAAGCTTTAAATAAAACCCAACATTTCTTCATGATAAAAACCTCAACAGACAAGGCATCTAATAAACATACCTCAAAATAATAAGAGCCATCTATGACAAACCAATAGTCAACGACATACTGAATAGGCAAAAGCTGGAAGCATTCCCCTTAAGAACTGGAACAAGGTAAAGATGGCAACTATCTTCACTCTTATTCAACATGGTACTGCAAGTCCTACCAAGAGCAGTCAGGTGAGAGAAAGAAATAAAAGGCATCCAAAAATGAAAAAACAAAACAAAACACAAATTCTGTCTCTTTGCTGATGATCTGATTTTATACCTAAAAAATCCTAAAGACTCTGACAAAAAACTAATGGACTGGATGAACAATTTTAGCAAGGTTTCAAGATACAAAATCAACATACAAAAAGCAATAACATTTTTATACACTAATAATGTCCAGGCTAAGATTCAAATCAAGAACACAATTCCATTTATAATAGCCATAAGCAATGAAAACCTAAGAATACAGCTATCAAAGAACATACAAGATCTTTATAAAGAGAACTACAAAACGCTGCTGAAAAAAATCAGCAATGGTATAAATAAATGGAAAAACATTCCATGGACTGGAAGAATTAATATAAATAAAATGGCCAAGCTGCCCAAAGGAATTTACAGATTCAACAATATTCCTATCAAACTACCAATGACATTCTTCACAAAAGTAGATACAAATTATTCTAAAATTCATATGAAACAAAAAAAGAGCCCAAATAGCCAAAGAAATCCTAAGACAAAAAAATGCCCGGGACATCACACTACCGAACTTCAAATTATACTATGAGACTACAGTAACCAAAACAGTGTTGTCCTGATACAAAAACAAGCACATAGACCAATGGAAAATAATAGATGACTCAAATTATTATTATTCCTGTGTTAATTTGCTTATAAATTAATAATTTATTATAATTATAATTATTAATAATTTATAATAATTTATAAGCCACACACCTAAAACCATCTAATCTTCAACAAGGTTGGCAAAAACAAGCAATGGAGAAAAAAACTGTCTATTCAAAAAAATGGTACTGTGATAACTGTCTAGCCATATGCAGAAGAAAGAAACCAGACCCTTACCTTTTACCATATACAAAAATTAACTAGCAATTTGTTGAATATTTAAATGTAAGACCCAAAACCATAAATATCCTAGAAGAACACCTAGAAAATACTCTTCTCAACATGAGCCTTAACATAGAATTTATGCTAATTTCCAAGAAGCAACTGCAACAAAAACAAACCTACAAGTGGCACCTAATTAATCTGAAGAACTTTTGCACATCCCAAAAATAAAGAGAATAAACAGACAACCTACATAATGGTAGAAAATATTGGAAAACTGTAAATCTGACAAGGGTCTAATATCCAAAATGTATAAAAAAGTTAAACAAATCAATAAGCAAAAAACAAATAACATCGTAGAGATGATGGAATATTTGGGGGGATGGAGAATGGGGGCCATGAGTTGAAAAAGTACCCATTAGATATTATGCTCACTTTTCAGGCCCAATATACTCATGTAAATATTTTTTAATATGTACCTACTGTAACTAAAAGGTGTTTTTTTAAGGTGCTGTAAAAATGTTCTAAAGAACAATAGACACAACTCTAGATAATTTATTTTCTGATGAAAAGATAATTAATCATTTATTTGTTTTGTCCCAAAAGTCACAACACATCTCCTGCAAAACAATAATATTTGATAAATTTGCTATAATAGTAATATAATGATACCTTATGACCAATTTTTTTTTTTGAGACGGAGTTTCGCTCTTGTTGCCCAGGCTGGAGTGCAATGGCTCAATCTCTGCTCACCGCAACCTCCACTTCCCGGGTTCAAGCAATTCTCCTGCCTCAGCCGCCCAAGTACTAGGATCACAGATGTGTACCACCACCCCTGGCTAATTTTGTATTTTTAGTAGAGATGGGGTTTCTCCATGTTGGTCAGGCTGGTCTCGAACTCCCCATCTCAGATGATCTGCCCGCCTCGGCCTCCCAAAATGCTGGTGAGCCACCACTCCCGGTCATGTTTTTCTTATTAACTCACTATCAGGGTTGGTATAATATTCAATTCTGAGAGACAGTTTGATACATTATCAAGTACTATTCAGTTTGGACCTTTTTCAGTTTGGCTTGGACTAAAGGATAAAAGTGAAAGAAAAAATGACTGGGCACAGTGGCTCATGCCAGTAATCCCAGCACTTTGGGAGACTGAGGTGGGCAGCTCACCTGAGGTCAAGAGTTCGAGACCAGCCTGGCCAACATGGTGAAACCCCATCTCTACTAAAAATACAAAAATTAGCCGGGCGTGGTGGTGCATGCCTGTAATCCCAGCTACTTGGGAGGCTGAGGCAGTAGAATTGCTTGAACTTGGGAGGTGGAGATTGCAGTGAGCCGAGATTGTGCCACTACACTCCAGACTGGGCAACAAATGGAAACTCGTTCTCAAAAAAAAAAAAAAAAAAAAAAAAATTAAGTAAAAAAAATTATAACACAGGCAGCAGTATTAAATATAGAAGGAAAAGAAGTAACTGGGGAATACTGTTAATGGATAATATTTAGACTTAAATATTTCACAACTACAAGTTTTCAGGTAACGTATATTAATTTTGCCCCCTACTTTTAAATTTTTACTATGAAAGAGGTTGGTTTCCATAATTTATTTGTTGTAAGTTATTCTTACATACCTAAAAGTCTCTTTAGTGATATTTAATCTTACAGTGGAACTATGCAATATTATTTAAAGGAACAGAAAATATGATGTTATTTTCTTTATGAGTTCAAATAATTTAAATATGTCAGTTGGAGGAAATACATGTTGATCATTTATTAAAGATGCATAAATATTCACATATACAGGTACCTGCTTCTTAAATCTTGATATTTAAAAAGATTTTAATTTTATTTTCTCCTTGTGACTACACCTTGTAAGTACTTGAGAGTTCGTTTCTTTCATTTATAAGTGACAGAATGTCAAACACAGGCATAGTAATTATCAGCTTCCTTTCCACCTCTATATATGTCAGAGATATAATGTATTTCTTTCAGTAACAAAGCTTTAGAACGTCAGTGATTCTCTAAAGAAATAGAAGGTAGGAAGGTGAGTGGAGGTGATAATGAAAGGAACTCCACCACTTTGGGAGACAATAGAGTCTCCGAGAGTTATGGACTAGAAAAAAAAAATCCCAGATTTTTATAACATGCTTCAAACTTCCTCCTAACTCTTGGTTGAGAATAATTGTTTTGAAGAATGTACTCAAATTTTATTGTGTACTCTCATTTATTCAGAATCCAAACATTTATACATTTTAAAGCATTAAACATTTTTAGACATTTTAAACACTTTTAACGTTTTAAAACATTAATCATTAAACATTTTTCATATTATATTTCTATAAGCCATAAAGAAATGGTAAACAATTTATTATTAACAATACAGTTTTTAAATTACCTTCTGAAGTTGTATATATGTCTATATCCATTGCCCTGTACAATAATTATTGTTTTCAAATTATATTCAGTTTAATTTTAATGAGAACATTTTTATTTGCCTGTCTTTTCATTTTGAAATTATATATCTATTTACAGCATAAGATAACACTCTTGATAAAACACCCCAACTCAGAGCATTTCAGGACATATAGGAATGTTTAAATAATTGGGTAACTTACTAAATCATGTGAAGGTGATATTAGCTATGATTTATTAAGCAGCTGTGATCTACCAGAAAATCAACTTAGCACTTTATTATTTTTATCTCTATATGAAGCTTTTTCAACACTAATCAACTCTCCAATACCATCTAGGCATCCTGCAAATCAATTCAATTTTGACACTAACTGCCCAGGGTCAACAGAGAACCCACAGGCTGAGGGCTCAGTCCCACAAAATGATAACCACCTCAGACATCAGTCACAAGTCTTGAGTATGCCCAAGTTAACTGCACTCTACCCAGCTTACTACAGATTTGAGAGTTCCCATGAATCTCTCCTCAAGTTCAATTATTTGATAGAATTAGGCACAGAAATCCAGGCGCGGTGGCTCACGCCTGTAATCCTAGCACTTTGGGAGGCAAAGATGAGAGATTCACGTGAGGTCAGGTGTATGAGACCAGCCTGGTCAACATGGTGAAAACTCGTCTCTACTAAAAATATGAAAGTCAGCCTGGCGTGGTGGTGGCCGCCTGTAATCCCAGCTACTCAGGAGGCTGGGGCAGGAGAGTTGCTTGAACCCAGGAGGCGGAGTGAGTGGAGATCGCATCACTGCAGTCCAGCCTAGGCAACAAAGTGAGACTCTGTCTCAAAAAAAAAAAAAAAAAAAAAAACATTATGCACAGAACTCAGGAAAAACATGTACTTGTGATTGCAATTTTATTATAAAGGAAATCAACTAGAAATAGCCAAAAGGAAGACATTCACAAGACAAGGAATAATTGGGGACGAAGGGAAAACGTTCGTGACTTCTGACATGCCACTCTCCCAGCACATATGCATCCGTTGTGTTTACCCATTCAGAATCTCTCTGAAACTCATTGTTAAGAGATTCTTATCAAGACCTTGTAAAATAGGCATGATTGATTAAATCATGGGTAATTGGTTCAAATTAAAGTAATTCACATATCCGTAAACTAATATTTATTATTTCTTTGTATTGGGAATATTCAATTCTGAATTCAATCACCATCCCTCCTCCCATCCCTGGAGGCTGGTGGATGGTGCTAAAAGTTTCAACCCTCTAATCACCTGCATGGCCAGTCCCTCCCTTGAAAATATTATCTAAGTTCCCACAATGAGTTACCTTGTTCGCATAAACTCAGGTATGATCAAAAGGGACCTGTTGTGAATATCAAAAGATGCTTTTGTCACTCAGAAAATTGCAAGGGTTTTTGACGTACTGTATGAGAAACTGGTGACAAAAAGCAAATATATATTTTTATTATACCACACTCTGGTAATACCAGCAGCACAGTTTTAAGAGGCAAATACTCTTAGCCCCATTTAAATATGAAAATTAAAGATTAGAGAGGAAAAATATCTTGCTGCCAACCATACAACTAGCAAGTGGCAGAATCATGACTTGACATCAAGTCTTTGGGAATCCAAAGACTTCCATTTTGTTTAGTTATAGCTTCCATGTATTTCAGAATGTTGTAAAATATTAGATTTATAATGAATCTTAAAATCATAAATATTGTTATATTTTATAAGATGAAAAATGTGTTTAACCCAACTTCTATTTCTGATTGACTGATGAAGATGTGGCTAAACTATTGTGTTGAGACGATTCCGTGGTTCTGGAATAAAGTGTAGCAACACAAATATCATTTTTTTAACTCTGGAAAAAAATAAATTTAACTTTTTGCTTGTTCTTCTGTGCACTGATAATAACTTGTGTATATTATATTTTACATGTAAATTTGATTATCATTTCCTTCAGAGAAATATGTTCTAGTCATTAGCACAATGGGTGCAGTGTCAGGACTGCCTAAATAAGATTTGTGGTTTTATCACTTATTATGTAAGTGTACTTAGGATGTTTTCTTAAATTCTCCATGCTTCAGAGAGATTTTTAAAATAAAATACACTAATAATATTTGTGAAAATTAAACGAGATAATGCATGTAAGACAATTAAACATGAGATTAGCACTCCATAAATGTCAAGATCATTATTATCACCATTAGTTTAAAATCAACCTAATAAGTAATGTTGTCAGCAAAACAACAGACAAGGAAGATCCAAGACCCCATTAAGACATCAAAAGCAAAACAAAAGAAAATAAAATGGTTTAAATTATGTTATTGGAGGCCTGGGAAACAATCAGAGATCTACAGCAACAAAGCAAATACTCATTTTTTTAAAAGGCCATTTTAAAAACAGTAGGAAATTTCATTGCATTTCTGGCCACCCCGTCCTATACCTTGTCCAGTATGGTGTGGCTATGTAATTTCCAGTTCCCTCCCTTGAACCAGAGAGAGTAAGGCAGACCTTATTTGCTAGTTCCTTTTATTATTATTATTATTTTATTTTTTATTTGTATCAATTCAAGGGTTATAAGTGCAACCTTATTTGCTATGTTCTAATATGTCTGAGGGCTTTCTGAATAACTTGTCTTTGAATTGCATAACTCAGATCTCAGGTAGTGGGGAGGTGAAATGGCATAACTCAAGCCTCAGGCAGAGAGAAACACAGGCACTGCCCAGGAACACGAAAGGGGACACACACCTACAAATGTCTGGAGCAAGAGATTATAGGTGGAGCCCAACAGCAAACGATATAAGGCAGCATCCCAGTTACCAATGCCATTCTTCAAATGGAAGGTAGTAGAGCAGATTTCATTTATAATGTTCTAACCTGTCTCGGTGTTTAAGTAACTGGTCTCTATTTTGCATAACTCAGATTACAGGCAGGGAGAAGCAGTGGGCCCTTCTTGGGAAATCTTCAAGGTGAGCAAGACCCACAGATGCCTGAAGCAAGAGATTATGGGTGGAGACTTGCAAAAGACGATCTAAGGCCCAAGAGGAGGCTGAGGTAAAACAATTTAGAAAATTAAGATATTTAAAAGTAGCCATGTATAGCCATGTATACAGAGAATCAAAAAGCACACACAGGCCAGTAAAGATGTATACTTAGAAAATATCTGAGAGACCTTAATCATTCAATTTGGCTAATCACAAGACATATGTGATGGTTGATACTATGTGTCAAATTGATTGGGTTATGATGTGCCAAAGCAACTTCTTTTTTTTTTGAGAAGGAGTTTTGCTCTTGTTGCCCAGGCTAGAGTGCAATGGCGTGATTTTGGCTTACTGCAACCTCCGCCTCTCAGGTTCAAGCGATTCTCCTGCCGCAGCCCTCCCAAGTAGCTGGGATTATAGACATGCGCCACCAAGCCCGGCTAATTTTGTATTTTTAGTAGAGATGGGGTTTCTCCATGTGGGTCGGGCTGGTCTCGAACCCCTGACCTCAGGTGATCCACCCACCTCAGCCTCCCAAAGTGCTGGGATTACAGGCATGAGCCACTGCGCCCGGCCCCAAGCAACTTCTTAAACATTATTTTTTAGTGTATATGTAATGGTGCTTCTGGAAGAGATTAGCATTTGAATTGGTGATGTGAGTAAAGAAAATTGCCATCACTACCATAGGTGGCATTATCTAATTCTTGAGAGCCTTAATAGAACAAAAAGGCAAAGTAAGCTTGAATTCACTCTCTGTTTGACTGCTTGCTCTGGGACATCAATATCCTCCTGCCCTTGGTGCTCCTGGTTCTCAGGTCTTCAAACTTGGACCAGAATCTACGTCATTGGCTCTCTGGCTCTCAGGCCTTCAAACTGCACCACCAACATTCCTGGGTTGCCAGCTTGCACATGGCAGATTTCAGGACTTATTGGTCTCCATAATTCCGTAAGCCAATAATTTTGTAAGCCATAATATCATAAGCCAATATCTTATAAATTGTGTGTGTGTGTGTGTCTCCTAATGGTCCTGTTTGTTTGGAGAACCTGACCTAACACAGCCTAGAACATGCCCAGCTAATTAGTGAAAGATATTTTCTAGGCACAGAGCCAGTTCAAAAAGACTAGGAGAGGTGACTGATTTAAAAAAAAAAAAAATGCCCAACTTTCAGCAAAATATATCCACAGGCCGACACAGAAACATAAACACACCCTGTTCAAAGGAAGAAAATAAAATAGCAGAAATTATTTCTGAAAAATAGACACTCATCTGACTTACCAGCCAAAAAACATAAAACAATTACAAATATAATCGAAGAATTAATAAAAAGCATTAACAAAGGACTAAGGAAAACCAGGAAAATAATCTATAAACAAAACGAGAATACCAACAAGGAATATAAATTATGAAGAGGAACCACACAAAAATTTTGAAGATGAAAATATAACACCATATTTAAAAATTTCCCTGAGAGAATGAGCAGCAGGCTCACACAGGTTAAAGAAATAATTAATGAAATTAAAGATAGGATATTTGATAATGTCTTGTCTAAGGGTCAAAAGGAAAGAAACAGGGATGAATAAACGTGAAGAGAGCCTAAAAAATTATTGAACACCATTAAGCAAAACTATATTTGTGCTATGGGAGTTCTAGGAAAATATAGACAGAGAAAGGGGAAGAGTGCTTATTTGAAGAAAGGGCGGCCCAAAATTTTGCTTATTTGAGGAAAAACTTAAAGCATCAAATCCAAGACGCGAAGCAAACTCTATATAAGTAAACCCATAAAGACCCACAAAAAGATACATGATAATCAAACTATCAAAAGGCAAAAACAAAGAATATTAAAGCAGCAAGAGTAAAGGGACTAATATAAAATGGGTATATATTTTTCAATTAAAAAAATGCAGCAGATTTCTCAGCAGAAACATTGGAGAACAGAGACAATGGAATGATGCATTTAAAGTATGGAAGAAAAAAACTATCTAATGAGATATTTTATATTTGATAAAACTGCCCTTCAAATTGAAGAAAATGAAGACATTCTCAGGTAAACCAAAACTGCAAAATGCTATTTTCACTAGAACTTCCTTACACGAATTGCTAAAGAAAGTCTCTCAGTTGAAATAAAATTATGCTAGATAGTAAATTAAACATTTATGAAAATATAAATATCTTCACCAAAGGTAAATACATGAATAAATACAAAAACCAATATTATTGTAATTTGTATTTGTAACTTCACTTTTTATTTTATATAGGATAAATAAATAAAAAATTATAAACACATGTTGATGGGCACAGAATATATTAAAAATACCATTTGTGGCATCAATACCATAGAATGAGGATGGACAGAACTGTAAATAAGAAGAGTGCAGCAAAAGCAGTGCTGAGGGAAAAATTTACACCTGTAAATAATTATGTTAAATCAAAGAAGAAAGATCTGAAATCAACAACACAACTTTATATGCTAAGGAACTACAAAAAGAAGAAGAAACTGAACCCAAAAGTAGTAGAAAAAATACATAATAAAGACCAGAGTAATAAAAAAGAGAAATAGAAAAATGATATAGAAAAATTTATGTATCCAAAAGTTTGCTCCTCAAAAACATGAACAAAGTTGTGAAACATTTAGCTAAATTAACGAATAAGAAAAGAGAAATTTCTCAAGTTACTAAAATGAGCATTGAAAGTGGGTACATTACTACTGACTTCATAAAATAAATAGAATAAATAAAATAATGATTTAGTAAATATAAGGCTTAAAATAATGTTCTATGAACAACGGTATGCCAACAAATTGGATAATCTAAACTAAACGGACAAATTCCTAGATACACATAACTTATCAAAACAATAAAGAAGAATAAAAATGTGCATATATTGATAATTAATAATCAAAAACCTTGCAGCAAGAAAAGTCCTAGACAAAATGGCTTCATTGATGAATGCTACTGAACATTTAAATAAGAATTGACATGATTCTGGCTCAAACTCTGAAAAATTTGAAGGAAGAATACACTTTCAAATTCTTTCTATGAGACCAGCATTACCCAGATATCAAAGCCAGTCAAGGACGCACACACACACACACACACAAATGTTTGTACAGGATATGCGACATTGCTGCCCCACTGCTGCTGACACATGTGCATGAAAACAGACCTCACTGCTACTGCGCCTATAAAGCACTTTTTTTGGCACCTCCAATTTGAGTGTTGTGGCCAGTGGACTGGGAACACCTTGGCCCCTCCAGCTTAGGAAGTGGTTAACCTCAAGGGGTAAGAGAACGAAGCAGTGGGTCTGGTCCCAGCTCCTCAGGGATGGAGCATGCAGCCCAGGGGTGCTGACCTGAGCCTGGGTCCCATGAAATTATCTAGAAATGAAGCCACGTGACTGAATCCAACTTATATCACCATCAAACACTGAAGGGCATAAAATAATACAAAAACTAAAAGCCCTATTCAGAAGATGGTGACTTCAAAAATTAAAGGAACATTCACACACAAGATGAGAAAGAAGCAGTGCAAGATCTCTGACAACCAAAAAAGTCAGTGTCTTTTATCTCCAGATGACTGAACTAGCTCCCCAGCAATGGTTCTTCACCAGTCTTAAATGTCTTAAATGTCAGACATAGGAATTGGAATCTAGATGGTAATGAAGATCATAGAGATTTAGGATTAAGTTGAAATGCAATCCAAGGCATCCGGGAAAATAATACAAAATCTGACAGACAAAAAGAGTCATTTTAAGAAAGAACCAAGCTGATCTTCTATAACTGAAAAACTAACTACAACAATTTCATATTACAATTGAAAGTATTAACAGCAAAATAGGTGAAGCGGAGGAAAGAAACTCGCAGTTTGAAGAATGGATATTTGAATGAACTAAGTCATACAAAAATAAAGAAAAAAATAAAAAAGAATCAGCAAATTTTCTGATAAATATAAGATTAAGTAAAGAGACCAAAGCTATGACACATTGGCATCACTGAAAGAGAGAGAGAGTGAAAGCAAGCAACTTGCAAAGCATATTTGAAGATGTTGTGCATAAAAAATTTTCCAACCTCACCAGAGGGGTCAAATGTTAAACAAAAAATTCAGAGAATCTTGTGAGATCCTATAGAGAACAACCATCTCAAAGACAGACAGTAATCACTTTCACCAAAGGTCAATGCAAAAGAAAAATATTAAAGTAAGCTAGTAATCTTTTAGAAAATGTCTGTTTGTCCTTTGCCCACTTTGTTATGGGGTTGCTTGTTTTTCTTGTAAATTTGTTAAGGTCCTCATAGATGCTGGATATTAGATTTTTGTTGGATGCATAGTTTGCAAAAAAATTCTCTCATTCTATAGGCTATCTGTTTACTCTGTTGATAGCTTTCATTTGCTGTGCAGAAGCTCTTTAGTTTAATTAGATCTAATTTTTAAACCTTTGTTTTTGTTGTAATTACTTTTGGCATCTTCATCATGAAATTCCTGCCTGTGCCTATGTCCTGAATGGTATTGCCTAGGTAGTCTTCCATGGTTTTTACAGTTTAGGGTTTTACATTTAAGTCTTTTAGCCATTTGAGTTAATTTTTGTATACGGTATAAGGAAGAGGTCCAGTTTCAATCTTCACCATATGGCTAGCCAGTTATCCCAGCACTATTTGTTTAACAGAAAATATTTTCCTTTTTTTTTTTTGTCAGGTTTGTTGAAGATCAGATAGTTGTAGGGGTGTGGTACTATTTCTGGGCTCTCTATTCTGTTCTATTGTTCTATATATCTCTTCTTGTACCAGTACCGTGTTGTTTTGGTTACTGTAGCCTTGTAGTATAGTTTGAAGTAAGGTAGCATGATGCCTCCAGCTTTGCTCTTTATGTTTAAGATTGCCTCAGCAATTCTGGATTCTTTTTGGTTTCATATGAATTTTAAAATAGTGTTTTCTCATTCTATAAAGGATGCCATGTGTAGTGTGATAGGTATACCATTGAATCTATTAATCACTTTTTGACTTGACTGTTGTTGGTATATAAGGATCCTAGTAATTTTTGCATATTGATTTTGTATCCTTAGACTTTGGTGAATTTGTTTATCATATTAAGAATCTTTTGGGCTTAGACTATGGGGTTTTGTAGGTATAGAATCATGTCATCTGCAAACAGAGATAGTTTGACTTATTCTCTCCCTATTTGGATGTCCTTTATTTCTTTCTCTTGCCTGACTGCCCTGGCCAGAAATTCCAATACTATGTGGAATAAGAGTGGTAAGAGATGTCATCTTTGTCTTGTGCCATTTTTCAAGGGGAATGTTTCCAGATTTTGCCCATTCATTATAATGTTGGCTGTGGGTTTGTCATATATGACTCTCACTATCGTGAGGTATGTTCCTTCAACACCTAGTTTATTGAGAGTTTTTTCTTTTCTAACATGAATGGGTGTTAAATTTTGTTGAGAGCCTTTTATGCGTCTATTAAAATAATCATGTGTTTTTTGTCTCTACTTCTGTTTATGTGATGAATCACATGCATTGATTTGTGTATGTTGAATCAACATTGCATCCCTGTGATAAAGCCTACTTGATCATGGTGGATAAACTTTCTGATGTGCTGCTGTATTCAGTTGCCAGTATTTTGTTGAGGATTTTTACATCGATGTTCATCAAAATTCTTGGCCTGAAGTTTTTTTTATTGTTGTGTCTCTGCCAGGTTTTAATATCAGCTTAATGCTGGCCTCATAGAATGAGTTAAGGAGAAGTTCCTCTGCCTTAATTTTTGGAATAGTTTCAGTAGAAATGGTACCAGCTCTTCTTTGTACATCTGGTAGAGTTTGGCTGTTAATCCATTATATCCTAGGCTTTTTTTTTTGGTTGGTAGGCTATTTATTACTGATTCAAATTCAGAGCTCATTATTGGTTTGTTTAGGGAATCAATTTCTTTCTGTCTCAGTCTTGTGAGGGTGTATGTGTTCAGGATTTGATCTATTCTTCTAGATTTTCTAGTTTATGTGCATAAAAGTGTTCATAATATTTGATGGTTGTTTGTATTTCTGTGGGGTTAGTGGTAATACCTCCTTATTGTTTCTGATTATGTTTGTTTGAATCTTCTTTCTTGTCTTCTTCATTAGTTTAGTGATCTATTTTAGCAATTTTTTTTTTTAAATGGCTCCTAAGTTCATTAATCTAGTGAATAGTTTTTCATGCTTCTATCTCCTTAAGTTCATTTCTGAGCATGTTTATTTCTTGTCTTCTGCAAACTTTGGGATTTGTTTGTTCTAGGTTCTACAGTTATTTTAGTTCTGATGTCAGATTGATAGCTTGAGATCTTTCTAACTTTTTGATGTGGGCATTCAGTGCTATAAATTGCTATCTTAACACTGCCTTAGCTATGTCCCAAAGGTTCTGGTATCTGTATTTTTGTTCTCATTAGTTTCAAACAACTTCTGGATTTCTGCCCGTCAGAAACTAGAATTGTAATCCCTGCCTTTTTTGAGTTTTCATTTGCTTGGAAGATTTTCTTCCATTCTTTTATTTGGAGCCAATACGTGTCATTGTTTGTGAGATGGTTATCTTGAAGATAGCATACCAATGGGTCTTAGGTCTTTATTCAGCTTGCCACTTTGTGTCTTTTAATTGGAGTATTCAGCCTATTTCAATTCAAGGTTAGTATTAATATGTGTGGATTTTATCTATTATGTTTGCTGGTTATTTTGCAGACTTGTTTATGTGGATGCTCTGTAGTGTCACTAGTCTGTTTACTTCAGTGTGTTTTTGTAGTGGCTGGTAACAGCCTTTCCTTTCCATATTTAATGCTTCCTTCAGGAGCTATTTTAAGGCAGGTCTGGTGGTAACAAATTCCCTCAGCATTTTCTTGTCTGAAAATAATCTTATTTCTCCTTCACTTATGAAACTTAGTTTAACCAGATATAAAATTCTTGGTTGGAATATCATTTCTTTAAGAATAATGAATATTGGTTCGCAATCTCTTTTGGCTTGTATGACTGCAGCTGAGAGGTCTGCTGTTAGTCTGATAGACATCCCTTTGTAGAAGAGCTGTCCTTTCTCTCCAGCTGCCTTTAACATTTTTAATTTCATTTAGAACTTGGAGAATCTGATGATTATATATCTTGGGGATGATCTTCCCATGGAGTATCATACTAGGATTCTCTGCATTTCCTGAATTTTAATGTTGGCCTCTGTAGCTAAGTTGGGGAAGTTCTCACGGACGATGATATGGTTTGACTCTGTGTCCCCACCCAAATCTCATCTCGAATTGTAATCCTCACATGTTACAGGAGGACCCTGGTGGGAGATAATTGAATCATGGGGGCGAATTTCTCTCTTGCTGTTCTTGTGATAGTGATTGAGATCTCATGAGAGCCGATGATTTTAAAGTGTGGCACTTCTGTCCTTGTTCTCTCTTTCTCCTGCTGCCATGTGAAGAAAGTCTTTGCTTTCCCTTCACCCTCCACCATGATTCTAAGTTTCCTGAGGCCTCCCGAGCCATGCGGGACTGTCAGTCAATTAAACTTTTTTTTTCTCAAGAATTACCCAGTCTCAGGTAGTTCTTCATAGCAGTGTAAGAATGGACTAATATAGAGGATATTCTGAAACATGTTTTCCAAATCGGTTTTATTCTCCCCATCTTTTTCAGGCACACCAATCAGTCATACTTTATGCCACTTTAAATAATTTTATATTTCTCAGAAGTTTTGTTGATTTCTTTTCATTCTTTTTTATCTATTGTTGTCTTTCTGTCTTATTTCGGAAAGATAGTTTTCAACCTCTGAGATTTTTTTCCTTCACTGGGCCTATTCTGCTATTAATACTTGTGATTTCTTTATGGAATTGTTGTAGCTTGTCTTTCAGCTCTATCATGTCAGTTACATTCTTCTTTATACTGAGTGGCTAGTTTGCCTGTCAGCTCCTGCAATGCTCTGTCATAATTTTTAGCTTATTTGCATTGGGTTACAATGTACTCCTTTAGCTCAGTAAACTTTGTTTTTAGCCATATTCTGAATTACAGTTCTGCCATTTCAGCCATTTCAGCCTCAGCCCAATTCCAAACCTTTGCTGGAGAGATGACATAATCATTTGGATTGAAATGATTACGTCATTTCCTCATGAAAGAGGAAACTCTGGATTTTTTTGTTTTTAGCATTTTTGAACTGATTATTTTTCTCATCTTTATGGACTTATCTACTTTCAATGTTTGAGGTTTCTAATCCCTGGATGAATTTCTTTTTTCTTTTAAAATTCTGGCCACTTTTCCATAGGCTGATGCAGGTTGCTGGGGTCTGCTACAGTCCCTAGTTACCTCGGGTTTTCCAGTACCTGGAGGTATCACCAGTGAATGTTAGGAAACTGCAAAGATGGCAGCCTGCCTGGTCCTCTGGGAGCTTTGTCTCAGGGATGTACGGACATTTTACTGGGTGAAATGCACCTGTAGAAAGTGGCTGGATATTCTGGATCAGAAAAACATATATTGCGTATTCTCACTATTCTCACTTACAAGTAGGAGCTAAATAATAACACATGGACACAAAGAAGGGAACAAGAGACACTACAGTCTACTAGAGGGAAGAGGGTGGGAGGAGGGAGAGGATCAAAAAATAACTATTGGGAACTATGCTTAATACCGGGTGATGAAATAATCTGTACACCAAACCCCTGTGACACGTGTTTACCTATATAACAAACCTGCACATGTAACCCCAAACATAAAAGTTAAATAAAATATAATCTTCATTATTTCCAGAAAGAGACATAATACAAGAGAAGATAACATTAAGAATTAGGAAGCCCAGGGTTAAATTTGAGACCTATTTTTAATTATTTTGTAGGATATTATGATTTAGATTTCCGCATACTATTTTTCTATCTGGTTTCATCTTATAAGTTTGCCTTTACTTTTTTTCACCTTAATTTATTGATTTCATATCTTATTTTGTATTGCATACAATTTTGTAAATCATTAGTGCATCATAATATTTATTTTATGGTTTCACAGTCTATGATCTTCATTTTAGTAATAATTTTACATATAAATTAATTTTTAACGGTGTATTTTACAATACTTACATTCATTTGCTTAGTTTTATCTTTGATATTTAAAAAAATGCTGCAGAAAAAGATTAAATCCTTTGATATTGTCCTATATGGCTATTTAATAAAAACTTTGGGACTTGAAAAGTAAATCATATATAACATTTAATATCGATCCTGAAATGAAATTTTTTCCATCAATACTAAAAGATAATATTTTACCATGTTGAATATTTACATAAGTAAACATGTTACAATTATATTATTTTATTTCACAAAACCACACAAGAAACCACTGGAATGGCTTTAAGTATATTAAATGCAATGTTCTTTGACATGTATATATCTATTTCTATAAATAGTGTTTTACTAGTTGTTGAAAAAGTAAAAATAAACTCATTGTTTTGTGGCATTTAGTAATTAAAAATTGTATTTTCAAAATAATTTGAGTAATCATGTCCCATTCGTCTGAATTGATTGGATAATATTAAATATTGGCTATAGAATGGGAAAATGGTAGAATACTCTCTTATTTAATATCTCCATTTTAGGTAACAGTAAGCTGATATTTCTAAATGTTTCCGTTTCACTTAAAATTTTAAGCCATATATGCCAACAAAAACTAACCAATTGGCCGGGTGCGGTGGCTCACGCCTGTAATCCCAGCACTTTGGGAGGCAGAGATAGGTGGATCACGAGGTCAGGAGATCAAGACCATCCTGGCTAACACTGTGAAACCCCGTCTCTACTAAAAATACAAAAAAAATTAGCCAGGCGTGGTGGCGGGCGCCTGTAGTCCCAGCTTCTAGGGAGGCTGAGGCAGGAGAATGGCGTGAACCCGGTGGGGGGCGGAGATTGCAGTGAGCCGAGATCGCGCCACTGCACTCCAGCCTGGGCGACAGAGCGAGGCTCCGTTTAAAAGAAAAAAAAAACAATTATTGCAATTATTGGTTATTATTACCTATGTGAAAGGAAAATAAATCTTGGGACCCCCAAAATCACTAAGCTAAAGGGAAAAGTCAAGCTGGAAACTTCTTAGGGCAAACCTGCCTCCCATTCTATTCAAAGTCATTCCTCTGCTCACTGAGATAAATGCATATCTGATTACTTCCTTTGGAAAGAGTAATCAGAAACTTAAAATAATGCAATTATTTGTCTTTTATCTACCTTGGAAGCCTCCTCCCCACTTGGAGTTGTCCTGCCTTTACGGAGGGAAGCAATGTGCATCTTACATACATTAAATGATGTCTCCTGTCTCCCTAAAATGTATAAAACCAAGCTGTGCTTTGACCACCTTGAGCACATGTCGTCAGCACCTCCTGAGGTTGTGTTGTGGGCACGCGTCCTTAACTTTGGCAAAATAAACTTCTTAAACTTCTTAAATTGACTGAGACCTGTCTCAGGTATTTAAGCTCCACACCTAATTATGTAAATTTGCAGTGCTGAATTAACTCAGCTTGGCACAGAATTGCATTAACTTATTTTCCAACATCTCCCTACAGTACTGCCAAACACTTCCTTTAGCAATTGCTTACACTATTGAGAAATGGATGCTACTGGTATGGATTCTTCTCTGGGACACACTGCTGAGTTTCTTCCAGCACAATGAAGGGAACTCGTTAAAGTCAGGTTCTCCAACCATAAATAAAAAAATTGTCACCCATGATAGTAAATGTGCTGGTTACTTAGGGGGAGAAGAAAAAAAAAAAAAAAAAAAAAAAAAAAAAAAACACCTTGTAATAGCATGAGAAATGCTGATACAGTACAGAGAAACTGAAATATTTTCTTCTATCACTAACCCCCTACATCTCACTAGTCACCTTTTTTTAGACCTTTTTTATTTACACTACTATCCATGCACTTTTTTCTATATGTTTCTTCCCAAATCATCTTATTAGTTTTAAATATCACGTCTCTTAATGAAAGAAGGAAATATGGGATGAAGCACTTTACATTGATATCCTAGAAGTTTCTAGGTGTATTTGTCATATTACTGTATTGATTAAAAGCAGACAAACCTTGAATTGCTGTTTTGGAAATGAAAATAGGGTCAGAAAAGAAACCATCCCTTTGACAGGACTCTGAAGTCAAGAAGAAGGCGAAGGAGCCTAATGAATTCCACACGGCAAGTAAACTTTATTACTTGCTTCTAGATATGAGCCCTACTAATCACATTGCCTGTTTTTATAAAGTTAACAAATCAAGTCGACCTTTTATGCCATTCTCTACAGTTCTCTACTGCTTTTCTGCAATCATTTTGTATATGGTACATGCCACTGGGACCTGAGAGCAACAATATAAGTATATATCTATGAGCACAGCAGTTCTGTGTAGTAAGCAACTGAGCAAGCATTTCAGCAATGATCTGGAAATGTAGATAATATCTGACAATTCCAGCAGATGACCACCATTAATGGGTAGCTATTATCTCGTTTGTGAAATCAGAGCAGTAGAATTGATTCTATCCATTTATAAAATGAGTAGTTTCTTTCAAAATTTGTGTATGCATTGACTTTCAGTAATACTTGTACTTAGAGATGCCGGTGTTATACTTTGCATAATTTTTTTAAAAAGTATGCTTGAAGATTATGTTTAAAATTCAAAAGTATAAAAACGTATGATCTCCAAATAATAAGTTTGCTTTTTTCCACTTCAATTTTTAGTCCCACTTCTCAGAGTTACTCCAAATTAATTAATATGCACATGTTTGAAGATTTTACTTCAAATGCAGAAAACTGCTATGGCATATTGTATTTTTCAAAAATTGCCACAACATTTAGATCAGAGATCCATTCTCTTATGTTCTTCTAGAATTTTGCTACTCTTCATTAAGGGTTATAATCTACTTCCCCTTCCCTTTAACCTAGGGAGGGCTATGCTTTTGCCTAAAAAATATAATGTGATGGAAATCATACTGCTTTGACCTCCAATACAATTATAAAATGCACTGTGGCTTCTGTCTCTCTTCCTCTTTATTTTGGAATGACAGTCCTTATCACCCACTCACCATGTGGTGAGGAAGCCCAGGTAATGTAGAATAGACATAGGTCTCAACCAGCAGCACACATCAATTACTAAACATATGAATGCACAAGCCTTTAGATAAATCCAGCCCCCAAATCCATACTTTAAATCATTCCACCTTAAGCCAAGTAGAGCAGAGATGAGCTAATCTCAGTCACGCGCTGCAGAGATTGCAAATGTTTGAGCACAATAATATTATTTTAAGCCACTAAGATTTTGAGTTATTTGTTACTCAGGAACAGTATCTGGAATATTTGCCAATTCTACGATAGCATCCCTGGTATCTCTTCTTCTTCTTCTTACGAGGACGTCAGCCATATTGGATTCAGGCCCCATTTAACTTTAACTCTTTAAATGCTACATCTCAAAATACACTCATATTGTGGATTAGAGTTTCAACGTATGAATTTGGGAGGGACACAATTCCATCCATAACTATGTGCATGTGTATATATGTAAATATATTTCAAATATACACATATATATTAAAATTTTATCTGACCGTATTCTTAAGATATATGTTTTTTATTGTATGTCAGCTAAACCTCAACAAATTGAAAAATTATGGCATAAAGTTATTTTTATATGCATCTTTGTGAAATGTATTCTATTCATGAAATAAAAGTTTTATTATTTTCCTATTCCATCTTGGATGCTACTACTTTTTAAAGAAGTTGTAACTAATCAGCCCAAACATATACAGACTCTCCAAAACAATAAATCAATCTGTAAATTCCAATGTATAATTTCTCTCCTCCTGAAAGGATCTCAATTAAACTAACCTATTTGATGCAGAATAAAATGTTGTTCATTTTCTTCATGACTTGTTCACTGTTGTTTAAGCCTGTTTGATTTTCTTTTTCCCAGCATAATCTGTCTATTAACGGCAAGTCTGATCATATCCAGCCTAGCTGGCTGCCCCAGGTATAAAAGCTGCCATGAATCTCAGTTTACATACCAAGGGCTTGTTTCTTTCTGGGATTCAGTTCATCAAGATATTGTTGAATTCACCACTCTTCAATAGCCCCATAGGGTAAGTTTTAATTTGTCTGATTTTTCATGTGTGAACCCTAGACAAAAGATCTTTTCTATCCTATCTAAATCCCAACCATAAGAAAAACTCTTAGCAGTTAAATTTAATAGTATGATGTGTTTGCAAATTGTGGGAATTAAATTTATTGGATTTTCTCTTGGCAAAGTACAAGAAAATCTAAGATAGGACAGGGACCAATAACTGTGCAAGACTACATCAATTTTGAGCAGTGTGTCTTTTAGTTATACAGTGAAACTTCAAATGATAGATAAAATTGAAAATATTATATCCATTTTAAGGTGTTTTTTTTGGCCTGAATAAAAAAATAATTTTACGTAGAGATTTTATTTTTTAATTATAAAGATGTTTTATAAAAATTATATAATCAGCATGATGTAGAGATACTTTTTCATGTAACTGCATTAGTAAAGTCTAGAGGAACTGGCTGATCATCTGTTTTCTATTAGAAATATTCTGTCAATGATCACACAATTTCAGCATTAAAATTAGACAAACCACATGGGTTTGAAATGTCTTGAAATTGAAAAAATAATAGAGGTTTTGTTACATTACCAGTATGTAAATTTCAGGAGATACTATGTCATAATTTGTTTTGCTCCCACATTATAGAAGAATCATTATTGTTGCCTGCATAAGTTGAAAGAAACAGAATCTTGTAAATATTGACTCATTAAAGTACAGAATTGTAAATTAAGTTTCAGGTGTGCCTTATTCTGCCATAGAAATAATCAATATATACTCAATAATTATATCCAATACATGCAAATAAATGAAAATAGACATGGAAAAATTTTGAAGCTTGACAATCTCTGATATAAAGCCTTTATGAAAGTTCTTGATTTCCTATAATGCCTATGATAGGAAAGGAAAATAAAGGCTACTGAAGATCAATTCCTGATGAATGCAATGTATCTATCAATGTTAACTATCTTCTACATGTCAAAGAGAAAGGACAGGAATATGAAGTACCTTTAAACTACATCTGTAATCCCCAACTATTTATATATCTGTGGCATGCTAGAGGCTTTGATATGTGGCTGGCTGATATTTACATAAGGGGAAGAAATGCCATAAATTTTTAATATGTAATTCTCTACTATTGTTGTATCACTTAATTGTAATTTCAAAATAATCAAATTATTGATGGCCCTACCCAAAGTCAACTACTTTTTTTTTTTTTTTTTTTTTTTTTTTGAGACAGGGTCTCATTATGTTGCCTAGGCTGGAGTGTAGTGGCACAATCACAGCTTATTGCAGCACAGGCTTCCCTGGATAAAGTTATCCTCTCACCTTAGCCTCCCAAGTGGCTGGAACTACAGACTCATGTTGCCACACCTGGCTAATTTTTAATTTATTTTTATTTTTATTTTTTTTTGTAGAGATGGGGTCTTGCTATGTTGCCTAGGCTAACCTCAAACTCCTGGACTCACGTGATCCTCCTGCTTCAGCCTCCCAAGTGCTGGGATTACAGGCATAAACCATTGCACTCAAACCGCTACTCCATTCTTTATTAAAAGAACTTCAAGTTTATTTAGGGTGTCAATGAGTCCAAATAGAAATACCTAATTTCCCAGCCTCCCTTGAAGTTGCAGTGAATGTGTGACACAATTCTAGCCAATGAGATATAGGCAGGAATTTCTGGGGAGGAAATCCATTTTTAATAAAAAGACAACATGTCTCTAGGAAGAATCTCTTCATCATTTCACCTTTTACCCTTTTGCCTGTCTAACTGGTTTTAAAGCCAGCAGGTCTTATATGACTACTCGATACCCTTGAGCATGAAAGCCTCTACACTCTAAGATAAGCAGCATTGAAAGTCGGAAAGATCTTGGCTCCCTGTTGGCATTGGTGAATCTCATTAACAACCCTGAACTTCCTGCCACTGGGCTTCTTTTCATGTCATAAAAATAAATTCTTCTCTGTTTAGCCGTGTTCCTTGAGTTTGCTATTACTCATAACTGAACATATCCTGACCTGATGGCAGAAGAAGTGAAATTTTATAAATCAAACCTGTTCTATTGTGGATGTGGTTTATGAATTGTAAGATTCAAAAAGAAAACCCTGTTAAGGAGTTGTTTATTGTAAAGTTCTGAGGACTCATGTATAAATTCTCCTGGACATCATTAAGTCTTCATATTTGGTACAGATATATTTAATGGAGTGGTCTGTTTATAACTGCTAAGAGAAGACAATAGGGGTGCAAGTTGTTTAAAAATATGAGGGAAGCATTAGAAATTTTAAGTATTGAAATTTTCAACTTAATTTAATTAATGAATCATGAGAAACAGAAATTGCATTATGAGCTAAAAATAGGTATGTAGAAAAAGCAAAAACATATCTTCTTGTGGTGCATTCAAAGTAGAATCTCATTTGTTGGATGGGATCTCTGTAAAAAACAGCATAGCACAAAATGGGGAAAGGGAACCTAGTATTGCAATTAACTGGTGCAGTTTAATTGCACTAATAAGGGGTGCAATTAAAAATGTAATGAATCTTTTCAAGGGCTTTTGTTTATGGTATGAACATAAATACTTATGTTTTAGAAATTACATGAAAACCTTTGAAATTATCTTTAAAACTGGGTGATATAGAGGACTTTCTATGTTGTTGTTGATTCAGGAAAGTTTAGAAATCTCAGTGAACAGTCTGATCTTCTTGATAAGAGCAAAGAGATCATCAGTGGTCATGCATGCTAGTTTTTATATGGAATATGCAACCTAGACCTAAAAGTGCCTGAGAGCAAGAAGTGTATAATTGTGATCTACAGGACATATTATGGGGCAGGTATATGCAGAAGGACAGGAAAACTCATATTGAAATTGCTATGTCATTAATATATGAGCAAGTTCCTCATATGGTACCAGATTCTAGCAAATATATCATCAAATATCAGATTTGTTCCTTTTGCCCATGAATATGCAGCATAGGTCAGAAACAGCTTTTGACTACAAAGAGTTCCTTCTTGAATGTGTTTATTACTTTTCTTTGCTGGAGGCCCTGTTATATGGCAGACGTGTGTATAAGGACAGGCAAAGTTATGGTGAATTTGCTCTGTCTAAAGAATTTGCCTATGAAGCATAGGCATTTAAATGTAATTTGAATAAAACACATTGCTAGAGAGGCTGATTTGGTTAATCACAGCAACTCTTTTTAAGGAATTTTGTATATCTTCAGTTGAAGAGTCTTCTTTAAATGGTTGGCTAATATAAAATATTTAGAATCTTTCTATGAAACTTAAATTTCTGTAATAAGATAAAAAATCTTTGGGATTCTCTCAGGTTCTGGAGAGGGAAAACGTATTAATAAGTTTAAAGGAATTCCAGGGTTTTAGATGTCTGAAGAGAAGTTACGTAGAAAAAAATGTTCAAAGCAATGAAAATGTTCTTTAAACATGATGTGTGTGTGTGTGTGTGTGTGTGTGTGTGTGTGTGTGTGTGCATGCACAGATGTGTATGTGGGAGTGTGTACGTTCAAGTTAGAATGGTTTCCACTGTTGGTGAAATGGGTTCATAATTTGTAGGGATTTTATTCATTGTATGGGTCCTCTACAAAGGGTAACATATTCCAGGATGGGGACAGAGATTTATATGCTTACTTAGGACTACATTCAGTACATAATTTGTTGTTTAGCAGCATGAGAAGAGTTTGGTGACTACTTGATCATAAAGTAATAACCTCCTTCTAGTAGATTGTGCTTTTTGAGCAAAACAAAACTCTTTTATGACAAAACTAGTCTTTCAATACAAGTTCAAATACTATGAAATAAAAATGAAAATTGTAAAAAGTGAAGTAGAAGTTCCTCTTCAAAGACTTTCCTCCCCGTCTAATTAGGAATAAATAGTAACTTCTCTTAAAAGCAAAATGTATTCAAAGACCTGTACTAACATTCTTAAATATCTGCTAGCTGTAATAAAGAAATCAATGTACTTTATGTTCTTAGCTCCCTCAATTTAGCCTAAATATTTGCCCTGGCATGCTTATACTGGTTCAAGCAAGCATTTGGTCATAGCCTGTTCCTCTTCCTTACTTAAAAGTGTTTTTACCCTTCTCAGCATTCCACAAGTTACTTCCTCCGTCCTTTGTTCTCCTCTGCCTTTGCCTCTTTTAAAAAGTTATAAGTTGCTAGCCAATCAGGACAAACACAGAATGTGAGGTCCCATTCCAGCCAAAGGAAACTGGACACAGCAGTAGGGTGGACGCGTCAGGTTATAAATGACCCTGTCTCCTTTGTTCAGTGTACTCTCGTGGCAAAACTTCTGGCGAGTGTACCCTTTCTGCAGGAAGTAAAAATGGCCTTACTAAATAAATTAAATTTATGTTCAAGTGCTATTTTTTAATGGCACCAGGGAAGAAGTGTTTCAAACAAAAATGAAATGTTTAAATGAAATTGTTGAAGTCCCTTTGAAAGTAATCCTGCATAATCTCTTTCCTTAAAGGATCAACCCAAGGGAAATTTCGGATCTCTCTAAGCTTAAGTTCCCATTTTGTTTGTACTTATGTACCATATTGGAGCCCTGCTAAGTAACCAGTTATATATAATTGTAGGAGCTACTATTCTTAATTTGATAAAATGTGAAGGAAATAAATTTATGGGAATCGTGATATGTTAAGTCATATAATTTCAAATCGAAAGAGACTAGAATGTGATGTCTATTTCCTTTGTTCAATCAATCAGCTTAAAGGGAATGAAGACTATTTGAGATTCAGAGATCACATCTTTGGTCAGCTATGTGCACATGTAGGAACACTCTTCCTATCTTAGTGGGTAAGTCTGTGAGTTATAGAGAAGGCTTATATTGAGTGAGCCCTGTAAAGGACAGGAGACCACAAGCAGGGGCAAGGTTCTGTTAGGTTACACAGTAACACGTTGAGAAAAGATGGCTTTATTTTAGCTGCATGGAGTAACTTGAAAGGACTGGTGTCAATGAAAATTGTAAAGGCCTCCCTCAAGAGGCTCGTGTCTTTTGTGTGAACTGTAGGACATTTATAGGGGAGGACACTAGTTTGATACATTGTTGAGTAGAACTTTGAAAGAGTGTGGAGTTGGAAGGATGTTAAAGGTATCTCTATGGTGTCTGTGGATCGATAAGGCACAGAGGACCTGTCAAGAGTTTTGTGATCCTGCTGTGAGAAAAGAAAAAGCCAAGGTCAGTTTCTTTGGCATGTAAAGGAACATGCAATAAAAATCTGAAGAGCGTCTGTTCCGGAAGAAGAGGTGGATAAAGTTATTATTAGCAAAGCCTTAAAAGCACCAAACATAAAGATAAACATTATTAGATTTGACTATGTTAAACTCAAGATATCTATTCTGCAAAGGATGCTATAATCAAAATTAAGAGAGAGGTGGTTGAGTGGGAGAAGATATTTATAATATTAATCACTGGCAAAGCATTAATAATCTCTTGACTATTACAAGGAACTCACTGAAAATTGGCAAAAATAAAGATCAAAGCATGAGATCATTTAAGTAAAGTAAAAATAAAATTGCTTATTTCCTAAAACACTGGTTTTTCTAGAGACTTTTTCAATAGGTAAATAATCTTATGGAGGGTAGATTGAAAGAACATGGTATGAAAGAGAAAATGTTAATAGTAAATATAAGAGTAATTCATGTATTAATGGTCGTACACTATGAAATGAAAAATATAATTAACTTAATCTCAGGTTCAAAGCAAACAATTATAACAAAGAAATGGACCAGCATTCTACCCTATGTTTTCATACTAGATTAAATGCTTTTATAAATTTCATGCTCTTATGAAGGTAAAAAATAACATAATATATGGCTTCTATATTCAAAATGGCAAGAATTTGTTAGATGTCTCAGGATCCATTCTTTGGCATATATATTCAAGATGATACTTTGTCCACAATCAACTATACATAAAGGCAATCATACTTTTGAATTTTAATGAATGGAACATAATAGAGGTTTGATTGTCTATAAATGAAGGATATGTTTAACTTTCAGATGGGGTTATGTTTGCAAATGGAAGTGGGAAAGTAGGTTATTTGAAATATTATACTCTTCAATTCATGGCACACCATTTATCTCTTTTTCTATTTCCTTAACAAAAAAAAGTCTAGAGCTAATATAATAAATTGTTAGTCTTAACTCAGACTGATCTACTACTGACTGCTTTCTTTTCCACCTTGCAGATGGTCTATGGTGGGACTTTGCCTTGAGTTTGTGTGCGTCAATTCTCCCTATAAACTACCTTTCACATATACATATATTCTATTAGATCTGTCACTCTGGACAATCCTGACTAATACAGATGTCAAACCGAGAGCCAAGGGAAGTACAGCTTTTAGCCAATAGAACAGGACTGGGGTAAATAATATTTCAAATAATAAAAATGATGTACCAAAGGCCTACAGTGAGAGAACCTATTGTGTCACAGAAACTGAAAGCCTTATATTTTAACGTGATTGGTGTAATTGCTATGTTGAAAATAGATAGTCAAGAGGGTCAAGAGTAAACAATGGAAGAACAGTTAGGAGGCTCTTGTAGTTTTCCGTGTAAAATATGATGGTGGCTTGGGCTAGGGTGGTAACAGTGGAGGTAGTGACAAGTAGTCAGATTTGTGATATACTTTGAAGACTGAGCCCAATGGCCTTGAGAATGGACTGGATTTGGGGGATGAGAAAAAGAAAGGGGTCAAGGATCTCCTCAAATGTTTTGGCCTGAGAACCTGAATGAGTAATAATATCATTTACTGAACTTTGACAATCTGTTAGCAGAACAAATTTAGAAGGAAATCAAAGATTCAGTTGCAGATAAGTTAAATTTAAAGTCACTTTTATATGTACAAGTGAAGCTTTTGGGTATCCAGTTGAATATGGTAATGTGAATTTCAGGGGCAAAGTCTGTTCTGGAAATATGAATTCAGGAATCATGAAGACAGGGTGTTTTGCAAGCCGTTGGGCTGAATTAGATGACCTAGTAAATGAATGTAGATAGAGAAGTCCTAGAACTCTGCCTTAGGACACTCACACATTCAAAGCAGCAAGAGAAAGAGTATATAGCCAAGAAGAGTGAGAAAAGACAGCCAGTTAGGTACGAGGCAGAAAATCAACTGAGAAACCATTTACAAATAGTTTTTATAACGTTAGGCTATTCTAAGCCTCTCAGAACTACCAGGTTGTAATTGTTAGTACTTCAGTTTTGACCAATAAATGTATGTTTCAGTCTACAAATTTGTGTATTTAATGACTAGCCAGGCAGAAAAACAACAACAACAAAAGTAGACAAAGATTATAAAAAATCTGTAAAACAATTTTAGGACGTTTCTGGCAACATGCAATTTAGCAATAAGGATGAAATTTCTGATGACATCCTTTCCAAAGACACTGAAGTAAGTAACTCATAAGTATGTGTATTAGTCAAGGTTTTCTAAAGGGACAGAACTAATAGGGCATATGTATATACGAAGGGGAGTTTATTGAGGAGTATTGACTCACACAATCACAAGGTGAAGTCCCAAAATAGGCATTCTGCAAGCTAAAGAGCAAGGAAGCCAGTCTGAATCCCAAAACCTCAAAAGTAGGGAAGCCGACTGTGCAGCCTTCACCCTGGCAAATCACTGGTATAAGTCTGAGTCCAATAGCTGAAGCACTTGGAGTCTGATGTTTGAGGGCAGGAAGCATCCAACATGGGAGATAGATGAAGGCCAGAAGACTCAGCAAGTCTCCTTGTTCCACTTTCTTCTGTCTGCTCTATTCTAGCCATACTGGCAGCTTATTAGATGGTGTCCACCCAGATTGCGGGTGGGTCTGCCACTCCCAGTCCACTGACTCAAATGTTAATCTCTTTTGGTGACACCCTCACAGACATACCCAGGAACGATACTTTGCATCCTTCAATCCAATCAAGTTGACACTCAATATTAACCATCGCAGTATATAAGTAAATAAAAAATAAATTTACAAAATATCAGGCAGTTAAAAAAGGTAGATACCAGATTTAGTCAGTAAAGTCACATCTTGCCTATGATTACACACTTATAAATTTGTACATAAGGAGGAAATCTATTTCATAACAGGTAGAAATATATGCAAAAGGAAATAACATGACAGCATATTAGCTACCTAATTATTAAGATATTATAGAGTAATTATCAATCCATAAAAGGAAACCAGAGTTAGATAACATTTTCATTGAACAGGTAGTTATTAGAAATACATTTATAGAATTTCGTAAATAGCTATGTGACTCAGAAAATGACTAATGTTCCCAAGTGATTTATCTTGTAATCTTTAAATTGATGCCCCTTTCAGCTATGTAGAAAATGATGCCAAATGCCAATTAGTTTACAGGAAATTATCAAAGACTGAAATAAACAGATCTTCTTCTAAATATCATGTCACTTTGACTAATACGTGGATGAAATGTCAGAAAGCTCTAAGCAGCTGATATATTTGGAAAGGTTGTTCCATTGATGTCATTCCTTTTTTCTAACTAAAATTTATAAGAAGTTTTCAAGCCACATTGGTTTACAAAGTATTAGGTGATTCAGTTCCTTAAGAAGTTACTATTTATTTTATTACACAACATTCATAGACATATGACATGTCAAGCTGGTCTCTGGGTTATGCCTCTGCAGTTGACGTAAAGATCTAGATATGAGGAGACTTAAGCTTTTATTAGTAGAGTCCAGAAGAGTGGTTAAGACTCAAAACGAAGATGTGAATTATAATATGTAGGTGTTACTTGAAGCATCAATGGATAATATTGCCCGGAAAGCACGCAAAAGTAAAAGGAGAAGAGAAGTTCATGGATAATTCTGGGGCAGATACAAAAAGCACTCCCCATGGAGATAGACAATGCGAGAACCAAGAATTTAATTAAAAAATAACAAAAGAATAATGGTGTTGAAATCAAGGACAAAGATATCTCAGGCAGAAAGTAGAGGCCAATAGTATGTAAACCAAAAGTATTTGAGACAGCTCTCAGTCGGTTTAGAAAGATTTTGCCAAAGTTAAGAATGCATGCCTGAGAAGCATGTCTGTGCCTGTCTCCAAAGATGATTTTGAGAGCTTTAATGCTTATAGGGTAAAGGGTGGATATGGGGAAAGAGGAAGACAGTTTAAAAAGTTGTGGGTAGATAAGAGAAAAAAGGTTGCATTCTTTTGAGTCTTGGATTAGCCTTTCACTGAATACACAATTTAAATTTGAGAGACGTGTAGCATAGTCACTTATGCCGTTGTCTAGCTCAGTAAATCTGCATTTTTATATCAGAGGAAGTAATCAGATATACATTTGTCTCAGGTGAGCAGACAGAATTCAGCATTCTATCTTTTGTGTTGCACCTGTGAAGATAAGCTATCAATTTATGTTGTCAGGGTAAAATTCAACAGAACCATTTTAGATAAAGATCCTGGGGCTCATGAGGCATTTCCTAGTGGGAAAATTGTGAGGGAGGTATATAGCTATTTTATCTTTGCAGGTATCTTATTTGGGAATATAATGGGAGGTAGATTTGCAGTTCCCACACTGATTTTTCCCCTTTGTCTTAGTGATTTTGAAATCCCAATGTTTATTTTCCTTTCACAAGTATCAAATGTTGGAATCATTCCATAGGAATTGTCCATTGCCTTTAGCTCTAGCGAGTTTATTAGTAACTTGGTGATAGCAGATTCAGATAGAGTGAAAGCAAGTTTGTAGTGATTTGAGCTGTGAACAAGATTAGAGAATCAATTCATTTTTTAATGAACTCCTCTGCAAAATGAAGAAGAGAGATTGTAGATGACCATGTTTTCTGGAGTTTCCTTGAAACATTGAAACCTTTTAAAATGTCTGTTACTCATTTTGCATGAAATTTGTTGGAAAATGTATTACAAACTACTCTATACTCTTACCTTACACATGCATAAATTAATCATTTGATAACTCAAGACAATCGATGTGATAATCAATTACTCTCCAGTATTGTAATAATGTACTGTTTCAAGGACCTGCCAATGTTTGTAGACTACTCTGCTTATATTAAATTATATTGTGCATTTTGATTTATTATACATGTTTTCTCATTGTATTTTTTTTCTGCTTTTTCTCTTCCTATTAGTGCTACTTTTCAAGAAAGTTATTATATAAACTTATAGCAGTCCCCTTCCTTATTTTCTGTATTGCTTCTTCTATGAAACTTATATTAAACTACAGCAGTGTTGACCAGCAGGGGGCATTATGACATTTAGGATAAAACACTGTTTTCAGGTGTGTGGGGCTATCTAAAAGTTTACAGAATATTAAAAATTATTAGCCCTTAGCTACTTAACAACTCCAGATTTCTAAACACCTCCTGAGGCGTGATATTACTCTCAGTTGACACTGTGCTATAATCTCAGAAACCAAATAAGCTAGAATTGTGTGTTAAGATTAAGCAGCCTCTAAGCAAGTTTTTAACACCAGAAATGTTATAATAGAGTGCTACAAACACCACTTCACTTTCCTATACATCTGGAAAATGTGGCTAATTTATTAGAGCAATATTTCTCCTCAGAAGCCAAATATCTTCACTGTTCTTCTCAACATACTATTTTAAGAAGCCATTCACAATAAGTAAAATATGTCATAGGAGATGAAACTTCATTTCTAGTCTTAGTATAATGACTCCCTTTTGAATACAATTTATAAAGCCAACTGGCTTAACTTGATTTACACCTGTTGGCTAGTATCTATTCTGATTGAAATTATTTTGATTGGCCAGTGCCTATATAATACTGGCTGTTAGTAATTAAAGTATCACTCGTGCTATACTACTAATTTTATGCATGAGAAAATGGAGGCTGAAAAGTTTAAGAAACTCTCTCTGGTCACTGAGTCAGCAGCAGCATAAGCTTGGAATTGAAAACCCTGACAAGAAGCTTTGAATTATCTCTACTATATAGGTGCTATAAATAAAAACTTTCACCTATGTCAAATCATCCTCCATTCTGAACTTCTAGAGATTTAAATACACAAATTCAGAAAAGTCTAAAATTATTTTAGAAATGTGGGAATTGTGAAATCGTCTTTTTAAACTACCATTATAAAGTTTGAATCTACCAAGAATGAGATATTTCTAAACTTAGGCCCAAATCAATTTTTTCCTACTCTGTGTTGTCTCTCTTGGGATCTGGAGGAGGTACTAAAGGCAAGCTGATTAATTTATAGTCATTGGAATATCCTGTGGTGAACTGAACTATATTTTCCTGACTCCAACAGTTCCATTGGTTTTATACAGGTACTATCTGTATTTGATCATGTTGCAGGCTCAATAGGTTTCATGAATAATATTCTAGATTCATACAGCATGGGGAATTCATACTCCAGAGGTGATCATATAATAAGAATGAATTTATCTTTAGAGAAATCACATTGTCCACCATGGTCTTGGATTATGGTAGCTGCTTTCTGGCAGATGGCAAAAAATAGTTTGCTCAAGGTGAATTTAAAAAATTAAATTACTTGGGAGAGTTCAAAGGGAATAAGATAAAGTAAAATATGAACCTACAAGCTTGCTAGCATTTCAAGACTTTGAAAGAAAATGTGTTTTTAATGAGATATGATCAATATGATAGCTTAAAGTTTTAAGATAAATAAACTCTTCTGCAGATTATGATTCTAAGAACTTCATCTGAGAAATAGCAATGCATATTTAAAGTGAGAATGTTTAGAATTATTTTTCTCTTGGAATTTTTTTTTTTTTCTCTCTCTTTACGGGTCCGAAGTGAAGACTGTTGAAAATAGTCTTGTGAGAGTATTGAATGTTGGAGATTTTAGGGAACGCTTGCTGACAGATCTAAGAACAAGATAGGAGGAATCAAAATACCTATCGGGGAAGCACTTTTATTTCTACCATCATCTTTTCTTTGCTCAATATTTCTGAGCTTTATGGTTCATAAGAAAACAGCATACCTGGATAAATGAACAAAATTCATTAAAGCATAAGTGTAAATGTGTAAGCAAGTTCTAGGTAAAGCGATTACTGATCTTAGTAATATCGACATCGATAATATGAATAAGGAGTTCACTTGGAGCAGAGCGTATAATTAGAATATGGCGCACAGATATTCATGAGGCTGGCAGAAGGAGTTGACAGAAAATATAGAGGCAGGGGCAAAGTAAAGAAAATCTCCAATTGGAAATATTTAATGGAGGCAAAAGACAATCTCTGATACGATATACTCTTTTTTATTTACACACATAAAACCCATATTGTTTCTGAAAGACATTTTGCACAATGTTACTTTTTGTGAAAGGAAAATATCCTGGACTCCCACAATCACGAAGCTAAAGGGAAAATTCACGCTAGGAACTGCTTAGGGCAAACCTGCCTCCCATTCTATTCAAAGTTATCCCTCTGCTCACTGAGATAAATGCATATGTGATTGCCTCCTTTGGAAAGGCTAATCCGAAACTCAAAAGAATGCAACCTTTGCCTCTCACCTATCTGTGACCTGGAAGCCCCCTCCCCACTTCAAGACTTCCGGCCTTTGCTTTGAGTTATCCCGCCTTTCCAGACAGAACCAATGTGCTTTTTACATATATTGATTGATGTCTCATGTCTACCTAAAATGTAAAAAACCAAGCTGTTCTCTGACCACCTTGGGCACATGTCATTAGGCGCTCCTGAGGCTGTATCTGGGCCTGTGTCCTCAGCCTTCACAAAATAAACTTTCTAAATTAACAGAGACCTGACTCTGATTTTCTGGGTCCACATCTTGAATTCACTCAATATTACAGGTTTTCCTGTCTCTTCATTATAATTCACATTGTTTTTGAATTGCTTTTTCTTTAATTTATTTGGGGCACTTGTAATTATATTTGTGTTTTCTAAGGTGTTGAAAGCTATTTTTTCTTATCACCTGCTAATGCAAAGAAACACATCTCTAATTCAGTTTGTCACAGAAAAAAATAAATTTTATTCTTCTTGGTATCGCAGGGTTGATTAAAAGTTTTTAAAGAAAATATTTATGGTCTGGACATCCAAGAGTAATGCCTCCATTAAAAGCCATACCTAACATAGGACATTTGAGTTTAATTTAAATATAGTTTATTTTTAAAATTAGCAAGGAGATTAATTTTAGCTACTGTGTTCTCTCAAGTATAGGTTTCTTTAATTCCACATACAACCAAATTTGATGATTTTTGTGTTGCATTGTTTACTCTCTAATTAAAAAGGAAATATCTAAAATGAGGTATTCATTCAAGAGAATATAATCACAGTTATAAATAATCAAGCCATTTTTACAATATCATAGTACTGAATTTTGCAAAATCCTCAGTTAGTGTTACAAAAATGGTTAGTTGTTACATAAGAGAACATTATCAAATCCCTAGGTTATATTTCTGAACTAGAATGGGTTTTGTCACTCTGTTTTCTTCTGTACTTTGATCCTTTAATGTTATAGTGATAAGCTGACACTTGAAATGTCATTGTTTGAACTTGTTCTTCTGTAATAACTAGCAGTATGCACAATATTTTTAATATTAGTTAATTCCTATCTGCCTGTCCTCTAGAAAGCATGACTTCAAGGCATCCCACTTACTAATTCTATATTAAGTGTCTCATTTTCCACTCCTGCCTAAGTAACCTTGTTGTGCCTGCTCTTTCTGGGAAAACGTGTATTCACTTTTTTAATCAGAAAAAGTGCCCTTATCCAATTGGGAGCTACAATTGTAATTTTAAATGAATATGTAAAAATATAAGATTTTATTTATTTGTATTTTTAAATAAATATCTTTCTTTTTTAATCCAGTGTCACTGTATGATTTTTTTCTTCTTTTTTTTTTTTTTTATTATACTTAAGTTCTGGGATACATGAGCAGAATGTGCAGGTTTGTTACATAGGTATACACATGCCATGGTGGTTTGCTGCACCCATCAACCAGTCACCTACATTAGGTATTTCTCCTAATGCTATCCCTCCCCCAACCCTCCACCCACCGACAGGCCCTGGTGTGTGATGTTCACCTCCCTGTGCCCATGTTCTCATTGTTCATCTCCCACTTATGAGTGAGAACATGCACTGTTTGGTTTTCTGTTGCTGTGTTAGTTTGCTGAGAATGACGGTTTCCAGCTTCATCCATGTCCCTGCAAAGGACATGAACTCATTCTTTTTTATGGCTGCATAGTATTCCATGGTTTATATATGCCAATTTTCTTTATCCAGTCTATCATTGATGGGCATTAGGGTTAGTTCCAAGTCTTTGCTATTGAAAACACCAGATTTTAAATCAGTGATTTTGTATGAGTTAGCTTTAAGTAATTCCTCAATTTCTAACCACCATAGGATGTACATGAATACAAACATACAAACACACATATTAGATTTGAAAGGTTGATACTGATCTAGTGCTGGCTATATGCTAGGTACTGCTCTAAAGATTTACATGTAAATACATATATTAACCCAGGTAAACTTTCCAATAACCCTATGATGTGTATATTATTAGTATTTCCATTTTACAAATGGGAAATTGAGGCATTGAGAGATTATTAACTAGTTGAAAAGTATATACTTACAAGTGATAAAACTAGAATTAGACTAAGGCAGTCTGGCTCAGAAATATAGAAACAGATCACAAGAATCAATGAAAATAAAATGAAACTGTATAGATTTACAAAGATAAGTACAGAGATAAGGTCTGATGTATTTCTCCACTTTGGTCATTCTTACTGTTTGATTTGGTATGAATTTTGTGTCTCCCCAAAAATGTTGAAATCTAATTCCCAAAGTGAGGAAGCGAGGCTTTTTGGAGGTGATTAAATCATGAGAGCAGGAGCCTCATGAATGGGATTTGTCCCCTTATTAAAAAAAAAAAAAAGAAGAAGAAGAAGCCCCCAAAGAGCTGCCTTGCCCCTTCTGTGATCAAGAAAGCAGGCCTTTATCAAACAGCAAATCTGCTGTCACCTTGACCTTGAAATTCCAAGGCCCAAAAATAGTGAAAAAATAGTTTCTCTTGTTTATAAGCCACCTAGTTTATAGTACAAATGAAGATATTGTTGTTCATTTTTGTTTTTCTCATCAATAGTCCTTCCATGAAGAAGGAAAAAGATGCTAAATTCTTTTAAGTGCATAAAAGGTATTGCTCAGCTTCAGTTACAAGCCTTTCTTGACATTCTCAAAGCTGTAATTTTACCAGAGTAAACCAAAGAATCAAAAAGATGACAATGTGAAGTAAAGAAGATTGTCACACACTAGAAGTATTGCCTCTCTGATGGTTGGAGAAAGAATATGGAGATATAGAAATAGAAACAGGGCGACAGGGTGCGGTGGCTCACGCTTGTAATCCCAGCACTTTGGGAGGCTGAGGTAGGTGGATCACCTGAGATCAGGCGTTCAAGACCAGCGTGACCAGCATAGAGAAACCCTATCTCTACTAAAAATACACAAGTTAGCCGGGCATTGTGGCACACACCTGTAGTCCCAGCTACTCGGGAGGCTGAGGAATGAGAATGGCTTGAACCTGAGAGGCAGAGGTTGCAGTGAGCCAATATTGCACCACTGCACTCCAGCCTGGGCAACAGAGTGAGACTGTCTCAAAAAAAAAAAAAAAAAAGAAAAGAAAAAAGAAAAGGAGGAAGAAAATAATAGAATTTCAGCTGTGAATTTCCTAGGTTATTATTTAAGGTTAAAATGAAAGAAACAGAGGCAGAGAAAGATAAATGAATAGTAGCCTACATCATTTGCCCTGCTCCCCCCTATGGACCTTGGGCTCTGAGAAGTGCTGGCTTAAGATGTAACCCAGCAGATTTACAGCAAGGTTCACTATAATTAAAAACAATTTGTTTGAGAAAAGCTGGAGAAAAAGTAATGAGGACTCTCATGTACCTTGGGTACGACTTGAGCTACAGTAGTAGAGCACCACCACTCTTGGTGTCCCTGAGCCCAGGCCTAGACTCTTCACCAACGTTTATGGACATTACCTGGGCCAGAGGGGAGTCCACTGCCCTGAAGGGTAAATTCCAGGCCTGGTAGCATTCATTGAAAGGTGACTGAGAGTCTTTGGGCTTTAAGTGAACATCAGCAGTAGACTGGAAGAACCCTTTGTGAATCAGTAGTGGTGCTGGCCATAGGGGGAGGCTCCTCTGCCTATGAAAATGGGAGGAAAGAGTGTCAAGGACTTTGTCTTGTGGTTTAAGTGTCAGCTTAGCTGCAGCAGAATAGCACTCCAGGTACATTTCTAAGGTTTTTTACTTTAATACTTGGCTCCCAGACAACATCTCTGGACACAATGGTGGCCTGGAAGAACTTGCAACCCTGATGGAAGGGACACAAACATGGCTGGCTTTACCAACTGCTAACTATAAAGCCCTAGGGCATTGAGTTATCTTAAGTGGTAGTGAGATAGTGGTTACAGGAGGCCTTGAGAGAGTCCTGGTGCTGTGTTTGCTTTAGGTCTGAACCAGCACAGTCCCTGTGGTGGTGGCCACAGCAATGCTCATGTCCCCATATCCCCAGTTCAAGGTGGCTCAGCAGAGAGAGAGAAAAAAAACATTGTGGTTTTTTTGGGGGAGAAAATAAGGTATGATAACAAGAGTTTCTGCATTATGATAATCCAGAGAATTCTTCTGAATCCTTATCCAATACCAGCAAGGCGGTATCACTGTGAGTATGCAAGAACCACAGCATTATTGAGCTTGGGGCCCAACTTTCTTCAAATGCCTAGAAAGCCTTCCCAAAAAGCACAAAGAAGCTCAGATTGCAAAGACTGCAATAAGTGCCTAACCCTTAAATGCTGAAACATCAATGAACATCTACAAGCATCAAGACCAATCAAGACAAAATGACATCACCAGACAAATTAAATAAGGCATCAGGGACCAATCCTGGAGAAGCAGAGATACGTGATTTTTCAGATGGAGAATTCAAAATAGTAACTTGAGAAAACTCAAATAAATTCAAAATAACCCAGAGAAGGAATCCAGGAATCTATCAGATAAGTTTAACAAAGAGATTAAAATTTATAAATAGAATCAAGCAGAAATTCTAGAGTAGAAAAATGCAATTGACATACTGAATAATGTATCAGTCTCTTATTAACAGATTTGGTCAAGCAGAAGAAAAAAATAGTGAGCTTCAAGACAGACTGTTTGAAAATACATAGTAAGAAGAGACAAAAAAAAAAAAAAGACGCATGCCTAAAGATCTAAGATTTAAAAAATACCTGAAAAGAGCAAATTTAAGAGTTACTGGTCTTACAGAGAAGGTAAAAAAAGACATAGCAGTGAAAAGCTTATTCAAAGGGATAATATCAGAGAAATTCCAAAACCTAGAGAAAGATATCCATATTTAAGTACAAGAAAGTAATAGAACACAACCCAAAAAGAAATACCTCAAAGCATTTAGTAATCAAACTTCTAAATGTCAAAGTTTTTAAAAAAATCCTAAAAGCAGCAAGAGAAAACAAATAAAACCTAATGACATACAATGGAGCTCCAATACATCTGGCAGCAGACATTTCAGTGGAGACTTTACAGGAGAGGTGAGACTGCCATGACTTATTAAGTGATGAAGAAAAAAAACTTTTACCCTAGAATAGTATGTCTAGCAAAATCTTATTCAACCATGAAAGAGAAACAAAGACTTTTCCAGACAAACAAAAGCTGAGGGATTTCATCAACACTAGATCAGTCCTATAAGAAATAATAAAAGAAGTTCTGCAATCTGAAAAAACAGAAAACATGTTCATGATCAATAAAAAAGTCAATGAAGTTACAAAACTCACTAGTAATAGCACAGAGCAAAACGTATAATACTATAACATGGTAATTTTGGTTTGTAAAACACTCTTACCTTACATAGAAAGACTAAATAATGAAACAATTAAAATAATAACTATGATTTTTCAAGAAACATTGCAATAAGACATAAAGAGAAAAAATAAGAAGTTAAAAAGTGTAGGGGGGCGGGGATAGACTTAAAGTGTGGACTTTTTATTACTTGTTTTCTTACTTGTTTGTTTATGCTATCAGGGTTAAATTGTCACCAGTAAAAATACTATAGTATATGCAAACTTCATGATAGCCTCAAATTGAAAAACATACAATGGATACACAAAATATAAAAAGCAAGGAATTAAATAATACCAGCAGTGGAAATCAGCTTTACCAAAAGGAAGACAGGAATAGTAGTGAGAAGACCATAAAACATACCAGAAAACAAATAACAAAATGGCAGGAGTAAGTTCTTACTTATCAATAAAAATGTTAAAAGAAAATGGACTAAACATTTCAATCAAAATACAGAGATGGCTGAATGGATAAAAAAGGAAGATTAAACAATCTGTTGCCTACAAAAAAAAAAAAAAAACACATACAATGAGTATAAAGATACACATACGTGAAAAGTAAAGAGATGGAAAAAGATATTTCATGTCAATGGAAACAAAAAAAGAGCAGCAGTAGCTAAATGTATATCAGACAATATAGATTTCAAGACAAAAACTGTATGAAAAACAAAGAAGGTCACCACATAACATTAAAGGAGTCAATTCAGTAGGATGATGTAACAATCGTAAATAAATATGCACCCAACACTGGAACACACAGATATATAAAGCAAGTGTTATAAGAGCTAAAGAGATAGACCTCAATACAATAATAACTAGAGACTTCAAGACCTTTCTTTAAGCATTGGACAGATCTTCCAGACAAAAAAAAAAAGAAAACAAACAAACAAAAACCATGGGACTTAATCTGCACTACAGACAAAATGAACCCAGTGGATATGTATACAACATTTCATCCAACAGTTGCAGAATACACATTCTTCTCAGGACATAGGTTATTCCTGACAACATGTTAGGTCACAAAGCAGGTTTTAAAAGATTCAAAAAATTAAAATAATATCAAGTATTTTATCTGACCACAATGAAATAAACCTACAAATCAGTAAGAGGAATATTGAAAACTATACAAACACATGGAAATTACACAAGATGTTCCCGAATGGTCAATGGGCCAATAAAGAAATTAAGAAGAAAATTGAAAACTTTGTTGAAACAAATGATAATGAAAACAAAACATTCCAAAAGCTGTAAGATAAAATGAAAGCAATAAGGGAAATTTATAGTGATAAGTACCTACATCAAAAAAAGAAGAAAAACTTCAAATAAATAATTTAACAATGCATGTTAAAAACCTAGAAAAGAAAAAGCAAGCCAAAACCAAATTTAGGAAAAGAAAAGCAATAATAAAAATAGGAGCAAAAATAAATAAATTCAACATGAAGAAAACAATACAAATGATAAATAAAATTAACAGTTGGTCTTTGAATAGATAAAAAAAAATTGACAAATCTTTAGCCAGACTAAGAAAACCAAGAAAAGGCACAAGTAAATAAAATTAGAGATGTAAAAAATAGGCATTACAACTGAAATCAAAGGATCACTAAGAGCAACTGTATGCCAACAAATTGGAAAATCTAGAGGAAATGGGTAAATTCCGAGACACATATGACCTACCAAGTTTGAACCGTGAAGAAGTCCAAAACCCGAACAGACCAACAGGTGACAAGATTGAAGCCATGATAAAATGCTATTAGAAAAAAAAAAAAAAAAAAGCTATTAGAACTTGTAAACAAATTCAGTGAAGTTGCAGGATACAAAATTTACATGTAAACTTAGTAGCATTTCTTATGTGAGCATTAAACAATTTAAAACAGAAATCAAGAAAGTAATCTCGTTTATAATAGCTACAAATAAAATTACATACCTAGAAAATAACCAAAGAAGGAAAAGATCTTTACAATAAAAATTATAAAATTCTGAGGTAATAAATTGGAGAGGATACAAAAACATGCAAAGATATTCCATGTTCATGAATTGGAAGAATCAATATCGTTAACATGTCCATACTGCACAAGGCAATCTACAGATTCAATGCAATCCCTATGAAATTACCAATGATATTCTTCACAGAAACAGAAACAACCATTCCTACAATTTATATGAATCCACAAGATTTATATTAGCCAAAACTATCCTGAGCAAAAAGAACAAAACTGGAGGAATCACATAACCTGACTTTAAATTGTACTATAAAGCTATAGCAACCAAAATAGCATGGTATTTGCATAAAAACAGAAACATAGATCAATACAACATAATAGAAAACCCAGAAAGAAATCCATAGACCTAGAGTGAACTAATTTTCCACAAATATGCCAAGGACATACATTGAAGAAATGACAGTCTCTTCTATAAATCATGCTGGAAAACGTGATATCCATATCAGAAGAATAAGACTTGACTCCTATCTTGCAGCTTATACAAAAATAAAATCAAAATGCATTAAGTACTTAAATCTAAGACCTCAAACTATAAAACTAGTACAAGAAAACTTTGGGGATACTCTGTAGGACATCGGACTGGGCAAAAATTTCTTGAACAATACCCCACAAGCACATGCAACCAACGCAAAAATTGATAAATGGAATCACGTCAAGTTAAAAAGCTACTGCACAGCAAAGGAAGCAATCAACGAAATGTAGAGAAAACCCACAGAATGGGAGAAAGTATTTGCAGACTGCTCATCTGACAAGAGATTATAAACCAGAATATAGAAGGAACTCAAGCAACTCTAGGAAAAAAATCTAATAATCTGACTTTTAAAATGGGCAAACAATTTGAATAGATATTTCGCAAAAGAAGATATACAAATGTGAAACAAGCATGTGAAAAGGTATTCAACATTATTGATAATCAAAGACGTGCAATTCAAAACTACAATGAAATATTATCTCATTGCAGTTAAAATGACCTTTATCCTAAAGACAGTAATATATGCTGAAAAGGATGTGGAGAAAAGGTAACCCTTGTACATTGTTTGTGGGAATGTAAATTAGTAAAACCACTATGGAGAATGGTTTGGAGGTTTTTCAAAGAACTAAAAATAGAAGTACTATAGTATCCAGAAATCCCATTGATGGGTATATACCTAGAAGAAAGAAAAATCAATATATAGAAGAGATATCTGTACTCTCATGTGTGTTACAGCACTGTTCTCAATACCCAGAATTTGTAAGAAACCTAAGTATCCATCAACAAATAATTTGATAAAGAATATACAGTACCTACACATAATGGAGTACTGTGCAGCTGAAAAAAAAAAATAATGTGATTCTGTCATTTGCAACAACGTGAATGGAATTGGAGGTCATTGCGTAAAGTGAAATAAGTGAAGCACATGAAGACAAACTTTGCATGTACTCACTTATTTGTGGGAGCTAAAAATCAAAACAATTGAACTCATGGAGGTAGGGAGTAGAATGATGTTTATTAGAGGCTGGGAATAGTATTGGGAGTCTTGGGGAGAAGTGGAAATGGTTAATGAGAACAAAAAATAGAATTAGAAACAGTAAATAAGACCTAGTATTTGATAACAAAACAGGGTGACTACAGTCAATAATAATCCAGTTGTACATTTAAAAATGAGTAAAGGGTATGATTGGATTGTTTGTAATACAAAGAATAAATGCTTGAGGGGCTGGATACCCCATTTTCCATGAAGTGATTATTGCTTATTGCATGCCTGTATCAAAGTATCTCATGTATCCTATAAATATACACAGCTACTATACTATGTATGCAGAAAAATCAATCAATCAATACAAATAAAACAAAAAGAAATAAAAAGCAAAAGTTAATATAAAGCCACACAAATGAGTTTTTGAAAATATAATAAAATTCAGCTCTTCTGCCCATATCATGAGTATTCTGGAAGCCTGTGTTTGACACTGTTGAATTCAATATGGCGCAGACACAGTAGTATAGCTAGAGCTGAGATAAGGGTCTGGGTTCATAGATCTCAGGGAAAGCCTCAAGCTCCTATGTGATGCAAAGAAAGCAGTCAAAAAATCTTTGGTCTCTAAGACAGCCACCAAGATGACTAAAAGGGTGAGCATTATAGCTTTGCCTTGGCCCAGAGCAAGGTAGAAGCAGGAGGGCTCAACTAAACTAAAAAACAATACAGTGAGTACAGAGAGATGATATCAAATGACTTTTCCATAATTCTATGAGAATATATAAACTGCCCTTGTTCTCAGATGCTATCTTACAAGAAACCATTGCAGGTTTCTGCAAATGGTTCTTATTCCTTGAATGGAACCATTCAAAGAAACATTTCTTCTTATTCAAAGAATAAGAAACCACAAAGACTAGATCTTACCATCAAATAAATAAGGTTTGATCTACACAGTGCTTGTGATAATATTTGAATTTTGCAAAAAAGAAAAAAAAAGACTAGATCAAATTAAATATGACAAATTGGGGTAGGATAGAATGCTTTTGGAAACCAGCAGCTTGACAGATTTTTTTCTTCAGTTACAGAAAATAAAGAAATGTTTATTAAGTTTTATTCATCAAGTTTAGAACATGTGAATTTCAATTAAGCCCCTATATGGAAAATCAGGCATTCAAGAAAAAAACATACAACACATGCTATTTAGACATATTTTTCTGCATACTCTGGAGTGACTTACGCTTTTTAAAATAAGACTCTAGTGTACTTGTGCTAAGAATATGCTTTTATCCCTGGTTAATATCCTTGTAGCAAGTCTTTATTACTCTAAAGACCTGTGAATTGAGTTCAATATGGGAGGAGAGGTTTCAGTAGAATGTTTCTTCAACAAGTCCTTGCTCTTTTATTTCAAAACCAGTCACCTCATTTACTGCAGATCAAGTCAGGCTTTTCAGTTTTGGCTATTTACTTAATGAAGCATTGTCATGTGTTGGCACTGGTCACTAACATGTAGTCAGAAATATGAGTTTTCAGAATGACTGTGGAGTGACAAATCAGGCCTTTGTAAATATTTCCTATATCCCTAATTAGATATGAGGATTAAAGGAAAGGGAGCAATCAAAAAATGGCTTTGGAGTTTTAGGCCCCAAACTTTGGTAAAATAATTGTGGAATTAACAAAAATGAGAAAGGTGGGAAAGGAAGCACTGTGACTACCCTACAACAAACAGGTAAACCTCAAGATTTTTGAGAGCAATAAAGAATGTTTTCCTTAGAAGAAACATGTATGCCTTCTGGACTCATGAGGTAGTCCTTTATCGACACTTAATGCCAGCAGCTCTCCATTGAACTCATATATTATCAAACCTTTTCTCACACCAGACCTGTACTCTTCAACACAGGTATGGGTACACCTATGATTTTGGAATGACCTGGCCATTAGCTGTTTAAGTGATACCTTCCATTTTTCTTGTTAGACGGTATTAAATTAAAGCCAATTGAGATGTAAAGCTTGCCAGATGTTGTATATTAGTGCTTTCTCGGGAGTGCGTTGGTTCTCAGTGATAATCACACTATTTTCTGTGAAAATTGTCCTTAAATTTTTGACTGAATAGATTGTGTTTCTCCCTATTTTTCCTAGATATAAAAAGCAGCATGATCCTTTGATGAAATGACCATTATTAACTAGATACTGGAGAATTATGGCCTTCAGTGTATCTGTGGGATACACAATACTGATAAGAATATAGTTGAGAACAGTGAAGGAGCACATGGTACTTTTGGCATTGCTTCTTCTGATGTTATCCCCAATTTCTTCAAAATGATTGTCTAGCTCATCATGATTGGCATGTCCTTATTTTCACAAATGCACTTCTCTAAGAAGAATAGATGGTTTATCAATAGATGAAGTGTTTTCGTCTTCCCTGAAATTTTTCTAAAAGAATATTGAATCCTGGGCAGGGCGTGGTAGCTCATACCTTTAATCCCAGCATTTTGGAGGCCGAGGTGGGCAGATCGCTTGCGCTCAGGAGTTCAAGATCAGCCTGGGCAACATGGTGAATCCTTGTCTCTACAAAAGATACAAATAATTAACCTGGCGTGGCTGCACCTGTAGTCCCAGCTACTCAGGAGACTAAGGTGGGAGAAGCACTTGAGCCTGGGAGGCAGAGGTTTCAGTGAGCCAAGATTGCACCACTGCACTCTCCAGCCTAGGTGACAGAGCAAGAACCCTATCTCAGAAAAAAAAAAAAAAAAAAAAAATATATATATATATATATATATATATATATATATATATATAAGCCTGTGGCTATGTTCCTTAAAGTCCTGAAATTGGGCAGAAGCCAAAATATTTTGTTGAGGTGTTTTCCCTCAGCTTCTTGCTTATTCTCTTTTCCTTTATTTGGAATACATACACACACACACACACACACACACACACAATATTGTATATTATTATATATGTATTTATATGTATATAAAGCAATATTCTTGTTACTCCTAGGGATGCCATTCTCTTTTAACTATCTCTACTACCACCTCATCTCTATTACTCGTGGGTGGAAGGAGTGAAAGACATCATCCCCATGGATATTAATGAGCCCAGATCTGTGACTACCTATCCTACTCTGAGTCCCAGCCTGCAGAGGAGATCCACCCCTCAAGTTCTAGTGCCTCTCTCCTCAGTGCCTCTCTTCTCAGTGAGGAAAACTAGTGCCTCTCTCCTCAGTGCATACCCAGTGGCTTCAATGAATGGTGTGTCCTCTGGGTCCTCCAATGGAATATAATACTCTGCTAGGTCTTCTGGCTTCACATAATGTATCTATTCCAAATTTTCCAAGTCCATAGGCCCTTTAGTTCTTCCTTTACCACATGCCAGCACAAATCAGACATTTCCACTTCACTCAGCATGGATCACCACTTTCTCTAATTTTCTAGGGACCATCTTAGCTGTGTGTTTGCCTTACTAGGGACCCTGACAGGCAATACATTCTGTATCTTGAGAGAACCTAAAAATCTAAATCTATATGTATTCCCATGGGATGTCAATAGTAGAGTTATGCTGTGGATCACCCCTAATACTTGGCCTGGCATCTACAAAAGATGTAGGTGCAGTTTTGGAGGGGAACTATATCCTTCCAGGGAAAACAGCTCTGTAGTATCTTCCCAAATGGTGGGAATTGTAGTCCTTATGAAAATCGGCGTCACTGTTGTGGGTCCTGAGGATCAGAGGTGCCTAAGGAGTAAAATTCTTCATGGCTAGCTACTCAGTTGCCTCAATACAATGAGTCATAGTCTCAGATTTTTCTCAACAAGTCTCCAGACTTTGACATAACAGATCTTGGTTATGCATTTACTAACTATTTTAGCTTACTTACTGTAACTATTATACCAGAGCTTTGTTTGTGGATTTTCTGTTTTTCCTCTATGGAGATAAGGGCCACTTGGTGAACTGCCAAAAAAGCCCCTTGGTCTTTAGGTTTATTTTTAAATTGTATATTAACTACTCTTGTAGAGCACCAATGCAACTTAGTAACAACCAACAAATTCTACTGTACTTGTTTACACATAATTTCCCCAACATCTTTACTTTTCAAGAGGCTAAATCATCACATAGGAGAAGACAATTTCAACCACTGGAAACTTTCTCCCAATTCACCACTGGTGAATGTCTTAGAAACTGAGCCATCACCTTGTGTTAGGGACTCCATGCCTCACATACCTCCTGGAATAAAGTACTAATTGTCAATTCTCATCTTATCATCTGATTTTTTAGTTGACTTCAGTCACCAGTTTTGTCTGTCAGTTACCCTGTAAGGCAGACGCTGAGAGGCAGTTGAGACAGTTACTGCAGTCCATCCCCTCACACGTCAATTTATCTTGTGGAAGTTGGGCAAAAGTATCACACCTGAGATTATCCAATGTTGCCTATAGTGAGGCAGATAACTTCTTGATAACTAAATGTAATTACTTCTTAAGTTAAGCTGAGGTAGATTTGGAGTGTCAAAGTGAATACTGGGGGTGCGGGGTAGCAATGCCTGTGTGTGATACAATGGGGAGAAAGCAAAATTCAATATTCTTATGATTTCATGTGGATGTAATATGCATGGAGGGAAAGGCAGGAGGAAGCAAAATTGGGTAGACACTCTTCAGACTCTGATGAAAGGTTTTGACCAAACCTACAGAGTGACCTGTAGCAAATATTGTCCCTTAATGAAGCATCTCATCAGGTAGATATACCTAGGCCCTAGATCTGTCATGCTCAGTTATGGCTTGGGGGCTACCTGGAAAGAGGAAAGGCATGACTCAAACACTAAGCTCATCCTGAAGATACTGACAGAGGCTGTCAAAAAAAGGCACTTTTGTAACTGAATTGTAAATCTCTTCTTGAACAGTTTGAGCTGTGCATGTCCATGATGTTTATTAATGAGGACTTAGCAACAAAAAAAGGTAGAAGAGAAAACAGGCTCATAGAATAGTTGAGAGAGAACTAAACATTAGGAAAAAAAATATTATTAGGAGAGATAGGAGATAGCAAATTAAATGTATAATACTAATAATAAAGAAGCCATGGAACTATAGATAATAATATTTTGTTATATTTTAGCTATTTTCTATGTGCCTTCTCTTTTCTCATTTAATGCAATGATCACTGAGATATAGAGAAAATAGGTAACCTGACCAAGGTCACAAAATTAAGGAGTGATTGATCCCGGATTCAAACTAAACAGTCTATCTCCACATTACATGTCCTAACCACTAGGTGATACTGTCAATTTATATTTTTATATATGAAAATAAGTTTTTCTCTTTAAGTTCTTGTTGTAAATATATTTGCAAACATATATATATGTATATAATGTATATATGATAACCAGTGTAGAAATATCAGCATATCTAAAAGCATCACAATTTTCAAATTTTATATTTCCACATGAAGAATAGTCATATTGGAGTCATCAACTTTCCGAGAAAATATAATAAGCCTAATTAAAAGTGATCTTATTTATTTATAGACAAAATATACATTTAACAGCTTTTTCTTGAACTTTGGATAAAAATAGTTTTCTATCCCTTTTCATTATTACTGAAACTACCCAGAAATCCTCTAGATATTCTTTGGAAATAGTAGTTCTGCAGAAATATTTTATCTACACTATATCGAGCTATTAAAATCTTTCCAAAATCCAAAAGTAATTCTTCACAAATTACTACCAAATACTTTCAATTTTCTTTCTGGAGTCATAGAAACACTATGAAATACAAATAACGTTTTCTGAATGTTTTCACTTAACCCATCAAGATGTATTGCTTAACAAAAAATGTAATATTTTCAAAATACTTTTAATTGAACTAGGAACACAAACACAGCTTACATGTCGTAAAATGTATACAAGCCTGAGCTACGTAAATATTATTATCTAATCCTAAATTTCCTCCTCTTCCCACCATCTGCAAGTCATGTTATACTAGAGCACCAAGAAAAGGGTGTAAATTTGTAGTGTTAATTCTTGCTTTGTTTCTGTCTAATAAACTCTTTTAAAAAATAGAAAAACATAGAGCTAAAGACAAGACATATGAAGTAGCTCCAAGCATTCAAAACAGAGTTTTATCTACTTGTGTTGGAGGGTATCTGATAGCATATCAGTAATGCAGGTTTACCTTTAAATAAGAAACACATATGTGCATAAAATATGTCTTATAAAACATTTTACATCAAGCTTGTATCTCTTTTGATGCCCATTATATAAGTTAAAGTACATCTTAAAGACCTTTTTAAAAGATAAAGAAAATATTAGTTCTCTCTTTTTTCAACTAGTTGAGACAGTTACTGCAGTCCATCCCCTCACACGTTAATTTATCTTGTGGAAGTCGGGTAAAAGTATCACACCTGAGATTATCCAATGTTGCCTATAGTGAGGCAGATAACTTCTTGAAAACTAAATGTAATTACTTCTTAAGTTAAGGCGTGGCAAAATGGCCATAAAGTGGATTATATATAGCCCAGGGATTGAATACTAATCTTGGAAAAAGAGGCAAAGTAACTGGGCATATGGTATGCTTGAGGGTGATACAATGAATTTAGCACGTATTGTCTTACACTCTGTTAAATTCAAAGACTTATGTTAACCACATGGCTTCTCAACATTTGAGCTTTAAATTTCTGTTTTAATTTTACAAGCAAAAATAGTAGGAGGAAGATAAATGGGGCAAATAGACTCAAAGGAGATCAACTGAAATTATTTTACAAGTACCGTAAGATAATATAAATTCAAGAAGAATCATGGGGGAAATTGAGAAGAGGATCTAATGGAGATACCAAACTGTAATATTTAGAAAAAGAGTATCTAAGGGCAAAGTTATTCAGTAGTACATCAGATCAACTCTTGTTTTGTATTTTATAGTGAATGCCATTTTTTATGAAGTGAGTTTATTGATGATGTCATAACAATAGCATGACAACTTACTACAATTCTTAAATTTAGAAAAATAATGGAGCAAAAAGTGATACTGGAGGAAAATTCTATTATGTAATACATTTGGATGAATATATATGACTTTCTAACACATGGTGAGTAAGTACACGATATGTATTACTCCTATTTTGAACAAATGACAGGTATACCAATCCATTATGACCATTTTTCTCACTAAAATCAAAAGCAATGTCTTAATTATTTTTATGAGAACTTCAGGCATCCATTATCAGTAATTTGGAGCTTGCACATAAGTTAAAAACCGCTTGTCATCCCTCATCTAATATTTTATTTTAATTTTTTCAAAGTGAGTTTATATTGAATGGCCTGACCGGATGGGGCATATGCAATTAGAAAATATTTGGAGTAACAGATGCATTTGCTGAGCAATACTTGTGTAACTAACTCTTAGATAATGTGCATTATTTTCACTTATGCTATTTACATGTACATTTGAATAACTTTCATTCTACTAAAGTTCACTGGGCTTCAGTAAGTTTCTATTATATACAAGTTTTCCATGATTTGAGAGACAGTGTATTTCTTACAGCAGATTCTTAAACAGGTTGTCATAAGGCAAAATATCTTGGCTCCATATATGTTATTGTTCAGGCATGAGGAAATCTGACAGAGAGTGAGTATGTTGAGCAAAAAGAGAATGAAAAGGTAGTTAATAGGAAGCATTTAAATTCAGGCCTACCCATATTAGTTATAGAAAGATTTGAGTATTTTATACCTGAATTATCTCCATTTTCTTTATTTCTGTTAAAATATATAGATTATATGAAATTTATCCTCTCTGTCTCTCACTTTCTCTCTCTCCCCCATCTTCCTCTCCCTTTGTTTCCCCCATCCATCTTTTTGCAATTCTGCTAAAAGAAAAAATTTTCTTCAGTGAAGTGAAACATCTATAAAACCAAGAAAAAAAGATTAATATTGAGGTGAAATATGCCAAATATTGTTGCTATAAATAAATTGAAACAAACATGTTAGGACTCTGCTTATGATCCTGAGGCCATAAATTCATATTTTGAAGGACTAACAACTAGGTAATGCTCACTTATATTTGGCAGTTTTGATTAATCAACCATACCTTTCTTTTTAGGTAAAGCCACAACAAAGCTAGAACTATAAAATATATTTTTAAATTGTTAAGCTTGTTAGTATTCAAATGAAATGTGTGCAGCAAGTTCTTAGAAGATACCAAGGGCGATATGAGAAAAATAAAATGGATTTTAAGTTTCTAAGCTTGAATAAGGATCAGACATCTATTTTTAAATGTATATAATTATATTAGTTCATTTTCACACTGCTGATAAAGACATACCCAAGACTGGGCAATTTGCAAAAGAAAGAGGTTTAAGGGACTTACAGTTCCACATGGGTGGGGAGGCCTCACAATCATGGTAGAGCAAAAGGAGGAGCAAGTCACATCTTACATGGATGGCAGCAGGCAAGGAGAGAAAGAGAATTTGTGCAGGAAATCTCCCCCTTATAAAACCATCAGATCTTGGGAGACTTATTCACTGTCATGAGAACAGTATGAGGGAAATTGCTGCCATGATTCATTTGTCTTCCACCAGATCCTTTCCACAATATGTGGGAATTATGAGAGATACAATTCAAGATGACATTTGGATGTGGACACAGCCAAACTATATCAATTTTCCCAGATATGGGATAATAATCTATGATAGAATCTTTCCTTGCCAGTTGCCTGTTTGGAGCCTATCATTTGGTGAGCTGCAAAGTATGAATACTTGTATTGAAAGGCACTGCTTTTTTGTTAACCTCTCGGTTTACTACAATTTTTCAACAAGTCTATAATGAATCAGTTTCCTAAGACAATTATTGAGATATTTGAGAAATTTAATCCTGTATTTCTACATTTCTTCAGGAGTTCCTCAGTTTCTGATTAAAGAGTATTCCAAGGCACTATGGGGAAAGTAACATTTATTTTTATATTTTTAATCTCATCTTTGTTCATTTAAAAGACAACAACAAGGGAAGTGCTTTACCTTCTGGTTGGGTAATTTGTCTTACTTGCCCATGAAATATTTATTTTATTTAGCCCCAGGCTCAGATGTGTTTTAATGATGCTTTTACTTCACAAAAGGCACTCTTTTTCTTTTAACCTTTGTTACATTTAAAAGAGTATACATTTAAAAGACTGTTTTAAATGTATACAGCCAAATTACATTTAAAAGAGTATAATTTAGCAATGAATTACTTGAGAATTGGACAGCCCTCAGAATCACAGCAGGATCAGAAAGACTCCAGCAGAATCAGAAAGACTCCACATGGTGGAAGAAGATTTAAGGACAGCAAAAGGAAACTGAAGTCCAAAAAATGGAAGTGAGGTACAGAAAGAACTGGATTAGTTACTGCACAGCATTTGCCTTACTTGAACACAGTTTGAGTAGTTGCCTACATTTGAATGGCCAAAACTTAGTGATTGGCACAGGTGTGGGCTGTGGTTTGTTTACACCTCCACTTGGTATAGCTCATGATGTACAGAAAAACCATTAGGCTGAACTTAAATATGTAAGGAGGCAGCTTTAGGCTAAACTTTTTAACAATTTCCCCTTTAGGTCATTTTCTCAATTATAAGAGATTAATGGCAACTTTAGTTATTGATGTCAATATCACCATTGATTTTGAAACCCACTGGGAAACAGTAGAACAGTGAGTTTTGCAAAGGTGAGAACAAGAACTGAGTGGAGGGTACCTCCTTATGATAGAACTTCCTGTTTGCAGGAGAAAAACAAAAACCTGGTCTGTTCTAGGATCTGTGTGTTTCCTTAAAGTCTTAGTTTGACTATGTCACATTTAGCATGAGTGACTCAATTTTTGTTTGGTTTGGTCTGTTAGGGCCTAGTGAATGAATAAGCGCACTCCAAAACAATGGCCTCCCATAATTTTGTTCAAAAGAAAATTCCCCTTTTTTGGTCAGGTTCTCAATTAGGTGAGAGTGTGACTGAAATTTAGGGCCTTAGCACCACTCTCAGTTACCATCATTTTGGGTTTTCAGTCTCAGCATGTCATTCATAGGTTATGGTGTCCTCATGATTGCACATTTATTTCAGCTCTTGTCATTTCAGTTGAAAACAGATCATTTGACATTCTAGACATGGCTGCAAGCAAACATTTAAAACCTTTGAGAGAATACAGCACACAAGGGAGACTACTATTATGACTATGAGGAAGATAATACCAAGAGTTTGGAGTATGCTCCTTACCCAGGGTACCCATAAACAAAATCACCTAAAATAAAATAGATCAAAGAATAAGCTAGATAAAGAGTCTGCTCACTGAACTAAGCAGTCTCTTTTTAATCCACTGCAACTGAATCTCTGTAATCTACACTTGATATACTTCTCCACTGGCCACAAGTGTCAGCACCTGCACAGATACTTTTCTGTTTAGCAAATTCTATTGTTTAGCAAATCTTTTACAAGAGAATTTAAAGTCTGTTGTGTGACTGTAGGCTTTACAATAGAATCTGCTATAGAGTGTATCATGGGGAATCCATTTCTAATCATTGCTTATTTTACTCAAAACCATCAAAAAGGACCTAAAAAATGATGGCTCTTTAGAAGAGTGAAAGATTTCTGGCAATCCAATGTTCTGTTTCTGACTGATTGTGAAGCAACGTATGTACTGTTTAAGTTTCTTGCTTCCCTTGGCCCTTCATTTTTCATCTATCAAGGTATAAGGTTATCCATGTATAAAGCTGACTGCAAAATCCTTCGCAAATAGAAGTTTTCCCCCAAAGTGTACACAACAGACCCTCTTTTTACTTCTGTGGTTCATATAGGCAAAAATAAGAAAAAATATTTAAAGATAAGAGTCTCATGAGAATAGAGAAGTCTTGATCCATGATCTTGGAAAAAAGCTGTTCACATCAAGGATGGCATCTTCTTACGGTGAGAAATTTTCCTGGATAGTTTTACCTTAAGGGTTCCAATGAATGTACAGTTCCAAGAGTGTGAAGGCGCTCTTCTCAGTTGTGGGATTAGGAACCTAAAATTCAAAGCACCGAAGGTTTGTTGTAGTGTGGATGTCAAGGGTAGTCTTTCTCCAATTTTCTCAGAAGATCCAGTCTTCGGGTTCTAGGTTGTGAAGGGGTTGATTGTCCTCAGTCAGTAAATCATAAAGAGTTTTCTTTGAAAATACACTGTGGCATAACAATTTAGTATTATAACACCAGCCCTCTTGCACAGAAAAGCTTTTATATAACCAGAAGACATGCATTGAAAATGACAATTGAATGAAATCCCTCTATAAATGTTTAAATGGCCCATCAGGTAGCCAAATGTACTCTAAGCTTTTATTGTTTCCCCAGGAATATGAATTTGAAAAACCAAATATTTGTCATAAACTATTTTAGCAATTTAGAAGTCACGACACCAACACATATTTAATTTGGATAATTTTATCTTTTCCATGATGAGTCATGGAATACGAAATATTTAATAACAAAGCTTTAAGGACTCAGGAAGGACAAGGTTGCTGTCCTGGTTCTCCATGAGTTCACAGTTAACATTGGACTTACGGTTTCTTGAATATCAGTTGTTTCTCCCATTTAGGTGCATGGCACTGAAAACTGATGATTTTCATAGGCAATTTGAGTTAGACCATGGACTTCATTCAAATTGTATATGTAAACAATTTCAATATTGGCTAATTTAGTATGAAAATCTGGCAAAGTATTTTCTTGGTATTCAATTAATTTTTGTTCTACTTGGGTTAGCAGTTTTAAAAACTAGTCAGTCTTTTAATTAAAGTCTCAGGAATTCTTACCCAGTACAAATGATATGATTTTAAAGTGATTAGAAACCTGTATTCAAGAATGATTTTCAGGGTCCTTTCTATCCTTTCATGAACCTCCTAAAAGACACCATATTCTAGAATTTTGGAAGTTTTTGAAGTTTTCAGAAACTGTATCATCATTAAGCAATTAACTGTGGAAACAAATTTAAATGGTTATAGTTAAAAACACAATTGACAAAGAAATGTGGTCATTTCTGTGGTGTACAATAACAACATAATAATCATAATTATGATTGCTAGCATATACTCAGACATATTAGAATTCTAGAAATCCCATATGATTTTGGAACATATATTAATATCATTCACTAAAATATAACCTGAAGAAAGTTAAATATTATTTTTTATTTTGACAATGCTTGTCATGTAACTTAACATGTCAAGTAATCCTATTTCTCTCTCTTTTGAATGCTTCGGGGACCCGTTGTAGCATCCTAAAGTTAGAGGTCAGAAGAGACCATTTTGAAGCTGAAATCTAATTTTGAGAAGCCTATTAAATATGTTAAAGGTTTCAGGAGGCTGAGGCAGGAGAATCGCTTGAACCTGGGAGGCAGAGGTTGCTGTGAGCCGAGATGATGCCATTGCACTCCAGCCTGGGCGACAGGGCTAGACTCCATCTCAAACAAACAAACGAACAAAAAAACCACACACTTGATATTATAAAGTAGAATTCTAGGTTACCATAAGTCATTCATTTATCCAAAATTAAGACTGAATAACTTTAAAAAGACACAAACATTTACTCATTGATATAGGAAAGACAGCTTTTCAAACAATCTGTCTCTTGCCTTTTCCTTCTTTTTTTAGTAGTTTATTCAAAAGACAAACAGACATATTTCATTATCCTTTCATATTACATGAAAATCTTGTTCAAGAGAGAAGCCAGATTTCTCCCTTGTGCTAGTGTACTAATAATATCAACCCCAATTTTTAATAAAATGTTATAGACAAATTGATTTTATCTTAATCAGTTTGACCATAAGGTGAGATTCTCATAAATCTTTTATAACACTTTACAATTTTTTTTTTTTTAAAGAGCACATCAGTGCTCTAAGAAAACCCAACTCTGCTTTTATTCTAATGTTCAATTTAAGGAAAAACTGAAGAATACTCCTTTAAACTTAGTCAGTATGTTCACACACTGAATTTCTTTTACAAGATTTTACAAGCCTCTTGCAACTTGCTCAAACCTTTAGCTTTATCTTATTTAATTTAAAATAATCCTTTAACCCTCTAAACTAGCAAAAATCTGCATTCTTATGTCTTTATATAATTTTTTACCAAAAACACATTTCAATCTTCTCATGCACCTTGCATCTGAAACTGTTTATTTAGTAGTTCCAATTACATGTTATAATGGTAACTTTTAACAATTTTAAATTTTGGCTAAAAACATGGTAGGTTATTTTAATTATGTACTAAGTGTGGAGCCTAGGGCACCAGACAAAAATGTAGATAAGGTCCAACTCTTTCCAGCATAGCTAGGGGCGTGGCTAACTCCACACGTCTCCAAGCCTTACCCAGCTGTTAAAGCAGGCAATTTAACAATTTTTAAAAGTTAAAAGAGTTTATAACTTTAAATCATTTAGTAAACCTAATATCTGACCTTCCTAATTTAGACCAAATGTCTCTATTTTACCAATAATCTTTAAAGCTCTTTATTTCCTTGTTTACTAAAGTCACATGTACTAAATGACGCTACAGTTTTTATTTTTCTTTCAAAATATTTGATTTAAGTGCTTATTTTTATTTGAGCCAATTAATTAGAACACTTTTATATAAACCTTGCACACACAACACATATCAAACTATACAGACAGACAGAAGAAGATCCAGCAGTTGTAGGCTTTTTGATTTGTCAGTTTTTAAGTTTCTTCATTGGATCACTGGTTTTAGATTGGAGTCCTTCGAGGAACAGGGACAGGAAAACATGCAGTTCTTAGGGCCTAATATGTAGGCACAGCTGGAAGGCAAAACAGATCCCCAAAAATTAAGAGTCCTATTTTTATATCAGATCTTAGATTCCAAAAAAGAGAAATGCTACAGAAATAGACAGTGCAATGATTTTACCATGCATTTCATTGCAAAACAGTCCAAAGCCAATCAGCCCATCCTGTGATTAGCCCATTCCCCATAGAAGTCTTATCTCTCACTAAAGGTGGAGATGTTACCATACTTTCCAGGTGAGCAGGAGCATGCTTCTCTCCAAACATGAAAAGAGTCAAGTATTCCCTCATAACTGCCATTAGCCATCCCCAAAATACATGTCCTACCTACTTATTACACACCTAAGCTTTCTCATAATGAGAAGTAATTTCTGATACCCCCAACAGTCAAACAAAGTCAGATAATGCAATGCATATTACAACAGAGACTTAGATTTTGAGAGAGATCTGCTTACTTTCAATTCCTGGGCTTTCATGAGGAAAACGGAAGTTTTTCCACAAACAGGGTATGTGGCACCTCCTCTGTTTTTCCCAAGGAGTCCCAGTCTGTTAGAGCTTGAGTATCTGCTTTCAATTCAGCTGACTTTTAATGATAGCACTCTTTTTTTTTCTTTTCTTTTTTCTTTTTTTCTTTTTTTTTGTGTGTACTTTTAAATTTCTTGTTAGCAGACTGTGTAGCCACACCAAACACCCAATTTTCCTGGCTTTTGAACTTCACCAAGGGTAACGTCCTGGGGGTTTAGAGAAAGGAACATTCAAGAAAGGAAGCCAGAAATGATTCATAAAGAGGAAGAGAATCAACAAATGGTAAAGGTCACACGAATATCAAGCAGAAGGTACACATTCCCTAAGCCAGGATTGAATCCAGACCACTATTGTAAAATGGCAAAGCCTTAGCTGCTGAGCTACAGCATTGGGCGGTTTTCATTGTTCCTTCCAGGAGTCTAGAACAGTCAATTTACAGCTTGCAATGGCTTTTAACTGCTCAAGGTAATTTTTAGATCTATTACCTGAACTCCAAAATTCCTGTCCTCTCAACGGCAGAGACCAAGAGAAAGTTTTTTTTTTTTTTTTTTTCCTGGTGGTGGGAGACCTGCAGCAACGTCTGTAACTGACCAGTTTGCTGGGCTGGTTGAACAGTGGGCTTACGGGATCCTAGGCCTGCATTTTATTTTAAGGCACCCCTCTCCATTATAGAACAACACAGAAAGACTAGCCTCACAAATTCCATTCCCCATTAATCAAAACTGTATAGAGGAGAAAAACAGTGATTTTTATCATTCATTCCACTGGCTTGCCCAGAGAGAGTGAGAGTGGAAAATCTTTACCCTTTATCCGGCATATCAGGTTTCTGGGTCCTCTTTCCCTCAGTATCCCTAGCAACGCTGCTCACCACACCACAGTTCTGGGGTGCCAAGCCACATTCACAAAGGAAAATCATGGAACCACAGGCAGAATCCTCTCAATTTTGCAAACTGCTGCTCAACTCACTACATGGAAGAACCAAATTAACATTTTCCATTCTGGCCAGAGCAAAATACATGTGAAAAAACAGACATTAGCCACTCCACTTCGCACCCAATATCAAATTGGCAAGGCTCAAAATTGCCCCCAATGGGCCCTGTCATCTTTAATCTATTTAAAGTGGATTAAAGGAGTTTCAACATGTGGTCTCTGGGCAAGATGGTTGCCCTGAGTAACAGAAACGATAGGAAAGGGAAAAGAGAGAAAGAGAGAGAGAGAGAAGCATTGCCTGTGGCAGGTTGGGGAGGGCAAGGAGCTCAGGGAGGCCAGAGAAAGACCCACCCATCCCAGAAATGCTGAATCAATAATTCAGACAGCTGCTTATCAGTTGTGAAGGGGCCTTTTCCAGCATTCCCATCAGCTCTCAAGTTTCCCCCTTTGGCGGGGGGATCCCCATGTCTGATGATTCTGTACATACCTAATCTTGTCACCCACTGCCATTAGTAAAAAGTGCAAAACATTTTTAATTTTTAAAATCAATTAGTTGCTTAAACTTTTTATTTGCCTTTCATAAGGTCTTTAAATAAAAATATTGAAAATTTTTAAGAAACTTCTGCATACCAATAGACATCCCTAGATGAGACTAATTTGGGAGCCCTCATGTTTTTTACATACACTTCAGAGCATCGTTATTCCTTCAGAACATTTCACTATAAGTTATCTTTAGTAATATTTTTGCCATTTCTGTAAGTCTTTGCTGCTTCCAGGGCCTGACACTTATGCATGTATAAGTCAGAAGAAACTCAGTCCTTCAGAAACTAAGGATTCCATTTTTACCTTAAATATTGACTTTGATTTCAGATTCCCTTGATTAACTTGGCCAGTGATTTTTTTTCTACCTAAGCAAGCAAGAAAAATGAAACAAAGGGGTAGAACAAAAAAAAATACCCCCAAATTTCCAAAAGCCAAATTTTACAACCCCTGCAATATTGCCATTTACTACCAGTTTCTTTGTTACCCAGTCAGACTTAAGAGGCCTCTAACTGGATCCAAGCCAGTTAATTACTGGGTCAAATCTGATCCTGAACTCAGCCAAGTTTCTGTCATGACTTCCAAACCCAGTTTGGAACAGAATTTGCTGAAAAAAACTCAAAGAGCTCAAAACACAAATCCCTGGAACTTCAGAATCTGAGAGGGAACTTATCATAATCCCCAGATGTTTTGAGAGATCAATGGCCACAAGTGCATCTAGCATGTACCTTGCTTGGTCACTCAGTGATCCTGGGGGTTTTTAGAAGCTCGACTTCAGACCCTGCTTCTAGCACTGTCTGTTAAAAGAAAAGCTTCAGCAGAACTAGATTTAAAGGAGTTTTATTGAACAATGACTGACTCATGAAATGGGCAGTCCTCAGAATCACAACAGATTCAAAAAGAGTCCAGTGCAGCTACATGGTGAAAGAAAATTTATGGACAACAAAAAGAAAGTGACGTACAGAAAATGGAATCGGGTACAGAAGCAATTGAATTGGTTCCAGCTCAGCATTTGCCTTGTTTGAATACGGTTTGAGTAGTTGGCTACATATGATTACCCAAAACTCAGTGATTGGCACAAATGTAGGCTATGGTCTGTTTATACCTCCACTCGTGATAATTCATGATGTGCAGAAAAAATCTTTAGGCTGAACTTAAATATGTAAGGAGGCAGGTTTAGGCTAAACTTGATTTAGTACCTCTACGGTCCTTAAAATCTTTGATTACCTAGTGGCAATCAGCATTGGATTGAAATTTCTTTATTTTAAGCATAGTGGACTGCACTATATTTCTTTAAAAGGATATGAGTTTTTTTCATGCTACGACTTTATCAGAATAGCACTACTCTTTTAAATTTCTGCCTCAAGTGTTTGGTTACTGTAATTCTTTCACCCAGGACACTAAAATTTAGTTACCATTGACCTGTTTATAATACAAATAACTTACTATTTATGTATTTGCTTAGTGAATGAACTCCTGTTATATCCTATATAGTTTTATCTATGTCAACCATTTTTTTCCCTTAGATTAATAAGTGGCAAGGAAACAAATTTTAATTCTACACAGTTCTCTCCATACACACCTAAAAAAACACCATGCCTACTTAAAAAATGGCCTCCCTTATGGTAATGATAATTAATTAGACATCACATTAAGTACAAAAATTTTAAGGTGTGTTTGTCTTAATGAAATTTATAAGCAAGTTCACATACGTAGCCATTATAAGACAATCTATGAAAAGGATTGCTGTGTTAATGGTATCAGGAAAGATTGATTCTAGGAACTCAATGCATTTACCCGCATCCTAAGAAGTACTCTGTCCACTATCACTGTTATCATGTTTTTAAGTTTTTATTGGTATAAATTTAAGAGGTACTAGTACAGTTTTGTTACATCAATTCATTGCATAGTGGTGAAGTCCCTGCTTTTACTGTAACTAACACCTGAACAGTGTGCACTGTACTCATTAAGCAATTTCACAGCCCTAACCTTCCTCCCACACTCCCTCTTTTTCAAGTCTCCAATGATTTTTATTCCACATGCTATATACGTTTAGCCCCCACTGATAACTGAGAACAGGTGGTATTTTGCTTTCTGTTTCTAAGTTGTTTTACTTAAGATAACAGCCTCCAGTTCCATCCATGTTGCTGCAAGAGACATAACTTCACTCTTTTTTATGGTTGAATACTATTATATTGGATATATATGTTACATTTTCTTTATGAACTTATCCATTAATGGATACTTAGGTTTATTCTGTGTTTTTACTATTGTAAATTGTGATGCAGTAAATACACAAGTGCAGGAATCTTTTTAATATAATAATTTCTTTTCCTGTGGGTAGACCCAGTAGTGGAATTAGTGACTCAAATGATAGTTTTATTTTTCATTCTTTGAGAAAACTCCATACTTTTTTCTAAAGATTGTACTAATTTTGATTTCCATCATCAACTTTCTCTTTTCTCCACATCCTCGCCATCATGTCTTTGTTTTTGACTTTTTAATAATAGCAATGCTGACTGGTGTAAGATGATATTTCATTGTGGTTTTATTTTGCAATTTCTGATGATTAGTGCTGTTGATATTTTCTTCGTATACTTCTTGGCCATTTGCAGGTTTTCTTTTGAGAAATGGTCTATTTGATATGGTTTGGTTCTGTGTCCCCACCTAAATCTCATGTTGAATTGTAATCCCTTATGTTGGGGGAGGGACCTCCTGGGAGATGACTAGGTCATGGGGGTAGATTTTCCCCTTGCTATTCCCACGATAGTGAGTGAGTTGTCATGAGATCTGGTTGTTTGAAAGTGTGTAGCACTTTTCACTTTACTCTCTCTTCCTCCTGCTCCAGCCATGCAGGACGTGCCTCCTTCCTTTTTGCCTTCCATCACGATTGTAAGTTTCCTGAGGCCTCCCCAACCATGCTTTCTGTACAGCCTTTGGAATTGTGAGTCAATTAAACCTCTCTTTTTTATAAGTTACCCAGTCTCAAGTAACTCCTTATAGCAATGTAGGAATGAACTAATATACCATTTATGTCCTTTGTGCACTTTTTAATAGGGTTATTTATTTTTTCGTTGTTGTTTAGTTTGAGTCAGTTGTCTATTCTAGGTATCAGTGCCCTATCAGATGCATAGTTTGTAAATACTTTTCTCCCATTTTTCTAGTGGTCTGTTTACTCTGTTGAATATTTCTTTTGTGGTGCAGAAATTTTTTATTTAAATTAAATCTTATTTGTCTATTTTGTTTACTGTGATTTTTTGGCCTTAGTCATAAATTCTTTGCCTAGACCATTATCCAGAGGCATTTCCCCCAGGTTTTCATCTAATCTTTTTATAGTTTTTGGTCTTACATTTAAATATTTGTTCTATCTAGAGATGATCTTTATATATGGTGAGATAAAGGGGTCCAGATTCAATCTGTATGTAGTAATCCCAGTAACATTTATTGAAAAGGGTATCCTCTCTCTAGTGTATGTTTTTGTTGACTTTGTCAAGAATCAATTGGCTTTAGATATGTGGCTTCATCTCTAGGTTCTCTGTGTTGTTCCATTTATCTATGTGTCTATTTTTATATCGGTATTTACTATACATGTTCTGGTTACTGTAGCCCTGTAACATAATTTGAGCCCATACAATGTGATGGCTCCAGATTTGTGCTTTTTCTTGGGGTTGCTTTCGCTATTTGAGCTCCTTTTTAGTTTCATGTACATTTGGGGATAGTTATTTCTAACTTTGTGAAAAATTATGTTGGTATTTTGATAGAGACTGCATTGAATCTGAAGCTTGCTTTGGGCAGTATGGTCATTTAAATGCTTTGGGCAGTATGGTCATTTAAGTGCTATTAATTTATCTGTTCCATGAGCACGGGATGTTTTTCCACTTGTTTGTGTCATCTACAATATATTTAATCAGTATTTTGTAGTTCTGCCTGTAGGTATCTTTAACCTCCTTGATAGTTTATTCCTAGGTATTTTATTTTATTTTTGTAGCTATTTTTAAGTACTACTGCCTTTTTGATTTGTTTCTCAGCTTGATTGTCACTGGTGTATAAAAATGCCACTGATTTGGCATGTGGCATTGGCAAAAAAAATAAAATAAATTTTGCAAACTTTGTTTTTTCTTCTTTCTTGGAAATACAGATAGTTTGTAAGTATGGTCATTTTATGTCATCCCAAACTTCTTAGTAGGTTTCTTCATTCTTTTTTATTACTTTATTTTTTTAAATTGTCCGACTAGACTAGTTGAAAAGACTTCCCTTCAAGTTCTGAGATTCTTTCTTCTGTCTTACCTATGTTATGAAAGATGTATGTTAATTTTGTATCCTAATACATTAGTGAATTTATATCAAATCTAAGAGTTGTTGAGAAGAGTTTATAGCATTTTCTAGGTATAAGACTCTACCTTCGGCAAACAGAGCTAGTTTTACTCCCTCTTTTCCAATTTGGATACCTTTTAATTTCTTTCTCTAGCCTGATTGCTCTGGCTAGGGCTTATAGTACTGTGCTGAATAGGCATGGTGAGGGTAGGTATCCTTGTCTTGTTCCAGGTTTTAGAGTGATTTGTTTAAACTTTTCGCTGTTCAGTATGATATTGGTTGTGGGGTTTTAATATATGGCTTTTGTTATTTTGAGGTATGCTCCTTCTATGCCTAGTTTGTTGCCGGTGTTTATCATAAAGAGATGCTGAACTTATCAAATCTTTTACTTCATGTAATAACTACATACTTTTTGTTTTTATTTCTGTGTATGTGATGAATCACATTTACTAATTTATATCTGTTGAACCATCCTTTCAATACTTGAAAAAACCCACTTGATTATAATTAATTATATTTAGGATATGCTATTGGATTCGGGTGCTTTTATTTTTGTTAAGGAGTTTTGCATGTATGTACATCAGGGATATTGGTTTGTAGTTTTTTTTGTTGTTGTTGTTTTATTCTTGTCTGTTTTTTGTAGCAAGGTGATACAGGATTCATAAGGTGAGTTAGGGAGTATTCCCTACCCCTTGATTTTTTGGAAACAGTTTCAGCAATGTTGATACCACTTCTTTTTTGTATATTTGGTAGAATTTGTCTTTGAATAAACAATACTAAGATTTTTTTTGCATAAAATAAATAAAATACACAAATCAGTATCTAGACTAAGGGAAAAAAATTAATGCAACCAGAAATGAGAGAGATTTTACAACTGCTTCCACAGAAATACAAAGGATAGTAAGATACTACTGTGATCCATTCTATGCCAACAGAGTTGATAACCTAGGAGAAATGGATAAATTCCAAGAAACGTAAAACCTACCAAGATTAAATAATGAATGAATAAAAAACCTTTACATACCAATAATGATTAGGGAGTTATCAAAAATCTCCCAACAAAGAAAACTCCAAGACAAGACAATATCATTGGTGAATTCTACCAAATACTTAGAGAATAATTAATACCAATACTTTTTAAATTCTTCCAAAATTGAAGAGAAGGGAACATTTTATTTATTTAACAAGGGCAGTTTACTTCATTCCCAAAATCAGACAGATATACATAAAAAAAATTAATTTGAAAGCCAATAGTCCTGATAAACTTAGATGAAAAAAATCATTTCATAATACTAGGAAAAAATTCAACACTATATTAAAATAATTATACACCATGATCAAGTGGGATTCATCTCTGGGATGCAAGAATGTTTTAACATATGAAAGTCAATCACTGTGATACACCATATTATCAGAATAAAGAATAAAAATTACATTTGTATCTCAGCAGACACAGAGAAAGCACTGGAGAATGTTCAACACCATTTTATGATTAAAACACTTTTAATCATTTAACTGTAAAAGAAATGTACTTCAACACAATAAAAGCCATATAAAATCACCCATGGCTGACATCATACTCAATAATGAAATGCTGAAACGTTTTTCCTCCATAATCTGAAAGAAGACAAGGATGTTCACTCTCATCACTGCTTTTATCCAGCATAATACTGGAAATCCTAGCTAGAGGCATTAGTCAAGGAAAAGAAACAAAGTCATCCAAATCAGAAAGAAATGAGTATCATGATTTCTATTTACAGATGACAAAATCTTATATGTAGAAAATAAAAAAGATTACATGAAAAAAATTATTAGAAATAATAAACAATTTTAGTCATGTTGCAGGATACATAATCAACATACAAAATTTGCTGCATTTATATACACTGAAAACAAAATTGACCAAAAAATTAAGAAAGCAACCCCATTTACAATAGAATTAAAACTACTAAAATGTTTAAGAATTTAACCAAAGAGTTTAAAGATCTGTACACTAAAAGTATAAAACTCTGATATATGAAAATAAAGAGGACATAAATAAATGAAAAGATATCACATGTTCATACATTGGAAGAATTAATATTGTTAAAATATTTATACCACTTAAAGCAGTCTATAGAGTCAATGTAATTTTTTTTTTTCAAAATTTCAGTGACATTTTTTACAAAAATAGAAAAAGCAATTCTAAAATTTATATAAAACCACAAAATACTCTAAATACCCAAAGCAATCTTAACTAAGAAGAAGGAAGCTGGAGGTATCACACTGCCTGATTTCAAAACCCACTTAAGGCTATAGAAATCCAAACAACATTGTATTGGCATAAACAAAGACACATTGAATAGAATTGAAAGCCAAGAAATAAATGCACACATTTAAAGTCATTTGGTTTTCAACAAACTGCTAGGACCACACAATGGGAGAAAGGACAGTTTCTTTGATAATTAGTGCCAAGAAAGCTGAATATCCATATGCGAAAAAAAAGTTGAATTCTTATCTTGTATCTCCAAATAGATTAATATCTTCAGTGTAAGTTCTGAAACCATAAAACTTCTGGAAGAAAACAGGGGAAAAGCTCAATGGTATCAGTCTTGGGAGCAATTTCTTGGATATGACACCAAAATCATAGGTAGCGAAAGCAAAAACAAATCAGCGGGATCACAGGAAACTAAAAAGTTTATGCACAGAAAGAAAATATTCAACAAAATGAAATGGCAACTTACACAATAAGTAACAAAATTATAAACTATATATCCAATAACAAGTTAATATCCAAAATATATAAGAAATTCATACAACTCCATAGCACAAAACAAACACATGAATAAACAAGAAAAATAAAACCTGATTAAAAATAGGCCAAAACCTGAATACATATTTTTCCAAAGATGACATACAGATGGCCAACGGATTTTTGAAAAGTTGCTTAATATTGCTAATCATTAGGAAAATACAAACCAAAACCACAATGGGATATCACCACAGATTAGTTAGGATGACTAATATGAAAATAAACAAAGAATAACAAGTGTTGACAAGGTTGTGTTGTAGAAAACAAAACTCTTGTACAAAGTTGGTAGAAACATAAACTAATACAACTACTATGGACGTCATTGCGGGGGTTTTTAAAAAAATGGAACTACCATGTGATCCAGCAACCCTACTTCTTGGTATAAGTGCGAAGGAAATAGTAACACCATGTTGAAGAGTTATCTGCACTCCCACCATCATTACACCATTATTCACAAGGTATGAAGACACACTATGTGTCTACTGATGGGTGAATTAATATTGAAAATGTGACACACACACACATACACACACACAGGGGAATATTATTTGCCCTTAAAAATAATAATATCCTGTCTTTGCAATAACATAGATGAAACTGGAGGATATTCTGCTAGGTAAAATAAGCCAATCAAAGAAAGGCAAATGCTGCATGATCCCACTTATGTGTGGAATACATAAAAATCAAGCTAATATTAGATTGGTGCAAAAGTAATTGCTTTCCAATTGAAAGTAATGGTAAAAACTGCAATTACTTTTGCACCAACCCAATAGAAGCAGAGAGTTGAAGCTGGCTATAAGGGCCAGGGAATGGGGAAAATGTAAGAAGTCAGAGAGAAGAGACTTCAATTGTAAGATTAATAAATTATGGAGACCTAATATACAGCATGGTCACTATAGTTAGTAATAATGTATTGTATACTTGAAATTTGCGAAGAGAGTAAGTAGATCTTTATTCTTACCACAAAAGAGTAACTGTGTGAGGTGGTGGATATGTTAGTTAGCTTGATTGTGGTAAGCATTTCACCATGTATACCTATGTCATATTTATTTTTCAATTATACCTAAATAAAGCAAAAAGTAGAATGAATAAACTGAAATTTCTTTATTTAATAGAATGCTACATAGCAACAAAATGAAAAAAAGCACCAGCAGGTATAAAGTGAGATGCACCTCAGAAAAGTCATGCTGAATAGAGAAACTAGACAAAATACAGATAAACTGTAAATTTTTTTTTTAATTCTAAAATAAATAAAACTCTGTATATGTAAAAATCATATAATTGTTAGCTTCAGACCAAGATTCCCTGGGAAGGCACATGAAGACATTTTCTGAGAGTATGGAAATTCTCCGTATCTTGATAAAAGTGTGGGTGGCATAAATATATTCATTTGTCAAAAATGAACAAACTATATGCAGTCAGTCTTTCATATCCACAAATTTTGCATTTGTAGATACAACCAACCACAGTTCAAAGATGTTTTAAAGAAACCCTAAAAGTAACAATACCATCATAAAAATAATACAAATTTTAAAAATCGATACAATGTAAAACCTGTTTACAACATATTTCATTGCATTTGGAATCATAAGTAATGTAGAGATTATTTAAAGTATATAGGAGAATGGGTGTAGGTTATCTACAAATACTATGCCATATTTTATAAAAATTGTGCATCTGTAAATTTTTTTATCTGAATGAGGGACATGTTGTTGAAACAATTTTCTACAGATGTTATGAAACAATAGTATTTAGCATTTGAGTATTTCATCACTTGCAAATTATACCCTGATAAAGTTAAAAGGTAAAAAGTTAAATCTCCAGAGTTCTGAATAAATTAACAAATTAAAATGTATATAGAAATGTAATGCACTTAGAATACCTGACATACTTAAAAAAACAAAATTGAAGGATTACACTGCAATATTTCAAGACATAATATAAATCTATAGTATCTTAGATTGTATCTTGTTGCCACTGATTATAGACAAAGAGACCAGTGAGATAGAATAGAATCCTGTAAGAACCACATGTATTTAGTCTTTTTTTTTTTTTTTGAGACGGAGTCTCTCTCTGTCACCCAGGCTGGAGTGCGGTGGCCGGATCTCTCAGCTCACTGCAAGCTCCGCCTCCCGGGTTCACGCCATTCTCCTGCCTCAGCCTCCCGAGTAGCTGGGACTACAGGTGCCTGCCACCTTGCCCGGCTAAGTTTTTTTGTATTTTTAGTAGAGACGGGGTTTCACTGTGTTAGCCAGGATGGTCTCGATCTCCTGACCTCGTGATCCGCCCGTCTCGGCCTCCCAAAGTGCTAGGATTACAGGCTTGAGCCACCGCGCCCGGCCTATTTAGTCATTTTATACTATAAAAATGTCATGGAAATTCAAAGAGGAGCTGGCTGTCTCATCAAAAATTGTGCTGGAAATAATTTTTGCATTGCAGGGCAAAAAGGAAAGACCAAAAAAAGGCCCAGAATCTTGATTAGCTAAGCAAACAGACAGTGGAGTTTGGAGAGATATAGGTGGCTAAACTTTAAGATGCAGCATATCCTTAAGAGAGATTTAGGAAAGGAAAGAGTTCTATAAATCTGCGTAAGTGTTCCTTTGAGCCTTTGCTGTATGCCAATCTGTGCATGTGTAGATGACATCCCACGAGATCAGACAAAAACAAAACAAAACAAAACCAAAACAAAGAACAAAACAAAACAAAACAAAAAAAAAACTTTAAGTATGATCATCAACGAAGTGTAAGAAATATACAATTCACAAACTCACATGTCTGAGAAAAACTTGTTATTAATATTCATCATGGAGGAGGAGGGGCCAAGATGGCTGACTAGAAGCAGCTAGTGTACACCACTCAAATGGAGAGAAGAAAGAGTATGAATAATTACTACATACTCAAACGGAACATCCAGGAGAATACACTGGGATTCATCAAGGAAGCAATTTGACCCACAGAGAATGGAGAGGAGTGAGACAGGATGACTGCCCACCCGGAAATGACATGTAACCTGGAGACACTTCCCCACCATGGGGAAATGGTAAGTGAGTAAGACTCCTTCGGGACCTACACTTCTGCCATGAACTTTTGCAACCCTGGGCTCAGGTGATCCTCCCATGAGCCCACCCAATTGGAGCCACCAGACTTACGTGGAGAACTACGTAGAGTCTGGGCAGAGCCACTGCTCAGTCACACCTAAAGTCCTGGGAGCTTTGAATCCCTGGGCATCCTGGTACTAGTGGTTGCAGTTCTGGCAGCGCAGGAGGTAAGTATCGATAGCATGCAGCCAGAAAGGGACTGAATCCAGGAAGCTGACCAGCAACAGACCGCATGCCTCACTACCAATGCATTTTGAAGATTAAGGCCCACTGTCCTGGGTCTACAGCTCTGCCCCCACCCGTTCTGTGCTCTCTGGTCGGTAGCTGCTCTGCAGTTCCCCAGAATAAAACTCCCAGAGGGAGAGGTCAGCCACCATTTTTGCTGTCTTGTATCCTCCACTGCTATAGAGTTCAGGCTCTGGGGAGTATGTGGTGATATGGGGGTGGCACGAATTCACTGCACAACGCAGCCATCCCATGGAAAAGTGGCCAGGCTTGTGTGTGTGTGTGTGTGTGTGTGTGTGTGTGTGTGTGTGTGTGTGTTTGGGTCCTTGATCCCACTTCTCACTGGACAGAATCCCGGACCTGGGACTCCAGCCATTCTCCACCGGGGCTCTTGAGCCCGTATATCAGCTCTGCACTTTCTGAAATGGAGCTCACTGAGGGAGAGGCCGGCTGCCATTTTTTCTGCCTTGCAGCATCTGCTGGTATAGCGTTCAGGCCTTGGAAAGTACATGGGGATTAGGGAGTGGTGTGGATCTCCAGCAATGTGCAGCCGTCCCATGGAAAAGCAGCTGGACTGTTTTTTAGTGTGTCCCTGATCCTGTTTCTCCTCTCTGAGTAGGAACCCCAAACTGAGACTCCAGCCAAACCTTGCCGAGGCTCTTGGGCTGGTAGTAGCCCTGAACCTCCCCGGAACAGAGCTCCTGAAAAAGAGTCCAGCCACTATTTTGGCTGTCTCTAAGCACCTGCCACTATTGCCTCCAGGCTCTAAAGAGTATGTGATCATTAGGAAGTGAGCCGATTCTCCAGCACAATGCAGCCTTCCCGCAGAAAAGCGGTCAGTTTTTTCTCCACATGGACCTTCATGCTGGCTCCTCATTGCTTGGCAGGGTGTCCTGACCTGAGACGCCAGCACAACTACCCTGCCCCTGCCTGAACACTTCAACTGAAAGTGCCTCTGCATTTCTCTGAGGAGGGAATCCCAGAGATAACCTACAACCCCTCTGCCATTGTAGCTGCAGTGGTACCCTCCTAACTGCCCTCTGCCGGAAGGAAAAAAGGGACAAGTTGCTATGCCGGCACCACCAGCACATTGCAGCCGCCATATGAAGAGGAATTCAGTCTCTTTTCCCTGTGAGCCCCAACACCCCCGTTTTCACCAGACAGGGCCCCAGGTTCAGGACTGCAGAACAGACACCCCACCCACAGCTGAGCACGCCCACTTGCACTGTGTTTTCTAGGTAGGGACTCACAGAGGCAACCAACAGCTCCTCTACCACTGCTACAGCAGAGGCTCTGCCCTTGCTCCTCACTGTCTGAGGAAGAAACATCGACTCTGAGGGCTTCAGTCAAACTTCCACCATGCCACAATCACGATACAGAGAGGAGCCCAGTCTCTCATCCCTGTGAGCCCTTGATCTTCTGCTCTTCAACAGGCAGAGGCCCCAGCTCAGGCCAATAGAGCAGCTGCCTCAACCCGTGGTTGAACATTCGCAGTAGCAATGGTTCTGCATTTCTCCGAGGTGAAACTCCCAGAGGCAAACAAATGCCACTCTGCCACAGCCACTGCAGTGCTACCGCCCTGGCTGTCTTCAGACTTAGAAAGGAGCAAAGACCCTGAGTATTTTAATCATACCTCCAGCAATCTTCAGTTGCCCTGAAGAGAAGAAGCAGTTCTGTCTCCAATGTGACCCACTCCACTTAAATTATTAGATCGTCAAGGCAGAGAGCTAACAAAGATATTGAGGAGCTGAGCTCCACACTTGACCAAATGGATCTTATAGAACTCTACAGAACTCTCCACTGGAAAATAACAAAATATAAATTCTTCTTATTATCGTATGGTACCTACTGTGAAATTAACCACATAATCTGCCATAAAACAAACCTCAGCAAATTCAAAAAAATCAATATCATACCAACCATATTATCAGACCACAGTGCAATAAAAACAAAACTCAATGCTAATAAAGTTGCTGAAAATCATAGAATTAAATAGAAATTAAATAACTTGCTATGGAATGACTTTTGAATAACTAATGGAATTAATTCAGAAATCAAGAAGTTCTTTGAAACTAATGAGAATAAAGATGCATCAGAATCTCTGGGACATAGCTAAGGAAGAGTTGTGAAGGAATTTCATAGCACTAAATGTTCACATCAAAAAGTTAGAAAGATCTCACATTAACATCCTCATATCAAAACTAAAGGACTAAAAGAATCAACAGCAAATCAACCCCAAAGCCAGAAGAAGATGACAAATAACCAACATCAGAGCCAAACTGCAGGAAATTTAGACATGCAAAACCATATGAAAGATTGATGAATTAGGAGTTTATTCTTTGAAAAAAATCAATAAAATAGACCACTAGCAAGAGTAATGAATAAAAAAAGAGAGATGTTACAAATAAACACAATTTGAAATGCCAAAGAGGACATTAAGAATTGCAAAGAACCCTCAGAAACTACTATGAACATCTATATGCACACAAACAAGAAAACCTAGAAAAAAATAAATTATTGCACACATACAAATTCCCAAGACAGAACCAGAAAGAAATTTAATTTCTGAACAGACCAATAGCAAGTTTCAAAATTGAATCAGTGGTAAAAAGCCTACCAACCGGAAAAAGCCCATGACCAGATGGATTCACAGCCAAATTCAACCAGATATATAAAGAATTGATAACATTTCTACTAAAATCATTCCAAAAAGTTTACAAGCAGGTACTCATCCCCAATTCCTTCTATGAGACCACCATCATTCTGATATTAAAACCTGACAGAGACCAAACAAACAAAAATGTCAGGCCAATATCCTTTATGATCAAAGATACAAAAATCCTCAACAAAATACTAGTGAATTGAATCCAGCAGCACATCAAAAACAAGTCCGGAAAGATAAAGTAGGCTTTATACCTGGGATGCGAGATTTATTCAACATACACAAATCAATAAATGTGATTCATCACATAAACAGAACTTAAAAACAAAAACCACATGATCATCTAAATAGATGAAAAGCCTTTCAATAACATTGAGCATCCCTTTATATTAAAAACTCTCAATAAATCTGGCATTAAAGGAACACACTTCAAAATAGAAAAAGCCATCTATGACAAACCCACAGACAACATTGTATTGAATGGAAAAAAGTGGGAAGCATTCCTCTTGAAAACAAGAAAAGGACATGGATGGCTTCTATCACCACTCTTATTCAACATAATACTGAAAGTCCCTTCCAGGGCAATCAGGAAAGATAAAGAAACAAAAGGCATCCACATAGGAAAATAAAAAGCCAGATTATCCTTATTTGAAGATGATGTCATTGTATATCCAGAAAATCCCACATAGTCTTGATTCAAAAGCTTCATCACGTGAGAAACAACTTCAGCAAAGTTTCAGGATATAAAATCAGTGTGCACAAATTAGTAGCATTTTTGAACACCAACAACATACAAGCTGAGACTCAAATCAGGAATGTATTTTCATTCAAAATTGCCATAGAAAGAACTAAATACCTGGGAATACAGCTAACCAGGGAGGTAAATTATATCTACAAAGAGAACTACAAAACACTGCTCTGAGAAATAAGAAATTACACAAACAAATGAAAAAACATTCCAGGCTCATGGGAGGAAAGAATCAATATTGTTCAAATGACAATATTGCCCAAAGCAATTATAGTTTTAACGCTATTCCCATTAGATTGCCAATGATGATCTGCACAGAATTAGCAAAAATGTATGTTAAAAATTATATGGAACAACAACAACAAAAAGCCTGAATAGCCAAGGCAATCCTAAGCAAAAAGCAAAACAAAAACAAACAACCAAAGCTGGAGGCATTATGCTACTTGACTTCAAACTTTATTAGAAGGCCACAGTAAGGAAGAGAGACTGAGACTGGTACCAAAATATACACATAGACCAATGGAGCAGAATAGAGAGCCTAGAAATAATGCTGCACACCTACAATCATGTGATCTTTGACAACGTTCATCAAAGCAAGCAATAGAGAAAGGACTCCCTATACAATAAATGATCCTGGGATAACTGGCTAGCCATGTGCAAAATATTAATATGATCCCTGTCTTACATTACATAAAAAAATCAATTCAAGATAGATTAAATACTTAAACATAAAACCTAGAACGAAAATCTCTGGAAGATAATCTAATACATACCATTCTGGACATAAGAACTGATAAAGATTTTATGAAGAAGATACCAAAAGCCATTGGAACAAAAGCAAAAATTGACAGAAAGGATCTAATTCAATTAAAGAGTTTCTGCACAGCAAAAGATACTACCAACAGCATAAACTAACAACCTATGCAATGGGAAAAAATATTTTCAAATTATGCATCCAGAAAACATCTAAACTCCAGAATCCATAAGACACTTATACAAATTTACAAGCCAAAAAACCCCAAAAAACAAATCACCTCACTAAAAAGTGGGCGGCCGGGTGCGGTGGCTCACGCCTGTAATCCCAACACTTTAGGAGGCCGAGGCAGGTGGATAATGAGGTCAGGAGATCAAGACCATCCTGGCTAACACGGTGAAACCCCGTCTCTACTAAAAATACAAAAATTTATCTGGGTGTGGTGGCGGGAGCCTGTAGTCCCAGCTACTCGGGAGGCTGAGGCAGGAGAATGGAACCTGGGAGGTGGAGCTTGCAGTGAGCTGAGATCATGCCACTGCACTCCAGCGTGGGTGAGAGAGCTGAGACTCTGTCTCAAAACATAAAAAATAAAAATAAAAAATAAAACATAAAATAAAACGTGGGCAAAAGACATGATCAGACACTTTTCAAATGAAGACATATGTGTGACCAACAAGCATATGAAAAAAATACTCAACATCGCTGATCATTAGATAAATGCAAATGAAAAACAAAAAAGATACTATCTAACACCAGTCAGAATGGCAATTATTTTAAAAAGTTAAAGTATAACAGATGCTGATGAGGTTGTGAAGAAAGTGGCATGCTTTTACACTGCTGGTGGGACTGTAAATTAGTAGAGTCATTGTGGAAACCTGCATAACAATTCCTCAAATGACTTTAAACACAATTATCATTCAACCCAGCAATCCCATTTTGGAATACATACCTAAAATAATACAAATTGTGCTACCATAAAGACATAAGCACATGTATGTTCACTGCAGCAATATTTAGAATAGCAAAGATATGGGATCAGCCTAGATGCCTATCTGCAGTAAACTGAATTAAAAAATATGGTCCATATGCACCATGGGATACTACACAGCCAGAAAAAGAATTAGATTATGTTCTTTGCAGCAACATGAATGGAGCTAAAGGCCATTATCCTAAGCAAACTCACACAATAACAGAAAACCAAATACCACACATTCTCATTTATAAGTAGGAGCTAATCAGTGAGAATGCATGAACACAAAAAGGGGAACAACACATACTGGGGCCCACTTGAAAATGGAAGGTGGGAAGAGGGAGAGAATCAGAAAAATTACCTATTGGGTACTATGCTTATTACCTGGGTGATAAAATAATCTCTACACCAAGCTCCAATGACATGCAGTCTACCTATATAACAAAACTGCATATGTATCCCTAAACCTAAAATGAAACTTATAATAAAAAAAAGTACAACATGAGGAGACCTTCTGAATACATGATGTCTCTCAATAGAGATCCCTCAAGTGTTGTTCCTTAGAAGTAAAACTACATTGGGCCTAAAGTAAATTCCTCCTCAGCAGACCTGAGCTACATAAACTCTTAAAGGACAATCTTTAGACAGAATAAAAATGACACCAGATGGAAGCTTTTGTCTATTCTAAATGATGAAGGGTGTTGAAAAAAAAAATACATTTGTGGGCAAATACAAAAGATATATTTTCTCATTGAATAATTTTTAAAATAAAATTACTCAAAGCACAAAACATTATCAATGTATCGTGTATTTTATAGCATATGTGGTAATAAATTTTATGGCAATAATAACATAATAGTCAGAAGAAGGCAAATGAAAGTAAAGTGTTAAACAGTCAGATATTATACATAAAGAATAAAGTAAAAACCTGTATGTTGATTCATATTATATTTATATTATAAATGCAAGATTGGTTGCTAAAAAGTAAGTAGGAGGTAAATAATGGTGGTTAAATTAAAATACCAAAACTACTTAATTCAAAGGAAGGCAGGAAAATAGAAAAATGCAGGAAGAACAGGTGGGACAAATAGAACACAAATAACTAAATGATTAATTTAAATCTATACATATCAGTAAGTATATTACATGTAAACTGTATAAACACATCTATGAAAGGTCAGGATTAACAGACTGTTTTAAAAAGTAAGACCTAACTATACATTGTTTACAAGGAATTGACTCTAAATACCAGTAATGGATTTACTTAAAGCCAAAAAACATAAAAAATGATATATAAGGCAAGCCCTAAGTATAAGAAAGCTGTAATGTTGATATAAAAATGAAATGTGTAGACTTCAGAATAAGAAGTAACTCCAGTAGTAAACAGGGTCATTTCATATAATGAAAAAGTCAACCAATTAAGAAGTCGTTAAAATCCTAATGTGTCTGCACAATATATAGTTTCAAAATCGCTAATATAAAGCCTGATTAAATGGACAAAATTACCGTAATAGTTGAAAATTGAAATACTATTCTTTCGGTAATCGATAGGAACAAGTACACAGAAAGATCAGTAAGAATACAGAACACCTGAACAACATTATCAGCCATGAAAGACTAATTGACATTTATAGGACACTCCATCCAACAGCAACAAACTAGACTGCATATTCTTTTAACATTCATAGGAAATATTCACAAAAATAGATTATATACCGGATAATAAGCAAGGTCCAGTGTATGTTAAAGGATTGAAATCATACATATTCTTTTACTAAAATGCAGTCAAATTGGAAACAATAGAAACTATCTGATAAAAATGCCAAATAATAGGAAATTAAATAATAATTTTTTAATTCCTTGGATCAAAGAGGAAATTATAAGTAAAATTATAAAATAATCTCAAATTAAATGGAAATAAAAACATAACATAAAAATATGTATTGAAATGCTGCTATAGCAATGATTATAGGGAAAATTGTGGCATTCAATGCTCTATTAGAAATTCTAAAAAAATCTTAAATAATCTGTTTCCACCCAAAAACACCTAAAAAATATCACATTAAATCCAAAATAAGCAGAAGTAAGGAAATAAAATATAAAACCATAAAATGAAAAACTGAAAAATAAAGTAAAGCAAATGTGAAACCAAAAGAAGGCTTTGTTTTTAAAAAGCAGCCAAGTGTGGTGGCTCACGCCTGTAATCCCATCACTTTGGGAGGCCAAGGCAGGTGGATCACCTGAGGTCGGGAGTTCGAGACCAGCCTGGCCAACACGGTGAAACCTTGTCTCTACTAAAAATACAAAAATTAGCCTGGCGTGGTGGCGTGTGCCTGTAATCTCAGCTACTCGGAAGGCTGAGGCAGGAGAATCACTTGAACCCAGGAGGTAGAGGTTGCAGTGAGCAGAGATCGTGCCATTGCACTCCAGCCTGGGAAACAAGAGTGAAACGCCATCTCAAAATAAATAAATCAATTAAATAAATAAATAAGCAGTAAAAATTGATACAGTCTACTTTTGCCGATTAAGAGAAAAATGGGAGAAACACACACAATCAACATCACAAATGAAAGAATAAACACACCGATTCTACAGACATTAAAAAAAAAATAACAAAAATAATTTAAACCACTAAATTTTACCACTCAGATGATATGGAGAATTTTTTGAAAGACACAGAATGCCAAAATACACTGAAGAAGTAATCAGATTTCTTAATAGACTTAAAACTATTAAAATGAATTATTTAAAACATTCTTACAGCCTATTTCACTGTTGAATTCTATGAAATCTTTAAGAAAAAAAAAAAGGTATGAAAACTATTTCAAAAAATAGAGGGGGAAACATTTTCCAATTATTTTTATAAGGTCAGCATTATCCAGATGTCAAAACCAGACATATATATTCTAAACAAAAACAACAGCAAAAGCTGTGTACAACTATTGTTCGTTAGTATTGATGCAATTTTTAACAAAATATTATCAAATTTAAACAAAGTTAAAATGATAACACAGTATGAAAAAGTGGGTTTTATATGAGAAATTCCAGGTTAACTTTCAAATGTCAATCAATTTAATTTACCATGTTTAAAGAATAAAAAAGGAATACCATGTATTCTTCTCTAAACATGTAGAAAAGCATTGAACAACAACCATTACCCATTTATAATAAAACAGATGTATGCCAGTAAAGTAGAAATGTGTGATAATATTATCATCCTTTTTATAAATGAATGTCATGGTATAATTACATTTTATTTGAAAAAGCTGCTGAAAAAGTCAAATCAGCTATTTCAGTCTGTAACTTGCTTTTCACAAAGTAATGCACTGTGTGTGTTTACAATCTATTATTTCAAATTATTTTCACTGGCTATTTAAACATTCTAAACACTTTAATCTATTCAATAATTCCTTGATATAAAACATACTATGTAAATTTAGTTTTAAAATAATATTAATAATGTTATGTGGTTAATCAGCTTGTTTTGTCAATATCACTTTAAGATATTAATATTATCCACAATTTGACTAAGTTTAAAGAGAAATCAAGTAGTATGTGTATTGTCATTAAAAATTTACTTTTGCAGTTTAATTCACAAATCAAGGAAGACAGGATATAGTATTTTAAACTATCAACTGAATACATACATCTGTTGGTAAGCCACAAAAGTGTCTATCAAAACAATTTCTGAATTTTCCTTTTTTAAAAAAATTATATTTTATGTTAAGTTCCAGGATACATGAGCAAGACATGCAGGTTTGTTACACAGGTAAACATGTGCCATGGTGGTTTGCTGTACCTGTCAACCCGTCAACCCGTCACCTAAGTATTAAGCCCTGCGTGCATTAGCCATTTATTTTGATGCTCTCTCTTCCCCAGCCCTCCTGACAGGAACCAGTGTGTAGTTATTCCCCTCTTTTTGTCCATGTGTTCTCATTGTTTAGCTCCCACTAGTAAGTGAGAACATGGAGTGTTTGGTTTTTTCTTTCTTTGTTATTTTGCTGAGACTAATGGCTTCCAGCTCCATTCATGTTACTGCAAAGGACGTGATCTCATTTCTTTTTAATGGTTGCATAGGATTCCATGATGTATATGTACCACGTTTTCTTTATCCAGGCTATCATTGATGTGCATTTGGGTTGATTCCATGTCTTTGCTATTGTGAATAGTGCTGCAATTAACAGATGTGTACATGTATCTTTATAATGGAAAAATTTATATTATTTTGGGCATATATCCAGGAATGGGACTGCTGGGTTAAATGGTATTTCTGGTTCTAGACTGTGACGAATTGCCACACTGTCTTCCACAATGGTTGAACTAATTTACATTCCCATCAACAGTGTAAAAACATCTCTATTTCTCCACAGCCTCACCAGCATCTGTTGTTTCTTGACTTTTTAATAATCACCATTCTGACTGACATGAGATGGCATCTCATTGTTGTTTTGATTTGCATCTCTCTAATGATCAGTGATGTTGAGCTTTTTTTCATGTATTTGTTGGCTACATAAGTGTCTTCTTTTGAGAAATGTCTGTTCATGTTCTTTGCCCACGTTTTAATGGGGTTGTTTGCTTTTTACTTGTACATTTGTTTAACTTCCTTGTAGATTTTGGATATAAGATCTTTGTCAGATGGATAGATTGCAAAATTTTCTCCCATTCCATAAGTTGTCTGTTCATTGTGATGATAGTTTATTTTGCTGTCCAAAAATCTTTAGTTTAATTAGATCCCATTTCTCAATTTTTGAATTTGTTACAATTACATCTGATTTTTTTTTTTCATGAAATATTTGTGCATGCCTATGTCCTGAATAGTATTGTCTAGATTTTCTTTTAGGGTTTTTATGGTTTGGGGTTTTACATTTAAACCTTTAATCCATCTTGATTTAATTTTTGTATAAAGTGTAAGGAGGCCGGGCGCGGTGGCTCAAGCCTGTAATCCCAGCACTTTGGGAGGCCGAGACGGGCGGATCACTAGGTCAGGAGATCGAGACCATCCTGGCTAACAGGGTGAAACCCCGTCTCTACTAAAAAATACAAAAAAAAAGCTAGCCGGGCGACGTGGCGGGCGCCTGTAGTCCCAGCTACTCGGGAGGCTGAGGCAGGAGAATGGCGTAAACCCGGGAGGCGGAGCTTGCAGTGAGCTGAGATCCGGCCACTGCACTCCAGCCCGGGGACAGAGCGAGACTCCGTCTCAAAAAAAAAAAAAAAAAAAAAAAAAAAAAAAAAAAAAAAAAAAAAATAAAGTGTAAGGAAGGGGTCCAGTTTCAATTTTCTGCAGATGGATAGCCAGTTTTCTTAGCATCATTTATTAAATAGAGAGTCATTTTTCCATTGCTTGTTTTTGTCAGGTTTGTCAAAGATCAGATGGTTGTAGATGTGTGGTCTTATTTATAAGATCTCTATTCAGTTGCATGGCTCTATGTGTCTGTTTTTGTACCAGTACCATGTTGTTTTGGTTACTGTAGGCTTGTAGTATAGTTCGAAGTCAGGTAGCATGATGCCTCCACCTTTGTTGTTATTGCTTAGGATTTTCTTGGCTATACAGGCTTGTTTTTGGTTCCATATGAACTTTAAAGTAGTTTTTTTTTCTGATTCTGTGAAGAAAGTCAATGATAGTTTAATGGAAATAGCATCAAATCTACAAATTAATTTGGAGAGTATGGCCATTTTTATGATATTGATTCTTTCTATCCATGAGCATGAAATGTTTTTCCATTTGTTTGTGTGTCCTCTCCTATTTCCTTGAAGAGTGGTTTGTAGTCATCTTTGAAAAGGTCTTATGCTTCCTCTGTTAGCAATATTCCTAAGTACTTTATTCTCTTTGCAGCAATTGCAAATGCAAGTTCATTTTTTATTTGGCTCTCTGCTTGTCTATTGTTTATGTATAGAAATGCATGTGATTTTTGCACATTGATTTTATATAGTGAGACTTTGCTGAAGTTGCTTATCAGCTCAAGGAGCTTTTGAGCTGAGATGATGGGGTTTTCTAGATATAGGATCATGTCATCTGCAAGCAGAGACAGTTTGACTTCCTCTCTTCCTATTTGAATATCCTTTATTTCTTTCTCTTGCCTGACTGCCCTGGCCAGAACTTGAAATACTATGTTGAATAGGAGTGGTGAGAGAGGGCATTCTTGTCTTGTGCCAGTTTTCAAGGGGAATGCTTCCAGCTTTTGCCCATTCAGCATGATATTGACTGTGAGTTTGTTATAAATGGCTTTTATTATTTCGAAATATGTTCCATCAATACTTAGTTTATTGAGAGTTTTTAACATGCAGTGATGTTGAATTTTATCAAAGGTCTTTTCTGTATCTATTGAGATAATCATGTGGCTTTTGTCTTTAGTTCTGTTTATGTGATAAATTACATTTCTTGATTTGTGTATGTTGAAGTAGCCTTGCATCCCAGGGATGAAGCTAACTTGATCATGGTGGATAAGCTTTTTGATGTGCTGCTGGATTTGATTTACAAGTATTTTATTGAGGATTTTCACATCAATGATGTATTAGTCTATTTTCTTGCTGCTGATAAAGATATACCTGAGACTGGGCAATACAAAAGAAAAATGTTTAACAGCCTTACAGTTCCACGTGACTGGAGAGGCCTCACAATCATGGCAGAAGGCAAGGAGGAGCAAGTCACAGTTTACATGGATGGCAGCAGGCAAAGAGGGAGAGCTCCTGTTGGGAAACTACCCATTATAAAACTATCAGATCTCATAGGACTTATTCACGATCATGAGAACAACATGGGAAAGATCTGCCCTCCTGATTCAGTTACCTTCTACTGGGTCCCTCCCACAATACATGGGAATTCAAGATGAGATTTGGGTGGGAACACAGCCAAAGCATATCCTTCCACTCCTGTCCCCTCCCAAATCTCATGTCCTTTCATTTCAAACAACCATGCCTTCCCAACAGTCACACAAAGTCTTAACTCATTTCAGCATTAACTTAAAAGCCCACACTCCAAAGTCTCATCTGAGACAAGGCAAGTCTTTTCTGCCTATGAGCCTGTAAAATGAAAAGTAAGTTAGTTACTTCCTAGATACAATGGGAGTATAGGTATTGGGTAAATACAGCCATTCCAAATGGGAGAAATTGGCCAAAATAAAGGGGCTAAAGGATCTAGAGGGTCCAAAATCCAGCAGGACAGTCAAACTTTAAAGCTCAAAAATGATCTCCTTTGACTCCAAGTCTCATGTCCAGGTCACACTGATGCAAGAGGTGGGTTCCCATGGTCTTGGGCAGCATCACCCTGAGACTTTTCAGGGTACAGCTACCCTCATGGCTGCTTTCATGAGCTGGTGTTGAGTGTCTATGGCTTTTCCAGGCACACAATACAAGCTGTCAGGGGACTTAACATTCTTGGGTCTGGAGAATGGTGGCCCTCTTCTCACAGCTCCACTAGGCAGGCAACCAGTGGTAACACTGCATGGGAGCTTCACCCCCACATTTCCCTTCCACAGAGGTTCTCCATGAGGGTCCTGCCCCTGCAGCAAACTTCTGCCTGGATATCCAGGCATTTCCGTACATCCTCTGAAATCCAGGTGGAGGTTCCAAAACGTCAATCTTGACTTCTGTGCACCCTCAGGATCACCACCACATGGAAGCTGCAGAGGCTTGGAGCTTGTACCCTTTCTCCATGGCTAGAGTGGCTGGGATGCAGGGCACCAAGTTCCTAGGCTGCACAGAGGATCTGGAATGCAGGGCACCAAGTCCCCATGTTGAACAGCAGGGGTTCCTGGCTCCATCCCACAAAACCATTTTTTCATCGTAGGCTTCTGGGCCCATGATGGGAGGGGCTGCTGTGAAGGTCTCTGACATGCCCTGGAGACATTTTCCCCATTGTCATGGAAATTAACATTTGTCTCCTCATTACTTATGGAAGTTTCTGTAGCTGGCTTGAATTTCTCCTCATAAAAATGTGTTTTTCTTTTCCATCACATCATCAGGTTGCACATTTTTTGAACTTTCATGCTCTGTTTTCCTTTTAAAACTGAATGCCTTTAACAGCACCCAAGTCACCTCTTGAATACTTTGTTTTTCTGCCAGATACCCAAAATCATCTCCCTCAAGTTCAAAGTTGCACAAATCTCTAGGGCAGGGACAACATGCTCCCCGTCTCTTTGCTAAAACAGCAAGGGTCACCTTACTCCAGTTTCCAAGAAATTGCTCATCTTCATCTGAGACCACCTCAACCTGGATTTCATTGTCCATATCATTATCAACATTGTGGTCAAAGCCATTCAACAAATTTCTAGGAAGTTTCAAACTTTTCCACATTTTCCTGTCTTCTTCTGAGCTCTCTAAACTATTTCAGCCTCTGCCTGTTACCCAGTTTCAAAGTTGCTTCCACATTTTGGTGTATCTTTACAGTAGTGCCCCATGCTACTGGTACCAATTCACCATATTAGTTCATTTTCACACTGTTGATAAAGACATACTTGAGACTGGGCAATTTACAAAAGAAAGAGGTTTAATGGACTTACAGTTCCACGTGGCCAGGGAGGTTTCAAAATTATGGCAGAAGGCAAGGAGGAGAAAGTCATGTCTTACGCAGATGGCAACAGGCAAAGACAGAAAGCTTGTGCTGGAAAACCCCCCTTTATAAAACCATCAGATTCCTTGTGACTTATTCATTATCACAAGAACTACACAGGAAAGATCTGACCCCATGATTCAGTTACCCCCCACTGGGTCCCTACCACAACACACGAAAATTCAAGATGAGATTTGGGTGGGGAAGATGAGATTTGGGTGGGGACACAGCCAAACCATGTCAAATATTCATCAGGGATATTGGCCTAAAGTTCTCTTTATTTGTTATATCTCTGCCAGGCTTTGTTATCAGGATGATGCTGGCTTCATAAAATGAGTTTCAAAGAAGTCCATTCTTTTCAATTGTTTAGAATAGTTTCAGAAGGAATGGTACTAAAACAGCCTTGTTGTTTGGGGTAAATACTAAGGTTCTTGATATCACAGCTGAGGAAATCAGGGACATGGATGCATGCACACAGAGTGAGAGTGGAGCAGGATTTTAATAGGAAAAAAGAAAGAACAGCTCTGTCACAGACAGGGGTTCTGGACAGGTTTGCAGGTTGTAGTAAAAATATCAGGATTTTTTATAAATAAGTAGTGAGGTGGGGGCATCTTATCTTTATAGGGACTGAAGAACCCATTAGGACCAGGTGTGCTATCTGCATAGAACAGTGTTTCTAGCAGCCCCCACCCTATTCCTTGATCATGTAGGCAGGTCTTTAGTTTGAGCTGCTTATCTGCATGTGCTGAAAGAAAAGCAGGGAGTTTCTGTGTCTGTTTCCAGGAACCTTCTTGCAGCTGCAGGCATCCCCCACTACTTCCCCCACCTTGTAAGCTTCCAGCTTCCCTATTTTAGTGTGCCTAAAGAAAGGGAAAGGAATGTGCTTATTAAGGCCTACTGTTTTTACTGGAGCCCATCATGTGTATGTGAAGTTTAGTAATTACCTAAGAAGCTCCTCCCATGTGCCTGAGTTGCTTATCTGTGTTTTCCAGCTTGATCTTCCAGACTGCTCTTTGTTAGTCTTTCAACTATATGTGGTTAGAAAGGGATCAATTTCCGATCTGCTTTTTGTTAGAAGGAAAATTTTCTGCTGAGGACTCTCTTTAACCTAACTGTATACCTAAATAATTTCTTTCTATTTCCTATAACAGTACCAGCTCCTCTTTGTACCTCTGGTACAATTTGGTTGTAAATCCATCTGGTCCTGTGCTTTTTCTGGTTGGTAGTCTATTTATTACTGCCTTGATTTCAGAAACTGTCATTAATCTATTCAGGGATTTGATTTCTTCCTGGTTTAGTCTTGGGAGGGTGTATGTGTCCAGAAATTTCTTCTTTTTTTTTTTTTTTTTTGTAGATTTTCTAGTTTATTTGTTTAGAGGTGTTTATAGTATTCTCTGATGGTTGTTTGCATGTCTATGGGGTCAGTCTTGATATTCCCTTTTTCATTTTTATTGTGTCTATTTCATTATTCTCTTCTTCTTTATGAGTCTAGCTAGCAGTCTATTTTATTAATAAAAAAATAAAACAGCTCATGGATTCATTTATTTTATAAAGGGTTTTTCTAGTCTCTATCTCCTTCTGTTGTGCCCTAATCATAGATGTTTCTTGTCTCCTGCTAGCTTTTGGGATTGTTTACTCTTGGTTTGCTAGTTCTTTCAGGTATAATGTTAGGGTGTCAATTTGAAATCTTTCTAGCGTTCTGATGTCGGCATTTAGTGCTTTAATTTCTCTCTTAACACTGCTTTAGCTGCATCCCATAGATTCTGGTACAATGTCTCTTTGTTCTCATTGGTTTTAAAGAACTTCTTTATTTTTGTCTTAATTTCATTATTTACCTAGGAGTCTTTCAAGATCAGTCGTTCAATTTCCTTAATGTTGTGTGCTTTTGAGTGAATTTCTTAATCTTAAGTTCCAGTTTGAATGAACTGTGGTTTGAGATACTGCTTGTTATTATTTAAGTAATTTTGCATTTGCTGAGGAATGTTTTACTTCCAACTATGTGATCAATTTTAGAGTAAGTGCCATGTGGCACTAAGAAGAATGTATATTCTGCTGCTTTGGGGTGGAGAGTTCTTTAGATATCTATCAGGTTCATGTAATTCAGAGCTGAGTTTAAGTCCTGAATATCCTGGTTAGCTTCTTGTCTTGATGATATGTCTAATATTGGCAGTGGGGTGTTAAAGTCTCCCACTGTTATTGTGAGGGGGTCTAAGTCTTTTTTATGTCTCTAAGAACTTGTTTTACACATCTGAGTGCTCCTGTATTGGATGCATATATATTTAGGATTGTTAGTTCTTCTAGTTGAACTTATTCCTTTACTATTATGTCTTGCCCTTCTTTGTCTTTTTTGATCGTTGTTGGTTTAAGGTCTATTTTGTCAGAAACTAGGATTGCAGCCCCTGATTTTTTTCTACTATTTGCTTGGTAAATTTTCTCCATCCCTTTATTTTGAGCATATGTGTTTCAAAATGAGATGAGTCTTTTGAATACAGCACAAAAATGGGTCTTGACTCTTTTCCAGTTTGCCTTTCTGTGTCTTTAAATTGGAGCATTTAGCCCATTTACATTTGATGTTAATATTGTTATGTGTGAATTTGATGCCGTTGTCATGATGCTACCTGGTCATTTTGCAGACTAGTTAGTTGATGCAGTTTCTTCATAGTGTTATTGGTCTTTGTACTTCAGTGTGTTTTTCCAGTGGCTGGTACCAGTTTGTCTTTTCTTATTTAGTGCTTCCTTCATAAGCTCTTGCAAGGCTGGCCTAGTGGTGGTGAATTCCCTCAGCATTTGATTGTCTTAAGAGGATTTTGTTTTCCTTCAGTTATGAAGCTTAGTTTGGTCAGACATGAAATTCTAAGTTGGAAATTCTTTTGTTTAAGAATGTTTAATATTGGCCCCCACTTTTTTCTGGCTTGTAGAGTTTCTGCTGAGAGGTCTGCTATTAGTCTGATGGGCTTTCCTTTTAGGTGACCTGGACTTTCTCTCTGGCTGTCCCTCACATTTTTTTTTTTTTCTTCATTTCAACCTTGAGAATTGATGATTATGTGTCTTATGGTGATCTTCTCAAGAAGTATCTTATTGGAGTTCTCTGGATTTCCTGAATTTAAATGTTGGCCTGTTTTGCTATGTTGTGGAAGTTCTCCTGGATGATATCCTGAAGTGTGTTGTCCAACATGGTTCCATTCTCTCCATCTCTTTCAGGTACTCCAAACAGTTGTAGGCTTGGTCTTTTTTCATAGTTCCATAGTACTTGGAGGTTTCATTCAATACTTTTTTTTTTTCTTTTTTCTGTAATCTTGTCTGCCTGCTTTATTTCAGCAAGATTATCTTCAAGCTCTGATATTCTTTCTTCCACTTGATTAATTCAGTTATTGATATTTGTGTGTGTGCATCACGAAGTTCTCATGCTGTGTTTTTCAGCTCCATTAGGTCATTTATGTTTCTCTCTAAACTGGTTATTCTAGTTGGCAGTTCCTGTACCTCTTGTCAAGGTTCTTAGATGCCTTTCATTGGGTTTGAATATGCTCCTTTAGCTCAGTAAAGTTTATTATTACCCACCTTCTGAAGCCTACTTCTGTCAATTTATCTCAACCTCCGCCCAGTTCTGTGCCCTTGCTGGAGAGGAGCTGTGATCATTTGTAGGAGGAGGGGCCCTCTGTGCTTTTGAGGTTTCAACATTTTTTCATTGATTCCTTCTCATCTTAATTAGTTTGTCTAGTTTTGTTCTTTGGTGCTGCTGACCTTTGGATGTGGTTATTGTGAGGACTTTATTATTGATGCTGTTGTTGTTACTTGCTGTTTGTCTGTTTTTTAACAGTCAGGCCCCTCTTCTGCTGGGCTGCTGCAGTTTTCTGGGGGTTCACTTTAGGACCTATTCACCTGGGTCCCCCCTGCACCTAGAGATGTCACCCAAGGAGGCTGCAGAACAGCAAAGATTGGTGCTTGCTCCTTCCTCTGGAACCTCTGTCCCTGAGGGGCAGAGTTAATGCCAGCAGGAATGCTCCTGTATAAAGTTTCTGGTGACACCTGTTGGGGTGTCTCACCCAGTCAGGGGCCTCAGGATCCAGGATTTGCTTAATGAAGCACACTGGCTGCCCCTTGGTGGAGGGGGTGTGCTGTGCTGGGGGAAACCCACCTCATCTGGGTTGACCAGATTCCCACTCCCACTGGGGGCTCAGGCCCAGAGTGATCGAAGTTCTGTCCCTAAACCCCTGGCTGGAGTTGCTGAAGTTCCTGCAGGGAGGCCCCACTGAGGAGGGATAAGTTGGTGTCTGTCCTAAAGAGGCAGTCTGGCCACAACCTGCCACAGCCAGTGTGAGGCACCATGGGGAATCCATCCTATGTCCAAAATGTCTAGTCTCCCCACAACCAGCAGGGAAAAAAATGGCAGCCTGGAGCTGCAGTGATGGATACCACCCCTCCTCCCAGGAGTTCAGACATCTTAGGCAGTATGCAGCCACAGTGATGGCTGCCACCCCTCCCCTGGGGAGCTCAGTCACCTTAGGCAGCAGGCAGGTGCTGTGAGGATGGCCATCCCTCCCCCGGGGAACTCAGTTGTCTTAGGCAGCAGTCAGCTGCAGTGATAATGGCCACCCCTCTCCCCAGCAACTTGGTAGTCTTAAGTGGTCTCCAGCCAAGTGGCCGTTGAGAATCTGCACAGCTCTGTGGTTGTGACTCAAGGCCTTGGTGGCATGGACGCATGAGTGGGATCTCCTCATCCATGGGTTACACAGATTCAAGAAAAAACAAAACAAAACAAAACAAATCATGGTTTTCCAGGCTGAATAGCACGATTACTCACCACCTCCTTTGGCTGAGGTTTGGGGCTCACCTTGCCTTGTGTGGCTCCCAGTGGGCCGTTGCCCCACCCTACTCTTCCTTGTTCTCCGAGGCCCATGCCAAGTGCCTAGTTAGTCTTGATGAGAGAACCTGGATACCTCTGTTGCCAGTTCAGAATTTGCTCTAAGTGGGAGCCTCCGATTGCAGCTGTTTCTAGTCTGCCATTTTGGCCAGGCCCCCAATTTTTCTTAATTATTCTCTCCACTGCAAAAATATTTTTGTACATATTCAAAGTTTTAGTCACAGTACTCCCTGAAACCTAAATATCCAACTGCTTCTGAGTGCAATCGTAAAACTATTGCAAAGAAGAGTTTATGTAGCTGAAAAAAATGAGTTACGAACTGTGCTAGACTCTTGACCTTACAGTAGCTATTTTTTCCATAACCATGTCTGTTTCCTATGTTTCTTTTAGAGCATTGTTAGAAATTTTTGGTGCCAGAAACCACAGAGGATTCTAGCTCCAAGGAAGCAATTTGGAAATGCACTTTTTGAGGAAAATAGAGAAAATTTTCCTCCCTCTATATTAAGTAAGTAATACTGCTTTCATCCTTAAGATGACAAAACAATCCACTTGAGAAATGAATTGGGATCTGTCATCCTCAATATTAAAATGGAATATTCTAATATTCCATTATAGTATTAAAAATGATTGAGATATGTATTCTTGAAATTAAATTTGTTGGAATCAAGTATTATTTGTCCAGCTGGGTAGGAAGAGAATGGCTATCAATAATCTAGTTGTTTGCGTATAATACCTTTTTTACTAGTGCATCAAGAAGGTAGCATAGTGTAACTTTTATTCACAGTGAATTTGGTATGGAATTTAGAAAATAATTTCTTCTTTACTCATATCTGTCTATTGAGACTTTGTAAAAAAATGATTGCAGAAATTATTTATGTGAGAGAAGAGAGAAATGTTGGTGATTTGAGAAAAAAGAGAAGGGTTCTTGAGACTTACCGCGGAATTTCATACTTGGATGTAATTGTTCCTCAACTTTTTGATATTAAAATAACAACGTGTAACAACTACTTCTACCATCACTTTATAGACTGTATTGGAACAAAAAATTTCTAAGGGAGATGTGAAAACCTGTTAAAGTTTTACTGTTTCTTTTTATCCCACTTGGCACATACGGCCTGTGGAAATAACATAATGTGCCTCAGATTCTAATTGATATGAGGAAAATTAAATACAAAGATGAGTAGCTTTTCTCAGAGAACTGCTACAAATTAAACATTTGTTTAGAAAAAAGCAGTCTGTTTAGTGAGTATTATTCATATGACATAAGACAGAAATACTGAGGACAAAAACATATTCAAGAAACTCTACAGCAGGAAAAAAAATAATTTACAAAGTATGGACACAACCAAGTTAACCTTATACTATTTCTAAACCTCACAAGAGACTTACTGAATTAATATTTTCCCACAGTAAGGGGTAAAATAATACTCACTAAAGAGTAAACCTCTTTATAACACTGCCACTATACACCCCAAGATATAGACAATTAGCAACACATAAGGAGGCATTAGTGACCCCTTAATATTATGAATACACTTGTTAAACTTTTCAATTATCTTTTCCTTGCTGTTTTACCTCATGTTTTATAATTGGCAGGGATGTAGCACTTACACAAAATGTATTTGAAAAATCTCTAATGTGGCTACTACTTTAAAAACTTCTCTAATGGAAGATTAACAGTTAAGAATAATGCATTATCATAGCTATTTCACATCCTAAAATGAGATAAATATTTTATTAGTTTTATTGTTTGTTATTTATTATTATCAGTTCAACTTACTCTATAGTCTTGAATGGACATTCTATAAATCTCGGAGCATAATAGAATTTAGAAAATTTTTACTGAGTAACCTCAAATTTTGCAAATGAAGGTTATTATTATAGAACAAGAATTATGAGGTCATTTTTTTTTTTCCTCTTAGTGAGAAAATCCAGTGAAGAAATTGACAGCAGACACATTCCCAAAGTTTACCTCTGATCCATTCTTTCTGAATTTCTACCTCCAGACTTTTCCTAAAGGTAAAATCTCACTCAATGTGCCAGCAAATATAGGCCAGAAGTGTGTGTGTGTGGGATGAGGTGGAGGGGAGGGTATTAATATTTTGGAGAGTAAACATTCAAATCAATTGAAGATGAGAGTATGGAGGGACAATTATGAGTTTCATTTTCCTTTATTCCTCACTGGGTTTCCAACAGCGTTATGTTCCACTTTTCCACAGTGGTAAGCAGCTCTAACATGCTGCTATATATCAGCTTTCACTTGTTTTCTCTTTGTCACCCTCCCGCCTTCTCACTTTGGCTTCCTGGAGCTACCTTTCCCCAAAACCATCTGCCTCAAATCGTTGTCTCAGGTTCTGCTTTCAGGTAAAGCCAAATTAATAAAATAATTTAGCAATCTCATCTCCGTTAAGAAATATATCCTCATATTACATTTTATATATATATAGTGATGCATTGGAATTGCATAAACTCATAACCCACTGGGCATGGAATTTCTGTGTAGTCATCTGATTTTAATATTTCAAATATTCCCAAAGCTCTACCTCTAGTTTCTAAGTCTTGCCATGCAGATATTCCTACTAGACAGATTCACAGCAATTGATTTTTACACTGTCACTTCTTCCCACCACAAACACATGCACTCATGTGCAAACAGGTCTTTTTCTTAAATTGTCAATCTTGGGGAAATTAGCAAAAAGCAGTGGTGATTAGTATGGCAGTAAAATACTTACACATGTGCATCAGGATTGGTAGTATAAATAATTAGGGATATTGTTGGGGGATTTGGTTTAAAAATATCAAAATTTTAAATATGCATACATTTCAACTAAATATTATTATAAGAGTCTCTTTGTTATAAGGAAATAGTCATATAGGTACACTAAACACAAATCTCTTTTTTGTAGTATTATATTTTTAATAGTGAAATGTTGCAAAAACATTAATGTACATCTGTAGAATAATAGTTTAAAATGCTGTATGTTGGGAGGTTCCAGTTCAACATGGCTGACTGAAGACATCAGATGCCTGTTTTTTCTAGAAAAAGAACCAAAATTATGAACAGATAATCACATTTTAAATAGAGTATTAAAGAAGAAAATATTCAGAGTCCAACAGAGAACTCAGGGGAAATGCCTAAGGCACAGAAGTAGGAGGAAACAAGAAGCCAATTTGTCTGAGAATTGGTCAGGCGCCTGTAGAGGTTTGGTGTTGTACGGAGAGGGTGAGTGGGAGAGTTTTGATGTTCACATTCTTGCCGTAGACTGTTGGGATCCATACCACAGGAGAGTTCCTCTACCATCACAAACCTTGGCATTAGTATGAGTGGTAATTTGGAGACCTCTTGAGAGCATTGCTCCAGACTGGGAACTCATGCCAAGTCACTCCTCTCCCCTCGGACCTGAGATGCTGTGGCGGGGCACCGTTGTGAAGTGCAGCTATCATGGGACTGCATCCTGTCCTGAGAACTACAACACCCCATCTCTACATTCTGAAAGCTACTGCTGACATTCCCCAATGTCTACCCAGAGAGCTGCAGTGGCACAGCATTGGCTGAACCAAAAGGTGCTTCAGGGTCCCCAGTAATCTAGCCTAGAGAGAGTTTTCCTCCCTGGGGAAAGGGCAGTGCAGCACACCAAAAAGGCAGTCCCTGGCCCAGAGAAAACTGGCATGCATACATTCCAGAGCCTGAAAGCTCTCTGTTTGGCATTTTACGAAATGACTCCATCCCCAGCAGTGGCGCAAACTCTGTGTTTGGCTTTTCAAGGGACATGCAACATCTCCTCCTACCTGCCAAGCCACCTTTTTGCTTATGATTATGAATAGAGAATGAAATCCTTTCTCCCCCACTGCATATAGTTGCAGGCATAGCTGCTGTTGCTGCTGTAGTTGGAGGCTGATGTGTGGGTGAGCTGAAGTGCTGCAAGTCTGGGACTGTGAGTGGCAACTGTGACGTCACTGGTTGCATGTCTTTGGAGCTTAGGCTCATGTATGGGTTGGGGTCTCTCCCACTCTCTGCACGGAGCTACGGTATTGCTACCATAGAAAGCAGGAGAACCTGAGAGCTGTGTGTTTGAAGCTGTGGGTGAAGACTGCAGTGCAGCCACTGCCAGCTACTTCAGAAGTTTAGTACTGAGCAATAAGGCTAGTGACTTTTATGACACTGGGTTACATTTCAGACTAGAAGTAAACTTCAGCAGTTCATGGATTATCTTAAATGTGGCCACAGTCAGGACAAGAAAGTGAGCCCTGCCAGGACAAAGGCATGAGAGGTAAGCAGGTTATACTTCTGCCTATCAAGCCTGTGGCTCTGAGACAGGCCCTCTCTCTCTATGCTGAGACTTCAGTGCATTAGCAATCAACCCTCACACAAATATTTTGCCAGGGGCCTGAGAAATCTTCTGCCACCCCTGTCAAGGCTGGAGTTCACATCTTCCATAGGAGTGCCTGATCCCTCGCTTGCCCAGTCCAGTTCTACAAAGCTTCACCTACCGCTGTGAAACAGAGCGTAGGATCCAAGCTTCTGGGGAGTCCACAGCCCAATCCATCACCTGGAAAGCAGAGCATTTTTCCTGGGGAACAGAGGTCAAGAGTAAGTTCTACTGCCACCACTACAGCTAATTCTTACTTCAGAGTACCACCTACTAGCCTGGGGGTTGTCTTATGCAACCCATTAGAACAACCGCCAACACCAGAGCAAAGCTCTCTGAACAGGAAAAGCTGCTCATGACCACTGCTACCCCCATCACCCACACCACACTGGCTACAAAGAAGGTCATCAGCAAGCTCACCCATGTGGTACACTGCTACTACAACTGGCATTTGAGAAAGCCACCAAACTAATGCTATTTATAATTGACAAAATCCTGCGGAGTCTTTGCCAATGCAGGCACCCAGAAGCAAAACTAAATTGCCCTACCCAACATACAGCATAGTCATATCTTCAAGAAAGAAAATTTACTCCCACTAAATTAAGTTGCAAAATAAGTGACCATTGGATGCACATAAATTAACATAAAGATACAGAAAGTATTAAAAAGCAAGGTATTATGACACCACCAAAGAAACACAATTCTCCAGCAATAGATTCTAAAAAATTAAATATAACAATTTTTGATATGCTAGATGTAAAAATAAAATATTTATTTTAAAAAAGCTCAATGAAATACAAGAAATGTGGTTCCAATACAAATACACCAGAAAATCAATTCAAGATATGAACAAGAAATTTACTAAGGAGAGAGATATCTTTTAAAAAGGTAAATATAACATAGGAATACAAAAATTAACTGAAGGAATTACAATATATACTCAAAACCTTCAAAAATAGAGTAGGCCAAGAAGAAGGAAGAATCTCAGATGTTGAAGGCAGGTCTTTTGAAACAATACTGTCAGACAAAAATGAAGAAAAAAAGAATAAAGAGAATGAACAAGGCATTAGAGACATATGAGACTACCTGAAGTAATTGAACTAATAAATTATTGGTATTCTTGATGGGAAAGAAAAATCTAAAATTTAGAAAATATATTTAAGAGAATATTTGATGAAAACTTTCCAAGTTTAGCAAGACATATAAATATCCAGACTCAAGAGGCCCAATGATCTCCAAGAAAATATATGACATAAAGGATTTCAAAATGGCTGATTGATATCAGACTATCTAAAGTCAAGATGAAGGAATTAATTTTATAATCAGTGTATTAGGCTGTTCTCACATTTCCATAAAGAAATACCTGAAGCTGGATAATTTACGAAGAAAAGAGGTTTAATTGGCTCATGGTTCCACAGGCTTTACATAAAGCATGATGCTGGCATCTGCTTGGCTTACGGAGATGCCTCGGGTAACTTACAATCATTGCAGAAGGCAAAGAGGAAGCCAGCACTTCACATGGCCAGAACAAGAGGAAGAGAAGGGGAGGTGCTAAACATTTTCAAACAACTAGATCTGCTGATAACTCACTCACTCAATATCACAAGAACAGCACCACAGGGATGGTGCTAAACCACGCAAGAGAAACTGCCTCCATGATCCAATCATCCTCCATTAGGCCTTACCTCCAGCATTGTGGATTACATTTCAATATGAAATTTGGGTTGGCACACAGATTCAAACCATATCATTCCACCCCTGGCCCTTCCAAAATCTCATGTCCTCACATTTCAAAATACAGTTGTGCCTTCCCAATAATTCCAAAGATGTAAACTTTTCCCATCAGTAACTTAAAAGTCTCATCTGAGGTAAGGCCAGTCCTTTCCATCTATGAGCCTGTAAAATCAAAAACAGGTTAGTTACTTCCAAGATGCACTTGTAGTATAGGCATTGGGTAAATATTGCCATTCCAGAAAGCAGAATCTGGCCAAATGAAAGGGGCTGCAGGCCCTATGAAAGTCCAAAATCCAGCAGGCCAGCCATTAAACCTTATGCTCTAAAATAATCTACTTTGACTCCATGCCTCATATCCAGAGCACACTGGTACAAGGGATGGGCTCCCAAGGCCTTGGGAAGCTTCACGCTCCTGACTTTTCAGAGTTCAGCCTCAATAGCTGCTCTCAAGGACTGGCATTGAGTGACTGCAGCTTTTCCAGGTGCAGGATGCAAGCTGCCATTGGGTCTACCATTCTGGAGGGGTATGGAGTATGATGACCCTCTTCTGACAGCTCCACTATGCAGTGCCCCAGTTGGGATACTGTGTGGGGGCTCAAACCTCACATTTCTTTTCCACACTGCCATAGCAGAGATTCTTTGTAAGGGTGCTGCCCCTACTGCAGGCTTCTGCCTAGACATCCAGGCATTTTCACACATTCTCTGAAATCCAGTTGAAGTCTCTCAAGCCTCAACTCTTGCTCTCTGTGCAACCACAGTCTTAACTCCATGTGAAGGCAGCCAAGGTTTGTGGCCTACACCATCCGAAGCAGTGGCCTGAGCTGTACCTGGGTCCCTTTTAGCCAGAGCTGGAGCTGGAGTAACTGGCATGTGGGAAGCAGTGACCTGAGGTTGCACAGGGCAGTGGTGCCCTGGGCCTGGTACACAAAGCCATTCTTCCCTCCTAATCCTCCTGGCCTATGATGGGAGAGACTGTCACAAAATCTCTGAAATGCTTTCTAGTCCTTTTCCCCATTGTCTTGGCTATTATTCCTTGGCTCCTCTTTACTTATGCAAATTTCTGCAGCCTGCTTGAGTTTCTCCCCTGAAAATGGGCCTTTTTTTTCCTACCACATAATCAAGCTGCATGTTTTCCAAACTTTCATGCTTTGCTTCCCTTTTAAATGTTTAAGTTCCAGTCACAATATCCCACTCTTCAGTACCAATTTTCTATGTTAGGTCATGCTTGCTTGGCTATAAAGAAGCACCTTAGACTGGGTAACTTATGAGAAAAAGAGGCTTAGTTGGCTCATATTTCCACAGGCTGTACAGGAAACATAAGGCTGGCATCTGATTGGCTTCTGGGGAGGCCTCAGGAAACTTGTAATTATGGAGAAAGGCAAAGGGTAAGCCAGCACTTCACATGGCCAGAGCAGGAGGAAGAGAAGTGGGAGGTGCTGTAAATTTTCAAAAAAAAAAAAAAAAAAAACCCATAACAATTCTAGATATGTGTGCACCCAATACCACAGCACCCAAATTTATAAAACAAATATTACTAGACCCATATAGAGACATAGACAGCAATATGATAATATTGAGAGAATTTAGAACTCCCATCACAGCACAGAGAAATCACCAGGAGATAAAATCTACTAAGAATTATTGGATTTAAATTGGACTTTAGACGAAATAGACCTAACAAACTGTACAGCATATTCTACTCAACAACTATAGACTATACACTCTTCTTATCAACACTTGAAACATTCTATAAGGTAGACCATATATTAGGCTACCAAACAAGTCTCAAAAAGTTCCTAAAAATTGAAATCATATAAAGTATCTTTTTAGACCACAACAAAATCCAACTATAAATCAATACTGAGAGAAACTTTGAAAACTATACAAAGGCATAAAAATTAACCAACATGCTCCTGAGTCATCCTTGAGTAAAGGAAAAATTAAGGTACATATTAACTTTTTTAAACACATGGAAATGGAAACACAACATACCCAAATCTCTGGAATACCTCAAAAGTAGTATCAAGGGGAAAGTTTATAGAATTAAATGCCTACATCAAAAAGTAGAAAGATCACAAGTTTACAATCTAACATTGCATCTCAACAAACTTGTAAAACAAGAAAATATCAAACTCAAAGTTGGGAAAAGAAAAGAAATGACAAAAATCAGGGCAGATTTAAATTGAATTGAGACAAAAAATACAAAGAGAATTATAAAGAATCAATGAAATGCAAAGTTGGTTCTTCAAAGAGATTTTAAAAGTTGGTAAACCTCTAGCTAGATTAATCAAGAAAATAAGAAAGAAGATCCATATGAACAAAATCATATATCAAAACAAATAAAGGCATTATGTGACAAACCCATAGCCAACATAACACTGAATAAGGAAAAGTTGAAACCATTCCCTCTATGAACTGGGACAAAACAAGGATGCCCACTTTCACCATTCCTATTCAACACAGTGCTAGAAATTCTAGGTGGAACAGAGAAAATAAAATTATCCTTGTTCACTGATGTCATAAACTTATATCTAAACAACCCTAAAGACTCCAATACAAAATCTCTGAGAATTGATAAATCAATCAATTTTCTGGATACAAAATCAATGTATAGCCATTGGCAGCATTTAGCAATAATAATTCAACTAAGTAACAAATCAAGAAGACAACCCCATTTATAATAGCTACAAAACATCTAGAAATATATTTAACCAAGGCAGTAAAAGACCTCCACAAGGAAGTATACAAGACACTGATGAAAGAAATTGTAGATGACACAAACCAATGGAAAAATGCCACATGGTCATTAATCAGAAAGATCAGTACTGTTAAAACGACTATACTGCCCAAAAGATGCAATGCAAATCCTATCAAAATATCAATGTGATATTTCAAATAACTAAAGAAAACAATCCTAAAATCATATGGAACCAAAAAAGAGCCCAAATAGCAAAATAAATTCTAAGAAAAAAGAACAAAAAGGTAAGAATCACATTACATTGTTCAAATTATACTACATGGCTGTAGAAATCAAAACAGCATGGTATTGGTATAAAATGAACATATAAATCATTGGTATACAATATGGAAACCAGAAAAGGATCCACATACTTACAACAAACTGATTATTGACAAAGTCAACAAAAGAAGGCAATCTCGCTGGGGCGTTTTGGACAGTGGGGGCAGGACAGTGGGTGCGGCCCAACCAGCGAGAACCGAAGCAGGGCCAGGCATCACCTCATCCAGGAAGTGCAAGGGGGAAGGGAATTCCCTTTTCTAGCCAAGGGAAACCATCACACACAACACCTGGAAAACTGGGTCACTCCCACCCTAATATTGCCTTTACCAAGGGTCTTAGCAAACGGCACACTAAGGGATTATATCCCGCACCTAGCTCAGAGGGTCCCATGCCCATGGAGCCTCCCTCATTGCTAGCACAGCAGTCTGAGATCTAACTGCAAGGCCGCAGCGAGGCTGGGGGAGGGGCGCCCACCATTGCTGAGGCTTAAGTAGGTAAACAAAGTGGCTGGAAAGCTCAAACTGGGTGGAGTCCACCACAGCTCAAGGAGGCCTGAATTGTATTTGAAAGGACAAATAAAATTAATAAACCATTAGTGAGATTAACCAAGAAAAGAAAAGAGAAGAATCAAATAAGCTCAATGAGATGTTACAACTGATACCAGAGAAATACAAAAGCTAATTCAAGGGTACTATGAACAACTTTACATACAAAGTAGAAAATTTAGAGGAGACAGATAAATTGTTGGAAATATATAACTCCCCCCCCCCCCCGATTACGTCAGGAAGAAATAGAAGCTCTGAATAGAGCAATAACAAGTAGCTAGATTGAAACAGTAATTTAAAAAATTGCTGACAAATTCAGGACCAAATGGATTCATAACTGAATTGTATCAGACATTCAAAGAAGAATTGTTACCAATCCTACCAAAACTATTTCAAAATATAGAGAAAGAGGGACTCCTCCCTGAATCATTCTCTGAAGTTTGTATTGCTGTAATTTTAAAACCAGAAAAGGACATAACAAAAAATGAAAACTACAGGTCAATATCCCTAAAGAACATAGATACAAAAATCTTCAACAAAATGCCAGCTAACCAAATCCAACAGCATATCAGAAAGATAATTCACCATGATCAAGTGGGTTTTAAATCCAACAGCATATCAGAAAGATAATTCACCATGATCAAGTGGGTTTTATATCACATACACAAAATTAAAAACAATAATTATATAATCATTCCAATAGACGCAGAAAAAACATTTGACAAAATCTAGCATATCCCTTTATGATTAAAACACTCAGCAAAATTGGTATAGGAGGGACACACCTCAAGGTAACAAAAGTCATCTATGACAAAACCACAGTCAACATTATACTAAATGGGGAAAAGATGAAAGCATTCCTCCTGAGAACTGGAACAAAACAAGGATACCCACTTTCATTACTTCTATTGAACATAGTACTGGAAGACTTTGCCAGAGCAATTAGACAAGAGAGTGAAATGAAAGGCATCCAAATTGGGAAAGAGGAAGCCAAACTGTTGCTGTTCACTAATGATAGGCTCATATACCTGGAACCCTAAAGACTCATCCAAAAAGTTTCTAGATGTGATAAATGAATTCAGTACAGTTTCAGGATACAAAATCAGTGTGCACAAATTAATAGCACTGCTATACACCAAAAATAAACAAGCTGAGAAACAAATTAAGAACTCAATCCCTTTTACAAGAGCTACAAAAAATTTAAAAAAAAATACTAGAAATATACCTAACAAAGTAGGTAAAGTATCTTTACAAGGAAAACTACAAAACACTGCTGAAAGAAACTACCAACAACAAAAACAAATGAAAACACTTATGCTCATGAATGGGTAGAATCAATATTGTGAAAATGACCATACTGCCAAAGTGATCTACAGATTCAATGCAATTACCATCAAATTACCATCATCATTCTTCACAAAACTAGAAAAAAAATCCTAAAATTTATACAGAATCAAGAAGAGCCCACATAGCCTAGAAATACTAAGCAAAAAGATCAAATTTGGAGGCATCACGTTACTCGAATTCAAGCTATACTACAAGGATGTAGTTAACAAAACAGCCTGGTACTGGTATAAAAATAGGCATGTAGAGTGACTGAACAGAATAGAGAACCCAGATATAAAGCCAAATGCTTACACCAACTGATCATCAACAAAACAAACAAAAACTTAAAGTGGGGAAAGGACATTCTATTCAACAAATGCTGCTGGGATAATTAGCAAGCCACATGCAGAAGAATGAAACTGGATCCTCATCTCCTATCTTATACAAAAATCAAGTCAAGACAGATCAAAGACTTAAATCAAAGACCTGAGGCTATAAAAATTCTGGAAGACAACATCAGAAAAACTCTTCTAGACATTGGATTAGGCAAATAATTCATGACCAAGAACACAATAGCAAATGCAACAAAAGCAAAAATAAATAAATGAGATGTGATTAAATTAATCACATTATTTCTTCTGCACAGCAAAAGAAGTAATCAACAGAGTAAACAGACAACCCACAGACTAGGTGAGAAAATATTTCCAAACTATGCATCCAACAAAGGACTAATATCCAGAATCTACAAGGAACTCAAACAAATCAGCAAGAAAAAAAAAAAAAAATGATATCATCAAAAATAGGCAAAGGCATGAATAAATAATTTTCAAAAGAAAATGTACGAATGGCCAACAAACATATTTTAAAAATTCTCAACATCATGAATTATCAGGTTAATGCAAATTAAAACTACAATGAGATATCACTTTACTCTTGCAAAAATGTTCATAATTAAAATATAAAAAAAAATAATAGATGTTGGTATGCATGTGATGAAAAGGGAGCACTTTTATACTGCTGGTGAGAATGTAAATTAGTACAACCACTATGAAAAAACAGCATGGAGATTCCTTAAACAGCTAAAAGTAGAACTACCGTTTGATTCAGCAGTCCCACAGCTGTGTATCCACCCGGAGGAAAAGAAGCCATTACATGAAAAAGACACTTACACATGCATGTTTATAGCAGGACAATTCCTAATTACAAAAATATGGAACCACCCTAAATACCCATCAACAAATGAGTGGATAAAGAAAATGTGATAGATATACAACATGAAATACTACTCAGCCGTAAAAAGGAATGAAATAATGACTTTTGCATCAACTTGGATGGAAATGGAGGCCATTATTCTAAGTGAAGTAACTCAGGGATCAAAATCCAAATATTATCTGTTCTCAATTATAATTGGGAGCTAAGCTATGAGGATGCAAAGGCATAAGAATGATATAATGGACTTTGGGGACTCAAGGAAATGTGGGGAAGAGTGCTGAGGGATAAAAGACTACCCCTTGGGTACAGTGTACACGCTCTTGTGACAGGTGCACCAAAGTCTCAGAAATTACCATTAAAGAACTTATCCATGTGGTAAAAAACCACCTGTTCCCCCAAACTATTAAAATTTTATGTTAAAAATAGTTTTAGCAGTCCAAGATGGAAAAAAAAAATACTTAGTTCATTCATATATGTTCATATTCAGATAATTGATGTTCTTTATGCTAATTTTTTGTTTCTTGTTGAAGTCCTAGTTAATAGTAGTTTCTACCAGGACGTGAAAATTCTACTTTCCAGGTTATTTATGGAAACTGAAGTTTGTTGGTGTCTATCAGCTAGAGTGAATAAAGATAGAATATTCTGATAAGAGTAGCAGTTCTTTTGCAAACATTGTTACTATGCTGTTTTCTTTTTGAGATTTAGTTCTACAACTGAACCTTAAAAACTGACAATCTCAAAAATACATTGCATGAATTAATAAAGAGTCTTTCTGACTTCAAAGCTTAAATAATTCTACACATAATATCAAATTATTTGGTTAAATATTTTTCAAAGAATGTGAATATTTCTAGAAAAGTCTTCTCTCAAAAAAAATGTGATTTACCCCATTGTCATTTCTATCTAATAGTAAGAAGAGTTAGTTGTAATCTCTGTTGATATAGAAGATAGGATTTCAATTCTGGCTTTATATCAGAAGTACCCAAAGAATTTTAAAAATTCAAAAGCATGTTCACTCTGATGATAGTTTATTTTGCTATGCAGAAGCTCTTTAGTCTAATTAGATCCCATTCATCAACATTGGCTTTGGTTACAATTGCTTTTGGTGTTTTAGTCATGAAGTCTTTGCCCATGCCTATGTCCTGAATGGTACTGTCTAGTATTTGTTTCAAGGTTTTTTATGGTTTGAGGCTTTACATTTAAGTCTTTAATTCATCTTGAGTTAATTTTTGTATAAGATCTTAGGAAGGGGTCCAGTTTCAGTTTTCTGCATGTGGCTAGCCAGTTTTCCCAGCACCATTTATTAAAAAAGAAATTTTTCCCCATTGTTTGTTTTTGTCGGAAGATCAGATGGTTGTAGATGTGTGGTGTTATTTCTGAGGCTTCCGTTCTGTTCCACTGGCTTACATATCTGTTTTGGTATTATTACCGTGATGTTTTGGTTTCTGTAGCCTTGTAGTATACTTTGAGATCAGGTAGTGTGATGTTTCCAGCTGTGTTCTTTTTGCTTAGGTTTGTTTGAGTATAGGGGTATTTTTTGGTTCCATATAAAATTTAAAGTAGTTGTTTTCAAGTTCTGTAAAGAAAGTCAATAGTAGCTTGATGGCAATAGCATTGAATCTATGAATTACCTTGGGCAGTAGGGCCATTATCTGATATTGATTCTTCCTATCCATGAGCATGGAATTTTAAAAATTTGTTTATGTCCTCTCTTATTTCCTTGAGCAGTGGTTTGTAGTTCTTGAAGCAGTCCTTCACGTCCCTTGTAAGTTGTATTCCTAGGTATTTTATTCTTTTGTAGCAATTGTGAATGGGAGTTCACTCATGATTTGGCTCTGTTTTTCTATTATTGGCATTTAAGAATGCCTGTGATTTTTGTACATTGATTTTGTATCCTGAGACTTTGTTGAAATTTCTTATCAGCTTAAGGAGTTTTGGGGCTGAGACGATGGGGTTTTCTAAATAAACAATCATGTTATCTACAAACAGAGACGATTTGACTTCCTCTCTTCCTATTTGAATACCCTATTTTTTTCTCTTGCCTGATAGCCCTGACCAGAACTTCCAATACTATGTTGAATAGGAGTGGTGAGAGAGGGCATCCTTGTCTTGTGCCAATTTTCAAAGAGAATGCTTCCAGCTTTTGCCATTCAGTACGATATTGGCTATGGGTTTGTCATAAATAGCTCTTATTATTTGGGGATATTTTGATTGAACAGGCAACCTACAGAATGGGAGAAAATTTTTGCAATCTATCCATCTGACAAGGGGCTAATATCCAGAACCTACAAGAAGCATAAAAAAATTTACAAGAAAAAAAAAAAACTCCATCAAAAAGTGGGCAAAGGATATGTACAGACACTTCTCAAAAGAAGACGATTATGTGGCCAACAATCATATGAAAAAAAGTTCGTCATCACTGATGATTAGAGAAACAGAAATCAAAACCGCAATGAGATACCATCTCATGCCAGTTAGAATGACGATCATGAAAACGTCAGAAAACAACAGATGCTGGAGATGATGTGGAGAAAGGGAAAGCTTTTGCACTGTTGGTGGGAGTGTAAATTAGTTCAACCATTGTGGAAGGCAGTGTAGCAATTCCTCAAGGATCTAGATCCAGAAATACCATTTGACCCAGCAATCCCATTACTGAGTATATACCCAAAGGATTATAAATCATTCTACTATAAAGACACATGCACATGTATGTCTATTGCAGCACTATTTACAATAGCAAAGACTTGGAACCAACCCAAATGTCCATCAATGATAGACCGGATAAAGAAAATGTGGCACATATATACCATGGAATACTATGCAACAAAAAGAATGAGTTAATGTCCTTTGCAGGGACATGGATGAAGCTGGAAACCATCATTCTCAGTAAACTAACACAGGAACAGAAAACCAAAAGCTACATGTTCTTACTCATAAATGGGAGTTGAAAAAAGAGAACACATGGACACAGGGAGGGGACATCACACATTGGGACCTTTCGGGGGGTGGGGGTCAAGGGAAGGGAGAACAATAGGACAGATACCTAATGCATATGGGGCTTAAAACCTAGAGGACAAGTTGATGGGTGCAGCAAGCCACCATGGCACCTGTATTACCTATGTAACAAACCAGCACGTTCTGCACATGTTTCCCGGAACTTAAAGTATAATAAAAAATTAATTAATTAAAAAAATCTCAAAATCTCTGAAAAAAGTATCCAGGCATCCTTATTTTTTAAAGCTATATAAGTATTTCTAATGTGTAGCTAAGATTGAAAATCACTGATCTAGAAAATTTTCTAATGTTTTCTCATTCCTTTTTAGTGTTCTCAGCTTTTCCCCATTTACCAGACATAAAACATGGAGTTCAAGAAACAGGAAGGCTAAATCATAGTTTTTCAACTTGTGGTTCCCAGATCAGTAATATCAATATCATATGGAAGCTCACTAGAAAAGCAAACTTTGGGGCTTCACCCTGCATTTAGTAAATCAGAAGCTTTAGAGTGGGGTGCAGCAATTTGTGTTTTAACAAGACTTCCAACTGATTTAGATGCCTGTACAATTTTCAGAAACACTGGCCTAAATGAACAGTATTTGGAAGAAAAGCAACAAAAGCTTTGAAAGATTGAAAGTAAAATAGGGAAGATTATTACACTAATATATAACAAAAATATGTGATATCACCCAATTCAAAGATTATGTGTGAACCAATGAAGGATAAGCCAAAATATCAAGACCATAATCTCTGTAGGAAGTGTGATATTGTTTATAGATGTAAATGTTTATCCAACACAACTGATTAAAATAGGGGTAACAACAAGGATTATTAATCTCTGGTCATAAGGGAGCAAGGAGAAGTTCTAATTTTTTGGATTCCAAGATGTAAAGTTACCTGGAAATTCATTTCCCAAAAAGTGTATTTTATAATATATTTTTCATAAACTGCATTTGAAAATTTACATGTAAATTTCTATTCAAAATCAACTATGAAGTCAACCATTTAGGAGACATTTTAACATAAAAATGCTAAATCTATTATCCAACTAATTTTGATAATTAAAATGTTACTTTTCTTACAAATTACAGCTGTAACATTTTGTGGCTGATTTATCATTAATTTCTAATGTGTTTCAAATATAAAAAGCTATCAAATGCAAAGCTATATAAACTACTGGGTAAAATTTCAATTATATCATTATAGAAATAAGACTGTAAATAGTTTGGGTAGGGAATTTGTTTAAAAAAAATGAAATAGCCTTACATCCCAGTGTTATTATCAGTGATTAAAAGAGATTATTAAAATATATGTTGATCTATGCATCTGACCCCAAAAAGAGGTTGATAAATCTACTTTTATGTGATGTAAAATTAATAGCTTCTATTTATAGGCTAGTTATTAAGCAATCCAGAATGTAACAACTTAGCCAAATACCAGTCAGTTGTTCCAATGAAGTATTTTCTTATATATTTATTATAACCATATAATTAATATTATTCTTACACAATGTACTGATAATTAATAACTGACTTTTTAAAAAGAGAAAAGGAAAACAATGATCTATTTTATTTAAATGATGCGCTAATGATTAATTTTTATGTCATATTAGCCAGGCTTTGGTGCCAAATTGCACAACCCATCTTTTGTAGATGTGATTAACTTTTGTAATCAGTTAAATTTAAGCACAGTATATTACTCTTAATAACATGAGTGGATCTCATACAATTAGTTGGAGGTATTAAGAGCTAAAACTGAGCTGTCCTGGAGAAGAAGAAATTCTGCCTCAACACTAATTTGAAAATCTTGTCTCCTTCATCAGCTTGCTGACAGGCCATACAGATTTCAGACTTGCCAGACCCCATAATTGCTTGAGTCAATTTCTGAAAATTTATCTCTTTCTCTCTCCCACTCTCCATCTATGTATGTGTGTGTGTGTGTGTGTTTGTGTGTGTGTACATATACATATGTATATGTGCCTTTGAACAACATAAAGGTTAAGGGCACCAACTCCCCATTCAGTTGAAAAACTGTGTATAATTTTTGACCTATTTGGTGCAAAATACTAATAATTAACTTTTATTACCTAGATACTGTGCTCTTGAAAACTACTTTATATAAAATTTATAAAACTTGAGAGCTAATAAGAGCTTGAAAATAAAAAATACATATTTTTATAATAAAAAAGACACACTTACGTGACTTTTTCTTATTTTCTGTCTAATCCAAATAATAAATGCATCTATCACATTTATTAATTTCTGTGGAAATTCAATCACACTTTCTAAAATGGTACTTAATGCAGGAATGCAACTATATATTGATTTTATGATGTAGGTACTTTATTGAATAAATGCATACTGCAATACAAAGAGTCAATCAATCAAACAAATTAGATAAATTATTGCAAGGAATGTAGAGAAATCAATGCATAAAAAGCTTTTATGTTTGACGTGTTAACCAATCATACTGCAGCTCATCGAACTATATTTGGGTTGTGGAATGGCCTCTTTTCTACACTGTATATCTGAATAATAGACTATTACTCATTCAAGATGACAGGAAACTAAGATTGCTGTCTCCAACAACAATTTTCACATAAATGTACTTAGAAGAAAAGAGGCATCTTAAATGCATCATCCCCCCAACCCCACACATGAACGTATATTATTTCATAGAAAATTGGCACATTGCAATTTTGGCACTCAACCAAACACATCATATATTTCAAGTTGCTCTTGGCATTTAGATACCACACCTACTCTTTCTATAAATTAGCTTATCCAAATTTAGTATCCAGATAAAACTGTAAAATATTTTTAATAAATTAAGAAAAAATTAAAGGACAGTTATTTTCAGAACGAAAATTATAGTGTGTTATTTAAAATCTCTAAAGAAAAAAATAGTCCATTAAACATTTTATATTACATATTCCTCATATGAGGAACAATAGCAACAATATTCTACCACCAGCAGTATCACCACAACAACCAGTATCACCATCTACATTTTGTATCAAAATGTGAATGCAGTAAAATCACAGGGCTATGACTGACAAGCATTGCCAACAGCCAGGAGTAAAAATGTGACATATATACTATGAATAGTGAAATCCACTTGGATCCTCATTTTCAAATTGTCAAAAACTGCTACATAAAATATAATTTCTATATTTTTTTCTATTGAACTAAAATGACAGATCTGCCAAAGACTTGACTAGAACTAGACATGGAATTGCTCCTATCTGTTATAATATTTTGACCTAATAACTTGCATATGATTTGATCATTCATCATATAGTTAGAATTGAAATTCTAACCAATAATTTCCATTTGTCAGAAATATTAAGGCACTCTGATACAACAATATAGAAAATAAAATAAAAGTTGAAGTGCTGGTCCTTTAAAGTCAGGCGTTGCTATCTTAGTACATCTACCCATTGATTTCACTTGCTCATGCACTAAAATCTCTTGAATAATACTAAAAACACTCTTAATTTATTCTGTAAGAGTTCAGTCAGTTAAAATTATGGAGATTATATTATTTTAGTCGTCTTCAACTAACTAAGCATAATATCACAGAAACAAAACCACTGAGATACTAGTACATGCCACCAGATATTATTATCTTTTGAAATTCAACATTTTTGGGTGTAAGCAATGTATTACGTCTTAAACTCAGTTCTTCCTGGTTGTACCAATATCTACTTTAAAAAGACATGTTTCATGATACGAGGAAAGCAACAAATGATCCATTGGTAGGTGAAAAGATCAAAATTAAAAGGGAGCAAATCTATATTCTAACAATAGTTCTGCTACTAAGTAAATAATCTTTAACATTTCACTCTATAAAATTGGGCATCTTTATATCTATAAATTGCTACTACCATACTCTGCACACAAAATTTGGCTAAAGGCCTATACATAGTATTATAATAGTTAAAAATCACAACACCTTAGAAAATAAAGATAATGTATATTATAGCCAATTACAATCAGATATGGTACTGGATTGTTATTCCTCTCTCTCTCTCTATTCTTCTTTATTCCCCTCTGACACATACATGCACACGTGCACATGTACACACACACACAAACACACACACTATAACATTTTGAAAAGTTGTCAAAGGGATTTAGTCACATTAAAGCATTTATCTAGAATTCTTTTTTTTTTTTTCCACCATTTCTTTTTTTTTCTTTTTTCTTTTTTATTATTATACTTTAAGTTCTAGGGTACATGTGCATAACGTGCAGGTTTGTTACATATGTATACTTGTGCCATGTTGCTGTGCTGCACCCATCAACTCGTCAGCACCCATCAACTCGTCATTTACATCAGGTATAACTCCCAATGCAATCCCTCCCCCCTCCCCCCTCCCCATGATAGGCCCCGGTGTGTGATGTTCCCCTTCCCGAGTCCAAGTGATCTCATTGTTCAGTTCCCAACTATGAGTGAGAACATGCGGTGTTTGGTTTTCTGTTCTTGTGATAGTTTGCTAAAAATGATGGTTTCCAGCTGCATCCATGTCCCTACAAAGGACACAAACTCATCCATTTTATGGCTGCATAGTATTCCATGGTGTATATGTGCCACATTTTCTTAATCCAGTCTGTCACTGATGGACATTTGGGTTGATTCCAAGTCTTTGCTATTGTGAATAGTGCTGCAATAAACATACGTGTGCATGTGTCTTTATAGCAGCATGATTTATAATCCTTTGGGTATATACCCAGTAATGGGATGGCTGGGTCATATGGTACATCTAGTTCTAGATCCTTGAGGAATCGCCATACTGTTTTCCACAATGGTTGAACTAGTTTACATCCCGCCAACAGTGTAAAAGTGTTCCTATTTCTCCACATCCTCTCCAGCACCTGTTGTTTCCTGACTTTTTAATGATCGCCATTCTAACTGGTGTGAGATGGTATCTCATTGTGGTTTTGATTTGCATTTCTCTGATGGCCAGTGATGATGAGCAGTTTTTCATGTGTCTGTTGGCTGTATGAATGTCTTCTTTTGAGAAATCTCTGTTCATATCCTTTGCCCACTTTTTGATGGGGTTGTTTGTTTTTTTCTTGTAAATTTGTTGGAGTTCTTTGTAGGTTCTGGATATTAGCCCTTTGTCAGATGAGTAGATTGCAAAAATTTTCTCCCATTCTGTAGGTTGCCTGTTCACTCTGATGGTAGTTTCTTTTGCTGTGCAGAAGCTCTTTAGTTTAATGAGATCCCATTTGTCAATTTTGGCTTTTGCTGCCGTTGCTTTTGTTGTTTTAGACATGAAGTCTTTGCCCATGCCTATGTCCTGAATGGCACTACCTAGGTTTTCCTCTAGGGTTTTTATGGTATTAGGTCTAACATTTAAGTCTCTAATCCATCATAGAATTCTATTTACAGATACACATAGAAGAAGAAAATCAAGCTGTTGGGGAAACCCTATTGTGAGTTTAAATTTTAGAACTTCATTCACAATTTTAGAAAGGCTATTTGAAAGAGCTCATCTTGCTTGGTAGTCTTTACATTTTTGCCTGAGAATTTTCAGGAAAACATATGCTGTCTGAAAATTACTTGTCTAGAGATTGTTTGTACATCTTCTACATTATGAGCATGAATAATCCATGGATTTAGAAGTTGGCACATTCTCTATTTTCTTCCTTTCATCTCTATGAACATAAGCTAAAAAAAAACCCTAGAAAAAAATGGATGAATTCCTGGAAACACAAAACCTTCCTAGATTAAACCATGAGTAAATTGAATTCTTGAGCAGATCAATAATGAATTCCAAAATTGAATCAGTAATAAAAAGCCTACCAAAAGAAAAAGCCCAGGAGCAGACAAATTCATAGACAAATTATTCTAGATGTACAAAGAAGAGAGGGTCCATTTCTATTGAAAATATTCCAAAAAACTTGAGGAAGAGACATTCCTCTCTAACTCATTCTATGAGGCCAGGGACATCCTGATAACAAAACCTGGGACAGACACACACACACACACACACACACACACACACACACACACACACACATATCAGGCCAATATATTTGAAGAACAATAGATGCAAAAATATTTATCAAATTACTAGCAAACCAAACTAAACAGCACATCAGGTTTAAACTTGATCAAGTTTATCCACCATGATCAAGTTGTTTTTTACCCCTGAGATGCAAGGTTGTTTCAACATATGTAAATAAATAAATTTAATTCATCCCATAAATAGAACTAAAAACAAATACTACATGATCATCTCAATAGATTCAGAAAAGGTTTTAGATAAAATTCAACTCCTTACTTGTTAAAAATCTTCAACAAACTAGAAACTTTACTTCAAAATAATTAAAAGAACATACTTCAAAATAATAAAATTTATCTATGATAAATCCATGGCAAACGTCACATTGAATAGACAAAAGTTGGAAACATTCCCTTGAGAAGCAGACCAAGACATTAATGCTCTCTCTCACCACTCAAACATTTTACTGGAAGTCCTAGCCAGAGAAATTAGGTAAGAGAAAGAAATAATAGGCATTGAAATAGAAAGAAAGGAAGTCCAACTATCCTTTTTTTTTTTTAGATTATGTTATTCTATACCTAGAAAACCCCATAGCCTCTGCCCAAAAGTTTCTTGATGTGATAAACAATGTAAGCAAAGTTAAATGATACAAGAGCAATGTACGAAAATCAGTTGCACTTCTATATACCACCAACATCCAAGCTGAGAGCCAAATGAAGAATGCAATCCCATTCACAATGAGAAAAATGGAATACCTAGGAATACAGCTAATCAGAGAGGTTACAGATCTCCACAATGAAAATTACATAATACTGCTCAAAAAATCAGAGATGTCACAAATGAATGGAAAGACATTTCGTGCTCATGAAAGAAAGAATCGATATTGTTAAAATGACTTTACTGCCCAAAGCAATTTACAGATTCAATAGTATCTTTTTCAAACTACAAATTGAATTCTTCACAGAATTACAAAAAAAAAAAAAAAAAAAAAAAAAAAAAAAAAAAAGAACTTAAAAAAATTCCTGTGGAACCAAAAAATAAAATAAAATAAAAGCCCAAATAGCTACAGCAATCCTAAGCACAAAGTTGGATGTGTCACATTACCTGATTTCAAACAATATTGCAAGGCTACAGTAATCACAACAGCATACTGCTGCTATAAAAACAGATACATAGATCAATAAAAGAATAGACAGCCCAGAAATAATGCTATACAACTACAACCATCTGATCTTTGAGAAAGTTTCCAAAATTAAGCAATGTAAAAAGGACTTCGTATTCAATAAATGGTACTGGGATAAACTAGCTAACAATGTGTGGAAGACTGAAACAGGACCTCCTTCCTTACACCATATAGAAAAATCAACTGAGGATGGATTACATATTTAAATGTAAAATCTAAAACTTTAAAAATCCTGGAAGATAACTTAGGAAATATCATTCTGGACATAAGACCCAGCAAAGATGTCATAACAATGACATGAAAAGCAATTGCAGCAACAACAAAAAATGACAAATGGGACCTAATTAAAGAACTTCAGTACAGCAAAAGAAACTATCAGCAGAGTAAACAACCTACAGAATGAGAGTAAATGTTTGTGAACTATGCAACTGACAAAGGCCTAACATTTAGCATCTATAAGAAACTAAAGGAAATTAACAAGCATAAAACCAAACAACCACATTAAAAATTTAGGCCTGGTGTGGTGGCTCATGCCTGTAATCCCAGCACTCTGGAAGGCCAAGGCGGGGGATAACTTTTTAAAAATTCCAGATGTCTGCATAGTAGTAAGTTTCTTGAGAATGCTCTCATATTTTCTCCTTTTTAAACCATTTCTAAATATGCTAATTTTTGCCTTAAGTTAATATATTCAATGTATTTGAAAAGATGAGAGTCATGCTAAGCACTTTTTAGATCTTAAAATACGCCTTTGAAAGTGATGTCTAAAAGGTATAGTCTAGGAAGTCACAGTTCATCATTCCCCCATGAAAACATTAAGAAAACAGCTATAGACGGACTAAAATAATATTACAGAAATTCTGCAACCAGTTAAAGAATGATAACCACCAACTGAATGCACAGTCAAGAAAGAGACACATTCAATATGTTAGAAAATCCTGTGGTATTTTTATTCACTCTTGCTTCATCTCGTTCCTGGCATAGTAGTGTAATCAGCAGAAAATGAGGCAACCATGTGTTCCTTTGGTTAGGCAGAAGTAGCAGAGTAGAACATGTTTGCAACATTCTGACTCATCTATGAGTTACCTAAAAGATTATTCTCTGCATTACTCTGATATATTATGGGAATATGATCTCCATCAAAGATCATATGAAGAACATTAAGTATAAATTCTATCTTCAGTTGACAGAAGCTTCAAAAGACAGGGCCAGTTCCATGGCACATAAAACCTATAGGAGAACTGCAAATCCAGATATACCTGAGGGCAAGACATTACAGGTAGAAGACGGAAACATGACCCATTTAAAGGAGCAACATAAACTAAAAAAAGCAGCTTCCCTAAAAGAAGACATGAATTGGAATTTAAAAAAAGCAACTTTAAAACTGCTTTCTTAATATCCTCAAATAGTTAAAATGAAACATACACTAAACATAAAAAGAAATCAGAAAACTAGGTATGAAAAATATTCACAACACGATAGAAATTATTTAAAAAACCTAACTACATCTGGAGCTGCAAAAGGCACGAACTCAATTATAAAATTCACCAGGGGGTTTAAACAGCAAACTCAAACAGGGAAAAGAAACAATCATACAATTTGAATGATGGTCTTTAGAAATGATCGAGTATGAGAAGTAAGAAAAAAGTTAAGTGAATAGGAGGGAAGAGAGATGTAAAACATCATCAAGCAGACCAAAATATATCTTGTAGTATGTCAGTCTGTGTTATATTGCTGTAAAGTAGTATCTAATGCTGGGTTATTTATAAAGAAAAAAAGGTTTATTTTGGCTGACCGTTCTGCAGACTATACAAGAAGCATAGTGCTGGCATTTGCTTCTGGTGAGGGCTTCAGGAAGCTTACTATCATGGCAGGAGGTGTAGGGAGAGCAAGCATGTCACATGGTGAGAGAGGAAGGGAGGAAGTACCAGGCTATTTCAACACCAGCTTTCACATGACATAATAGAGTGAGAATTCACTCATTACTGTGAGAAGGGCACCAAACTGTTCATGAGAAACTTACCTCCATGACCCAAACCTTCCCCACTATGCCCTACCTCCTACATTAGGGATCACATTTCAACATGGGATTTAGAGGTGATGAACATGCAAACTACATCAGGAACTTGCAGGAGGTGAAGAGAAAGAGAAAAAAAGAAAAATCGTTTGAAGATACAAGTATGGAAAATTTCCCAAATTTGAATAAAGATATAAATATACAATTACAAGAAGCTCAATGAATTCCAAGTAGGACAAAATCAGAGACCCTAAGACACATTAAAATCAAACTGCTGAACGGCAAAGACAGGACAAGGACATTGAAAACAGCAAGATAAAATGGACCCATCATATGCAAGAGCTCTTAATATGACTATCCTAGGGAATTTCTTACCAGACACCTTGGAGAACAGAAATAGTGGCATGATACATTTAAAGAAATTGAAGAAAAGAACTGCCAACCAGGAATTCTATACCTGCCAAAGCTATCTTTCTAAAATAGATAAGTAGTCAGGACATTTTCATACAAACAAAAGCTGAAGTAGTTTACCACCCCGGACCTTCCCTGCAAGAAATAGTAAATGGAGTCCTTCAAGTAGAATCCTAGACAATCACTCAAAGGCATAAGAAAAATAAACTTCTCCAGAGACGGTGATATGGTTTGACTGTGTCCCCAAAAATTCATGTGTTAGATACTTAGCCTTTAATGCAAGAATTTTGAGAATTGGAATCTTTAAAGGGAGACTAGGATATGAGAACTCTGTCCTCATGAATAGATTAATATCACTATAATGGGAGTGGGTTACTTATTGGAAAAGTGTGTATTATTTTTTTATTTTTTATTTTTTTGAGATGGAGACTTGCTCTGTCACCCAGGCTGGAGTGCAGTGGTGCGATCTCAGCTCACTGCAAGCTCCGCCTCCCGGGTTCACGCCATTCTCCTGCCACAGCCTCCTGAGTAGCTGGGACTACGGGTGCCTGCCACCACGCCCGGCTAATTTATTTGGTACTTTGTAGTAGAGACGGAGTTTCACTGTGTTAGCCAGAATGGTCTTGATCTCCTGACCTCGTGATCTGCCCTCCTCGGCCTCCCAACGTTCTGGGATTACAGACATGAGCCACTGCACCTGCCATGTGTATCTTTTAAAAATGAGTTTTGGCCGGGCGCGGTGGCTCAAGCCTGTAATCCCAGCACTTTGGGAGGCCGAGATGGGCGGATCACGAGGTCAGGAGATCGAGAGACGATCCCGGCTAACACGGTGAAACCCCGTCTCTACTAAAATATACAAAAAAAATAGCCGGGCGAGGTGGCGGGCGCCTGTAGTCCCAGCTACTCGGGAGGCTGAGGCGGGAGAATGGCGTAAACCCGGGAGGCGGAGCTTGCAGTGAGCTGAGATCCGGCCACTGCACTCCAGCCTGGGTGACAGAGCAAGACTCCGTCTCAAAAAAAAAAAAAAAAAAAAAGAGTTTTGCACTCCATTGCTTTGTCTAGAAGATGTGCTCTGTTTCCTGCCTGCTTTCTGCCATGGATGATGCAGAAAGAAGGTCCTTGACAAATGCAAGCCCCTCCATCTTAAACTTTCCAGTTTCAAGAACTATAAGAAATAAATCTCTGTTCATTATAAATTACCCAGTATTAGGTACTCTGTTATGTCAGTACAAAACAGTAATAAAAATGGTAAATAGATGAACAAATAACAAATATAAATATTATTATTTTAATTTTTAGTTGTACCACCACTTATATTATCTATAGGATTTAAAGTATAAATGAGTAAAGATTATAAATATGAAATCTTTATATGATAATGGTAATGGTTACATAACATCTAAAGATATACAGTTTAGCCTTGAACAACATGTGTTTAAATTGTGATTCCACTTATACATGTATTTTCTTCTGCCTCTGCCACTGCTGAGACAGCAACATGTTCAGGACTGAACATGAAGTGATGAGGATGAAGACCTCTGTGATGACTTAAACCAACTTAATGAATAGTAAATGTCTTTTCTCTTCCTTATGATATTCTTAATAAAATATATTTTCTAGCTTACTTATAGAACATAATACATATAAAATACAAAACATGTTAAATGACTATGTTATCAGTAAGATTTCAGTTCAACAGTAGGCAATTAGTAGTGAAGTTTGGGGGAATACAAAGTTATATGCAGATTTTCAACTTTGTAGGGACTTGGCACTCTTATCTCATACTGTTCAAGTGTCAATTATAATTTATGATATTAGTAGCATAAACTGGGAAAGGCGGTAAGCTGCAAAGAAGTAAAGTTTTGTATGCAATTGAAGTTAAGATGGTATTAATTTAGGATGGATTTTTATAACCTTATGATGTTTTATATATTACTTACATGGTAACCAAAGAACCATATGTTTTTTGGGTAACCAAAAAGAAAATAACTACAAAATATACATAAAAGGAAATAAGAAGGGATTCAAAACATATTCACATAAAATAAACTATATACAAGGGAGGTCAGTAATACAGGAATAAAAGACAAATACCTATAACACACACACACAAATCAAATTACAAAATGAAAAGTATTAATAGTGCTCCCCTATCAATAATTATCCTAAAGGCATATAAAATATAGACTTCAATCTGAATACAGAATGGATAAAAATAAGATCAAACTATACACTATCTACCAGAGACAGTTTAGATCTAAGGAAATACAAGTGTTGAAAGAAAATATGGAAAATACAAAGGAACAAGAAGGCAGTAGGGGTGGCCATATCAATTTCAGCCAAAATAAATTACAAAAAAAAAAAAAAACTACTACAAGAGGGAAAAAAGCAATATTATTTAATGATGTAAAAACCAATTCACAAGGAAGATATAACAATTATAAACATACATGTGCCATATATCAGAGCTCCAAAATATAAGAAGCAATTCTTAACAAAATTGAAGAGAAAAATAGGCAACTCTACAATAATATGAGGAGACTTTAGTACCCTACTTGCAAAAATAGACAGCAAAACCAGGCAGAAACTCAATAAAATAAAAGGGTACTTAAAATATACCTTGAACATTTAGACCTAATAGACATATAGAGAGCACTCCACTCAACAACAGCAAAGTACATTATTTTTTCACATACACATTGATTGTTTTCAAGGAGAGGCCATATATTTAGGCCCCCACCAAATAGTCTCAATAAATTCAAAAACATTTAAATCATACAACATATGTTTTCCATTTACAATCAGCTGTTGACTTCTATTCATTGCATTGTAACTGGAAAAGACTACACACAGACACACACACACACACACAGTTTTTTTAAAATAATAAATTTAGAAAAGCTGCAAGATGCAAAATCAACAAAAAACTACTTGCCTTTCTATACACTAACAGTGAAAAATTTGAAATAAAAATTAAGAAAACAATTTTATTTACAATAACATCAAAGGGATTGATAATACTTAGAAATAACTTAGTCAAGGAGGCAAAATACTTTTATGGTATAAACAAAAAAATTTGCTGAAATTAAATGATATATTAATAAATGGAAAGAAATCCTGTTTTCATAAATTCGAAAACAATATTGTTAAGATGTGTATATTAGCCCTTTGTCAGATGAGTAGATTGCAAAAATTTTCTCCCATTCTGTAGGTTGCCTGTTCACTCTGATGGTAGTTTCTTTTGCTGTGCAGAAGCTCTTTAGTTTAATAAGATTCCATTTGTCAATTTTGGCTTTTGCTGCTGTTGCTTTTGGTGTTTTAGACATGAAGTCTTTGCCCATGCCTATGTCCTGAATGGTACTACCTAGGTTTTCCTCTAGGGTTTTTATGGTATTAGGTCTAACATTTAAGTCTCTAATCCATCTTGAATTAATTTTCGTATAAGGAGTAAGGAAAGGATCCAGTTTCAGCTTTCTACTTATGGCTAGCCAATTTTCCCAGCACCATTTATTAAATAGGGAATCCTTTCCCCATTTGTTGTTTTTGTCAGGTTTGTCAAAGATCAGATGGCTGTAGATGTGTGGTATTATTTCTGAGGATCCAGAACCTACAAAGAACTCAAACAAATTTACAAGAAAAAAACAAACAACCCCATCAAAAAGTGGGCAAAGGATATGAACAGACATTTCTCAAGAGAAGACATTCATACAGCCAACAGACACATGAAAAACTGCTCATCATCACTGGCCATCAGAGAAATGCAAATCAAAACCACAATGAGATACCATCTCACACCAGTTAGAATGGCGATCATTAAAAAGTCAGGAAACAACAGGTGCTGGAGAGGATGTGGAGAAATAGGAACACTTTTACACTGTTGGTGGGATTGTAAACTAGTTCAACCATTATGGAAAACAGTATGGCGATTCCTCAAGGATCTAGAACTAGATGTACCATATGACCCAGCCATCCCATTACTGGGTATATACCCAAAGGATTATAAATCATGCTGCTATAAAGACACATGCACACGTATGTTTATTGCAGCACTATTCACAATAGCAAAGACTTGGAATCAACCCAAATGTCCATCAGTGACAGACTGGATTAAGAAAATGTGGCACTTGGCCAGGCGCAGTGGCTCAAGCCTGTAATACCAGCACTTTGGGAGGCCGAGGCGGGCGGATCACAAGGTCAGGAGCTCGAGACCACAGTGAAACCCCGTCTCTACTAAAAATACAAAAAATTAGCCGGGCGCGGTGGCGGGCGCCTGTAGTCCTAGCTACTCAGGAGGCTGAGGCAGGAGAATGGCGTGAACCCAGGAGGCGGAGCTTGCAGTAAGCCGAAATCACGCCACTGCACTCCAGCCTGGGCAACAGCGTGAGACTCCGTCTCAAAAAAAAAAAAAAAAAGAAAAAAAAAAAAAAAGAAAAAGAAAATGTGGCACATATACACCATGGAATACTATGCAGCCATAAAAAAGGATGAGTTTGTGTCCTTTGTAGGGACATGGATGCAGCTGGAAACCATCATTCTCAGCGAACTATCACAAGAACAGAAAACCAAACACCGCATGTTCTCACTCATAGTTGGGAACTGAACAATGAGATCACTTGGACTCAGGAAGGGGAACATCACACACCGGGGCCTATCATGGGGAGGGGGGAGGGGGGAGGGATTGCATTGGGAGTTATACTTGATGTAAATGACGAGTTGATGGGTGCTGACGAGTTGATGGGTGCAGCACAGCAACATGGCACAAGTATACATATGTAACAAACCTGCACGTTATGCACATGTACCCTAGAACTTAAAGTATAATAATAATAATAAATAAATTTAAAAAAAAAAAGATGTGTAGAGTATCCGAAGTTGATGTACAAAGTCAATGCAATCTCAATCAAAATGATGGTTGAGAGAGAAGGAGAGAAAACTCTCTCATGCCTCTTCTTATAAACGGATGATTCCCACCCGTAAGCACTTCACTTTCACAACCTCATTAACTCCCAAAGGCCCTTCTTCTATTCACATCAGGGCTAAGAGTTTTAACATAAATTTTGTGAGAAAAACAATATTTAGTCCACAGCATTCTACCCCTGCCCCTCACCAAATGCTTGTTTTTATCACAGGCCAAATTAATTCCTTTCATTCTAACATTTCTAAGACTCTTAACTCATTGCAGCATCAATTCTAAAATCTAAAGTTCTTAATTTCATATAAATATCATCTAATCAGATGTGAGTAAGAGTTTCATCCTTAGACAAAATTCCTCTCTATCTGTAAGTCTGTCAAACTAAAAAAGTTATATGGTTCTAAATCAATGGTGGGAGAGGCAGGCAATAGACATTCTCATTCTAAAAAGGAAAAACAGGGAAGAAGAAAAAGATTATGAGTTCCAAGCACATCCAAAACCTAACTAGGCAAATTCTGTACAATCTTAAGGGTGGAGACAATTTTTTTTTTTGTCCCAATGCTCTGCTTTCTGGACCCACTAGGTAGCAATGTCACCCTCATGGCTCAGGGGGGCACTGCCTACGTCATGGCTCTCTGCAGTGCCTGACCTATGGCCATGATGGGGCTTTCTGTCAGGGTTCTGCCTATGCTGACACTCTGCCATGCGGTGATTGCCTCCACAGGCTCTACTGGATGGCCCTATCCCTATGGCACGGAGCGTCCCTACTCCCTGAGCTTCTGTTGGGCACTGTCTGCTTTATAGATCATTGAATTACTTTAAAGGTCCTCTTTTTCTTGGAAGTTAGCACACAGTTTCAGCCTTTTTAATTTTATCACACTTTCTCTTTTTTTAATTTTTTATTTCCAGCTGGCAGTGATTCTGATGGTATAATCAGATATCTATTCCTGGGTATTTTTAGTTGACTGATCGAGTCTGTGCTTCAAACTAGCAGTTTTCTTGCTGGGGTGGTTGATTAATTCCATGGTTCACATCCAACTATCTCAATCTCCTTATCAAATGTTTTCTTTGTCACCCTCAGTGCTCTATAACATGTTTTATAACATGTTTTCTCATTTTTTGCAATATGAACAGGTTGAAAACGTTATACTTTTTCAGGTTTTGGCTTATTTATTTATTTATTATTATTATTATTATTTTTTAAGACATGGAGTCTCTCTCTGTTGCCCAGGCAGAAGTGCAGTGGCACAATCAAACTTTATTGCAGCCTTGAATTCCTAGGCTCAGATAATTCACCTGCCTCAGCCTTCCAAGTAGCTGGAACTACAGGCATGTGTCACCATGCCCAGCTATTTTTAATATATTTTTTATTGTAAAGATGGGATCTCATTATGTTGTTTATGCTAATTTTGAACTCTTGGCCTCAAGCAGTCTTCCTGCCTTGGCTTCCCAAAGTGCTGAGATTACAGACTTGAGCCACTGTGTTCAGTCATTGGTTCTTTTATACTTAAAAGTCAAATTGTCTTTTTTGCAGATGAAATGATTCTATACCTATAAAACTATAAAACCCCATCAACTCAGCCCAAAATCTTCTTAAGCTGATGTATCAGGGTTCTCTAGAGGGACAGAACTAATGGAATGTGTATATATATATATATATATATATATATATATATATATATATATATAAAATTAACTCACATTATCACAAAGTCCCACAATATACCATCTGCAGACTGAGGAGCAAGGTGAGCCAGTCCGAGTTCCAAAACTGAAGAAAGAGTCCAATGTTTGGGGGCAGGAAGCATCCAGCACGGGAGAAAGATGTAGGCTGGGAGGCTAGGCCAGTCTCTCTTTTCACATTTTCCTGCCTGCTTATATTCTAGCTATGCTAACAGCTGATTAGATTGTGCCCCTTTCTTGGTTGTAGGAGGGGCCAAATGCAGCAACTTATTCTTCACCTTAGAAGAAATATCTCAGCAAGCCCCACACCACTAAACCCCCAGAAATTTTACTGAGGTAGAAGGTCCCTGAATTTTAGTTGGATTTATTTCCCATTCTCTTGCATGCAAATGTCTCACCAATAAGTCCAGAGTGTTTGCTACTTCTTGCTCACTGGATCCAATCAGCAAAATGTCATCAATGTAATGAGCCAGTGTGAAATCTTGCAGAAGCAAAAAGTGATCAAGATTTCTCTGAATAAGATTATGACACAAAGCTGGAGAGTTGATATACCCCTGAGGTAAGACAGTAAATGTACCTTGCTGCCCTTGTCAGCTGAAAGCAAATTGTTTCTGGTGGGCCTTATGGGCAAGAATAGAGAAATAGGCATTTGCCAAGTCAATGGCTGCATACCAGATATCAGGGGATGTGTTAATTTGCTCAAGAAATGATACCACATCTGGTACAGCAGCTGCAATTGGAGTCACCACTTAGTTAAGCTTATGATAATCCACTGTCATTCTTCAAGAGCTGATAAGCAACGTCAGCAAAGTCTCAGGATATAAAATCAATGTGCAGGAATCACAAGCATTTCTATATATTAACAACAGACAAGCAGACAAATTGAGAATAAACTTTCATTTACAATTGCCACAAAGAAAATAAAATACCTAGGAATACAGCTCACAAGGGAAGTGAAGGACTTCTTCAAGAAGAACTACAAACCACTACTCAAGAAATCAGAGAAGAAACAAAAAGGTGAACAAACATTCCATGTTCATGGATAGGAAGAATCAATATCATGAAAATGGCCATACTGCCCAAAGCAATTTATATATTCAATGTTATTTCCATTAAACTAGCATTGAAATTCTTCAAAATATTAGAAAAAACTATCTTAAAATTCATATGGAATCAAAAAAAAAGAAGAAGAAGAAGAAAAAAAAAAGAGCCTGTATAGCCACACAACAATCCTAAGCAAAAAGAATAAAGCTGGAGATATCACACTACCTGACTTCAAGTTATACTATGACTATAGTAATCAAAACAGTATGGTACTGGTACAAAAACAGGCATGCAGACCAATGGAACAGAATAGAGAACTCAGAAATAAAACCACACATCTACAACCAAATGAGTCTCAAAAAAAACTGGCAAAAACCAGCAATGGGGAAGGAATTCCCTATTTAATAAATAGTGCTAAGCAAACTGACTAGCTATATGCAGAAAATTGAAACTGGACCCCTTCCTCACAACTTATAGAAATACTAAATCAAGATGGATTAAAGACTTAAATGTAATACCCAAAATTATAAAACCCTGGAAGAAAACATAGGCAATACCATTCAGGACATAGGCATGGGCAAAGATTTTATGAAGAAATTACCAAAAGCAATTGCAATGAAAGCAAAAAATGACAAATGGGATCTAATTAAACTAAAGATCTTCTGTGCAGCAAAAGAAACTATCATCAGAGAGTACAGACAACCTACAGAATGGAAGAAAATTTTTGCAGTCTATCTATCTGACAAAGATCTAATATCCAGAATCTATGGGAAACTTAAGCAAATTTACAAAAAAACAAAAACAAAAACAAAAAAAAACTCCACTAAAAAGTGGGCAAAAGACATGAACAGACACTTCTCAAAGGAAGACATTTATGTGACCAACAAATACATGAAAAAACCTCCACTTCACTGATCATTAGAAAAATGCAAATTAAAACCACAATGAAATATCATTTCATGCTAGTCAGAATCATGATTATTAAATAGTCAGGAAACAACAGATGCTGGCAAGGTTGTAGGGAAATAGGAATTCTCTCACACTGTTAGTGGGAATGTAAATTAGTTCAACCACTGTGGAAGATGGTGTGGCAATTCCTCAAAGATTTAGAATCAAAAATACCATTTGACCCAGTAGTCCCAGTACAGGGTATATACCCAAAGGAATGTAAGTTATTCTGTTATAAAGGTACATGCATATGTATGTTCACTGCAGCACTATTCACAATACCAAAGAAATGGAATCAACCCAAATGCCCATGAATGATAGACTGGATGAAGAAAATGTGGTACATATACACAATGGAATACTATGCGGTCACAAGAAGGAATGAGATCATGTCCTTTTCAGGGACATGGATGGAGCTGGAAGCCCTTATCCTCAGCAAGCTAATGCAGGAACAGACAACCAAACACTGCATGTTCTCACTTATAAGTGGGAGTTGAACAACGAGAACACATGGACACAGGGAGGGGAACAACACAAACTGAGGCCAGTTGAGGGAGGGTAGGCGGAAGAGCATCAGAAAAAATAGCTAATTCATGCCAGGCTTAATACCTAGATGATGGGGTTCATAGGTGCAGCAAATCACCATGGCGCATGTTTACGTATGTAACAAACTTGCACATCCTGCACGTGTACCTGGGAACTTAAAAAGAAAACAAATTTAAACATAAAAAATAATTTTCGATCTAATTTATTTCTCTCTTCTCACATATTACTACAATCAGTCGGGAAAAACAGACTGCTCGTTCAACACTTCACTTAGAAATCTCCTCAGGTAAATATTGAACTTCATTGCTCATCAGTTTTACCTTTCAAAAAACACTGGAACTCAAACACAATTTAGCCAAGTTCTTTGCTACTTTATTTTTATTTATTTATTTATTTTTTTGAGACGGAGTCTCGCTCTGTCGCCCAGGCTGGAGTGCAGTGGCCGGATCTCAGCTCACTGCAAGCTCTACCTCCCGGGTTTATGCCATTCTCCTGCCTCAGCCTCCCGAGTAGCTGGAACTACAGGCGTGCGGCCACCTCGCCTGGTTAGTTTTTTTTTTTTTTTTTTTTTTGTATTTTTTAGTAGAGACAGGGTTTCACGGTATTAGCCAGGATGGTCTCGATCTCCTGACCTTGTGATCCGCCCGTCTCGGCCTCCCAAAGTGCTGGGATTACAGGCTTGAGCCACCGCGCCGGCCGTTCTTTGCTACTTTATAACAAGCATTGCTTTTCCTCCATTGTCCAGTTGTTCTCCTTTTTATGTGAACCTCATTAGGATGGCTTTTTACCATCCACAGTTCCACAAACATCCTGTATGCTATTATTTATGTATTCTCTAAGAAGATAAATGCTTTATCTACAGCTCTCCTCTTTCTTTCTGATCCCTCACTATAATCACCTTTAAAAGTCTCTTTGGAGACTTGGGTATTTTTAGCATGTACTTCAAAACTCTTCCAGCCTCTATACCTAGTTCCAAAGGCATTTTTAGGTGTTTAATAGAGCAGCAGCTCATTTCTTGGTACCAATTTCTCTCTTAGTCTGTCGGACTGTTGTAACAAAATACTATAGACTGGGTGGCTTAAATGACTGAAATTTATTAGTTATATGTCTGAAGGTTGTGAAGCCCAATATCAAGGTGACAGCAAAACTGGTGTCTTAGGAGGACACACTTCTAAATTTGCAGAGAGGCAGTTCTTCTTGTATCCTACGTGGCAGAGAGAGAGAGAGAGGAGAAATGGGGGGTGAAGAGCAAGCTAGTCTTCTCACTTTTTTTCTTATAACCTTTTCTTCTAATGCCCCAATACCATTCACGAGGGCTTGAGCTTCATGATATAATTACTTTCTAAATGCCCCACCAACTAATTTCATTACATTGGGAGTTAGAATTTCAATATATAAATTTGAAGGAAAAGGAAACATTCCATTTATAGAATAAACCAATAGAAGAAAATAGTAAGCCCAGAAATAAACTTTTGCCTTTATGGGCAAATGATTTTAGACAAAGTCATTGAATTGAGAAAACAAGTGGTGATGGGAAAGCTGGATATCTACATGAAAAAGGATCATGTCTGATACTTACCTTATACCATATACAAAAATTAACTCAAAATTGATCAAATGCCTAAATGTAAGAGCTAAGGGCATAAGACCCTCAGGAAAAGACAAAAAGGGAAATCTTTGTAACATTGGATTTGGGAATAATTTCTGAAATATGATACCAAAAGCACAGGTGAAAGAAGAAAAAATAGATCAATTGAAGTTTTTTAAAATTAAAAATATTTTTGCATTAAAAATACTACCCAAAAGTAAAAATGCAACCTACATAATGGGAAAAATATTTTCAAATCATATATCTGATAAGAGTTAATATCCAGAATATGCAAAGAACTACAACTCAGTAACAAGAAAATACAAAACAGCTTGAGGAATAAATGGGCAAAAAAGTTGAATAGTCATTTCTCCAAAGAGGATATACAAATGACCATTAAGTACATGAAAAAATGGTCAACATGACTAACAAACGAAGTCTGTGTGTGTGTGTCGTGCCACTTGGAGCTGTGAATGGGATGACACAAGCAACCCTGTAGGCACCACCAATGGGACTATGCTGGGTCTGACCTGAAGCCAGAATATCACTGGGCCTTTCCCAACATCTGCTATAACCACTACCTGTCTACTGCCTATGATTGTAAACACCCTAGGTCTCTACAATCAGCGGATGGTAAAGCCAGCCAGGCCTGTGTTTGTCCCTTCTTGTTGATGAGTTCCCCAGGCTTGGGCAGGTCCAGAGGTGCCATCTAGGAGCCAGGGAGTCAAAAACCTTTGACATTTACATGGTGGTCTATTGTACTATGGCTGAACTGGCAGTCAAGCAAAATGACACAGTTTTTCTCATTCTTCCCTCAGGCAGACTCCTTCCACAGGCAGACAAGCCTCCCCTTGTGGCCATCCACCACCACAGGCCCACAGAGAGTATTCCCAGGCCATTGCCAGTGTTCACTTAAGGCTCCAGTGCTCTTCATTCAGCTTGCGGTAAATGCTGCCAGGCCTGAGATTCACACTTTTAGGCAGTGGGCTACCCTCTGTCTCAAGGAAGATTCATAAGTGCCATCCAAGAGCCAAGACCTTGAATTCTGGACCCTAAGAGCCTGCTTGGTGCTCTATCACCCTGTGGCTGACCTGGTACCTAAGTTGCAAGACAAAGTCCCCTTTACTTTTCCCTCTGCTTTTCCCAAGTAGAAGGATTCTTACCCCATGGTCACTACAGCTGGGAATTTGCTTAGCATAACCTGAAGCCAACAAGTCTCGAAGTCTCACCCAAGACCTTTGGTACTTTGTACTACCTGGGTATTACTGATGGTTATTCAGGGCCCAGGGGCTCTTTAGTCAGCAGGTTATGGGTCTTGCCAGGACTGTGTCTTTCCCTTCATTGTAGTTGGTTTCCTTCTTGTCCGTGGCGTGTCTGGATATGTCCTCCAGGAGCTAGGACCTGGAATGGGGGCCTCATGACTCTGACCCATACCCTATCCTACTGTGACTAAGCCAGTAGCCACGAGTCAAGACAAAGTCCTATTTATTCTTCTCTCTCCTCTCAAGAGAGAGAAAGAGGTGTCTTTTGGAGTCAGGAGCTATGCTGCCTGGGTTTGGTAGAGCAGTGGTGCAGACATTCTCTTAGCCATCCTGGCTGATGTCTGAGTCAGTTACGTGCTTTTTTAGTCCACTGGCTCTGAGCACAGATCAGCACCAGGACTTACTTAGGAATTTCATTCCTTTTGGTCTATGCTGCCTTTCAAGTTTACTTAGAACCCCAGAGCACTTTAGCCCATTGTAGGATGACTTATTCATATGCAAATTCTGACCACCAGGATGCGCCATTTCCCTCTCCCTAAGATTGGTTTAAATGTTTTCCAGGTGGGTTGGCAACTTAACTAACCCAATCAGTTTATTTTCTTCTGGTTTTGCTTTCCACTGAGAGCACTGAGTTCAATGGAAATTCTCACAATCACTGCACTGTCTCTCTCCCATGTGCATAGCTTTCTCTCTACACCACGGTTGCTGCTGAGCAAAAGGGGAACGGTGGCATCAGTGATTCCAGTCTACGTTTTCTACCATTTTTAGTGTCTATTTCAGTGATACAATATTAAAAACAGGTAGTGTGGATGCTCACCTGATTTGTAGTTTTTATTAATGTGCTTTTTGTGCATAGATGTTTTTTAAATTAGGCAATTCTGCAAGGGGTTGGTGATCAATGAAGTCTTCTATACAACCATCTTTCTCTGCCTCTCCTGCTTGTACTTTTGTTTTACATACTTGTGATTCCAAAGTATAAAATTTAATATTCCTTATATTTCTTTAGTTTTTAATTTATACAAACATTTTTTGTTGGTTTCATGATATTAAATTGACTGGCTTTATTAATATTTAGTTTATTTCACTTATTGTTTTATATTTGGACTATTTTCACAATTTTCATTGTTATAAATCTTGTGGCAGTAAAGATGTTTGTAGATAAAACTTCCTTTTATAAATTGCTTAGGACAAATGTCCAACAAATGAATCTAAGACCTTAGATATTTTTAGAAGCATTTATGGACTTCTAAGTGAATAAAAATCCCAGTTTGAATGAATTCCTAAATTACTAATATGAATGTTGTTACATTAATATTTATAATATTAATATCATTGAACTATATTGAAAATATTAATAATAATATTGAGATATTTTGAGAAGATTAATATTCATATTGTTGAGATAAAACATTTTTAGTTTACTTGTTCTGAAAACAATATAAGAAAATTTGAATTCTACATGTGTATATGTCAAGGGTTGAAAAGACTGGGACATTTAATTAATTCATTCATTCATTCATTTCACTTCCTCGACACTAACACATTCTCTATTTCGAGATAATAATTTAGTGTCTACTGTGCTGATCATTATAGGCAATAAAGATATTTCTCCCAGTTAACAATACAGTGGGAGTAGTAACCTCACCAACAAATAGACTGATACTTCAAAACATGCTTAGCAAAATAACAGTCAATTATTTTTGACATATGGAAAGAAGTGATCACTACTTACTGCAGAATCCAGAGCACTAAAAGTCGGCCTTGAAGATGTATAGTAGAAATTGTAGAAATAGCAGTGTAGCTGTAGTCAGGAGACCCAGTTCTAATATTTGAATACTTTGAATAATTTAGGAAAATCGGTGACACATTCTGTACTTCAGTTTGATTATGCATTGTATGGAGATAATGATACATCTTTCTTCACATGATTGTTGTAAAGATCAAATAATGGTATTGTATTATCCTGTGGTTTTTAGGAAACAGAATGTGAGGCAAAAACATAGGTGTCACTACTTTGGTAGTAAAGTACCAGGGAAGCAGGAGTGAAAAGGCAGAAACTGAATCTGCCTTTTCAGAAAGAACTAATATAGGTGTGTGCTATTGAGCTGAGTAACACAAATCAGTCAATCACCCAGGACTGTCTTCGAAGGGGGCTGAATAAACTATTACATGGTAAAGCAATCTGTCTAAATATGAAGGGAGAATAATTTATCTTCCAGTCTACTACTGATCAATCATTTACCCTAAGGAGTATTCTTTCCCCTGAATCTCTGGGTTGTAAGCAGTACTTATATATCATATATTCAGCATTAATAAGGAAATCCCATGTATAATCGCAACAGATGGGTGTTGCAGATATAAAGCAAGATGTTGTGAGGTGATGTTCATTTGTTTCAATATCCATGCTGATTTTTATTCTCCAGATGTTGCTAGGATAAAAATAGAAGTAAATAAGATTTGTAATTCGGTGAGACATAATATATATGAGGTGACAATGGACATAATTAATATTAAGAAGTCATATATCGAGCAATAAGAAAACACTGTAAGCAAAGGAGGTAATAATGACTGGCATATATATATATATATATATATATATATATATATATTTTTTTTTTTTTTTTTTTAAACAGAGTCTCGCTCTGTCACCAGGCTGGAGTGCAGTGGCATGATCTTGGCTCACTGCAACCTCTACGTCCCGGGTTCAAGCAATTCTCCTGCCTCAGCCTCCCAAGTAGCTGGGACTACAGGCACATGCTACCACGCCTGGTTAATTTTGTATTTTTAGTAGAGATGGGGTTTTACCATGTTGGCCAGGATGGTCTCAATCTCTTGAACTCATGATCTGACCGCCTCAGCCTCCCAAAGTGCTGGGATTACAGGCGTGAGTCACCACGCCCAGCCAATGAGTGGCATTTTTATGAAGAGTAAGTAATCCTGTTTGAACTAGCACTGTAAATATAGTCAAAAAAGTAAAAGATCAACCTTGAAAATTAAGAGGTGATAATAATCTTTTTATTGTTTATTCTGTAATCCATGTCAGAAAATTTAAAAAAATGAATAAGATAATGGCATGATAGAATTATGCTTTAAGATTACACTTGGAAGTAGCAAGAATACATGAATATATAATAAGAAGAAGTGGAGAATGAGAGAGTAAGAGAAAGGAAAAAGTAAAGCAGATGAACAGTTATATTATGAATATGGACATAACCACTTACCATAAGGGAGCACCTTAATGCTGTCTAGAAATCCTACTCCATTTACGTCACCCATTGTTCTAGAATCTAGATAACTATTTCACAGTTTCTCCTCTCTGCTTCAACCTTCAACATCTTTCCTCCTTCTATTTTCAGCTCATGAAAATGCTTTTCTACTTACTGCGAATGTAGAATCAATGTAAAAAGACCTTTCATGCTTTCATCCTTTCTCACTTATCATCTTATTTTATTGGTGTCCATATAGTTTCATTTGCCACCTACTACTATACATCAATTCTGTGCAAAAGTGCCATGTCTTCTTGCCTATTCAAAGACTTTTTCAGGTGTGTGTGTCTTCCATGTTAAAAACCAACAACATGCCAAAAAGATCACTTCCGTTGACTCCTCATCTTTTTTTCCAGTTTCTGCTTTATTTCTCTGATCTTCTTTACATAAAATTTTCCTAAAAGAATCTTCACTCTTTGTCCCCACTTTCTCTCCTAGTATTCTGTCTTATGCCCAGGCAAATAAGGCTCTTGTAATCAGCATTACAATGAAATTGCTCTAATTAAGGAAACCCATTGTTTCTGTGCTGCTATATCCAGTGATCGATTCTCATTACCCACCTTACTCAGCCTATTAATAACATTGGACACAGTTCATAGCTTTCTCTTTCTTAAGAAATTTTTGCTTTTGGCTTCTAGATGCCATTCTTCTCTTACTTCATTAGAGGCTCCTTTTTCTTGCTAAAGATCTTTCTGCCTGGTTGTACCGCATCAACCTTACCTTTAAAAATAAGAATGCTGCAAGACACAATCTTCAGACAGCCCTTTCTTTGTATTGACAAGAATTCCATAGGTGGCTTTTTTTTTTTTTTCATACTCTAGGTATACATCCATTAATGAGTCATAAAATAAACCTTGTAGGACAGAATAGGTTGATGAGGAGTGGGGGAATAGAACAGGAAATATAAGATTTCATTGTATTTAACAAAAACAAGTATTTTTCATATGTGCTGGGTCACAATATAAAATGTACTTTTTGATTATAATTTATGATCAAAAGTGAAAGCCACTCTTCTTGGTCACCTCATCTATAAGGTGACCTCATCTAGTTCCATGGAATTGAATACCATATCATATTTAAATGCTCAGTATGTTCCTCTCCCCTGAACTCAAAATTATTTATGAAACTGTGTATTCAATGTCTTTACTGGGATGTCTCTTAGCCATTTCAACATCAGCACATGTAAACATCAACTAAGTTGACTTTACTTGACTTTTTACTAAAGATAATAAAAGTCAACTCTGGTTTCCACCTAAGCTTCCTCCTTTTAAAGTCTTTTGGCTCTTAGGGAACAAAAATGTTCTTCTTTCAATTTCCCAGGCCAAAAACGTTGGGGGTAATCCTGGTTGTCATTATTTCTCTGAAACTCTACGTTCAATCCATCTTCATGTTCCTGAAGTTCTGCCTTTGAATGTATCCCAATTTCAACCCTTATCTCTACTTTTACTGCTACTATTCTGGTTCAAGTCACCATATATACATATATATGTATTTTTTTTTTTTCCTGGAAGAAAGTAGGAGTCAGTTATCTGGTCTCCCTATCCCTGTGCTTATCTCTACTACTCTTTATTTTCCACACAGCCTCCAGAATTTTCATTTTAAGACATGGGATAGATTATATTACTTCTGTGCTTAAGATATTTAAATGTCTTCCCATGTCGTTTTGAGTAAACACCAAATATGTAAAAAGGTGTGCAAACCTCTCTGTGATCTGACTACTGTCACCACTCTTACTAAGTTGCTTTTCACACTGATTTTGTTGTTGTTCAATGAAAACACAGTGTGTGCTTCCACATCAGGCACTTAACACTTGCAATTTCCTCTGCCTGAAATATTATTCCCCCAAATATAAGATATGTACCTAAAGAGCTCCCTCCCTGCCTTCAAGTCTTTACTCAAATATTACTTCATCAAGCAAATTTTCCTTAATTATCTTTCTTTTTGTAACTAAATATTTCCTATTACCCTTACCTTGCTGTTATTTTTTCCATAGCAGCTTTTATCATTTTTAAATACTAAAAATGTACTCTTTTAATGTTATTTCTTCTTTTGTTTAAAATTGTGGTAAGGACACTTAACATAAAATCTACCCTTTTGACACATTTTTAAGTACACAATGTAGTACAGTAATTTTTCAGTGTCTATGGGGAATTGATTTCGGGTCCCTTACCCACTCCACATCTGTGAATGCCAGAATTGTGGATGCTCAAGTTTCTTATATAAAATGATATAATATTTGCATATAACCTATACATACCCTTTTGTATACTTTAAATAACCCTTCTAGATTTCTTGTAACACCTTATACAATGTAAATGGTATGCAAACAGTTGTTATAGTACATTTTTAGTGCATATTATTTTATTGTTGTATTATTATTGTTTTTGAATGTTTTTGATCTTTGCTTGGTTGAATCCACAGATGCAGTAGTCATAAATGTGAAGCATCTACTGTATTGTTAAATATAGGCATAAATTTATATGGTAAACCTCTAGAACTTTATTCCATATTGCATAATTGAAACTTTATAGACTTTGAATAGCAATTCTCCACTTTTTCCTCCTCACACCACCTGTTAACTATTATTCTACTTTTTGTTTCTATGAGTTTGACTCGTTTAAATATCTCATATAAATGCAACATACAGTATATATTTTTCTGTAACTGACTTAGTTCATCTAGCACAATGTTTTCCAGACCCATTCATACTGTCACCTATAAAAGAATTTCTTGGCTCAATATATATTTTTTTTTTACTGTATGTATATTTGACATTTACTTTATCTATTCATCTGTTCATGGACATTTAGATTGTTTCTATATCTAAGATTTTGTGAATACTGCTACAACGAGCATGGAAGTGCCGATGTCTCTTTGACAGATATTATGATTTCAATTCTATATCAAACTAAAAAGTTTCTGCACAGCAAAGAAAGCAATCAATAGAATAAGGAGACAACCTAACAAATGCAAGAAAATATTTGCAAGCCATTATCTGCTACGGGATTAATATCTAAAATTAATACATAACTAGTATAACTCAATAGCAAAAGAAAACACAATTAAAAAATGGACTAAGGAAGTGAATGAATATGTCCTCGAAAATAGCATACAAATGACCAACAGGTATATGAAAAGATGTATAATGGAAATGCAAATCAAAACCACCGTGCCCCTTCATGGGTCCCATGTTTAAAAACTGGTGGGCTTAGTAAAATCTGGGATTGGAGCTTTTGGGCCTCTGCCATCAAAAGGTGAAGCAGAGGACATGGAAACTCTCACTACTCATTCTCCATAAACTGGCCAGAATCACTCCGTGTTTGGCAGTCTCTTATAAGAAAAGAATGCTGACCAGTTGTTGTATCAAAACTACAACAGGGATGGGCAGCTGTCCGGCAGTTGGGTTGATTGAAATTAGTGGTGGAGTCTTTTTAAAGGTCTGGTTTATGTTCAGCCTTTAGAAAAAACAGCCTAATGGCAGTTAGCAACAGAAGGGATATAATAAGTCATGTCTGACCACTGATCCCCCTCATGGCTGGTAACTCAGCTTCCACGTTTTCTCTGGGGTCCCCTTGGACAAGGAGAGGTCTATTCAGTCAGTTGAGCAGCTTAGAATTGTATTTGTATTTCTCAACACGTATTCCTTAATTGTATTTTTGAAGAGAAACTAAGGATCTCCAATTTATTGAATGTAATTCATCGGTCTATAAATAAGGAAAAATAACTCTTTTACCTACTTCACTAGGTTTGTTGTAAACTAAATAAAGTTGATTGTTATTACATTATAGTCACATTTACTAATCCAAACGTGTTTAAAGTATAATTATTGAGACAGGTGGCCAAGACAGCCAACTAGAAACAGCTAGGATATGTGACTCTCATGGAGAGGAACTAAAAGGGCAAATAAATACAGCACCTTCAACTGAAACATCCAGGTACTCACATTGGGACTAATCAAGGAAACGACTTGACCCATGGAGAATGGAGAAAAGCAAGGCAAGACAACGGCCCACCTGGGAGCGATGCAAAACCGAGGAAACCTTCCCGACCCAGGGAAGTGGTGAGTGAATATGTGACCCTGGAAAACCACACTTCTCTTACGGATCCTTTCAACCCTTAAATTAGGAGATCCCCTCTTGAATCCACTCCATGAAGGCCATCAGTCTGACACACAGAACTACATGGAGTCTTGACAAAGAAAACACTCAGACACATGCAGATACTTGGGAGCTTTAGGTACTCCAGCTCCTGGCTTCCCAACATAAGTATCTGCAACTCCTGCGAAGCAGAAGTTTAGACCTCCATACATACCTGTAGGAAAGATTCTGAATCACAGTATTTGGGTGACTTAGTCATTTCAGCCTTTGAGCTTTGCAAAACCCTAGCTGACTGGGGTGAAAGTGCTACCTCAGCACAAGCACAGCGGCTCTATGAAAGTGTGGCCAGTCTGTTTACTTAATCTTTCCTCAATCTCATTTCTCCTCATTAGGTGGAACCTCCCAACTGGGGCCTCAAGTCACCTTCACCAGTGTTTTCCAGCCAACAGAAGTTTTAAAACTCTCTGGGAAAGAGTTTTCAGTGGGAGGGGCAGGTCACCTTCTTTGCTGTTTGGGAGACTTACCCATTCCAGCCATTAGGCTTTGGAGAACCCAGGCTAACTGTGGGTGGAAGAGATCCCCTAGGACAGAACAGCTGCTGTACCAAAACGTGGCCAGACTACTTTTTTAAGCAGTTCCCAAATCCGTTCCATCTCACTGGGTGGGACTTTCCAACTGGAGCCTCCAGCCACCCTCCAGCCAACCGAGATTTGAAAACTCCCTGAGACAGAGCTCCCAGAGGGAAAAACAAAAAACCATCTTTGCTGTTTGGGTGACTTAGTCATACCAGCCTGCAGGCTTTGGAGTGCCCAAGCTGGCTGGGGCAAAAGTGGTACCCATACACATCTCAGCTGCTCTATAAAATCAGGCTCAGACAGCTTTTCTAAGTGGGTCCCTGATGCCATTACTCCTCACTGGGAAGGACTGCTCAACTGGGGCCTACAGCCATCCCTACCAGTGTTCCCCTGCCTACAGAAATTTGAAAACTCCTCAGGTGGAACTCCGAGAAGGAGGAGTGGGCTACCATCTTTGGTCTCTGAGTGACTTAGCAGTTCCAACCTTCAGGATTTGGAGAGGCCAAGCCATCTGGGGGTGAAACAGTACCCAGCACAGCACAGTGGCCCCATGAAAATATGGCCAGATGGCTTTGGTAAGCAGGTCCCAACACTGTTTCCCATCATCAGGTGGATCCCCTTAATGAGGTTATACAGCTACCCCCACTGGTGTTCCCCAGCTGACAGAGGTTTCAGACCTCCTGGGATAAGCCTCCCAGGAAGAGGGGCAGGCCACCATATTTGCTATTTGGGTGACTTAGCTGTTTCATCCTTCAGGCTTTAGAGTGTCTGAGGTAATCAGGGACTGAAGTGGACCCCCAGTACCCCACAGCTATTCAACATAATTTTGGCCAAACTACTTTGCTAAATGGGTGTCCAATCCCATTCCTCTTGACTGGGAAAAACAAAAACAAAAACAAAAAACAAAAAAAAAACCATCTGGGATTTTCAACAACCTCCTACAGGTGTATTCGAGATGGCAACAGGTGCTTCCCTCCCTGAGACAGAGATTACAGAGAAAGGAAAAGGTTGCCATTTTTGCTGTTTCACCTCCTTCACTGATGATACCTTCAGGTACTAGAAAATATGAGGTGACTACAGACTGGATTGGACCCCCAGCATATCACAGCAGCCTTATGGAAAAGTGGTCAAACTTTTGAAAAAAAAATATGCAAAGACCAACAACCTCAGAGATTAAACAGAGAAGCCCACAAAATTGAAAAAGAATAAGTGTAAGAATGCTGAAAACTCAAAAAGCCAGAATGACCAGTTTCCTCTGAAAAAGCACATCACCACTCCAGCAAGGTTTTGAAACCAGGCTGATGCTGTGGTGGCTGAAATGACAGAAGTAGAATTCAGAATATAGATAAAAATGAAGTTCACTGAGTTAAAAGAGTATGTTGTAACCCAATGCAAGGAAGCTAAAAGTTATGATAAAACATTGCAAGAGCTGATAGATAAAATAGACAGTAAGGAAAAGAATGTAACTGATCTGATAGAGCTAAAAACACACTACAGGAATTTTATAATGCAATTACAAATATTAGTAGCAAAATAGACCAAGCAAAAGAAAGAATCTCAGAGCTTGAATATTGCCTTTCTGAAATAATACAGGCAGACAAGAATAGATAAAAAATTAAAAGAAATAAAAAATCCAAGAAACACGAAATTATGTAAAGGGACCAAATTTATGGCTGTTTGGTTAGACACACAATCATCAGATTCTCCAAAGTGGAAATGAAAGAAGGAATGTTAAAGACAGCTAGAAAAAAATGCCAGATCATCTACAAAGTGAAGTCTTTCAGACTAAGAGTGGACCACTCAGCTGAAAACCTACAAGCCAGAAAAAAATTGGGGAGGAGTATTCAACATTTTTAAAGAGAAGATATTCCAACACAGAATTTTATATTTATCCAAACTGAGCTTCATAAGTGAAAGAGAAATAAAATCTTTCTCAGAGAAGCAACTGATGAGGGGATTTGTTACCACTAGTGCTGCCTTACAAGAGATCCTAAAGGAAGTATTAAATATAGAAAAGAAAGACCATTACCAGCTACTACAAAACCACATTGAATTAAATACATGAGTGACACTATAAACCAATCACATAAACAAGTCAAATATGCACATATCAATACTAACAGTAAATGTAAATAGGCTAAATGTCTCAATTAAAAGAAACAGACCAGCTGGATACAGAACCAAGACCCATTCAATAACACATATAGGTTCAAAATAAAGAGATGAAGGAAAATCCACCAAGCAAATAGAAAATAGGAAAAGCAGAAGTTGCAACTGTAGTTTCTGCCAAAGCAGATGTAAAATTACAAAGATCAAAAAAAAAAACAAAGAAGATCATTACATAATGGTAAAGGGTTCAATTCAACTAAAAAAAAAAATCTAACTATTGTAAATATATATACAAACAACAGAGGAGCAACCAAATTCATAAAGCAAATTTTTAGAGACCTTCAAAGAGGCCTAGATTCCCACACAATAATAGTGGAAGATGTTAACATCTCACTGTCAATATTAGACAGATCATTGAAACAGAACATTAAGAAAGATATCCAGGACCTGAACTCAGTGCTACATCAAGAGGATCTGATAGATATCCACAAAATTGTGTGGATTCTGAAATTCAAACAGTGGTCAGGAAGCTCTCTACAGGAACTCTGGCCTACCAAGAGTCTCTGTTTCCCCCTTTTCTTCCTTTTCACCCAAGAAAACCCCGTCTCACTCACCATTTAAATTGTCTGTCAGCCTGAATTTTCATGGCTGTGGGACAAAAAACTTTGTCTTTAGCTGAACTAAAGGTCCTGCAACATTAGTATTGGGGCAATATTTAGTAACCTGATAAATAAATAGTGTTTGCTTAAAAATTATATATATGTATATATATAATTAAAATGTGTTATTAAATGCATAGTTGAAAACATATTAAATATATATTTAATAATATATTTTATTATGTAAACATTATATTATTAGTATATATATATAATTTTAAATATATAATATGGCAATAATAGATACATGTCATTATGCATTTGTCAAAACCTATAGAATGTATCACACCAAGAGTGAATCCTAATGTAAACTATTCATATGGTTTGGCTGTGTCCCCACCCAAATCTCATTTTGAATTGTAGCTCTCATATTTCCCACGTGTGTGAAAAACGGAGTGGGAGGTAATTGAATCATAGAGACGGGTTTTTCCTGTGATGTTCTCTTGATAGTAAATAAGTCTCATGAGGTCTGATTGTTTCATAAAGGGCAGTTTGCCTGCACATGCTCTATCTTGCCTGCCACCATGCACGATGTGACTTTGCATCTCCTTCACCCTCCGCCATGATTGTGAGGTCTCCCTAGCCACGTGGAACTGTAAGTCCATTATACCTCTTTTTCTTTGTAGATTACCCAATCTCAGACATTTCTTCATAGCAGTGTGAAAATTGACTAATATAACTATGGACTTTCGATGTGTAGGATTCCAACATATGCCATCCTAAAATATGACTGTAGGAGATCAAAATACGGCTTTTTAGCATTTTTTTTTAAAATCTGGTTATTTTGAGAAATAGCAGTCATAGGAGAAATTCTAAAAACAGCACAGTTTACCCTTTTATAAGAAAAACTTTATACTTTTAAGGGAAATCTCCATTTGTAAGGGTTCCTGTGTACCAAGAAAAGAAGGATGATGAAATCACAAGAGACTCTTATCAATGGAGAAGACATTGACTTATAACTGCATAACAAACCTTAGTCTTGTTTACCCTGCGTTTTCTGGTTACTGTTCCATGTCTCGCCTCCTCTATACCCTTTTCGTTTGTTTCAGTTGAAGATGCTAACAAACCAGAGTTCTAGGCCACCTCTTTGACATTATTCATTTTTCAAGATAACATCTATGTATATATGAGATATACATGTTAACAAACTACTGTTTCTTTTTCTCATGCTAATCTGCTTTTTGTTAAGGAACATCAACTGTCTTCTGCTTCTACTTATTCAGTTTATATGTGAATAACATTTTTCAAACATCAACTAAATACAAACACATAAAACACTTACTATATATATATTTACATACATTAATTCATATAACTGCCATAATTACTTTATGAGGTGGATCCTATTTTTGTGCTCCCCATTTTGCAAATAAGAAAATCGCAACATTAAGAGGTCGAACAACTTATCAAAGGCTACACAACTAGAGAAGGGGCAGAACTAGGATTTGAACTCAGGTAGAAAACGTAATACATTCTATTAATTGAAATGATTTACTTTTTAAGTATGCTTTAATGTATATTATACTATTATATAAATATTATATAAAGAACTAGTAAGAAGTGCAGGAAAAATAGGTAAACAGATTTTTTTAACTAATTATATTTTTACCATGAATATGTGCTGTAATTCAATTTGATAAACATTACTTGAATTCTACTGGACTCAGTAGAAGGATTTACATTTAAAAAGTAATTATTTCTATAGGAAAGTATCTCATATTCTAATGATAAATAAATGAAGAATTTAAATGAAGGAGTTGAGAAAATTTAAGAATGTTCTCTTTGGAAAGAAAAGAACCTGGAAAGTTCAAGAATGGTGTGTGGTATTTTACTCAGGCAGTAGGTGACAATATCTAAACTATCTGAACTGAATGCATTATAGACAAAATTCTCATATTAAAACTGAATATTTTTCTTCTTATTTTAAGAAATATAATGATTTTCTAGTTATCTGTATTTTGTGTTTTTGTCAGCAAATATGTCTAAAAATTCTTCATTTAAAAAAGAAACTTTATGTTTTTCTGAAAAAATGCTTATGTATATATACAAAATAACATGTCTACTAATAAATGACTATGTAAAATTGTAACAGTTCTAATATCTGTGATATAATTATCATTAACTTTACATTTAATGTAAACTAATAGTCAAGTGAGAAATATCTTTCCGAGAAAAAATCAAGGAATATGCAGAATAGAGATACATTTTTTACCAGTGATTAAAAAAAACTTCAACTGGATTAAATTTAAAGGAGTTTAATTGAGCAATGAATGATTCACAAATCAGGCAGACTTCTAAGTCACAGTAGGCTCAGAGACTCCAATGTAGCCATGTGGTGGAAGATTTATGGAGAGGAAAAGGAAAGTGAAGTACAGAAAATGAAAGTGAGGTACAGAAACAGCTGGATGGGTTACAGCTCAGCATTTGCGTTATTTGAACATGGTTTGAACAATTGGCTACATTTGATTGGCACAAATGTAGGCTATGGTCTCTTTAGACCTCCACTTGATATAGTTCATGATGTACAGAAAAGCCTTTGAGCCAAACTTAAATATGTCAGAAGGCAGCTTTAGGCTAAACTCGATTTAACAATTTCTCCATTTTGTAATTTTCTCAATTTTGTGAGATTGACCAAAACCTTAATCATTGATGTCATTATCATGATTGTAAATGTACTTATTTGATCTAGAAACCCACCGGGAAATAGTAAAACAATGGGTTTTTCAAGGTGGAACGAGGACTGAGTAGAGGTTATCTCCTTATGCTGGAAAACACTGTTTATAGGAGAAAACAAAACCATGTCTGCTCCAGAACCTATGCTTTTCCTTAAAGTCTTAGTTTGATTATGTCACATTTAGCATGAGCGATTCCATTTTTGTTTGGTTTTGTCTGTTGGGGCCTAGTGCATGAGCTCAGTCCAAAACAATAACCTTCCATAATTTTGTTTAAATAAATTCCCTCTTTTTAGTCAGGTTCTCACTTAGGTGAAAGTGTGACCAAAAATTAAGGCCTTAGTGCCAATCTCATTTACCATCATTTTGGGGTTCCAGTCTCAGCATGTCATTCATAGGTTATGATGTCCTCATGGTCACACATTTCTTTTAGGTTTTGTCAGGCCAGTTGAAGAGAGACCATTTGACATTCTAGAGATGGTTACATGCAAACATTTAAAATGTGTTAGGAAATACAACACACCAGGGAGACTACTATTATGACTCTCGGGAGGATAATATCAAGAGTTTGGAGTATGCTTCTAACCCAGGGTCCCCGTAAATTAAACCACCTAAAATCAAACAGACGAAAGAAGGAGCCTGATAGAGTATAATTTTTTTTTTTTTTTTTTTTTTTTTGAGATTGAGTCTCGCTCTGTCGCCCAGGCTGGAGTGCAGTGGCGCGATCCCGGCTCACTGCAAGCTCTGCCTCCCAGGTTCACGCCATTCTCCTGCCTCAGCCTCCCAAGTAGCTGGGACTACAGACGCTGGCCACTGCGCCCGGCTATTTGTTTGTATTTTTAGTAGAGACGGGGTTTCACAGTGTTAACCAGGATGATCTCGATCTCCTGACCTCGTGATTTGCCCACCTCGGCCTCCCAAAGTGCTGGGATTACAGGCGTGAGCCACCACGCCCAGCTGAGTCTACTCTCTTAACTAAGCAGTATCTTCGCTAATCCCCTACAACTGGATCTCTATAATACCTAATGTCATATGTTTTTCCATAGTCCACAAGGGCCAGCAGCTGCACAGATACTTCTGTTTAGCCGGAAAGTAATCTAGAAGAATTCTATTATTTAGCAGAAGTTTCCCAAGAGAATTTAAAGTTTGTTGTGTAACCATAGCCTTTCCAGTAGGATCTGCAATTGAGCCCATCATGGGAGGTACATTTCTAATTATTGCATCTCTGAATCCAAATCATAGAAAAAGGACCTAACAAATGATGTCCATCTAGAAGGATGAAAGCCTCCTGACAATGTTCTTTTCATTAAAGTTTCAGGAATTCTTACCCAGTCCAAATGATAATGATTTCGGAGTTATTAGAAACCTGTATTCAAGAGTGCTTTCAGGGTCCTTTCCATCTTTTCATGAACCTCCTAGAAGACACTATATTCTAGGATTTTGTGTGTTTGTGAACTTTTCAGAAACTGTGTCAGCATTAAGCAATTAATATGGAAATGATGTTAAATGGTTATGGTTAAAAACACAATTGACAAGGAAATTTGGTTATTTCTATGGCCTACAATAACTTAACATAATAACTATAATTATGATTGATAACATATACTTAGACATATTAGAACTTTAGCCATCCCATACAATTTTGTAACATATGTTAATGTCATTCACTAAAATATAACCTAAAGAAGGTGAAACATAATTTTTTGTTTTGACAGTGCTTCTCATGTAACTTAACATGTTAAATAATCCTGTTTACCTCTCTTTTGGATGCTTCAGGGATCCTCCGTAGCATCCCAAAGTTAGAGGTCAGAAGAGACTATTTTGAAGCTGAAATTTTATTTTGGAAAGCCTATAAAATATGTTAAAGGTTTAAAACACTTGACATTATGAAATAGAATTCCAGGTCACCATAAGTCATTCAGTTGGCCAAAATGATGACTCAAAAACCTGAAAAAGGCATAAATCATCACTCCTTGAGAGAGGGACAATTTAGCTTTCAAAACAATCTGTCCCTTGTCTTTTTTTCTTTGTTCAGTAGTTTATTCGAAAGTAAAACAAAAATTTGTATTATTCTTTAATATTACATGAGTATCTGGTTCAAGAAAGAAAGCCAAATTTCACCTTTGCATTAGTGTACTATTAATGTCAACCCCAATCTTTAATAAAACCTTATAGACAAATCTGTCAATCTTAATCAGTTTGATCATAAGGTGAGATTCTCAAAAACTTTCTCTAATCCTCTACAAATTTTTGTTAAAGAGTAGATCAGTTCTTAAAGTAAACCCTGTTGTGCTTTTATTCCAATGTTCAATGCACAGAAAAAATTAAATAATGCCCTTTTAAATGTAGCTAATATGTATCGCACAGAATTTTTGCAAGATCAGTTTTTCTCAAATCCTTCACAACTTACTCAAAACTTCAGCTTTATCCTATCTGATATAAAACAATCATTTAACCCTCTAAACCAGGTAAAAATTTATATTTTCATGCCTTCATATCATCTTTTATTAAAAGCATGTTTCACTTTCTTCACACACCTTGCATGTACAACACTTTTAATAATCTTAGTCACATGTTACAATGCCAACTTTCAGCAATTTTTATCTTTGATGAAAAACCTGGTAAGCAAGTGATTTTAATTATGTACTAGGTTTGGAGCCTAGGTCACCAGACAGAAGTGCAGATATGGTCTGATTCTTTTCAGCATAGCTAGGGGCATAGCTAACTCCATACATCCCAGACCTTACCTTACCAAGCCGTAAAGTGGCGAGTTGAACAATTTTTAAAAGTCAAAAAAGCAGTTTATTACCTTAAATCATTTAGCAAACCTAATATCTGACCTGCTTGATTTAGACAAAATGTCTTTATGTTACCAATAATTTTTAAAGCTCTTTATTTCTGAAAACTTATTAAGTCACATGAAGTAAAAGGCATTAGTTTTAATTTTTTGACAAAGTCTTTAATTTAAATTATTTGATTTGAAATCAATTTGCTTATTTTTCTTTAAGCCAATTAATTAGAGCTCTTTTATATAAACATCACAAGCACAACACATACACAACTATGCATACAGAAGAAGATCCAGTAGTTGTCACATTTTTCATTTGCCAGTTTTTAACTTTCTTAAATGGATTATTGGCTTCAAGATGGAGTTCTTCAAGGAAGAGGGCCAGAAAAGCATGCATTTTCTAGGGCCTTATCAACAGGCAGAGCTTGATGACAAAAACAAATTTCCAAAATTAAGGGTCCAATTTTTATATCACATTCTGGATCCACTGAAACAGAAACGCTATGGGAGAAGACAATGTAAAGCTTTTACCTTGCATTTCATTGCATGGCAACCCAGCCAATCAGTTGATTTTTCAATCAGACCATCTTGCAATCAGTCCATCACCAATGGGAGTCTTATCTCTCAGTGGCAGGTGGAAATATTTCCATACCTTCTAGGTGGCTAAGCGTCTGCATCTGTAATCCAAACATGCAAAGAGCCAAGTATCTGACATAACTGCAATTAGCCATCCCTAAAAGTACATTTCCTACCTAGTTATTACACACAAAAGTTCTCTCATAATGAGAAGTAATTTCTGATAACCCCTTAACTCAAACTTATAAGATAACACAATGAAAAACAGAACACAGCCTTAAATTTTGAGAGGGATCTATATACTTTCAATTCCTGGGGTTTCACAAGAAAAACAGAGGTTGTTCCTAAAACAGAATCTACAGTGGCTACTCTGTTTTTCCCAAGGAGTCCCACGCTATTAGAAGTTATCGTAGGTCCTCTCAGGTGTGCATTGTGAGAGGCAAGAAGAAAAATAATAAAGAAAAACAATTCAGTTCACTGAAAAGAAAACACCCTTTCTTCAGAAAAATAAGATTCAAAAAGAGAAAGAAAACAAAAAAGTCCTCTTAAATATACGTAGAGATTGGATAGCCACTTTTAATGAAGCTGACTTTTAACCACAGCGCTTGCAAAAAAATAAAAATAAATAAATAAATAAAAATCCTTGTAAATTTTTTATTACCCTTCTTTAACCAGGCCAAACAGCAAATATTCCTGGCTTTTAAATGTTATCAAAATTAACCTCATAGGTGAAACTAACAAGCTTTAAAAATGGTTATGGCTTAACCATGAGTGTACAAGTGTATGAGGTACTTTCAAAGACTTGGTGAACAGTTGTTACAGAAGTTGGAATCTTCAAAGGTAGCTCAGAGAAAGGAAAACTTAAGAAGGGAACCTAGAAGTTGTTCATAGAGGGGAAGAGAATCAACAGATGTTAAAGGTCACACAGATATGAATAAGAAATATACTAAATCCCTAAGCCAGGATTGAACCCAGGCCACCATTTTGAAATGGCAAAGCCTTAGCTGCTGAGGTAAAGGATTATTGGGAAGTTTCCATTGCTCTCCCCAGAAGGAGTCTAGAGCAGTCAATTTTGAGCTTGCAATGACTTCTAACTACTCAAGATAATTTGTAGAGCTAACTGTTACATGAACCACCAAATTCCTGTTCCCTAGATGGCAAAGACCAAGAGAAAGTACCACAACGTAGTTACAAGATCAAGCTCCCAAGGACATAAAACAAGATGGAGACCTCATCCAGTTTTTTGTTTGGTTCAGAGACCTGAAGCAAAGTTTGTTACTGACTAGCTTTCTGGGCCATCTTGAAGAGTGAGTTTATGGAATCCTAAGCCCATGTTCTATCATAAGGTACCCGTTTCATGACAGAACAACACAAAAAGACAAATTCATACCACAGAGTTTACCAGATTCACTACAGTTTAAGAGTAGACTCATACATCATTTTTCCCATTAATTAAAACTTTCCAAGAGATAGTGATTTTTATCATTCTCTCAACTGTTTTGCACAGAGAGAGAGCAAGAGAGAGAGAATCATTGCCTGCCACAGGGTGCGGAAGCTGATTAGCTCAAGGAGGTTAGAGAAAAACCCACCCATTGTAGCGAACCTGAATCAAAAGTTCAGGTGGCTGCTTGTTAGTCGTGAAGGAATCTTTTCCAGCAATCCCATCAGCTCTCAATTTTTCCCCTTTGGGGAGAAAAAGGTTCCCATTTTCCACGGTCCTGTACATGCCTAATCCTGTCACTCATTGCCATCAGGAAAAATTGCAAGGCAGATTTCACTTTTTTAAATCAATTAGTCACTCAAGTTTTTATTTGCCTTATATATAGTCTTTAAATACAAATACTGAAAACTTTATAGAAACTTCTTCATGTTAATGGGCATCCATAGATGAGACTAATTTGGGAACTCTCATTTTCAAATGCGCTTCAGTGCAGTTTTGTTCCTTTGGAACATTCTACTGGAAGTCATCTTTAGTAAGATTTTGCCATTTCTGTAAGAATTTGCTGCTCAGTTCTTCAGAAATTAAGAATCCCATTTTTACCTAAGATACTGGCTTTGCTCTCAGGTTCCTAGATTAATTTAGCCAATTTTGTTTTTCCCTACCTAAGCATGTAAGAAAAATGAAACAAAGGAATAGAAGACAAAACCCCTGTGAATTTCCAAAAAGCCAAATTTTATACCCTCTACAATATTACCATTTACTATCCATTTCTTTCTGACCCATTCAGATGTAAGAGGCCTCTAACTGGATCCAAGCCAGTTAATTCCTTAATTAAATACTATTATGGACCCAGACCCATTTCCGTCATGACTTCCAAAGACAGTTTGGATTAGAAATTTGCTCAAAGAAACTGAGAGCTCAAACACAAATCCGTGGAGCTCCAAAATCCAGGAGAGAACATACCATTATCTCCAGCTGCTGCAATTTTTACACTTTTTAAATATTTAATGAAAAAACAGTTTACACTATGTTGAGCTATTATTTATTGAGTTGGATAATATACATGACCTTCTGCTTAATAAGAGAAATAAATTTGAAAAACAGTGACTGAAAATGTCAAAATCTCTCTTGTGCTAACTGAATTATGTACATTTTCTTTTAACCAATGTCTTATAAGTGGTGGCAAAATTTACTTCTACACTGTTAGATTTTTTTTTTTTTTTAACTGGGACTAAGAGATAAACTAATGTAAGACAGATTATCAGGAGTAAAGCATACAAATTTATCTAATTTAATTTACAAGCAGTAAGGTAGGAGGCTGGCAGGACTTGTTTTCCAGTAATGATCCTGCTAATTGAAGCAGAATCTGGTTGATTCTCAGGGTGAAGTGAGGAAGCTGTCCCAAACCTGCAGAAGTCAATGGAAGTGATATCTAGTTGCCCTCACTGCTCGTTAGCATAATGACATTCCCACTGGCACAATGACAGTTTACAAATGCCATTGCAATGGACCATGACAATGGCCCAGAAGTTATCTTACATGATTCCAGAAACTCTCCTCCCTTTTTCTAGAAAGTTCTAAATCTGCCTCTTAATTCTCATGTAAGTAAAAGTGGATATAAATGCAACTAACTGCCAACAGCCCATATGCTGCCAACTCTAGGCACACTGGCTGTGGGTTAGCCCTGCTCTGCAAGGAGCAGCACTAGTTAAATAAAAGTTGCCCTCTCTCACCACTGATTCACCCTTGTATTCTTTCCTTAGGGTAGCCAAGAACCTTCCCAGGCTAAGTCTCAATTTTGGGGCTCACTTGTCCTGTATTATCTTGGTGATCAAAAAGGGATGAAACAAAATGGTAAAATGGCAATTGGTGATTGACGAGGTGATAAGTTGACAATTGGCAATCAGTGAGACAATGCGATGGTGAGATGGCAAGAAGTGGCAATTGGTGAAACAGTTGGGTGGAGAGAAGGTGAAAGGCAATGATTGACGAGACACTGAGGTGGTGAGGCAGCAAGATTATGATTGATGAGGCATAACACTGTAGAGCTTAACTCTAGCCAAAGGCTCTTCTCAGAGCCATCATCTTTCCTGGCAGGTGGTGGAAGCAGATCTGAGCAGACAGATGAGCAAACAGCCACAGTGCCACTTCATAAAAAAAGACCCACCATTCTGGCTGGCTGGTTACAGGATCATGTGCCAGTCCTCTCACGGCAGCTGAGCCAGCCCAAGCTTTAAAGCTTGGGTGGAGACCTTCACCCCAGCCCCACATTGGAGACTGGTCAGTATCATTTTGGCTCCTGTGGATGGGTAGGTGTTCCATCTGTCCCCCTTTCAACATTGGGTGTACCTGGAAATAAGACCTTGGCAAGGTAGTCAATTCAAATTCCCTCGCCATTTGAGTGCCCTGAACAGAAGCACAATGGATCAGCTTCATCCTTGTCACCCCTTCTCTCAGCCATTTCTCCTCTAACATCATTGTAATTTTTTGATTGGAAATTTTATTTTAATTTACCTTCCACACTGAAATATAGGTTTCATTTGCAGCTTTTGATTTAGCTCCGCATTAACTGCATTTGGCAATTGTAGAAGGCAGGACACCTGATTGTGAGATTGTTCATTCTAGAAGTGTGAGTTAGAGGCCCACCTTCAGTGTTGGTCATCCCCATCTGCTCTGGGGTTTTTGACATTGGATATTATGGTTTAGAGGCCTACTCTACAGAGGTATTGTGAGTTAGAGGCCCACTCTAGGGGGCCTCTAAAGCACCTCCAATCTTTGGTATTGTCTTATCTGTTTTCTGCTCTAAAGTTCAAGATGATTATCTTGTCATTCTGTTTTTCCACCACCTTATAGACTTTGTTTAATAAATATACTCCTTTTGTTGTATTTCATTCACTGGCAAATGCTTATAATCAATTTTCTCATCAAAAGGAGAGGAGGATAACTCTCTTCTTTAGCTTTTTTGTCAGCTTCTGTGATTTTTCTATCCCCTGGTTCTAACTGTTGTTATGGCCAGTTGCTGAAATATTTCATCTTAGAGGTATATAAAAGCAATGATTTTCTCCAGTATAACTTGATGCTATACTCTTGTTTTTTCTTGATGTGTAACCTTATTTTTGACTTTTAGTCTTTGTCTCTTTTATTGCTTAAAAAAATATTTTAAGAAAAAATGGGTGCCTACCCACCACCCTTCTTGTCTGGCCTAGAACATTTAATTGACAATAAGAAATCTGAAAAACAAATTTAGGTGGTGAAAAGAAACAGGATGTCGGACATAACTCACTATATCCCCCTTTTTGGAATTTAGGCCAGGTCCAAAAGGCCCTTCAAGAATATGGAAATTCTATTAAAACCCTGGAAAGAAGAATACCCTGAGGATCAATTACAATCAAAGTGGAAGGGTCCCTCCCAGGTATGTATTGTTAAGTACCTGCCCAGTGTCCCATCTTTGATGATAAAAAAATGATACTTTCCTTCTGGTGTAGAGAGGACATCTTTCACATGGGAATCTCATCACCTGCTTTTAAGAAACAGAAGGAAAGTCAGAGAGGTCTTGATGCTGTATTTTTTCAAGTGTCTTTAACTCAAAATAATCAATATCCAGGAGCAGTATATTTGGGGATAGCATGGTCTTAAATTCTTCAGGTTTATATGAAAGTATTTATTTTTCTTTTTGTTTGTTGTTTATCAATCAATTAATGTTTATGACAAAAATAACTAAAATGATATGGAGGTATACATTGTGGGAAAAAAAAAAAACTCATGATCCTTTTCCCATCTTATCCTTCAGAAATAATCATAGTAAAGGTTTGATATATGTCCTTTAAGATTTCTTTTTTATCCATATAAAGGAAGCATTTTATGGTGTCATATAACATTATACATTGGGTTCTATGACTTACTTTTTTTCACTTAATCATATATATGGGAACATTTAAACATCTTTGTACGTAACTCTTTTTATACCACTTATTGGAATTCATGAATACTGGATATACCAGTATTTCTTTACTAACAATTCATTGATTGACATGACGATTGCTTCTGATTTCTCATTGTTATAAACAATGCTGTAATAATCGATATCTTGTGTATCTGCACGCAAAGTTAAACTTTTCTCCCATAAGGTAAATTCTCAGAAGTATAAATACTGATTCCAAAGATAGTCACATTTTACATTTTGTTAGGCACAGTCATATTTCCTCCAGCAAAAGTACCATAATTTAGAATTTTATCAAGAGTGAGTGATACCATTCCTTTCCACACCCTTGCCAGCACTGGATATTGTAAATATTTTTATATTTTTTCAATGTGACTGATGAAACATAGCTTCTGATGTGCATTTCTGGGTTTTAAGTGTACTCTTTCATATATTCAACACAGTTAATAGTTGCTTGTACGTATTATGTTCTAAGAACCTTTGCAGGCACAGCAATAGATAGGTTAAAAAAATATATTTCGTAGAGTTTACATTATAGTGGAGTAGCTGTAATTTTTTATTTTTTTCATTATTGCCTTTATAATAAAAATTGGCAGTGAAATAAGTGACTAATGGTAGGGGATATGATAAATCTATACAATGGAATATTACAGAGCCACTAAACTAAGGAAATGATGCCAATATGTATTTAATGACACGAAAATATGTACATGATCTATTTTGTCTTTTTTTAAAAATTTATTTATTATTATTATACTTTAAGTTGTAGGGTACATGTGCATAACGTGCAGGTTTGTTACATATGTATACTTGTGCCATGTTGCTGTGCTGCACCCATCACCTCGTCATTTACATCAGGTATAAATCCCAATGCAATCCCTCCCCCCTCCCCCCTCCCCATGATAGGCCCCGGTGTGTGATGTTCCCCTTCCTGAGTCCGAGTGATCTCATTGTTCAGTTCCCATCTATGAGTGAGAACATGCGGTGTTTGGTTTTCTGTTCTTGTGATAGTTTGCTAAGAATGATGGTTTCCAGCTGCATCCATGTCCCTACAAAGGACACAAACTCATCCTTTTTTATGGCTGCATAGTATTCCATGGTGTATATGTGCCACATTTTCTTAATCCAGTCTGTCACTGATGGACATTTGGGTTGATTCCAAGTCTTTGCTATTGTGAATAGTGCCGCAATAAACATACGTGTGCATGTGTCTTTATAGCAGCATAATTTATAATCCTTTGGGTATATACCCAGTAATGGGATGGCTGGGTCATATGGTACATCTAGTTCTAGATCCTTGAGGAATCGCCATACTGTTTTCCATAATGGTTGAACTAGTTTACAATCCCACCAACAGTGTAAAAGTGTTCCTATTTCTCCACATCCTCTCCAGCACCTGTTGTTTCCTGACTTTTTAATGATCGCCATTCTAACTGGTGTGAGATGGTATCTCATTGTGGTTTTGATTTGCATTTCTCTGATGGCCAGTGATGATGAGCATTTTTTCATGTGTCTATTGGCTGTATGAATGTCTTCTTTTGAGAAATGTCTGTTCATGTCCTTTGCCCACTTTTTGATGGGGTTGTTTGTTTTTTTCTTGTAAATTTGTTTGAGTTCTTTGTAGGTTCTGAATATTAGCCCTTTGTCAGATGAGTAGATTGCAAAAATTTTCTCCCATTCTGTAGGTTGCCTGTTCACTCTGATGGTAGTTTCTTTTGCTGTGCAGAAGCTCTTTAGTTTAATTAGATCCCATTTGTCAATTTTGGCTTTTGCTGCCATTGCTTTTGGTGTTTTAGACATGAAGTCTTTGCCCATGCCTATGTCCTGAATGGTACTACCTAGGTTTTCCTCTAGGATTTTTATGGTATTAGGTCTAACATTTAAGTCTCTAATCCATCTTGAATTAATTTTCGTATAAGGAGTAAGGAAAGGATCCAGTTTCAGCTTTCTACTTATGGCTAGCCAATTTTCCCAGCACCATTTATTAAATAGGGAATCCTTTCCCCATTTCTTGTTTCTATCAGGTTTGTCAAAGATCAGATGGCTGTAGATGTGTGGTATTATTTCTGAGGACTCTGTTCTGTTCCATTGGTCTATATGTCTGTTTTGGTACCAGTACCATGCTGTTTTGGTTACTGTAGCCTTGTAGTATAGTTTGAAGTCAGGTAGCGTGATGCCTCCAGCTTTGTTCTTTTGACTTAGGATTGTCTTGGAGATGCGGGCTCTTTTTTGGTTCCTTATGAACTTTAAAGCAGTTTTTTCCAATTCTGTGAAGAAACTCATTGGTAGCTTGATGGGGATGGCATTGAATCTATAAATAACCTTGGGCAGTATGGCCATTTTCATGATATTAATTCTTCCTATCCATGAGCATGGTATGTTCTTCCATTTGTTTGTGTCCTCTTTGATTTCACTGAGCAGTGGTTTGTAGTTCTCCTTGAAGAGGTCCTTTACATCCCTTGTAAGTTGGATTCCTAGGTATTTTATTCTCTTTGAAGCAATTGTGAATGGAAGTTCATTCCTGATTTGGCTCTCTGTTTGTCTGTTACTGGTGTATAAGAATGCTTGTGATTTTTGCACATTAATTTTGTATCCTGAGACTTTGCTGAAGTTGCTTATCAGCTTAAGGAGATTTTGGGCTGAGACAATGGGGTTTTCTAAATATACAATCATGTCATCTGCAAAGAGGTACAATTTGATTTCTTCTTTTCCTAACTGAATACCCTTGATTTCTTTCTCTTGCCTAATTGCCCTAGCCAGAACTTCCAACACTATGTTGAATAGAAGTGGTGAGAGAGGGCATCCCTGTCTTGTGCCAGTTTTCAAAGGGAATTTTTCCAGTTTTTGCCCATTCAGTATGTTATTGGCTGTGGGTTTGTCATAAATAACTCTTATTATTTTGAGGTACATTCCATCAATACCGAATTTATTGAGAGTTTTTAGCATGAAGGGCTGTTGAATTTTGTCAAAAGCCTTTTCTGCATCTATTGAGATAATCATGTGGTTCTTGTCTTTGGTTCTGTTTATATGCTGGATTATGTTTATTGATTTGCGAATGTTGAACCAACCTTGCATCCCAGGGATGAAGCCCACTTGATCATGGTGGATAAGCTTTTTGATGTGTTGCTGAATCCGGTTTGCCAGTATTTTATTGAGGATTTTTGCATCGATGTGCATCAGGGATATTGGTCTAAAATTCTCTTTTTTTGTTGTGTCTCTGCCAGGCTTTGGTATCAGGATGATGTTGGCCTCATAAAATGAGTTAGGGAGGATTCCCTCTTTTTCTATTGATTGGAATAGTTTCAGAAGGAATGGTACCAACTCCTTGTACCTCTAGTAGAATTCAGCTGTGAATCCATCTGGTCCTGGACTTTTTTTGGTTGGTAGGCTATTAATTATTGCCTCAATTTCAGAGCCTGCTATTGGTCTATTCAGGGATTCAACTTCTTCCTGGTTTAGTCTTGGAAGAGTGTAAGTGTCCAGGAAATTATCCATTTCTTCTAGATTTTCCAGTTTATTTGCGTAGAGGTGTTTATAGTATTCTCTGATGGTAGTTTGTATTTCTGTGGGGTCGGTGGTGATATCCCCTTTATCATTTTTAATTGCGTCAATTTGATTCTTCTCTCTTTTCTTCTTTATTAGTCTTGCTAGTGGTCTGTCAATTTTGTTGATCTTTTCAAAAAACCAACTCCTGGATTCATTGATTTTTTGGAGGGTTTTTTGTGTCTCTATCTCCTTCAGTTCTGCTCTGATCTTAGTTATTTCTTGCCTTCTGCTAGCTTTCGAATGTGTTTGCTCTTGCTTCTCTAGTTCTTTTAATTGCGATGTTAGAGTGTCAATTTTAGATCTTTCCTGCTTTCTATTGTGGGCATTTAGTGCTATAAATTTCCCTCTACACACTGCTTTAAATGTGTCCCAGAGATTCTGGTATGTTGTATCTTTGTTCTCATTGGTTTCGAAGAACATCTTTATTTCTGCCTTCATTTTGTTATGTACCCAGTAGTCATTCAGGAGCAGGTTGTTCAGTTTCCATGTAGTTGAGCGGTTTTGATTGAGTTTCTTAGTCCTGAGTTCTAGTTTGATTGCACTGTGGTCTGAGAGACAGTTTGTTATAATTTCTGTTCTTGTACATTTGCTGAGGAGTGCTTTACTTCCAATTACGTGGTCAATTTTGGAGTAAGTACAATGTGGTGCTGAGTAGAATGTATATTCTGTTGATTTGGGGTGGAGAGTTCTGTAGATGTCTATTAGGTCTGCTTGCTGCAGAGATGAGTTCAATTCCTGGATATCCTTGTTAACTTTCTGTCTCGTTGATCTGTCTAATGTTGACAGTGGAGTGTTGAAGTCTCCCATTATTATTGTATGGGAGTCTAAGTCTCTTTGTAAGTCTCTAAGGACTTGCTTTATGAATCTGGGTGCTCCTGTATTGGGTGCATATATATTTAGGATAGTCAGCTCTTCCTGTTGAATTGATCCCTTTACCATTATGTAATGGCCTTCTTTGTCTCTTTTGATCTTTGATGGTTTAAAGTCTGTTTTATCAGAGACTAGTATTGCAACCCCTGCTTTTTTTTGTTCTCCATTTGCTTGGTAAATCTTCCTCCACCCCTTTATTTTGAGCCTATGTATGTCTCTGCGTGTGAGATGGGTCTCCTGAATAGAGCAGACTGATGGGTCTTGACTCTTTATCCAGTTTGCCAGTCTGTGTCTTTTAATTGGAACATTTAGTCCATTTACATTTAAGGTTAAGATTGTTATGTGTGAACCTGATCCTGCCATTATGATATTAACTGGTTATTTTGCTCGTTAGTTGATGCAGTTTCTTCCTAGCCTCGATGGTCTTTACATTTTGGCATGTGTTTGCAATGGCTGGTACCGGTTGTTCCTTTCCATGTTTAGTGCTTCCTTCAGGGTCTCTTGGAAGGCAGGCCTAGTGGTGACAAAATCTCTAAGCATTTGCTTATCTGTAAAGGATTTTATTTCTCCTTCACTTATGAAACTTAGTTTGGCTGGATATGAAATTCTGGGTTGAAAATTCTTTTCTTTAAGAATGTTGAATATTGGCCCCCACTCTCTTCTGGCTTGGAGAGTTTCTGCCGAGAGATCTGCTGTTAGTCTGATGGGCTTCCCTTTGTGGGTAACCCGACCTTTCTCTCTGGCTGCCCTTAAGATTTTTTCCTTCATTTCAACTTTGGTGAATCTGGCAATTATGTGTCTTGGAGTTGCTCTTCTCGAGGAGTATCTTTGTGGCGTTCTCTGTATTTCCTGGATTTGAATGTTGGCCTGCCCTACTAGGTTGGGGAAGTTCTCCTGGATGATATCCTGAAGAGTGTTTTCCAACTTGGTTCCATTTTCCCCCCACTTTCAGGCACCCCAATCAGACGTAGATTTGGTCTTTTTACATAATCCCATACTTCTTGCAGGCTTTGTTCATTTCTTTTTCTTCTTTTTTCTTTTGGTTTCTCTTCTCGCTTCATTTCATTCATTTGATCCTCAATCGCTGATACTCTTTCTTCCAGTTGATCGAGTCGGTTACTGAAGCTTGTGCATTTGTCACGTATTTCTCGTGTCATGGTTTTCATCTCTTTCATTTCGTTTATGACCTTCTCTGCATTAATTACTCTAGCCATCAATTCTTCCACTTTTTTTTCAAGATTTTTAGTTTCTTTGCGCTGGGTACGTAATTCCTCCTTTAGCTCTGAGAAATTTGATGGACTGAAGCCTTCTTCTCTCATCTCGTCAAAGTCATTCTCCATCCAGCTTTGATCCGTTGCTGGCGATGAGCTGCGCTCCTTTGCCGGGGGAGATGCGCTCTTATTTTTTGAATTTCCAGCTTTTCTGCCCTGCTTTTTCCCCATCTTTGTGGTTTTATCTGCCTCTGGTCTTTGATGATGGTGATGTACTGATGGGGTTTTGGTGTAGGTGTCCTTCCTGTTTGATAGTTTTCCTTCTAACAGTCAGGACCCTCAGCTGTAAGTCTGTTGGAGATTGCTTGAGGTCCACTCCAGACCCTGTTTGCCTGGGTATCAGCAGCAGAGGCTGCAGAAGATAGAATATTTCTGAACAGCGAGTGTACCTGTCTGATTCTTGCTTTGGAAGCTTCCTCTCAGGGGTGTACTCCACCCTGTGAGGTGTGGCGTGTCAGACTGCCCCTAGTAGGGGATGTCTCCCTGTTAGGCTACTCAGGGGTCAGGGACCCACTTGAGCAGGCAGTCTGTCCCTTCTCAGATCTCAACCTCTGTGTTGGGAGATCCACTGCACTCTTCAAAGCTGTCAGACAGAGTCGTTTGCGTCAGCAGAGCTTTCTGCTGTGTTTGTTATTGTTTACTGTGCCCTGTCCCCAGAGGTGGAGTCTACAGAGACAGGCAGGTTTCCTTGAGCTGCTGTGAGCTCCACCCAGTTCGAGCTTCCCAGCAGCTTTGTTTACCTACTTAAGCCTCAGCAATGGCAGGCGCCCCTCCTCCAGCCTCCCTGCTGCCTTGCCGGTAGATCGCAGACTGCTGTGCTAGCAATGAGGGAGGCTCCGTGGGTGTGGGACCCTCCCGGCCAGGTGTGGGATATGATCTCCTGGTGTGCCTGTTTGCTTAAAGCACAGTATTGGGGTGGGAGTTACCCGATTTTCCAGGTGTTGTGTGTCTCAGTTCCCCTGACTAGGAAAAGGGATTCCCTTCCCCCTTGCGCTTCCCAGGTGAGGCAATGCCTTGCCCTGCTTCAGCTCTCGCTGGTCGGGCTGCAGCAGCTGACCAGCACCGATGGTCCGGCACTCCCCAGTGAGATGAACCCAGTACCTCAGTTGAAAATGCAGAAATCACCGGTCTTCTGTGTCGCTCGCGCTGGGAGTTGGAGACTGGAGCTGTTCCTATTCGGCCATTTGCTCCGCCCCACATGATCTATTTTGTTAAAAAGCTAATGTTGATGAATCTTTCAAATACAAAACTGTGACTCATAAAAATATAAAGTTGTTTCAAATGCTTTAACATCAACTAATTTGGGAACCTATAGGTTGTTGTAACTAATTCAAAGAAGAATTTAGAAAATACATTAACCTGTATAAGCCATAAGGAATGCTAAAATTGCTTTACAAAAATTTCCAAATTGATCAATATACAAGTAAAATAATCAATAGCATCTCCAGTGGATTACAATAGGTTTTCTTTGCACAAAGGTCATTTACTTTATTGCCAGTATTCTACAACTTACTGACTGGTAAAGTAACTTAAGTACAATGACAGGCACAGATAATCCTGAATGGTGTACTTGATAAGACTCTTAGTAATATTTTTTGGCCCATTTCAAAGATTTTTTCCTTTTTTCTGACAGAGTTTACCAAAGGGTCTAGTTGCATAGAAACAAATTTGGAGGGTGATAAATATTTAATAATAGTTATCAGTTGATGAAATATATATATTCAATTTTATATTTATTTTTATGTATTTCATTTTCTAGTTTATTATTCATACTGAGCATACATTTTAGATAAATCATCATTGGCTACATAAATTACTACGTACTTTAAAGGTAAGTTTGAATCACACAATAAACCACAGAAATATGCATCAATATGTACTTTTCTAGACCTGCTGTACAATTTTCAAGTGAAATTTATTTCTCAATATCCAGTTCTATGTGTATAAGAAATTAAAATGACATTTTTAATGTTTTAAACATTTAAATGTTCCAATCACTTCCCTCCCTTGACACCTGGGGATTAGAGGTCCCTTCCCTGAACAGGTGGGAATTACAATTTGAGATGAGATTTGGGAGAGGACACAGACCCAAACCATATCAAGATCTCCTCAGGAAATAATGAAAAACCTTTATAATGACATAATGATTGTGAATTATATGATTTTATTATTATTTTTGAGACGGAGTCTCTCTCTGTTGCCCAGGCTGGAGTGCAGTGGCACAATCTCGGCTCACTGCAAGGTCCGCCTCCCGAGTTCACGTCATTCTCCTGCCTCAGCCTCCCCAGTAGCTGGGACAAGAGGCGCCCGCCATCACCCCTGGCTAATTTAATTTTTGCATTTTTAATAGAGATGAGGTTTCACCGTGTTAGCCAGGATGGTCTCGATCTTCTGACCTCGTGATCTGCCCGCCTCGGCCTCCCAAAGTGCTGGGATTACAGGCATAAGCCACCGTGCCCGGCCTCATAATAAGTTTTTAAGGCTAGCAAACTTGTTTTCTGCTTGGACACTTTATATGCGGATTCAAGATGCTCTCTGAAATCTTACTGGAATTAGAACATAACCTAGGATAATCTGAGTCATTAAAAATATTGTTATTAAACTATAATACAAAGAAAAGTACATTGATCAGAATTGAATAGTTTACTGAATTTTCAGAAACTGAACACAGTGAAACACAAATTAAGAAAGAGTATATTTTAAGCAACCGAGAAGATCTCTACTGTGTAGTTAAAACCTTGACCATTGCCAAGGGTATCCACTATCCTAACTTCAACCTGGATAGACCAATTTTACTTGTCTTGTACTTTATGCAAATGAAATCATATAGTATGTAATCCTTGTAGCCTATATTCTTTCACTCAGAATTGTGCTTTTGAGATTTATCTACATTTTTGCTTGAGCACTGTTTGATATATATACTGCCATTTGTGAATTTACCATGTATTTCCCTCCAGATTTTGTTTTTTCTGTTTTACTTTGTGGTCCCTTTCTACCACTTCCATGTATTTCCTCTATGTACGAATTATCTTTTTACAATTAATGCTAACAATTTTCAGTTATATTTTATAGATATATCCAAGTATTTGCCTTTAAATTTGTTTTTCATTATTCAAAATTTTATAGTTTCTATTTCATTGTGTATATTAATCTTTTTAAATAAAAGTTTCAGGATTTTGTATTATGCCTAGAAAATCTTTCCTTACTCTAAGAGTAGAAGCACATTCTGTATTAAGTATTTCTTAGAAGTGTCATCATGGAAAGAATTGCTTTATTTTATGAAACTCTTTCATTTCCCTAATTACACTATTTTAATCATAATACTTTAAACATTTGGAAAATACACTGTAAGAAAATTGAGAGTAGTTATGGTATTAAACTGTCTATATACGACTTAAATTATGTTTTTCACAGAAATATATATTTTAAGAATACACACACACACACACACACACACACACACATATGCATGCACTGGTGGATTTGTAAAATGCTGAAAAGAAGAAAGAGGAAAGTGAAGATCTGCTTTAATCTGCTACCCAGAAATCAGGTTCATATCTGGGCATATACTCTTTCAGTATGTTTTTTATCCATGTATATATAACTTTGGCATTTGGGCATATTTTATGTAATGTTTTATATTCTGTATAATGAGTATTTTTCTATAATTATATTTTTCCAAAACTATTTTTTAATATCTGTATCTTAAGTCATCACATGGATGTACAATAATTTATTTGACATATTCTTTATTGTCATTTAGATAGCTTAAAATACATTTCAAGCAATACAGAACACTTCAGTGAAGAGGTTTATGCTTTAATATTTATAAAAGTTTATCATTGGCCGGGCGCGGTGGCTCACGCCTGTAATCCCAGCACTTTGGGAGGCCGAGGCGGGCGGATCACAAGGTCAGGAGATCGAGACCATCCTGGCTAACACTGTGAAACCCCGTCTCTACTAAAAATGCAAAAAATTAGCCGGGCGAGGCGGCGGGCGCCTGTAGTCCCAGGTACTCAGGAGGCTGAGGCAGGAGAATGGCGTGAACCCGGGAGGCGGAGCTTGCAGTGAGCCGAGATCGCGCCACTGCACTCCAGCCTGGGCGACTAAGCGAGACTCTGTCTCAAAAAAAAAAAAAGAAAAAAAAAAAAAGTTTATCATTATTTCCTGAGGAGATCTTGATATGGTTTGGTTCTGTGTCCCTTCCCAAATCTCATCTCAAATTGTAATTCCCACCTGTCCAGGGAAGGGACTTCTAATTCCCAGGTGTCAAGGGAGGGAAGTGATTGGAACATGGAGCAGTTTCCCTCATGCTGTTCTCGTGATAATGAGTGTGTTCTCATGAGATCTGATGATTTTTAAAATGGCAGTTTTTTTCCGCACTCTCACTTTTATCTCCTGCTGCCTTATGAAAAAGATGCCTGCTTCCCCTTCTGCCATAATTGTAAGATTCCTGAGGCTTCCCCAGCTATACGGAATTGTGAGTCAATTAAACATCTTTCCTTTATAAATCACCCCATCTCAGGTATTTCTTTATAGCAGTATGAGAGTGGACTAACACAGATCTATAGACATTAAAATGTGTGGTGAAAAGGTATGACTTTTTTTTTTTTTTTTTTTTTTTTGAGTTAGAATCTCGCTCTTGTTGCCCAGGCTGGAGTGCAATGGCACAATCTCGGCTCACTGCAACCTCAGCCTCCCAGGTTCAAGTGATTCTCCTGCCTCAGTCTCCTGAGTAGCTGAGATTACAGGCATGCACCAGCACGCCTGGCTAAAATATATATATTTGTATTTTTAGTAGAGACAGGGTTTCACCATGTTGGCCAGGATGGTCTCAAACTCTTGACCTCAGGTGATCCTCCCACCTTGGCCTCCCAAAGTGCTGGGATTATAGGCATGAGCCACGGCACCCAGCCAGGTATGACTTTTTTGAAGTGTTGCTTTTTTCATATATATTTTTTCTCTTTTTTTCTTTTTCTTCTTCTTCCTCTTCATCCTCCTCTTTTTCCTCTTCCTCCTTATCCTCCTCCTTCTTCTTGCTTTTCCTCTTCCTCTTCTTTTTCTGCTTAACATATTAACACTACACTGCCAAATTGCTCTGAATAATAAATGTACCAATTTATGCTCTCAACAGTAATGAATGAGTGTGCCTAAACTTAGCTGACTTTTACAAACATAAATCTAAAGTTTTTACAGTCCTCTCTAATTTCATAGGAGTGTAAATTTTTAATATTGGGATATTGGCTTTTACTAGCACTAATTTGTGTTAGATCTTTTTTTTAAGTTATGGTTTCTTCTTTAACTTTTGTAGTTAACATATGTTAACTTATGTACTCCCCAAAAGGGCAGATTTTCATGTCTTTTTAAAAATTCTTTTAACATCATTTGCATTTAGAACTTAACTCTGGGCTTTATATTGGCTTATGATGATAGAAATCAAATTTTGATTTCTGATAGCCAATTCCTCTCATATCACTTAATTACTAACATATTCTTTTCATATTCATTTGAAATGTCATCTTTATCTGCCTCTTTTTCATACAGATAAGTAGTTAACCACCATGTCTAAAATCAGACCAAGCAATCTTCTGTGTTGTTTATTTACTTGGAACCTGATAGTACCTATATTTTATTAAAATGTCCATACTTATTGCATCATTCAGATAAATTAACCAATTTAAGGCGGGATTACATCATTTTGTAAATCTATTTTGTATATTCTAAGCCATGAGAAAGAATTTGGAAATAACATAAACTCTTACATTAATTATAATTTTAAATTAATGCTAATAGAATAAAGCCAGCACTAATAAAGTATTTAGTATATACCAAGCACTGCTATTATAAGTACTTATATAAAATTAATTTGTAAATTTCATCAACCTTAGAAGGCAATATTATCATTATCTCCATTTTATATATTTGGAAATTGGGATATCAAAAAGATAAGTAAATTGTCCAGTGCTACACAAATATTATGTAGTAAAACCTAGTATCATTTATTAAATCTTATTATGTGCAAGACATTAGCCTAAAGACATGGGATTCACCAACTCTAATTATAAAACATTATAATTAAGCCTTGCTATTCTTTTAGAGATGAAGACAAACAGGTTATATATAGTTGAGTACACTTGCTATTGTTACACAGATGTCAATGATAGACATACACATAAAAATTGGCCAATCTTGCTTCAAAGACCATGACTATTATTACGTTTCTTCCAAAACTGATTAATAATCTACACTTAGTCTAGGTCTCTGGGCACATTACCAGAATTCTTCCTGACATACCCTAAATATAGTCATCAGCTGATTTTATCAGCTACCATCATTCTGTGATAAGTAACAACAAAAAAGCAAAACACAGAAAATACAATAAAGCAAAATTCACAATAATAAAAATCACTAAGCCTTTTCTAATTATATCACTGCATTTTCAGACTTTATAACTGTGTGATTTTATACAAGCTACTTAACTTCTTTGATTTATGTTCTTTAATCTGTTATTTCACATAATAAGTAATAGTTCCTACCTTTGGTACCCAGGACAATGAATTAAATAAGGGATTTAAATTGTCTAACAAAATGTCTGAATTCCAGTAAGTACTCATTGAATAGAAGTTAGTTGAATCATTTAAAATTTTCCTTTTAATGTATTTGTTTTGAAAGACCACAGGCAGATTAGCTGAAATTCACTGTAGCATGACAAACTTAAAAATATTATTTTAGCCCAAAAGCTCTAAGCAGGATTAGCGAACAGGAAATCAGAGACCCTTGGTCTCAGGATATAATATTAAATCCTTTTTTTAATAAAATGTGAACATTCAAATGAAATACTTTTGTCTACAATTACTACAACATTTGTGAGGATTATAAAAGGACAATAAATCAAACTATGGCTTTTGGCCAAAAGATTTCAAATTTTCCTATTCAAAATGCTGTCTGGGGCCTGTACCAAAACTTTTAGAGTTGAATTATAATTCCACTTTTCTTAACAATTTGATAAGTATTGTCTGCAATGATTCATAATATAATGAATAAGATGTCTATTTGTTTATTATTTTTTCTTTTTCTAAAGACCTTTAACTAGACTGCCATTGGCTTCTAATCTGCCTATCTTCTATTAACAGGAAAACCAATGCACAGAATGCCCATCACCACAATGGGGAAATGTAGTGTATCTTAAGATTTTGAAGCCAGTAAGGAAAAGCAAAACCTGTCATTTTGAAAAGCATCAAATATGCACAAAAGTAGATATTTTCGTGTAGTGAACTCCTGTGTACCCATCATACAAGTTCAATAACTGTCACATAATACTTTATTTTGTTTCATCTTAACCCAACCCACTTATCTTCCCAGTCACAAGTGAAAAATTTTGAAGCAAATTCCAGACATCATTATGTCATTGCATTCATACATACTTCAGTGTGTGTCTCGGAATGATAGAGATTATATGTGTGTGTGTGTGTGTGTGTGTGTGTGTGTGTGTGTATGAATGTTTGTATATATACATACAGCCACTACATTTAGCATGTGTCTACTGTAGTTATTAGTATGGATTATAGAACATTTATATAATTACACTAATTAGTTCTGGACTACAGATTTGATCAGATTCAGGATCAGTTGTATTGTAAGCATATGTCATTTGTGAGGTTTCATACTTCCATCATGGACACATAACATTTGGTCCCTTAATATGATACTAGCATCCCTAAGCCACTGATGATTGTTGCATAGATACATTAATTAATGAGACCTTACAAAATGTTGGTATTCAAACGTGAAATTCCTTTGTTATTACTTATCTGGAATACTACTGTACAAAGAATAATGAGAAACATCTACTTATTGAGTTTGTGGTTTTCTGGAAGGACAGTGTATAAAGTAAAGGCAAAATTAATGTTTGAATCAATTCATTTACAAGTCTCCATTGATGAACTGATGTTTTAACAACCTCCAAGAGTGACAAATTAGGATTTTTCTTATTTTGTCATGAATAAAAATCTATCAAAACTACTCGTTGTATCAAAAGAATTTAAGAGTCAATCTGAAGAGGTTTCTACTTCTTCAAAGCATAAATCAAAGATATAAAAATTGGAGGATAAATAATGATAATTACTGAAATGGATAGAAACATATCCAATATGTTTAAAGTCATTAACTTATAGTAGAACCAACACTTTTATCCAATTCAATAGTATAGGAAGTCATAAAAAACATAATCAAATTTCATATAGTGATAGTAATAATAACAATAAAAATAATGATTGAGCCACTGCGATATACCAGGTACTGTTTAATGTCACTTACTAGCTTTGTAACTTCAGGTGAATCAATTTTTCTACCTATGCCTCAGTCTCCTTCTCTGTGACATAAGTGCAATTATAGTACATACCTCATAGTATTGGTATGTACATTAAATGAGTTAACATTTGGAAAAGTGCTAAGAATAGTGCTTGGCAAATATTGTCTTATACATGTGTTTGTTATTTTTAAGAACTCACACAAAATTTATGAACACTTAATGTTCACACCAACCTTGTGGAGTAGATACTATTATTACCCTAATTTCAGAAACAAACAAACGAAAAACTAAAGCACAGAGCTGTTAGTTTCTTGTCTGTGGTCATAGAATAGTTTGTGGCTTTGTTTTACCCCACATGAAGGATATATTTATGTCAAACTGGTAGATTAATTGTGATGGTTAATGTTACATTTCAGCTTGACTGTGCTGAAGGATGCACAGATAACTGGTGAAACATTATTTTTAGTGGTACCTGTAAGGATGTTTCTGTAAGAGATCATCATTTTGATCAATATACTGAAAGACAATTGTCCTCACCACTGTGGGTGGGCATCATCCAATCTCCTGAAGGATGAATAAAACAAAAAGCCTAATGAAGAGAAACTACATTTTTTTTTTTTTTTTTTTTGGTACAAGACATTCATCTTTTCCTTCCCTCAGACATCAGTGTCCCTGGTTCTTGGACCTTCAGACTTGAACTGGGATTTACTTACTTCATTGGTTCCTCTGGTTCACAACCTTGGGCTTAAAGTACAGCTACATCACTGGTTTTCTTGATCCTCCAGCTTGCAGATAGCAGATCGTGGGACTTCTCAGCCTCCATAAGGGCATGAGCCAATCCCTTATAATCAGTCTTTGTACATATCTATAGATATCCAGTTAATTATTTTTCTCTGAAGAATCCTAATACATTAATTATTATTCAATAAGTTTTGGAGGAAAAGGCATGCTCAGATTTCTTAGATTAATAATATTGTCGTGAGTCTATTATACAAATAATGGAAAACTGAAATAGTATAGAGGAGCAACTCATAGCCATATCATCACACTGGGTTCCATCCTTTCCAACATTTGGCATATAACTTGCCTCCAGAAACATTAGGATGTTCTGCCTATTAACATTCCATAAACCAAAGGATTTGATGGGGCCTATTATCTATTTAAACAATTTAGGCAGATTTGCACATTAAATTGTAGAAATCAAAGAAAATACCCACGGTAAGTTTCAATCCTTTTAGAGGTTTATTTGCTAAGGTTAAGGACCATGGCCCACGACAGCCTGAGGAGGTCATGATAACATGTGCCCAGGTTCATTGTGTTACAGTGTAACTTTATACATTTTAAGGAGACAGAAGTTACAGGCAAATAAATAAATCAATACATGGAAGGTATACATTGATTCTGCCTAGAAAGGGAGAACTTTTCAAAGTAGGGGCTTCCAGGTCATGGGTGGATTCAATGATTTTCTGATCAGCAACTGGTTGAAAGAATTGAATGAAAAGTTGGCTGAAAAGTTGAATTCAGCATAAAGAAATACTTGAGTTAAGATAAGGTGGGACGTGTGGAAAGGAAGGTTCTTATGTAGATGAAGCTTCCAGATATTAGGCTTCAGAGAGAATAGATGGTAAATGTCTTTGATAAGGACCTTAAATGGTATCAGACTCCATGGAAAAGGTCTAGTAAAGGAAGGGATTATATACAGAATGGAAATTTCTCTCAAAGAGATGGCTTTGCGGAGCAATTCCAAAATATGCTAAAGAAATATATTTTGGAGTAAAACATTTTAATTTCCTTTGGGGCCTGTTATCTGTCACATGATGTTATAAGTCAGGCTGGATTTGGGTATTGTAATGCTACAAAGAGTTACTTTTGTCAGTGTTATAATCTCTATTTTAATGTTAGTGCTGGTCAGTTGTGCCTAAACTCCAAAGGGAAGCATGTCTAACCCCCACCCCCTCATCATGGCCTGAACTAGTATTTCAGTTTTTTTTAGGATCCCCTCAGGCAAGAGGTCATGCATTTATTTGGTTGGGAGGCTTAGCATTTTATTTTTGGTTTACAACCACTTGGGAGGGGATATGGGTGTCCCTCGTGTACTGTTAACAATATTTAGCTCAGGGACTAATTCTTTGTTGATCTAGTCATGACCAAGATAACACTGTTGATTTTATTTCACAATTATGATGTAGCCACGGATACATTTTATTTGAAAAAAGGATTTGTGACTAGTTCCTCAGAAGAGGAGGGGTTCATAGAATGCTCTTAAAAGATTAAAGAGGAACCTTGCAAACATGATTTGGGGAATATCATTAACAGAACACTTAGGTAATCGTACATTTGTAGAGTAAAATGGAAAAAGTGACAGATAGCAAGATAGAGAGGCATCAGAGATACAAGATATATGATCCCTTCGGTCATGGACTTTACATCTCAGTCTTGAAAACAAAAATAGTTATATTAAATGACTCAATAATAACTGAAATACAATACAAATATCAGCAAGTTTTAGATAATATTCTAGGAAATGAATGCTTTTAAACAAACTAGATGTACAATAAGAAAGACATCCGAAGCTTCAATTTACAATCTCTATTAATACTCCATAGTTTACCAAACTAGAGTACTGGCCGATAAAAAGGACAGTAGAATAAAAAATTCCCTCTAATTGTTCCTCATATTCTTTTGCAGAAAAAACACGATTCATGTGTAACATATGTTGTGTTGAAAGACTCCTTTTAAAAAGAAAAACATACCTTTTAAAAAGCCTCAGTCTCTGCAACTATTGACAACTTTAAATCTACAGCATAGTGTCATATTTATTCCGTTTAGTTTCCATGATAATAAAAACTGGTCACATATAATTATTCTAGGTTGCTTATTAGTACAGATAACAAATGCAATCTAGAATGATTAGCTAATAGTAAATATTTTAGGCTGTGTGGGCCAATAGGCAACATTAACAGAAAGGAAAACAAGTGTCTACAATATTTTTATTAATGAAATTCAAAATATAAAAATTGAGTACAATTATTTTAATGAAATTCTAATAGAAATAATGACTCTTATTGTGACTGGATATTTGCTTATTTGGGGTTCAAAGTCAGTGTTCCCTGTATCAAATCAACCTGTAAAACCATTCTTGACTTGAGGCCTACATAAAAAACAGGAATTGGGCTGGATTTGGCCTGAGTTCTGTAATGTGCTGATCCCCAGTGTAAATGGTTTGATTTGTCAAGCGAATTAACAAATTCGTTTTAATATTAAACTTCATTTGTGTTTAAAGAAGTTTATTTTTACTCTATAATAACTTTAAACTCACTTATACTAGGAGGACCATATATTAGATATGAAATAAAACAGTAAATCTTTCCTCACCCCTTTTTAATATAATGCACTGTTTTTTTTTTCTCAAAGTTTTATCTTTTAAGTATAACCCCAGAAGGAATTTTCTTTGTCAAAAATAATTTTTTGTAGTGTTTGGCATTCCTTTCAAATTTGTGTAATAATTTTCTGACAGGTTCAAATCCCTTTCAAGCTATAAGCACAGAGGTTTTTTTGTTTTTTGTTTTTGCTTTTGTTGTTGTCGTTGTTATTATTTTTCTTCTCCTGAAAGCTGACTATCTTTATTTTAAAGTCTGGCTTTCAGTACAGGAGATGCAAGGAGACAGAGTAAATGGATGAGTAACATATTATTTGAAGTCAATGGCAGCAATCAAGGACAAGCCACACAAAAAGACAGCGGGAACCAGATGAAAAGTCCTTGCCATTTTTTCATCCTCAATCTCCTCCTTTTACAGGTTACCTCTCTTCATCCACATTGCAAAAATAAGGATGCATGAACTAATAGGTGTTAGAAAATAATCTTTGCTTTCATTGTGCTAAATATTGGACTGAGCAAGCCCTTAGAAATGGCATGATTGATACCATGAAATTTAGATAGACTATCAAATACCATTTCAGAATTCTAATATGCCTATTCATATAAAATCAAGTTAGCTTTCTAGAAAAAATAACGAAAGTTGTTGTGGGTTTTTGCTCCTTTCCATTCTACTATAATCAGAGCTATCATTTGTACTGGCTACATTTGATTTGTATTTTGTCCTTTCCTACTTATTCTTGAAATTATTGAGTAATCTGGTCATCAGATATTCAGACTCCTGTTACCAATTCTTTGGGATACAAAGTGATCTTGGAGAGCAAAGAAAATAGCTTAGGTGTAAATCTAATTGGTCATCCTAGCTAGTTGCTCAGAGATAATCTTATTTTAAAGATTGTCCTGCAAAATTTATCATACTACTGAATACATGTTACCACAATTATACACTGAGCATCAGGGAAAAGTCTACATTTTTTTGTCTTATGAGACATTTTAAAATGCAAATCTACCCTAACTTTTATGAGGTACCATACTATATGCTTTTTAGTTATTCTTACATTTTTTTTCTTCAAAATTTCAAGTATTTTATTTTCTGTTTCTCAGTGCTTTTATACTTATCACATTTGAATAAAATGAACAAATACTCATTCAAATCCGAAATGAAAGTAAGAATATCTTTTATTTGTAGGAGGTCACTTGACTTTTGAAGTAAGTAGGGCAAATAGAGAGATCTCTATGGTTTCAAGCTAATGGTAATAATTACATAAAGTCTTAAAACAAATGCCACTTTGAAGTAAGTGAATAGAGTAATAAGCAGCTATATTGATAGTGGACTGGTTGAACCATTTCTAAAAAGACTAGATTCACAACGTTATTATGGTTTGCACAAAAGCCAATTCCCCTCACATCTCTATTACAATTAAACAATCGCTTGAGTTGAGTATTTCTAGATAAACTCACCTTTGAATGCAAGAGCATGGAGACAAAGATAGAAAAGCAGCCAAGGTGCTTAACAAGGGATCTTCTTCTCTATAGATAAGAATGAATTTAAAAATGGCTTGGAGAAATGACATCCAGACTCTGCACTCCTCAAGTCCCATCCTCTTACCATTCTTTATTAGATTTATCAAGTAAAATTTTGAGTGAAACTGAAAAAACTGTCCCAAACACAAGTTTTTGTTTTGTTTTGTTTCGTTTTGTTTTTGTTTCCTAGTTTTTAATTTTGGTGAATACATTGTAGGTGTATATATTTATGGAGTACATGAAATGTTTTGAAACAGGCATGCAAAGTGAAATAATTACATCATAGTGAATGGGGTATCCATCCCCTCAAGAATTTATCCTTTGAGTTACAAATAATATCATTACACTCTTAGTTGTTTTTAAATGTACAATTAAGTTATAGTTTAGTATGAGTTACTCAATCTCACATCATTTTTGGAAGTTCCTGGCATTGGTCCAATCTGCCTGACTGTTTCTAAACAATTTTGAGTACCATGCACAGATTAACAAATAGCAGTAAAGTGTAAAACAAAAAGAAAGTTGATTTTTTTTCACATTCTTCTGTGAAGCTCTATCAGAAGAGAAATTTCTTTGATTCTGGGCCCTCATCTTGTTGTAACATGCAGTGTGGGATATTTATGTTTAAATATATCTGTATTTTTCAGTAGGAGAACCGATTTAAATAAATTTTCAAAAGGAGCCTTTAGGAATTATTTGAGGTAGTGTTGTAAGCAATATAAATGAATTTCATTCAGACCCACCAAAAGAAACTTATATCAGCAAGGACACTAAAGTACTATTAATGCCAAATTCTATGTCTTGTTTTTAAACTTGATATTACTGAGACTTTCTGCAGCATTTGACATTATTCACCACTTCATATAATTTTGTTGCATCTCCACCCAAATCTCATCTTGAATTATAGTTTCCATAGCTCCCACATGTTGTGGGAGGGACCTGGTGGGAGGTAATTGAATTATGGGGGCAGTTACCCCCATGCTGCTGTGATAGTGAGTTAATTCTCACGAGATCTGATGGTTTTGTAAGGGTCTTTGGCACTTCTCCCTCCTGCAATCATGTGAAGAAGGATATATGTGCTTCCCCTTCCACTTTGTTGTACGTTTCCCAAGGCCGCCCAACCCATACTGAACTGGGAGTTAATTAAATCTCTTTCCTTTATAAATTACCCAGTCCTGGGCATTTCTTTATAGCAGCATGAGAATAAACGAACACAGTAAATTGGTACCAGGAGGTAGTGGGGCTCTGCTGTAAGGATAACTAAAAATGTGGAAGCAACTCTGAAGCTGGGTAACAGACAGAGGTTGTAATAACTTTGACAGCTCAGAAGAGAGAAAAATGTGGGAAAGTTTGAAACTTCCTAGAGACTTGTTGAATGGCTTTCACTAAATTCTGATAGTGACATGGACAATGAAGTCCAGGCTGAGATGATCTCAGATGGAGATGAGGAACTTCTTGGAAACTGAAATAAAAGTGATTCCTGTTATGCTTTAGCAAAAAGACTGGTGGCATTTTGCCCCTACCCTAGAGATCTGTGGAACTTTGAATTTGAGAGAGATCATTTAGGGTAACTGCTGAAAGAAATTTCTAAGTGGTAAAGCATTCAATAGGAAGCAGAGCATAAAAATTTGAAAAATTATAGCCTGATGATATGACAGAAAAGAAAAATAAACATTTTCCAGGGATAAATTCAATTCCACTGTAGAAAATTGCATAAATAACCAGAAGTCAAATGTTAACCAGCAGGACAATGGAGAAAATGTTTCCAGAACATTTCAGAGACCTTCATGACAGCCCCTCCCATCACGGGCCTGAAGGTCTAGAAGGTAAAAATGCTTTCCTGGACCTAGCCCAGGACCCCCCTGCTCTGCGTGGCCTAGGGACGTGATGCTCTGCGTCCGAGATGCTTCAGCTCCAGCCATGGCTAAAAGGAGCCAAGGTATAGCTTGGGCCATTGCTTCAGCTCCCAGCCTTGGAAGCTTCCACGTGGTGTTGATCCTGCAGGTGTGCAGAAGACAAGAACAGAGGTTTTGGCAACCTCTGCCTAGATTTCAGAGGATGTATGAAAATGCCTGAGTGTCCAGGCAGAAGTTTGCTACAGGGGCAGAGCCCTCATGGAGAATCTCTTCTAGGACAGTGAGGAAGGAAAATGTGGGGTTGGAGCCCCCACACAGAGTCCCTACTGTGGCATTGCCTACTGGAGCTGTGAGAAGGGGGCCACTATCCTCCAGACCCCAGAATGGTAGACCCACTGACAGCTTGCACTGTGCACCTGGAAAAGCTGCAGGCACTCAACACCAGCCCATGAAAGCAGCCAGGAAGGGGCTATACCCTGAAAAGCCACAGGGCTGAAGCTGCCCAAGGCAGTGGTAACCTGCCTCTTGCATCAGCATGAACTGAATGAGAGAAATGAAGTCAAAAAAGATCATTTTGTAGCTTTAGGGTTTAATGACTGCCCTAATGAATTTAAAACATGCATGGGGCCTGTGACCCCTTTGTTTTGGCCAATTTCTCTCACTTGGAGCAGGTGTATTTGACCAATGCCTGTACCCCCATTGTATCTAGGAAGTAATTAACTTGCTTTTGATTTTGCAGACTCATAGGTGGAAGGGACTTGCCTTGTCTCAGATGAAACTCTGAACTTGGATGTTTGGGTTAATGCTGGAATGAGTTAAGACTTTGGAGGACTGTTGGAAAGGCCTGTTTGTGTTTTAAATTGCAAGGACATGAGATTTGAGAGGGGCCAGCAATGAAATAATATGGTTTGTCTGCGTCTCCACCCAAATGCCATCTTGAATTGTAGTTTCCATAATCCCCACATGTTATGGGAGAAACTTGGTGGGAGGTAATTGAATCATGGCGGTGGTTACTCCCATGCTGCTGTTCTCATGATAGTGAGTGAGTTCTCATGAAATCTGATGGTTTTATATGGGACTTTTCCCCTTTTGCTCAGCACTTGTCCTTCCCACCATCATTTGAAGAAGGCTGTTTTTGCTCCCCGTTCTGCCATGATTGTAAGTTTCCTGAGGCTTCCCTAGCCATGCAGAACTGTGAGTCAATTAAACCTCTTTCCTTACAAATTACCCAGTCTCAAGCAGTTCTTTATTGCAGCACAAGAACAGACTAATATACCACTTCATCTTTTTGAAACTCTTTTCTCTTTCAGCTTCTATGTAATGATCTTGGATTTTTACTTCTTTGAATATTTATTTTCCATTTTTTTCATTGGCACATTCATTTTCCTCACTTTGTGAATATTGGTGTTGCACTTAATTCAGGCTGCCTTGCCTTCTCACTCTTCTCACTGGGTATATCCCATATTAGAAATTCCAGGGACTAAGGGAATTTGTCTTGATATGTGTAAGCTTAGTAATAAGAAAATATGTGTATATATACAAGATAACACACACACACACACACACACACACACACACACATTCTGTCATCTATATTCTGTGACAATCTTTCCTAAAAACTCTTGCCTTATAGTTGGCAAAAGAAATGGGTAAATAATACTTGTGGTATACATGCTGCTATTTCAACCAATCCAGGGTTCACCTAAAGTGCTACAGATAGTGAATTGTTTATATTACATACAAGATAAAATTAAGTGCATTTGACACTGAGAGATGTTATGCTGTCATTATGAAGGACATTCATAAACTCTCTATGATCAAACAAAAAGGCGTAGTGAAAAAGATAAATCTTCTGGAGTTGTTAACTAAGCAGGGAAAATGTTTGGTAATCTTTGTAAACAAGTGTATGGTGGAATTTTGTAAAGAGAAATGCTATAATTTTTAGAGAAAATGTTAGAGAGAATCATGGAGAAAATGCTTAGGTTTTTAATTTTTTCTTTTGCATAAAGAAAATAGATGAAACCTTATACTAGTAAGTATACACTTCTTTCTTTTGTTTTAGTTTTGATAAGCTTTCTTTCACCAAACATGATAAAGCAATATAAAGTGGGTAACACATGAATTGAGTTGGCCTCAAGAGAATCAGACAATTAGAAATGAGTACCAGTTCTGATACTAGCATCCTTCAGAGTATTGGGGAAGTAATTAATAGATTCACATTTCTAAAGACAGAAAAAACTAAAAAAGAAACAAAAACAAAAACAAAGACAGATGTGAGAGTAGGCATTCATTTTATAACCATAATCAGCCACATTCAACACAGATAAGTATATACTGTAAAGGAACCAATGGTAAGATTTCAGGAGACATTCAGCACACTTTAAATAGAAATGCTTGAAACAGCGGTGGTGAATGCGTGTCCTAGAAAAAGATATGAATAGAGCAAGTGATGATTGATTAATATTTTATGGTTTTTTTTAACAATGAATAGAACATCAATGTAGAAGTTTACCAGTAAGATTTCATGCTTTAAGTGATAGAATACTCTGAACACTTGTAATGAGAAAAAAGAGATAGCTCAGAAAACACATATTTATTATTTAAAAAATCATAATATTTCTGGAACTAAAAGAAGAATTTCTCTAAATTTCTACATGATGAATACCAATAGATTTTTAAGAATAATGGTATTTCTTATTTTAAAATAATTTATTTTCCCATATAATGGCCACAACCAAATTAGAACATTACAAATTACATGTCCATATTTAAACATTCTCTGTTTTTGTCATGACTTCAAAAAATATTTAGTTATAAAATTACTATGGTTTTCTAAGTATAAGAAAATTTTACATGATCTTAAATACACCTTGTGTGCCTTATAAACAAATAAAAAATATTAGTAGAGCAAAGACTTTACTATTTTTTTTTTTAGGAGAAACTAGTGACAATGAATTTAGGATAGTGTTTCTAAAGCTCGGCCCATCTGTCACATGAATCAGAATTACATGGAGTGCTTATTAAATATTCAGACTCCTAAGATCCTTCCCAGATGTACCATATTAAAACCACAATGGTGTGCCTAGAGAATCTCCATTTGTCACACTTCAATAAGTTACTTATTTTAAAAGCATTAATATATTAGAACAATTGTCCTATTGAAAATCTTTGGCTTTAGCAGAAGCTATTGCCAAGTCAAACCTCTTTTGAATCTGTACCACAGAGGGTTTATAAAATATAGATGAAAAATAAAAAAGCATGGCAATATAACACTGAGGAGTCTTTATTTGAAATCAAATTAAGAAAGAGGTTGGACTCCTCCACTTTAAGCAATGTAAAGATTTCTCAGCTAATCAGTATTTTCTAGTTTTGTAATAAAAAATAAAACTTGTTTAATTAAAGAAAAGTGAGCCTATATTTATATTGCAATTAATGAAATGATCCATCTTTCTAAAATCTTATAGTTTTTTTGCTATATTCTGAATAACCTAATGAGACTGGGAATGACTTTGGGGGATGTTAAATTAATACTGTATCTATTAACAAATACTTGTAAAAGATGGATATCAAATTACGATCTAAATTTTGACTCCTCTGAATTGTTATTTCTGGTGAATAAAATTTGGATTGATGTTTCTTTTCCTTTCTTGTAAACTTTTTTTTTTTTTTGCGGTGTTTAATTTATTAATAAACACATTATTTTTGCAAAAACAATTTTAATTTTCTTTTTATTTTGAAGAAGACAATACATGAAAGTAGTCAAAGTAAAATAAATATTATTCTCATTATTATGCTTTAATTTGACATTGAATTTATTTTTAAGTGATTTTCAGAAAAAGATGAATAGTTTAAAACATTTATTCATTATTTACAAAATAAGCAAAAATGACTTGCATGTTATAATAGGTTTCATTAAATATTACATAAAAATACAGCATATGGAATATGTATTATTTCATGTTAATTATTCTCAACATAATTTTTTAACAAACAGGAATTTTACGCATATTAGATTCAATACTACTAGTATGTTCTTTTTTTTTTTTTTTTTGAAGACAGAGTCTTGCTCTGTTGCCCAAGCTGGAGTGCAGTGGCACGATCTCGGCTCACTGCAAACTCCACCCCCCAGGTTCACGCCATTCTCCTGCCTCAGTCTCCCGAGTAGCTAGGGCTATAGGCGCCCTCCACCATGCCCGGCTAATTTTTTGTATTTTTAGTAAAGACAGAGTTTCACTGTGTTAGCCAAGATGGTCTCGATCTCCTGACCTCGTGATCCACCTGCCTCGGCCTCCCAAAGTGCTGGGATTACAGGTGTGAGCCACCACGCCCAGCTACTAGTATGTTCTTAGGAAAAATTTTCAGTGATACTTTATTCACACAGTATCTTCCTCCAAGCAGTTTAAAGCTTACAGATGTTATACCTATTTAAATTCTATATTATGTTCTGCAAAGTAAGATGTAGGTAGTTTGTTGTATTTTACCTTTTTTACAGTTTTTTCTTTGCAAAAAGACACATCATGTTTCAAGAAATTAATTTCAAGTTAATTTCAAGAAATTAACTACCAGAGTAGAATAATAAAATCTCAGTCTGCTGAGTCCCAGTTTATTGCTCTACATGATACATAAGCTTTTCACTGCACCCTAATTTTACTGTTTTACATTAAAAAAAAATTTATCTAAATGGAAAAAATCATGCATTAAATAAGGGAATAAAAAATCTGAGTGAATAAATTTCCTTGGTATCTAATCCATGAACTTCATCTTCCATCTACTGAGTAGAAACCATTGATATCTGTGATGGATGCCATTGGTTTTTTCCCATACAGATGAATTCTTTACCTTCATATTGTCTTCACCTCTTTGCTTGGGAACTGATTTTGTGTTTAAATCCACCCTTTTATACACCTTCTCTTCCCTTCCCTTTCTCCTGGGGTGAATACTGAAAAGTCTGAAACAATCATGGCATTACTATTTATTTGATCAACATTTGGTCTAGGCAATAGCATGTGATGCAATCCTGGCCAAGGAGACAGAAGGGCACGTTGTCTGGGATACTTCATTTAGCAGCAGCAGCCATCTTGTGACCACCAGAAGCTGACCAAAAACCCTGATATGAGTGAAACTGAATGAACTAACCCTGAAAATGCACAGCCTGCGGGTCAAACAATACATGTTCTCATCATCTGAGTCATTCTTGATATTTTCTTTCTTGCAATCAATCACATTCATACTGGTAACGTACCTAAAGGCTTCTTAGTATACGTATCTAGTTCTATACTGATGCCATCATCAATAATATTCTGATTTTCCCAAGGCCTTTATCAAAGCTTTTGTTCAGGTTAAATTCAACTGACCACTGTAACTCTTTTCAAAGATTCCCAACTTATGTTAACACTCTTATACAAACCACTCTAAATAGTACAGATACCAGTTTATCAAAGGTGGTAATTTGATGCTTCTTCAAATACTTCTGATGATTCCAAATTCTTGTCAAAGAAAACATAAAATAATGTTTGTGGATTTAAAAGTGCTCTATCATCTTACCCTTAGTTTAATTAATTTCATTTATATTATATATACAACTCTAAATAGGCTGTTTGAATAGTTATACCTCAAAATCATTTCATAATCATGCTTTTCATTTTCAGGAATTTATTTTTATATAGTCATAGCATTTTTTAGCTAGAATTTTGTAGACGTTGAAACTGAGGTTAAGGAAATTTAAACTTACTCAAACTGCACAATTTATCATTGTCTACAACTTCACTATATTCATTTTAACTACTTATTTTTTAATAAAAATGGAATTATGTTCGATATGCTGTTCTGCAATTTACTTTTACCATGCTTCTAATGATAAGCATTTGGCTTGTTTCCAAATGTTTAGTATTTTAAATAATGGGACTATTAATATTTTGCTGACTTGCATAAATTCCAAGTAGTAGGAAGTGCTGAGTTCAAAGGTGTAAACATTTAGGATAGCCATAGTACAGCTGAATTGTCCTATAAATCTGTTAGGAAATTCTGATTTCCTCACATCTTCACCAAGAATCGGAAGACCGATCTTTTTTCTGTTTTTGTCAATACGATAAAAAATTTTCTGTTTACCTTGCATTTTTGTAATTATAAGTGATACTGTGCATATATGCCACTTGTAGTTATTTATTTTGTAGGTAAATTGTCTAATTATTTCACTCATTTTATTTTTCTCTTTTTGCTTGTTCATTTTGTTCTTTTACAATTACTTTCATATTGCCTTGGGTACTAGTTATAGACCCGTAGAGACACTAGATATTATAACTATGTACTAGATAGAAACAAAACCAAACAATACATTTAAAATAAGCTATAAATAATCATTTCAATGAAGTTCTGCATATGTTTACATGAAACAATGCATTGCAATAATTTTTCAAAAACCTCATAAGTGCTAAGTAATTATTTCCTTAATAACCATATTTTCTTGGATATTTTCATGAAGCTATCCTAGATTAAAACTCTTCATGTAATAGACACACGGAAAAATAGCAGACATAACAGAATTTGGATTTAATGGAAGAATACTAGTACATTGGAATGATGTGAAACTAACTGATGATAAATCATAATGATATCTTCAGGGGTTGGTAAAATACTGCCTGAGTAATATGCCTACTTTTGTAAATACAATTTCATCGGAACACAGCCATGCTGATTCACATATGTATTATCTATAGCTACTTTCCCAATATTAAAAGTTGAGAAGTTGCAACAGAGCCTATATGGCCTGCAAGCCTGAAAAGATTTATTATCTGGCAAGTTAAAAAAAACTGCTGACTGATGCCTTATATTTCAAAATATTGAACAGGTTTTCAAAAATTTTTCAAATCTATTCAGTACCTCAACAAAATCTAATACCATTTATATCTACAATATCACCTTTTACTGCCTAAAACTAGAATGATGTGTGTCTCCTTAAACAAACTGGCAAAAGAAATGACAGCTAAGATCAGATTGAAGCCAATAACAAAGTAATGTTCACTTAATAGAGACAAACTCACTTTTTAGTGCTCTCTCTCTCTCTCATCTTTCTCTTTATCTGTCTATGAGTTTCCCTTTGATTTCCCAGATAATTCTAGGGTTGTCTCTTTGGACAGAATTTAGCCTGCAGCCTTTCACTGTACTGTGTGAGGATCAATTCTCCATGGTAGTTTACTGCAAGAATGGAAAAGCCATGTGACTTTCTGTGATAATACAAACAAAGCAGTATGATAAAAGCTAGCTTTTCAGTTTATCCTATGAAACGACGTAATTTTCTTTTGGAAGAATCATGAAGATTTCGAAAATACAATGCAAGATGAGTTTATATGAATGAAGAAAGAAAAGAAAAGCTATAGGTTCAAATCAGGAGCTTGCAGAAGAACACACAAGCTTGAAAATGCCAGATTTTTCAACATGCAATAAATATCCAACGGAAAAAAATCAGAAATGATATTTAGCTATACGAATAAAGCTAGAGGTGGTGGAGTGAATATGTGTTAGTGCAAATTGGTACAAAATATACAAATAACCTTTCACATTTAAATGTTAGATCTGCCCAAATTTGAGGGTTGTTTTGCTAATTTTTGTAAGTATTGGATTTTGGTCGGTATGTGACAAACCCTTCGACATGTTTAACCTTTTAGCATTTCTTGCAAGATAGTCTTCAACTTCTGAATTTAGAGGCATAGACCTCATCACTATGATTAGCACAAATGCTGAGCTTCTGTGTGAGAGGCTAAATGTTGTCATTACATACATATAAATAATTCCTAAGTTATAGCATGCACAGCGGAAGGATCAGAGAATAGCAAGCATAAATCTTGGTGATGTTGTGGGCTCCATGGCGGACGCCAATTATTATTTTGAAGTACTTGTATGATTTCTTCATTTACTAGCTAAACGCGATATCTATGCTAACTTTGCTAATGTTCTCTATCTTAGAAAATGTGCAACAGTTGCAGTCAGCAGTTTGCCTATACTCCAGTCAATGCTCTTTGTGCTTCTAGTAACTAAAGAAACAAACATTTCCTACTGTGGAAATTATCTTTTCATATTTTAGTGTGTACTATATACGGACATAGAATTTACATGATGAGTTAACTTAATTTCTACAGGCACACCTAATACAATGACAAATAAGTAAGATGTCTTAAAACGCAACAATCCTAAAATTAAGGAGAGGCAATATAAAAATAGACACTGAAATTACCCTATAATTTTAACTTTCTGGTAAACTGTGCATAATTTGGTAGAGTAAAGAGAGAATCCCTACTAAGGAAATTATGAAATGAGATCCTACTGGATAATGTGTGCAGAACCACTTATTTGGACTCATTCCTTTCTCTTCAGAAACATTTATCTGGCAATTATCCTCTTCCCTTGCACTTTCAATTACTCTCACCTTATCAGTTCCTTCCTTGTACTACAAGTATGCTCCTGTTATTTCCTCTTAAAAATGTTTTAAAGTAATTTTCTTAACACTAGTGGCTGCTAAAGTTATGCACTCACCCTTTTCCTTCCACTGCAACACATCTTAGGAGAGAAGCCTACACTGCATTATACCTTTGGCTTCATGTCGATAACCTCCCACACTACTGAATATGTTTTCTGTAAGGTCTCTGACGATTGCTTACACACAATATTCAATCATTTTTAAAAATGTTTTCACTCTCACTGGGCTCGCTGCAACACTTGCTGCTGCTGTCATTGTTTGCATGACACGCTACTCCATCTCATTGCAGTACATTCTCTGTTCCAGCCACAAGTTGCCACTCGCTATTTAAGTATACTCTGTAGGTGCATTTCTTCATGCAGGTGTTAACTTACAACCTTATGGTGAATTGTTCTTACTACCCCACCCTGCCATTTCTTCCTTTTAATCTCTTTTTATGGTTCAATTCACTGATCTAGGAAATCTTTCCTGATTCTCCCTCAATTTCCTCCTTCATTATAAATCACTTCCTTCTCTTTTTTTATCTTTTAAGATGTTTTTAAAGCAGTTTTAGGTTTGCTGGAAAACTGAGAAGAAGGTAGAGATATTTCTCACGTACCCCTTCTTTCAAACATGCAATGCCTCTCCCGTTATCAACATCCCCCACCGGAGTGGTACATTAGTTACAATTGATTAAGCTATATTGACACATTATAATTATCCAAAGTTCATAGTTTACCTTAGACGTCACTCTTGGTATTATACATTTTACAGATTTGGAAAATTATATAATGATATATATCCCGCTTTATAGGATCATACAGATTTTCACTCCCCTAAAAATCTTCTGTGCTCTATTTATTCATTCTTCTCCATCCAGAACCCGTACAGGCACTAATGTTTTACTGTCTTCATAGTTTTGCCTCTTCTAAAACATCATATAGTTGGAATCGTTCAGTATGTAGCCTTCTAATATTGGCTTCTTTCACTTAGCAACGTACATTTAAGAATTACTCTATGTATTTTTATGGTTAATAGCTCATTTCTTTTTAGTAATAATAATATTCTATGTCTTGATATACCACACATTATTTATTAGGTCACCTCCTGAAGGACATCCTCATTTCTTCAATCTTTTGGCAGCCATGAATAAAATTGTTATAAACATCATTGTGCAGGACTTTTTGTGGACATATGTTTGCAACTTATTAAGGTCAATACCAATGAGTGTGATTGCTGTACAGTATGGTAAGAATATGTTTAGTTTTATAAAAAACTGTCCACCAATAAAGTTGTAACATTTTTGATTCTGAACAGTAATAAATGACAGTTCCTGTTGCTTTACATCCTCACTAGTATTTTATATTGTCAGTGTTTCAGATTTTGGTCACATTGATAGGTATGTAATGATATCTCATTGTTTTTATAATTTTTATTTCCTTAATGTCATATGTTTGGAACATGATTTCATATGCTTGTTGCCATCTGTATATGCTGTCTGGTGAATTGTCAAAGTCAGGCTTGTTTTTCAATCAGCTTGTTTGTTTTTCTTATTTTTGAGTTCGGAGAGTTCTTTGCATGGTTTGGAAAAGAGTCCTTAATCAGATATGTCATTTGCAAATATCTTCTCTCAGTATGTAGTTTGACTTCTCATTCTCTTGACATTGTCTATCATAGAGCAGAAGTTCTAAATTCTAATGATTCCAAGAGTTTACTAATTCTTTCTTTTCGGATTGTGCCTTTAGTGTTGTGTGTAAAAAGTCATCAACATACCCAAGATCAAATAGGTTTCTTCTATGTTATCTTCTAGGATTTTCATAGTTTTGTATTTTACTTTTGAGTCCATGATTCATTTTGAGTTCATTTTTGCATGCGGCTATCTAGTTGTTCCAGAATCATTTGTTGAAAGACGATCCTTGCTCCATTGTATTGCATTGGCTCTTTTGCCGTAGTTCAGTTGACTACATTTATGTGCATATATTTCTGGGCTTTATCTCTTTGCCATCGATCTATTTCTCTATTCTTTGCCCAATACCACATTGTCTTGATTATTGTATCTTTATAATGAATCTTGAAGTGAGGTAGTATCAGTCTTATAAATTTGTTATTTTCCTTCAATATTTTGTCAACTATTACTGAGTCTTTTGCCTCATCATATAAACTTTAAAATAAGTTTGTTGATATCCACAAAATAACTTGCTAAGATTTTGATTAGGATTGCATTGAATCCCAATTCAAGTTGGGAATAACTGACATTTTGACAACACTGAGAATATGAAGTATCTCTCCATTTATTTAGTTCTTTGATTTCATTCAAATGAGTTTTTAAAGGGGAACATCACACACCGGGGCCTATCATGGGGAGGGGGGAGGGGGGAGGGATTGCATTGGGAGTTATACCTGATGTAAATGACGAGTTGATGGGTGCTGATGAGTTGATGGCTGCAGCACACCAACATGGCACAAGTATACATATGTAACAAACCTGCACATTATGCACATGTACCCTAGAACTCAAAGTATAATAATAAAAAAAATAAAAAAAAATAAAGATTTTCTCATATAGATCTTCCAAATATTTTTAAATGTACACCTAAGAGTTTGTTATTTTGGCTGTGAATATAAATGGCACTGCGATTTTAATTTTAGATTCTACTTGTTCATTGCTAGCATATAAGAAAGCAATTTACTTTTGTACATTAACCTTGTATTATGAAACCTTGCTATTATTAGTTCAAATGTTTTTTGCTCAATTGTTTCAGATTTTCTACATAGATGATTACATTATCTGTTAACAAAGACAGTTTTATTTCTTTCTTCTCAATCCATATACATTTTGTTTCCTTTACTTGTTTTATTGCATTATCAGGAACTTTCAGAAAAATAATGAAAAGGGGTAGTAAGATGAGACATCTTGCCTTGTTCTTGATATTAGTGGGAATGTTTCCAGTTTCTCTCCATTAAGTATGATGTTGTCTGTGGATATTTTTGTAGACATTCTTTATCAAATTGATAAAGTTATCATCTATTCCAAGTTTACCAAGTTTTTTTTTTTTTTATCATGAATGGTTGTTAGATTTTGTCAAATGTATTTTCTGAATCTATATGTATTTCCATGTGATTTTATTTTTTAGCCTGTTGATATGATAGATTACATTAATTGATTTTCAGATGTTGAACCAGCCTTGCTAAACTGAAAATAAATCCCACTTGATTGTGGTATATAATTCTATTTTTATATGTAGTTAGCTTCAATTTGTTAATTGTTGTTGAGAATTTTTGCACGTGTGTTTATGAGAGGCATTGGTCTGCCATTTTATTGTGATGTCTTTGTCTGGTTTTGGTATTAGGGTAAATGCTAATTTTCTAGAATGGGTTGGAAAATATTCCCTCTGTTTCAATCCCCTAAAAGAGATTGTAGAGAATTAATAAAATTTATTTTTAAATGTTTGGCAGAATTCACTAGTGAACCTGTCTTGACCTGGTACGTTCTGTTTCAGAATGTTATTAATTACTTATTGTATTTCTTTAATATATATAGGCCTATGAGATTGTCTACTTCATCTTGCGTAAATTTTGGCACATTGTGTCTTCTAAGGAATTGGTTCATATCACCTAGGTTATCAAATTTGTAGGCATAGAGGTGTTCATAATATTTCTTGATGATCTCTTTAATGTCAATGGGATCTGTAATGGAGTCTTCTTTTACATTTCTGATACTAATAATTTGTGCCCTCTATTTTTCTTCTTAATTATAATAACTAGAGGTTTATCAATTATCTTTTCAAAATCAGGTTTTAATTTTATTGAGTTTCCCTATTGACTTCCTCTTTTCAATTACATTTCTATCTGCTCTTACTATTATTGTAGTAACCATTGCATGGTTTCTATTATTTTAAATAATATTTTAAATGTATTAAGATATCTTTTATGGCCAGAATGTACCCTGTCTTAATGAATGTTCCGTGTGAGCTTCAGAACATTGTGTTCTGTTTTAAAATAAAGTAGTTTATAGATGTCTATTATTTCCAGTTGAATGATGGTATTGTGGAGTTCAACTATGTTTCTAATGATTTTATGCCTGCTGGATCTGTTCATTTCTGATAGAGAGTTGTTGAAATCTCCAACTATCTTAGTGAATTTATCCATTTCTCCTTGCAGTTCTAATAGTTTCTGTCTCACTTAATTTGACATTTTGCTGTGAGGTGCATATATGTTAACAATTGTTATTTATCCTTGGAAAGTTGACACCTTTATTATACAGTGCCCTTCTTTATCCCTAATAATTTTCCTTCCTTTGAAGGAAATACTCCATTTGAAATTAATGTAGCTACTCCTGCTTTCCTTTAATTAGTGTTAGCATAGCATATTTTTTCCATTCTTTGATTAGTGTTAGCATAGCACATTTTTCTCCGTCAGTTCATTTCCTCTATGTGTCTTTATATTTAATGTGAACTTCTCATAGAAAACATATAATCTGTACTGATTTTTGATCAACTCTAAAAATCTCTGTCTTTTAATTGGTGCCTTTTGACCACTGACATTCATAGTGGTCATTGCTATAGTTGTGTATTAACCAACTAAAGATATATATTAGTACCATATATGTTACTGTTTTTCCTTTGTTGCCATTATTCTCTGTTACTATTTGTTTGTTTGTTTGTTTCATTTGTTTGTTTTGAGAGGGAGTCTCACTCTGTCACCCAGGCTGGAGTGCAGCGGCATGATCTCGGCTCACTGCAACCTCCGTCTCCCGGGTTCAAGCAATTCTCCTGCCTCAGCCTCCCGAGTAGCTGAGACTACAGGCGCCTACCACCACACCAGGCTAATTTTTGTATTTTTAGTAGATTCGAGGTTTCATAGTCTATAAGTATTCCCTTTTCTCCATGGCTTTGAGTTATAGTGCTACTATCCCATGTACAAACTTCCATTTTGGCAATTATCAAAGTGTTTGCTTTTTGCTTCTATTTCAACTTTTACTTTAGATACAGGGTGTTCATGTGCAGATTTGTTACAAAGGAATATTGCATTATGCTGAGATTTGTATTATGGATCCTGTCACCCTGTTAGAGGCCATAGCATCCAATTGCTAATTTTTTAACCCACTACTTCTCCCTCCACTTTCTACTAGTATTTCTGTATAGTATATAAGGTCTTATATTTTAATTAACTATGAGAAAGTGGGAAGCTGGATGTCAGGCTGTGGCCTCGCCAACTCTCCCTCTTCCCTCAAAACTTGCATGCCAGCCATAATGAGAAGAATTTTATTCTGAGTTTTCAACATCCATAAATGAAGCCTTTGTTTTCCCTAGATGGTCCACAGTGTTAATTTTTCTTACATTTATGTTCATCTGTGCTTAATGCTTAGCTCCCATTTATAAGTGAGGACATGGGGTTTTTGGTTTTGTGTTCATACATGACTTTGCTTAGCATTATAGCTTCCAGCTCCACCCATGTTCTTGCAAATGACATGCTTTCACTATTTTTATGGCTGAGTAGTATTTCACAGTTTATATATACCACATTTTATCTATCTTATCTACCATTGAGGAACACCTGGGTTGATTCTATTCTTTGTTTTTCTGAATAGCATAGTGATAAACATATCAGTACATGTGTAATTTTGGTAGAAAGATTTATTTTCTTTTGGAAATACACTCAGTAATGGGATTGCTGGATCAAATGGTTGCTCTGTTTTAATTTTTGGGAGAAATATCCAATTGCTTTCCAAAGTGTCTGGACTAATTTGCATTTTCACCAATACTGTATAAGCATTCCATTTTCTTCACAGCCTTGGCAACATCTGTTGATTTTTAACATTTTAGTAATAGCTATTTTAACCGGTGTGAGATGGTATCTCATTGTGGTTTTGACTTGCGTTTCTATCATGACTAGTGATGCTGAACTTTTTTTTATATGTTTATTGGCCACTTGCATGTCTTCTATTGAAAAGTGTCTGTTCATATATTTTGCCCATTTTTAAATGTGGTTATTTGGTTTTTTGCTTGTTGATTTGTTTAAGTTCTCTGCAGATTATGGATGTGAAGCCTTTGTAAAATGCATAGTTTGTAAATATTTTCTCCTAATATGTAGGTTGTCTGTTTCCTCTGCTGTTTCTTTTACTGTGCAGAAGCTGTTTAGTTTAATTAAGTCCCAGTTTATATTTGTTCTTGTTGCAATTGCTTTTGGGAACAGCCAAAAATTATTCGCCAAGGCTGATGTCAACAAGAGTATTTCCTAGTTTGTCTTTAAGGATTTTTATATTTCGAGGTATTACATTTAAAGTTTTATTCCATACTGAGTTAATTTTTGTATATGATAAAAGGTAAGAGTCAAGCTTCAATCTCCTAACCTGTTTTCCCAGCACCCTTTATTGAATAGGGAGTTATTTCTATATTACTTTTCTTTGTTGGCCTTGTCAAAGATCAGATGGTTGTAAGTGTGCAGCTTTATTTTTGAGGTTTCTATCTTTTTTTTTTTTTCTTTTTTCATTTGTCTGTGTCTGCTTTTATACCAGTACCAAGCTGTTTTTGTTATTGTGGTTTTATAAAATAGGTAAAGTTGGGTAATGTGATGCCTCTGACTTTGTTCATTTCACTTAGGATTCTTTTGTCTACTTGGGTTTTTTTTGGTTTCATATGCACTTTTGAATAGTTTTCTCTAATTCCTTAAAGAAAGACATTGGTAGTTTTATAGGAATAGCATTGAATCTGTGAATTGCTTTGGTCCGTATGACCTTTTTTTTTTTTTTTTTTTTGGATATTGATTCTTTCAATCTATTAGGATGGAACGTTTCTCTACTTGGTTGTGTCATCTCTGATTTTTTCAGCAGGGTTTTGTAGTTCTCTTGTAGAGATCTTTAACTTCCTTAGTTTGTTAATATTACTAGGTATTTAATTTTGTTTGTCACTATCATAGGTGAGATTGTGTTCTTGATTTCACTCTCAGCCTGGATGTTTTTGGTGTACAAAAATACTAATTAGATTTGTACATTGATTTTGTATCCTGAAATTTTACTAAAGTCAATTTTCAATTTTAGGAGCATTTTGGCAGAGTCTTCAGGATTTTCTAGGTATTAATTATATCATCTACAGATAAATAGTTTGACTTCTTATTTTCCAATTTGAATGTCTTTCATTTATTTATCTTGCCTGATTGCTCTGGCTAGGACTTTTAGCATTATGTCGAATAGGTGTGAGAAAAGTGAGCATCCTTGTCATTTTTCAGTTCTTAAGGGAAATCGTTCATGTTTTTCACCCATTCAATGTGATGTTGACTGTGCATTTGTCATAGATGGCTCTTATTATTTTGAGATATGTTCCTTTGATGCTTAATATGTTGAGAATTTATATCATGAATTGATTTTGGATTTTATCAAAAGAAGTTTCTTTGTCTCTTAAAATAATCATAAGGTTTTTTTTTTTTTTTTGAGACGGAGTCTTGCTCTGTTGCCCAGGCTGGGGTGCAGTGGCCGGATCTCAGCTCACTGCAAGCTCCGCCTCCCGGGCTTACACCATTCTCCTGCCTCAGCCTCCCGAGTAGCTGGGACTACAGGTGCCCGCCACCTCGCCTGGCTAGTTTTTTGTATTTTTTAGTAGAGACAGGGTTTCACCGGGTTAGCCAGGCTGGTCTCAATCTCCTGACCTCGTGATCCGCCCATCTCGGCCTCCCAAAGTGCTGGGATTACAGGCTTGATCCACCACACCCGGCCACTCATAAGGTTTTTATATTTAATTTTGTTTATGTGGAGAATCACATTTATTGATTTGCATAGATTGAACCAGGTTTGAATCCCAAGAATAAAGCTTACTTGCCTGTGGTAAGTAAACTTTTTGGTGTGTTAATTCCATTTGTTGATATTTTCTTTAATATTTTTGCATTTATGTTAATGACAGATATTGGTCTGAAGTGTTTTGTTGTTGTTGTTTTGTTCTTTTTTTTTTTTTAGTGGCTCTGTCATATTTTGGTATCAGGATAATGCTGGCTTCACAGAATTAGTTAAGGAAGAGCCTCTACTCCTCATTTTTTTGGAATTATTTCACTAAGTTTTGCATCTATTTTTCTTTGTCTGACTGTAAGAATTTAGCTGTGAATCTATCTGGTTCAGGGTTTTTTTTTTTGGGGGGGGGGTTAATAGGTTCTTTGTTACTGCTTGCATTTCAGAAGTTTACATTGTTCTATTGAAGGTTTCAATCTCTTCCCGAAAAAATCTTGTCAGTGTGTGTGGTTCTAGGAATGTATCCATCTCTTCTAGATTTTCCAATTTGTGTGCATGGAATTGTTCATAGAAGTCTCTGAGGATCTTTTGTATTTCTGTGAAGTAAGTTGTAATATTACCTTTGTTTTGTATCTTCTCTTTCTTTTTCTTTGTTAATCTTGTTATGGGTCTGTAATCTTGTTTATTTCTCTAAATAACCAACTTTTGGTTTCATTGATCTTTTGTATGAATTTTTGCATCTCAATTTCATTCAGTTTTTCTCTAATTTTAATTAATGTTTATTTTTCTACTACTTCTGGGTTGGTTTGTACTTTTTTTCCCCCTAATTCCTTTAGGGGCAAACTTAAACTGGTAATTTGAAACTTTTCTAACTACTTGAGGAAAGTGTTTATTCTGTAAACTTTTGTCTTAGCACTGCTTTGGCTACATCCAAGAGATTTCAGTCAATTGTATCCCTATTTGCATTAATTGTATAGAATTTTTTAAATTTCTTAATGAATGTTGTTCACCGAGGAGTTATTAAGGAATAAGCAGTTTAATTTCTATGTACTTGTGTAGTTTTGAGAGATCTTATTGATATTGATTTCCATTTTTATTGCACAGTGGTCCAAGAGTGTACTTGCTATAATTTCAGTTTTTTTGATTTACTGAAGCTTGCTTTATGACAGAGCATGAGGTTAATCATAGAATATGTTCCATGTGCAGATGAGAAGAAAATATATTCTGTGGTTGTTGGGTGGTGTGTTCTGTATATTTCTATTAGGTTCAATTTATCTACTTTCCTATTCGAATCTAAAGTTCTTTTGGTAGTTTTGTACCTCAGTGATTTGTCTAACACTGTCAGTGGGGCATTAAAATCTCCCACTATTGTTGTGTGGTTGTTTAATACCTTTTGTAGCCAAAGGCTCCAAGAAGTTTGGGATTATGTTAAATGACCAAACATAAGAATAATTGGTGTTCCTGAGGAAGAAGATAAATATAGAAGTTTGGAAAATTTATTTGAGGGAATTATTGAGGAAATCTTCCCTGGCCTTGCTAGAGGTCTAGACATCCAAATACAAGAAGCTCAAAGAACACCTGAAAAATTTATTGCAAAAAGGTTATCACCTAGGTACATCATCAGGTTATCTAAAGTCAAGATGAAGGAAAGAATCTTAAGAATTGTAAAACAAAAGCACCAGGTAACCTATGAAGAAAAATCTATCAGATTAACAGCAGATTCCTCAGCAGAAACCCTACAAGTTAGAAGGGATTGGGGTCTTATCTTCAACCTCCTTAAACAAAACAATTATCAGCCAAGAATTTTGTATCCAGTGAAACTAACTTGATAAATGAAGGAAAGACACAGTTTTTTTTTAGACAAACAAATGCTGAGAGAATTTGCTACTACCAAGCCAGCACTACAAGAACTGCTAAGAGGAGCTCTAAATCTTGAAACAAATCCTAAAAACAGATTAAAACAGAACCTCCTTAAAACATTAATCTCACAATATCTATAAAATAAAAATACAATTAATAAATTTTTTAAAACCCAATGTATTCAGACAACAAATACCATGTTGAATGGAATAGTACCTAACATCTCAATACTACCTTTGAATGTAAATGGCCTAAATGCTCCACTTAAAAGATATAGAATGGCAGAATGGATAAGAATTCACCAACCAAGTATCTTCTGCTTTCAAGAGACTCACTAACACATAAGGACTCAAATAAACTTAATGTAAAGGGGTGGAAAAAGACATTCCGTGCAAATGGGCACCAAAAGTGAGCAAGAGTAGCTATTCTTATATCAGACAGAAAAACTTTAAAGAAACAACATTAAAAAAAAAAAAAGAGAGACATTATTTAATGATAAAAGGCCTTGTCCAACAGGAAAATATTACAATCCTAAATATATATGCAACTAACACTGAAGATCCCAAATTTATAAACAATTACTACCAGACATAAGAAATGAATTAGACAGCAACAAAATAATAGTGAGGGACTTCAATATCCCACTAACAGCAATAGACAGGTCATCAAGACAGAAAGTTAACAAAAAATAATGGATTTAAACTATTCCTTAGAACAAATAGACTTAACAAATATTTACAGAACATTCCACCCATCAACCGAAGAATATACATTCTATAAATAAGTGCATGGAACTTTCCCCAAGATAGAGCATATGATAGGCCACAAAACAAGTCACAATAAATTTTTAAAAATCAAGTTATATTAAGTACTCTCTCAGACCACAGTGGAATGAAATTGGAAATCAGTTTCAAAAGGAACCTTCAAAACAATGTAAATACATGGAAATTAAATAACCTGTTCCTGAATGATCTCTGGGTTAACTATAGAATCAAGAGGGAAATTAAAAAATTCTTTGAACTGAATTATAATAGTGACAAAACCTATAAAAACCTCTGGGATATAGAAGTCATTGCTAAAAGGACAGTTTACAGCATTAAATGCTTACAAAAAAAGGCTGAAAGAGCACAAATAGACAATCAAAGGTCATACCTCAAGGAACTAGAGAAACAAGAACAAACCAAACCCAGACCCAGCAGAAGAAAAGAAATCACCAAGATCAGAGAAGAACTAAGTGAAATTGAAACAAACAAATACAAAAGATAAATGAAAGAAAAAGCTTGTTCTTGGAAAAAAATAAATAAAATTGTTATACCATTAGCAAGATTAACCAAGAAAAGAAGAGGGAAGATCCAAATAAGTTCAATTTGAAACAAAATGGGATAGATACTGGGGACTACAAAATGGGGGAGGCAGGGGGTGAGTATTAAAAGAGTACCTACTGAATACAAGGTTCATTATTTTGGTGACTGGTATGCTAGAAACCCAATCTCCACTGTTATGCAATATACCCATGTAAGGAACATGCAAATGTACCCCCAAATGTAAAATTTTAAAATAAAAATAGTTAATTTTTTAAATTTAAAAACTAATAAAAAATTGATGCGTTCTGTGCTCAGATTTTTCTGTCTGTGCAGTAGTTTTTTTGGGGGTATGTGGTTTATTATCTTATATTGTTTTGTTTAAATGTATTCCCTTCTTTTCTCTGTCCTGTGACTCTTACTGATCAAATGTTGGACTTCATGCAGTGATCATATATGACTCTTTTCTCTCATATTTTCTGTCTCTTTGCCTTTATGCTTAACATTTTGAGTGATTCCCACAACCTTAATTTTCATCTTTTCTATTAAAGTTTTATTCTGGAAATTCTATTTGTAAGATGTAAAATATTTTTCTAGTTTCTGACGTTTTTAAACAACATTTAAAATTCTTATCAAAATGCTCTTCATATGGACTTTTTTTCTGAAAGTTTTCTTACATTTCTGTTTTGCCTGAATATACGCTTTAATTATTTCAACCTTTATTTTCATGCAGAAGATTTGTTTCTTATTCCTAGTGATCCGTGATTGTCTGTTTATATTTAGAACAAAATTCTAGGTAGCTGATATGGTTTCCCTCTACTCTTTTTTAAGTAGGTCGATTTTTCATATGAGCACATCAAACTGGTAGCTTATTCAATGAGTGTAGTATATAAGGTCGTATATTTTAATTAGCTATGAGATAGTGAGAGGCTGGATGTCAGGCTGTGGCCTCACCAACTCTCCCTCTCCTCTCAAAACTTGCATGGCAGCCAGAATGAGAAGAATTTTATTCTGAGTTTTCAACACCCATAAATGAAGCCTTTGTTTTCACCAGATGTTTCAATTTTTTTTAGAAAGAAATGCTATGTTTTTTTACCCGGGGATAACTAGGCTAACAGTTCTCTGCACATTTAGAGAAAACTATGGAGTTATAGGCTGCCTCAGCTGTTCCATATGCAGTTTCAATCAATTCACAAGATTTCAACACCACTTTTTATTATTGATCTCTGTCATATCTGCCACTGATCATGAAGGCACTCTGGAATTCTTTCAATTTTTTTTTTTTTTTGAAATGTATCTGATCAGTTAGTAAAACTCTATTCCTTTTTTTGTACAAAAGAAACTCTATTCTTTATTGTATTTCTAATTTAGGATAAAACGACTTAAACACAAGTCTGCTTATTGAACCAGAAGCCCTTTAATAGTCTCTAAAAAAATTTAGTGAATGAACAACTTATGGATGGAAATGCTGTAATTTTTTTCTTCTTCAAAGATTTTACTACCTATGGTCCATTTTTGTATGTTTTTTTTTTTTTTTAGTATCTATCAATTTTTTACACTGTCCTTGAATGCAGTTTTATGCTTTTATTTACATATAAAAAAGACATATTTATCTTTTATAACAATCTTAAGCTTTCGTGCTCCGAGAAACAGAAGTTTCACAGGGCATTTCACACATTCTTGAATCTCGAAAGGCTATGTGATTTAAATGTGAAAACCTTTTATTCAAATAAAGTTGCCAACCTATTAAGAAAAAAAAAAAAATGGCCGGGCATGGTGGGTCACGCCTGTAATCCCAGCACTTTGGGAGTCTGAGGTGGGCAGATCACCTGAGGTCAGGAGTTCAAGACCAGGCTGGCCAACATGGTGAAACCCTGTCTCTACTAAAAATACAAAAAATTAGCCAGGTATGGTGGTGGGAGCCTGTGATCCCAGCTACCCAGGAGGCTGAGGCGAGAATTGCTTGAACCCGGCAGGCGGAGATTGCACTGAGATCGCACCACTGCACTCCAGCCTGGGCGACAGAGGGAGACTCGGTCTCAAAAATAAATAAAAAGTAAGTTTTTATAATGATATGGTAAAGTAATTATGTAAAAAATAAAATGGGCTTGTCAAAAGAATGAATAATTGATTTCTGGTAATAATATAGTTAGATAAACTGTGGAAGGTAGTGAGGGAATGTCCAGAAAAACAATGTTTTTAAAATTTTATTTTTAGCAAGAACGAGAATGGGAACTGATTTGTTGGATATCTTGAAATCTTACTTCTGCTCAGTATGAACCATAGTCACAGAAATATTTTTTCAAAAATAAGAAACATTTGATGAATAAAAAGCTGAGAAAATTGACGAAGTGTTTAATTCTCCCAAAGAAAGTGTTTTATAGTCATTATGTGCTTAAATTTTTAAAATGATAGCTTCATTTATAGGTACATGATTTTTCAACTTTAAAAGCATAGCATAGATGGAGGTACATTGAAATCTGATGGAAAGTGTGTATGCTCAAACATAGCCAAACCCATGTTTATGCTGGAATCAGTTGCTGTAAACTTTCAAACTCTGTTTTGTGATACCTTCAGTATCTGATACAATTGACCATTAAAACGGATTTCATCCTGCTTAAATGCCATATTTTTGGAGTTATAAATATCATAATTAGAAAAATAAGTGGGGATTATTTTTTCCTTCTCAAAGTAATGCATAGACTATAATGATGTGTATTGCTTTATTCTTAGAGAGAGAATCTGCAACATGAAGATTAAGTGATGAGCCATAGCATACTTGCCCTTACAGGAAGTCACTGTCAGGAGTGAGACTGAACAGTTATTCTCCTTCTTCTTAGACCACACTTCAAAAGCGTCTTCTGAATAGAAATGGAAGAATAGAGATATTTGAGTTTATAGTAAGAAAAAGAAAGAAATTTAAAGTAAAATGTTTATCACTGTATATTTTACTATAAGTCTGTGGAAGTCATACGACTCTTCTATTGCTGGAAGAGTTTAAAGAGTAATGTGAATAATTGAGAGTGCTAAGTAACAGAAATTTTGATTTCCTTTAAATTTAAGTAAGAGGTAGAAACATGCCTTATTTTATTGATTCTAAGACACATTTTTCATTCTTTTATCTCTGAAATAGGAATATATTTACAATCAATGAGATTCCAGTTATAATTGGCAATGCTTTCTTATTCTTAGCAGTACATAAAATAGTGGTGCATATTGTAGTCCATATTGTTTTAGAGATAATTAAATATAGTAATTTACACTATGTGAACCATGAGCTATATATCTATGAAACTGAACGTTTGTGACTTAAGGGATACAAAGTTTAAGTGGCATTGAGAGCATTCTGAATTTTCCTGGTGCAGCAGTTTTGCTTGCTCTGCCACATCTCAGACCTGTAAAAACTAACCATTTTTTAAAAGTATTTGTATTTTGTCTTATTTATCTCTTCTATACGACTTCAACCCCAAAATAATGTTATTATATAATATAATATGTATACTTTTAGAGCCAATTAAAATGAAACATTTAAATGCAAACTAACCTTTTTAAAGCATTTCTAAATAACAACAAAATGTTAGTCTTCTTCTGGCACTCTTGACCTATACATGGTTGTTGCCTTAGAATGTGTTACTTAGAAGCTTCTGTTTTCTATTAAATGAACAGCTTTATCTCACAGAGGCATGATATTCTGATTATATTGTTCATTTTCACAATTCATGATAACACTTGAGTAGCGATTAGAATATTAAGAAATTGTTTTTATCATATTCTGAATTTTCATTCTACTGTCTTCTCTGTCAGAAAATATTTTCACCCCACTCAGCAAATTAATATTCCTCAATTATTGAATACAAATACCTGCAATTTATTTTTTTATTTAATTTTATTTTATTATAAGTTCTGGGATACATATGCAGGACATGCAGGTTTTTTACACAGATAAACGTGTGCCATTGTGGTTTGCTGCACCTGTCAACCCATCCTCTAAGTATTAAGCTCCACATGCATTAGCTATATATCCTGATGCTCTCCCTCCCCCCAACCTCCAAAAGGCCCCAGTGTGAGTGTGTTATGCCCCTAACTGTGTCCATCTGTTCTCATCGTTCAGCTTCCACTTATAAGTGAGAACATGGGGTGTTTGGTCTTGTATTCCTGTGTTAGTTTGCTGACAATTATGGCTTCCAGCTCCATCTATGTCCCTGCAAAAAGCATGATGTTGTTTCTCTTTATGGCTGCATAGTATTCCACTGTGAATATATACCACATTTTCATTATCCAGTCTATCACTGACGGGCATTTGGGTTGATTCCATGTCTTTTCTATTCTATTGGGACTAATGCTGCAATGAAGATACACATGCATGTATCTTTATAATAGAATGATTTATATACCTCTGATGCTATACCCAGTAATGAGGTTGCTGGGTCAAATGGTACTTCTGGTTCTAGTACTTCAAGGAATTGCCACGCTGTCTACCACAATGGTTTAAATAATTTACATTCCCACCAACAGTGTCAAAGTCTTTCTATTTCTCCATAGCCTCGCCAGCATCTGTTTGTTTCTTGACATTTTAGTGATCGCCATTCTGACTGGTGTGAGATGGTATCACATTGCAGTTTTGATTTGCATTTCTCTAATGATCACAGATGTTGAGCTTTTTTAATATGTTTGTTGGCTACATAAATGTCTTCTTTTGAGAAGTGTTTGTGTATGTTCTTTGTCCACTTTTTAATGGGGTTGCTTGTTTTCTTCTTGTAAATTTGTTTAAGGTCTTTGCAGATTGTGGATATTAGACCTTTGTCAGATGGATAGATTGCAAAAATTTTCTCCCATTCTGTAGGTTGTCTGTTCACTCTGATGACAGTTTCTTTTGCTCTGTAGAATCTTGTTAGTTTAATTAGATACCATTTGCCAATTTTTGCTTGTGTTGCAATTGCTTTTGATGTTTTTTTTTTTTTTTTTTTTTTTTCATGAAATCTTTGCTTGTACCTATGTCCTAAATGCTATTGCCTAGATTTTTGTCTAGGGTTTTTATAGTTTTGGATTTTACATGTAAGTCTTCAATCCATCTTGATTTATTTTTACAAGGTGTAAGGAAGGAGTCCAGTTTCTATTTTCTGCGTAAGGCTAGCCAATTTTCCCAGCACCATCTATTAAATAGGGAATCCTTTCCCCATTGCTTGTTTTTGTCAGGTTTCTTGAAGATCAGAGGTTGTAGATGTGTGGTGTTATTTCTGAGTTCTGTATTCTGTTTCATTGGTCTATGTGTCTTTTTTCTACCTGTACATGGTACAACAGTATCATGCTGTTTTGGTTACTGTAGACTTGTAGTATAGTTTGAAGTCAAGTAGCATGATGCCTCCAGGTTTGTTCTTTTTGTTTAGGATTGTCTTCACATACATGGACTCTTTTTTGGTTCAATATAAACTTTAAAGTACTTTTTTCTAATTCTGTGAAGAATGCCGATGGGAGTTTAATGAGAATAGCTTTGAGTATATAAATTACTTGGGCAGTATGGCCATTTTCACAATGTTGATTCTTCCTATTTACGAGCATGGGACATTTTCCCATTTGTTTGTGTCCTCTCTAATTTCCTCGAGAAGTGATTTCTAGTTCTCTTTTAAAAGGTCTTTAACTTTCCCTGTTAGCTGTATTCCTAGGTATTTTATTCTCTTTTTAGTAATTGGAATGGGAGTTCCTTTATGATTTGACTCTTTGCTTGTCTATCATTGTTGTATGGGAATGCTTGTGATTTTTGCACATTGGTTTTGTATCCTGATACTGCTGAAGTTGCTTAGCAGCTTAAGAAGCTTTGGGGCTGAAACTGTAGGGTTTTCTAAATAAAGGATCATGTCATCTGCAAGCAGAGACAGTTTGACTTCCTCTCTTCCTATTTGAATATTTATTTATTTCTCTTGCCTGATTGCCCTGGCCAGAACTTTCAATACTATGTTGAATAGGAGTGGTGAGAAAGGGCATACTTGTCTTGTGCCAGTTTTCAAGGGGAATGGTTGTAGCTTTTGCCCATTCAGCATGATATTGGCTGTGAGTTTGCCAAAAATTACTCTTATTATTTTCAGACATGTACCATCAATACCTAGTTTATACAGAATTTTTAACATGAAGGGATGTTGAATTATATCAAAAGCCCTTTCTGCATCTACTGAGATAATCACGTGGTTTGTGTCTTTAGATCTGTTTATTTCATGAATTACATTTATTAATTCGTGTATGTTGAACCAGTCTTGCATCATGGGAATGAAGCTGACTTTTTTTAGTGGGTAGGCTATTTATTAATGCTTCAATTTCAGAACTTGTTATTGGTCTATTCAGAGATTCAACTTCTTCCTGGTTCAGTCTTGGGAGGTTGTGTGTGTCCAGGCATTTATCCATTTACTTCTAGATTTTCTATTTTATTTGCATAGAAATGTTTATAATATTATCTAATTGCACTTTGTATTTCTGTGGGGCAGTGGTGATATCCCCTTTATATTTTTTTGTCTATTTGATTCTTCTCTCTTTTCTTCTTTATTTGTCTAGATAGTGGTCTATCTAGTTCAATTAATTTTTTCAAAAACCACCTCCTGGATTTATTGATTTTTTTTTGAAGATATTTTCTTGTCTCTATCTCCTTCAGTTCTACTCTGATCTTGGTTATTTTTTATCTTCTGCTAGCTTTTTTTTTTTTTCTCTTGATTCTCTAGTTCTATTAATTGTGATATAGGCTGTGGATTTGAGTGAGATCTTTCTAGCTTTTTGATGTGGGCATTTTGTGCTATGAATTTCCTCTTAACACTGCTTTAGCTGTGTCCCAGAGATTCCGGTGTGTTGACTTCTTGTTCTTACTGGTTTCAAATAACTTCTTGATTTCTGCCTTAATTTCACTATTTACCCAGGAGTCATTTAGGAGCAGTTTGTTCAATTTCCGTGTAGTTGTGTGGTGTTAAGTGAGTTTCTTAATCTTGAGTTCTAATTTGATTGCACTATTGTCTGAGAGACTGTTATGGTTTCAGATCTTTTGCTTTTGCTGAAGAGTGTTTTACTTCCAATTATGTGATTGATTTTAGCATAAGTAACACGTGCTATGGAGAAGAATCTATATTATGTTGTTTTTGTGTGGAGAGTTCTGTGGATATCTATCAGGTCCACTTGAGTTCAAGACCTGAGTATTATTGTAAATTTTTTGTCTCAATTATCTGCTATTGACAGTGGGGTGTTAAAGTCTCCTAATAGTATTGTGTGGGAATCTAAGTCTTTTTGTAGGTCTCTAAGAACTTATTTTGAGAATCTGGGTGCTCCTGTATTGGGTGCATATATATTTAGGATAGCTAGCTCTTCTTGTTGTATGGATTTCTTTCCCATTATGTAATGCCCTTCTTTGTCTTTTCTGATCTTTGTTAGTTTAAAATCTGTTTTTTCAGAAGCGAGGATTGCAACCACTGCTCTTTCTGCTTTCCATTTGCTTGGTAAATTTCCCTCATCCCTCTATTATCAGCCTATGTGTGTCTTTGCACGTAAGATACGTCTGTTGAATACAGCACACTGATGAGTTTTGACTCCGTACAGCTTGCCGTTTTGTGTTTTTAATTGGGTCATTTAGCTCATTTACATTTAAGGTTAAGATTGTCATATGTGAATTTGATCCAGTCATCATGATGCTAGCTGGTTATTTTGCACCTTTTAATATAGTTGCTTCATAGTGCCATTGGTCTTTTTAGTTCAGTGTGTTTTTGCATTGGCTGGTAATGGATTTTCCTTTCAAAATTTAGTGCTTTCTTCAGGAGTTCTTGCAATGCAGGCCTGGTGGTGACAAATTCCCTCAACATTTGCTTTTCCAAAAATAATTGTATTTCTTTTTCACTTATGAATCTTAGTTTGGCAGGATGTGAAATTCTGATTTGGAAATTCTTTTAAGAATGTGGATTACTGGCCTCCAATCTCTTCTGGCTCGTAGGGTTTCTGCTTAGAGGTCTGGTGTTAGTCTTATGGGTTTTTCTTTGTAGGTTACCTGGCCTTTCTCTCTGGCTGCCCTTAACATTTTTTTATTAATTTTGACGTTGGAGAATCTGATGATTATGTGTCTTGGGGTTGATCTTCTCATGGAGTATCTTACTGGGATTCTCTGGATTTCCTGAATTTGAATGGTGGCCTGTCTTATTAGGTTGAGGAAGTTCTCCTGTATGGTATCCTAAATTGTGTTTTTCAACTTAGTTCTGTTCTTCCCATCTTTTTCAGGTACCCCAATCATTTATAGGTTCAGTCTTTTTACATAATCTCATAGTTCTTGAATGTTTTGTTCACCCCTTTTCATTCTTTCTTCTCTAATCTGTCTGCCTGTCTCATTTCAGCAAGATAGTCTTCAAACTCTGAAATTCTTTCCTCTGCTGGTTCTATCTGGTTATTGATATTTGTAGTTGCATTGTAAAGTTCTTGTGTTGTGTTTTTCAGCTTTATCAGGTCATTTATTGTCCTCTCTAAACTTGTTATTCTGGTTAACAGCTCTTGTAATGTTTTATTATGGTTCTTAGCTTCTTTGCATTGGGTTATAACACGCTCCTTTAGCTCAGTGAAGTTTTTTATTACCTGCCTTCTGAAGCCTACTTCTGTCAATTCATCCATCTCAGCGTCTGCCCAGTTCTGTGCCCTTGCAGAGAGGTGCTGCAATCATTTGTAAGAGAGACTCTGGATTTTTGAGTTTGCAATGTTTTCTCATTCATTATTTCTCATCTTCATGAGTTTATCTAGCTTTGGTGTTTGAGGCTGCTGACCTTTAGATAGGGTTTTGGGTGGGGACTTTGCTGTTGATGCTATTGTTGTTGCTTTCTGTTTGTTTTTCTTTTAATGGTTGGGCCACTTTTCCATAGCATTGCTGTGGTTTGTTGGGGGTCCACTACAGACCCTATTAGTCTGGGTCCCTCCTGCACCTGTCGGTGCCACCCGTGGAGGGTACAGATCAGCAAAGATGGCTGCTTTCTGCTTCCTGTTGGATTTGTGTCCCAGAAGGGCACCGACCTGATGCCAGTTGAACTCTCCTGTATAATATGTTTGATGACTCTTGTTGGGGTCACTGAGTCAGGAGGCACAGGATTCAGGACCTGCTTAATGAAGCACTCTAGCTGTTCTTTGGTGGAGGGGGCACACTGTGCACCCCAAGCAGATTCCCACTTGTCTGGACTGCGGGATTCCTCAGAGCCAGCAGGAGGAAAGACTAACTCTGCTGATCCATGGAGACCACAGCCACCACTGTCCCCAGGGGCTCAGTCCCAGGGACATCAGAGTTCTGTCCCTAAACCCCCTGACTGGAGTTTGCTGAAATTCCTGCAGGGAGGCCCCGCCCAGTGAGGAGGGATTGGTCACTGGCCTAAAGAGGCAGTCTCACCACAATCTTCCACAGCTGCTGTGCTACACTGTTGGGAATTCCTCCTGGGTCCAAGCTGTCCAATCTCCCTGACACAAGCAGGAGAATAATGGCAGACTGGAGCTGCAGCAATGGCTGCCTCTGCTCTCCCTGGAAGCTCAGTCTTCTTAGGTAGCAGGCAGCTGCAGTGATAAAGGCCATCCTTCTCCCCAGGAACTCAGCAGTCTTAGGCAGTTTCCAACCAAGTGGCTGCTGAGAATCTGCACCACTCTGTGCTTGGGACCCAAAGCCCTGGTGGTGTGGGCTCACGAAAGGGATCTTCTGTTCCATGGGTTGCACAAATCTGTGAAAAAAGCGTGGTTTCCCAGATAGGGTAGCACGATCACTCATTGCCTCCCTTGGCTGGACTGGGAGTTCCCTTTTTCCCGTGTGGCTCCCAGGCAAGCCGTAGTACCACCCTGCTTTTCCTCACTCTCTATTGGTTGCACCAACTGCCTAGTCAGTCCCAATGATAGAACCTGAATACTTCAGTTGACGACGCATGATTCACTCACGTTTTTCCTTCTTCTTGGTGGGAGCCTTAGATGGCAGCTGTTTTAGTCGGCCATCTTGGCCCCTCCTCCCAAATACTAGCAATCTTAGACTTTCTCCTGCCATTCAGAAACTTAAAACTCAGTTAAAGATCCAACACTGATATGTTCAAGTCATTTAATTAATTATATATGAATGTGTACAACTAAGTGCTAATTTGTGTCAGAGAAATAATGCATGACAAGCATTATAAATATAGATTATGAGTTCAGAAAAGTGGAAGTTCAGTGAAGAAAAGCTGCATTTAAAGTAGAAAGAGATGATGTAAAAAATGGGAAGGCTTTGAGTATACAGAAAATAAAGGGAAGACATTTCAGGCAATAACAAGAACAATGACAACATAATAACACACAGCAAGAGCAGCAATATAAAATGACAATTAATAAAAAATAAATAAAATAAGAAGGTAATAATTTGAAAAGGATTAATACATTTTTCTTTTTGTCCTTCTAACTAAAACTTTTAGCTAAAAACCAGGGTATTTGTCTATGGGAGCAGAAAGTGAAATTAGAGTTGATTACAGAGAAAGTACAAAGATAAATTTTTAGGTAATATTCAGTAAATTTGTGACCCTCTACATTAATATGCATGTAGTATAAACAATATTCTAGGGACCGTGTGTGTTATGCTCTTTACATACTTATTTCATTTGATCTTTTGTAACAACCGTATGAGATTGATATCATTACTATTAACATTTTAAGGATTAGGATATTGAAATTAATTAATTTGCTGTAAAACTCATAGCTTATAAGTTTTTGTGGTGGCTTTTTAATGTGCCAAGTTAGCTAAGTTGAATTATATTTCTAATAAATGTATTTACTCTATGTTGCTGGATAGAGTGGACCACAAGTGAGATTCTTTACAGATTTAGAAAAAAGATGGGAAATAGCAGCTGTTTTGTCCGTTACACACATCGTTGCTGATCTGCAAACTCACCTTGTTAGCATGAGGCAGTAGTTAACCTGTAAGGGCTCTACCATTTCCTGGATTTTCCTTTGACTTTTCCAAATCCTAACCTATGTGATGTATTTATCTCCATGACAAAGAGCCCTGGCTTCTGTGTGACATCTACATTATCAAGGTCAGAGACAATGAGGACTTACATGGGTTTCAGTGTGCCCTCATACTGTCCCAATTTTTTCTTGGTCACCCCCACTTTACAGCTATCTTCCTTTCCCTGCTGCTTATCCTGTGGATTCAAGCTCTTGCATCAGCTGTAAGCATAGCCTAGTCCCACAATTGTAAAATTAATACTTTAACAGATCCACCAGCTGTCTATCTATCTATTGATCTCTCTCACTATTATCTATTCCTACCTATCACCCATATCTTTCAATCTAACTTCGGTTTTGTTTTCTAATAGAACCCTGACTGACAAAGTCATGGATCCTGGATTTGAACACAGAATATCTGTTTCAAGATTTTATACTCTCCACCACTCTTGCATTTGTGAACATAGATGTAGAGATACCTAGGAAAATAGCCTTGAGCCATCTCAAACATAATCTTATAATTCTTATTTGTCCCACTAAATTCATCTAATATATTTCTGACTTTATGCAGGTAAATTTCTCTTTTTTGACTCAGTATCTGCAGCTATAAAATAAAGACACTAAACTGGATCAAGGGTGTACTAGTCTGTTCTTATGCTGCTCGTAAAGACATACCTGAGACTGGGTAATTTATAAAGGAAAGAGGTTTAATGGATTCACAGTTCCACATGGCTGGGGAGACTTCACAATCATGGTGGAAAGTAAAGCAGGAGCAATGTCATGTCTTACATGGTGGCAGGCAAGACGAGCTTGTGTAGGAGAACTCCCATTTATAAAACATTCAGCTCTTGGGAGACTTATTTACTATCACAAGAATTGCATGGGAAAGACTCACCCCCATGATTCAATTACCTCCCACGGGGTCCCTCCGAGGACATGTGGGAATTATAGGAGCTGCAATTTAAGATGAAATTTGGGTGAGGACACAGCCAAACCATATCATTCTGCCCCCAACCCCTCCAAAATCTCATGCCCTCACACTTCAAAGCCAGTGATGCCTTCCCAACAGTCCCCCAAGCCTTAACTCATATCAGCATTAACTCAAAACTCCACAGTCTAAAGTCTCATCTGAGACAAGGCAAGTCCCTTCTCAGTATTACTTTCTAAATACAGTGAGAGTACAGGCATTGGGTAAATGCATTCATTTGAAATAGAAGAAATTGGCTAAAATGAAGGGGCTACAGGCCCCATGCAAGTCCGAAATCCAGTGGGGCAGTCAAATCTTAAAGCTCCAAAATGATCTCCTTTGGCTGCGTGTCTCACATCCAGGTCACACAGATGTAAGAGGTGGGTTCCCACGGCCTTGGGCACCTTCACCCCTGTGACCTTGCAGAGTATATCCCCCCTGCTTCTGGCTGCTTTCACAGGCTGGCATTGAGTGTCTGTGGCTTTTCTAGGCACATAGTGCAAGCTGTCAGTGGAGCTACCATTCTGGGGTCTGGCATATGGTGTCCCTCTTCTTACAGCTCCACTAGGCAGTGCTGCCTAGTGGGGACTTTGTGTGGGAGCTCCCACCCCACATTTCCCTTTTGCACTGCCCTAGAAGAGATCCCTGCAGGAAACATCTTCCTGGACATCCAGGTATTTTCATACATTCTCTGAAATCTAAGCGAAGGTCCCCAAAGCTCAATGATAGACTTCTGTGCACCCACCACACGTGGCCACTTACATGTGGCCCAACACCACATGTAAGCCACCAAGGCTTGGGGCTTGCACAGGCTGAGCTGTACATTGGCCCCTTTTAGCCATGGCTGGAGCTGAAGCAGCTGGCATTCAGGGCATCATGTCTTGAGGTTGCATAGAACAGAGGGACCCTGGGCCTGGCCCAGGAAACCATTTTTCCCTCTTAGTCTTCCAGGCCTGTGGAGAAAGGGCTGCCATAAATGTTTCTGACATGCCCTGAAGCTAGTTTCTCCTTTCTCTTGGTGGTGAATATTTGGCTCCTTGTTACTTACACAAATTTCTGCAGCTGGCTTGAATTTCTCCCCAGAAAATGGAATTTTCTTTTCTATCACATTGTCAGGCTGCAAATTTTCCAAACTTTTATGCTCTGCTTTTTCTTAAACACTTTGCTATTTAGAAATGTCTTCCTTAAGATGCCTTAAATCTGTCTCAAGTTCAAAGTTCCAAAGACCTCTAGGGCAGGGGTAAAATGCCACCAGTCTCTTTGCATAGCAAAAGTGACCTTTACTCCAGTTCCTAACAAGTTTCTTATCTCCATCTGAGACCACCTCAGCCTGGACTTTATTGTCCAAATCACTATCAGCATTTTTATCAAAGCCATTCAACAAGTCTCTAGGAAGTTCCAAACTTTCCCACATCACCCTGTCTTCTGAGTCCTGCAAGTCTCTAGGAAGTCCCAAACTTTCCCACATTTTCCTGGCTTCTTCTGAGCCCTCCAAACTCTTCCAACCTCTGCCTGTTACCCAGTTCCAAAGCTGGCTCCACATTTTTGAGTATCTTTGCAGCAGCACCCCACTCTATTGGTACCAATTTACTGTGTTAGTCTGTTCTCATCCTGAGACTGGTCAATTTATAAAGGGCAGAGGTTCAATGGCTTCACAGTTCCACATGGCTAGGGAGGCCTCACAATCGTGGTAGAAAGTGAAGGAGGAGCAAAATCACATCTTACATGGTGGCAGGCAAAGAGTTCACGTGCAGGGGAACTGCCCTTTATAAAACCATCAGTTCTTGTGAGACTTATGCACTGTCAGGAGACCAGCATGAGAAAGATTCGCCCTTGTGATTCAGTTACCTCTCACTGGGCCCTTCCCAGGTCATGTGAGAATTATGGGAACTACAACTCAAGATGACATTTGGGTGTGGACAAAGCCTAACTATATCAAAGGGTCCTTAACTTGATATGAGAGACACATGATCTCTATTTAGTGTATATGTGCTTATGTCTCTCTCTCTGTGGAGAAAAAATGTATTTTTAGATATTTAAAAAGAATTTGTTACCTTAATAATGATGATCTAGGTATTGTCTAAGATCTCTTCCTGTTCAATCATTTTACTTTTTTACATAGTAGCATATGGAGATTAAAGAAACAACTGAACCTGCATATAAAAATAGAAATGTTGTATTTTGATTTGGGTTTAGTTCTGGAAACACATTACTATGTAACAATGAAGAACTATTATCTCCCTTGGAAACTTTTTTTTTTTTTTTTTTTTTAAATTTATTTATTATTATTATACTTTAAGTTGTAGGGTACATGTGCATAACGTGCAGGTTTGTTACATATGTATACTTGTGCCATGTTGCTGTGCTGCACCCATCAACTCGTCATTTACATCAGGTATAACTCCCAGTGCAATCCCTCCCCCCTCCCCCCTCCCCATGATAGGCCCCGGTGTGTGATGTTCCCCTACCTGAGTCCGAGTGATCTCATTGTTCAGTTCCCACCTATGAGTGAGAACATGCGGTGTTTGGTTTTCTGTTCTTGCGATAGTTTGCTAAGAATGATGGATTCCAGCTGCATCCAAGTCCCTACAAAGGACTCAAACTCATCCTTTTTTATGGCTGCATAGTATTCCATGGTGTATATGTGCCACATTTTCTTAATCCAATCTGTCACTGATGGACATTTGGGTTGATTCCAAGTCTTTGCTATTGTGAATAGTGCTGCAATAAACATACGAGTGCATGTGTCTTTATAGCAGCATAATTTATAATCCTTTGGGTATATACCCAGTAATGGGATGGCTGGGTCATATGGTACATCTAGTTCTAGATCCTTGAGGAATCGCCATACTGTTTTCCATAATGGTTGAACTAGTTTACAATCCCACCAACAGTGTAAAAGTGTTCCTATTTCTCCACATCCTCTCCAGCACCTGTTGTTTCCTGACTTTTTAATGATTGCCATTCTAACTGGTGTGAGATGGTATCTCATTGTGGTTTTGATTTGCATTTCTCTGATGGCCAGTGATGATGAGCATTTTTTCATGTGTCTGTTGGCTGTATGAATGTCTTCTTTTGAGAAATGTCTGTTCATGTCCTTTGCCCACTTTTTGATGGGGTTGTTTGTTTTTTTCTTGTAAATTTGTTTGAGTTCTTTGTAGGTTCTGGATATTAGCCCTTTGTCAGATGAGTATATTGCAAAAATTTTTTCCCATTCTGTAGGTTGCCTGTTCACTCTGATGGTAGTGTCTTTTGCTGTGCAGAAGCTCTTTAGTTTAATGAGATCCCATTTGTCAATTTTGGCTTTTGCTGCCGTTGCTTTTGGTGTTTTAGACATGAAATCTTTGCTCATGCCTATGTCCTGAATGGTACTACCTAGGTTTTCCTCTAGGATTTTTATGGTATTAGGTCTAACATTTAAGTCTCTAATCCATCTTGAATTAATTTTCGTATAAGGAGTAAGGAAAGGATCCAGTTTCAGCTTTCTACTTATGGCTAGCCAATTTTCCCAGCACCATTTATTAAATAGGGAATCCTTTCCCCATTTCTTGTTTCTCTCAGGTTTGTCAAAGATCAAATGGCTGTAGATGTGTGGTATTATTTCTGAGGACTCTGTTCTGTTCCATTGGTCTATATCTCTGTTTTGGTACCAGTACCATGCTGTTTTGGTTACTGTAGCCTTGTAGTATAGTTTGAAGTCAGGTAGCGTGATGCCTCCAGCTTTGTTCTTTTGACTTAGGATTGTCTTGGAGATGCGGGCTCTTTTTTGGTTCCATATGAACTTTAAAGCAGTTTTTTCCAATTCTGTGAAGAAACTCATTGGTAGCTTGATGGGGATGGCATTGAATCTATAAATTACCTTGGGCAGTATGGCCATTTTCACGATATTGATTCTTCCTATCCATGAGCATGGTATGTTCTTCCATTTGTTTGTGTCCTCTTTTATTTCACTGAGCAGTGGTTTGTAGTTCTCTTTGAAGAGGTCCTTTACATCCCTTGTAAGTTGGATTCCTAGGTATTTTATTCTCTTTGAAGCAATTGTGAATGGAAGTTCATTCCTGATTTGGCTCTCTGTTTGTCTGTTACTGGTGTATAAGAATGCTTGTGATTTTTGCACATTAATTTTGTATCCTGAGACTTTGCTGAAGTTGCTTATCAGCTTAAGGAGATTTTGGGCTGAGATAATGGGGTTTTCTAAATATACAATCATGTCATCTGCAAACAGGGACAATTTGACTTCTTCTTTTCCTAACTGAATACCCTTGATTTCTTTCTCTAGCCTGATTGCCCTAGCCAGAACTTCCAACACTATGTTGAATAGGAGTGGTGAGAGAGGGCATCCCTGTCTTGTGCCAGTTTTCAAAGGGAATTTTTCCAGTTTTTGCCCATTCAGTATGATATTGGCTAAGACTTACATTACTATGTAAGGCAGATGACTTCCAAATTGACATCACCATATCAGATTTGTTTTGGTGACATTCACTCACATATATCTATCTACTTGGCATCAATCATTTGATATCTCGAAGGCCTCTTAAATTCAATATTTCCAGAACTGAAATTATCATCTTGTCCTCATTACCCTCCTCAATCCAAACTTTTTTAAACTACTATTTGTACTTTAATGAGTGTTTGTATTTAGTGATGCTTTTCATTTCATAACTCACAGTAGTTTTGGGAGAATTTTATCCTTGTGTCTCCCATTTTTCTATGTGACTTATAAGTAGTGTTACTGACTTTAATGTGAACTATTTTTTTAAAGGTGTTTGCATAGCTATCTGTCTTAGAAAATAAAGATAACATTTCTCCATAGCAAAGAGCAGATTTGTTTATTGTCTAGTATAACAGAGATAATGTTTCCCTCTAAGACAATGTTAGGCATGCTTACTGCCCATTATGAAGATGTTTGTTCCCTAAATTCAGGATTCTTCTCTTGTAAGGCAACCTACTGCATCTATAGACCCACTTCACATTGTTGTGGGAATTAGAGGTAAAAGAACCGATATATTCTAATTTCTGACATTCTGGTTACTGCTATTTTCGTCATGAGTAATAAAATCCTTTGTCTCTGACACAGAAGTCTCATATCCTCTGTCGGCATCCTTGAAGCTGCATCAGGCTAACTTCTTATCTTGCAAGTAGGATAAAATATCAGGCCCTTTATAGTCGTGGACATATATCATATTTTATATTAAATCAATGTTAAGTGTTAGGTAACTTATTCTGTTCATTTTTATCCATCTGCATCATTACTCCTTTACTTTAAGTTACCATCTTATTCTTGATGGGATTGCTTTCAAAGCTTGTGCTAAAATATTCCAAACTACCCAGTAGTTTCTCAATGCACTTGGGAGACATGCATACTTATTTATGTAAAATCAAGTTCTTAACCAACATGAACTTCATGAGTCTCAATTCACACTGAGGACTGATACTCATTCTAAATGGATCAATATCTGTACCCCACCCCTATGATATTTTTTGCAGTTTAGGGGAATTTTAGGCTCCCTCTACTTCAAACCCTTTGAATATGCAATTTAATCTGCCTGGCATGTTGTTTTTTCTTTACACCACTTTACTAAATTAACATTTATTCATACTTCTGTTCCAATTTAATGGTCACTTTCTCAAGGAAGTCTTCTATGACCTTTTATCCTCCCCACATATACATAATATATAATACATATTTTAATAATATTCTATACTTTTGTATTCATAGTAATTCTGATGTTTTGATATTATATGTTTGTGTGATTTTATATGCAATATTTATCTCCAATTCTAGATGGCAAGCTCTATGCTGGCACAGACTGGGTTAATTGTTCATGTAGTCATATCCTCAATTTTTAAGATGATGCATAATATAGAGAACCAGCTAGGCATATATTTGTTGAATGAGTAAGTGAATGAATGATTAAATAGTCAACGTTTCCATTTTAGTTTGGCTTGCTTTAACAAAACACTATAGAGTGTTGACTTATAAACAGCAGATATTTATTACTCACAGCTCTGGAGGTTGGAAGTTCAAGAACAGGGTGCCTTCATTGTCTGGTTCTGGTGAAGGCCCTCTCCTGGGTTGCAAACTGCCAATTTCTTGCTGTATCCTCACATGGCAGAAAGAGGACTAGAAATCTCTTTGAGATCTCCTTTATAATTGCACTAATCCCATTCCTAAGGGCTCTACCTGCATGGTTTAATTAGAATCCAAAGGCCCCATTTTCCACTACCATCACGTTGGGGGTTAGGATTTCTATACATGAATTTTGGGGGGACACATTCAGTTTATAACAATAACTAACTGGGATGATCTTAATTATCATAATTTCATTTCACATATAAATTATATTTTTCTCAAAATGATTTGGTAGATTTTAATGTTTCTTTTTCGACTAGGTGTCAAATATATCTTCAAATATATCTTTTTTTTTTTTTCTTTGGAGACAGAGTCTTACTCTGTTACCCAGGGTGGAATGCAGTGGCTAGGCTCACTGTAACCTCTGCTTCCCGGGTTCAAGCAATTTTCTTGCCTCAGCCTCCCGAGCAGCCAGATTTGCAGGCCTGTGCCACCACACCTGGCTAATTTTTGTATTTTAGAGATGAGGTTTCCCCATGCTGGCCAGGCTGGTCTTGAACTCCTGACCTCAAGTGATGCATCTACCTGGGCCTCCCAAAGTGCTGAGATTACACGCATGAGCCACCATGCCTGGCCTATTTCTTAATATAATTTATAAAATACATTTGAAGCAATATGTGTATTTGATCCTGAAAACATTAAGTTGAATCTCTGTGACACAGGAAGTTATTTATTATTTTCTCTTAGTGCCAGGGCTGGGACTGACTAGTATAAGTACTTGGGGCAGGCAATAGCCATGGGTCAGTGAGAAACTTATATTAAAGGGATTTTAAAATAGAAATTAAGTCATGTTTAATTTTATCATTAGATCACTCCCTGTCGATATATACTCATCGTAAAAGAAAATAAATATAAATAGCAATTTCCCAAACATTAATTCATAACTCCTTCTTAGCAAATATATTTGGTATATAATCCATTTGGTTCTACTAATCTCCATTTGCGGGGGATAAAGTGATCATATATTGTGGCTTCAACTACTACCTCTATGTGGACACCTCGTATGTTTGGTTGTACCATCTCTAGTTTTAACTCTAGTTTCATATCTCTACATGTTGTCAGTATTATCATGTGGAAGTTTAATTACCACCTCATTCAATTTACCTACAATAAGGTTCATAACCTGCTCACCTCTCTTAAAAATATTGGCCTATTTCCCAAGTTCATTACTTCAACCAAAGGCATTAACATTCTCTCAATCAGGGTTAAATTTCTGAAGTAAATTTTTTATCCTAAAGCCCTGTTGATGTTCTCTTTAAAATCACTCTTTATTCAGTCCTGATGCCCTCTCCCTCCACACCACTTCTGCTTCCCTGAAAATAAGGACGAGGGATAGATGCAATTTATCTTTTTATAGCAGTAATTAATTCCTATAATTTTGTTTTACTTCAGCATCCATTTTGAATAAAAGTTGGGCTTTCTCATACCAAAAAACTTAATTGCCCTTGACAAACTTTCTAGTTCTCCACCTCCTCCCAGTTCCTCAGTGTAGTCGACCCAGATATTTGCCTTGTACAACCACCTCCTGGTGTCCCACATCCCTGTGGAACAAATAAATACAACTTATTTGGCTCACCCCACTGACTCCTATACTCTGTATGGATTGTGCAGGTATGGCAAAGTTACCACCTCACAGTCACAGTGTGACTCCATGGAACCTGCTTGCTCTAAACCCACCAATTAGAATTTCTTGCAGGATACCTGCTTGATGAGTGCCCTGATTGCAGGGCATAAGTTAAGTCTAGAGTTTATAGATGTTCTTGTTATGGAGATCTCAAGACCAAATTAGAAACAAAAAATAATACTATAGGTCACCTAGCTAACTACAAAATGGACAGATCTCTGATGTATCCAAGCCCTTTTCTTGGAGAGTGTTAATACCTATACCTTCTCATTTGATCTGACTCTTTTATTATATTCACATGTGTTTTTTATCTGACTGTATTAAAGTGGAACTTCAAAAGAGGACAGGCAGAGGGATAAAAGATAAATCTAAAAATATAGCTATCTTTTCTTTTTACTGCTTAAACTCTACTCTTGTTTTCTAAATGTGAGTGATTAGTTGCCATTTGTAATTCCCGCTTTTACTCTCTGTAAGGGATTCCCATATTATTATAACTCCGAAAACTTATCTTAATACATTGTGAAGTGATACAATTTAATGCAAGCAGATTCTCAACAAAAACGTTATTTCGTATTTCAGAAAACAAACAGTTGTTTTTCTATCTAAATGTGTACAAAGTTATTAATTGAGAAAAAATGTTTTACGTACTTAAATCTTTCTCTAATATTAGATTTTTTCAGAGATATAAATGTGTAATGTCCTAGAATGACCAAACCAATAAACAAAATAAACTAGTAGAAAGCAATCTATAGACATACAGAGGGAGAATGGAGGAGATACATAAAACACCAGCATAGTAAATTTTCTTACTCAATGTTGTAGTCTGTCTTATATTTTGCTTCCCTGTGAAATGTGTTTTAGTCTAGGAATAAATTTTACTCATAATGCTCAAATAATTCTTATGTGAGTTTATTCTATGGGAATCACTGTTAAAAGTTGATTAGAAGGAAGCTCATTTAACAGCAGCAAAGCACATGTTTTTATTTTCCTTTTCAAACACAATTACTTCTTTAAAAGTGCACATTTAAAATACTATTTAGGAAATAACTCCCTAGTATTTGAAAGAAGATAAACACACAAATTCTGAATCTGCAATCTTGTGAACGAACAGAGAAATAAAATCGCAAATTGTTAAAATAATTTAAACTAAGATTTATTATTTGACCTTCAAATTCTGGGTAGGTCCTTCTGGTATTTTGTTTTATTATGAGGATATTTTTTCTGGGCATCCCTCAGTTCTTCATAGAGTAAAAAACTGTCAATATTAATTATAACCAAATAAAAACACCATTTGCATTGTTTACTAATTCCTGTATTATAACTGTACATTTATTCCTTATGTAGTCACCAAAGCTTTAAATGGATATGTTTGTTCACAAATTCTCCACTTTTCTTTTTTTCACACTTAAAATTATACAATCTTTCTATTTATTTATATATTTCTATTTGCAGGGTTCACATTGTTATACCATAGGATATGAAAACGATATGGCCTCTTCCTGCCAGTATAGCCTAGACTATCAATACTGCCAATGTTTGATTTCTCTCAAGAACAAAATATTGATATTGGAAGAAGTCAGGAAGTAAATTTATACCACACATAAGGCAGGCGTTGTAATGATTTAAATATAATAAAATTTCTTTTTAAAATTATTATACTTTAAGTTCTAGGGTACATATGCAGATTTGTTACATAGGTATACGTGTGCCATGTTAGTTTGCTGCACCCATCAACTCGTCATTTACATTGGGTATTTCTCCTAATGCTATCCCTCCCCCAGCCCCCCCAGCCCCCAACAGGCCCTGGTGTGTGATGTTCCCTGCCCTGTGTCCAAGTGTTCTCATTGTTCAGTTCTCACCTATGAGTGAGAATATGCGGTGTTTGGTTTTCTGTCCTTGTGATAGTTTGCTGAGAATGATGGTTTCCATTCACCCATGTCCCTGCAAAGGACATGAACTCATCCTTTTTAATGGCTATATAGTATTCCATGGTGTATATGTGCCACATTTTCTTAATCCAGCCTATCATTGATGTACATTTGGGTTGGTTCCAAGTCTTTGCTATTGCGAATAGTGTTGCAATAAACATACATGTGCATGTGTCTTCACAGTAGCATGATTTATAATCCTTTGGGTATATACCCAGTAATGGGATGGCTGGGTCAAATGGTATTTCTAGTTCTAGATCCTTGAGGAATCTCCACACTGTCTTCCACAATGGTTGAGCTAATTTACACTCCCACCAACAGTGAAAAAGCATTGCTGCTTCTCCACATCCTCTCCAGCATCTGCTGTTTCCTGACTTTTTAATGATCACCATTCTAACTGGCGTGAAATTGTATCTCATTGTTGTTTTGATTTGCATTTCTCTGATGTCCAGTGAGGATGAGCATTTTTTTATGTGTCTGTTGGCTGCATAAATGTCTTCCTTTGAGAAATGTCTGTTCATATCCTTTGCCCACTTTTTGATGGGATTGTTTTTTTTTTTTTTTTTTTTTTGTAAATTTGTTTAAGTTCTTTGTAGGTTCTGGATATTAGCCCTTTGTCAGATGGGTAGATTGCAAACATTTTCTCCCATTATGCAGGTTGCCTGTTCACTCTGATGGTAGTTTCTTTTGCTGTGCAGAAGCTCTTTAGTCTTGCTGCATTCCCATAAGAAATGTCCTGGCTGGCTTATCCAATTTTCTAAACTTTCAGAGATTTTTTATGTTGATATACACACATCTTACTTTTACCATTGTGCTATTTTTAAAAATCACTACTGTTTTTTTTCTTTAATCTGTAGTTTTTGTTGCTGACTAAACCTTGTCCCCTTTGTGCATATATTGTAAATTGAATTGTTTCATTATTTAGAATATTTACAAGGTTTTCTGTATTTAAAATAATGAAAATTCATATATTCACCTAAATATTTAACTTATAGTTACCATAGATCTGTAGTTCCATTAATAAATCCATAGTGTACGCCATGCAAGCAACATAAACTGCAGGTCCATAACCACCAAGACCATTTTTAACAACATATTTACGCAAAATTTTCACTGGAGTAGCTGAAGTCGATTGCCTTCTAATTACATCTCCTTTTATATCTGATAGAAATTGTTTGGTGGAATACTGATGGTTCACTATTGCTGAAGTAATGATTTTGGTCTTTTAAACATTTAAAAACTCTATTACAAAATCAATAGTTTTCAGATCAGTTAAATTCACTATGGTCTTTTCTTCTCCTATTCTGTTCAAAGGGTATATGCTGGTCAAAGTTATAGTTTCCCCAGTATCTGCTGCTAAAATGCCTCATGATGTTCTTTCATGGCTAGTGACTTGAGCCATCTGCATTTCTTGATTTTTTAAAACTTTGTTCAATGAGTAATTATCTTGCGTTGCAGAATGTTAGATTATTTAAATTTTGACTACAATTTGTTTTCCAAATTTTGAGATTAACATAGACTAGTTTTAAAGAGAATAAAGGAAATGCTTTCTGTTAGGAAATCTAAAACATCTGAAATCATCTTAGGAGCTGAAAACACTTCATCTAAAATAAAGAATTCAGGCAAATTATTTAATATTGCCCATTTATTATAAGGATAACTATAAAAGCAATATAATGTGCTATTTTCTAGCCCATGGAGATTACGAGATTCAGTTATGATAGAAGGAAATAGTTCCTGCTATGAAGGTTGTTAAATCCTGACATTCACCATTGAAAGAGGTTTTATAATATACATACCCGTATATTTTTAATTATTACAACTATGCAGCAGGTTAATCCTCTGTGACACATGCACTATTTTTGAGCACTTAACATATGCCAGGCTTTGGTCTAAATACTTCAGGTATGCGAATTCATTTAATTTTTACACATCCTGTGAGAGAAATATTATTCCAAATACAAAGATCTGGAAACTGAGACCAAAATTGGAACCACTATACTATGATCTGATAATTAGCTGAAATCTTTATATTTCATTGCTTAAACTTTCAACTCTTTTAATTGCAATGGTTATTTAATTTGTTGCAAAATTTATTGCCTTCTTATACTCATCATGACTTTCCATGTTTTATTACACTTTATTGTAAGAAATAATGTAATATAAGCCTATATTAATTGTTGTGTGCAAAGCACTTGTTTAGTGTTTTATATATACTACCTCTTTGCAGGAAAGTAAAGAGATTTCAAGAGCAGATTAGTTAAAAGCAAAAACTGTGAAGATAGGCTGCCTAGATTTGAATTCTTACACGATATCTTACTAGCTATGTGACAAATTAGTTGATCATTCCCTGCCTTGGTTTTTTCATTTGTAGAACGGATTGTGGTGAGGATTAAAGGAATATTGACATTTATGTATCAATTGACCATCTATTTATTATCTATCAATCTATGTAGCATTTCACAAGTGTCTTGTACATACTAAACGCTATAGTGGATAAATATTAAATACTATTACGTATTAAATGGATTAAGTAAACTGACTGACTAAGGCCACAGGACCAACAGAGTTGAAAGCTCCAACCTATGTCTGATAAGTTACTGAATCCAAGTCCTTTTTGTGTGTGTGTGTGTGTTAAAAAAGACACACATACAAATTCCACCCTCGTAAAAAATATTTAAGTGCGGAGTACTTTGTTGCTAACTATAATCCCAATGCTGTAGAGTAGATTTCTAGAGTATTTTCATCCTGCATGAAGGAAACTTTATATCCTTGGAACAGCAACTCTCCATTCTCTGTTTCTCCCAGACCCTGGCAAGCAACAGTCCACTCTGTACTACTATGAGTGTGACACCTTTAGGTATTTCACATAAGTTAAATCATACAGTTTTTGTCCTTCTGCAACTGGCTTTTTTCACTTAACATAATGTCCTCAAGATTCATCCATATTATAGCGTATGGCATATGTTTTATCGCTAAATAAATTCCATTGTATGTATATATCATATTTTCTTTATTCATTAGTCCGTGGACATTTAAGTAATGTCTGCCTCTTGCCTGTTGTAAATACTCTGCCCAGAATAAGAGAGTACAAATATCTCTTCAAGATCTGGATTTCAGTTATTTTGAAAATATACCCAGAATTGGGATTGCTGGATCACATGGTAGTTCCATTATTCATGTTTTAAGGAAATGCTATACTGTTTTTCCCTAGCAACTTTACTATTTACATATTTACCTGCAGTGCTCAAGTGTTCCTGGTGTTCTACATCCTCATCAACACTTGCTACTTTTGTTTGTTTTCGTTTTTAAATTCTAACAAGTATAAGGTAATAGCTCATTGTCGAGTTGCATTTCCCTGGGGATTATGATGTTGAGCAACTTTTAATATTCCTCTTGGCTATTTGGATGTCTTCTTTGAACAAATATCTATTCAGATCATTTTATTACTGATTAATTGGGGTTTTTTTTTTCGTATTGAGTTGTAGTTTTTTTATATATTTTGGATATTAAGTTATCAGATATAATGTTCACAAATATTCTCCTACAGCCTGTACGTTGCCTTTTTACTCTGTTGGTTATTTCCTTTGTTGTGCAAAAGCTTTTTAGTTTGATATAGTCCCACTGGTTTATTTTTGCTTTTCTCACCTGTACTTTTGGTGTTATATCCAATGCATCATTGCCAAGATCAATGTCATGAAGCTTTTTCTCCTATTTTTTTCTAGAAGTTTTACAGTTTACATTCTACAGTTAAGTCTTTAACTCATTTTGAGTAGGTTTTTATTAATTAGGTAACATAAAAGCCCAATTTTATTCTTCTGCATGTGAATTTGCAATTTTCTCATCACCATTTGTTGAAGAGTATATCCTTTTTCGACTGTGTATTCTTAGCACCCATGTTGAAGCTCTGTTGACCATATATGCATGATGTTATTTCTGGACTCCCTATTCTGCTTTATTGGTCTAAGTGTCTATTTTATGCTAGTATCATACTATTTTGATTACTGTGACTTTGTAATATGTGTTAAAATTAGGAAGTTAGAGTCCTTCATCTTTGTTTCTCTTAAGATTTGGGTAGAGTCCTTTATAGTCTCATATACATTTTAAGATGGCTTTTCTATTAATGTAAAAAAATTGGGTTTTTGATATAGATTGGAAAAATCTGCAGGTCATTTTGAGTAGTATGTATATTTTTACAATATTAACTCTTCCAATCCATAAACACAGGGAATCTTTGCATTTATTTTTATCTTCTTTACTTTCATTCACCAGTGTTTTGTAGTTCTCAGTGTAAACAAGTCTTTTTCCTTTTTGGTTAGGTTATTCATATATATTTTATTATTTTGATACTATTGTAAATGAGATTATTTTCATAACTTATTTTTCTAATATTTCATTGTCAGTGTACAGAAACACAATTTTTGTACATTTATTTTGTATTCTGAAATTATATTGAATTTGTTTTTTAGTTCTAACAGTGAGTGTGTGTGTGTGTGTGTGTGTGTGTGTGTGTGTGTGTGTGTGTATAACCTTCACAATTGTATTTCTACCTATTTGATTTAGATGCCTTTTTTACTTATTGCCCTGGCTAGAAACTCCAGTACTGTGTGGAACAGAAGTTGTGAGAGTGGGCATCCTCGACTTGTTCCTCATCTTAGAGAAAAAGATTTCAGTTTTTTCACCATTGAATATAATAGTTGTGGGTTATCCTTATATGGCTTTTATTACTTTGGGCTAATTTCTTCTATTTGTAGTCTGTTTTTATCATAAAGGGTTGTTGAAATTTCTCAAATGTTTTTTCTGTACCTATTGAGGTTATCAAGTAATTTTTATTTTTCACTATATTAATATGGTATGTCACATTGATTGATAGCTTCCTATATTAATTTAGTTTTTTTTTTTTGCATTCTATGTGTAATTCCACTTGGTCATGATGTATGAAGCTTTTGTTATCTTGTTGAATTTAGTTTGCTAGCCTTTTGTTGAGGGTTATTGCATTTATGTTCATCAGGGATATTGCCTTATAATTTTCTTTTCTGGTAGACTCCTTGCCTTTCTTTGGTATCAGGGTCGTGTCGGCTTCATAAAATGAATTCAATAGTATTCACTGTTCTTTATTTTTTGGAAGAACTTGAGAAGGATTGGTTTTAATTCTTATTTCTGTTTGGTAGAACTCACCAGTAAGGCCATATGGTCCCAAACTTTTCTTTTTTCAGAGGTTTTTTGTTTCATTCAGACTCCTTACTAATTATCACTCTGTTCAGACTTTCTACCTCTTCATGATTCATTCTTGGTAGGTTATATGTTAATAGGAATTAGTGTATCTTTTCAAGTTATCCAATTTGTTGTTGTACAATTGTTCATAATAATCTCTTATAATCATTTTATATTTCTGTGACATCAGTTAGAATGTCTCCTAATTTATTATTTTATTTATTTGAATTTTTTCTTTTTTCAGTCTAGCTGAAGTTTTGTGAATTTTTTTGGTCATTCCAAAAAGTAACTTATTTTTATTGAGTTTTTACAAATTATTTTATATTTTGTTAGTTCTGCTTTAATATTTATTATTTACTTCAGTCTACTAATACGGGCTTAGTTTCTTTTTCTTTTTTTAAAAAATTCTTTGAGTTTGTGCGTGCACACACACACACACACACACAAACAGCACAAAACAATAAACAGAGGCGAAATGCTATAATATGATATATTAAACTGAGCATTCAGAAACCGGAAATATTAAGCTTAACCTGCCATAGTCTTAGCAAAATCAATTTAACAAAAATACTCATTATAGTAAAATATTTAATACATTGTAACATTGAGGCTCTTCTAGGTGGATGTCATCTGATTTGGCTTCTAATTCGTCACATTTATAAAGATAATATCAGGGTCTACATGCTATAAGCATTGTGTTTTGCAACTCAAGCGCCAAAGCAAGCCAAGATTTAAGTATAGCTTATCAACTTCTATTCCAGATCTTGAAATATGTATGCTATTTGTAGTTAATATGTGTAGAAAGTAGCACTCTGGAATTTAGTTTTAGGTCAAAATTAAGCTTTGCTATTCTTTCTTCAGTGGACCCAGGAATTAAGAGGGAAAATATACTGGTCTATTCTGGTCCTAGGAAAGATGAGCAACTTGATTGTACAGAATGAGAAAGCTCCATAAGCATACTTCTATGCGTGTAAACTTCATTCAGTTAACATATGTTCACAAAATATTTTGTGTTATGTATTACTGAGTATTCAATGTATTGACAACCCAACATATGTCTAAGCAATGACCTATACTTTTCAATATATTATCTTAGATAATAATAAGAGGATAGTTTAGGGAACTATTCTATCAGCTTGTAATAGTAAGCCACATTTCCTAAAAGAGTAAAGACAAAGATTCAAGAATACTATTTCCAGGCCTGGTGTGGTGGCTCATGTCTGTAATCCTAGCACTTTGGGATGCCAAGGAGGGCAGATCACTTGAGGTCAGGAGTTCGAAACCAGCCTGGCCAACATGGTGAAACCCTGTCTCTACTGAAAATACAAAAAAGAAAAAAAATAGCTGAGAGTGCTGGCAGGCACCTGTAATCTCAGCTACTCAAGAGGCTGAGGGAGGAAAATTGCTTGAACCCAGGAGGCGGAGGTTGCAGTAAACCGAGATTGCACTCCAGCTTGGGTGACAGAGCGAGACTCCATCTCAAAAAAAAAAAAAAAAAAAAAAAAAAATACTATTTTCAAGTCATCCTGCGAGTGACTCAAAGGAAGATGAAAGAATAAAAATTAGTTTGAGAAATTCATTCTATCATAGGTAAAATTATTTAAAATAGCACTATTAATTATACAGCTCAAACCATATATAAATAATTAGGCACAAATTCCTCCATCACAAATTAAAATGTACAGGTATAGAAAATTTGATTTCCATACTAGTAGCAGGGCAGGCATTTTTCAGTTGGGATTATTAGGAGCTTCTTAGGTAATACAAGAAAGTATTTCCATTTCTGAACAGATTTGGGAAGAGATAAATTATTAACACTGGCAGTGAAACCAGATCATTAGAAAAAATATTATCTTACAACAATGACACTTTAATTCTAATATTTTTTCTTCTATATATGGTTGTTACCAATCTTCATGGGGGAAAAAATTGTTTAGGTAATTAGTTTGGTGCACAGAGAGGTTGCCTCATATAGGGAGATATGATTGCTTACTAATTATACTCATGACACAGTAAACTGTTTAAGATTTGCAGACAAAGGAAACTTAAATTTGAGCAGGTAATTTGCTATGGAAACATAGTAGGTTAATGATACAGTAACCATCAAAACTTAAAATTCCAGCTTCCTATTTTTATAAGTAGAAAGCCAATGGGCTAGGCAATCTGATCTTTTTTTAAGATTGCATTGTTTTGTGTTAAATTTTAATTTTTAAATTCTGATTAGTTTTCTGAATTCATAGCTGGATTAAAATTTCGGTCATTAGTGTTTTTAGTCTTCCTGGATGCTTTAGAATCCAAGGAAGTGGTGTTTATAATCAATTTTTAGCAGTAAGACATCAGACCCCTTTGTAAAGCTCTGAAGATTCTGTAAGAAAAATAAATAGATTTAAAATAGATGATTTTATTAAGTTTTTGCCAGCATTATTTTTTCACCTTTTAATCTATGAAGAGATCACTCTTGTGGTCGCAGCATTTAGAAAGACACCTGTTACTTTTCATGATTATTGAGAATATATGCCATTATAGTATGTTATAGATTTATAGAATCTGGAAATTCTAATCTTAAATTTGCTGTTAGAGAAAAGTATTACCAATTTCATATTTACTAGCCCAGGGTTGACTCTTGCAGCATAATCCTGGTGGTAGGCAGCTATAAAATAATTTTTCTGCTTCCATTACTACTTTTTAGGTATCTTGGATCAAACTTTTTTTGCCTACTCTCACCTTATTTTTCTATCGGGTAGACAATAACTAGGGGTGTCAAATGATTTGAAACAGACAAGTTGACTGTGGAAAAAATCTTGCCCCCAGATGGCTCAATAAGTGACCACTGTAGATTCCCAAGCTGGAATTTGCCAGCTCTTCCTGGAGTGAATATGTTCAGTTTCCTTGCATTGCTCCGTGCATTTCATTCTCTCCCATTGCTCTGTGCACTTATGTGTATTGTGCCAATTCACTCTGCATCATGACATGAAGTTTCAGTGTCAGAGGTGGTATTGTGATATGAACTCGTTTATGATACTTAACTCTGGGAGTACGTGAGTATTGGAGAAGAAACAAGTTTGATGTGTGTGTAGCCAGCATCTAAGCTATAGAAATGTGTCCCAAATCTTGCAGTTTAGGTATAAAAGAGACATTATAGTCAATTGTATAAATTTGATTAGAATCCTTTAGTTTAATTACATTACCAAGAATGAGTTGTACATTTGAAAGAAACTTTCCTAAACTATGCTAGAGGAAAACCAAATTATGTTTCTCTTCTCTCTATAGAAAAAAAAAAGTCACAAAATCATTGTGCTATGAAGAGCTAATCAAAGCATTGGTAACAAAAAAATAGAAAAATAATATGAAAGCGGTTTCTCAGACACTTAATTAAAAAATATTTTGTTCTTTTTCTGGATGTTGTGATGTTTGTGATACTTGTCAGCTTTTATAAATTTGTAATTTTATGTGATTTCCTTTGCTCATTCTAAGGAAACATTCACTTTCATTCCTAATTTGTTATTCTTTTACTTAAAGAGTCCTACTTCAAATTATATAAGGGGCAAAACCTACAAAACCTGAATCCACCAGTGCACCTACATGAGACAATCTTACTTGCATTCTTATGTTTATTAGTTTTGCAGCAGATATTTCTTCTATTACTCCTCTCTGAGGTATAATTATACACGCTTCTGTAAGATCATTCTATTGCTACAGATCTTGTAATGGCAACTTTTTGTAGGAATTTGAATATTGCACCTGGATAATACAGAACAGCAAAGCAATTTTGCATAAACTTTTGACATTGTCGATCCCATCAAAATGTTTAAATTAGTCCCAAATGATTGGATTGATTCAGTCCTTTTGGACTATGTTTTCAATGCATGCTGTGAAGCTGAAGTTCTTTGGCAGCATTTGTTTTTTTCCGGCAGGTTAGAGAAATTAGACTTTTCAACAGGGGAATTCAAGTGAGCAAAATTTAAAAAAAAGAAATAAATAGAAAGAGAGAGAGAGGGAAATACAAAGAAATAAAAAGCGGTATACTGATCTCCATACATTGGGGGATTATAACTCTATTTCAAGCAATTATGATAATTTTTAGTATTTACATGACTGTCTTTGTATTATAGAAAATGTTAGATTATGATGATTGTACAGGCCAGCTCTATATGCTTTATATTTGCAGCAAAAGCAAAACAAGGATACCACATAAATGATCAAAACTTGAAATAATTTGTTAATTTGTTACTTGTTAGTCATGCTGTGGTAAGGCTTTTCTTTAACATTGGTGTACTTTATTTGGGAATTTCATTTATAAGATCAGTAAGCATAGCCTAAGATCCATTGAGTATTAATGAAAAATGTTGCACTTTCAGTAATTAAGTGCAATATGACATCAATTCCATTTTAAAGGTTTCAGGGAAAGGTAAATTTTATAATTTCCCAATAAAAATATAAATATTTAGCAGTTCTGATTGTCAGAAAATGTATACTTAAATGCAGCTGAATTCTTCTTTCCACAATAATTGGTATTTTCTTGCTCATCTGTGTTTGGTAAAAAGTAGTGGTGGTATAAGTGTAGTTATATTTAAATATCAGTTATTTTTAAATGGTGAAGTATTCAGAAGACTAATACAAAATTATCTACAACTCTGTAATGTAAGCATAGTACTTTACCTCTGATTTGAATATATGGACAATTTAGAGAAAGAGAGAATCATTTAACAAAATACAGGGAAGTTTAAAATAGCATTATTCTGAATACATGAATATGTTTAAAATTCAAAGATAAAGGAGATATTTGCAGCTAGGGTTAATAGAGCAAAATGTTTAGCTTTAGAGGTATATCTTAAGGTTGAGAGGGAAAAAAAGAATGAGTTTTTATTGTTGTAGAGTTTAAACAAAGACAATGACAATGACACAAAAGAAAGCAAAAACAAACAACAACAAACCTCCTTTTGAGAGAATAGTAAAAAATAAAGAACAGAAAACCAAACCTTTCCATAAAGTGTTTAAGAAAGCAGTCCATTCTAAATTATGACATTTATAAATATCATCATCGTTTCTCAGTAAGCCATATGTGAAACTTCAGAATCATCTATGATTTATCTATAAACTTCTTGCCCATCAGTTAGTCACCAAAACATTAATTATTGTATTATCTCTCTCACACACAATTGTTATGTTAGAATTTAGTATGGAGGTTATTCCAAGTTCTCAACATACCTCTAGCCAGTTACTAGCAATGTAGCCTTGAGTGAGCATATAACCTGTAATAATCTCAAGTCACTTTAGTTGTAACACAGTAATAATAAAAGCACATGCCTAATTTGTGTGGTAGATACTGCAGGATATTTATAAAGCATGTAGCAGGTAACATAGTAAGTCTTCACTAAATATTACCTATTAATATTTTCTATTATTCCAATACTAACTTCTAGTTTTGGCCTTAACTACTTATGCTTAGTTATTCTAATAACCTTCATATTCATCCCCCTGACTATTATTTCCCCACAACAAGCTATCCTACGTGACTTTGCTAGACCAATATTCCAAAATCATAGTTATTATCATGTTTCTTTACTTCTCAAAATCTGTTCTTATATTTTATGTAACCAAATAATCAATTTTAGCACAATTTGCCTGTCTTTCAAGTCATTCAATGTCCACATTTTGTCCTCAAACTTTTGTGTTTGGTTCCAGATCACTGCAATAAGGCAAATATCACAATAAAATGACTGGCATTAATATTTTATTTTTCCAGTGCATATACAACTTATGCTTACACTATGCTGTAGTCTATTAAGTATGCAATAGAATAGCATTATGTCTAAAAACATGTGCATATCTTAGTTTAAAATTGCTTTATTGTTGAAATATGTTATCAGTCACCTGAGTCTTCAACAAGTCATATTCTCTTGAGTGATGGAGGGTCTTCCCTCGATGTTGATAGCTACTGACTGATCAGGCTGGTGGTTACTAAAGGTTGGGGTAGCTGAGGAAGTTTCTTTTATTAATTTTATTTTATTTTAATGTTTTTTGGGGGAACAAACATTTTTTGTTAGATAGATAAGTCCTTTAGTGGTGATTTCTGAAATTTTGGTGTACCCCTCAATGCATAATATTTTATCCCTCACACCCATCCCGCTCTTTCACAAAGTCCATTATATAATTCTTAGGCCTTTGTGTCCTCATAAGTTAGCTCCCACTTATAGGTGAGAATATAGGATTTTTGGTTTTCTATTCCTGAGTTACTTCATTTAGAATAAGGGTCTCCAGCTCCATCTGGGTTGCTGCAAATGCCAATATTTCAGTTCTTTTTATGGCTAAGTAGTATTTCTTGGTGTGTGTATATACACTGCATTTTCTTTATCTACTCATTGGTTGATGGGCATTTAGGATGATTCTGTATTTCTATAACTGCAAGTTGTGCTGCTATAGACATGCATGTTCAAGTGTCTTCTTCATATAATGATTTATTTTCCTTTGGGTAGATACTCAGTAGTGGGATTGCTAGATAAAATGGTAGTTCTATTTTTAGTTCTTTGAGGAATCTCCATACTGTTTTCCATAGTGTTCATAGTAGTTTACATTCCCATCAGCAGTGTAAAAGTGTTCTTTTTTCACCACATCCATGCCAACATTATGTTTTGATTTTTTTAATTATAGTGATTCTTGTAAGATTGAGTTGTAATTTTAATTTGCATTTCCATGGGAAGTGTTTCCATTTGTCTGTGTCATCTGCGGTTTCTTTTTCAGCAGTGTTACGTAGTTTTTCTTGTAGAGATATTTCACTTCCTTGGTTAAGTATATTCCTAAGTATTTTATTTTATTTTTATTTTTTGGAAACTGTTGTAAAAGAAACTGAGCTCTTGATTTGATTCTCAGCTTGGTGTTTAATGGTGTACAGCGGTGCAATTGATTTGTGTACACTGATTTTTTATTCTGAAACATTACTGAATTCATTTATCAGATCTATGAGTTTTTTGGATGAGTCTTTAGGGTTTTCTAGTTATATGAACATATCATTGGTGAACGGCGACAGTTTGACTTTTCTGATTTTGACTCCTTATATTTCTTTCTCTTGTCTGCTCTGGTCAGGACTTCCAGTAATATGTTGAATAGAAGTGGTGAAAGTGGACACCATTGTCTTGTTCCAGTTCTCAGAGGGAATGCTTTGAACTTTTTTTCCATTCAGTGTAATGTTGGCTGTGGTTTTTTTGTAGATTTGTTTTCCTACTTTCAGGTATGTTCCTTCTATGCCAATTTTGCTGAGGCCTTTAATAATAAAAGGATGCAGGAATTTGTCAAATACTGTTTCTGCATCTATTGGGATGATAGTATATTTTTTGTTTTTAATTCTGTTTATGTGATGTATCACATGTATTAACTTGCATATATTAAACCATCTTGATCATGCTGTGTTCTCTTGTTGATATGCTATTGGATTCAGTTAGCTATGTTGTTATATAATGTCCATCTATTTATTTTTCTTTGTTATTGTTGTTGCTTTAAAGTCTGTTTTGTCTGACTGTAAGTATAGCTACTCCTGCTCACTTTTGGTTTCCATTTTCATGGAATATATATTTTTTACCCCTTTACCTTAAGTTTATGTGATTCTTATTTTTTAGGTGAGTCTCTTGAAGATAGCAGATACTTTGTTGGTAGATTATCCATTCTGCCATTCTGTGTCTTTTAAGTGGAGCACTTAGGCCATTTACATTAGTATTGAGATGTGAGGTACTATTCTATTTATCCTGTTAGCTGTTGCCTTAATACTTTTGTTTTTCAATGTGTTATTTTTGTATAAGCCCTCTGAAATTTATGCTTTAATGAAGTTCTATTTTGGTGTATATTGAGGTTTTGTTTCAAGATTTAGAACTCTTTTTAGAATTTCTTGCCACGCTGGCTTTGTAATGACAAATTCTCTCAGCATTTGTTTAACTGAAAAATACTTTATCTCTCCTTCATTTGTGAAGCTTAGTTTTTCTGGATACAAAATTATTGGCTGACAATTATCTTGTTTAAAAGGCTAAAGATAGGACATCAAACTCTTCTGGCTTGTAAGGTTTCTGCAGAGAAATAGCTGTTAATTTGATAGGTTTTCCTTTATAGGTTATCTTATGCTTTTGTCTCATAGCTCTTAAGATTTTTTCCTTTGTCTTGACTTTAGATAACCTGATGATTATTTGCCTTAGTGATTATCTTTTTGCAATAAATTTTTCAGGAGTTCTTTGAGCTTCTTGTATTTGAATGTCTAGATCTCTAGCAAGGTCAGGGAAGTTTTCCTCAATTATTTCTTCAAATAAATTTTCCAAACTTTTAGATTTCTCTTCTTCCCCAGGAACACCAATTATTCTCAAGTTTGGCCACTTAACATAATCCCAAACTTCTTGAAACCTTTCTTCATTTTTTATTACTTTTTCTTTGACTGTAGGATTGGTTTAATTTGAAAGGCTTGCCTTCAAGCTCTGAAGTTCTTCCTTCTACTTTTTCTATTCTATTGTTAAAACTTTTCCCTGCATTTTGTATTTCTCTAAGTGTGACTTTCATTTTCAGAAGTTGTGATTGTTTTTTTCTTTATGACATCTATTTTTCTGAAAATGTTCTCATTCATATCCTCTATTGTTTTTTCAAAATTTCTTTAAGTTGGTTTCACGTTTTTCTGTTATCTCCTTGAGTAGCTTAATAATCATCCTTCTGAATTCTTTTTTCTTTTTCCTTTTTCTTTTTTTGGAGACTGCGTCTTGCTCTGTCACCCAGGCTGGAGTGCAGTGGTGCAATCTCGGCTCACTGCAACCTCCACCTCCTGGGTTTAAGTGTTTCTCCTGCCTCAGCCTCCTGAGTAGCTGGGATTACCAGTGTGTGCCACCATGCCCTGCTAATTTTTGTATTTTTAGTAGAAACGGAGTTTCACCATGTTGGTCAGACTGGTCTCAAACTCCCGACCTCGTGATCTGCCCCCCTCAGCCTCCCAAAGTGCTGGAATTACAGGCGTGACTTCTGAACTCTTTATCTGGCAATTCAGAGATTTCTTCTTGGTTTCGATCCACTGCTAGGAAGCTAGTGTGGTCTTTTGGGGTTGTTATAAAACCCTGTTTTGTTATATTACCAGAATTACTTTTCTGGTTCCTTCTCATTTGGGTAGGTTAATACTTACAATTTTTTTTGGAATTTATTTTTAACTGAACTGTGCTTTTATTTAATATATATTTCTTTTTTATTCTCTTGAGGATCAGACTTTAATGCTTATTTTAGCCTAATTTGATTCTTGATGCTTGTAAGGGTAATGAGTCTCTAAGAGATCCTTAGTTATGAGAGTCTTTGTGTTCTGGTTTTCCCTAATGCTGGTTGTAGTAGTTACATTATTGGTGTGTGGACCAGTTTACTATCTCCTATGGAGTTGGAATGGCAAGGATCTCTTGAAGCATATCTCATTCTCTTGTGGTATACACTTTATTTATTTATTATTTGTCCTCGTATTTTATTGACTGAGTTGATGAATCAGGCTTCAGGCCAAAAGGGGAGGTATCCCTGGGTAAGCACTGACCCTGACTAAGGCAGATGGGTAGATGTAATAACCAATGTTGGATCAAGGTGCCAGCCATAATGAGGATGGCCAGGTGAACTCTCAATTAAATGTGCTGAGGTTTTATCAGGGTGAAGAGTGGGAGCTACCTCAGCTTCCCGCCAAATCAGCAGGAAAGCTTCACAGCCTCACTTCTGCTTTATGTTTCAGCTATTCAGATCGTACAGACACCACTTTTTGTCTATGGAAATGTTGATGTTTCAAGTAGGGGGGAACTGTGACTCTGCCACACTTGCAGGCCTGAATCTGGGGTATGCTCCTCCTATGGGGCTGCACTCTCCGGGACTGTTCCAGAAAGTCTGTCTATAGGTGACTCCATACTGCATTCCTGTGGGGGAAGCTCCAGCTGTGTCTACAATAGAGTACCAGTGGGGAACAAGGACCCCTTCTCCAAGGCTCTTCATGATCACCGAAGCTGCCTGCCTGTTGTGATATAGGTGCAGAATTTTTATTACTGCATCCAGCACTGCAATTGTGTTTCTGCTGTGAGAAACTCCCCACCAGCAGAAAGATCTGGAACTTAAGACCTGCTGTTCAGATTTTTTGTCCCATGGGGTGATCTCTTGATGTGGTGTTCTCCCCCTCTCCTTAGGGATGGGGCTTCCTGAGAACCAGACTGCAGTGATTATAATTGATCTTTTGGATCTAATCACCCAGTGGGGCTACGAGGCTCTGGGCTGGTGCTGGGAAATGTCTGTAAAGAATCCCGTGATGTGATCAGTCTTTGGGTCTCCCAGCCATGGATAACAGCACCCGCTCTGGTGGAGATGGTAGGGGAGTGATGTAGACTCTGAGAATCCTTGGTTGTAGACAGGTTACATCCTGGCTTTCTCAAATGCTGGTTATGCTAGCAGTGAAGTAGTCACATGGATAGACTCAGGACCTCTGGTTAGCCAGGATGTTGCAGGCAGTGGAATTAACTGTTGTTTTCTCCTTCCTGGGGCAGAGTTATTCTGTCATGAGATGCTATAATGGCCTTAGTTGGTTGACCTCCAGCCAGGAGGTGGCACTTTCACAGCTGTTGTATTAGCAGTGGAATTTGAGCTTGCCCTAAGTTGGCCAGGGGAAGTATTTTGATTTCTCAGGCGATGGGTGGGGCCATAAAGCTCCCAAGAGTTTATGTCTTTTGTGTTTGGCTACCAGGGTGGGTAGAGAAATACTATCAGCGGGGCAAGGTTAGGCTGATCTGAGCAAAGACTCTCCTTGGGCAGGACTTGCTGTTGTCACTGTGGGGATGAGCAGGCAGTTCTCAGGCCAATGGGGTTATGTTCCAGAGGGGATTATGGCTGCCTCTGCCATACAGGAGACTTCACTAGGGAAGTGGGGGATAACTGGTAGCAAAAGGCCTTACCCAACCTCCACACAGTTGGCAAGGCTGGTCTTTTTCCCACAGTGCTCCACTAACAGTGCAAGTGCTGAGTTTAGATCCAGGCTGCCTGTGCACAGAACACAGACCCGCCACAGGTCATAAGGTTCCCCACTGAAAAAGCAAGCACAGCTTTCACGCCACACCTCTCTCCATTTACCTGCAATGGTGGACACCCCATCCCTACGCTCATTTCTGCTGCAGTTCCCATTCACCCTTTAGATTCTGTTCGAGAGGTTTTGTTCCCACTTGAAATTATCACAACATTTATTTGGGAGCTTCTTTCACCCTGTGTCCCCTCCCTAATTCTGCTGGCTGCCTTTCCTGAGGGCCCCTGTGAGATATAGTAAGATATGGCTTCCAAGGGCTCAATGGGAGTGCCTACAAGCCTCCTCATACTACTGCTTCTACTTTTGTATTTCACATGGCTCCCTAAATCCATTCCAGCTCTAGATAAGGTTAAATCCTTCTCCGGTGATCTGAATTTTTAGATTTCCCAGTGGGGATGTGTGTTCAAAGGCAGGTTTTCTCACTCTCACAATTTGGGAACTCAAAGCTTTTCACTTGTCCTGCAGAGTTTGCAGAGGCATGTCACTTCTTTCAAATAATCTGTTAATTCTTTTGATTATCCTGATACTTTCCTGCAGTAATTGTTGGAACAAAAGTTCACAGTGTGAGTATAGACACCTTGTTCTTTCTATCCAAGTGGGAGATGCACATTAGCCCTGCCTCCTATCTGCCATCTTCCTCTGGTCCCAGAAAGAAAATATGTCAATTTCTTAAAATGAGACAGCAATGGTATTTGCCGTATTAATTGATTCTTTCATAAAAAATTTCTCTGTAACATGCAGTGATTTTTAATAGCATCATCCCCACAACAGAAATTCTTTCAAAGTTTTAGTTGATCATCTCAAACCTTGACACTGTTTTATCAACTAAGTTTCTGTAATCTTCTAAATCAGGTGCTGTCATTTCAACCAAGTTCACAGCATCTTCACCAGGAGTGGACTCTATCCTCCCAAAAATCAATGTATTCGTTTATTCATAAAAAGCAAGTCCTCATCCATCCAAGTTTTATCATGAGACTGCAGTATTTAGTTCCATCTTTAAGCTCCACTTCTAATTTTATTTATCTTGCTATTCCCACCATTTTTATATTACTTTCTCCCTGGAAGTGTTGAATCCATTAAAGTCATTCATGAAGGTTGGAATTATCTTCTTCTAAACTTCTGTTAATGTTGATATTCTGACCTTTCGTGAATCACAAATGTTCTTAATTGGTATCTTGAATGGTGATTTTCTTTCCAGAAGGAATTGCCCAGATCTAGCAGAGGAATCATTACCAATGGCAGATACAGCCTTATGTAATGCTTTTTGTTGTTTGTTTTGTTTTTGAGATGGAGTCTTGCTGTGTCACCCAGGTTGGAGGGCTGTGGCACAATCTTGGCTCACTGCAACCTCCACCTTCTGGGTTCAAGTGATTCTCCTGCCTCAGCCTCCTGAGTAGCCGGAATTACAGACACATGCCACCATGCCTGACTATGAAATGCTTTTCTTAAATAAGTCTTGAAAGTCAAAAACATTCATTGACCTAGGGCTACAGAATGGATATTGTGTTAACAGGCACGAAAACTACATTAATCTCCTTGCAAATTTTAATCAGAGTTCTAGGTTGACTGGTGAATTGTCAGTGAACAGTAATATTTTGAATGAAATCTTTATTTCTGAGCAGTAGGTCTCAACAATGGGCTTAACATATTAAGTAAACCATACTGTAAACAGATGTTCTGTCATCCGGGTTTTGCCATTCCATTTCTAGAGGACAGGCAGAGTATAATTAGCATAATTTTTAAATACCCTAGGATTTTCAGAATAGTAGATGAGCATTGACTTCAACTTAAAGTTGCCAGCTGCATTAACCACTAACAAGAGAGTCAGCTTGTCTATTAAAGCTTTGAAGTCAGGCATTGACTTCCTTTCTCCAGCTATGAAAGTCTTAGATGGCATCATCTTCCATCAGAAGGCTGTTTTGGTCTACAATGAAAATCTGTTTTTAGTATAGCCACCTTCCTCAATTATCCTAGCTAGATCTTCCAGATAACTTGCTGCAGCTTCTCTGTCAGCATTTGCTGCTTCACCTTGCATTTTTGTGTGATGAAGATAGATGGCTTATTTCCTTCAACCTCATGAACCAACCTCTACTAGCTTCAAACTTTCCTACTGTAACATTCTCACCTCTCTCAGTTTTCATAGAGTTGAAGTGTGTTAGGGCCTTGCTCTGGATTAGGCTTTTGCCTAAGTGAATTTTGTCACTGGTTTGTCTTTGATTTAGACCACTGAAATTTTCTCCATATCAGCATGTAATAAGGCTGTTTCATTTTCTTATCATTCAGGGTTTTGCTGGAGTAACACTTCTAATTTTCTTCAATAACTTTTTCTTTGCATTCACACCTTGGCTCATTATTTAGTGCAAGATGCCTAGCTTTCAGCCTATTTTGATTTTTGAAGTGCCTTCTTTATTAAGTCTAATCATTTTCTAGCTTTTGATTTAAAGTGAGAGACATGAAACTCTTTATTTGACGTGAATACTTACATGACATTGTAGGGTTATTAATTGGCCTAATTTAAATATTGTTGTGTCTCAAGGTATAGATAGACCTGACAAGAAGGAGAAAGATGGGGGAAGTGCTGGTAGGTAGAGCAGTCAGAACACATACAACATTTATGTATTAAGTTCGCTGCCTTATGTGAGTGCAGTTTATGGTGCCACAAAACAATACAATAGTAACATCAGAGACCGAATATGACCATAACTGATATAATACTGAAAATTTTTGAAATATTATAAGAATTGCCAAAATGTAACACAGAGACACAAAGTGAGCAAATGATGTTGGAAAATTGTTACCAATAGGCTTTCTTGATACAGGATTGCCACAAACAAATGTTAATAAACACAATATCTGTGAAGCACAATAAAGCAAATAACAAAAAAACTGAGGTGTGTCTGTTGCAATCACGTATTGTTTAAAACAGTGAATACATTTCTGAGAAATATATTCTTAGGCAATTTCATCATTGAATAAATATTGTAGAATGTATGTACACAAACCTAGATGTTATAGCTTACTACACACTTAAGCTATAGAGTATCCCTTATTGCTTCTAGGATGCAAACCTGTATGATACATTAGTGAACTGAATACTGTAGGCAGTTGTAACACAATGATATGTGTGTGTGCATCTAAACATATCTAAGCATGGAAAAGGTAGAGTAAAAATATGGTGTACGAGATTAAATTTGATACGTCTGTATAGGGCTCTCACCATGAATGGAACTCACAGGACTACAAGTTGCTCTGGTTGAGTCAGTGAGTGAGTGGTAAGTGAATGTAAAGGCCTAAGATTGCATTCAACTGAAGACTTTATAAACACTGAACATTTAGGCTGTGCTAAGTTCATTTAAAAGATTGTTTTTTCTTAAAAATAAATTAAGCTTGGCTTACTGTAACTTTTTTACATCATAAAATTTTTATTTTTTTCAACTCCTTGACTGATTAAAAATAATACTTAGCTTACAACACAACCACATCTCATAGCTGTACAAAAATATTTTCTTTGTTTATATGCTTATTTACAACCTTTTTAAAAATAATTTTTAATGCTTTCATTACTTTTTAAACTTTTTTGTTATAAACTAAGACACAAAAATACACTTGATCCTAGGCCTACACAGAGCCAGAATCATGAATATCACTGTCTTCTACCTCCACATCTCAGATTTTCAGGGGCAATTACTTGCATGAAGCTGTCATCTCCTATGATAACAATGACTTCTTCTTAAATACCTCCCGAAGGACCTGCCTGAGGCTGTTTTACAGGTAATGTTTTTTTATAAGTTACTCTTTCACAATAGTACATTCTAAATAATGATGAAAAGTGCAGTATAGTAAACAACAGGCGATAGGAATTTTCAACTTCATTATAATCTTATGAAATCACCATCATATATGTGGTCCATCACTGACTGATATTATGTGGTGCATGACTGTGAATCTTTTATTCTGACCAGGTTAATCTATTTTGTAGTCAGTCAAGAAAAGAATGCTCATTTGTCACCACTAAAATTTTGTATCAGCTAACTCTCCCCTAACCAGATCTGGTGCTCTCTCTCTCCTTCTAATACGTTTATTACCTCTTAGGGGTTATTGAGATATTATTTTTTTTTCTTAACTTTATTTATTCCCTAAGATAGTTCTTGAGTACATAACAGACAGTGAACTATTTTGTATTTTCTATAATATTTAGAATGCTGCTATATGCATCGAAGTTGCATGCAGGTGATTTTTGAAGCTCTAAACTCATTAACAGACTACTGTAAATGGTTACTTTTCTTTCAACTCCCTACAGGCAATTTATCTCACTTATTTATCTGTTACTAGTAGACTCTCCCTTTTGCTATCATGAACCATGTAATAGGTTTCTTCATGGGAGAATAGTTGGAATTAACATTACAGACTCTCCTGTTTTTAGTTTCATTAAGTATTACTTGGAATTTTTCTGCTAATTGATAAAAACCTTGAAAATGAACATTAGGAATTTGAGCTAATTTCATTAGAAAAACATATGTCATTCTATTTTTAAATATGTGAAGAATGATTCAATAAAATGGTCCTTCAAGATCAACATGTCATGGGGAACAGGGAGAGATGGCAGTAAATGAGCCCAGCTAGGTGTCTACTACAATGCTCATCAGCAATCTCATTACTGGATATATACCCCCCAAAATATAGATCATTATACCAAAAAAACTCTCTATGTATGTTCATCACTATGTTATTCACAATAGCAATTACATGGAATCAATCTATGTGCCTATCAGTAGTGAATTGGATAAAGTAAGTGTGGTCCATATACACCATAGCATCCATAAAAAGATGAGATCATGTTCCTTGCAGCAACATGGACGGAGCTAAAGACCATAGTCCTAAATGAATTAACACAGGAACAGAAAACCAAATAACCACAGTTTCTATGTTTTCCATGTTTATGTCCATGTTTTTTTCAATGTTTAGCTCTCACTAATAAGTGGGAGCTAAACTACTAGACTACTAGAGGGAGGAGGGAAGAAAGTGGGAGTGAGATGAAGAAATAGCTACTGGGTACTATGCTCACAAATGGAGTCCAATATACCCATGTAACAATTCTACACATGTACCCCCCATATCTAAAATAAAAGCCACAATAAAGAGCACACCAAACTCAAAGCTGGCAGAAGACAAGAAATAACCAAAATCTGAGCTGAACTGAATGGAATTGAGAGGTGAGATCTCAAAACCTTTCTTTTGTGGCGACATAATTCAACTCATAGTATCCACTATCCCTTATCCATTGAAATATTTTGTTTTTTACTTCTCCAGCACTACTTCCAATTCATAGCAATTTTAATATTCTTATGGATAATCTTTCCAGTCTTCTGTTCTCTTAGGTCCTTGAAATATTTTTCAGTGAACCTGTACTTTGTTTCACCTCAGTAATATGGTTAGGCTTTGGGTCCCAACCAAATTTCATCTTGAATTGTAATCCCCAGGTGTTAAGAGAGAAACCTGTTGGGAGGTGATTAAAACATGTGGGCAGTTTCGCTATGTTGTTCTTGTGATAATGAGTGAGTTCTTATGAGATCTGATGGTTTTATAAGTGTTTGGCAAGTTCCTCCTTTGCACGCTTTGCTCTCTCCTGATGCCATGTGAAAAAGCTCTTTGCTTCCCCTTTGCCTTCCTCCATTATTGTAAGTTTCCTAAGGCCTCACCAGCCATATGGAACTCTGAGTCAATTAAACCCCATTCCTTTATAAATTACTCCGTCTTGGGTATTTCTTTATAGCAGTGTGAGAATGGACTGATACGCTAGGCTTCTCATTTTTATTGAGAAATCCAAGACTTTACTGTTACACGCGTCCATGTGAAGAGGCCACCAAACAGGCTTTGTGTGAGCAACAAGGCTGTTTATTTCACCTGGGTGCAGGTGGGTTGAGTCCGAAAAGAGAGTCAGCAAAGGGTGGTGGGATTATCATTAGTTCTTATAGGTTTTGGGATAGGCAGTGGAGTTAGGAGCAAAGTTTTGGAGGCAGGGGTTGGATCTCACAAAGTACATTCTCAAGGGTGGGGAGAATTACAAAGAATCTTCTTAAGGGTGGGGGAGATTACAGAGTACATTGATCAGTTAGGGTGGGGCAGAAGCAAATCACAATGGTGGAATGTCATCAGTTAAGGTTATTTTCACTACTTTTGTGGGTCTTCAGTTACTTCAGGCCATCTGGATGTATACGTGCAGGTCACAGGAGGTGTGATGGCTTAACTTGGGCTCAGAGGCCTGACAAGAAATGTCTATACAGACTGTCTCCTCTTCCTTTCTTCCAATTTTTCCTTAAATACACTCTACTCAGGACTCATATCACATTTGCATTAAAACCTTTGTCAAGTTCACCAATGACATTTATGTTCCTAAACGAAATGGTTAACTTTCAGTTCCCATCTTACTTGACATATTATGTATTTGACACTAGTGATCATTTCCATCAACTTGAAATATTTATTTTTTTCATTTTATTTCCAGAACAACATTATTCTATATTATTTTTTATTCCAATTTCTGTTTTTTTTTTGTGCATAATCACTTTTAAAGTTTCCTTCCCATTTTTCTGATCTTAATAATTAGAGTGATGTAGGCCTTAATAACCTTCTTTATCTACCCACCCTCATGTCTAGATAGTGTTAACCTATGTTGTGGCTTTAAATTACATATCTATGCCAATGGCAACAAAATTTATTATCTCTAGTATAAACTTCTACCTTGAATTCAAGACTCATACATCCCATTGTCTTCTCAGCATTTCCTCTTGGGTCTCTAGGCATCTCAGTATTAACATATCCCAAAAATCTCCTAATTTCTCCTTTCCGAAGGTTGCTCCTCTGTTATTTACCATTTAAGTAAATGACAATCCAAAATCTTAGATTTATTATTTACTCACCTCTTTCCCTTACATCTCTTAGCCATTTCATCATCCAAACTCAGCTATGCTCAACTTTAAAATGTCTTTAGAATTTGAGAATCTAGCTACTTCTCATCACCTTCTACCTATCCTGGCCAAAACTCCCATCATATTTTACCTGAATTATTACATTAACCTACTAAATGTTTATCCTATTGTGTTTCAGTTTTTTCATCTTTTTGTGTCTTAGGTCACTCATCTTAATATCCCAGTTTCGATAATTACCGCTGTAATTTATAGTAGTAATTCCTTTACAGGATTTACAGTCTGTTGATACTACCATCTTTTCACTCTTTCTCACCATCTTTTGTGGGTTGGTGCAAAACTGGAGATATCACATTACAGTTTCAGAGCCAAATATTATGGGTAATTTCTAGTTAATATAAATAGTGAAAGAGGTAAACTATGTGGAATCCAGATTGTGTAGCTCCCCAGGTCCACCTAGCTCCACTTTTATCCTGGATTTTGTTATTGAATAGTGAAGATTCCCCAGATCCTACCAGTGTCATCTCATCTCCTAATAATTTTGATTGTCTTGGATTCACTGAAGTGAGGGCTAAACTCCAAGAAAGTCTCATAACATTTGTTGTAACTTCCTAATATACCAATCTGATCTGATCTAACCCTTGCAGTCACTGGCTCTTCCCAGCACTTCTGGGCTTAGATGCAGCTGCTAAACTGCAAGGAGTATGGAATCAGGCATCTCCAGTGACTGGAAGGGCAGTGAGTCAAAACACAGAAAAGAGAAAGAATGAACTGCTTTTCTCTTACAGATAAACTTTTAATGCATGATGATTCACCATGGCATTTTCAGATATTCCGTGTGATCAAACAACAAGCTGTTTCCTCGTTAAGCCATTGGTGACTTTTTCACGCTCATTTTCTGTTGTGTCATCTGTCTTTTCCTTACTCCGGATGCCCTGAAATAACATGACTAACATCCCCATCCCATCCCCCACACCAATAAACACTAGTACACAGGCTTTGTTTTTAATGACTCTCATCTAAGACATCAAAATTGTTGAATATTTTTCCAAATGGTGGAATCATAGATAGTACATGGGTATATTCACTATTCTAACATCTAGCAAAATGAACATTAGAACATTTTATTTCCTATATGTCTTACATTCTCTTCTGGCATTTACTTTGTGAAGTAGACATGGATTAAATTTATCTATTTTCATGTCCATGGGGAAGAAAATCATAGATTATTTAACACTTTATGATGGAAAAACTTTAGGTTACATAGCAAGGAGTCAAGTTCAACATGGGGGAAATGCTCAGGGCTGCAACTTTTTAAAGCTGTCTCCACAAATGAAGGCATTTCTCCAGGTTTAAAAATTATGAGTTGTTTAGTAAAAATAAATGAGATTATGTTCTTATACCAACTTAAAGATGCTGCTTCATTAACTAAAGAAAATAAAACATACCTGTTAAAATCTTGTACATCTATTATTCATATAGTTGTTTGTCATATCAAGTAGCTTATGGGCAGAGACTATGGCATTTTCTAGATATAGAATGATATCATCTGAAAAGAGGGATAGTTTGACTTCATAACTGGTTGTCTTTATATCTTTCTCTTGCTTGATTGCACTGTCCAGGACTTTCAATACTATGTTCCATAAGAGTAGTGAGAGCGAGGACCTTTGTCTTGTGCCAGTTTTCAAGGGGAATGCTTCTAGGATTTGCCTATTCAGGATAATGTTGGCTGTGGGTTTGCCATATATGTATCTTACTACTTTAAGAACTTCTTAATTTCTGCCTTAATTTCTTTATTTACCCAAAAGTCATTCAGAAGGAGGTGTTTTTTTTTTATTATTATTATTTCTGTGTAATTGCATGATTTCAAGTGATTTTTTTTTCTTTAGTCTTGATTTCTATTTCTATTGTGCTGCACTCCAAGAGTGTTTTTGGTATGATTTCAGTTATTTTGTATTTGCTGAAGATTGTTTTATGTCTGATTATGTGGTTAATTTTAGAGTATGTGCCATGTGGTGGTGAGAAGAATGTACATTCTATCGCTTTTTAACTACAGAGTTCTGTATATGTCTTTCAGATCCATTCGATCCAGTGCTGAGTTAAGGTCATGAATATCTGGGATGATTAATATTAAGTGTCAACTTTATTGTTTGATAGACGCAAAGTGTTGTTTCTAGGTGTGTCTGTGAGGGTGTTGCCAAAAGAGATTAACATTTGAGTCAGTGGAACTGGGAGAGGAAGACAACCCTCAATCTGGGTGGGCACCATCCAGTAGGCTGCCAGCATGGCTAGAAAAAGAAGGCAGAAGAAGGTGCAATAAGCTGACTTGCTGAGTCTTCCGGCTTTTGTCTTTCTCAAGTGCTGGTTATTTCCTGCATTCAAACATCAGACCCCAAGTTTTTCAGTTTTTGGACTCTTGGACTTACACCAGTGGTTTGCCAAGGGTTCTCGAGACTTTGGCCACAGACTGAAGGCTGCACTGCTGGTTTCCATGCTTTTGAGGTTTTCAGACTTGGACTAAGTCAATACTGGCTTTTTTACTCCTCAGCTTGCAGATGGCCTATGGTGAGACTTCACCTTGTGATTGTGTGAGTCAAGTCTCCTTAATAAATTCCCTTTACTATATACATATATCCTATTAGTTCTGTCCTCCTGCAGAACCCTGACTAATGCAATATTTTTGTAATTTTCTGCCCTGATAATCTGTCTAATACTGTCAGCAGAGTGTTGAAGTCTCTCACTGTTATAGTATGAAAGTCTAAATCTCTGTGTAGATCTCTAAGAATTTGCGTTATGAATCTGGGTGCTCCTATGTTGGGTACATATATATTTTGGATAGTTAGTTCTTCTTGTTGAATTGAACCCTATACTATAATGTAATGTTTTCTTTTGTCTTTTTTTTTTTCAATCTTTGTTGGCTTAAAGTCTGTTTTGTCTGAAATTAGAATTGTAACCCCTGCTTTTTTCTGTTTTCCATTTGCTTCATAGATTTTCCTCCATCCCTTTAGTTTGGAACTATGAGTGTCACTGAATGTGAAATGGATCTCTTAAAGACGGCACACCTTTCAGACTTGCATTTTATTCAGTTTGCAACTCTATCCCTTTTAAATGGAGTATTCAGCCTATTAACACTCAAGGTCACTATTGATATGTGTGGTTTTGATCCTGTCATCATGATGTTAGCTGGTGATTGTGCAGGCTTGTCTGTGTCATTGCTTTACAGTATCACTGGTTGTGATGGTTAACTGAGTATGAACTTGATTGAATTGAAAGATGTGAAATGTTGCTCCTGGGTGTGTCTGTGATGATGTTGCCAAAGGAGATTAACATTTGAGTCAGTGGACTGGGAAAGGCAGACCCACCTTTAATATGGGTGGGCATAATCTAATCAGCTGCTAGCAGGGCCAGACTAACAAGCAGACAGAAGAACATGAAAAGACTAGAATGGCTTAGCCTCCCAAACTACATCTTTCTCCTACACTGCATGCTTCCTGCCCTTGAACATCAGACTCCAAGTCCTTTAACTTTGGAAAATGAACTGGCTTCCTTGCTCCTCAGCTTGCAGATGGCCTATTGTGGGACACTGTGATCGTGTGAGTTAATACCCATTAATAAACTCCCCTTTGTATGTACATCTATTATATTGGTTCTGTCCCTCTAGAGAACCCTGACTAATACAGATATTGGTACCAGGAGTGGTTCTAGAGGAACAGAATATTAAGGATGGAGTTCTTTCATTGGTTTTGAGGTTTCTGGAGTTGGCTGCTTAATGTGATTAGACTTCAAAATGCTAAGGACTCTGCTTTTAATAGTATGGAGAACACTGATAGTCCTCGGCAAGAACTGTTTAGAGAGTTATGCAAAATAAATGCATTTGACACTCCAGATTCACCACTTGTGAGAGTCAAGGAGTTTAATAACTCCGTACATATTACCCTTGACCATATGTGGAGAACCAAAAGAACACAATAAAGTTGGTTGGTTTCTCCTAAGTCCACTGGACAAAGTGATAAAAAAAAAAAAAAAAAAAAAAAAGTTGAACTCAGGGATTCTAACTCCCATCTTCAGAAGTAAATGCTGAGCCTCAAATCTGCTAAGATCTCCCTGAGTGAGAGTCTTATCGCCTGTAGAGAAAGAGCTGAAATTGTGGAAAATCCAACACAGGTTCTTATAATGCAAGCGGCTGACCTGCAACAAAATGTGCATGCACAGCCTTGCCAGGTGTCTACTATTAAAGTGAGGACATTGATTTGTGAAGAATGGGACCCTGCAACTTGGAATGGTGATGTGTGGGAGGACCCTGATGAAGCTGGGGACACTGAGCTTGTAAACTCTAATGAAACTTTTTTGCCAGAAGGAACAGCTACCCCATCCCCAATAGTGGCAAGATCCCCTCCAAGACCCATGCTGCCTTCGGCCTTTCCACCTTTGTCTGAGGAGATAAACCCTGCACTAACTGAGGCAACAGTGATGGCCTCTCCTGAGGCAGTTGTGAGATGAGATAATGTTTATTCTCCTCAATACCCACCCCCAACACCCTTGTGTGCTTCTAGACCTATAACTAGACTGAAGTCCCAGTGGGCCCATAGAAGTGAGGCTCAGAGTGTGACCCATGAGGAGGTGCACTATGCTTGAAAAGAACAGCTTGAGTTTTCTAATTTATATAAGTAGGAATCTAGATAACAGGCATAAGAATGGATATTAAGTGTGTAGGATAATGGTGGAAGGAACATAGAGTTGAATCAGTCTGAATTTTTTGATTTGGGCCCACTAGGTAGGGATTTTGCATTTAATGTTGCACCTCAGGGAGTTAAAAAACGTTCTAAGAGTTTATTGCTTTGTTAGCTGAATTATAAATTAAAAGATGACCCACTGTGAGCGAACTGGAAATGCCTGATTTTCTCCCTTGGTTTAATGTAGAGGAAGGGATCCAAAGGCTTGTGGAGATTGGGATGGAGGAGTGGATTAGTCACGTTAGACCTACTTATCTCAGCTTGGAGGGTCCAGAAGATGTATCCTTGAACAATGCTTTGTGAAATAGATTTGCGAAGGCAGCACCTGCATCTCTGAAGAGCTCTGTATGAATTGCTCTTCTCTGTATGACAGATCTAACAGTGGGAACCACAGTCACTTAACTGCAAAATTTAAATGTAATAGAAATAATTGGATACTGAGGTGGCAAGGGACAAGTGGGGACACTCAACCATCAAAGGCAAAATGGGCATAGCCACCATAATGGACAGCAGGGGCAAAGCAGAAATCAGAATAGTTTGACTCATACAGAGCTCTGGCATTGTCTAATTAATCACGGTTCCTGTAGAAGTGAAATTCATAGGAAGACTATTGCATCCCTATTTAATTTATATAAGCAGGAAACTTCCAGGTCAAGTGGACAAAAGACTAATTGGAATTATAAAAATAGAATCACAGCCCCTCAATCAATAACCAGGTGAGTCAGTTTACAGACCCAGAATCCCTTGAATGCAAGGGAGGCCAGGTCGCTTTGTTGAGGAAGGAACTCACTACACTACCAACAATTTATGCTGTTAATCTTTCTCCCATCCTTCCCCAAGGAGACATCTGATCTTTTACCGGAGTAACTGTGTATTGGGAAAGGGAAATAACCAGACATTCTGGGGACTACTGGACACTGGTTCTGAGCTGCCATTGATTTTAGGGGACCCAAAGCAGCATTATGGTTTTCCAGTTAAAGTAGGGGCTTATAGAGGTCAGGTAATTAGTGGAGATTTAGCTCAGGTTTGACTTACAGTGGGTCCAATGGGTCCTCGGACTCATGCTGTGGTCATTTCCCTAGTGCCAGAATGCATAATTGGCATAGACATACTTAGCAGCTCGCAGAACCCTCCACATTTGCTGCCTGGTTGGTAGGGTGAAGGCTATTACGGTGGAAAAGGTCAAATGAAAGCCATTAGAGCTGCCTCTACCTAAAAAAAAGTAAATAAAAGACAATATTGCATCTCTGGAGGGATTGTGGAGATTAGTGCTGCAATCAAGGACTTGAAAGATGCAGGGGTGGTTATTCCCACCACATCCCCTTTCAACTCTCCCATTTGGTCTGTGGAGAACACAGCTGGATGTCGGAGAACGACAGTGGATTATCATACATTAACTAAATGGTGACTCCAATTGCATCTGCTATACAAGATGTGGTTTCATTGCTTGTGCAAATTAACACATCTCCTGGTACCTGGTATGAAGTCATTGGCTTGACTAATGTCCTTGTGTCCATTCTTGTCCATAAGGCCCACCAGAAGCAATCTGTCTTCAGCTGGCAAGGCCAGCAATATAACTTTATTGTCCTACCTCAGGAGTATATCTCTGGCTTTGTGTCATAATCTTGTTTGGAGCGACCTTAATTGATTTTCCCTTCCAAAAGATATCACACTGGTTCATTACATTGATGACATTACACTGATTGGACCCAGTGAGCAAGAAGTAGCAAACATACTGGACTTATTGGTGAGACATTTGCATGCCAGTGGGTGGGTAATAAACCTGACTAAAATTCAGGTACCTTCTACCTCGATAAAATTTCTAAGGGTCCATTGGTGTGGGACCTGTCAAGATATTCCTTCTCAGGTGAAGGATAAATTGCTGCATTTGGTCCCTCCTACAACCAAGAAGAGGCACAATGCTTAGTGGGCCTATTTGGATTTTGGAGGCAACACATTCCTCATTTAGGTGTGTGTTACTCCAGCCCATTTATTGAGTGACCTGAAAGGCTGCCAGTTTTGAGTGGGGTCCAGAACAGAAGAAGGCTCAACAACAGGTCCAGGCTTCTGTGCAAACTGCTCTGCCACTTGGGCCATATGACCCAGCAGACTCAATGTTGCTTGAGGTATCAGTAGCAAATAGGGATGCTGTTTGGAGCCTTTGGCAGGTCGCCACAGGTGAATCACAGCAGAGGCCTGTAGGATTTTGAAGCAAGGCCCTATCATCTTCTGCAGATAACTACTTTCCTTTTGAGAGACAACTTTTGGCCTGTGACTGGGCTTTGGTGGAAACTGAATGTTTGACTATGAGTCAAGCCACCATGCAACCTAAACTGCCTATCATGACCTGGGTGCTTTCTGACCTATCTTGCCATAGAGTGGTTCATGCACAGCAGCACTCCATCATCAAATGATCAAATGGAAGTAGTATATACGTGATTGGGCTTGAGCAGGTCCTTAAAGCACAAGTAAGTTACATGAGGAAGTGGCTCAAATGCCCATTATTTCCATTCCTGCCATCTCTCCCTCAGCCTGCACCAATGGCCTCATGGAGAGTTCCCTGTGATCATTTGACAGAGGGAGAAAAGTCTAAGGCCTGGTTCACAGATGCTTCTGCATATGCAGACCCCGCCCACAAGTGCACAGCTGCAGCACTACAGTCCCTTTCAGGACATCCCTGAAAGAAAGTAGTGAAGAGAAATCTTCCCAGTGGGCAGAATTTCAAGCAGTGCACCTAGTTGTGTACTTTTCATGTAAGGAAAAATGGCTAGATGTGCAATTATATACTGATTCATGGGCTGTAGCCAATAGATTGACTGGGTGACCAGGGACTTGGAGGAAATATGATTGGAAAATTGGTGACAAAGAAATTTGGGGAAGAGGTATATGGATAGACTTTTCTGAGTGGCCAAAAAAAGGGGATGATATTTGTATCCCATGTGAGTGCTCACCAATACGTGACCTTAGCAGAAGAGATTTTAATAATCAAGTGGATAGGATGACCTGTTCTGTAGATACTACTCAGCCTCTTTTTCTAGCTTCCCCTGTCATCACTCAATGGGCCGATGAATAAAGTAGCCATTGTGGCAGGGATGGAGGTTACGCATAAGCTGAGGAACATGGATTTCCAGTCACCCAGGCTGACTTGGCTATGTCCACTGCTGACTGCCCAATTTGCCAGCAGCAGAGACCAACACGAGCCCTCAATATGGCCCTATTCCTCAGGGTGTTCAGCCAGTTGCCTGGTGGCAGGTTGATTATACTGGACCTCTTCCATCATGGAAAAGGCAGAGAGGTTTGTCCTCACTGGAATAGACACTTATTCTGGATATAGGTTTGCCTATGCTGCATGCAATACTTCTGCCAAGACTACCATCTGTGGACTCATGAAATGCCTTATCCACCGTCATGGTATTCCACACAGCATTGCCTCTGACCAAGGCACTCACTTTACATCTAAAAAAATGTGGCAGCTGGCTCATGCTCATGGGATTCACTGGTCTTACCATGCTCCCCATCATCCTGAAACAGCTGGATTGATAGAATGATAGAATGGCCTTTTGAAGTCACAACTAAAATGCCAACTAGGTTATAATACTTTGCATGGCTGGGACAAGGTTCTCCAGAAGGCTGTCTTTGCTCTGAATCAGCGTCCAATATATGGTACTGTTTCTCCTATAGCCAGGATTCATGGTTCCAGGAATCGAGGGGTGGAGTTGGAAGTGGCATCACTCACCTTTACCCCTAGTCGCCCACTAACAACATTTTTGTTTCCTGTTCCTGTGACATTGTGTTCTGCTGGCCCAGAGGTCTTAGTTTCAGAGGGAGGAATGCTGCCACCAGCAGGCACAGCAATGATTCAACTAAACTGGAAATTAAGATTGCCACCTGGAAATTAAGATTGCCACCTGGAAATTAAGATTGCCATACTTTGCACTTCTCCTACCTTTACGCCAACAGACTAACAAGGGAGTTACAGTGTTGGCTGGGATGATTGACTCAGACCATCAAGATTATATCAGTCTACTACTCTGTAATGGAGGAAAGAAAGATTATGCATGGAGTACAGGAGATTCATTAGGGTGTCTCTTCTTATTACCATGCCCTGTGATTAAAGTCAATGGGAAACTACAACAGCCCAATTCAGGCAGGACTACAATTGGCTCAGATCCTTTTAGGAATGAAGGTTTGGGTCACTCTGTCAGAAAAAACAACAACAACAACAACAGCAACAACAAATCCACAACCTACTGAGGTGCTTCCTGAAGAAAAAGGGAATAAAGAATGGGTAGTAGAAGAAGGTAGTCATCAATATCAGCTATGACCACGTGACCAGTTGCAGAAACGAGAACTGTAATTGTCATGAGTATTTTCTCCTTCTTTTTTTAAAAAAAAACATGTTTGCACATGTATACACTTGTACTAAGAAAATGTCTTTATTTCCTTTTTTCTTTTATCATATGATATAAGATTTATTGACTTCGTATCAGCATTTAAGTGTTGTTAACTTTATGTAATAGCATTTGGGTTGGGGATTGGTGCCTTTCCAGTTGTACAAAGAATAGTTGCATTATGTTAGGCATAATTGGGATCTTATTATTGTCTTTATTTGAAGATTATGTATAATCTTAGGACATGTGTTTGGGTTCAAGTTAACAAGGGCTGGACTTGTGGTGGTTAATACTGAGTGCCAACTTGATTGGAATGAAGGATGTAAAGGTATTGTTCCTGGATGTGTCGGTGAGGGTGTTGCCAAAGGAGATTAACATTTGAGTCAGTGGACTGGGAAAGGCAGACCCACCCTTAATGTGGGTGCGTACAATCTAATCAGCTACTAGAGGGGCCAGAATAAAAATCAGCCGTAAGAACATGAAAAGACTAGACTGGCTTAGCCTCCCAGCGTACATCTTTCTCCCATGCTGCATGCTTCCTGCCCTTGCAGGAAGCTCCAAGTTCCCGAGCTTTGGGACTCAGGCTGGTATCCTTGCTCCTCAGATTGCAGATGGACTATTTGGTGTCCTTGTGATTGTGTGGTTAATACTCATTAATAAATTCCCCTTTATATATACATCTATTCTATTAATTCTGTCCCTCTAACAAACCCTGACTAATACACTGGTCTTTCTAACTAGGCTGAATTAGATGAAATGACAGAAGTAGAATTCAGAATATGAATAGAAATGAAGATCATTGAGATTTAAGAGAATGACACAACCCAATTCAAGGAAACTAAGAGTCACAATAAAATAATACAGGTGCTGACAGATGACATAGCCAGTATAAAAAAGAAACTAACTCATCCGATGGAGCTGAACAATGCACTACAAGAATTTCACAATGCAATGGCAGGTATTAACAGCAGAATAGCCTGAGCAGAGGAAAGAATATCAGGACTTGAAGAGTAGCTGTCTGAAATAAGGGAGTAAGACAAAAATAAAGAAAAAAATTAAAAGGAATGAATAAAACCCCCAAGAAACATGGGATTATGTAAATAGACCAAATCTACAAATCATTGACATTCCTGAAAGTAAAAGGAGAAAGCAAACAACTTGGTAAATGTATTTCAGGACATCACCCATGAAAACTTCCCCAACTTCACTAGGGAGGCTGACAATTAAATTCAGAAAATACCGAGAACCTCTGCAAGATTTTACACAAGAAGATCATCCCTAAGACACATAACCATTAGATGTTCAAAAGTTGAAATGAAAGAAAGAATATTAGGGAAGCTAGGGAGAAGGGGCAGGTCTCCAGTGAAGGGAACCACATCAGGCTAACAGCAGACCTCTCAGCAGAAACCTTACAAGCCAGAAGAGAGTAGGATTCTATATTCAACATGTTTATAGAAAAAATTTTTCAACCAAGAATTTCATATCCAGCCAAACTAAGCTTTCTGAGTGAAGGAGATATAAGATCCTTTTATGACAAGCAAATGCTGACCTTGTTTGTTACCACCAGACCCACTATACAAGATATATTGAAAGGAGCACGAATTATGGAAAGGAAAACAATTACCAGCCAATACAAAAACAAACTTAAGCAGTACAGATATTGATACAATGGAAAAGAGAAATAAAAACTTAGTATTATTGTGAGAGCAACATTGACTTCACAGACATTTAAAAGTTCTCAGCTTCTCCAGGGATCCAGGGACTACATTTGCAGAAACTCAGCTGAAGATACTACCCAAACTGGATCTTGAATAGAGGAGGGTATAACTTTTTAAGTTTTTAGAAATTGCTTATAAAGTCACGTTGAAAAACATGATATTTGGTATTTCCAGATCCATTATTCTTGAGATAAAATAAAGAAACTTATCTTTATGTTTTTGTCTTTCTTTCCTATATGCCCTTAACTCCAGGTTTATTTCAGAGATATCTATTTGTCACTCAAAAAGCATGTCTGAATGGAAATTTTCTTTTCTACTAAGTCCTTGATTTTCTTTAATTTTTAACTTGTACTTATTTAACTTTTATTTCATTTATTTATTACATTTATTTAATTTTATTTTGGTTTGTTATAGAGGTAAATTTTGTGTCACAGAAGTCTGGTGTACAGATTATTTCATTACTCAGGTCATAAGCTTGTATCCAATAGGCAGTTTTTCAATCCTCACCCTCCTATCACCGTCCACCCTCAAGTAGGCCCCAATGCCTGCTTTTACCTTCTTTGTGTCCATATGTACTCTGTAAGGTTAGCCAAAAGAAAGAAAAAATAGACCCAAAGTCAGGCAAGCAAGTTTTCATTAACCTGCTCCTTAACAGTCAGAGAAGAAGCAGCCCCAAGCTTACAGAATGAGGGGTTTACAGTGGGGAGTGAAGTTTGAGGGGGTTCTTTGGTATGGCCACATCCCGGGGTTGTTTACTGGTTAATTTTGTCACATATCACCTTGTGACATTCATGGTGGTAGCTAGAGGAAGAACAGGAACTTATAGGAAGGTGTAGGTAAAGTTTGTTTATGCTTCCCACGACCTCCGCCTGTGCAGTATGACTGGTTTGTAATTGGGGTTTGCTTATGACAGCAAGGTCTGATAAGTGAAGTCTGCTGGTTTCACCACTTAAGGGCTGAGAAATGTAAAGAGGCTTGGGGAAAGCCTGGGTGGCATGGAGAAGAGTTGCAGAGCATTAGGTGGAGAGGTGGGCAGCACCAAGAAGGTTTCTTGGTGCGGTATGTCCCTAACATACTCAATGTTTAGTTCTTACTTATAAGTGAGAAAATGCAGTATTTGCTTTTCTGTTCCTGTGTTAGTTTGCTTAGGATAATGGCCTCCAGCTCCATCCATGTTGCTGCAAAAGACATGTTCTCATTCTTTTTAATGGCTGCAGAGTATTCCATGGTGTACATAAACCACATTTTCTTTATCCAGTCTCCCACTGATGGGCATATAGGTTGATTCCCTGTCTTTGCTATTGTAAATAGTGCTATGATGAACACATACATGCATGTGTCTTTATGTTAGAATAATTTATATTTCTTTGGGTATATACCTAATAATGGAAATACTGGGTTGAATGTTGATTATGTTTTAAGGTTTTTGAAAAATGGCCAAACTGCTTTTCTAAATGATTGTGCCAATTTACATGACTACAAGCAGTGTGTAAGCATTCCTTTTTCTCTGCAACCTCACCAGCATCTATTATTTTTTTGACTTTTTAATAATAGCCATGCTGAGTGATGTGAGATGGTATCTCATCTTGATTTTGATTAGTATTTCTCTAATTATTAGTGTTGTTGAGCATTTTTTCATATGCTTGTAGGCTGTTTGTATGTTTTCTTTTGAAATCTGTCTGTTAATGTACTTTGCTCAATTTTTAATGTCATTAAAATTACATAAAGTATGAAGCCTTAGAATAAAAATTATAATCAAGGTAAAAAGCAGTGAAGATAATTAATATCCACAAATGTGGATATTATTCGTTCTGACTTTTATACGTTTAATAAGCACTCATGGAGTACTTTTTTGTGTATGACACCATGGCAAGGCAAACAATAGTTATATAGGCATGAAAATGAAGTATTTTTCTCAAAACATTGCATTCAGTGAGAGAAAGTGAAATGTACTAATAGAAGTATTATAATAGATATAAATTTAGTTATCAATTTTCATGGTAGAATAGCCAAAAATGGATTTTTGGAAAATTTAAAAAACTTTTGTTTTATTATGTGTTAGTAACTGTTCTGTAGACTAAACATGAATTATTTTATTTTCTTCTCATCATAATTTTATGAGGAAATACTGCTATTATCCCCATTTTACATACAGGAAAACCAAAGTACAGTATGGCTATTTAAACTTACTCTAATCTGACTCTCAAGGCTGCAGGTTTAATCATTATGCAAGACTTCAGCATTAAAACTAATATGAAGTTTTTGCTTTTGTGGCCTGAGATTGCTCTGTAATAAATAGAAAAATCATCACCGAGGGCGAATGTACAGGAGCTGTTTCTCTATGTTCTCTTCTAGGAGTTTTATAGTTTCTGATCTTATATTTGTGTTATTTTAGTAAATTTTTGTGCATGTTACAAGGGTTCAATTTCATTCTTTGGAGTTTGAAAATCCATTTTTCCTAGGATCACCTATTGAAGAAACTATTCTTTCCTTACTGTGTCCTCTTGGTGCCTTTTTCAAAAATTAGTTGACTGTATATATTTTATTTCCAGACTCTCTATTCTGTTCCATTAGTCTGTGTCTGTTCCTATGCAAGTTCTACACTGTTTTGATTACTATTGCTTTGCAATGTTATATTAAATTAGGAATTGTGATGCTCTCAATTTTTTTTCTTTCTTGAAATTGTCTTGCACATTTGGAGTCTTTCACAGTTCTAGACGAATTTTAGAAATTTTATTTTTTTTCTGTAAATAATATAATATGGTTTGGACCTGTGTTCCAACCCAAATCTCATGTTGAATTGTAATCCCCAGTGTTGGAGGTGGGGCCTAGTGGAAGGTAATTGGATCATGAGGGTGAATTTTTCATGAATGGGTTAGCTTCAGCCCCTCAGTGCTGTTAACAGTGAGTGAGTGAGTTATCATGAGATCTGGTTGTTTAAAAATGCATAGCACCATCCCCGTCTATCTCTCTTCCTTCTACTCTGGCCATGTAAGATATGCCTGCTTCTCCTTCACCTTCTGCCATCATTGTAAGTTTCTGAGACATTCCCAGTAGCAGAAGTCACTATGCATCCTGTACAGCCTGCAGAACTGTGAGCCAATTAAACTCTTTTGTTTATAAATTATCCAGCTTCAGGTATTTCTCTATTGCAGTGTGAGAAAAAAAGTAACTAAAAGTTGGTACCAATAATTGGGGCATTGCTACAAAGATACCTGAAAAAGTGGAAGGAGCTTTGGAACTAGGTAATGAACAGAGGTTGTAAGAGCTAGGAGAGCTCAGAAGAAGACAAGAGGATGAGCGAAAATTTAAAACTCCATAGACACTGTTTAAGTGGTTGCAACCAAAATGCTGATAAAGATATGGAAAATAAAGTTCAAGGTGATGAAGTCTCAGATGGAGATGAAGAAGATATTGGGAATTAAAACAAAGGTAACTTTTGTTATGTGTTACCAAACAACATGGCAGCATTGTGGCTCTGCTCTAGGGATTTGTGGAACTTTGTACTTGAGAGTGATGATTTAGGATTATCTGGAGGAAGGAGTTTCTAAGCATCACAGTGTTCAAGATGTGGCCTGGCTGCCTCTAACAACCTACACTCATATGTGTGAGGAAAGCAAAGACCTGAAACTGGAACTGACGTTTAAAAGGGAAGTAGAGCATAAAAGTTTAGAAAATGTGCAACCTGGCCATCTGGTAGGAAAGAAAAGCCCATATTTTTTAAGGGAAGGAATTCAAGCAGGTTGTAGAAATTTGCATAAGTTAAAAGAATCCAAATGTTAATAACCAAGACAAGGAGGAGGCCTCAAAAGCATTTCAGAGACTTTCCCGGCAGTCCCTCCTATCACAAGCCCAGAGACCTAGCAGAGAAGAATGTTTTTGTGAGCCAGGACCAGGACCCCAACACACTGCATATCCTTGTAACACTGCTTCCTGTGTCCCAGCCACTCCATCTCCAGCCATGGCTCAACAGGGTGCAGATACAGCTTGAACTGTTGCTTCAGAGGGTGCAAGCCATAAGCTTTGGCAGCTTCCACATGGAGTTAAGCCTGCAGGTGAGCAAAGTGCAAGAGTTGAGTCTTGAGAGCTTCTGCCTAGATTTCAGAGGATATATGGAAAAGCCTGGTTGTCCTGGTCTGCAGGGGCAGACCTTTTATGGAAAACTTCTACTAGGGCAGTGTGGAAAGGAAATGTGGGAATGGAGCCTCCACATGGAGTCACCACTGGGGCACTGAATAGTGGAGCTCTGAGAAGAGGGCCACCATCTTGCAGAACCTGGTATTGTACATCCACTGGAAATCTGCACACTGTGCTTTGAAAATCTGAATGCACTCAATCCAGACCATAAGAGCTGCTCAGGGTGCTGATCCCTGCAGAGCCACAGGATCAGAACTGACCAAGGCCTTGGAAACCCATTCATTGCATCAGTGTGCCCTGGATGTGGGACGTGAAATAAAAAGATTTTATTTTGGAACTGTAAGGTTTAATGACTGCCCTGCTGGTTTTCAGACTTGCATGGGGCCTGGAGCCTCTTTCTATTGGCCAAGAAATGTCTGTCATTTAGATTGAAAGTATTTATCCCATTGTATCTTGAAAGTAAGTAATTTTTTTTCTATTTTACAGGCTTATAGGTAGAAGAGACTTGCCTTGTCTCAGATGAGACCTTTGATTTTGGACTTCAGAGTTAATGCTGGAATGAGTAAAGACTTTGGTGGACTGTTGGGAAGGCATTACTGTATTTTGAAATGTGAGAGGGGCATAACATTTGGGAGGGGCAGGGAGTGGAATGATATAGTTTGGATCTTTGTTCCCACCCACATCTCATGTTGAATCATAATCACCGATGTTGGAAGTGGGGTTTGGTGGGAAGTGATTGGATTATGGGGGTAGCGTTCTCATAAATGGGTTAGAACCATTCCATCAGTGTTGTTCTCGTGATAGTGAGGGAGTAAGTTATCATGATATCTGGTTGTTTAAAAGTGTGTAGTATCTCCCACTTCTCTCTCTCTTTCTCCTCCTCAGGCCATGTAAAATGTACCTGCTTCCCCTTCACCTTCCCCCATAATTGTAAGTTTCCTGAGGCATCCCCAGAAGCAAAAGCTGCTATGCTTCCTGTACAGCCTGCAGAACCATGAGACAATTAGACCTTTTCTTTATAAATTACACAGTTGCAGGTATTTCTTTCTAGCAGTGTGAGAATGAAGTAAAACAGGATGCCAGTGGGATTTTAATAGGTATTGCATTGTTTCTGTATATAGTTTTGAGTAATATAGACATTTTTTAAAATGATAATTCTTCCAGTGCATGAGCATGGGATATATTTCCATTTATTTGTGTCTTGAATTGTTTTTCATTGGTGCTTTGAGGTTTTCAATCTAGAGATCTTTTCCCTCTTTGGTTGAATTTATTCCTAGGTATTTTTTTCATACACTATCATAAATGAGATTGTTTTTTGATTTCTTTTTCAGTTAGATTGTTATGCATTTATCAAAATGCTAATGATTTTTATATGTGGATTTTGTATCCTGCAACACTATAACATTTGCTATTAGTTTTAAGAATTTTTAAGTGATTTGTTTTTCATTGTTTTATAGATAGAATGATGCCATCTGCAAAAAGAGATAATTTTGCTTCTTTCTTTTCAGTTTAGATGCCTTTTCTGTCTTTGTCTCATGTGATTGTTCTTGCTAATACTTCCAGTATTATGTTGAATAGAAGAAGTGACAGTTGGCATTCTTACTTTGTACTGAATCATAATGGAGAAGACTTCAGGTTTTTCTCCATTAGTTACAATATTATCTGTGGGTTTTCATAATTGGCTTTTATTTTATTGAAGAAGTTTCTTCTATACCTAAATTGTTGAGAGTTTTTAACAATAAAGAGTGGTGAATTTTACTGAATGCTTTTTTCATGTCATTGAGATGATCATGTGGTTTGTGTCTTTCATTGTTAATGTGCTATATCCCATGAACTGATTACATATGCTTAATCACTCTTGAATACCAGGAATAAATTCCACTTGGTCACAATATGTAATGTTTTTAATGTGTTGTTAAAATTGGTTTGGTAATATTTTATTGAGAATATTTGCATCAATGTTACTCAGATAAATTGGCCTAAATTGTGTGTGTATGTGTGTGTGTGAGAAAGAGAGTGTGTGTGTATGTGTGTGTGATGTCTTTGGCTAGGATATCAAAGTGATATTAGCCTGCTAAAATCTGTTTGAAATTATGCTCTCTAGCTCTATTTTTTGGAATATTTAAGAAGCATTTTTATTATACTTTGAATGCTTGAATGTTCTTTGAATGCTTGGTAAAATTCAGCTGTGAAGCCATTTGGTTCTGAGCTTTTCTTTGTCAAGAAGTTTTTAATTACTCTTCAATATCTTTATTTGATATTGGTCTGTTCAGGTTTTCTCTTTTTTTCCTGATTCAATCTTAATAGGTTATATTTTTCTAAATGGAACTATATCAAACTAAAAAGCTTCTGCATAGCAGAAGAAATACTCAAAAAATGACATGGAAAACTACAGATTGGGAAAAATATATTTGCATTCCACATATATGATAAAAGAGCAATATCCAAAATTTACATATAACTCATAAAACTCAATAGTGGAAAAACAGATAACTCAATTTTATAGAATGGGAAAAGACCTGAATAGATATTTTCCCAAAACAGACAAAAAAATAGCCAACAGGTATTTTAAAAAGTGCTAAACATCGTTAGTTATCAGGGAAATGCAAATCAAAATCACTGTGAGATACCACCTCACACTCATTAGGATGGCTACTATTAAAATGTCAAAAGACAACAAATGTTGGTGATGGTGTGGAAAAAAGGGAATTCTTGTACATTGCTGGAGAGAATATAGATTGGTACAGTCATTATGGAAAACAGTATGGAGGTTTCTTAACATAGCCATAATACCCAGTGATCACTTTTCTTAGCATATATCCAAAGGAAACAAAATCATTACATCATAAAGACATCTGCAATCTCATGTTTATTGCAGCATTTTTTACAATAACCAACGTATGGAATAAACCTAAGTGTTCATCAATGAATAAATGGATAAAGCAACTGTGTCACATATATACAATGGAATATTATTTTACACTCAAAAAGGACAAAATATTACAATTTGCCACAACATGGATGAGCCTGGAGGACATTACGCTAAGCTAAATAAGCCAGATACAGAATGAAAAATATTTCATGATCTTACTAATATGTGAAATCTAAAAACAAATTCAAATATACAGAGATGAAGAAATGGGGAGATGTGGGCCAGAGGATATGAAATAGGAATTATGTAGGATTAACAAGTTCAAAATCTAATGTGCAACATGAGGAGTATTGGTGATAAAACTGTATTGTATATGGGATTCATAATAAATGAGTAGATTTTATCTGCTCTTGACATGAAAACAACAAAAAAGAAAGATAGTGGGCAACTATGTGAAATGATTGAAGTGTTCGTTTGCCTCACTAAAGTAACCTTCTTTATCTATATGTATCCTATAACACAATGTCATATACCTTATACATAGTAAAATTTATTTTAAAAAATCATAGAACAAATTAAGAAACAGAAATTGTGCTTCTTTTGTCTTCTGCTGTTTAAAAATTTAACCAACCATGCAACAAACGGATGAAAATCGTCTTCTGGCCGGGCGCGGTGGCTCAAGCCTGTAATCCCAGCACTTTGGGAGGCCGAGACGGGTGGATCACCAGGTCAGGAGTTTGAGACCAGCCTGGCTAACACGGTGAAACCCCGTCTCTACTAAAAAATACAAAAAACTAGCCGGGCGAGGTGGCGGGAGCCTGTAGTCCCAGCTACTTGGGAGGCTGAGGCAGGAGAATGGCGGGAACCCGGAAGGCGGAGCTTGCAGTGAGCTGAGATCCGGCCACTGCACTCCAGCCTGGGCGGCAGAGCGAGACTCCGTCTCAAAAAAAAGAAAAAAAGAAAAAAAGAAAATCGTCTTCTAATGTATATTTGGAAAAGCAGAAGTAAAATCTAGTATCAGACAACATTAAATAGAAAAGCAGGCCCAATGAAATATATTCTGTTTATGTGCTGTAATTTAAGCATGAAGGTACTAATAGGTGATAGTAAAAAGGCGGAAAAATAAATTCTATGAAAAAAAAAGATAAAATCACTTCTGAGGCTATATTAATTTCAGAAATAGTAAAAGACTTATGTGCACTGTTGATTTACAAACTATGGAAATATCTTAAATATGCTCTCAAACATATAATGAATATTTGCATAATTAACTTTGCTTATTTAGCAAGAAAAAATCGATATTCATGTTGCGGTGGGATTTGGGCATTTCTATAACTGAAGCTGTAACTTTGGGTTTTATAACACAGATGTTTTCAGGGCACGTGTGAACTAGTAACGACAGCCACACACTTCATTATTTCTTGGCTATGCATTCATATGTCTACCTCCCATTTGGAGATTTAAATTTCTCATGGATAATTTCGCAACAGTTTTATGCAAAATTCTTGAAATATTTATGTGAATGAATCACTAAATAAAAATTATTCTAGCATTTTTGACAGTAGGGAAGTTTCACCATACTTTCTGAAAGCATGAAGAGTCCCAGAACTCTTATCCATCTTATTTATTTCTATATCTTTCATTTCCTCCTCAGCATCTACATGCCAAATCATTGTACGGCAAAGGACACTGACAATAGGGCCACAGTCTTTATGTTAGACAACTGACTGAAGAACAGAATGAGAAAGATTTTCTTTCTGTTCCCCCATGTGTGGAGAAGCATGTGGGAAGATTCTCAACATCCTAAATAAAAGTATGAAATTCTTTCAAGGATGTAGCAATTCATATTTAAGATAAGATTTATTGATAGAATAATTTCATTTTCAGGTTGCCATGTGTGTTTGCATGTTATGTATGGGTACACGTGCATGAGTGTAAGAGGATGGAAGAGTTCTCTAACAACCTGACATCGGGTTAACTAGCTACCCACAATGCCTGAAAACAAATCACTACATATTTTGCAAATCTGGGCTAAATGTTATGGTAATTTTTTTTGGAAGAGAAGAAGGCTGATGGAGAGGTTAGATAGGCTTCATGCTTTTTTCACTAATGGCCACAATGGCATGTACGTACTATCTTCCTGGATCCAAGGAGGAAAAAAAAAAGGCAAAACTAATCCAGTAACAGAGGAATAAAATAATGTTGGATGTATTAAATTTCCCGATTAAAATAGCTTTTTCACAGCTTTGAATAAAATCACTCAACTCATATTATTTATATTAATAAAAATATTTTATCTACATTTATTGGCCTAAGTGATTTGTAATAATTAACATATTTTAATGCTTCCTAATACAGCTTTGTTCATATTTTTTTTCAGAAAAACTGAGAAAAACTTTACTGAAATTAGTCATCAGATATATACTTGCAAATCCATTGTCTTTAAAGAGATTTGCTTGTGTTCTATCTCAGGTGCATTTCCTTGGTATGCTATTACAAATAAATAAAAGTCAATGTCATGCAAGCAATTCTGATGGAAGTTTGACATTAATATTTGCCCTACTTTTGCAGTGGTTCAGAACTCATGTTTTGCAACCCTAATTGGAACTTGAAACTCAGGCCCGAAATTGTATTTTCTCAAATTAGCATTTACCAGGTTTCAATGTGTTTTGAAGCTTGAAAAATGACACCACGTATTTCTGATTGCATTAGACAACTTTTCAAACAAATGTATAAAATTATTTATGCTCCATTTCTCCCCATATTTTTTAAAGTTTAATTTTTTATACAATGGGTTGTACTTAAGAATAAATATAAGGTGCAAGCAAAGTGCTTTACATTTGATGTAAAACCTTGAACCCTTCAGGTTGAAATGAACTTTTAATTGGTAAAGAGGAATTTTTCATATACAAACAACCAAGAATAACATAGAATTTTGACCTAGTTGCAAGAGCTACCATTTAAAAGTGTTATGCTGTTCTAGGCATTGTGAGTTATAGGTTATTATCATCATTTTCATCTGAGGACACTCAGGTTCAGAGTTTAAGTAGATTGTGTTCATTTCTAATATCAATGTATTTTACTAGTTATGCCATAGATTGGAAATTATTCTACTGGTTTTATATACAAGGACAAGTTTCTATGTTTAGCACAATGTTGAGAAAGCCACCAATATTTGTGAAAGCAAATTTAAAGCTATCAATTGATTCATTTCATAGGAAAACCACTGTAAATTGTAAGGTATGCATTTCAAACGTAAAGAAAGTCCTTGGCTGTAACTTATTATGATCCATATACCAAAACTTGCTGCCAACAAAAAGAAACAACCCACAGACACAAAGGTCATTGGTGTGAATATATGCTGAACAATTTGATGTTACTGGAAACTTCTTTAACACTCCATAGCTTATTAAAGCATCTCTATTTGGGTGAGTAAATATCAATTTCAGCGATTCAAATTGGAACATATAAGAAGAAATTTGATTCCAGTTTTACACATATTAATATTAGTATAATTCATTTCAAGTTAAATTCACCCTAATATTTTCAAGAAAGGACAGCTCCTACAGTTCCTAAAATTCTTTTTTCTGATCATTTCTCCTAGCTTATTTTCTTTGTTTCTTTTAGAACTCCCTTGAGTATCCTGAATTTTTGTGTAATCCTAGATTGCTATGTAGGTAATCTTAGTCATTCTGGTCTAGATTTATGACCTTTAACCCTTTGGACATATAAACGATTGATTACATGGTTTGGGAGTTCAATACGAATTGCAAAATGTGCGGTCTGTGGTTAAAAAATCATTCAGAATTTCCAGACAACAAGTGCATCAAAGTGCTGAATCCTTTTAAGCCTCGTGCCTGTATAAGGGAACAGGTTGCATGCTTGTGAGGCCAGCTCTAGACCTATATAGTAGTTACGAGTTTTTCCACTAGGATCAGGTAATGGGTTTTGGATTGGTCCATAATTAAACACAGATTAATGACATCCAGTTGCATTTCTCATGTAAACAATTACATATTATAACGTACCAATGTTAGCAAGGTACTGGTACAAAAACAGAGATATAGACCAATGGAACATAACAGAGCCCTCAGAAATAATTCCACACATCTACAACCATCCGATCTTTGACAAACCTGACAAAAACAAGAAATGGGGAAAGGATTCCCTATTTAATAAATGGTGCTGGGAAAACTGGCTAGTCATATGTAGAAAGCTGAAACTGGATCCCTTCCTTACACCTTATACAAAAATTAATTCAAGATGGATTAGAGACTTAAATGTTAGACCTAAAACCATAAAAAACCCTAGAAGAAAACCTAGGCAATCCCATTCAGGACACAGGCATGGGCAAGGACTTCATGTCTGAAACACCAAAAGCAATGGAAACAAAAGCCAAAATTGACAAATGGGATCTAATTAAACTAAAGAGCTTCTGCACAGCAAAAGAAGCTACCATCAGAGTGAACAGGCAACCTACAGAATGGGAGAAAATTTTTGCAATCTACTCATCTGACAAAGGGTTAATATCCAGAATCTACAAAGAACTCAAACAAATTTACAAGAAAAAAACAAAACAAAACAAAACAAAACAACCCTCTCATCAAAAAGGGGGCAAAGGATATGAACAGACACTTTTCAAAAGAAGACATTTATGCAGCCAACAGACACATGAAAAAATGCTCATCATCACTGGCCATCAGGGAAATGCAAATCAAAACCACAATGAGATGCCATCTCACACCAGTTAGAATGGCAGTCATTAAAAAGTCAGGAAACAACAGGTGCTGGAGTGGATGTGGAGAAATAGGAACACTTTTACATTGTTGGTGGGACTGTAAACTAGTTCAACCATTGTGGAAGACAGTGTGGCGATTCCTCAAGGATCTAGAACTAGAAATACCATTTGACCCAGCTATCCCATTACTGGGTATATACCCAAAGGATTATAAATCATGCTGCTCTAAAGACACATGCACATGTATGTTTATTGCGGCACTATTCACAATAGCAAAGACTTGAACGTCCATCAATGATAGACTGGATTAAGAAAATGTGGCACATATACACCAGGGAATTCTATTCAGCCATAAAGAATGATGAGTTCATGTCCTTTGTAGGGACATGGATGCAGCTGGAAGCCATCATTCTCAGCAAACTATCTCAAGGACAGAAAACCAAACACAACATGTTCTCACTCATAGGTGGGAATTGAACAATGAGAAAATTTGGACACAGGGCAGGGAACATCACACACTGGAGCCTGCTGGCCTGTCGTGGGGTGGGGGAGGGGGGAGGGAAAGCATTAGGAGATATGCCCAATGTAAATGACGAGTTAATGGGTGCAGCACACCAACATGGCACATGTATACATATGTAACAAACCTGTACATTGTGCACATGTATCCTAGAACTTAAAGTATAATAATAATAAAAAAAAGGAAAACATGAGAGAGAAAGGCATATTCTAAAAGCCTAAAACTCAAAAAAAAAAAAAAAAAAAAACCTACCAATGTTATTATCAGCCTATGTATATATTTATTTCAAATTCATCAGAGTGATACACTTCAAGAATCAATTTTTTTTTCAGGCCACTAAGGTGCTACTTGTTGATTCTACTATATTAAAATGTCTTTTACATGTTAAAACACCTTTTGCATCATGTTATTTTCCATCAAGAAAAAATAAAATAGATACAAAAAATAAGGGAATAAAGTCAAACCTCAATATAATAAAGAACAAAGTGTACAAGAATTGACAAAAAGCATATTTATAATGGCAACATTTTTAAAAAAATAACTCCCCTTCTTTTTTGAGAAAGTGTCTCCCACTGTCACCTAGGCTGCAGTGCAGTGGTGCCATCTAGGCTCACTGTATCTCCACCTCCTGGGCTCAAGCTATCCTCTTACCTCAGCTTCCAAAGTAGCCAAGTAGCTGTGACTATGGGTGCATGCTACTATGCCCAGCTAATTTATTTTTATTTTTACTTTTGGTAGAGACGAGGTCTCTCTATGATGTCCAGGGTGGTCTTGAACTCCTGAGTGCAAGTGATCCGCCTGCCTCAGCCTCCCAAAGTGTTTTGTGTATTTTTTTAATAACTTAATGGCCTAGTGAGATTATTCAAACATAAATTCTATTTCAAATTTAGTAAAGCTTAGAAAACAAAGAATAGTTGATTCACTTTACCTGAAAATTAAAATAATCATCACACATAATTTTTATTTACATATCATTTACCAGAGTGGATGAGAATATGGTATATAAGATTTTTAAAAATTTTATTAAAATAGCTAACAAATATTGGCAAATACAATAAATCATGACATTTATGTATTGTTGCTTTAAAACTGTTTAAAATTTGACCAGTTATTTTGACCATATATGTATTTAATATTTTCTTATACAGGTTATATTTTTTACCTGATGAGTTGAAATCTGATAAATGTATTCTTATCTATTAAAGTGTATTACATTGGTGAGAGATATTTTACCACACCAAAACGTCAATCGATGAAAGCATTTGGAGCAGGTATATATATTTGTGTATTTATCTTTCTAAATATGATCTGGACTAGTAGAAGTCAAAGAATAATGTCCATGATATTGTGAAATTAATTTGACTTGAGTCTTCTTAAAGAGCACAGTTTGTTTTTAGGGCTTTAAACATTTCTTATTTTTAAAACATAATAATTAGACATCCATAAATTTACATGTAAAAAATATAATGAAAAAGTTTCCTCAAAATTGTAAACCAGGAAAAAAATGATATTTTTATGTTAGCGATAATAGCAAAGGTTTATCTTCTGAAGAAATTTTCTACCACATTTTTCTACAAATGAGAAAACTACAGTTTGTGAATTTTGGTCTTGTCTTCTCAAATAGCTTAAGCAAACTCAGGATAATTTTTGTCTTTAAATAGCAGAATGTTACTTACTCAGAACATATTTACCTTTATACTACCCAATTAATGAGTTCTTGTCCTGTTTTTCATTCATATTTATATGAAGGTACATTTTTCTTAGAATTTTGAATTTTTAAAAAAATATGTAACGTTGAAATATGTTCACTCAACAACATATAATAATTTTTTTTCCAAACAAATTCTTATGAATCAGCTAGTAGGTTACAGTAATTCTGGAACTTTACAGATCAAAAATATTACAGCAGAAAGGGCTCACAAGTTCTCTAAAAAAAAAAAAAAAAATCATTAAATGGCAGAAGTGTTATTGCTGTTCTATGTGGATGATTACTTCAATCAAACCAAAAATACTGGAAATGCAAAGCATGATACAGTACTGGAATACTAGTAGAAGTTGGTCCTTGATGTAACTAATATTTTTATGTGCTTGAATGGTAAGACCATTATAAATAATGCATGAAAATTAACTCTTTATGGGTCAGTATTAATTGAAACTAAAGACCTGAGATTGAATTTGTTGATGAAACCCTATGCTTAAATATGCACAAGAGCAATTAGGCTAAGGAATTAAAAGATTTGGAAGCTTCGCCTTTGTTATGAAACACAAATTTTACATGTGAAACTTTTTATCAGAAATTGTAACTATTATATCTTAACGTTTGGCTTGGACTTGTGAAACTAGTTGTCAAACTAGTTGTCACTAGTCAATGTTATTTAGAGAAGCTATATATATATGCAAATTGCCCTCCACCCATCTGATAGTCTATAGTTACAGGATTTCCTCTGTTTCTTGATAGCAACTTGCAAGGCTTTTTATCAACATTTTATCTGATGTTGAAGAACAGACATCTGCTTTTCTTCAACAATAGCAAGATTAAGAACTTGTGTGAAGTGGGGGATAAGAGAGACAAGAGAAAGAAGAGCAAGCAGAAGAGAAAGATTATAAGAAGAAAGAGAAAGAGAAGGAAAAGGAAAACGGATGTCAAGCAAAGGGTAAACAGTAAAAAATAAACATGTACCTCTTCATTTTACTATTTCTTCAGACTTCATATTTCTTATTTTTAAATTTTAGTTATTTTGCAATAGGTATCAAATTCATGATTCACATTTTAAATGATAAAAAATAGAACATACTAAAAGTTCTCCTTGCCAACCCCTAATCACCAGATATCCAGTTACTCTCCTAGAGGCCATCAGTATTATTAGGTTGGGGTATTCTTCCAGAATGTATTTATGTATATACAAGTATAATATCATTAATATTGTATTTTTGTTGCTTTCTGTTTCTTTACATAAGTTTAGTTTTTATACACATTATTCTGTATCTTTCTCTGTCACATAATAATTTCATGGAATATTTCTATATCAGTATATAAAAAGCATACTTACTATCTTAGTACAAGTATAAGCATTGTGTTTATGAATATTCACAAATTTCACATATCTGTGTGACCAAGTACTCATATAAAAATACAGAACATTATTAGAACCCTGTAAGACCTCCACTTGTCCCCTTCCAGGCACTACCCACTAAAAGTTGACACTACTAATAAGTTGCTTTACTATTAAAATAGTCTTTTAAAAGTATAATATTAGAGTTGGTAAAAATGAGTTGCAAAGCAACATTAATGAATATAGTATTCTTAATCTGAACAACAAACATTGCAAAAATCTAAAAGGCTTCAGAGTTAGTAGCACATTATTTGAAATTAATTATTAATACAATCCCAGTCACACATGGAGATTTCATAAATGCAACAGTTGTTTAAGTTACAAAAGTTTCAGTGTTCATAAACAGACACATAATCTTATTAAAGCTGTAGTTCATTCAATATCTATTAGCTAACGGATTTCATTGCTATTACCATAAGGTTCTGGAAGTCGACTGAGTATTCATTTAGCGTTAATGAACCTCAAGTTCACATCAAATTTTGTGGGATATTTTGTAAACTGACATCAAGTTTTTATTCATTATCTAGTCAATGCTTGTGAAAGGAAAAAGTGGCAGAAAGAATTGCAGAAGTAAGTGGAAAGAAAAAAAAATGAGTTGAAAACTGTATCAGAGAAGTTTATAAATATAGAGTAAATGGCTACCTTTATAATCAGTTTTAACCATTTCCAAAAATATCTTCTTTTAAAATCTTTTTTTCATGTATACTGAAACTCTTGATGCTATAATCAAGTCACACTGTGTAAAAGAATACATATAATCCTGGAGTGTGTAAACATAGTGATCTATTAATATCAGTGTCACAGATTTTACGTCAAATAGTGTATCATTTTGATTAGCCTCAAAGAGCAAGATTCAGATGTATAAGATACATACATTTTTATTTTTGTTTCAAAAGTAATACATGCTTCTTGTTGAAAATCCAAAATCTTCAAATACATAGACAGCAAAAAATAGAAATTCATCCATTTCTAATCCTACTCCAGAGGAATAAACACTGTTAACATTTTTAAATATGCATACTTACAGACCCTGTTTCTACCAGTATTCTTTTATAAGTGTGTATGCACACACGCATACACTCGCAGTATTTTTACAGGAATAGTTTTATATTTTAAATATTCTCTAAACTTGTTTTTGTTACCCAACAATATCATGGATATAATCCACTGCCCAAATATATGGGTTTACATTTTTCTCATTTTTAACAGCTGATTATGTTACTAGTTCTATATCACTGAACATTTGGAAAAACAAATTATAGCCAGTTTTTCTTATAACCAACTAATGTGTACTAATGAGCACATTGTATAAAATTATTTATCAGAAATGTGATTGCTGGGTCAGAATATGTATATTTAAAATATTGAATGGTACCGTTAAATGTCACTGCAATGTGGATGAGGCATTAAATAATCCCACCAAAAATATGTGAAAGTTCCCACTGTCTCATAACTTCAGTAATGCTGGCTTTATTAATTTAATGTATGTATTTAGTTTGCTAGACAAAAAATTGAACTTTATCATTTTTATTTGCAATCTTTTGTTACTAGTGAGATTGAGGATCTCGTTATATGCTGATTGACTATTTGCATTTCCTCTGCCCTGAATTGCCTATATTCATCTTTGCTCATCTTTCTTTAGATAATATGTCTTTTCTTTCTTGTGTTGAAGGTGATCTCTCCATAGGGATAAGCTGTTTGTTATATATTTTGTCAAAATTTCCTCCCATTATGTAAATCATCTTTAGATTTTTTCAGACTTTTTAAATTTTAAAATGATTTTAGACTTACAGAAAATTTGCCAAAATGGTACAGAGAATTCCCAAACATGTTCACCTGGCTTTTCCTAATGTAATCTTCGTAGATAATGATAGTACAATTATGGAAACCAGAACATAATATTGATATAATACTGTTAACATATCTGTAGACCTTATTCAAATTCCACTAATGTTCACATGAATATTCCTTTTCTGTTCAGGATCCAATTCATTATCTCACATTTCACAGTGGTTGCCATGTCTCCTCAGCCTCTTCTGGATTGTGACAATTCTTCAGTTTTTCCTTGTCACTTACAACCTTGGCATTTTTGAAGAATTCTGGTCATTTTTTGAAGGAACTTTTCTCAATTTAGGTTTGTTTGATATTTACTCAGGATTAGATTAAGGTAATGCAGCTTTAGCAAGAACACTACAGAGGTGATACATCCATCTTACTGCATCGAATCTGGGGATATTTATTTATTTATTTATTTATTTATTTATTTATTTATTTATTTTTTGAGACGGAGTCTCGCTCTGTCGCCCAGGCTGGAGTGCAGTGGCCGGATCTCAGCTCACTGCAAGCTCCGCCTCCTGGGTTCGCGCCATTCTCCTGCCTCAGCCTCCCGAGTAGCTGGGACTACAGGCGCCCGCCACCTCGCCCGGCTAGTTTTTTGTATTTTTTTTTAGTAGAGACGGGGTTTCACCGTGTTAGCCAGGATGGTCTCGATCTCTTGACCTCGTGATCCGCCCGTCTCGGCCTCCCAAAGTGCTGGGATTACAGGCTTGAGCCACCGCGCCCGGCCGGGACATTGATTTATATATGCCTTATTAGTGGCCATATTCACTCTAATCATTTGGTTACAAAAGGTATTGGCCAGGTTTCAATGTCTTAAAGTTATTTATCTTTGTACTCTATGCAAATATTGTAGAAAAATAATTGATACTATGCAAATATCCTGTTTCTCACCGTATGTTCTGTCACTGATTTTTAGCATCCATTGGTGATTCTCGCATTCAACAATTACCTTGGTATTCTAATAATGATGTTTTATTTCCATCATTCATTCCACAGTTACTAATTGGAATTCTTACCTCCAGGAAGACTTATCAATCCCCACTCATATATTTATTTATTCATTACATTTTTATCTCTATCATTTTGGACTCATGAATATTTATTTTATTTTATTCTGTAGGTTATAACCTGATGTTATTATTATAGCTTCTGTTACTTTTTTATGTTGTTTCAATAAGCTTTATCATTTTTTTGAGTTCTTTCTTATTCTCTTGTGAGATTTTCCAGACTCATTTTATAGATTTCCAGCCCAAGTCCTGAAATTACCATTTCTTCAAGAAGCCTTGCTCTTTTTCTTATTGGATAATTATATTTCGAATGGACATTTGAGTGTTAAGTATGCTCATTGCTACCAGAGCATCATTATTTCTAGGCCCCATAAGCAAACAGAGCTAGTAAATACATATATGTATACTGATATGCAAATAAATACATTTATAATCATTTTGATATGTAAGTATCTGACTCTATGTTAAAAACCATACTGATACCTGTGATCCCAGTGTAAAATACAGAGTTAATTCTTGCTTTCCCTCTGGCCTTATTTGTAAGTCCTTTTGATTTTTGATAGTTAGAAATCTGACTCTTGTTACTCACAGTATATATATGTATTCAGAGTATAAACATAACATAATTTTAACCCATGTCCTGTGATAAACACACTTACTGTGTAGAGTTCAATAATTATGTAAATTCTTTTGCCTTTATTATTAAAATATGTTGTTACAATACTCTTTCCTGAAAATTATTTGATAGTTATTTTATTCTCTATCATGTTTGGCATGATAATGCTATTCATTTTAATATAGGTAGGTTTGTTTGTTATTGTTTCTCATCCATTTTTCATTGTCTCTCAAAATGGTGAACATTATATATCAATTTGAGGGCAGTATGTGAAACGTAACTATGATTTTAATAATCACAGTTATAAAAATGGTACACTGAGAGTAATGCCACTCACTCTCCATACCTACTAACCTTTTCATCTTTTCCAATAACTTGTTCTCATTATTTACTCATTCAACTCTGTTTCCAAACTCATTAGCTTTTGGTTAATCTCTTCTGTATGTCTTTTTCAAACCTGAGCAAAAACATGCATTTCTTTCTCATGTCTTCATCATTTTTACAGCAAGGATCATATACTGTAGTTTTTTTGTTGTTGTTGTTGTTTGTTTGTTTTTTGTTTTTTAGCATTTTGCTTTTTTCTTAATATATAAATCATTCCTTACCAATCTATCCCAAAGTTAACGTCTTTCATAATTACAGTACAATATCACAATCAGGAAATTTACATTGCTACAATTAGTAGAGCTCATTCAGATTTCACCAAAGACACATACAATCATTTGTGTATTTATGTGAGTGTATATTTCTGCACAAGTTTATCACATGTGCAGTTTCATGTAGCCACAGTCATAATCACACTTAGCTATGCCATCATGATTAGACTCCCTTGTACTCCCTTTCTAGCCAAATTCGCCCTATCTACCATCCTTAATAATTGGAAATGACTAGCCTATTCTCTATCTGTACAATGTGATACAATATTCTTTTATACATTGCCAGATTGTATTTGCTAAAATGTTGATGGGAATTTTTGCATCTAAGTTTATGAGAGATATTTGTTTGTAGTTTTCAACGTTTTAATGCTGTGTTTGTCTTACAGTCCTATCAGGGTAAAACTGGCTTCAAAAATGAGCTGGGGAGAAGTGTTCCTTCCTATTTTATTTTCTGAAAAAGATTATGTAAATCTGATGTTGATTTTTCTTTAAATGTTTGGTAAAATTCTGTGAAATCATTTGTGCCTAAACCTTTCTTATTTGGGAGACTTTAATTATAAATTTATCTTATTTAAATGTTATAAGGCTCTTCAAGTTATATAGTTATCTTAGCTGAGTTATATTACTTTGTGGCATTTGAGGAATTGGACTTTTTTTCCAAGTTGATAAATTTGTGAGCATAATTTTATCTGTAGTATTTCTTTATTATCCACCCTTCCCTTTTTATTTTTTTAATGACTGCAGGATCTGTTATGATGTCAACTGTCACATTCTTATTCGTTGATTATAGTCTTGTCTCTCTGCTTCCTTCTTTTTTCTTTCTCTTTCTTTTTCTTTCTTTTCTTTCTCTTTCTTTCTTTCTTTCTTTCTTTCTTTCTTTCCCTCTTTCCCTCTTTCTTTCTCTTTCTTTCTCTTTTTCTTTCTGTTTCCTTTCCTTCCTTCCTTCCTTCCTTCCTTCCTTCCTTCCTTCCTTCCTTCCTTCCTTCCTTCCTTCCTTCCTTCCTTCCTCTCTCTCTATTCACTTCCCTTCCCTTCCCCTCCCTTCCCCTCCCCTCCCCTCCCTTCCTCTCCCTTCCCTCTCTTCTCCTCTCCTCTCCTCTCCTCTCCTCTCCTCTTCCTTTCCTTTTGTTTTCTTTTCGTCTTTTCGTTCGTTTCTCTTCTTAAGACAGAGTCTCCCTCTGTCACCAAGAGTACAGTGGCACCATCTTGGCTCACTGCAGCCTCCGCCTCCGCCTCACGTGTTCAATCGATTCTCTTCCGTCAGCCTCCCAAGTAGCAGGGATTACAGGTGCCCACCACCACGCCTGGCTATTTTTTGTACGTTTAGTAGACACTGGGCTTCACCATATTGGTCAGGTTGGTCTAGAACTCCTGAACTCGAGTGATCCGCCCACCTCCACCTCCCAAAGTGCTGGGATTACAGGCGTGAGCCACTGCGCCCCGCCTGAATCTTCTTTCTTTTTATCTTTTCTGATATTGCTACAGATTTATTAAATATTTATTTATTTATTTATTTATTTATTTATTTATTTATGACAGAGTCTCACTCTGTCACCCAGGCTGGAGTGCAGTGGCGTGATCATGGCTCATTGTAGAGTTGACCTCACTGGCTCAAGGGAGTCTTCCGCCTCTGCCTACCTGGCAGCCTCCTGAGTAGCTGGGACTACAGGTGCATGCCACCATGCCTGACTAATTTTTGTATTTTTGTAGAAACAGTGTTTTGCCATGTTGCCCAGGCTGGTCTCAAACTCCTGGGCTCAAGCAATCCACCTGCTTCGGCCTCCAAAAGTGCTGAAATTACAGGTGTAAACCACCGTGCCTGACTGATTTTATTATGTTTGCATATCTAGTATTTTTCCCATTTTTTTCATTATTTTTCAATTTTCAATTTCATTTATATTTGCTCTTATTTTTATTATTTCCTTCCTACTGCTAGCTTTGGATTTATTTTTGTGCTTGTGTTTTTCTGGTTTCTTCAGGTAGAAATTTAGGTTATTGATTTGAGTGTTCTTCTTTTACAATGTAAGCATTTAATGCTATAAGTTTCCCTCGCATATTATCTACATATCACATATTTTAACATTTTTCATTTTAACTTTCATCCAGTTCTATGTATATTTTATTCATTTAATGTTTGACTTGGAACAACAGGTTATTTAGAAATAAGTAATTTGAATTCAAGTATTTGAAAACTTTTGTATTGTCTTTCCATTATTGATTTTGAGTTCAATTTCTTTATTTTCTGGAATCAGTCATTGTATGATTTCTATTATTTTAAATTTGGTGAAGTTTGCTTTTTGATCCAAGATAATGTCTAACTTATTTTTATTGAGTGGATTGATCAGGGAACATCAACTAGATCCTGCTGTTTGATGGGGATATTCAGTTCTTCTAAATATTTTCTCATGTTCAGTTCAGTAGATTTATCAATTATGGAACATTTGGTGCTGACAATCCCAAATATAATTATGGATTTGTCTCTTTCTCCTTTTAATACTATCAGGTTTTCCTTCAAGAATTTGAAGTTCTCTAGTTGTTTGCTACATACATATTTAGTATTACTACATTTTTCTGATAGGTTGATAATTTTGTAATTGCATAATGCCCCTCTTTATTCCTAGTAAATTTCTTTTCATGAAATCTACTTTGTCTTATATTACCATAGCCAGTTCTGCTTTTTTTTTTTTTTTTCTAAATTGAGGTTTGCCTGATATGTCTTATATTTTATTTTTACTTTCAATGTATCTATGTAATTATGCTTGATGTTACCTCTAAAAACTCTACCTTGACCTGGATTTTGAATGTTTCTGATTTTTAAAAAGAGTTTTACAATTTTACATTTGACATATAATTACAAAATCCATTTTGAGTTCATATTTGCCCAAGTTGTGAAACCTAGGCTGAAGTTCAGTTTTGATTGTAGATATAACCTGTTACTCCAGCAACATTTTTTGAGGAATTAACCCGTGTCTTTTTGTAGTACTTTTGGGTTTTTATTTTTTATATTTAGTTATCTAATCCCTTGGAGTTTTTCCTTGTGTATGTTTGAAGTATGAATCAACTTTTACCATTTTCCAAATGGCAACTTAGTTATCCTAGCAACGTTTATTAAGATGTTATCATTTGCCTCAGAGATTTGCAAAGCACTAAGTTTCCATATATACTTTGGTTTATACTTGGGCTTGCTATTTTATTTCACTTGCCAAATTGTCATCTGTTATTATCACACTTTTAACTATATAGAATTTTTGAAATGCCTGGCAGGGCTAGTCCTCCCTAACAATATCAACATTTCAAAATCCATTAAAGAGCTTGTTGGCATATATATTGGGATTACATTAAATCTATATATTACTCTAGACACAATTAATATCTTCATAATTTTGAGATATCCAATCCAATTACAGGTGATACCTTTCCATTTGCTCAAACTACTTTATCTTTCAGTAGCATTGTAACATTTTTATCATATACTGTAGTTTTTTACATTTCATGTTGTTTATTCCTAAGGGTATTAATCTCTTTTGTTGCTATTTTATATGTGGTTTTCTCCACTATTTATATCATCTTATTGGCAATTTTGGGGTATATATAAAGACTATTAAATGTTATTTGTGCATTAATTTTAAGTACTACTGATTTATTATTTTATTGTTTTAGTATTATTATTGATTATTGTGTTGGTTAATTTTATGTGACAACCTGAGTTACTACAGAGTAACTAGATTAAACATTATTATGGGGTGTCTCTTTGAGGGTGTTTCAGGAGTATGCTAGCATTTGAATCCATAGACTCAGTAGATTGATCTACTGAATGTATCATCCAATCTACTGAGCACTTGAATAGAATAAAAGTTAGAAGAAGAAGGAATTCACCCCTTACTGACTGACTGCTTGAATGGAAACATTTTGTCTCATCGTCTTTAGTACTCAGACTGAAATTTACGCTGTTGACTCCCTTGGTTCTCTGGTGTTTGGTCCTTCAGATGCAGACTGAATTACACTACACCACTGGATTTCCTGGGCCTCCAGCTTGTAAATGGCAGATCATGGAACTTCTCAGACTCCATCATTGTGAATTGTGGAGTAATGGTTCACACGATTATAGTAGTGGAATTGGTTCACACAATTATAGTATGTATATAGTATACTACTATTTCTGTTTCTCTGGGAAACATGGACTAATAAAAAGATTTAGCCTTCTTCATGTACACTATCATATTCTCTGCACATAAATAAAGTCTTATTTCTATACTCATCCTAAGTGTCCAAATGATTTTTTGCCTAACTGTATTGGATATTAAATCTAGTGCATTTTTGAATAGTAGTAATGACAGTGGCAACTCTTACCGTGTTCCTGATGTTAGTAAAAATACCTGTAGTGTTTCAACATCAAGATACTAGCTTTAGGACAAAGGTACATGTACTTTACTCTGTAAAAATAGTACCTCACAATTCCTATCTTCGAGTGTTTTATTTTGAGCAGGTGTTAAATCATGGTAAAGGATTTTTAGCATCTGTATAGATAATCATATGATTTTTGTTTTATATCTATTGATACGTTGCATTACATTAAGCAATATCTTAATATTGAACTAAGCTTGTATTCCTGAGGGGGAAAAATATCTCATTAAGTCATTGTGTGCGTGTGTGCGTGTGTGTGTGTGTGTTTTAATGTGGTGTTAGATTTTGTTTGCCAATGCTATTTTAATGTGTTTTTGCTAATACTCATAATATTCATGAGTAATGGTATGGGTTTTTAAATTTTTCTTTTTGGTTTAGGTGCCAATGTTTCTTGTTTCATGGTAAGAATTAAGGAGTTTTTATTTCATTTCAACACTTCAAACTTTTTATAAAGCACAGTGGCTATCAGTTCTTTGAAAGTGTGATGGAAATTCCATATGAAAACTTCTGTGTCTGCTGTTCAGGGGGAAATAGTTGCTTAATATTAATAACTATTTCTTCTGTGGAAAATGGTCTCTTTAGGTTTATAGGTCTAAGGAAGCCAAATTTTGCTAATCTATATTAAGTAGAAAATTATTTTATGGAGATTTTTATATTTATTTGCAGAGGGGTTATACTTTTTTCTCTTACATTTTAAAAACTATCTTCTGTTTCAATGGTCATTTTCTTTTTGACCTTTCTTATATTTGTGCTTTTTCCTTTATTTCTTGATGAGGTTAGCTACTAGTTCATCCATTTTGTTTATTCTTAAAATGCAGGATTTTGACTTCTTAACTGTAATATTTTCCTGTACTCTACTTCATTGATTTCTGCTTTTATCACTATGATTTTCTTTTTTTTATTTTTAGATGAGAATTTATTTATTTTATTTAAAATCTCTTACTGATAAAAGTGTTTACTGCTATGAAAGCTTCTCTGATTGTTACTTTAAATGAATTTTCTTGCTATGATATGTGCTTTTTTATTGCCATTGTTTTAAAATATTGTTATTTTTATTGTTATCATTTTTTGAGTTCTTTCTTATTCCCTTGTGAGGTTTTTCCAGACTCATTTTATAGGTTTCTGGCCCAAGTCCTGAAATTATCATTTCTACAAGGAGCCTTCATTCCAGGGATGAAGTCAACTTGATCATGGTGGATAGGCTTTTGATATGCTGCTGGATTCAGTTTGCCAGTATTTTATTGAGGATTTTTGTTTCAATGTTCATCCGGGATATTCGCCTGAAGTTTTCTTTATTTGTTGTGTCTCTACCAGGTTTTTTCAGGTTCATACTGGCTACATAGAATGAGTTAGGGAGGAGCCCCTCCTTTTCAGTTGTTTGGAATGGTTTCAAAATAAATGGTATCAGCACCTCTTGGTTCTTCTGGTAGAATTCAGCTGTAAATCTGTCTCTTCCTGGGTTTTTTTAGTTGTTAAGCTATTTATTACTGCCTCAGTTTCATAACATATTATTGGTCTATTCAAGGATTCAGCTTCTTCCTGGTTCAGTCTTGGGGAAGGTGTATGTGTTCAGGAATTTATTCATTTATTCTAGACTTTCTAGTTAATCTGCATAGAGGTGTTTATAATATTATCTGATGGCTATTTGTATTCCTGTGAGGTTAGTGGTTACATCCCTTTTTCATTTTTCTTTTTTCTTCTTTATTAGTCTAGCTAGAAGTCTATTTTACTTTTTTAAAAGAGCTTCTGGATTCATTTATTTTTTGAAGGGTTTTTTTTTTTTTTCTCTATCTCCTCCTGTTCTGCTCTGATCTTGGTTTTTTCTTGTCTCCTGCTAGCTTCCCAGTATTTTTGTTCTTGGTTTCCTAGCTCTTTGAGTTGTGATATTATGTTGTCAATTTGAGATCTTTCTTGCTTATTGATGTGGGCGTTTGGTGCTATACATTTCCCTCTTAACACTGCTTTAGCTGTGTCCCAGAGATTCTGGTACATTGTCTGCCTTAATACTCAGGTGTCATTCAGAAGCAAGTTGTTTAATTTCCATGTAATTGTTTGGTTTGGGGTGAATTTATTAATCTGGAGTTATAACTTGATTGCACTGTTGTCTAAGAGACTGTTATTATTTCAGTTCTTTGACATTTGCGAAGGAGTGTTTTACTTTCAATTATGTGATTGATTTTAGAATAAGTGCCATGTGGCACAGAGAAGAATGTATATTCTGTTGTTTTTGTATGGAGAGTTCTGTAGATATATATCAGGTCTATTTGAGTTCAACACCTCAATATTCTTGCAAATTTTCTATCTCAATAATCTGCTGTTGACAGTGGGTTGTGAAAGTCTCTTACTATTATTGTGTGGTGTATTCGTGCTGCTGATAAACACAAACCCAAGACTGGGCAATTTACAAAATAAAGAGGTTTAATTGGACTTACAGTTCTGTGTGGCTAGGGAAGTCTCACAATCATGGTGAAAGGCAAGGAGGAGCAAATCAGTCATGTCTTACGTGGATGGCTACAAAGAGAGCTTGCACAGGAAAATTCCCTTTTATAATTACCATCAGATCTTGTGAGACTTACTATCATGAGAACAGCATAAGAAAGACCTGCCCCCATGATTCAATTACCTCCAACAAGGTCCCTTGCACAATAAGTAGGAATTCAAGATTTGATTTGGGTGGGGACACAGTCAAACCATATTATGTGCGAGTCTAAGTCTCTTTGTAGGTCTCTAAGAACTTGTTTTGTGAATCTGGGTGTTCCTGTATTGGGTGCACATATATTTAGGATAGTTAGCCCTTCTTGTTATATTGATTCTTTACCATTATGTAATGCCCTTCTTTGACTTTTTTGATCTTTGTTGGTTTAAAGTCTGTTTCATCAGAAACCAGGATTCAACCTCTGTTTTTTTCTGCTTTCCATTTCTTGGTAAACTTTTCTCCATCCCTCCATTTTGAGCCTATGTGTGTCTTTGCACATGAGATTGGCCCCTTGAATACAGCATATCAATGGGTCTTGACTCTATCCAGCTTGCCATTTTGTGTCTTTTAGCCTATTTACATTGAAGGTTAATATTGTTATATGTAAATTTAGTCCTGTCATCATGATGCAAGCTGGTTATTTTCCAAACTTTTTGATGTAGTTGCTTAATTGTGTCATTGATCTTTGTACTTCAGTGTGTTTTTGAATTGGCTGGTAATAGATTTTCCTTTCTATATTTAGTGTTTTCTTCAGTAGCTCTTGCAAGGCAGGTCTGCTGGTGACAAATTCCTTCAACATTTGCTTGTCTGAAAAGAATTTTATTCATTTTTTGCTTATGAAGCTTAGTTTGGCTGGATATGAAATTCTAAATTAAAAATTATTTTCTTTAAGAATGCAGAAAATTGGCATCTAATCTCTTCTAGCTTGTAGAGTTTCTGCTGAGAAGTCGGCTGTTAGTCTGATGGACTTTCCTTTGCAGATGACCTGGCCTTTCTCTCTGGATGCCCTTAACAGTTTTCCCTACATTTTAACCTTGGAGAATCTGATGATTATCTGTCCTGAGGTAGATCTTCTCATGAAGTATCTTATTGGGGTTCTCTGGATTTCTTGAATTTGAATGTTAGCCTGTCTTCTTAGGTTGGGGAAGTTCTCCTGGGTGATATCCTGAAGTGTGTTTTTCAACTTGGTTCTATTCTTCCCATCTTTTTCAGGTACCCCAATCAGTCATAGGTTCAGTCTTTTTACATAATCCCATAGTTCTCAGAGTTTTTTTTTCATTCCTTTTCATTTCCTTTTTTTTCTAATCTTGTCTGCCTGTCTTATTTCAGCAAGATAGTCTTCAAGCTCTGAAATTCTTCCCTCTGCTTTTTATTCAATTTTTGATACTTATGGTTGCAATTGTGAAGTTCTGTTTTTGTGTTTTCCAGCTCCATCAGGTCATGTACGTTCCTCTCTAAACTATGTGTTCTAGTTAACAGCTCCTATAATGTTTCATTATGGTTCTTAGCTTCTTTGCATTGGGTTATAACACACTCCTTTAGCTCAGTGAAGCTTGTTATTACCAACCTTCTGAAGCCTACTTATGTCAATTCATCCATCTCAGCATCTGCCCAGTTTTGTGCCCTTTCTGGAGAGGTGTTGTGATCAATTTCAGAAATAGAGGCGCTCTGGATTTTTGAGGTTTCATTTTTTGTTTTTGTTGATTGTTTCTCATCTTTGTGAGTTTATCTAGCTTTGATCTTTGAGGCTCTTGGCTTTTGGATGGGTTTTGTGGGAACCTTTTTGTTGATGTTGTTGTTGTCGTCTTCTGTTTGTTTGTTTTACTTTTAACAGTCAAGTCCATTTTCTATAGGGCTGCTATGTTTCCCTGGGGGTCCACTACAAATCCTATTCCCCTGGGTCCCTCCTGCACCTGGAGGTGTCACCCATGGAAGCAACAGAACAGCAAAGATAGCTGCCTGCTTCTTTCTCTGGGATCTCTGCCTTAGAGGAGCATTGACTTGTTAACAGCATGAACACTCCTGTACAAGGTCTCTGGTGATTCCTGTTGAGGAGTCTCACCCAGTCCAGAGTCACAGGTTCTGAAACCCACTTAATGAAGCACTCTGCTTGCCCATTGACAGAGGATGTGTGCTGTGCAGTGGGGCATCTCACTCATATGGACTGCCAAATATCCTCAGGGCCAGCAGGAAAAGCTAAGTCTGCTTATCCTCAGAGACTGTGGCTACCCCTCCTCCAAGGGGCTCAGTTTCAGGGAGATCAGAGTTTTGTCCCTAAACTCCTGGCTAGAATTGCTGAAATTCCTTCAGGGAGGCCCCTCCCAGTGAAAACGGATTGGTCCGGGTCTGACCTAGTGGCAGTCTGGCCATGATCTTCCACAGCCACTGTGCTGCACTGTGGGGAATTCCTCCTGGATCCAAACCATCCAGTCTCCCTGTTACCAGCAGGGGAAAAAATGGCAGACTGGCACTGCAGTAATGGCTGCCGCCCCTCCTGCAAGGAGCTCAGTCATCTTAGGCAGCAGGCAGCTGCAGTGTTGACGGCCAACCCTTTCCCCCAGGAACTTGGTAGTCTTAGGCAGTCTTCAGCCAATTGACTGCTGAGAATCTGCATATCTCTGTGCTTGAGACCTAAGGCCCTGGTGGTATGGGCTCATGAGGAGGCTGTGATGCTTCATAGGTTGCACAGAAAAAAAGCCTAGTTTCCCAGGCAAGGTAGTATGATCACTCACTGCCTCCTTTGGCTTGGGGTAGGAGCTCCCCTTGCTCCATGTGGCTCCCAGGTGGACCATCACACCACCCTGCTTTTCCTTGCTCTCCCTGGGTCACGTCAACTGCCTAGTAAGTCTAAATGAAAGAACTTGAATACCTCACTTGCCTGTGCAGGATTCACTTGTAATTTTTGTTCCTCTCAGTGGGAGCCTCTGACCGCAGCTGTTTCTAGTTGGCCATCTTAGCCCCTCCCACTGCTTAACATATTGATAGGAAAAAGAAACTTAGAAAAATCTGAAAAAACCTAAGTGAAGTGAAGAAATTTGGCCGGGTGCGGTGGCTCATGTCTGTAATCCCAGCAGTTTCAGAGGCCAAGGCAGGCAGATCACTTGAGGTCAGGAGTTAAAGAAAAGCCTGGCCAACAAGGTAAAATCCTGTCTCTACTAAAAATACAAACATTAGCTGGACAGAGTGGCAGACACCTGTAATCCCCAGGAGAATCACTTGAACCTGGGAGGCAGAGGTTGCAGTGAACCACGACCGCACCACTGCACTTGAGCCTGGGTGACAGAGCGAGACTTCATCTAAAAAAAAAAAAAAAAAAAAAAAGGTGAAATATGGAATGAGATTTTTTTAAAAGCTCTTATGTTAGTTTTACCTGTGGTCTAAATATACAAGTCTTCACCACTTTAGTCTTTCATTCCAAAGTTTGTCTTTTATCGTTTGCAAAGGTTATGCTTAAAATATACTCATACTTAGAAAGTAGAAAAACAATTTATCTAAAGCTAGGATTGATTTGATTAGCCCTATCTCACTCTCTCTCTGCCTCTGTCTCTCTGTCTCTCTCTCTGTCTCTTTGAAAGAAGAAAGAAGAGAGAAGCAGGAAGATAGAGAGACATATAGAAATATTTCGATTAGACATCTACCTTTTCACTGCTGAGACAAAGGGGGATTAGGTTGTAATCATGTAGGTTAAAGGCATTTCTAGCTTTTACAGTCATATCTATCATAGTTTAAAACCTATCAGACTTGGAAAAATAGTGCATACTTAATATATTTATGTTCTATGTCGAACGGGCCTCACTCACAGGAAATAAACAGCAGACTAGGGAACACAATCTTAAAAGTTTAATACTTATAAGAAGTATAATTAGGATCCCAGTTTAACAAGGAATGAAATAGGAATGTACTAGGAAATTTGTGATTAGACGTAGAAAGGGAGAGCACATTACCAGAAACAGTGTGAAAACATGTCCTAAATTGTGTAAAATGATATCCTTAAACTAGTAGAAAAAATAAAATTTACATTGTGGGTGAACAGATAAGCATGACATTTCAAGTGATTATCTTAATTACCTTCTAGTATTATTTCCCTTGCATTCTACAGGAATAAAAGAAGGGCAGAAAGAAATATTTCTTGAAAGAGAAAGGAAAATAACATAAATAAAGAAAATAAATAAATAAAATAAATTTGTCATATTCAGATCTGGAAAAAACAACCCAATTAAAATTCTAATTAAATTGTAATTATTAAACTAGAGTACCTGTTGCAAAGAAAATACCAGTGACGAGGTTAATGCTTCTAAACTTAAAGTGCTAAATAAACTACATTCTTAGTAATATGTCCCCTCATCTGAAATGTTACATTTATTTCCTTGCCCAAGGATAATTTTAGTCACATAAATATTTTATATTATAAATTTTTGAAAAATATAATCTTTGAGTATATATACCAATTTCTGCTTGTTAAATATCATGTAGGAAAAGATGTTCATTACTATGAAAAAAATATTATATTATTTAAAGTATAGGATTTTCAGAGTGTATTTTAAATTTAATATAACCACAGAATAAATAAACTCATCTTAAACTCTTGGTAAACAAAAATACCTAAAAATACAAATATTAAAAATTGTTATAATTCAAAAAAATGCACACTTAGCATCATTCTCTATTTATTGTATCTGAAGCAGAACTGTTTCTAATTTAAAAGTACTGCGTCGTAAATACGAACACAAAAACTTGTGTACATGGTTAGGCAGAGCAGCTCAGAAAGGTTGGAAGTGTTTAGATGTATAAGTGGTATTAATTTTTGCTTAAACGTTAAAGATCCCAATGACTTCATCAAAAGAGGAAACTGATTAGTCATATGGCTTAGCCTAAAAGTTATTTCATTTTTAAAACTTTTTTTATATATATTTGGGGTGGTCTAGGCCTTTTCACTCCATGACTTCATCATTTTGCAGAATGCTTTATATTATATAAAACACACTTATGCTTCCTAAATTATGATTGATGTTACAAAGAATAGTACAAAGTATATTTTGTCAGTTTAGTTTATTTTTAAAAAGTGTTAATGTTCTATAGAAAAAAATAAATTTAATAAATTTCATTCTTAATTTGGGCAATCAGTTATCTCTAAAGAAGGGTGTATGCATCCAAGCATTGCACAACATGGTTACTTGGGGAGAGGGAAAACACTAGAATTGCTATTTATTTTTATTTTTACTGTGGTCCTTTTCTTTTTTTTTTGGTACTTTTTGTAATGTATTTATAACCTATACATAACATATTTATTGTCTATACTAGCACTACCCAATGCAACTCTCTGCAATGATAGAAATGTACTATAAATTAGAATGATAGCCACTAGACATATGTGGATGATAAGAACCTGAAATGTGAATAATAAACTGAGAAATTGGATTTTTGGGTTTATCTAGTATTAATTAGTTTGAATGTAAACTTACATAGGTACATGTGGCTCGTGGCTACTCTATTGGACAGTAAAAATCTATAAGTGTATAATAGCTTATGTATTATGCAGTGTGTGTGTGCACGCGCTCGTGTAAGGTGATTGATTTTCATTTTTATCCTCTTATTTTTATACCCCATATATTCCAGCGAAGATTTATTAATATTTATAGCACCACAAATATAAAAGAGAAATAAGCCCCAATAATCTCAATTCTTTAAACTGTCAATAGAGCCCACTTCTTCAGTCAGCATATGGATAATGTTTTCTATTCTTTACAGCGTAGTATAATTAAATGACACATATAAACAGTCACTGCCTCATGAACTGGTCTGATTATTGGGGCACAAGGTCAGTATCAAAGCCAAAAGCATACATATACTGTGATTCTCTGGCGGTATTACTATATTCTAAATATAGTAAACCTGGAAGTGCTCAGGCTTCCAGGTTTTAGTTACTAGTTTTCAGAGTACCTTGGGAATAGTGGTTGAGGCAGTTGCCAGATAAATAATTATATAATAAGATAGGACATGAAAGCAATTGAAGTGGGAAATCAGACAGAGCAGAAGAAATGTTTATTCTCCATTGCTGCTTTATTATGGTTCTTGGCTACATCTTTTGTAGCAAGAAATAAAAAGTAAATGTCTATTCTTGTACTTCTTTTATGACAGAAAGTTTAACTGGCAAGAACTTCAGGTATTGATTGGAAAATAACTTTTTAAACTTTATAAATACATGTTCTTTTTTCAATCTAGGATTTTTTTGGACTACAATTCTAAAAGTAGTAAATAACTTACAGAAGACCAGTATTTATAATAAAATGTTATTTTTTACCTGCTTTATATGATAAACAGATACCTAGATTCTCTTGAGCTATGTGCATTTTATACTCAGACTAGACCTTGCTAAATGATATAAAAATAATAATTTGAATAGTTTATTTCTAGTTATTTCAATAACATAATAAATATATTAAAAGTATGAAACTGCTAATTTATAATATAATCATGCTGGTCTTTTGTGAGAACATTTTATGTAAACTCATATTTTATATAGTGATACAACATCAGTATCGGTATGGTCATTTGATAATTGAGTTCAATAAATATCACAACAAAATTGTCATCAGATGGCTAACTAGAGGCACCCAACACTCATCTCCACAAAGAAGGACCAAAGCAACAAATAAATAACTGCATCTTGAGTAGAGTGACTGAGACAGAAGACTGGAACTCAGCAAGAAAGCGATGAAAATGCTCAGAGACATAGAAACTCTAGATAGCAGCACAGAAAGGGAAGAAAAACACCCGGCCAGATCCAGCTCAGAGCCAAGAAAACGCACACACCAGATCCCCAGCATTCCCAATTATCACAAAAGATGCCTTAATTTCTATCTACAGGACAACCCTACAATCCTCACAGACCGTGAGCTCAGTATAGAAAGTTTTCTGGAATTCACATGGCTGTTTTACTACAAAAGAGGAAACACACAATGAGATACGCCTACTCCTGAGTACACAGGCTGCTATAGCAGGAAACATTTACAGAATGGAGCCACTGATGGAATATATTATGATCTGGGGGTCAATACCATTTAAATCTCCACATCCGTGAGGTCTTGTCATCACCTCATTTTACCAACACAGAAGATTTCAACATTGAGGTCCCAGTAAGACTCAGTGGTACAGCTGGGACTCCACTTGAACCCATATTTTCCTACACTCCAAAGAGCAGTGGTTCCAGCACAACAGGGAGGCTGTTCCCAGGATCAGGGATACCATTATGCACACTCCCCAGGCACCTAGAACTGGTACCTTGTGCCCACCACTGGCAGCAATCCAACCATCTCCAGCACTAGGGCCACTGTGTGCTGTATGCACCCATCAGGAACCCAGCACTGACCTTCCTAATGCTTCTCACTAGCATTGAACCACCATCCTTGACCAGTGAAGCTGCTGCACACAGTGCATACCTACCAGGGACTGGGGGATGAACTGCCTGTTGTGCCACCACAGGTGACACCAGCTCCATGATTGGTAGTGCTGCTGTACCTGTCACATATTCCCAAGGACTTGAAAATAAGCCTGACCACTGGCCCTCACCCATGAAAAAGTCTTACCACTGTCTCCACAAACACCTGAAGTGTAGGCCACTGAGGCACAGATGCTAATGACAGTTATTGAAGCCTGAGAAATTGCACAGAGACTACACTATCACACCTACCCAGTACCCAGAGCAAAATACCCTACCTAACCAACAATACAGGAAATGAGCACATAGAAATATTTTCCTCTAAAAATAACTACTCTGTGAAATTGGGAGAGGTGACCATCTCACCAGATGTGCAGATATAAATGTAGGAACCCATGAAACATTGAAAAATAAAAACAAGAAGATACAAAACATTCAAAAGAACTCGATAAATTTCCAGTAACTGAACCCTGAAAAAGAAAATCTATCAAATCTTTGAAAAGAAATTCAAAATAATGTTCTTAAGGAAATTTAGCTTGATACAAGAGTATACAGATAGACAATTCATCAAAATCAGGAAAAAATTAATGATCTGAATGATAAATTCAACAGAGATACATATTATATAAAACTATCAAACAGAAATTGAGGAACTACAAATTCAATGAATGAAATAAAAAAATATACAATATAGAGTTTCAACCACAGACTAGGTCAAGTGGAAGACATAATTTCTCAACCTAAGGATGGCTCTTTTAAAATAACCCAGAGGGGAAAAGAATAAATCACAAAAAAATGAGGAAAGCCTATGAGACTTATATAACACCATTAAGAATGCAAATTTTAACAGTTGAAGAGATGGGAAAATGAGAAGAAACAGGAAAAGGCATAGAAAATATATTTAATAAAACAGTAGCCAAAAACTTCCCAACTCTTGTGAAAAATGTGTACATACAAATTCAGTAAGGTCAAATGTTTTCAAATAGGTCAAACTCACAAAAGGTCTTTCTCAAGACATATTATAGACAAACTGTGAAAAGTATAAGATGAAGTGAGGATTTTTTAAATGACAAAAAAAAAGCATTAAGTCACATATAAGAGGATACTCATTATATTAACAGCAGATTTCTCAGTAAAAATCCTTACAAGACAAGAAAAAAAATGGGATGATATATTAAAAGCTAAAAAATCTGTCTACTAAGAATACTGCACTCAACAAAGCTAGCTTTCAAAAATAAAAGAGGAGTAAAATATATCTCAGAAAATAAAAAACTGAGGGAATTCATCACCACTAAATTGGTCCTACAAGAAGTGCTTAAGGGAACCTGATATCTAGAAATAAAAAAAAAAAAAAAAAAAAAAAAAACTATCATTATGATAGTACTCAAAAGTATACAACACACTGGTAAAGAAGATCCACAAATGATAAAAAAGCAATTAAACTGTATTACTACAAAAAAAAACACAAAAAGTCAAAGATAATCAGAAAGAAAAGAACAAAATGAACAATATATACAAAACTACTAGAAAATAATTAACAAAATGACGCAAGTAAGTTTTCTCCTATTTATGATAACCTTAAATATAAATGGATTAAACTCTCTAATTAAAATAAAAACTGTTGGAACAAATTTTTTGGCAACCCAACCATATGCTGTTTATAAGAAACTCGCTTTATCTGTAAACATACATATAGACTGAAAGTAAGTATTTTATGCAAATGAAACCCAAAAATTTTCACGAATAGCTCTACTTATATTAGATAAATAGACTTTATCTATTAAAAGTATAAAAGGAGAACAATAAGGTCATTATATAACAATACAGTGATCAATGCAGTAAGAGGATCCAAAATATATGGATATATATAAATGCGACACTGGAACACCAAGATATGTAAGCAAATATCATTATATCTAAAGGGGAAGATAAACTCCAATACAGTAATAGTTAGGGATTTCAATATCCTACTCTCAGAATTGGACAGATGACCTAAACAGAAATCAACACAGAAACATTGTATTTAAAATGCATGATAGAACAAATAGGCCTAAAAAACAAGAACATTTCATTCAATATCTTTAGTATATACAAATTCTTCTCATCAGCATATGGAACATGTTTCTGATAGACCATATTATAGGCCACAATATTCTCAATAAATTTAAAAATAAATCAAAATCATATTAAGGATCTTTCTTTGCCATGATAGAATAAAAGTAGAAATCAATAACAGGAGAGACTTTGGAAACTTTACAAATACATGGAAACTAAGCAATATGCTACTGAAAGACTAATGGGTCAATGATATATTAAGAAGTTACTTAGAAAATTTCTTGAAACAAATGACAAAAGTAACAGAATATACCAAAAACTATGGGACATAACAAAAGCAGTACTCAAAGGGAAGTTCATAGCAATAAACACCTCTACCAAAAAAGAATGTTTTCAAATAAACAATCTATAAATGGACCTTAAGGAACAAGGAAAATGAGAGCAAATCGAAGCCAAAATTAATAGAAAAATAAATAATAACGATCACTGCAGAAATATACAAAATAGAGACTAAAAATACAAAAGATCAATCAAATGAAACAAAAATGTTTTTTAAATAAACAAAATAAACAAATAACTTGCTAGACTAAAATAAAAACACCCCCTAAAATTATTAAAAATAAAAAATTGCAACTGATAACACAGAAATACAGAATATCATGAGAGATTGTTATGAACAACTATATGCCAATAAAATGGAAAAGCTAGAGGAAATGGATGAATTCCTGGACACACAGAACCTGTCAAGAATGAACCAGGAAGAAATGAAAAACTCGAGCAGACCAAAAACAAGTAACAAGTTTGAAGTGCTAGTAAGATATTTCTCACAACATCAGAAATGCCCAGGATCAGATGACTTCATTGCTGAATTCTACCAAACATCTAAATTAAAATGAATTTCAATTTTTCTTAAACTATTCCAAAAATTGAAGGGTAGGAAATTATTTTAAACTTATTATATGAGGCCGGCATTGCACTGATACCAAAACCAGACAAGGACAAACCAATAACAAAACTAGGCCAATATCCCTGATGAAATGAAGGAAAAAACATAATCATTTCAATAGATGCAGATAAAGCATTTGATAAAATTCAATGTTTCTGAATAATAAATACTCTCAGTAAATTAAGTATAGAAGTAATATACCTTAAGAAAATAAAGGCTATATGTTGCAAACCTGCAGCTAACGTCATCCTGAACAAGGAAGAATTGAAACCTTTTTTTTCTAAAATCTGGCACAAAACGTGAATGCCCTCCTTCACTACTGTTATTTGACACAGCAGTGAAGGTCCTAGTCAGAGTGATTAGAGAAGATAAAGAAATAAAGTACCTTTAAATTGGAAAGGAGGAAGATGAATTGTACATGTTGGCAGATGGCCTGTGTTTTTATATAGAAATTCTAAAGACTCTACCAAAATCTTTCAGAACTAATACATGAATTCAGTAAATTCACAGGATACAAAATCAACATACAGATATCATTTACATTTTTATATACCAATAACAATCTAGGTGAAAAAGAAATTGAGAAAATAATACCATTTACAATAGACACAAAATATCACATATTTAGGAATAAATTTAACCATGGAGATGATAGATCTCTGCAATAAAAATAATAAAACTCTGATGAAATAAAGAAGACATTTAAAAAGTAAAACAACATCCCATTTTCATGGATTGAAATAATATTGTTAAAATAACCTCACTACCCAAAGTGATCTACAGATTCCATGTAATCCCTAACAAAACATTCACAGGATTTTTCACAGAAATATATTAAAAAGACAATAAAAACATTTATGTCATTATGGCACTAAAAATGATCTAAAATAGCCAAAGGAGTCTTGTGAAAAAAAGAAGCTAGAGGCATTACACTACCTGACCTAAAATGTACTACAAACATAGTAACAAAAATAGCATGGTACTGGCATAAAACCAGGCACATAGACTAATGGAAAAGGGTAAAGGACCCAGAAATAAATATACATATATACAGTCCAATGTTAACAAAGTTTTCAAGAATACATATTGGGGAAATGACAGTATCCTCAATAAATGATGGTTGGAAAATTGCATATCCATATACAAAGAATAAAACTAAAGCCATATTCCCCACCATATACAAAGTTGAACTCAAAAATAAAGTAAACACCTAAATATAAGACCTGAAACTATAACACTTCCAAAGAAAACAGGAAAATCCTTCAGGACATTGGCCTGAACAAATATTTTATGGCTAGGACCTCAAAAGCACAGGCAACAAAAGTAAGAATAGACAACTGAAATTGTATCAAAATTAGAGGTTTCTGCAAGGAAAGAAAAACAAACAAAGAGACAATCAGCAGAATGAGAGGAAATATTTTTAAACTACTAATTTGACAAGAGACTTACATGTAGAATATAAAAGGATCTCAACTCTGCAGCAGAAAAATAAATAACCTGATTTTAGAAAAGAATAGAATATCTGAACAGTAATTTCTCAAAAGAAGACATACAAACATTAATAAATATATCAAAATGTCCATTTTTACCAATAATCAGAGAAATGCAAATCAAACTCACCATGGTATCATCTCACCTTAATTAGAATGACTATTATAAAAAATAGTAGTGAGAATGCAGAGAAAAGCTTATACCTTGTGGGTCAGAGTGTAAATCAGTCATCAGTTATGAAACAGAGTATGGAAGTTCTTCAAACAACAAAAAACAGAGCTGTTGTATCTGCCAGCCATCCTGCTATTGAATATATGTTTTTAAAAAAGTAAATTAGTATTTCAAAGAGATACCTGTACTTGAATATTTTCTCTCAGAACTTGTCATCATAATCAGAATATTGAATCAACAGATGAATAGATAACAAAATGTGGCATAGATTCACAATGTAATATCATTCAGCCTTTAAAAAGAATAAAATCCTGTTATATGTGGCAGAATGGATGAAGCTGTAGGACATTACATCAAGTCAACTAATCCAGGCACAAAAACATAAATACCATATGTTCTCAGTCACATGTAGAAGCTAAAAATGTTTATATCATTGAAGAAGAGAATAGAATAGTAGTAATTAGAGACTGGAAATGGTTAAGGGGCCACATAGGGAAAGGTGGTTTATTGGATACAAAATTATAGCTAGATAAGAGGAAACATTTCTAGTGTTACTAGGGTGACTAGTAAACAACAATTTATTCTGAGTTTTTAAACAGCTATAAGAGAGGATTTTTAATACTCCCAATACAATTAAATGATAAATGAATGAGGTGATGAATATACCAATTACCTGATTTGAGCATCACACATTTTATACATACATTTGATATAGGTATCAAAATAGCACCTCTACCTCATAAATATGTACAATGACTATATGTCAACTAAAATTTCCAAAAGCAAATAGCCAAACAAATCATACTTCAAAAACAATTAGAATATGGTCATCTTAAAATAAACAATGTAACATACATCAAAGAAATATTGATTCTTTCACCCTCAAGTGTCTCTAAGGTAGTTAGCATTTTTTATATGTGAGTGCAAGAGAAAAAAATCATTGCATAGTGAAGACTGATTTTGGCATTTGAGAGTTTTCTTCTATTTTCCATTGTTTAATTTCACTTGGAAGAAGTTTTGTTACCAAACACTAGGGATTTGGCCTAGGTTCTGCTGTTCACTGCACTGAAAGCCAATCACTGAGTCAATGATTATTGCCAAGAAAAAAAGACCTTAAACAGGTGCTGCAGCAAAGGAGAGGGGAGATCAGTATCAAAGGGGCATTGTGGGTACTCTATATCATGGGTGATCATATGGCCATGGAGAAATCAAAGATTGGTACTATAGTTTTCTTTTGAAATACAATCTTTCTCTCTCCAGTTCCCCGCTTTCACTAAAGGCGAATTATAATAGGACAAACCTACCTGCAAAATAAGCTTTAGTCCCATATACTGGGCCTGATTACCCATATAAAGTGCAGAAATAATTATTGTCCAAATAGGCTCTCCTGTGTTGGCTTTGCTAAAACTTCTCACGAGACCATTTCAGTAAAAACCCTTGGAAAATAATCAGTTCCTCCAACTGCATCCCCTTATAAAAGAAACAGGTTCTTACTAAACGTATACAAATGATCACATTGCCATGAATTAAGAATATTCACAAATAGTTTACAAATTAGGTAGAAATAGGCAGAGAGAGAAAGGACTATGACTCAAAATCTTCAAACTATACACAATACACTTAAAGTATATTTAAAGGTTATACATAGCTCTAAAGAAAAAAGTTCTCCAGATTCTGAAAAACAAAGAATCAACAATATTTCAAACAAAAAAGCCATAAAAATTATGTCAGTCTTCCATTAGTTCAGACCACCCAATCAGCTCCTACTGTGCTTCATATTTTGTTAGCAGTCTTTATAAACATATCAGCTAGTTAATTAGACTACTGGAAGGTTTCTTTCTAATCCAGTGGCACAATCTCCAAAGTTATTAGAATCCTGCATTCATGAGTTCCTTCCATAAACTTCCCCAAAGAAGCAAACCCTGGGTTAAAACTGATTTTAAGTCACTTTTTGACAAGAATCAACAAGAAACAATTGTGGATGACAAAAGTCTTAAAACAGTCATAGTTAAAGATACAGTTGATGAGGAAATTTGGGAATTTCTGTTGGCAACAAAAAAATTCAACATAATAATTATAATCATGACTTAACAAATATATTAAGGTATGTCAGAATTTCAGAAATATCATACAGTCCTAGAACACATATTAATAACATATCTTTATAAATATAACCCCAAAGAAGTTAAATACTACATCACATTTGACAATGCTTTTTGTATAATTCCAACATACCAAATAAGCCTAATATGTCTCTGTTGGACTTCAGAGGACCCAATATAAGAAAAAGTTAGTTTGAGGTTAAAAAGCCTGAATTTAGAACTTGAAATTTTGCTGTTGGAAACTATCAAAGGTTTAAAACAATTGATGTTACAAAATAGAACCACAAGTTACTACAAACTAGTCATTCATTTGGCCAAAATGATAATACAAAAACAATTACCCTTTGATAGTGATGAGAAAAAGTTTCTCGATTAAACCTAATAAAGATAGCATGAGGTCAAATAAATTTGTCCTCTCCCTATCCTTTTTTGCCTGCAGTTTAATCAAACGGTAAACAAACATCTCTTATTATCTCTTACATGAAAAGTTTCTCCAAAGAAGAAAACCAAAATTTTCCTTTTTATGGTGTATCATTAATGTTAAATCTAATTTTAATAAAATTTAATAAAACCTTTAAAACAAATCTATCTATTTTTAATCAGTTTGACCACAAGGTAAAATTTCTTTTAAATATTTTATAATGTTCCATTAAAGAACAGATCAATGCTACAAGAAAACCCGGTTATTTTTACATGCAGGCCTAGATGCTGGCTTTGCATCAGTGTGCTTTTAATATTAATGTTTAATTTATAAAAAAAAAAAAAACCTCTGTACTAATTTTATCTCTCAAAATTGGCCCTTAAAATCTCACATGCCCAACGTTTCATGATAGTCCCTGAGCCTAGAGAGATTGAATGGTTCAAACTTCTGGCTCTGTGTTTCACAAAAGCATTCATTTTGATTTTCACCTTCTCTGTGGTCTCGAGACGCAGCTTAGACTGCTGTCAATGCTCAGAATTCAGCAGAAGTGGGTGCCTTTTTCAGATTCAAAGGCACCCTGTGCTGTTAAGTTACAGGATTCAAAGCCCTGTAACTTAACATCACAAGGATGGGTTAATAAGATATTTATACCACAGAAAGTGCTATCATTCTCTCTATCATGTCACAAATTAAAACACTGTGATTTGGTGTTTAGAGGCTACTGCCTGTTGCACTTGAAACCACTGTATATTAAGTTAGTTATCTTACTTATTGCATGTTTAGTTGCTAGCATTCTAGTGACAAAAGTGTGACGAAAAGCATCCAAAATGTGATAGTTCCTATTCCAAACTTATCAAAGTAAGATGACTAAGGTTTCTCTTCATCATTTAAAAAAATGATAAATGCAGCTATCAGTTTTGGAAATTCAGTGTGAGGAAAAATAATCTCCTTTCATTTATACTGTACAACAAAAAAGGGACAAATTAAGAACAAGCACACAGTAATTTCTTTTCAACTGTTTTAAAAGAGCATCATCACACATTTCCAAGATTGGCTTCTAGACACAGTACTGACAACTGATTAGGTAACTTTCACCAGTAAAATGTTCAAGCCAGTGTAACACTTGTACATATTTTGTTTTCAGTTACACATATCGAGGCCTATCAGTGATAAATGGCTTGGGATAAAAAAATAAATTACTAGAAAGTCACACTTTTTTATTATGACTTAACCCAAGCAAATATCACTGAATTTTAATAATGGTAAATACAACTAAATTGGTTTGAGGGAAATCACAATCAATATAATTTCCTTAAGGGCAAGGCCAATCTTTTCTGAACATTAAAACTTTATGTCAATGTCATAATTTTTCTTCATTCCCTAAATAAAAAGATCTGAAACCAATTCAAATTATTGATTGAACTGAATTACCTTGGTAAACATTATTTATACATCTTTATTCTCACTTACTTTTTTCAAATGAAGTAATGTAACATTACTGCTCAAAACATGTAAAAATAAATCTTATTTATTTTATTTTTACAGAAACCTTAAAGCTTTTGTAGCTGTCTGTCAGAGGTAAACAAAACCAATCAAATTTTAAATAGCTGGTGTCCTCTATTAATTATTTTTTGCAGATTTGACATAGGTAGCTTAGGAATTTTAGATAAATAGAACAGATGATGAATTGTTGGAAATGCATAGGCCAATAAATGGCTTTTCATGGGATCAAATAAAAGCCTTCCATTAGAAACTAAAAACCATCAATGGTTTTATGTATATGCAAATATGGTTAAAACTCCAAAAAAATCAAACAGCAAATAAATGAAAATTAAAAGCAAAAACAAATAAACAGAAAACTGACTCCAATTATTTCTCCTACTCAGTTTATATGAGAGGCTACAATGTTACCCAGAGCGTAAAACAAACACCTAATGGACATGTTTCTGGTATAGAGATTAATGTCTTTAAGCTTATCAATACCAATGTATATTTTGTGCAATTGAGAAATTCACTCTAGGCAGATGATCAGTAAGTACATTAGTACTTGTACTGATAGGTCAAGGAAGCAGAGAAATTCTAGGCAGAAAAGGTCAGGTCCCCAGTGAAACCCTCACCCTCAAGCCAAAAAGCCTGAACCCATGGCCTAAAATGAGAACCTATATCCCTGTCTTCCTGCTTGCATGTTGTCTTTTCCTAAACTACCCATGGCCCACCCTGTCCTCCATTATGTGCCTGTAAAGACCCAAGATTCAGTTGGAGAGGAGCAGAGACTACGGTTGGATGTCCGAGAGAAATGGCTTGAGTTCAGAGGGGCAGCTTGATGGTATATCCTTGGAGAAGAATCTGGCTAGAGACAGCCAGACTTCAGGGGAAAATTATCTACCTCCCCATCCCCTTTTGAGCACTTCTTCCCACTGAGAGCCAATTTAATCAGCAATAAAATACCCTGCATGTACCATCCTTCAATTTGTTCATTTAACCTCATTTTTCCTGGACTCTAGACAAGAACTTGGGAGCCACAAGTGGATACAAAAGGCTGTCACACTGGCCCTTTCCCCTCACTGGTGGAGAGCAGCTGCCCCACACAATGAGGCAAAGTACTCACTGAGCTGTAAACACTTCAGCCATCCATGGATGGCATAGCTTAAAGAGCATTGGTAACATGCCCTCTAGGGCTTTGGGGTCACAGGCATCCATATGTGGACAATGCCACGGGGCCCACATGGAGCTCACTCCTGCTGACACCAAACCTGTTGGCCAATTCCAGTGCTCACACACTCCAGTTCTCATCTGAAATTTAGAGTGGGAGGCTGAGTAAACGAGGTACCCCTGTAGTGAGTCCTATATGCTCTTTTTCTATTGTTTGGAATAGTTTCAGAAGGAATCGTACCAGCTCCTCTTTGTACCTCTGGTAGAATTCAGCTGTGAATTCATCTGGTCCTGGGCTTTTTTTTGGTTGGTAGGCTATTAATTACTGCCTCAATTTCAGAACTTGTTGCTGGTTTATTCAGGGATTCGATTTCTTCCTGGTTTAGTCTTGGAGGGTGTATGTGTCCAGGAATTTACCCATTTCTTCTAGATTTTCTAGTTTATTTGCATAGAGGTGTTTATAGTATTCCCTGATGGTAGTTTGTATTTCTGTGGGATCAGTGGTTATATCCCCTTTATTATTTTTTATTGTGTCTGTTTGATTCTTCTCTCCTTTCTTCTTTATTAGACTGGCTAGTGGTCTATCTATCTATTTTGTTAATGTTTTCAAAAAACCAGCTCCTGGATTTATTGATTTTTTGAAAGTTTTTTTTTTTTTTTTTTTTTTGTGCCTCTATCTCCTCCAGTTCTGCTCTGATCTTAGTTGTTTTTTGTGTTCTGCTAGCTTTTGAATTGGTTTCCTCCTGCTTCTCTAGTTCTTTTAATCGTGATGTTAGGGTGTTGATTTTAGATCTTTCCCGCTTTCTCCTGTGGGCCTTTAGTGCTAGAAATTTCCCTCTAAACAGTGCTTTAGCTGAGCCTCAGAAATTCTGGAACGTTGTTTCTGTGTTCTCCTTGGTTTCAAAGAACATCTTTATTTCTGCCTTCATTTCATTATGTACCCAGTAGTCATTTAGAATCAGGTCATTCAGTTTCCATGCGGTTGTGCCCTTTTGAGTGAGTTTCTTAATCCTGATTCCTAATTTGATTGCACTATGGTCTGAGAGACTGTTTGTTATGATTTCCATTCTTTTGCATTGGCTGAGGAGTGTTTTACTTCCAATCATGTGGTCAGTTTTAGAATAAATGTGATGTGGCACTGAGAAGAATGTATATTCTGTTGATTTGGGGTGGAGAGTTCTGTAGATGTCTATTAGGTCCACTTGGTCAAGAGCTGAGTTCAAGTCCTGGATATCCTTGTTAATTTTCTGTCTCATTAAACTGTCTAATATTGACAGTGGTGTGTTAAAGTCTCCCACTATTACTGTGTGGGAGTCTAAGTCTCTTTGTAGGTCTCTAAGAATTTGCTTTATGAATCTGGGTGCTCCTGTATTGGGTGCATATGTATTTAAGATAGTTAGTGCTTCTTGTTGAGTTGATCCCTTCACCATTATGTAATGCCCTTGTTTGTCTTTTTTGATCTTTGATGGTTTAAAGTCTGTTTTATCAGAGACTAGGATTTCATATCCTGCTTTTTTTCTTTCTTTCAATTTTCTTGGTAAATATTCCTCCGTCTCTTTATTTTGAGCCAATGTGTATCTTTGCACGTGAGATGGGTCTCCTGAACAGAGCATACCAATGGGTCTTGACTCTATCCAATTTGCCAGTCTGTGTCTTTTAATTGGGGCATTTAGCCCATTTACATTTAAGGTTAATATTGTTATGTGTGAATTTGATCCTGTCATTATGATGCTAGCTGGTTATTTTGCCTGTTAATTGGTGCAGTTTCTTCATAGTGTTGATGGACTTTACAATTGGTATGTTTTTGCAGTGGCTGGTATAAGTTTTTTCCTTTCTGTATTTAGTGCTTCTTTCAGGAACTCTTATAAGTCAGGCCTGGTGTTGACAAAATCTCTCAGCGTTTGCTTATCTGTAAAGGATTTTATTTCTATTTTGCTTATGAAACTTAGTTTGATTGGATATGAAATTTTGGGTTGAAAATTCTTTTCTTTAAGAATGTTGAATATTGGTTCCCACTCTCTTCTGGCTTATAGGGCTTCTGCAGAGAGATCCATATACAGCATGGAATACTATGCAGCCATAAAAAAGGATGAGTTCATGTAATTTGCAGGGACATGGATGAAACTGGAAACCATCATTCTCAACAAACTAACACAGGAACAGAAAACCAAACACTGCATGCTCTCACTCATAAGTGAGAGTTGAACGTTGAGAACACATAGACATGGGGAGGGAAACATCACACACCAGGGCCTGTTGTGGGATAGGGGGATAGGGGACGGATAGCATTAGGAGAAACACCTAATGTAGATGATGGGTTGATGAATGCAGCAAACCATCATAGAATGTGTATACCTATGTAACAAACTTGCATGTTCTGTACATGTATCCCAGAACTTAAAATATAATAAAAAAATTGCCAAACTTCCGATGTGTTTTATTATAATATTTCTCAATTTGCCTTTATTGAGACTAAGAGCTTTGACTATAAGCAATGTTAATTGCCATTTCTTCAGTTTTCTATCATATTTTAAAGATTTTATTATCTAAACTTTTTCAACTTTCTGTTTTTCCTTCATATGCACAAAGGTAGACATACAAAGAAACAGAAAAACACTACATAAGACTTATACAGACCATCTATAGCATGGTTGGAATTTCAATTGTATTATAATTTCCCCTTCTTTATAACTTTTATATATATATATGTTTATGTATATTATTATATATATGTATATATTTATATATACATATATGTATATTTGGCTGGCTATGAAATTTTGCATTGAAAATTCTTGTCTTTAAGAATGTTGAATATTGAACACTCGTGACTTTAAGAATGTTGAATATCTATATCTATATCTATAGAGAGAGAGATGGAGTCTCGCTCTGTCACCCAGGCTGGAGTGCAGTGGCGTGGTCTCGGCTCACTGCAACCTTCGCCTCCAGGGTTCCAGCAATTGACCCTGCCTCAGCCTCCTGAGTGCCTGGGACTACAGGCGTGTGCCACCGTACCCATCTAAATTTTGGAGTTTTAGTAGAGACAGGGTTTCCCTGTGTTAGCCAGGATAGTCTCGATCTCCTGATCTCGTGATCTACCTGCCTCAGCCTTCCAAAATGCTGGAATTACAGGAATGAGCCACCATGCCCAGCCAAAATATATATTTTCATATCCATAGAGTTCTTCACATCTCTGTCCCCTAATTCCATATTCCTTTATACCTTGTTTTACAAATGACCTTTTCAACTGTGTAATTTGAATTAATCTTCAGATAACTTCTGAAGCAGGCAAAATTATTCTCTTAATAAAATCACATCTTCTTTGGCAGATTTTATACACAAAATTACATCTTATCTAGTATTCTTATCCTTAGTAACCTGACATTTTAGTAAAAAAATAGAAAGCAAGAAATCCTGAGATTCCTATCAGATATTAGAATTTTATAGATGAGAACCATTTCATGATTTTTAGAAATATGTTTTTCAATATCATAACCTTTTCTTAATTGGAAAGGGTCCAGACATCCAATGAGCAGCACAAATAATTGTAGTATTTTAAGTTCCACAAAAATTTCACCTATAGCACTTAATCATTTGTATTTTATTCTTTTTTAGAAGTTTATCTAGATTATTTATGCATCATTTACTTGTTATTTGTTTTAAAACCTGTGTATATCAGCTGGTCACCTAAATAAGAAACTTAAAATGAATTACATGGGCATTTTCGCCAATAACCCAGGAAATTCAATTATTTTCATTAAACCGAAAACATTAAATTAGTCTTATTTATCAAAAAAATTGCACACAGATTATTTTATTTTTGCTGAGTTCATAGGTTTATAACCTTCTGTGGCAAACTCTGATACCTCAAAATATCTAACAGAGGCAAATATAAAACCCGGACAAAAAATATATACTGAAAACTCTGAAGACATTTCTATTTTTATATTGCCAATAATTTTAAAGCCAGCTTGTTTATTAAAGATTTACTTAAGTCATGTGAATATGAAATTTATTGGATGCATTTATTTAATTTATGAGTGCTTTTTAATTTATAAGCCAATTTGGTAGACACAACACATAACAATACATCTACATACATCTAAGCACATACAGACATGTATACACACATACAAGTAAAGATCCAGTAGCTTTTACCTTTAAACTGTAGCCATGAGATAGCAATACAAACTTACCAGTCTATGAACATGTTTACATGACTAAACTTTGTTTGCCCCATAGGTGACCCAATGAAGGCTGTGAACCAAAATTTTGGGTAAAGCAATTTTAATGGCAGTTTCATTCTTAAAGACTCAAACCTCCCCAGACTCCAAAGAATATTAGGGTCAAACAGCACCTCAGGACATCACCTGGAACATACTAACTAGGCACAACTCTGCGTAGAACAATAACATAAGATCCTGAAAAAAACACACTTTCTCATTTAGTAGAAAAATCCAGATTCCAAAGAATATTAGGGCCAAACAGTTCCATGTTCATGGACAGAAAGAATCAATATCGTGAAAATGGCCATACTGCCCAAGGTAATTTATAGATTCAATGCCATCCCCATCAAGCTACCAATAACTGTCTTCACAGATTTGGAAAAAAATACTTTAAAGTTTACATGGAACCAAAAAAGAGTCCACATTGCAAAGACAATCCTAAGCCAAAAGAACAAAGCTGCAGGCATCCCGCTACCTGACTTTAAACTATACTACAATGCTACAGTACCCAAAACAGCATGGTACTGGTACAAAAACAGAAATATAGACCAATGGAACATAACAGAGCCCTCAGAAATAATATCACACATCTACAACCATCTGATCTTTGACAAACCTGACAAAAACAAGAAATGGGGAAAGGATTCCCTATTTAATAAATGGTGTTGCAAAAACTGGCTAGCCATATGTAGAAAGCTGAAACTGGATCCCTTTCTTACACCTTATACAAAAATTAATTCAAGATGGATTAGAGACTTAAATGTTAGACCTAAAACCATAAAAACCCTAGAAGAAAACCTAGATAATACCATTCAGGACATAGGCATGGGCAAGGACTTCATGTCTAAAACACCAAAAGCAATGGCAACAAAAGTCAAAATTGACAAATGGGATCTAATTAAACTAAAGAGCTTCTGCACAGCCAAAGAAACTACCATCAGGGTGAACAGGCTACCTACAGAATGGGAGAAAATTTTTACAATCTACTCATCTGACAAAGGGCTAATATTCAGAATCTACAAAGAACTCAGACAAATTTACAAGAAAAAAGCAAACAATCCCATCAAAAAGTGGGTGAAGGATATGAACAGACACTTCTCAAAAGAAGACATTTATGCAGCCAACAGACACATGAAAAAATGCTCATCATCATTGGCCATCAGTGAAATGCAAATCAAAATCACAATGAGATACCATCTCATAGCAGTTAGAATGGCAATCATTAAAAAGTCAGGAAACAACAGTTTCCTGAGAGGATGTGGAGAAATAGGAACACTTTTACACTGTTGGCAGGACTGTAAACTAGTACAACCATTGTGGAAGACACTGTGGTGATTCCTCAAGGATCTAGAACTAGAAATACCATTTGACCCAGCCATCCCATTACTGGGTATATACCCAAAGGATTATAAATCATGCTGCTCTAAAGACACATGCACATGTATGTTTATTGGGGCACTATTTACAATATCAAAGACTTGGAACCAACCCAAATGTCCATCAATGCTAGACTGGATTAAGAAAATGTGGCACATATATACCATGGAATACTATGCAGCCATAAAAAAGGATGAGTTCATGTCCTTTGTAGGGACAGAGATGAAGCTGGAAACCATCATTCTCAGCAAACTATCACAAGGACAAAAAAACAAACACTGCATGTTCTCACTCATAGGTGGGAATTGAAGAATGAGAACACCAGGACACAGGGCAGGGAACATCACACACTGGGGCCTGTCGTGGGGAGGGGGGAAGGGGGAGGGATAGCATTAGGAGATATACCTAATGTAAATGGCGTGTTAATGGGTCCAGCACCCCAACATGGCACATATATACATATGTAACAAACCTGCACGTTATGCACATGTACCCTAGAACTTAAGGTATATTAATAAAAAAAATTGGTATATTGAATTCTAATTTTTCATGGAACACACAAAAACAATCATCAAAACACAATTCAACTACTGCAGCAACACAGAAGTCCCAAGAATGTCCAAGCTGAAACAATCTGAATGCTTCCTCTTTCCACTGGGTGGACTTGATCAACTTGCAAACAAAAATTACTTCAGAATTTGTCCAATTGAGAGGAGTCAATCCCACTCTCTGGTACCCACAAAAAACACTGATATGCCCAGACACATAAACACAACACACAATTACACATAAGCCCCACAAAGTGTCCATACTGAAACAGTCAGTGTGCTTCCCTCCTCTCTCGGTCAGTTGGGCTTATTCAACCTGCAAATGGGAATTCCTTTAAAATGTTCCTGGTGTTACTGAAACACCGGGAGTTCAGTCTAGGTCCTGTTGTTCCTGTTGGCTGCATAGAAAGCCAATCACTGAGATAATGGTTATTGCCAAGGAAGAAGTCTTTAATCGAGTGCTGCAGCAAAGAAGATGTGAGATCAGTCTTAAATCCATCTCCCTGACCAACTAAAATTAGATTATAGAGCAGGGAAGAAATGTAACTATGAACTGGAAAAGGGAAACTTAGGGTGGGTAAGGAAGCAATCATGATGAATGAGGGGCCTGGCATCTCATTGTCAGAATGTGATGATCTGGTGAGCTTCAGTTCTTTGATACCATTTGAGAGGCCTGGTATGTCATTGTCTGGATCTGGTGAGTTTCAAGCTTTAAGACCAGGAAGGCCAATTTCTATGTTTATCAAAATAGATTTAAAAAAAAAAAAATCTGTCTATGGGACTATTTGGTAGGTTTTAGTTTCAATTATTCTTGAAATTAATACAAACCTGAACTTTGGCAGTATCAGAAGGACAATCAATCGATGCATATAGATTTACTAAATAGTGTAGAGGATTTAGCAGAAGGTGCACTAATGTCATGTTTGCAAAAAGTGAAAAGCAGTTGCTTTCATCACTAAGATACATAATGTTTTCTGAAACTGTATTCGAGTTCATGTGCTTGATTACCAAATACCCTGTGCTGAATGGACACCCTAACCAATTTCCCTTGGGACTGGACTCTGCATTCATTCCATAGCAATATTCCTTCCCAAAAGTTCAGCTTTTACTCCTGTCTCTCCACAATTCTCTCATATTTCATATAATTATATTATAGCAATTAATATGATACAGGAATTATTGCAGTTCCCAGGCTTATAAAAATACTTTTAAAAGCTTTTATTGGTGTCTTTTGAGTCTGTTTTCTCGGGGATAGGTCTGTGTCAACCAAAAGAAATATAGCGATTTGTGTGAATGAACTGTAGCATGTGATTGTGAAAAGCATTAAGAATTAAGGATCTAGAACTAGGGATCTACATTCTCATTGTGAACCTAATATGTGCCATGGTCTTAGGTCTGATCTAATAACTATGAAATAACTGAAAAGTATAAACCTGGCACAATTATAAAATTTATAGTTTTCTGTGCTCCTATTCCTTCACTGTCTCATATTTTACATGCCAAGGTTACTTTTATTTAATTATATTTCTATAAAAAGTAATTCTCACATCCATGTACACACACACACCCAGGCACTCATACCGCACAGAAATACACCTTACTCCCCAACCTCACCTCCGTTGTGTTCCAACAAAATGTATGTACACAATTTTTAGTTCTTTTACTATCCCTAAAAAGTGCCTAGAATATATATATATGACTATTTTTTGATATGCAGCCTTATAATTATTTACATAGAGGCAATCTCTTTTGACTAGTTTGTATTCTTGTCACTGAATTCTTCACTGTCACTCACTTTATTAGATACTAAAGGCACAGGACTTGGCTACAAACTATCAAAACAGCAAACTGATCATTACTTCAAGTTTTGTTCAAATTTTGGTTAAGTTTACTGACAAAAAATAATCTCAGATGGTGTTATTAAGTTTACAAGTGGGTCATGTAAACATATCTTGAAATAAGAAAAATTTCAATAGCTTCTTTCCCCAAATTCCAGAAATTTAAAACTATAATAAATGGAGAAAAGTGTTACCACCAATATGTATAAGTGAATATACATATATATACAGATACATACATATAGTAAGTAAACTGGATACTAGAGTATAATGTTACAAAATGTATATATTTTGAAATAAATGTTTGTCATCATAAAGGGAAAATATATAGAGAGAATGGAATGTATAAGAATTTAGACTTATGTAGGAATTTTAATAGCATGGAAACACGAGTCATTTTATGTACCATAAAAGGCAATGTTTTTGTTTAATAAAATAACACAACTTATTCTCCATCAAAGTGTACACAACCACCCCCACACACATATATAGGACATTTCATATATATGCATATAATTTGTGCATATAAAATATATAGCCACAAATATTTAATATTTGTTTTGGAATGAAAATAATGCATTATGGTAGATAAAAGCCATAATATGCAGAGTCATTACTATATTTAATATATTATAAATTCAGGAACGTAATCCTGTATGTCTGAATTTGTAAGAAGTAATAACAAATGGTTGGTGATTTTAAAAGTATTTTGTATATATTTATCATAAAGTATTTTGTGAGATTGTTTTAAATCTTGATTTCCTTGTTAAATGTACACATTTTATGCACAATAGCTATATTGAGTTAATTATTGAGTTAATTAACAGAAACACAGTTACGTTACTACAGTTGCTATGAACTGTATGATGATTCATATACACTCAGAGTGCACCTGCAAAGAGAGAAAAGACAAAAAGAGAAAAATATAAATTCAGTTCTTTTTTAATACCAGAATGGGGAATCATCTTAGAAAAGCAAAATGCCATATTGGAAGCTTTTCTTTTTCTTTTTTTTACTAGATTGTCTTCATAAAGGGAATTAGAAGTGAAAAGCTTTCATAGTGTCAAAGATAGCCTCTCTGAGCCTCTTTAAGGTTTAGTGTCGTTTAAATGCAGTGAATGGATTAATGACCTTTCAAGATCCCTTCTAGGTCTATCTTTCAATAAACATCTCTAAATAAAGAAAAGGAAGAATAAGACAGTTTGATCTTATACATAAAATATGCTTCTAAAATGTGTGCATAATGTGAATTAATAATTACATACAAAGTCACATTTTCTCAGTTACAATTTCACACCTGTACTTTCCACAGGAGTATTTGGCCCTGACATACAATAAATACTGCACTTAAGAATCCTAATATCAATTTCAATTAACTCTATATCATTGTATGCAGTCTGCAAGTTAAAAAATTAAGTTGTGTAGCCATTTATTTTTAAATGTAGGCAATTCACAATATATATAGTACATCCTAAAGTATATCTTTTCGTTGATTTGTGTATCATTAAGCGATCTCTTTCTGTAAAGGGATTTGAATCTGAATGTGTTCACCTTGTATAGTTCTCACGCTAATGTAATTTCTGGAAGGGATGCAAGAATCTATTTTTCTTTTCTTTTTTAAGGTAAAACCAGTTTATTTTATCATTTAGTACACACTTATAAAATATTCAATGTAAAATACAAGCAAATGATAAGAATAATATATTTTAATTAATCACATTACATACATGACATTTAAACACACAGACAAGAGTTACTAAAGGCTGACTAACTTTTTGCAGAAAATGTTGGAAGTCCACATTATGAGCTGGGTTATTCTGTAGCATCTTTCAAATGTTGCTGTGACTTTAATACAAATGTTTATAGGTGAGATATTCTGACAGGGCCGTGCTTCAATTGCTTCAGCATGGAAAAGCAAAACTGTTCTATCAGCAAATGCTTCGAGTGAGGTTTAAACTACACAACAAAAGCTACATAATCTATGCTTTGTTAACATTTCTAATATAGATAGATAAATAGATAATCATAAAACAATGGCACATAAGGTTACAGGTTAGGTTGAATAAATATAACATATATAAGCATATTTTATGAACAGTTTACAAATACATATATCCTTAGCATTTGTAATTAACAAATCATCAAGTTAACGGAGTAATTACCGTACATGATGTGTTATTATTAAATGTTGTCTTTGAGAATATTATTTCTCCATTGGAAGAGTAAAGACAAGTACTCCAACACTGTGTACAATACCGTGTATTAGAAACTGTACTGCTTTGGTAGAAGAACTGTCCTAACCCTGCAGTTCTAGTCTTCTAGTCTTATTTTAAATGTTTCCTCTAAACTTTAGAGTAAACCTGATGGTTTTTTTTTTTTAATTTCAAATAAACATTACCAGTTAAAACAGAAAGACATTTTGCGAAAATGGCAAACAGTATTGGACAGGAAACTAGGGGGCCCTCACCTAAATTCTGTTTAAATCACTTTGAGACCTTCAGGAATATCATATAAGATTATCTGCCTCTTAGGAAATTTCTTCATGTCAGGGGCTTTAATTAGATTTGTACTCCCCAAATAGTGTTTCATGGAATATCAGTCCCATAAGTTACAACAGAATTAAAGCCTCCATATTCAAATACATCTGAGAAATGTCACATACTATATTTCCATTTTATAGTCAGAAGTATTCTACCTCATTTAAAGGCTCTGAGAAAATGTACAGTGGAAAACAATTTTAAGAAACAAACAAAAAAACTGTTTAGCGTTTCCTGATTCAACATTTTCTAAATTTGAGAACTGCTTTTTTAACACAAGGCCTATTTTAATCCTGTAGATATAATGTTTTAAGGAATACACTTTATAAAACTGTAAACTAGATAATCTATGCTTTGTTAATATTTCTAATAATGGAGTGATAACCGTACGTGGTGGGTTATTATTAAATGTTGTCTTTGATAATATTATTCCTCCATTGGAAGAGTGAAGGCAAGTACTGCAAAATTAGTATACACCCATGGTTGTTTATGACTTATAGATTGTAGCATTATCATTAGATTTATGACAGAAAAGGGCTTTTGTATGGTAACTCTATGATGTGCTAAATATTATCTCCAAGGATTTTCACTATTTAATTGTCGGGGAAATAAATGCTTATGTGATTATGATGAACTCTGTTCTTAACAAACATGATTTGCAGAGTCTTGACAATGACCAGTCACTCTGTAAGGTGTGGCTGACTGTGCTCACTGCGATTCAGTCACAGTTAAATATCTTATAGTATCTTTGCACTACCATGAAGAACTCAAGTGTTGCTCCAAGTGTATTCCGTCCAATCTATTTTTAATATGTGTTATATCTTGTATATTGTCAGCCATCTGTGATGGGAAAAGTTTCAATTCAGAGTTTAAAGTATTAAATGAGGAAAGTTTGTTGTTCACTAAACCACAAATTAAATTAATTATCTCCTAAGTCATCCAAGGTTTCCCAGTAGTAAATAGTTTACCAGAAAATATTAAACACTTTAGGAATGGACATTAAATATTTTGGGCGACAAGGAAGCCATTTGGTATACTGAAGCAATAACTAATTTAAAAGTTTATCTATTTATTAAGAGTGCTTCATTTTCTCCCAATATATAGCACAGACACTGGAAGTATCTGGTTCAATATTTTCTAAAGTACATCCTTTTATTCTATTCATAATCTGTGGTTCTGTAGGGCACTAAGAGGCAGTGACATTCAAACAGAAAATCTTTAAAGAAAAACAGTCTGCCTTCACTCATTGACTTTTCTCTCGTTGGATGAGCATTTGGACATTTTAGATTCTGAAGGTCAAAAATAAATCTCTTTTTATATTTACCTTTAATCTAACCATGTGTGCAAGACCAATAATCTGTACTAAATGTGCTCAGGGAATTATTCTCTCTACCAAAACAGAGTATTTCTAAATATAGTAAATTATCTTTATTTTTCATTTTTATGACCTATACAATTAATGTATCAAAATAAATAAACTTCTTTATTATTTATTTCCATCACTAGCATTCAATACTAGTGATTAATTTGTCATGGTAAAATAATCTATTCTGTGAGATCTCATATGATGTGATGTAACAACTTATCTTAATTGAATATTTAAGATACATTTATCTGAGAATGTTGCCAATATAATGTATATTTATGTTGACATATATATTTATTAAGCTACGGTGTCTATCTATATTTTACACATATATAACAAGTTTTCTCTATATATACAGTATGTACAGATACATATATCTATATCTGTATATAATCTATGTAATGTGAAGATGCACATTTCAATAACCTGAAAGTGATAAAGCTGAACATATGGAAATGCAAAAAAGAACTGCTTTTATTTTACTTAGTGTCTTTTTTGCATTATTTTGTCTCTGACATGTCATTTTTATAGCACATCTCTGATTTTGCCACTTCTGTCTTTAAAAACATTGAAAAACTCAAGTTTGCTGCAATGTATTTGGCTAGCCTGACAGTCAAAAATGTTCATCTTCTAGTCTCAACGCAGGTTTCTAAATAACTTTCTACTAAAATCCACTAAACTGAAGTAGTGAATGTCTCACTCTTATCCAAAAATATCATGGATTCACTAAATCTCTGTGACTTAGTTGAAGGTATCTCGTTTGCTTGGAATTTCTAATTCATAACTCATATTTGAACTATTTTTGTCAAAATACAAAAAGCATTTATTCTTTAAATCCATCTTATAATATCTCATTCGTACAGGTTGTTTTTATCCTCTAAACTAAAATAATATCTCTCATGTCAACATCTATGCTATGTTCAGTTTCCCTTTTGCATTTATTATAAATAACATTGATGATCATTATATAAATACTCTATTTCCCTACAATGTGTTAATCTTCTTATGGGTGGATACAACATCTTAACCATTGCTTTTTCTCCCATATCAACTTGTGTGCTGTTTGGCACATAGCATGGTTTCAAGAACTGAATATATTTTTTATATTATTCATCATCATTAGCTGTGGAGGTCTGGAATAATAACAATTTCATCTCCCAAGAATTCACATTGATATGAAGAACTAAACTACTACTTAATTACTTTAATTTAGTTTATTAGTGTTCTTCTATTTTTGCTTTGTAATCTCATTTAAACTTTCCAAAAATTGTTATAAGGACAACAATATCCACCCTGTTTTGAAATGAAAAAACTGAGGCTCCAAAAGTTTCAGTAATTAGCTAACGGTCACACAGAACATAAGTGGTAGAGTCAGAGAACAAATAGATTTTGAGAAAAGAAAAGGAAAAGAAAGAAGAAAAGAAAGCCACAAAAGTGATAGAAAACAAAGAAAGAAATCTACATTACACACATGAAATTTCATTCTGGGGTTTGTTAACTACAAGTTTGTTATTCTTTTCTCCGTAACACTAAAGGGATTGTATTAGAAAAGGGGGGTGCTCCTAGGCTAAAAGTAACGGACTGTCTACGATATACCAGGTATGGTACCAGTCACTTTACATTTAATACCAAATATACCCCTATAAGGTAGAAATTAAGTTTTGTCAACTTTCATTTTAGATACAATGAGTCTATGTACAGATAATACATTACATGGGAATGTTGTATGATGCTGAGGTTTGGAGTATGGGTCTTATCACCTAGGTAGTGATCATAGTACCCAGCAGGTAGTTTTTAACCAGGAAATCCCTCCCTCCACCCTCTAGTATTCCACAGTGTCTGTTTTTCTCATATTTATATCCATGTGTGTTCCATGTTTAGCTCCCACTTATAAGTGAGAACATGAAGTATTTGATTTTCTGTTCTTAATTTGTTTAAGATTATGGCTTCCAGCTCTATCCATGTTGCCACAAAAGACATGATTTCAATCTTTTTTTATGGCTGCATAGTATTCCATGGTGTATATGGACCACATTTTCTTTATCCAATCTATCATTGATGGGCACCTAGGATGATTCCATGTCTGCTATTGTGAATAGCACAGCAATGAACATAAGAGAATACGTGTCTTTTTGATAGAATTATTTATTTTATCTTCGGTATATACCCAGTAATGGAATTGCTGGATCAAATGGTAGCTCTGTTTTAAGTTTTTTAAAGAAATCTCCAGATGTTTTCCCACAGGGACTGGACTGATTTACAGTCCCACCAACACGGTATATTTGTTCACATTTTTCCACAGCCTGGCCAGAGTGTTGTTTCTTGACTTTTTATCAGTAGCCATTCTGACTGATGTGAGATGGCATCTTATTGTGCTTTCAATTTAAATTTTCTAATAATTAGTGATGTTGAGCACTTTTTTGTTTGTTTGTGACCACTTGTATATCTTCTTTTGAGGAATGTCTGTTCATGTCTTTTGCCCATTTTTTTTTTTAAGTGACGTTATTTGTTTTTTCCTTTTTGATTTGTTTGAGTTTCCCATGGATTCTGGATATTGGACGTTTGTTAGACACATAGTTTGCAAATATTTTCTCCCATTCTGTAGGTTGTCTGTTTACTCTGTTGATGGTTTCTTTTGCTGTTCAGAAGCTCTTTAGTTTAACTGCATCCCATTTGTAAATTTCTGTTTTTGTTGCAATTGATTTGAAGACTCAGCCATAAATTCTTTGGCAAGGAAAGTGTGGAAAAAGAGTATTTCCTAGGTTGTCTTTCAGGATTTTTATAGTTTGAGGCCTTTCATTTAAGCCATTTTGAGTTAATTTTTGTATATGGTAAAACGTGGAGATCTAGTTTCAATCTTCTGTATATAGCTAGCCAGTTATCCTGGTACCATTTATTGAATAGGATGTCTGTTCCCCACTGCTTGTTTTGCTCAGTCTCATTAAGGATCAGATGGCTGCAGGTATTCAGCTTTATTTATGAGTTTTCTATTCTGTGCCATTTGTCTATATGTCCATTTTTGTATCAGCATCAAGCTGTTTTGGTTACTATGGCTTTCTAGTATAGTTTGAAGATGGGCAGTGTGATACCTCCAGCTTTGTACTTTTTGCTTGGGATTGTTTTGGAAATTAGGGATCTTTTTTGGCTTTATAATAATTTTAAATTGGTTTTCTAATCCTGTGAAAAATTATGTCAGTTGTTTGTTTGGAATAGCATTGAATCTGTACATTTCTTTGGGCTATATGGCCATTTTTATAATATTGATTTTTCTAATTCATGAGCATGGAATGTTTTTCCATTTAGTTTTGTCATCTTTGAATTCATTCAGCATTGCTTTGCACTTCTCCTTATAGAGATCTTTCACCTCATTAGTTAGCTGAATTTTTAGGTATTTCATTTTGTTTGTGGCTATTGTAAGTGAGATTGTGTTCTTGATTTCACTTTTAGTCTGGATGTTGTCAGTGGAAAGAAATGCTACTGATTTTTGTACATTAATTTTATATCCAGAAACTTTACTAAAATTGTTTATTAGTTCTAGGATCCTTTTGGCAGAGTCTTTAAGATTTTCTAGGTATAGAGTCACATTGTCTGCAAAGAGAGATAGTTTGACTTTTTCTTTTAGTATTTAAATGCATTTTAATTCTTTCCTTGCTTGATTGTCTTGCCTAGGACTTCCAATACTACACTGAATAGTAGGAATGAGAGTAGGCATCCCTGTCTTGCTCCAGTTCTCAAGAGAAAAGCTTCCAGCTTTTGTCCATTCAGTATGATGTTGGCCGTGAGTTTGTTGTGGATGATTATTATTGTTTTGAGGTATGTTCATTCAATGCCTGGTTTTTGAGGGTTTATAACATAAGTGGATTTTGAATTTGATTGAAAGATTTTACTTTGTCAGTTGAGATAATCATATGATTTGTGTTTTTAATTCTGTTTATATGGTTAATCACATTTGTGGATTTGCATATGTTGAATCAGACTTGCATCCCAGAATTAAGCCCACTTGATTATGTTGTGTTAACTTTTTGATGTGCTGTTGCATTCAATTTGCTAGTATTCTGATGTGGATTTTGTGCATATTTTCATGAGGGATATTGGTGTAACGTTTTAATTTTTCATTGTGCAGGACTTTGGTATCAGGCTAATGCTGCCTTCATAGAATGAATTAAGTAGGAGAGCCTCCTCCTCAATTTTTTGGAATAGTTTCAGTAGGATTGGTGTTAGAGCATTGTATGTCTGATAGAATTCATCTGTGAATTACTTCCAACTGTATGGTCAATTTTGGAATAAGTGAGATGTGGTGCTGAGAAGAATGTATATTCTGTTGATTTAGGGTGGACAGTTCTGTAGATGTCTATTAGATCTGCTTGGTGCAGAGCTGAGTTCAATTCCTGGATATTCTTTTTAACTTTCTGTCTCATTGGTCTGTCTAATCTTGACAGTGTAAAGCACTCCTCAGCAAATGTAAAAGAACAGAAATTATAAAAACTGTCTCTCAGACCACAGTGCAATCAAACTAGAACTCAGATTAAGAAACTCACTCAAAACTGCTGAACTACATGGAAACTGAACAACCTGCTCCTGAATGACTACTGGGTACATTACAAAGTGAAGGCAGAAATAAAGATGCTCTTTGAAATCAATGAGAACAAAGGCACAACGTACGAGAATCTCTAGGACACATTTAAAGCAGTGTGTATAAGGAAATTTATAGCATTAAATGCCCACAAGAGAAAGCAGGAAAGACCTAAAATTGACACCCTAACATCACAGTTAAAATAACTAGAGAAGCAAGAGCAAACACATTCGAAAGCTAGCAGAAGGCTAGAAATAACTAAGATTAGAGCAGAACTGAAGGAGATAGAGACACAAAAAACTCTTCAAAAAATCACTGAATCCAGAAGCTGTTTTTTTGAAAAGATCAACAAAATAGACCGCTAGCAAGACTAATAAAGAAGAAAAGAGAGAAGAATCAAATGGACGCAATAAAAAATGATAAAGGGGATATCACGACCAATCCCACAGAAATCCAAACTACCATCAGAGAATACTATAAACACTTCCACTCAAATAAACTAGAAAATCTAGAAGAAATGGATAAATTCCTGGACACATACATCCTCCCAAGACTAAATCAGGAAGAAGTTGAATCCCTAAATAGACCAATAACAGGCTCTGAAATTGAGGCAATAATTAATAGCCTACCAACTAAAAAAAGTCCAGGACCAGACCGATTCACAGCTGAATTCTACCAGAGGTACAAGGAGGAGCTGGTACCATTCCTTCTGAAATTATTCCAATTAATAGAGAAAGAGGGAATCCTCCCTAACTCATTTTATGAGGCCAGCATCATCCTGATACCAAAGCCTGGCAGAGACACAAGAAAAAAGGAGAATTGTAGACCAATATCCCTGATGAACATTGATGCAAAAATCCTCAAAAAAAAAATACTGGCAAACCTAATCCAGCAGCATATCAAAAACTTATCCACCATGATCAAGTGGGCTTCATCCCTGGGATGCAAGGCTGGTTCAACATACGCAAATCAATAAATGTAATCCAGCATATAAACAGAACCAAAGACAAAAACCACGTGATTATCGCAATAGATGCAGGAAAGGCCTTTAACAAAATTCAACAGCCCTTCATGCTAAAAATTCTCAATGAATTAGGTACTGATGGGATGTATCTCAAAATAATAAGAGCTATTTATGACAAACCCACAGCCAATATCATACTGAATGGACAAAAACTGGAAACATTCCCTTTGAAAACTGGCAAAAGACAGGGATGCCCTCTCTCATCAATCCTATTCAACATAGTGTTGGAAGTTCTGGTCAGCGCAATCAGGCAGGGGAAAGAAATAAGGGGTATTCAATTAGGAAAAGAGGAAGTCAAATTGTCCCTGTTTGCAGATGACATGATTGTATATTTAGAAAACCCCATTGTCTCAGCCCAAAATCTCCTTAAGCTGATAAGCAACTTCAAGAAAGTCTCAGGATACAAAATCAAAGTGCTAAAGTCACTAGCATTCTTATATACCAATAACATACAAACAGAGAGGCAAATCATGAGTGAGCTCCCATTCACAATTGCTTCAAAGAGAATAAAATACCTAGGAATCCAACTTACAACGGATGTGAAGGACCTCTTCAAGGAGAACTACAAACCACTGTGCAATGAAATAAAAGAGGACACAAACAAATGGAAGAACATTCCATGATCATGGATAGGAAGAATCAATATAGTGGAAATGGCCATATTGCCCAAGGTAATTTATAGATTCAATGTCATCTCCGTCAAGCTACAAATGACTTTATTCACATAATTGGAAAAAACTACTTTAACGTTCATATGGAACCAAAAAAGAGCCCACATTGCCAAGACAATCCTAAGCCAAAGGAACAAAGCTGTAGGCATCACGCTACCTGACTTCAAACTATACTGCAAGGCTACTGTACCCAAAACAGCATGGTACTGCTACCAAAACAGAAGTGTAGACCAATAGAGCAGAACAGAGCCCTCCGAAATAGTACCACACATCTACAACCATCTGATCTTTGACAAATCTGTCAAAAACAAGAAATGGGGAAAGGATTCCCTATTTAATAAATGGAGCTGGGAAAACTGGCTAGCCATATGTAGAAAGCTGAAACTGGATCCCTTCCTTACAGCTTATAAAAAAATTAATTCAAGATGGATTAGAGACTTAAATGTTAGACCTAAAACCACAAAAACCATAGAAGAAAACCTAGGCAATACCATTGAGGACATAGGCATGGGCAAGGACTTCGTGTCTAAAACAACAAAAGCAATGGAAACAAAAGCCAAAATTGACAAATGAGACCTAAGTAAACTAAAGAGCTTCTGCACAGTAAAAGAAACTACTCATCTGACAAAGGGTTAATATCCAGAATCTACAAAGAACTTAAACAAATTTACAATAAAAAAACAAACAACCCCATCAAAAACTGGGCAAAGGATATAAACAGACACTTCTCAAAAGAAGACATTTATGCAGCCAACACACACATGAAAAAATGCTCATCATCACTGGCCATCAGAGAAATGCAAATCAAAACCACAATGAGATACCATCTCATACCAGTTATTATAATGGTGATCATTAAAAAGTCAGGAAACAACAGGTGCTGGAGAGGATATGGAGAAATAGGAACACTTTTACACTGTTGGTGGGATTGTAAACTCGTTCAAACATTGTGGAAGACAGTGTGGCAGTTCCTCAAGGATCTAGAACTAGAAATACCATTTGACCCAGTCATCCCATTACTGGTTATATACCCAAAGGATTATAAATCATGATGCTATAAAGACACATGCACACATATGTTTATAGCAGCACTATTCACAATAGCAAAGACTTGGAACCAACCCAAATGTCCCTCAATAATAGACTGGATTAAGAAAATGTGGCACATATACACCATGGAATGCTATGCAGCCATTAAAAAAGGATGAGTTCATGTCCTATGTAGGGACATGGATGAAGCTGGAAACCATCATTCTCAGCAAACTATTATCGCAAGGACAGAAAACAAAACACTGCATGTTCTCACTCATAGGTGGGAATTGAACAATCAGAACACTTGGACACAGGAAGGGGTACATCACACCCTGGGGCCTGTCGTGGGGTGGGGGGATGGGGGTGGGAAAGCATTAGGAGATATACCTAATATAAATGATGAGTTAATGGGTGCACCACACCAACATGACACATATATACATATGTAAAAAACATATGTATATACGTATGTAAAAAACCTGCACATTGTGCACATGTACCACAGAACTTAAAGTATAATAATAAATAAATAAATAAATAAATAAATAAATAAAATCTATCTGTGAACCCATCTGTTACTGGGGTTTTTATTTAGTTGATTATTTATTACTGATTCAATTTTAGAAGTTTACATTGGTGTATTCAGAGTTTAATCTCTTCCTTATTCAATTATATAAGATTGTAGAGTTCCAAGAATGTATCCATTTCCTTTAGTTTTTTTAATTTGTGTGCCAAGAGTTGTTCATAGTAGTCTCTGAGTATCTTTTGTATTTGTCTGGGATCAGTTTTAATAGCACCTTTGTCATTTCTTATAGTGCTTATTTGGATCTTCTCTTTCATGTTCTTTATTAATCTAGCTAAGGGCCTATCAACGTTATTTACTTTTTGAAGAAAAAAATTATTGGTTTCATTGATATTTTTATCGAATTTTTGCATCTCAATTTCATTTAGTTCTTATCTAATTTTAGTTATTTCTTTTATTCTGGTAGCTTTGGGGTTGATTTGTTCATTTTTCTCTAGTTTCTTTCAGTGCAAAGTTAGAGTATTAATTTGAGATCTTTCTAACATCTTGATGAATGCATTTAGAGATATAAACTTTCTTTTTAACATTACTTGGCCTGCATCCCAGAGATTTTGGTAAATTGTGTGCCTATTTTTATTAATTTCAAGAAAGTTTTGTATTTAAGTTTACATTTCAATGTTCCCTAAGCAGATATTCTTGTTAACTTGTTTCATTTTCATGCATTTTTATAGTTTTGAGAGATCGTATTTATATTGATGTCTATTTCTATTGCCCTGGGATGCAAGAGTGTGCTTGATACGATTTCAATTTTTTTGCACTTATTCAGGCTTGTTTTATGACAAAGTAGGTGGCCAATATTAGACTATATTTTGTGTGCAGATAGGATGAATGTATATTCTGTGGCTGTTGGGTAGAATTTCTGTAGATGACTATTAAGTCCAGTCGGTTAAGTGTCAAGTTTATGTCCAGAGTTTCTTTGTTAGAATTTTGCTGCAGTTATTACTTGTAATCCTATCAGTGTGGTGTTAAAATCTTCCACTATTATAGCTTGGTTGTCTATTTGTTTGTTTGTTTGTTTTCATACACCAAGGAGAAGTTGTTTTATGAATCTGTGTTCTCCAATGTTTGGTGTATATATATTAAAGATCGTTAAAGCTTCTTGCTGGATTGTACTATTTATCATTATGTAATGCCCTTCATGATCCTTCTTAGTTTGTGTTGGCTTAAATTCTGTGTTATCTCATATAAGAATAGCTCTTTTTTGTTTTCTATTTGCATGATAGATCTTACTCCACAATTTTACTTCCAGCCTGTGAGTTTCTTTACATGTGAGAAGGGTCTCTTAAAAACAACAGATGGTTGGTTCTTGTATTTTTATTCAGTTTTCCACTCTGCATTTTCTTAAGTGAGGTGTTTAGTTCATTTACATTGAAGGTTAGTGTGATATGTGTGATTGTGATCCTGTCGTTGTGTTGTTAGCTGGTTGTTATGTAAACTTTATTACACAGTTACTTTATAATATCTGTGGGCTCTTCGCCTTTGTCGTTGTTCTTTTTAATCTATGTTTAGCACTCTTTTAAAGACCTTATACAAGGCTATTCTTATTTGAAATGTATTTCCTCAGCGTTTGCTTGTCAGAGAAAGCTTTTATTTCTCCTTCACTTATACAACCTAGTTTGGCAGGTTATGAAATTCTCGGGGTGAACTTTCTTTTCTTTAAGGGCACTGAAAATAGGCCCCTAATCTTTTCTGGATTGTAAGGTTTCTGCTGAGAGATCTGATGGTGGCTGTATGGAGTTCTCTCTGTATACAATCTGACCCTTCTCTCTAGCTGCCTTTACAATCTTTTTCTTTGCATTGACCTTGGTGAACTTGATGACTATGTGACTTTGGGATGGTCATCTTGTAGTGTATCTGGTTGAGGTTCTCTATATTTCTTGGACTTGAATGTCAACCTCTCTATCAGGTTTAGGAAAATTTTTATGTACTCTTCTCCCACATATATTTCCCAGGCTTCTTATTGTCTCTTCTTCTCTCTCAGGAATGCCAATGAATCATAGATTTTATCTCTTTTTTTTTTTTTTTTTTTTTTTGAGACAGAGTCTCGCTCTGTCGCCCAGGCTGGAGTGCAGTGGCCAGATCTCAGCTCACTGCAAGCTCTGCCTCCCGGGTTCCCGCCATTCTCCTGCCTCAGCCTCCCGAGTAGCTGGGACTACAGGCGCCGCCACCTCGCCCGGCTAATTTTTTGTGTTTTTAGTAGAGACGGGGTTTCGCCGTGTTAGCCAGGATGGTCTCGATCTCCTGACCTTGTGATCCGCCCGTCTCGGCCTCCCAAAGTGCTGGGATTACAGGCTTGAGCCACCGCGCCCGGCCTGATTTTATCTCTTTATATAATCCATTATTTATCACAGGTTTTGTTCAAATTTCTTGGCTCTTTATTTTTGTCTTACTGTGTTGATTTAAAGAACGGTCTTCAACCTCTGAGCATTTTTTCTTAGCTTGGTCTACTCTCCCTTTAACAACACTGATTGTATTATACAATTCTTTTAGTGTTTTTTAACCCAAGAAGTTCAGTTTGGGTCTTTTGTAAAATAAGTATTGCATCTTTCAAATGCTGAATTGTTTTACCGAATTACTTGGCTTCTTTGGATAGAGTTTTGTATTAGTTAGGGTTCTCTAGAGGGACAAAGTTAATAGGATATATATATATATATATATATATATATATATATATATATATATCTCCTATTATTGAGCTTAACCACAGGGCATGTTAACACAAAAGTTAATAGGATACAAACACACACACACACACATATATATATGATATATATATGAGATTATTAAGTATTAACTCATATGATCACAAGGTCCCACAATAGGCCATCTGCAAACTGAGGAGCAAGGAATGCCAATCTGAGTCCCAAAACTGAAGAACTTGGAGTCCAATGTTTGAGGGAAGGAAGCATCCAGCACTGGAGAAAGATGTAGGTTGGGAGGCTAGGCCAGTCTAGTCTTTTCACATCTTTTTTTCTGCTTGCTTTATATTCTAGCTGCCCTAGCAGCAAATTAGATGGTATCCACCCAGACTAAGGGTTGGGGTGCCTTTCCCAGCCCACTGACTCAAATGTTAATCTCCTTTGGCAACACCCTTACAGACACACCCGGGATCAATACTTTGCATCCTTCAATCCAATCAAGTAGACACTCAGTATTAACAATCACAAGTCCACCCTTTGTCAACTTGAAACCATACACCTTATGGTCATGTTTATGCCCAACATAATATCTTTATCCTTCATACAACTGGAAATGCACCAAACCCCAACTCAAATGCTATTGCATAAAGTTAGCAATACTTAAATGATGATATGAAGTTAATAAATCTTCTGTCACATGATAAAGGAAAAAGGAAACAAAAAGAAGATATTTTCTTAGTAGAAGTGCATACATTCACAAACATGTTTTTAACAAAAGAAAGAGAAAATACTTATGAAAATTAGAGTCCTCATCTCCGCAGCTAGTCATGTGTCTGCAGCTGGTCATGTGACAATAGCTGGTATTGATGACTACCTTCTTCTACTGTCCATTCTGTATTCTTTTTGCCTTCAGCAAGCACCTCAGCCAGTTGTGTTTTTTTCCTGGTGGAGTGACCCAAACTTTCATTGCTAAAGAGTCTGGGACATTTGTCGTCATGCCTGGATTGGGCTGTTGTAGTTTCCCATTGAGCTTAACCACAGGGCATGTTAACACTAACAGATGTCCTAATGAATCTCCTGTAGTCCATGCATACTCTTCCTTACCTCCATTGTGGAGTACTAGACTGATTTTATCTTGATAGTCTGGGTCAATTACTCCAGCCAACACTATAACTCCCTTCTTTTGAGTTGAGCCTTTTGACTTAAAGGCAGGGGGAGCCCAAAGTGTCCAGGTGACAATCTTAACTTCCAGTTTAATGGAATAATTGTTATTTCTTTTGGTGGCAGTGTACCTCCCTCTGGAACTAAGACCTCTAGGTCAGCAGAACGTAATGTCGCAGGAACAGGAAGCAAAAATTTTGCTAGTCACTAGGGGTGATAGTGAGTGGTGCCCCTTCCACTTCCACCCCTTGATTCCTGGACCCATGAATTCTTGCTATGGCAGAAACGATTACCATGTATTGGAGGCTGATTCAGAGCATACATGGCCTTCTGGAGAACTTTGTTCCAGCCCTGCAAAGTATAGTCACCTAGTTGCCATTGTAATTATGACTTCAAAAGGCCATTCCATCGTTCTATCAAAATAGTTGCTTCAGGATGATGGCACACGGTAAGACCAGTGGATTCCTCAATCATGGGTCCACTGTTGCACTTCTTTAGATGTAAAGTGCATGCCTTGATCAAAGGCAATGCTGTGTGGAATACCATGATGGTGGATAAGGCATTCCGTGAGTCCACAGATGGTAGTCTTGGCAGAAGCATTGTGTGCAGGATAGGCGAATCCATATCCAGACAAAGCGTCTATGCCAGTGGGGACACACCTCTGCCCTTTCCATTATAGAAGAGCTCCAGCATAATCAATCTGCCACCAGGTAGCTGGCTGATCACCCTGAGGAATGGTGCCATATCCAGGGCTCAATATTGATCTCTGCTGCTAGCAAATTGAGCACTTGGCCGTAGCCAGGTCAACCTAGGTGACTGGAAGTCCATATGGCTGAGCCCATGCATAACCTCCATCCCTGCCACCATGTCCACTTTGTTCATGTGCCCACCGGGCAATGACAGGGCTGGCTGTGTGATGTCCACAGAATGGATCATCCTATCCACTTAATTATGAAAATCTTCTGCTGAGATCACCCATTGGTGAACACTCACACGGGATAGAAATGTCTTCAGTTTTTGACCACTCAGAAAGGTCCATCCACATAATTCTTTCCCAAATTTATTTGCCACCAATTTTCCAAGATTGCTTCTTTCAAGTACCTGACCATCTAGCCAGAGCAATGGCTAGAGCCCACGAGTCAGTACATAATCACACATCTGGCCATTTATTCTTCCATGAAAAGTGCACAACCAGGTGCACTGCTCGAAGTTCTGCCCACAGGGAAGATTTCCCTTCACCTCTGTACTTCAGGTCACTTGATAAATGAGCTGGAGTAACACACCCAACTGAGGAATCTGTTGCCTCCAAAATCCAAATAAGTCCATTCACCTTTGTATCTTTCTTGGTTGTGGGAGGGGCCAAATACAGCAACTTATCCTTCACCTTAGAAATAGTATCTTGGGATACAAAATCAAGTGCAAAAATCACAAGCATTCATACACACCAGTAACAGACAAACAGAGAGCCAAATCATGAGTGAATTCCCATTCACAATTGCTTCAAATAGAATAAAATACCTAGGAATCCAACTTGCAAGGGATGTGAAGGACCTCTTCAAGGAGAACTACAAACCACTTCTCAACAAAATAAAAGAGGACACAAACAAATGGAAGAACATTCCATGCTCATGGATAGGAAGAATCAATATCATGAAAATGGCCATACTGCCCAAAGTAATTTATAAATTCAATGCCATCCACATCAAGCTACCAATGACTTTCTTTGCAGAATTGGAAAAAACTACTTTAAAGTTCAGATGGAACCAAAAAAGAGCCCACATTGCCAAGACAATCCTAAGCCAAAAGAACAAAGCTGTAGGCATCATGCTACCTGACTTCAAACTATACTACAAGGCTACAGTAACCAAAACAGCATGGTACTGGTACCAAAACAGAAGTGTAGACCAATAGAGCAGAACAGAGCCCTCCGAAATAGTACCACACATCTACAACCATCTGATCTTTGACAAATCTGTCAAAAACAAGAAATGGGGAAAGGATTCCCTATTTAATAAATGGAGCTGGGAAAACTGGCTAGCCATATGTAGAAAGCTGAAATTGTAACCCTTCCTTACAGCTTATAAAAAAATTAATTCAAGATGGATTAGAGACTTAAATGTTAGACCTAAAACCATAAAAATCTCTAGAAGAAAACCTAGGCAATACCACTCAGAACATAGGCATGGGCAAGGACTTCATGACTAAAACACCAGAAGCATAGGCAGCAAAAGCCAAAATTGACAAATGGGATCTAATTAAACTAAAGGGTTTCTGCACAGCAAAAGAAACTACCATCAGAGTGAACAGGCAACCTACAGAATGGGAGAAAATTTTTACAGTATACCCATCTGACAAAGGGCTAATATCCAGAATGTATAAAGAAGTTATACAAATTTACAATAAAAAAACAAACAACCCCATCAAAAAGTGGGCAAAGGATATGAACAGACACTTCTCAAAAGAAGACATGTATGCAGCCAACAGATACATGAAAAAATGCTCATCATCTCCGGCCATCAGAGAAATGGAAATCAAAACCACAATGAGATACCATTTCATGCCAGTTAGAATGGCAATCATTAAAAAGTCAGGAAACAACAGGTGGTGGAGAGGATGTGGAGAAATAGGAACACTTTTACACTGTTGGTGGGACTGAAAACTAGTTCAACCATTGTGGAAGACAGTGTAGCGATTCTTCAAGGATCTAGAACTAGAAATATCATTTGACCCAGTCATCCCATTACTGGGTATATACCGAAAGGATTATACACCATGCTGCTATAAAGACACATGCACACATATGTTTATTGTGGCACTATGCACAATAGCAAGGACTTGAAACCAACCCAAATGTCCCTCAATGAAAGACTGGCTTAAGAAAATGTGGCACTTATACACCACGGAATACTATGCAACCACTAAAAAGGATGAGTTCATATCCTTTGTAGGGACATGGATGAAGCTGGAAACCATCATTCTCAGCAAACTATCACAAGGACAGAAAACCAAACACTGCATGTTCTCACTCATAGGTGGGAACTGAACAATGAGAACACCAGGACACAGGGTGGGGAACATCATACACTGGGACCTGTCATAGGGTGGGGGAGCGGGGAGGGAAAGCATTAGGAGATATACCTAACGTAAATGACGAGTTAATGGGTGCAGCACACCAACATGGCACATGTATGCATATGTAACAAACCTGCACATTGTGCACATGCACCCTAGAACTTAAAGCCTAATATATATATATATATATCTTGGCAGGCCCCACACTTCTGAATCCCTAGCCATTTTCCTGAGATTGAAGATCCCTGAATTTTAGTCAAATTTGTTTCCCATCCTCTTCCATGCAAATGTCTCACCAATAATTCCAGTGTGTTAGCTACTTCTTGTGCACTGGATCCAATCAGCATAATGTCGTCAATATAAGGAACCAGTGTGATACCTTGTGAAAGTGAAAATCAATCAAGTTCTCTCCAAATAAGATTATGACACAAAGTCAGAGAGTCGTTATACCCATGAGGTAAGACAGTAAAGGTATATTACTGGTCTTGCCAGCTGAAAGCAAATTGCTTCTGGTGGGACTTATGGACAGAAAAGGAGAAAAACACATTTGTCAAGTCAATGACTGCATACCAGATACCAGGAGATGAATTAAATTGCTCAAGCAATGAAACTACATCTGGTACACCAACTGCAATTGAAGTCACCACTTGGTTAAGTTTATGATAATTCACTGTCATTCTCCAAGATCCATCTGTTTTCTGCACAAACCAAATGGGAGAGTTGAACAGGGATGTGGTGGGAATCACCACTCCTGCATCTTTCAAGTCCTTAATGGTGGTACTTACCTCCACAGTCCCTCTGGGGATGCAATATTGTTTTTGATTTACTATTTTTCAAGGTAGAGGCAGCTCTCATGGCTTCCGTTTGACTTTTCTCACTATAATAGCCCACACCTTACCTGTTAGGGAGCCAATGTGGGGGTTCTGACAGCTGTTAAGTATGTCTATGCCAATTATGCATTCTTGCACTGGGGAAATGACCACAGGATGAGTCCGGGTACCCACTGGACCTACTGTAAGTTGAAACTGAGCTAAAACCCCATTAACTACCCGGCATCCATAAACCCTTACTTTAACTGAAGGACCACAACGATGTTTTGGGTCTCCTGGAATCAATGTTAGCTCAGAGCCAGTGTCTGGTAGTCTCTGAAATGTCTCATCATTTCCCTTTCCCCAGGGTACAGTTACCCCGGTAAAAGGTCAGAGGTCTCCTTGGGGAAAGATGGGAGAAACATTAACAGCATAAATTGTCAGTAGTGTAGTGGGGTCCTTCCTCAAGGGGACCTGGCTTCCCCTTCATTGAAGGGGTTCTGGGTCTGTAAACTGGCTCAAGTCTGGAAATTCATTGAGGGGCCATGAATCGTTTTTAAAATCCAAATTAGTCTTTTGTTTATTTGACCCAGATGTTTTCTGCTTATATAAGTTAACTAAGAATGCAGTAAGCTTCCTATCAATTTCACTTCTAGGAACACTGTGATTAATTAGCCAATGCCAGAGCTCTACAAGAGTCAGAATATTCTAATTGCTGCTTTGTCGCTGCTGTCCATTATGGCAGCAACACCCACCTTGCCTTCGATGGTTGACTGCTGTCACTTTGTCCCTGCATCCTTGGGATCCATTTATTTTCATTGCGTTTAAATTTTGTAGTTGAGTTACTGTGATTCTCATTGTTACATCTGACATACAGAGAGGAATGATTACATGCCCCTCTAAGATGCAGGCGCTGCCCTCACAAATCTATTTTGCAAGGCATTGGTCAAGGGTATATCATCTGGACCCTCCCTGTTGAGATGAGTAGATCTAAAGTGACTAATCCACCATCCCAATCTCCCTAAGCCTTTGGATCCCTTCCTCTACATTAAACCAAGGGAGAAAATCAGGCATTTTCAGCTTGCTCATAGTGGGCTACCTTTAAATCCATATTTCAGCTAACCAAGCAAATAAACTACTAGAACCTTTTTTAACTCCTTGAGTTGCAAAATTAAATGCAGAATCCCTACTTAGTTGGACCAAATGAAGAAATTCAGCCTGATTCATCTCTGTGTTCCTTCTACCATTATCCCAAGTCCTCAATGTCTATTCCCATGCCTGTTCTCCAGATTTCTGTTTATATAAATTAGAAAACTCAAGCAATTCTTTTTGAGTGCAGCACACCTCCTCATGGGTCACACTCTCAACCTCACCTCTAGGGGCTCACTGGGACTTTAGTCTAGTTACAGGTCTAGAAGCAAACAAGGGTGTTGGGGGTGACTCCTGAGGAGAGTCAACATTATATGGTCTGGCCACTGCCTCAAGGGAGACCATCACTGCTGCCTCAGGCAGTGCAGGGTTTATCTCCTCAAAGTTGGAAACGCTGATGACAGCATGGATTGTGGTGGGGGCGGGGGCGGTCGGGGATGTTACCACTCCTGCTGATGGGTAAGCTGTTCCTTCTGGCAAAAAAGGTTCGTGAAAGTTTACAAACTCAGTGTCCCCCGCTTCGTCAGTGTCCTTCTACACGTTCCCATTCCATGTTGCAGGGTTCTATTCTTTTTCAATCGATGTCCTCAATTTAACAGCAGACACGTGACAAGGTTGTGCATGCACCTTTTGCTGCAGGTCAGCCTCTCGCACGATAAGAGCTTGAGTGTGTTTTTCCACAACTTCAGCTCTTTCTCTCTACAGGAGTTAAGGCTCTCACTCAGGGTAATCTTAGCAGATTTGAGGCTCAGTCTCTGCTTCTGAAGCCAGGAGTTAGAAATCCTGAGTTCATCATTTTCTTTCACCATTTTCTACACTGAATTTAGGAGCAATCAACCAGTTTTATTATGTTCCTTGGTTCTCCACATATGGTCAAAAGTATTATGTATAGAGTCACTAAACTCTTTGCTTCTCACCAGTGGTGAATCAGGAGTGCCAAATACATTTATTTTGCATAACTCTCTAAACAGTTCACACCAAGGACTATCAATGTTCTCCATACTATGAGAAATAAAGTCGTTAGCATTTTGGGGTGTAATCATCTTAAGCAACCAACTCTAGGAACCCCAAAACTAATGCAAGAACTCCATACTTAATATTCTGTTCATCTAGAACCACTCCTGGTACCAAAATCTGTATTAGTTAGGGTTCTCTAGAGGGACAGAGCTAATGGGTTATATATATATAAAGGGGAGTTTATTAAGTATTACCTTAGGCCCCACAATAGGCCGACTGCAAGCTGAGGAGCAAGGAAAGTCAGCCCAAGTCTCAAAACTGAAGAACTTGGAGTCTGATGTTTGAGGGCAGGAAGGGTCCAGCACTGGAGAAAGATGTAGGTTGGGAGGCTAGGCCAGTCTAGTCTTTTCACATTTTTCTGCCTGCTTTATATTCTAGCCATGCAGGCAGCTGATTAGAGGGTGCCCACCCAGTTTAAGAGTTGGTGTGCCTTTCTCAGCCCACTGACTCAAATGTTAATTTCCTTTGGCAATACCCTCACAGACACACCCAAGATCAATACTTTGCATCCTTCAATCCAATCAAGTTGACACTCAGTATTAACCATCACAAGCTTGAACTCTATACTTGATGTTGGTAAGCGTCCTTGTCATCAAAATTGTGATTTTTATGTCTATCATTTCAGACAATTTAGAGTTGTGTGTATGTGTATATATATATATACACTTTTTTTTTTTTTTTTTTTTTTTGCCAGAGTTCTCACATTGTTTTTTCTCATCTGGGCAGGGTAGTATTGCCTTAATTGTAGTGTAAATTGAATATACTCGGTTGGCTTCATTTCTGGAAATTTTCACAGAGCTAAAACTCTACAGGGTCTTTGTTATTGAATTTTTACTCTCGGTTTCACAGTGTGTGATGATTATTAGTAATTTTTGATGTTCTAGTTTTGGCGACAGTCCAATGTATGGCTCTTGGGAGCAATGGGAAATAGATAGGCTCTTACTCAGCCACGATGTTTCATTGCGTATCTTTATATTTTCAGCTCTGTTATGTGGTGTACGGGCTAGAGAGGTGACCCTCTCACCAGGTTTCCTTGTGGGACTTGGGAAAGCTGTCTCAAATCATAGGCACTGTGCTTGCAATTTTATTGTTGTTATGTTTTTCAGGACACAGGACTCTCTTGGGGAGAAGTGTGGTAGGAAAATAAGTCACATTCTTACCAGCACAGCCCTGTGGAGAGTAACATGTAAAGATCTCTTACCAGGTCATAAAATTATGTGACTCAGCTTTCTGTTTCTGGGAGTGTGGGCTTCTCCCCCATTCAAGTGTCAAGCACAGCGGGGGCGGGGAGTGGGGAGGAGCAGGGTGGAGTCTCGCTGTTGCCCAGGCTGGAGTGCAGTGGCACAATCTCAGCTCACTGCAATCTCTGCCTCCTGGGTTCAAGCGAATCTCCAGCCTCAGCCTCCCTGGTGGCTGGGATTGCAGGAGCACACCACCATGCCCAGCTAATTTTTGTATTTTTAGTAGAGACAGAGTTTCACCATGCTGGCCAGGCTGGTCTCAAACTCCTGACTTCACTTGATCCAACCACCTTGGCCTCCCAAAGTGCTGGGATTACAGGCATGAGCCACTGCACCTGGCCCTAACTCAGCACGTTTGAGCTGCAGGCCGCAGCCCTGGGGTGTCAGGACCTGCTTGCAACTTACTCCCCCATATACTTGGGGCTAGATTCTACATGCAGTGGGGAGATCCAAAAGGATCCCAGGCTACCAAAATGCACTCGGGTGGAGAAAGCAACCAGGCTGAGCAGTGGAGTCTCTATTGCATACACACCTCAATGGGGCGGCAAGACAGAATTCCTGGGAGGGTCTACTGAGAGGATGGGTCTAAAGGACAGATGTTCTCCAGTCCTGCATGGAAACAGGCCCTGCTTTCTCCTAGGCAGTTTTAGCTGTGCCCAGGATCTCTCAGAGTAAGATGTGCAGCCCTGGGTTGTGGGAGCTTATGGCGAACCTCCACCAGAGCTGACCCAAATTCAAACATCTCTGGCTTCTCACCTACTGCTGCTCCACCTCAATATAATCTCTGGGGAGATTCACTTTCAACTTGTCTATGGGAGTGTGGGTTCCCCTGCATTGAGTATCCCAGAGGTACAAAGTGAGGATGAGGAGCCTCCATTCCCTTCACTCATCCCTTCCCAGGTATCTTCTGGGGCTGGGAACTAGTCATAGCATTCAGACACCCCATGCGAGATTCCCAACTTCCTTCCTCTTTAGCCTCAGCGTCCACACGTTTTCTCCATCCACATTTGACATTTTCACTTCAAAAATCTGTTCAGATTATGTTGGTGTAATAAAAATTGTGGTCTTTGTCTGTGGGAGTGGAATTCTGTCTTGTTGACAACCAATAATAACCATCACTATCTGTATATCCTGATATTCTCAAATCTCAATATTTACATTAAAATTATGAATTCAATCATCCATGTGTCAAATGGGTCTTGAAACATACAAATAATTGTCACAATATTTTCTAGAGTGAATGTTTTCCAATGTGACATTGCCATTTTTTTTTCCATTGAGAAGTAGAGTTTATTTTATCTTTTCCCAAACTAATGTGACATTTGCATTCCTCCCATTAAGAAGTGTTGTCTACTTCTTCTTCTCCTTAAAACTGGGTTGCTCTTATGACATACTTTGCCTGACGGAATGTTAGGGAAGTGATGTCATGCCAATTCTGAGTCTATACTTCATAGGACCTTAACACTTCTGTTTTTAACATTTTGCTACTATGAGACAAAAGACTATAAAAATCTTGGGATAGTAGGCCACATGTAACGAGATGTCAAGGCATCCCAGTTATACCAGGTATCCCAGTCGAATCTGTAGACATATGAGGGAGGTCATCTTAAATCATCTGGCACTGGATAATCTGCTATCTGACAGTATCCATGAGAGTGAGGCCAGACAACTCTCAAATAACCACCCAGTCAACATGTGATACCTTGAGAAATAACAAGTGATTGTTGCATTACAATACTAAGTTTTGGGGTGCTTTGGTACTGAGCAATAGATAATTGATACTAATTGACACCTAAGACTTCATGTAAGTCTAAGTCTGTAAAATAATATTTTTCTTAAATAAAATCTAAGATAATTGATCAGGTTGCTTTCATGGCCTGGCTATGAGAATATAACATATGCACTTAACTTGGTATAAAGAGACATAAAAACATACTATTTAAAGTATATTATTATTGACATGTATAATTTGGTCTATGTGTCCATTTAAATTTCCTTCAAATATGCTGAGGCTAGACAACCAATGACTCTATTTCCAGACTCTCTTTATGCTAAAATTATAGAGGTAAATTTGATATTGACTGTTATGTGTTACCTGAAAAATATAGAAGAGGAAAATGAATCAGGGGACATTTATATACTGCTTTGGTTATTGCTGCTGGCAATCAAATTCTTGAACTCTTAAATCTCTCTCTCTCTCTCTCCCTCCCTCTCTCCCTCCCTATCTCTCTCTCTCCATGTGTGTGCGTGTGCGTGTGCGTGTGCGCGTGTGTGTGTGTGTATTCTGCCATCCAGTTTCTACTAAACAGCTCATGAGTGCTGAGAGACAGTTATGGCGGGTAGTGATAGCTGTTCACTTCCTGCATTAGTGCTAAATGAGTATTATAATGAAGTTAACCGCTCTATAAAAAGCTTCTTGACTCCCTCACTTTCATGACACACATGAGCGTGTCTGAAGTAGCAGCTCCCTGAAAGACAGTTGGTGTTTTTCTTCTTGGCATTATTTTTTTTGTGAAGCCCACTGTTGAACCTCCTGCAGAACGTTTGTAGGGACCTAGATTCCACATATAAGTGACATTAATCGGTACTTATCTTTATATGCATGACTTCTTTCACTTGGAATAATGTCCTCTCTGTCCACCCGCATTGTTGCAAATGACAGAATTTTCCTTTTTATGGCTAACAATATTCCACCCTGTATATACACCACATTTTCTTTATCTATTAATTCACTGAAAGCAACTTGGGTTGATTTTATATTTTGGATATAGTGAATAATGTTGCAATAAACATGGGAGTGTAGAGGTTTCTTCAACATGTTAATTTCAATTCTTTTGGCTATATATCCAGTAGTGGGATTGCTGGCTCATATGGTAATACATTTTTATTTTTATTTTTGGTTATTTGAAGAACGTCTGTACTGTTTTTCATAAAGGCTGTATAATTTGCATTTCTAAAAGCAGTGTACAGAGTTCTCTTTCCTCTGACACTCACCAACACTGGTTGTCTTTTACTTTTTTTATAACAGCCATTCTAACAGGTATGAAGTAACACCTCATTGTGGTTTTAATTTTCTTTTCCGAATGACTAATGATATCAAGCAATTCCTCATATGTCTGTTAGCTGGGTGTGGCTTCTCTTGCTTGCTTATAGTAAAATGTGTGAAGGCAGGAATGATTGGATGGGATTTGTAATAAATAAGAAAGCAGAACTTAAAATATTTGGAAAATTCTCACCCTCGTCATGTTGTAAAAAATGAGAAATCATGTTTTGGAGAGACCCCCAAGGCTGTAACCAAGTTCCTGTTTTATAAGGTGACTAATATGGATGAGTAGCAGTTGGGTGTTTTTCATCAAGGCAATGGAAGAATGGCCCTGAAGGCATTTTCAATATCACTGATAGCCATTTCCATCACAGTTTCAGAGTGCCAAGGTCGATGGACAAAACCATGTCAAAAGAGGAGCTTCAGTAGGACCTCAGCACTAGTTGTTCAATACTGCATCAAGTTCCTTCCTCCCACATGCTGGATCAGCACTCTACCCCTGGTATGACTCCAGTGGACTTTGGTATGATATGAGCCATAGTAGCGTCCCCTCTCAAGGGTAAAATGGTTAACTTTGGTGGCATCCATGCAATGTTATCTCCACCAGAATGTACAGTTGCAGGAGCTGTAAGGTTATGGTTGCCTCCACCTAGATTTCAAAGGATGCCCCAGAGTCTTGTGGCCCAAACAGAGAACTGTCACAGGGGTGGTGCCACTACAGAGAACCCCCAATAAGACAATTCCAAATACAGTTATGGGGGTGGGGCGACCAGAGACCCTTCTGCTATAGAAATGCCTAGTGGAGCTGTGGCTGTCTGTAAGATCTCAGACTAGTAATGCCACTAACATGCAACCCCAGCCCAGGAGAGCTACAGGCACACAATTCCAACCCATAAGTACTGCCATGGGGAGCTGCTCTGACAGCCTTTGGGGCCCAATCCTTACCCCAGTGTGTCCAGAAGGAAGAACATAAAGTAAAAAAGATAATTCTCAATAATTAATATTTAATATTGTTTTACTTTGTGATTTTGGACTTAAGACCTATTGCCCCCTTACTTATTTTCTATTTCTCCCTTTTGGAATGAGAATGTCTATCCCACGCCTTTTCCAAACGACATTTTGGAAGCACATAACTTGTTTTGAGTTTGCAGGCTCACAGGTGGATGGGGATTTGCCTCAGGATGTCTGGAGGGGAATTGTATCTTGGGTCTCAACGCTACCCAATTTAGATGGATTTAGGCAAGACTATGAACTTTGGAATTTTGAGTTGATGTTAGAATGAGCTAAAACTTTTGTAATTTGGGGGATAGCAATGAATTAATTTGCATGTGAGTAGGGCACACATTTTGTGGGGCCAGAGTCAGAATGCTATGATCTGAATGTTTGTGTTCCTCCCAAATATATATGTTGGAACATAATTCCCAATGTTATAGTATTAATAGGTAAGACCTTTGGTAGGTGATTAGGTCAGCAGGGCTCTGTTCTTGAACCCAGTACCTCAGTTGAAAATGCGGAAATCACCTGTGTGTCTTCTGTGTCACTCACGCTGGGAGCTGGAGGCTGGGGCTGCTCCTATTCAGCCATCTTGGGCGCGCTGTGGGTTCTGTTCTTATAAATGTGATTAGTACCCTTATTAAAAAGGACTGATGGAGATTGCTTGCTCCTTCTTCCATGTGAAGATGCAGTAAGAATGCACCATTTATGAAGCAGAGATTATGCTCTCACCAGACATCAAATCTGCCTTGATCTTAAACTTCCCAACCTCCAGAACTATGAGTAATACATTTCTGTGGCTTATAAATTACCCACGCTAATTATATATTGTTATAGCACCCAAACAGACTAAGACAATACCATATTTTGTTTATCCATTCATCTGTCAAACACAAGGGTTGCTTCCGTAGTTTGGTTGTTGTGAATGATGCCGCTATAAACATGGGTGTACAAATGTCTCTTTGAGAACCTGCTTTCAATTGTTGTGGATATTTATTTGGAGTGAAATTGCAGGATTATACGGTAATTTTATTTTTAATTTTTTGAAACACCACCACACTGTTTTCCACAGCAGATGTACAATTTTACGTTACTACCAAGAGTGCACAAAGGCTCCAATTTCTTCACATAATTACCAACAATTGTAATTTTTTTTACAGTAAAAATCCTAAGGGGTATGAAGTGACATTACATTGTGGTTTTAATTCGCATTTCTCTAATGATTATTGACCATTTCATGTACTTACTATTGAATGTGGCAACTCATATATTCTGGATATTAACACGTTTTCAGATATATGATCTTCAAATATTTTCTCATATTTGTGGGTTGATTTTTTCACTCTGTTGATTGTGTCCTTTGCTGTGTAGACTTCAATTTTGACGTAGTCTCATTTGTTTATTTTTGCTTTTGCTGCATATAATTTTAGTATCATATTCAAGAGATTATCACCAAGTCCAATGTCATGAAGACTTGCCCCTATGTTTTTCTGTAAGAGTTTTACAGTTTTAGCTCTTATGTTTAGTGCCTTAAACCTTAATTTTTGTACAGGTATAAGGTAAGGGTACAACTTTATTGCTTTGAATGTGTATATCCTATTTTCACAGCACCTTTTGATGACAAGAATGTACTTTTCCCAACAGTCTTGACATGCTTATCAAAAATTATTTTACCATGTATGTGAAAGTTATTTCTGGGCTCTGTATTCTGTTACATTTTTCTATACGTCTGTCTTTACACAAGTACCATAAACTGTTATAATTAATGTAGCTTTATAATTGTTTTTAAAATCAGAATATTGAGACTCCCAAACATTTTTTTGAATATTATTTTGGCTATTCAGGGTCCCTTGAGATTACATATTAATTTTAGAATGTATTTTTCCATGTTTGCAAGTAATACTATTGGTTTTTCATACGGATTACATTTAATCTGTAGGTTGCTTTGGGTAGTATTGACATCTGTCCTACTCAGCTTTGTATTCTAGAATGAAAATACATTACACTTGGCTGAATAAACAGCAAAATTTTATTTCTCACAGTTCTGAGTACTAAAAAGTTAGAGATCAAGATGCCAGCAGATTCAGTATCTAATGAGTGCCTTCTTCTTAGTTTAGATAATGGTCTTCCAGCTGTGTCCTTACATGGTGAAAGGGACAAGGGAGCTCTTTGGGGTCTCTTTTATAAAAATATTAATACTTTTTATAAGGGCTCCACTGTCATGACCTAATCACCTACCAAAGGCCCCAACTTCTAGTACCATCACTTTGGGGTTAATATTCCACATATAAATTTTGGGTGCATACATTCAGTCCATTGTAACATTTTAGCAAAATTAAATGTTCCAATCCATGAACATAGAATATACTTTTATTGGTGTCTCTTTTAATTTATTACAGCCATGTTTCACAATTTTTAATGTACAAGTCTTTAGCCTCCTCAGCTGGATTTATTTCCAAGTATTTATTTTGATGCTATTGATTGTAGAATTGTTTTCTCAGTTTCCTTTTTTGATTATTAATTATTAGCATCTAGAAATGCAATTAGGCTGGGCACGGTGGCTCATACCTGTAATCCCAGTACTTTGGGAGGCCGAGGTGGGTGGATCACCTGAGGTCAGGAGTTCGAGACCAGCCTGGCCAACATGGTGAAACCCCATCTCTACTAAAAATACAAAAATTAGCCAGGTGTGGTGGCAGGTACCTGTAATTCCAGCTACTCAGGAGGCTGAGGCAGGAGAGTCACTTGAACCCGGGAGGCGGAGGATGCAGTGATCTGAGATCTCACCATCACAGTCCAACCTGCGGGACAAGAACGAAACTTCATCTCCAAAAAAAAAAAAAAAAAAAAAAAAGCAACTAATTTTTGTGTGTGTTGATTTTGCTTCCTGAACTCTTTTGAAGGCATTTATTAATTCTAGCGGGTTTTTTTAAATGGAATCTTCTATGTTGTCTTTCTTTCTTTTTCTTTTTCTTTTCTGTTTTTTTTTTTGAGATGGAGTTTCACTCTGTTGCCCAGGCTGGAGTGCAGTGTTGCAGTCTCAGATCTCTGCAATTTCTGCCTCCCATGTTCAAGCGATTCTCCTTCCTCAGCCACCCGAATAGTTGAGATTACAGTTGCACACCACCACAATGCCTAATTTTTGTATTTTTAGTAGAGACAGGGTTTTACCATGTTAGCCAAGCTGGTTTTGAACTCCTGACCTCAAGTGATCCACCCACCTTGGCATCTGAAAGTGTTGGGATTACAGGAGTGAACCACTGCGTCTGGCTCTTCTGTGTTAGCTACATAAAAGATTATAACATTGACAAACCAATATAATTTTACTTCTTTCTGTCTAATTTGAATGACTTTTATTTTTTTCCTGCATAATTGTTAGATCTTCCAGTACTACATTGAACAGAGGTGGTGAAAGCAGGCATTTTTTTTCTTGTAATTAATCATTGAGCATAATCTTCAGTACTTCACCATTGAGTATATTTTCAACTCTTGGCTTTTCATATGTGGCCTTTATTATGTAGAGGTACTTTATTTTTCCATTCCTAGCTTGTTGGTTGTGTTTATCATAAAAAATATTGAATTTTGTCAAGTAATTTTTCCACATATATTGAGAAAATTATGTGATTTAAAAATCTCACTGTGTTAATGTGATATATTACATTGATTCATTTTTATATGTTGAACCATGTATGCATACCAATAATAAATCTCATTAGATCATGGTGTGCAGTCATTTTAACGTGCTGTTGAATTCTCTTTGCTAGTATCTTATTGAAAATGTTTGCATCTATGTTAATTAAAGATCTTAGCTTGTAGTTTTTTTTTTTTTTCTTGTGATATCTTTGTCTGACTTTAGTGTCAGAGTATTGTTGGCCTCATAGAATGAATTTGAAAGTCTTTTCTCTTCGATTTTTTGAAATGGTTTTAAAAGAATTGCCTTAATACTTCTACGAATGTTTGGTAGAATTCACCAATGAAGCCATCAGGTCCTAGGTTTTCTTGGTCGGGCAGTTTTAATTACTGATTCAATCTTCTTACCAGGAATAAGGTTGTCCAGATTTTCTGTTTTTGTTTCATTATGTTGTCCTGTAGGTTGTGTGATATAGAAATGTTTTTATTTCATCCAGTTTATCAAATCTGTTGTTGTTCAATTGTTCATAGTATTCTCTCATAATCCCTCATGTTCCTGAAAAATTGATGTAATGTTCCCTCTTTTCTTTCTGATATTAGTTATTTGAGGCTTCTCTCTTCCCTTCCAATTAAATTTAGCTCAAAGTTTGTCAATTTTGTTAATCTTTTCAAATAATCCACTCATGATTTTATTCATTTTATCTATTGTTTTACTATACATTGTTTTATTTATCCCTGCTGTAATCTTACTTTTCTTCAGGAAGTTTGGGTTTGGTTTGCTTTGCTATTACTAGTCACATAAGGTGTAAATTTAGATTGTTAGTTTGATGTTGTTGATTTGTGGTCTCTCTTTCCTTGAGCTGCAAGCATTTACAGCTATACATTTTTCTTTCACTATTTTTCGTGTATTCCATACATTTTGGTTTGCTGTGTTTTCATTTTCATTTATTTCAAGATATTTCCAAACAATTGTAGATCTTTTAGTTTTTCTCCCACTATTAATTTCTAGTTTCATTCCATTGTGACTAGACAATATATTTTGAGGAGTTTAATCTTAAAAATTATTTAAAACCTGTTTTGTGGCTTGGCATATGGTCTATGAAGGACAGTGTTCTATGTTTACCTGACAAAAATATGCATTCTGCTGTTCTTGGCCAGACTGTTCTATGTATGTCTGTTAAGTTTAATTGGTCTGTAATGTTGTCCAATACTGTACTTCCATTATTGATCTTACTACCTGGTTGTTTTATTTATTTTTAAAATTAAGGTTTTGAAGTAATCTATGTTATTATAAAACTCTCAATTTCTCTCTTTAATTCTGGTTATGTTTTTTTCATATAGTTATGTGCCTTGATGTTTTGTTAGCAAGCACACGAGTAAGGTTAGTTCCATAAATAAAAATGATTTTGGCTATGATACTATTAGAAGTTAATGTGACAAGAAAACCTGTAGTTTACACAGTTTGGTTTTGTTTTAAAGAAAAATGTATTTTATTGTATTAATTCAGAGACTTTTGCCATGTGAAAACACCTTAAAATGATATTTGAAAACATTATTGATTGCCTTCAATTCTGACTTTGTAAAAGATACAATAAAATCGTTCAAAGCGCTCTTTGCTTTACTGACACTGTAAAAGTTGAGGAAAGATTTATCTCTAATAACTAACACTTGATCCCGGGAAGACAGAGGGGAAATCTTCTAAGCTTTATGAAAATGTAAATGGAAGAGAGGAATAAACTGCCCCTCTCCTCATCCCTAAAAATGGATAGTTACAATGTAAATCACAGCTCTAGCAATAGACTTTTCTAAAATTTCTTCTAAAATAAAATCAAAGAAACTTTCTCCTTTTTGTTTTCTATAGAGCACACATTTAATTCACTCAAGAGACTCATTAAGTTATTTAGGTATAAATTTTAAAAGGAGGCAGTAAAAAACCATTTACTTTACACAATTTAAAATTGGAATGCCATAAGGTTTCTCTTTTTTACTATAATATTGGTAGGCATTATTAAAATACGGAAATTAAAAGTAACAAATACATCGGATGGACAAGTCTAGAGATTTTATGTACAACATGAGAACTATGGGTCACAATAGTATTGTATTTGAGATTCCTGGTAGATAAGTATATTTTTAAACTCTTTATTATCTATATTATACATATCTCATAACATCATGTTGATATCTTAATTATACAGAGTAAATTTTATTTCTAAAGAGGATATTTAAAAAAATACAGAAATCAAAATCAAGATAATAAAATGTGTTGCCTATCAAATTTATATTGATGGAGTAAAAGATTAATTTGTCCTATGAATAGCTTTTTACTGCTTTTAGGTTTACCGTGTAAGTAAGCATCTTATAACCTATATTAGTCTTTGTATCTTTGCACTAGACATTTTTTTACAAAAGAAAACATTTTTTAAAAAAATACTTCCTCTTTTCTTTTACAATTATGAACATTACAAATTTCATAGAAATACTCAACATGATCTTAGGGAAAATCATTTCTAGAAATATTTTTAAGTGATAGGGATTTAATTTTATTACAATGACCTGTATTTATATTTAATAATTTTGTGCCATATAGTTTCTAAATAATAAGACTTGCCAGCCTTTTATATTTCAATAGTATGATTTCTTAGAAAGCTGAATTATTGAAGAATCACTGTGTTTTTAGAATTAGTACTGGTTCATTTGCCCATACAGTAGTACTAGAAAAGGTCATCCAAAATAAATATCTGGGAAGAGGCAGAGCAAGATGGGCTGAATAGAAATCTCTTCTGGTCATCTCATTTGCTAGGACAGCAATTTAATGACTATCTTTAAAAAAGCACCTTCATAATAATAAAAAATCAGATAAGTGCTCATAGTACCTGGTTTTAACTTCATATCACTTAAAGAAGCACTAAAGGTGGTAGAAAAGATAATCTTGAATTATTAACACCACTTCTTTTCCATACCCTGGCAATGGCCACATGGTGCAAAGAATCTGAGCACTCGGGAAAGGGAGAACACAGCAACTGCGAGACATTGCAGTGAATATAGTGCTGCCCTTTCACCGTAGAAAGCAAAATCAGACTGAACTCAGTCTATGTCCACCAATGGAAGTAGTATCCAGAACAACCCTAGCCAGAGAGGAAACACTAACCTTAGTGCTCAGAACTTGAGTTTCAGCAAGTCTTCCCACTGTGACATAAAGTGCACTGGGGCCTAAAGTAAACTTGAAAGACAATCTAGGCCACAAGGACGACAACTCCTAGATGAGTCCTAGCGCTGAGCTAGGTTCAGAGCCAGTACACTTGGAGGACACACAGTCTACTAAGACACCAGCCAAAGTGGCAAATGAAGGGCTTGTACCACCTCTCTCTCAACCCCAGACTTCAAAGCTCACAGCTCCAAAAGAGATCTCTATCTTCTGCTTGAGGATAGGAGAGGGAAGAGTAAAGAATTAATCTGCACTATACACCAAATGGACCTAGTAGATAGTTATAGAACATTTTATCCAATGGCTGCAGAATATGCATTTTTTCCCTCAGCACATAGATAATTCTCAAGGATATACCATAAATCAGGTTTAAAAACAAGTCTTAAAACACTCAAAAACTTTGAAATGATATCAAGCATCTTTTCTGACTACAATGGAATAAAACTAGAAGTCAATAACAAAAGAAGTTTTGGAAACTATACAAACTTGAAAATTAGATAATATGTTCCTGAATGACCAGCGGGTCAATGAACAAACTAACAATGCATCTTAAAGAACTAGAGAAGAAAAGAAAAACAAACCCAAAATTAGTAGAAGAAAATGAGAATAACAAAGATCAGAGCAGAAATAAATGAAACTGAAATGAAGAAAGTAATACAAAAGATCAATGAAACAAAGTGTTGGTTTTTGAAGATAATCAAAATTAATTAATCTTTAGACAGAATAAGAAAATACATAGAAAACCCAAATTTAAAAAATCAGAGGCAGGAGATATTATAACTGATACTAGAGAAATCCAAAAGATTATTAGTGGCAACTGTGAGCAAATATATGCCAATAAATTGGAAAATCCCGAATAAATGGCTAAGTTCTTTGACACGTATAAGCTAGCAAGATTGAACCATGAAGAAATCACAAACCTGAAAAAATCAATAACAAGGAAAAAGACAAAAGCAATAATAAAAAGTTTCCCAGCAGATAAAAGGCCAGGATTCAAGGGCTTCACTGCTAATTTCTACCACACACTTAGAAAAGAACTAATACCAATTATACTCAAACAATTTTTAAAAGTTGAGGAGGAAGAAATACCTCCAAACTAATTCTACAAGGTCAGTTATACCTTAATACCAAAACCAAACAAAGAGACATTAAAAAAAAAAAAAAAAAAAAAAACCAAATCTACGGGTCATTATTTCTGATGAATATTGATGCATATACACTCAACAAAATACTAGCAAACCAAATTCAACAATACTTTATAAAGATCATTCATCATGACCAGATGGGATTTATCCTTGGGATGCAAGGATGACTCAACATACACAAATCAATCAATATGATACATCAAATCAACAGAATGAAAGACCAAAAACATATGACCATTTCAGTTGATGTTGAAAAAACTTGTGCTAAAATTAAACATGCCTTTAGGATAATATCCCACAGAAACCTTGGTGTTGAAGGAACATACCTCCACCTAGTAAAAGCCATATGCGAAAAACCCATAGCTAGTATACTAAATGGGAAAAAAGGAAAGTTTTTCCTCTGAGATCTGGATCATGACAAACTTGCCCACTTTTACCACTCTTATTCAACATAGTACTGGAAGTCCTATCTACAGCAATCAGACAAGAGAAAGAAATAAAAGGCATTTAATTTGGAATGGAAGAAGTTAAATTATCTTTATATGCAGACAATATAATATTAGGCTTGAACAAATCTAAAAAGTCCACAAAAAAACATTAGAACTAATAAACAAATTCAGTAAAGTTACAGGATACAAAATTAACAAACAAAAATCAGTAGCATTTCTATATGTTAATATTAAGCAGTCTGAAAAAAAATCAAGAAAGTAACTCTATTTACAATAGCTACAGATAAAATACCTAGGAATTAAACAAAAAAAGTGAAAGATCTCTACAAAGAAAACCATAAAACATTGATGCAAGAAATTGAAGAGGACACAAAATATGGAAAGATATCCCATGTTTGCATATGGAAATATGAAAACCGTAAAAATACCCAGAATATCATAAGCAAAAAGAACAAAACTAGAGGAGTCACATTACCTGACTTCAAATTATACTACAAAACTAAAGTAACCAAAATGACATGATCCTGGCATAAAAACAGACATATACTTCAGTGGAACAGAATAGAGAACCCAGAGATTAAGTCATACATCTACAGTGAACTCAATTTTGACAAGGTTTCCAAGAGGAGAAAAGGATGATCTCTTCAATAAATGATGCTGTGAAAACTAGATATCCATATGCAAAAGAATGAAACTAGATGCATATATACAAAAGTCAAATAAAAATGGATCAAAGACTTAACTCTAAGACCTCACACTATAAAACTACTAGATGAAAACATTGGGAAATATCTCCAGGACATTTATCTTGTTAACAATTTTTTAAGTAATACAGCAGAAGCACAGGCACCCAAAGCAGAAATGGACAAATGGGATCAAATCAAGTAAAAACCTTCTGCACAGCAAAGGAAACAATAAAGTGAAGAGGGGTAGCAATATTTACAAACTACCCATCTGACAAGAGATTTATAACCAGTACATATAAGGAGCTAAAACAAATATATAGTAAAAAATCTAATAATCCCATTTAAAAAATAGGCAAAAAGATTTGAATAGACATTTCTTAAAAGAAGACACACAAATGGCAAACAGGTATATGACAAGGTACTCAACATCACAGATCATCAGAGAAATGCAAATCGAAACTACAATGAGGTATTTATCTCACCCCAGTTAAAATGGGTTATATCCAAAAGACAGGCAATAACAAATGCTGGCCAGGATGTGGAGAAAAGAGAACCCATATAGACTGTTGATGGGAAGGTAAATGTCACAGATCCTGCCTGAGGCAGCAATTTGGTAGAAAAGAAAATAGGATAACAAGAAAAAATTAAAATGCAGTGTGAGAAGTTGTATAGTACAGTACAAATGAGTGCAGTAGCATAGGGAAAGGTAAACATCTTAAAAAATTCAGTGAAAAGAGGAGGAAGTAGGAATAGAAATAAGAACGATAATTTAGTAACTAAGAAAGTCAGGACAAAAGGTCGAGCGTGGTGGCTCATGCCTCTATTCCCAGCACTTTGGGAGGCCAAGGAGGGTGGATCACAAGGTCAAGAGATCGAGACAATCTTGGCCAACATGGTGAAACTCTGTCTCTACTAAAAATACAAAAATTAGCTGGGTGTGGTGGCTCATGCCTGTAGTTTCAGCTACTTGGGAGGCTGAGGCAGGAGAATCACTTGAACCCAGGAGGCGAGATAGCACCACTGCACTCCAGCCTGGCAACCGAGCGAGATTCCGTCTCAATGATAAATAAATAAATAAAAATAAAGTCAGGAAGAAAGAAAGAGATCACATTTTTTGGTTCATGTACATTTTACTCTCAAATACTGCTTTCCGAAAGCAGGAACATTGATCACTAAGCTTATTGCATTAACCACATGACAATTAAAAAATGAAATATTTTTAGAGACATTGAATGGAAAACACCTGAATATTCCTTATTCACTAATTTAATAAATACATGGGGAGCATCTACAATGTAAAGATCAAGAACTCAGATTATTTATCTTTAATTTTCAATTCATGTCATTTTTTGTCCTATAACCAATAAAATATGTCTTTAGGTGCAGTTAACAGAAGTGTACAGATTTTTTTTTATCATTGTGAAGCATTACATTAAAAATAAGTATAATGTAAATGTAATTACTTAAAATATACCTTTGTAGTGTGATTTTATTTTAATTTATGGTCATTGGCAGATTCCCCATTTTTAGGCATATCAACTTTTTCTTTTTTTTAACATTACAACTTCCAGTGAAACTAACTGAGAACTACTGTGCCTTTAGTGTTGTCTTAACTGCCTTTTCAAAATCATTTTTGTTAATTGCCACCAGAACTAGAGTGCACTTTATTTTTATTTATTGTTTCTTTCTAACCCTCCCCAGAGTCCCCAAAGTCAGCTTGAAACTTAAATGAAAAACTCAGATTGGTTACATTTTATCAACAACCTTACTGATATAGTTTGGATATTTGTTCCTGCCCAAATGTCATGTTGAATTGTAATCCTCAGTGCTGGAGGTGGGGTCTGGTGGGAGGTGAGTGGATCGCTCATGACTTGGTGCTGACTTCAGGACAGTGAGTGAGTTCTTCAGCGATCTGGTTGTTTAAAACTGTGTGACACCACCCTACTCTCTTTCTCTTCTCTCTCTCTCACTCCTGCTCTGACCATGTGATGTACCTGCTCCCCCTTCACCTTCTGCCATGAATGTAAACTTCCTGAGGCCTCATCAGAAGCCAGGCAGATGTGTGGCGCCATGCTTCCTGCAGAACCGTAAGACGATTAAGCCTTTTTTCTTTATGAATACCCAGTCTCAGTTATTTCTTTGTAGAAATACAAGAATGGCCTAATACACTCACTTATTACAGACTCACTCCATTAGTCTACAGATGTCGAGGCAGCAAAAAACATTATCTGTCAAAGTAACTCTCCATAACCACATGTTACTTGCATGCAAAACATGCTTCCCTGTTGAGACCACAAAACTAAACACATTTTTTAGAAAAAACACTGGTTTAAGCAATGACAGAACTCTTCCTTTTTACATTTTCTTCTCACAAATTACTAAATTTTCCTTTATGTGGTAATAATAGGAGGGACTATCTGAAGATGTAGAACAATTAGTAAGAAAACAGTTTTGCAGAACACAGTGTTAAAATACAATAATCTCAGTGTTTTTCTACCAATAAGACATTTATTTGACACAACAATAATATTAGTACTTTTGCGTAATGTCCTTCAAAAAATAGTAAGAGCTTATGCCAAGTGTGTTAAAGCCGGTACTTTAATATGTAGCATAGAAAACCCTTTCATTGTCCTTATTAAAAGGTTTAGATATTTTCATTATTGTCTGAAAACCTTTTCATAGACACCCATACTCTCACAATAGTTCAATCCCACTGATACTGAGACCTGAAGAGTGATCGATTCATATAACCAGAAAAACAATTGTTAATAATATTTATACTATTTGAAAGAACAACTTCACTACAATGAACTGAAATCTAAGAAGTTGACCTAAAACCATTGTCCTAACTCACTTGCTATATTTTTGAAATATTTCTGAAAACAATTAAGACTATTTAGTTACAAACTACTAGTTTTTTTCAGGGACCCTATTGAATTGGGGTTATCTAATCATGCTCTCTAGAATTTCTCTCTAGAAGTGCATTTCCATTACACTAGTGGAACAGAAATTGAAGTTATGTGTATGCATGTACATGTATATGTGAGAAGATGTGACAGAGAGAAAGAGGGAGAGAGAACAATAGATAAGAATAAATTAGAAAAGTCTCTTGTGTATCGTATGCATTAATAAAATGAATGCGTTATCTAAGTTTATATCTTATATTGTGATAAGTAAAAACTCATAAACTCTACTTACATGGATATATTGATACAAAATAATGGCATACAAGAATTAAGACAGATAATAAATCAATAAATTATCCTTAAGGTTTGACATTGCAAAAACATGCTTATCTCACTTTAACAGTAAAGAATATGTAAATTGTTACACAACTCCTCCTCAAAAAATTTTGTTCACAACATCTATGATTAATGTAAAATGAACTATAGTATCTTGTACTTGGTAGAGGAGAGAAATTTTAATTTTCTGATGGCAGTCTTATATCATCTGAGTGACTGAACTAGCAAAAACAGTATCTACAGCAATACGCACCACTAAATCAAGATAAGTGGAGTGCTGCTTAGAAACCAAACAGAAAAGACAGAAAACATATGCATTTTGAAACATTACATGTACTTACTCTCAGATCCATTTGCTTGTTTTATCTGTTGTGTTAAATAGAAATATTTCAAATAGCTCCTAACAAGATAATTGTACTTTCCACTTTCAGCATGTTTAAAATGAAAACTCCAAGTGTTTTACAAATATAAACACATTAATGTTCCTGTGTCTCTGTTAAGTGAATGAAAAAATGCAAGTTACACTTTTTTCCTCAAGAACGTAAAATTTAGGCACCTTCGCCTGGCTTGTACTAGAATATAAATGGTAAATTTCTTTTCAGGAAAAGTAATTATAAGTCTCCCCGTTGGTCTCTTTTTTTGGAACGCTTTTAAATTATATTCAATGATTTTCATCTAGTTCTTTCTTTATGATAAAAATTAATTACAAGTGATGGGGTATGGAAAAGTGATAAATATATTTTATATGTTTTTCTTGTTTCTATAAAAGAAATTGCATCCCAATGATACATGATCTCTGCAGATCTCTTCTCATATTACTTAAACCTTTGACAGACCATCAAACATTTTCGTATAATTTTGCTCTCAATGAACTGAAAATAAATAATTATTTATAGGATATTTATAAAGCAGTTACAGTGAATCATTCTATCTTCACTAGACAAATAATAATGCTACAGGCGTGGTGTGTTATCAACTGTAGGGTTGGTATGCAACAAACATGCTCCCATTGTGTTGTACAAAACAGTGTTCTATTATCTCTTGACCATGTGGCCCCACCTTAGTCTGTTTCCTCAGTTTTTCTGAAAAAATTTAAAGTATTAAGTCAAAAATGTCATAGTCTTCATGTTACTTGATAAAATTACTAGTTTCGTGTAGATAGGTTAACTATGTCTGGCCTTAAGGGCTTTCTTTTATACACCATGGCTTCTTTTTTAAAATTTAAATGAAGATAAAACAGAAAAGAATTCCAAGCAGATAATCTGATTCAACACTGACAGAAATGTGAAGGGAGAAATTTCCATGGGTGGATTTTGTCTGTATACCTATGTCTATTCTCAGCCTTGGCCAAACCACTTGAACATCTTCAGGTCTCAGTATCAATGTGAGGCTATAGCAAATCAACGTACTGCTATAGCAAAGAGCCTTTGCATCTTGTTCTAGGTATTTAATTCAAGTTCTTTGTGGTTAGAGGAAGCCCCACTAGGAGACATAGCAGTCCAGATCTCACTTAGGTCAAAGATGTAAGAGTAGGCAGCAGACGGCCGGGCGCGGTGGCTCAAGCCTGTAATCCCAGCACTTTGGGAGGCCGAGACGGGCGGATCACGAGGTCAGCAGATCGAGACCATCCTGGCTAACCCGGTGAAACCCCGTCTCTACTAAAAAATACAAAAAACTAGCTGGGCGAGGTGGCGGGCGCCTGTAGTCCCAGCTACTTGGGAGGCTGAGGCAGGAGAATGGCGTGAACCCGGGAGGCGGAGCTTGCAGTGAGCTGAGATCCGGCCACTGCACTCCAGCCTGGGCCACAGAGCGAGACTCCGTCTCAAAAAAAAAAAAAAAAAAAAAAAAAAAGAGTAGGCAGCAGAGTTTGCAGAGTGGAGAATGGTGAATTAAGTAGAGTTAAGAGGTACTCAATGAAAATGTACAAAATCCTGTGTTGAGTGCAGTAAGAATACAATGATGAATCAGGCTATTTAGATCCATGTTTACAATTAGGAGACACAACGAAAATGTACAGAAATAATAACAAGGTAGAACGAGATTAATGTCATAACGTGAAAAATTAAATTGAAACAGTAGTTCAGGAGAAAAGAGATTTATTGTTGCTGGAAGGGCAAAAGAGGATTTCAATAAAGAGACTGATTTTAGCTACACCTTAAAAGATAACGAAAATATTGTGATTTGTTCAAGAGAGTTGGAAAAATTATGGGTTTTCCAGATAGAGAGAAGTGTATTAGGAAAGAAAGTTGGCAGATTGTGAAGAACCTGTAAAAGTTGGAACTAAATTGAAAACATTAAGCCAAATTGAGAAAACATGATGTTAATGAAAATATACCATAAGATTTCTGTGTATGTGTCACAGAGCATGAGAGGGAGTTAAGCCAGATAAGAAATAGGAGAGATAATCAATCCCCAACAAATGAAATAAATGTCTTTGAGCTGAGTGGATTTTTGGCAAGTTTTCCAAAATAATCTATTTTGTATACTCAAAACTTTATCTCTGGGATGGATACATACTAGAGAAAAGATGTGAGACTGGAGTAGGTTCAGCATCTAGCCAAGAAAAGCTGGAGGCAAAAGAAGGGCTAACACATAGTGAAATCCAGTTTGTTTCAATTCCATCCATAGTAATTCCTGTTTTGTGCTTGGACTACAAGGTCCTGCCTCCCCTACAACACACTCAGCGTTCTTATGAACCATGCTACAAAGTGTTTCAATAGGGCTTTGGAGAAGAATAAAGCTTCGTGTAATAATTTAGTTATTACATAGATTGGTCTTTGTCTCTAAGTTTTTTATTTTGTGCAAGTGTAACTTTTTTTTTCTAAATCATACCAAAGCCTAAACGTCCTGAGCAAGTATATTTACTGGGTTTGGTCTCATTCCACAGTGAGTAAAACATGATCAGTGGTGGTGTTTGGAAACTAATAGGGATAATTTTTATACCTTAGGAGAGAATCTCAAGAAGACAATTTAGTCAGCCCAAAAGAGTCCCTATGAGGGCAATGCGGAGTGGCTTTAACGTTTTTCATTTCAGAACACCTTAAGAGTACAACCACTAAGATTCTCTAGTGATTTCACAAATACTTTGTTACTAACTCTACTGGCTCTTAAAATTTGTGCTCTTCTTCAAACAAGGCTTGGATTTTTCTTTTAAAATACTCTACAATATTTAGACCAGAAATACAACAAAAATACTGATATAATCCATAGACAATACCACAGTTCCCCCTTATCGGTGGTTTTGCTCTCCATAGATTCAGCTATCATCTGCCATCAACTGTGGTCCAAAAATATGAAACACAAAATTCCATAAACAATTCATAAGTTTTAAATTGTCATGCCACCCTGAGTAGCATGATAAAATTGATGCTGTTTCACTCTCTCGTGCCCAGGGATTATTCCTTTGTCCAACATATCCATGCTGTCCATGCTAGAGCCCATTAGTCACTTAATAGCAGCCTTGGTTATCATATCAATAAAATGTAGTGTAACAGGTTTTGATGCTATTTGCTGTTTCAGGCATCCATCAGGGAGTCTTGGAACATATCCCCTGTAGGTGAGGGGGAAATACTATATATGATGTGTTACAGGGGCTTTCCTGCAGTGCTGCAGGGTGGTAGAGTATATTAAGGTTGTGAAGTAGAATTAACCTTGATTTGTATCCCAATGTGACCACTAACAAGTAAAGTAATTAAATTTGATTATTATTTCACTTTTCTCACTGTCATTTTTCCTGTCGAAAAAATGGAAATAATTTTTTATTTCCTCTGTTTTTTTGCAAGACTTAAGTGAGATAATATGTGTGAATTACCTGGCACAATGCCTGACATAGAGTATGTATTCATTTGGAAAATTATGTCTGTGTATTGAAATGAAGGTATTAAGAAGTGTCTCTGAGCAGCCAGTCCAATAAATAGAATTCAAATTAAAAAATATTTTATGGCATCTAACCATGTTTTTGAGCCTATGTGTTATTATTATTATTCCAGGAAATATTCTTTTACATATGGGGAAGAAAATTTTTTATGGTCAAAGCTGCCAGAATGTACACTCTATAATAAGCACAGACATAAACTGTCTTGCTTGCTGTTGTATCTTGGAGCCCTAAGAGAGTATCTGGGATTTCAACCAATATTTACTCAGTGAAAGGAATTGACATCCATTTAGGGAAACCACAAACCCAGAGATATTAAATATGTTTTAAACATGTGGTTCTTTGAGGTCATTTCCTTTGCAGGACATGGAAGGAACGTCAGGCCATTATCCTTAACAAACTAACACAGGAACAGAAAACCAAATACCACATGTTCTCTCTTATAAGTGGGAGCTCAATGATGAGAACTCACAGACACTTAGAGGGGAACAACACACACTGGGGCCTACCGGAGGGTGGAAGGTGGGAGGAGGGATAGGATCAGGAAAAATAACTAATGGATACTAGACTCAATACCTGGGTGATGAAATAACCTGTACAACAAACCCCATGACACACATTTACTTATGTAACAAACCTGCACATTCTGCACACATATCCCTGAACTTAGAAGTTAAAAACAAAAATATGGTTCTCCAAAAAACAGTCTTGATCCCTTGTGAGATAGTCTAAAAATGCATTCTTCAGTATGAAAGTCTCCCTTCTCAAAAGCCAAGCTTCAATCCAGTCCCCAAAGAATGCAAGAGAAGCAATCTATCAACAACCTGAAGTTAAATTTGGAATAACTTTAGATATGTGTACACATCAGGAAGTCATTGCCATTATGATGTTGTGTGTGTGTGCAGAAAGAACAAAACAAATTCTTAAGAAAGAATAGTGCATATATGATCTTAAACATTTATATTACTAAAACGTAAATCAAAACTGTATTTTTAGTAGATGTCCCAGGGCATTAAGCTGATTACAATATGGAGACCTCTAAATTAAATTGTAACACACATTTCATTTTATTTTTCAGTGCATTGCTGCCCATATTCAAATTTTCATATAGTAAATCTAACGAGGAAATCTATGTATGAAACACTAGCATTTTATGTTTTATATCAGAACTTTATTTCACCGCAGTAAATGTTACTCAGATTTCAACTTGATGTTTCCTACATTAAAACAATCAAATATTTTTATGTGATTCATGTACATGTGTAAATCACACACACTCTCTCTTGCCAACATATTTTCCTGGAAACGCCCCAACTGTGATTAAAACCATCTTTCCCTCTAATTTATGCCTACTTACAGGTGCAGATATGCAGAAAAAAACTCAAACCATCCAGACTCGACTCACTTTAAATTTATGGCTGTAAACTTAAAAAAAATACGAATTTAAACATTTGTCCTCAAAACTATAAAGTAGTTAATTTCTTAACAGGACTTAACTTGAACAGATAAAATTTTAGCTAAATGTTTCTTTTCTTCATGAAATTTCATAATTCCAATATATATATTATTTACATTAATCACTTTTGCAATATTCATACAAGCAGCAAATCCCAATAAGATTTTCTTTTCTTATACAAACATAAGCCATGTAAAGGAACCTCTAACATAATAAAAATGACAATTGTAGGCCTTTCTTTAAGGAGCCTAGGAGATTGGATATGTTTTACACACAAGAATATTAGAAATTCTGTTGTTCTTATTAAGCTACCAGCTAGATTCAGGATGGGAGTCTATAATCTTACAGATCTCCAGGTATCATGAAGTTATATTCTGTACCGTGCAGTCTATGCTATTATTTTTTAATCCTCACTTATATTTTATTACATTATATTTGAATTATATTTAAATTCCTAAATTATAACAAATTATTAAATTATAATATTTATATTATTGCATTATACTTAAATTATAAAATTGCACTTTTAATTATAAATTTAAATTAAAAAGTACACTTATAGGTCGGGTGCTGTGGCTCACGCCTGTAATCCCAGCATTTTGGGAGGCCAAGGAGGGCGGATCATGAGGTCAGGAGATGGAGATCATCCTGGCTGACACTGTGAAACCCATCTCTGCTAAAAATACAGAAAAATTAGCTGGGCGTGGTGGCTGGCGCCTGTAGTCCCAGCTACTCGGGAGGCTGAGGCAGGAGAATGGCATGAACCCAGGAGGCAGAACTTGCAGTGAGCAGAGATTGTGCCACTGCACTCCAGCCTGGGTGGCAGAGCTGACTGCATCTCAAAAAAAAAAAAAAGTACACTTACATACTTATATTTTATTATGTTATTATGATATAATTCAGGCATACAAAAATTATAGACAATATAATTAAGACACGCTTCTATTTAAGCCAGGTTAAAGTATAAAGAAGCAGAAATTTAATTTAGGCCTCCTGTTTTTAAATCTTGAAAGTAAAATAATTTAAAGAATTACTGTCTGGCATGGTGGCTCACGCCTGAAATCCCAGCACTTTGGGAGACTGAGGCGGGTGGATCACCTGAGGTCAGCAGTTTGAGACAAACCTGACCAACATGGTGAAACCCCGTCTCCACTAAAAATACAAAAATTTAGCCAGGTGTGATGGTGCATGCCTGTAGTCTCAGCTACTTGGGAGGCTGAGGGAGGAGAATTGCTTTAACCCTGGAGGTGGAGGTTGTGGTGAGCTGAGATCATGCCATTGCACTCCAGCCCGGGCAACAAGAGTGAAAGTTCGTTCCTCTCAGAAAAAAAGAATTACCTTGCATGTGGTTATGTGTAAACTTAAAGACTCTTGCCACTTCTAGGGAACAACAATTTTTTCCTCAGGTCCTACTTAACAAATGTAATCTCTATAAATTTCAGTGCTATGTCTTCAACAAAATGTATGTATTGCTTGTTAATATGTGTGCTGATACAATCACAGATCCTCAAAACCATGTCTCTCTTTTTTTATTGAAAGCTTTTGAAAAAGAAAATTGATATGCTATTCAAAAGACTTTTTAAATTTTCCTGGATGTACTTATAAGTCTAGCTCTAACATAAAAAAAAAAAAAAGAACTTCTTAAAATTTAACTTTGAAAGCTCAGAGAATTAGATTTTCTTAAGAATTCTCCATTACTATATATTAGTTCTAGTCTTAAAAAGGATCATCAGTGCCTTACAATAGTACCTTTCAACCCGAAGAGAGATTTATTCCGGCAAGACATGAGTGTTTCCCACTAGGGCTGCATGGCTCCAAAATATTATTCCTTTTCAACTTATATCCAGACATAAGGTACCCTCTTTGTGTTTATATACACATATTTCTAAGTATATTCCTTCTTATATAAGAATGAATCAATGAGGCTTCCAGTAAGCTATAAAGGAAAAAAAAAAAAGAGAGAGAGAGAGAGGAAAAGAAAAAAGAAAAAACACATATAAGACACATTTCAGAGCTATCTTTTTTTCTTACATGTAGTGTACATTCTTGACTATTAAGAATTTATTTTTCTTGTCTAATAAATAACTATATTGGTGATATTTCAGACAGTGTAGAAAAGCTTGTAACATATACAAAATATCTAGAAAGTCATATTCTATTTATATCTTTTTCAACTATTATGATAGATTCAGGGTGTACATGTGCAGGTTTGTTACCTGGACATATTGCATGATGCTGACGTTTGCGGTATGAATGGTCCCGTTACCCAGGTGCTGAGTATAGCACCTGATACTTAGTTTTTCTACCCTTGTTCCCACCTTGCACCCCGCCTCCCTGCCCAATAGTTCCTAGTTTCTATTGTTGTCCTCTTTGTGTCCATAGCACACAATGTGACAATATGTGATATTTGGTTTTCTGTTCCTGTGTTAATTCACTTAGGATAATGGCCTCCAACTCCATGCATGTTGCTGCAAAGGACATGATTTCACTCATTTTATGGCTGAGCAGTACTCCATGGTGTATATTTACTACAGTTTCTTTATTCATTCCACCACTGATGGGCTCCTAGGTTGATTCAGAGTTTGTGCCATTGTGAGTAGAACTATGATAAATACGTGAGTGGATGTGTATTTTTCGTAGAACAATTTGTTTTCTTTGAATATATACCCAGCAATAGGATTACTGGGCTTTATGACAGTTCTATTTTAAGTTATTTGAGAAATTTCCAAGTTGCTTTCCACAGAGACTGAACTAATATACATTCCCACCTCAGTGTATAAGCATTCCCTTTTCTCTGTTACCTTGCCAGGATCTGTTGTATTTTGACTTATTAATAATAACCATTGTGAGTGGTGTCAGACAGTACCTTATTGTGGTTTTGATTAGCATTTCTCTGATGATAGGTGATGTTGACCATGTTTTTTGGGCCACTTGTATGTCTTCTTTTGAGAACTTCTATTCTTCACTTTTGTCCATTTTTAATGGAGTTATTTGATTTTGTTTATTCAGTTGTTTAAGTACCTTTTCTACTGTGCATAGTAGGCATGTATTGGATGCATAAATCGTGAATATTTTCTCCCATCTGTTGGGTTGTCTGTTTACTCTATTGATAGTTTCCTTTGCTGTGCATAAACTCTTTGGTTTAATTAAGTCTCACTTGTCAATTTTTGTTTTCTTTGCAATTGCTTTTGAGAACTTAGTCATAAATTCTTTACCAAGGCTGATATCGAGAATAGTGTTTTCTAGATTGTCCTCTAGGTTTCTAATAATGTGAAGTCTTAATTTTAAATTTTTAATATATCTTGTGTTGATTTTTATATGGTGAAAGGTAGTATTTAAGTTTCATTCTGCATATAGCTACACAACTATCCCAGCACCAATTATTGAATAGGCAGTTCTTTTACCATTGATTGTTTTGGTCAACTTTGTCAAAAATTGGAAGGCTATAGGTGTGCAGCTTTATTTGCCTATTCTCTATTCTGTTGCATTAGTGTGTGTGTGTCTTTTTTTTTTTTTTTTTTCAAGTACCATGCTCTTTTTTATAGTATTATTTGAAGGTGTGTAATGTGAGGCTTCTGGCTTTGTTCTTTATACTCACGGTTGCTGTGGCTATTCAGGCTTCTTTTTGATTCCCTATGAATTTTAGAATAGTTTTTTCTAATTCTTTGAAACATAATGTTTGTAGTTTGATAGAAATATTTGAATGTGTAGATTTCTTTGGGCAGTATGGCCATTTTTAAAAAGTTAATTATTCTAATTCATGTGCATGGATTTTCTTTCCATTTTATTATGTCATCTATGATTTCTTTCAGCAGTGTTATATAGTTCTCCTTGTAGAGATCTTTCACCTTCTTGGTTAAATGTATTTCTAGATACTTTGTTTTTTGTGGCTATTGTAAATGGAATTGCATTCTTGAATTCACTCTCAGCTTGAATGTTACTAGTGATAAAGATGCTACTAATTTTTGTACATTAATTTTGTATATAGAACATTTATCCTTTACAGCCACATTTGGCAGAGTCATTAGGGTTTTCCAAATAGAGAATCATATAATCCATGAACAGATAGAGTTTAATTTATTCTTTTCCTGTTTGGATGTCTTTTATTTATTTCTCTTGCTTGATTTCTCTAGCTAGGACTTCCATTACTATGTTGCATAAAAATGGTGAGAGTGGGCATCTTTGCCTTGTTCCACCTCTCATAGTAGATGTGTCTAGCTTTAATACCCATTTGTTATGATGTTGGCTGTGGGTTTGTTATAGCTGGTTCCCATTATTTTGAGGTGCATTCTTTTGACGCCTAGTTTATTGAGAATTTTTATCATAAAGCAATCTTGGATCTTATCAAAGCTTTTCCTACATCTATTGATACAATCATATATACATAGTTTTAAAATTCTTTTTATGTGATAAATCACATTTACTGACTTTCATATGTTGAACCAGCCTTGCATCCTAGGGATAAAGCTTACTTGATTATGCTGAATTAACTTTCTGTTGTGCTGTTAGATTCATTTTGCTAGTATTTTGTTGAAGATTATTGTGTCTTTATTCATCAGAGATATTTACCAGTAGTTTTTTGTTTTTTTTAATTGTGCTTTTGCCAGGGTTTGGTATCAGGGTGATGCTGGCTTTCTAGAATAAGTTAGGAAGGAGTACCCCTTATCCTTGAGTTTTTGGAACCGTTTCAGTCGAATTGGTACCAGCTCTTCTCTGTACATTTGGTTGAATTTGGCTGTGAATCTATCTGCTCTGGAGATTTCTTGGATGGTAGTTTTTATTATTAATTCAATTTCAGATTGGAATATTTGTTCATGTTTTCGTTTTTTTTTTTTTTTTTAATTCAACCTTGGGAAATTGTTTCCACGTACTTATCCATTTTCTCTAGATTTTTTATTTTGTATGCATTGAAGTTTTCTTTATAATCTCTGAGAATCTTTTGTATTTCTATGGGACTGATTGTAATGTCGCCTTCTTCACTTCTGACTGTGCTTATTTGAATCTGCTTTTTCTTTTAATCAATCTAGTGGTATATTGGTCTTGTTTATCCATTCAAATAATCAACTTTGCTTTTCATTGATACTTTTTAGGAATTTTTGGTTCAATTTAATTAAGTTTGGCTTTTATTTTAGGTATTTCTTCTCTTCTGCTAGCTTTGGGGTTAGTTTGTTCTTTTATCTATTAGTTCCTCTAGGTGCGATGTTAGATTATTAATCTGAGATTTTTCTAACTTTTTGTGGTGGGTGCTTAATGCTATAAACATTCCTCTTAACTATGCTTTTGCTGCATCCCAGAGGTTTTGGTATGTGTTTTCTCTGTCTTCATTTGTTTCAAAGAATGTTCTTATTTCTGCCTTAATTTTGTTGTTTACACAAAAGTCATTCAGGATCAAGTTGTTTAATTTCTATGTAATTCAGTGGGTTTGAGAGATCTTCTTGGTATTGATTTCTGGTTTTATTCCATTACTTTCCAATAGTATCAGGGGTATAATTTTTTTTTTTTTTTTAATTTATCGAGACTTGCTATATAGCTGAATGTGTGGTCGATCTTGGAGGATATTCCATGTGCAAATGAAAAGAATGTATGTTCTGTAGTTTATGGGTGCAGTATTCTGTGGATGTCCATTTGTTGTAACTGGTCAAATGTTGAGTTGAAATCCATAATTTTTGTTAGTTTTCTGTCTTGATGATCTGTCTAATTCTGACAGTGGGGTGTTGAATTCCCTCTATTATTGTGTGGATGTCTACGGCTTTTCATAGGTTTGGCATTTCTTGCTTTGTGAATCTAGGTGCTCCAGTGTTGGGCGCATATGTATTTGGGATAGTTAAGTATTCTTGTCAAATCAAACTTTTATCCTAAGTAATTCTATTCTTTGCCCTTTTTACTGTTGTTGGTTTAAAGTCTCTTTCTGTGATATTGGAATAGCAATTCCTGATCACTTTTGTGTTTCACTTGCATTTTATAAACTTCTCCAATTTGTTACTTTGAGCCTATGCATGTTGTTTTGTATGAGATTGGTCTCTTGAAGACAGCAGTTGGATTGGTCTCGTTTGTTTGTTTGTTTTTTGTTTATTTGTTTATTTCAATTTGCCCATCTCTGCTTTTGTAGTTGGTTGTTTGGACCATTTGCATTCAAGGTTAATATTGATATGTGAGGTTTTGATCCTATCGTAAAGTAGTTAGTTGATTTCTTTGTAGTTTCTATTGTGTGGTTGCTTTATAGGGTCTATGGCCTATGTACTTAAATGTGTTATTGTGGTTGCAGGTATCATTCTTTCATTTCCGTATTTAGAAAACCCTACATAATCTCTTCTAATGTTGGTCTAGGGGTAATAAATTCCCTTAGAATTTGTTTATCTGGGCCGGGCGCGGTGGCTCAAGCCTGTAATCCCAGCACTTTGGGAGGCCGAGGCGGGCGGATCACAAGGTCAGGAGATCGAGACCACAGTGAAACCCCGTCTCTACTAAAAATACAAAAAAAAAAGTAGCCGGGCGCGGTGGCGGGCGCCTGTAGTCCCAGCTACTCAGGAGGCTGAGGCAGGAGAATGGCGGGAACCCGGGAGGCGGAGCTTGCAGTGAGCCGAGATCGCGCCACTGCACTCCAGCCTGGGCAACAGCGTGAGACTCCGTCTCAAAAAAAAAAAAAAAAAAAAAAAAAAAAAGAATTTGTTTATCTGAAAAGATTTTGTTTCTCCTTCGTTTTTGAAGCTTAGTTTGTTGGGATATTAAATTCTTGGTAGTAATTCCTTTACTTGAATATTGCTAGAAATAGATCCCCAGTTTATCCTGGCTTATAAGATTTTTGTTGAGAACTTCACGTGTAACCTGATGGAGATCCCTCTGTACATAATCTGATCTTTTTCTTTAGTTGCCCTTAATATTTTTTCTTTAGCATTTATTTTGGACAGTCTGGTGACTATGTGCTTTGGTCATGTTCATTTTTATAGTATCTCACAGGTGTTCTCTGGATTTCTTTTTTATTTGGATGTCTGCCTCTCTAGCAAGGTTAGGGGGATTTGCTTGAATTATTTCCTCAAATATGTTTTCCAGGTGGTTTGCTTTTGTTCCTTCTCTCAGGAATGCCATTAATTCATAGGTTTGATCACTTTATATACTCCTGTATTTCTTGAAGAAATTTTTATTTCTTAAAATTCTTTTTTCTTTATTTCCGTGTAACTGGGTTAATTTGAAAGACCAGTCATCCAGCTCTGAAATTCTTTATTTTGTTCTTTCTAGACTGTTGGCAAAGCTTTCAATTGCATTTTAAATTCTCAGGAGAGGTTTTTCTATTCCAGAAACTCTGATTGATTTTTAAGATATCTATCTCTTTCTTCATTTCATGGATTGTTTTAGAAATTTCTTTGTGTTGATTTTTAACCTTGTCTTGGATCTCATTGAGCTCTCTTGCAATCCATGCTTTGACTTATTTATCTGTAATTTGTGAATTTCTCTTTTTGTTAGATTCCATTGCTAGAGAGCTAGTGTGATCCTCTGATGGTGTCACAACATTCAGATTTTTTATGGTGTTAGAATTTTTGTGCTGGTTCCTTCTCATCTGGAGATGGTGGCACTTTAAATTTTTGTAATTATTTTAATGCTGGTAGAATTTTTTCTTTTTCTTTCTTCCCCTATAACAATATTTTTCCCATTCCCCTTTCTCCCCTCCCTATGGGTACAACTGTAGAGAATGTTGGATAGTGTCCTTTGACTTTGCCTCTATAGCCCCATGCACTTCTTTTGGCAGGTTTTATACTGGTCTGTGCAGTTCAATGTACAAGCCAGCAGAGGGTGCTTATAGAGGTAACAGCTTACTGCACCCAACACAGCTCAGTATACATTATCGTTTACTGGCAGAAGCTCCCTGTTACCTCAGGCAATTGGCTGACTCCTAGAATGGTTAGTGAACTGAGCTCTCTGCAGAGCCCTGCATTTTGGGGACCGTGATAAATGGGACCAGACTGGGCAGTTCTGCCTACAGGTCCCCTGATGGCAGCCACAAACACTTTCAGTGAAGAAAAATCCCATGGGTCACCACCAGGCACTCAGAGGTGTGCCTAGGCATGGAGCTGAGGAACCTCCTCAGCCCCAAAATCTCTGCACAGTAATGAGAGGTGGCCTAATCTCCTAATACAGGATAGTGGGTCCTTCAGATACCAAGAAGTCTTCCTTGGCTTGAAGTAGAGTGGGTCCCCTGCACCAAGATGTCTGCACAGGAGAGGTGGGGCAACTCAGGCTGCTGAACCAGACTAGCAGGTGCTCTGGATTCCTGGAAATCTGACTGAGCTTGTAAAAGTGATCCCACCCAACCCCAAACCCCACCTGCACCAGGATCTCTGCACAGGAAGGATGGAGAAGCTCAGGCTGCTGATCCAGCTGAGCTGATGTTCCAAATGCCTGAATATCTGCTTGGTTAGTGGAGCAGACAGGTCCTTGCTGCTCCACAATCTGTATTCACAAAGAGTAGGGACTAAGAGCAGGATGCCTCTTGGCTGCTGAACCAGACAAGAGGGTGCTCCAAACGCCTAGATTTCTGTCTGGAGTTGGAGCAAAGAGGGCCTTGCTACACAAGATGTCAGGAGGGCAAGCTGGGGCACCCAGCAGTGGCACATATGGACCAGTTCTAGGTCACCAAGCTGGCCCTGCCTTCAGTCCTTTCCATCCAGGAGAAACTGCAGCTGTAGCAGCTGTCCTCCTGCCCCAGGATTGTGACTAGGGAGAGCATAATTCCACCACCTACTGCTGAGCTGCTTTCCGTAGCTCTGGCTATGAAGGCCCTTACCCCACTCCAGAGAGAGAACTCCAGTCTTTGTCCTGAAACTAAAATGCCTGCACGGCCATGTTTCTGGATCACCAAAGACTGGCTATTTATGCACCTTGATTGAAAGTGGCATCCTGCTCTCAGCCCCACATTTGAGAAAATATCTGCAGCTTTTTCTTGTGTCTTTTCCTCACAGTATCTCCAAGTCTATCCTCAAGTTGCTGCCAGGGCTTGGGAGAAACAAAATTCTGTCCTTCAGCCTTGGTTGCTCAAATGTCTAGGGAAAAGGTGAGTCACAGAGGGAGGTTCTCTCCCTCTCTCACATACTGGGGCTTCACTCACTTGTATCAGCCAGACACCATCACAGGGGCTGTTTACTAGTGTTCTTCTTGGGATCTGTGGTATCCTTTATGATTCTGGTGGATTCCCAATTTTTTCTTCTCAAAGAAGAGTTCATCTTTATGCACTATCTTGTTATCTCCAAGTGACTAAGGCATGCTGAATGCTTCTAATTAGTTATCTGGAGAAAAAAGAAAGTTATATTTTAAATTTGATCTTTTTGTTCTTTTAAAGTCATACATGTACAAAATTTGAACATAAAGCGAATTCTACAAAGCTTATAATGAGAGTTAGCAGTTGCTTGGCTCAATCCCTTCTGACCCTGAAATTCTTCTCCCTAAATTCAACCATATTCAATTCTTCTAAGTTTTATTATGGTATTTTTAAATATTTCTAAGTAATATGTTTATTCCATTACTTCTTTATTTTTCAATTTGGGGGAATATAAGGAATGACTATAAAGTGATGATTAAATACATATATAAGCACATAAGCTTATATACACATATGTCTCAAATTTGCATAAATGTAAACATGCTTTATGTACTTATTACATTGTGAACTATAAAATCTGATATTATTTTTTTTCCTTTGGGAAGTTTAATGTTTAGTATCCATTTAATATGTCATAATATTATTTTTTAATATTCTGATTGCTTGCTGTCTTTTTCAGATAGGCTCAGAATTTTTAGTTTCTATATTACCCTAAAGGTATGTATTTTTAATTATTAACAAATTATCCCTGAAGGTTCCTGAACTTTATTCTACTTAACAATTCATATTTGGTATTATCTAGTCTTTTTTCATGGCTCATATAATAATGACTTTATTTTCTTACCTCTGAAAAATCTCTTACATTAAAACAATCCTGCAGAATTGAAAATCAACTATCAGAATTCTAAGTGAATGCTTGAATTTTTTTAGAGTAATGTTGTAACATATAATTGCAGCTTGAACTATAGAATATTATGAAAGCTTTGTATGAAATTAAATTTGTTGTTTAAAGTTTGTAATACACACAATTACATAATTTTATAAAACAAAAAAAATTGTACTAAAAAAACAGGGTTAAATCAGAGAAACAATTATACTTTCGTGGAAAGGTACACATCTCAATTAACTTAGCAAGTCTTTAAAAATCAAATAATAAAGAAATATATATTATGAGGATATCCTCCATAAAAATTACAATGTTATGATGAAATTTTTTAATCAGTTGAATTTTTAATGTTGTTTCTAGTATTTGAATATGTTCACCACTTACATGACTGTTATTTCCTGTTTCCACAATCTTTGCAAGATTAAAAAATGAATACAAATGAAATTACACTGATACACAGAAAGAGCTATTTGGATTATTATACTTTACTCCTATTGTTGGTATTCCAAGCAACCACTGTAAAAACTCTTTCAAATACATATAGTTTTGACTAATGTTATGATTAATGCCTTGTTTTTTCTCAACTAATATCAGAATTTTCACTACATTCAGTATAACCTTTTGAAGAACAAGACCGTGGAACACTTTGTTTACTTAGTCCTATGGAAGTTACAAATATGATATGTCCCACTCTATATTGAAATAACTTTAAAAGGAGATGATGTAGCATAATCATTAAAATCTAAATCTCTCTACAGTCAAAAAATCTAGGATTGAAGTATGGTTCTACCATTTACTAGGTATTCAAACATTTTAGGTCTCAGATTTTTCATTAGTAAATGGAGGATAACTATACCTACCTCCTGGAATTGTTGTGAAGATTAAATGTAATTATGTTTTTATGAGGCACTTAAAATAATGCCTTGCATACAATAATTACTCAATATAAAATGTTAGCTATAATTACCACTGGAATAAAGTTTTCTAGCTACTTCTATTGCACACGTCATATGAAGTGTAGTTTTGGATTCAGGCTACACAATGGCTGCTGTGGATGCTAAAAAATAAGATATTTGGAACACAGTGCACTTCTTTTCAGGGCCAGGGCAAGAGTTCAACCATTATCAGCAGTGAATAAACTAATGAAGAATTTTGATTGTCCACCCAGTACAGAATTGAGAACATGGGCCAAGATAAGCAGGCATGATAAATCTGTAGCGGTAATAAATGTGGTTTCATCAGTTACAGCCAGTGGTCCAAGTGGGTTCTCACTATGTGAGGAATGAATTTAAAAAAGATGCCTGAATTAGATCAAAACATCCTAGTCTGGCTGGTATATGTGGATTTTACTCTGGCTCACAATAATTATTAGGTTAATTATAGAATGTTTATTTTATCTTTAAACTCTATTATAATTTGTACTTTGTTTTCCTTTAAACAGTCGTTCCTTTTCTCTGTTTCTCATTCCCTAAGAATATATAAGATAGAAAACTTTTTCAGAAAATGGCATTTTAATAAGAGCAAAAAATATAAGATTAAGATACTTGCAATGGCATTCTTTCTCTGATATTAATCAAGCCATTCACCTTGAAATATCACATAATGACTATCCTTCTCTGATTTTTTTAAATAAGCTGGTATAATGATCATATAAAAATAATGTGGCTTCTATGGTTTTTGGTTAGATTGCTTTATGGTGCTAGTATTATTTTATCAACCCTATTAAAATTATATTACTATTTCCTGCACTGAAGGACAAATTTAAAATATGATAGATTTAATGTAGATAAATTTTAGGTCATTGAGAAAAGTAAAAATAATGCTCTATTAGAAATCTCATATGTGGAAATTGCCCATAATAAAGATAAATGTAACAAAATTTGAGGCTTCCTTGCCTGTCCATTTCTTAAATGTTTCTACATTTTAAATTCTTCTATATGTTAAAGATTTTAATGTCTTAAAGTAAAGGGAGAAATTACAGAGAAAGAGGACTGATTTGCAAGTGAAAAGATGGTAGTAGTAGATAATTTCTAGAAACTACACACAAACACAGCAGCATAATATTAATTATGCAGTTTCTTTTCTCTAAAATGATAAAGAAAAAAATTTGAAAATGACACATGAAAGTATAATTTGTTTTGAGAAAGAAGCATTCAAAATTCACAATGGTCCTGCCTACAGTGATCGATGTAATGGGAGTCAGTGAGATAAATTGTGAACAAAATGGATGGTGGAGTCAGTTTGTATCAAATTGGAAATGCTATTTAATTACTCTGTCCCCCAATTTACTCCTATGAGAAAGCAGTAAAATTTAAAAAAAAAAATGATAAGTTTGCTTTGAAGCTTATATTGGACAATATATATAAAGGATAGTGTCTAGAAATACCTGATGTTTGTAAATATTTGATTTCTTATTTTCTTTTCTGTGAGAGAAATAGGGAAATTATTAATCGTGAATTTTTTGTATCATGTCTAAATTGACATTACAACTGTAACAATATCTGAACATCATGCTTTCCATTGGTCAATAAGTTGACCAAACTAAACAAACACATCTCTATGAACCAAAGTTACACGTATTTATCAATACAATTAAAAGTTAATTATTAGGGTACAGCAAATACATCTGTGTTATGACATATTCAAGTTTCTGATAAGAATAAATAAGAGGTGCTCATTTCAGAAGCCCATATACAAAAATCAGAACAATACAGAGAAGATTAGAATGCCCCCTGGCAAAGATGACATGCAAATTTATGAAGAATTCCATATTTGTACTATCTAAGGTCTATGCTAAGGAAAAAAAAAAAAAATCTTAAAAACAGCTAGAGAAAAGGATCTAATTCCCTATAAAGGAAATGGAAACAGAGTTAAGAGCAGACTTCCCAGGAGAAACTTTACAAGCCAGATGAGACTGGGGGCCTATTTTTAGACTTCTTAAGAAAAATAAATGTCAACCAAGAATTGCATATCTTGCCAAACTAAGCTTCATAAGGAAGAAATTTAAAATTTCCCAGATAAGCACATGCTAAGGGAATTCATCATCACCAGACCAATCACGTAAGAAATGCTCAAAGGAGTTTTAAACGTGGAAAAAAAAAGACAATACTTGCTACCATGAAAGCACAATTACAGACAAAATCCACAGGTCCTCTAAAGCAGTTACACAATTGAGACTACACTGTACCTAGTCAGAAACATTATGACAGGAACGAAACCTCACATATCAATATTAACTTTTAACATAAATGGCCTAAATACTCCACTTAAAAGCTATAGATTGGCAAATTGGATTTAAAGATGACCCAACCATCTGCTGCCTTCAAAAACCCACCAAACGTGTAATGACATCCACAAACTCATAATAAAGGAGTAGAAAAAGATATATCACACAAAGGAAAAACAAAAAGGAAGCAGGGATTGATATTCTTGTATGAGATAAAATAGACTTTAAAACAATAGTAAAATAAAAAAAGACAAAGAAGGGCATTATATAATGCTAAAGGGTTCAATTAAACAAGAAGATTTAATTATTCTAAACATATACACACCCAACACCAGAGAACACAGGTTAATAAAACAAATATTAGTAGATCCAGGAAAGAGATAGGCATTCATATAATACTAGTAGGGAGCTTTAAAACCCCACTGACAGATCACTGAGGCAGAAAACTAACGAAGAAACTCTGGAATTAAATTGAACTCCTGAACAATAGAACCAATATACATCTACACAAAATTACACTCAATAAAAAATATACATTTTTCTCATCTGAGCATGGAACATTTTCTAAAATTCATCATATGCTTGGTCATAAATAAAGTCACAATAATTTTTAAAAAATTTCAATCATATCAAGCACCTTTTCAGATCACAGTGAAATAAAATTAGAAGTCAATACTGAGGGAAGCTCTCAAAACCACACATGAACATAGGAACTAAATAACTTCATTCTGAATAACTTTTGTGTAAGCAATAAAATAAAGGCAGAAATAAAAAAAAATAAGTAAATGGAAACAGAAATAACACACTAAAACTTCTGGGATACAGCAAAAACAGCATTAAGAGGAAAGTTTATAGCACAAAATGCCTACATAAAAAAATAAAGATCTTAACAATCTAGCGTCACATCTCAAGGAACTCAAAAAAAAAAAAAAAAAAAAAAAAAAAAAAAGAGACATCAGAACAGAACTAAATTAAATTGAGACCAAAAAATTATACAAAGGAACAACAAAATGAAAAGGTGGTTCTTTGAAAGGATAAACAAAACTAATAGAAGACTAGCTATAAACCAGCAAATCAAGACAGAAGTTTCAAATAAGCACAATAAGAAATAATGAAGATCACATTATGAATAATGTTACAGAAATACAAAAGCTTCTTAGAGACTGCTATGAACATAATTATGCACACAAACTAGAAAACCTAAGGGAAATGGAAACATTCCTGGAAATATACAATTTCTCAACATTGAACTAGGAAGAGGTTGAAATTCTCTACAGGAAAATAATGAGGTATGAAATTGAATTAGTAGGCCGGGCGCGGTGGCTCAAGCCTGTAATCCCAGCACTTTGGGAGGCCGAGACGGGCGGATCACGAGGTCAGGAGATCAAGACCATCCTGGCTAACACGGTGAAACCCCGTCTCTACTAAAAAATACAAAAAACTAGCCGGGTGAGGTGGCAGGCGCCTGTAGTCCCAGCTACTCGGGAGGCTGAGGCAGGAGAATGGCGTAAACTTGGGCGGCGGAGCTTGCAGTGAGCTGAGATCCGGCCACTGCACTCCAGCCAGCTTGGGCGACAGAGCGAGACTCCGTCTCAAAAAAAAAAAAAAAAAAAGAAATTGAATTAGTAATAAAATTTCTACCAAAAGAGAAAATAGAACCAAGCAGATTCACAGTCAAATTCTATCAGATAAAGAAGAGCTGGTACCAATCTTACTGAAACTATTCCAAAAAGTCAAGAAAGAAGAATTTCTTCCTAACTCATTTTACAAAATCAGTATCAGCCTGATAGCAAGATTCAATAAGGACACAAACAACAATGACAACAAATTACAGGCCAATATCCTTGATGAACATGTAGACAAAAATCCTCCATAAAATATTAGCCAAATGAATCCAGCAACACAACAAAATATAATTAATCTTGATCAAGTGTATTGCATTGCGGAGATGAAAGGATAGTTCAAAATACACAAATCAATAAATCTTATTAACCACATAAACAGAATTAAAAATAAAAACCATATGGTCATCTCAATAGAGACAGATAAAGCATTTGACAAAACCCAATATCCCTTTATAACTAAAGCCCTCAACACACTAGGCATTTAAGGCACATACTTCAAAATAATAAGAGCCGTATATGATAAACTCACAGCCAGTGTTATACCACATGTGGAAAAGTTGAAAATATTTCCCCTAGGAACTGAAACAAGACAAAGATGTCCACTTTCACTACTGCTATTCAACATAATACTGGAAGCCCTAGCCGGAGCAATCAGGTAAAAGAAAGAAAAAAAAAGACATCTAAATTGGAAAAAAAGAAGCCAAATTATCTCTGATTGCTGATGACATAATCTTATACATAGAAAACCCTAAACAGTCCTCCAAAATACTCCTAGATTTGATAAAGAAGTTTAGTAAAGGTCCAGGATGCAAAATTAACATACAAGAATTAGTTGTATTTCTATACACCAACACTCAAACTGAAACCAAATCAAGAACTAAATCCCAATTACAATAGCTATATAGACAAAATATATCTGGCAATACATTTAACCAAGGCAATGAAAGACTGTTACAGGAATATTACAGGAGAACTACAAAACACTGATGAAAGAAATTATAGATAACAGAGACAAATGTAAAAACATCCCGATCTCATGGATAAGAAAAATCAATGTCATTTACATGACTATACTGCTTAAATCAATCTACAGATTCAACACAATTTCTTTAAATTTACCAATGTTATTTTTTACAGAATTGGAAAAAAAAAAAACTCTTTTAAAATTCATAGAAAAACAAAAATAGCCTGAACAGCCAAAGCAATCCTAACTAAACAAACAAAACAACAACAACAACAAAACTGGAAGCATCTTGTTACCTGACTTCAAACTATATTACAGGGCTATAGTAACCAACGAAGCATGTACTGGTACAAAAATACACACACAGATCAATGGAATAGAATAAGGAACCCATAAATAAAGCCACATACATAAAAGAAACTGATCTTTGACAAAGTTGTCAAAAATAAAAGATGGGGAAAGGACGTTCTATTCAATAAATGGTGCTAGGAAAACTGGGTAGGCATATGCAGAAGAGTGAAACTGGACCACTATATCTCATTACGTACAAAAATTAACTCAAAATAGATTAAAAACTTAAATGTAATAACTGAAAGTATAAAAATACTAAAAGAAAATCTAAGAAAAATTATTCTGGACACTGGCTTAGGCTAAGAATTTATGATTAAGACTTCAAAAGCAAATGCAATAAAAAAAATATGTCAGTGGCACTTAAACTAAAGAGCTTCTGCATAGCAAAACAAATGATCAGAAAAGTAAACAGTCAACCTACAAAATGGCAGAAGGTATTTTCTAACTATGCATCTGACAAGGGACTAATATTCAGATTATATAAAGAACTTAAGCAAGTCAACAACAACAACAACAAAAAAAACCCACAAATAAACCCATCAAAAAGTGGGCAAAGAATGTAGACAGAAATTTCTCAAAAGAAGTCATATGCATGGTCAATAAACATGTGTATAAATCATCAACATCACTAATTATCAAAGAAACGCAAATTAAAACCACAATGAGATATCATCTCACACCAGTCAGAATGATTATATAAAAAGTCAAAAACTAACAAATGTTGGCAAGGATGCAGAGAAAATAGAATGTTCATACACTGTTGGTGGGAATGTAAATTAGTTTAGTCATATGGAAAACAATATACAGATTTTTCAAAGGACTAAACATAGAACAACCACTACCATTTGACCTAGTAATCCTATTACTGGGTATTTACCCAAAGAAAAATATATTGTTTTATCAAACAGATACCTGTACTTGTGTGTTTATTGCAGCACTATTCACAATAGCAAAGTCATGAAACTAACCTAAATATCCATCAGTGGTTGACTAGATAAAAAATGTGGCTTGTATGCACCACAGAATACCATGCAGCTATGAAAAAGAATGAAATCATGCCCTTTGCTGCAACATAAACGAAGCTGGAGACTATTCCTAAGTAAAATAACCGAGAAGCAGAAAATCAAATACTACATGTTCTCACTGATAAGTGAATGATAAAAAATGGGATGGGTATACATAGACACAAAGATGGAATAGACACTGGTGACTACAAAAGGTGAGAGAGAGGGAGGAGGAATGATTCAAAAACCTCCCTATCATGTACTATGTTCACTATTTGGATGATGGGTTCACTAGAAGGAAACCTCATCATTACACAATAAAGTCATGTAACAGACCTGCACACGTATCTCCTGAACTTAAAAATTGTTTTAATTAATTAAATAAAAAATGAAAATAATGAGCAAAAAGAAAAAAGTAAGAATACCAAAAAACAATGTTGAGAACATATTCTTATTCAAAATACTTACAAGGTAAGACACATTTTCATTAGCTAATTATTTTGTGTAAGTGTTGTTATTATGAACCACAAAGTGCAAACTAGACAGTAAATGTTTCTTTACAACCAGATTACATGTTGTATAAAATAGAACTAAATAAAGATATCTTTATCACTTCCTTTTAAAACATTTATACTCTAGCAGCATGTAGCTAACTATTTTTGGCTTATGCAAAGCAGATTTTCAGTTGGTATTTTTAAAAGTATTATGTTAATGCTCTTCACTATCTGTAGGTGGTTGCATCATTATGCTTCACATTACTCTTAATATGTTCCATATATAGATATATAGGTTTTCTGTGGTTTGAAGCATTATAGAAAAAAAAATACCCTTGGAAAAATAGAATTCTGATGGATATTAATTTTTTAAGTAAATTAAATATATTTTCTGGAGATAATTTATACTATCCTAAAGAGGAGAGAAATAATCAAGATTTGTAGGTAGACTACAAGCTACTATGAGCAATTTAAACCTTTTTTCTTGCCAGATATCTTATCTCTTCTATCAACAAAAAGCAAAACTAACTAATTTGTTGTTGAGAATCATCCTCTTCTTCATTATGAGCAACTATTTATTAATAGTATTATTAACCATCACAAACTGAATCTATTATAGTTATATAGTTTTACTCCCTTTAATAAAAGTGGGCTATCCTCATTATTCTGGGTTACCTATACAACTCTTTTGTGGTGGGTTGTCTATACAACCCTCTTGGGTTGGCCAACTGGAATGGATTAAGGCTTGTCCTTAGGATGTCAATCAGATTGGGTTTTCTGTGTATCCATTTGCTTTGGTAAATTCAAATGATGAGAAGGCATTTTTCACTGTGCAGAAATTAGGCATAAAATCGGCCCCAAATATAAATTTTCTACACATTTAAAAGAAAACAACAACAAAAAAAATAGCAAACAAATGAGCTGGTCCAGATATAGATAGGGGTACCTTCTTTGGTAACTTCTACCAAATACTTAAGAAAGGAAACTCAATATTACATAAAAATATCAAGAATATTAAAGGTGAAAAAAGGCTTTCTAAATAGTTTTGTGAATATAGGATGACCTTGATATCAAATCATGACAAAGACAAAATAAGAAAAACAATTCAGGCCAATGGCTATTATTGAACATTGATATCAAGATTCTAAATATATTATTAGCTATATGAATCTATTAAGGAATAAAGGGAAATATAAATCAAAACAAATTATGTTTATTCTAGGAACACAATATTTTTCATGATTTCAAGGATGTACACTTATCTGCAAACTCATGAATTAGTTTACATTAAATATGTACAGGTTTTCATTTGTCCATCATACCTCAAAAGATATTTAAAAACATTTTATTAACAATAAAAATGAATTCATGCAAATTTATACATTACAGGAGAAAATATATACAAAAAAGGGTAATTATAAGTGAAAGATTGAGAATTTTATTACATTCACATTATTAACCTAATGTTTTTCAAATAAGCCATCAGGGTAGTAAAAATTATGTTTCATAAAAAAATTTGTTTCCTAAAAATTTGAAATATACTTGTATAATGAATTTAGCTCTAATTTTATTAGCACTATACTATTACAGGTGTAGTGCAAATTAACTTGGAATATCATTAACTTGTCTCAGAAACCAACTCTTACAGTGTTTTGCCATTCATTTTACTTATGCATAAAACTTAATCACTTTGTTGTTATGATGATTTTGGATAAGTTATGTATAAGAAATATAATAAGTATTCTAATAAGGACATAAAATGAAATATAAAATGCTCAGTTAAAACTACAAAAGGCAGAAAAAGAGTGGAACAAACAGAAAGAAACAGAAGGCAAAACCAATTAGTAGAAAAAAGTAATAAATATGGTAGATATTAATCCAACTATATCAATATTCACTTTAAATGTCAGTGGTCTGAATAATCCAATTAAAAGAAAGATGCTAACATAGTGGATTTAAAATAATCATAAACATATGTTCTCTTCAAAACACTCATTTTAATATAAAAAACTCATAGATTAAAGGTAAGAAGTGGGAAAAATTCTATCATGTTAACACTAATAACAAGAAATATTGAGTAGTTATATTAATTTTAGATACAGCCCACTTTGGAGCAAAACATAAAATGACCAGAGACAAAGCAGTATATTACATAATTAGGAAGAAGACATAACATTTCTCAATCTGTGTGGGCCTAATAACAGAGTGTCAAAATAGATAAGACAAAAACAGACAGAAATGCAAGAATAAATAGATTAATACCTCATTGTAGTTGGAGACTTCAATACTCCTATCAGTAATTAACAGATCCAGTAACAGAAAATCACTAAGGACATAACTGAACTCACCAACTTCATCAACCAACTGGATGTAATTTACATGCATAGAGTATTTTATTCAACAACAGAAGAATACACATTTTTTTCCAAGCCCAAATTAAACATTCAACAAGATAGAACATATTTTGGGCCACAAAACACATCTTACCAATTTTTAAAATATTAATCACATAAATATGCTGTCTTTGTTCTCAGATAACATGATTGTCTATGCATAAAATTGCAAGCAATCAACAACAAAATAGTTGAACTAATAAGCAATTAAAATAAGGTTGCAAGATATAAGACTGATATATCCAAGTCAACAGAGAATAATTAAAATTTGAAATTAAAATCAAAATTGTATTTACATTAACACCAAAAAATGAAATACTTAGTTAAAAATCTAGTAGAGTATGTACAAAATATATATAAGGAAAATCATAATACTCAGATGAAAGAAATTGGAGAAGATATAAGTAAATGTAAATGTATTTATATAAATAGAATATTATCTATACAGACAACACAATCTCAATCAAAATCTTAACAAATAATTTTATGAATGTTGACAAACAGATCATAAAGTTTATATATGAAGGGAAAACACACAACACAGCCAACACAATATTGAAAGACAAGACAAACTTGGAAAGCTGACATTACCTGACTTTAAGACTTACTATAAAGCTAAAGCAATCAAGACAGTGTGGTATTGGCAAAATATTATACAAACATATATTGGAGTAGAATAGAGTCCAGAAATAGACCTCCACAAATACAGTCAACTGATTTCTGAGTAAGGAGAAAAGGCGATACATGAATTAACGGTTTTTTTCTAGCAAATAGTGCAGGAACAACTGGAAAACTTCATTCACAAAATACATAAATAAACCAGACACAAACGTTGTACTTTCCAAAAATCAATTTTTAAAAATCCAAGTTAAAAATGCAAAACTATAGAACTCCTGTAAAATATCATAGAAAAAATTTCAGGGAACCTTGGATTTGGCAGTGACATTTTAGATACAAGAACAAAGGCATGATCTATTTAAAAAAAAATAATAAGCTGGTCTTCATTAAAACTTAAAAACTTTGTTCTTCAAAAGACACTGTCAAGATAGTGAGAAGACAAGCTACAGAATAGAAGAAGAATTTTGCAAAAGACATATAGGATAAAAGGACTGTAATCCAAAATATGACAAGAACACAAAAATTAACAATATAAAAAACAAAGAACTCAAAAACGGGCTAGTGATCTAAACAGACACCTCGTCAAAGAAGGTACACAAATGGCAAATACGCTTATAAAAATATGTTCTTGTTTCTCATTAAGGAATTGCAAATTAAAACAACAATGAAATAAGATTACCCACCTATTAAGATGATAAAAATTCAATCATTGACAATACCTAAACACCAGAGAAGATATACAGGAACAGGAGCTCTCATTCATTGTTGATCATAATGCAAAATGGTATAAACATTTTAGAAGATATTTTGTAGTTTCTTATTTTTTCTTTTTCAATTTGTATTTTAGAATCATGGGTACATGTGTAGATTCTTTCCAAAGGCATGTTGTATGACACTGAGGTTTGGGGACTGAATCCATCACTGAGGTAGCAAGCATAGTACTCAATAGGTAGTCTTTGCGGCCTTGCCCCACTCCCTCCCTCTCCTCTCTAGTGGCCCCAATGCCTACTATTCCCATCTTTATGTCCATGTGTCCCCAGTATTTAGCTTCTAAATAAGTGAGAGGATGCAATATTTGATTTGCTGTTTCTGCATTAGCTTGCTTAGGGTAATGGCCTCCAGCTGCATCTACGTTGCTGCAGAGCACATGATTTCTTTCTTTTTCTTGTTTGCATAGTGTTCCATGGTGTATATATATCACATTATCTTTATCCAACCCACCATTGATGGGCATTTTAGTTGATTCCAGGTTTTTGCTATTGTGAATAGCACTGTGATGAATACACAGGGATGCATGTCCTTTTGAGAGAAATATTTATTTTCTTTTGGGTATATATCCACTAATGGGATTGTTGAATTGAATGGGAGTTCAACTTTTACTTCTTTGAAAAATCTCCAAACCACTCTCCCAAGTGGCTGGACTAATTTACATTCTCAACAATACTGTATAAGTGTCTTATTTTATCTGCAGCCTTGCCAACATCTGTAATTTTTTGGCTTTTTAACAAAATTCATTCTGACTGGTGTGAGAAGGTATTTCATTGTGGCTTTGTGTGGCTTTGATTTTCATTTATCTGATGATTGGTGATACTGCACTTTTTTCATGTTTGTTGCCTGCCGGTGTGTCTTTCCAGAAGTATCTGTTCATGTCCTTTGCCCACTTTTTAATCGAGTTCTTTGCTTTTTGCGTTTTTATTTGATTAAGTTCCTTATAGATTAGGGATATCACACCTTTGTCAGATGCATAGTTTGGGAATGTTTTCTCCCCTTATGTAGTTTGTCTGTTTACTGCCTTAGTTTCTCTTGTGCAGAAACTCTTTAGTTTAATTAGGTCTCACTTGTCAATTTTTGTTTCTGTTGCAGTTGCTTTTGAGGAAATAGAAATAAATTCCTTGCCAAGGCCAATATTAAGACCGCTATTGCCTAGGTTTTCTTCTAGTACTTTGATACTTTGAGGTCTTACATTTAAGTTGTAATCCATCTTGACTTAATTTTTGCATACAGTGACAGGTAGGGGTCCAATTTTATTCTTATTGTTATGTATAGCCAATTATCTCAGCACCATTTTTGAATGAGGAATCTTTTCCCTGTTGCTTGTTTTTGTCAAGTTTTCAAAGGTGTGTGGCTTTATGTTTGTACTCTCTATTCTGTTCCGTTGGACTATGTGTGTTTTTGTACCTGTACCATGCTGTTTCAGTTACTGTAGTTTTGTTGTATGGTTTGAAAACAGGCAATGTGATGCTTCTAGCTTTTTTTCTATTCGATTAGGATTGCTTTCGCTATTTGAACTTCTTTTTCATTTCATATGAATTTTAGAATAGTGTTTTGTTAATTCTGTGAAAAATGATTTTGGTAGTTTGATAGGAATAGTGTTGAATCTGTAGATTGCTTTGGGCACTATGGCCATTTTAACAATATGATTCCTTTGATCCCTGAGCATGGGGTTTGTTTCCATTTATTTGTGTCATCTGTGATTTCTTTCAGCAGTGTTTTGTAGTTCTTCTTGTAGAGATCTTTCACCTCCTTTGCTAGATGCACTCCTAGGTATTTTATTTTTGCGTGTGTGGCTGTTGTAAATGGGATTCTGTTCTTGATTTAGCTCTGACAGAACATTATTGGTGTATAGAAATGCTACTAATTTTTGTACATTGATTATGTATCCTGAAACTTTACTGAAGTTTTTCTTCCAGTTCTATGAGGCTTTTGGCAGAGAGTCTTTAGTGTTTTCTAGGCATATAGAATCATACAAATGGCAAAGAGACATAGTTTGACTTTTTTCCCACGTGGACACGTTTAATTTATTTTTCTTGCCTGATTGCTCTGGCTTCAACTTTCAGTACTATGTTGAATAGGAGTGATGAGAGTGGGCATTCTTCCTTGTTCTGGTTCTCAAGAGAAGTGCTTTCAGGTTTTGCTAATTCCATATAATATTGACTGCAGTTTTGTCATATACGGCTTTTATTATTTTGAAGTATGTTCCTTCGATTACTAGTTTTTTGAGGGTTTTTATCATGAAGGGATTTAGGATTTTATTTAAAGCTTTTTCCACATTTATTGACATGATCATTTAAATATTGTTTTAATTCTTTTCTTATGGTGAATCATATTTATTGATTTGCAGGTGTTAAAACAACTTTTCATCTCAGTAATAAGGCCTACTTGATCACGATGAATTTACTTTTTGTTGTGCTTCTGGATTCAGTTTGCTAGTATTTTGTTAAGAATTTTAGCATCAAGGTTCATTAGGGATATTAGCCTGAAGTTTTATTTTATTTTATTTTTTTACTGTGTCTCTATATTTGGCAATTTCTTATAAAACTAAACATACACTTAATTGCAATCCAGCAATTGTACTCTTTTGTATTTAACCTAATTATTTGAAAATTGTGTCTACACAATAACCTGCATGCACATGTTTATAGAAGTTTTATTTGTAATTACCACAACTTGAAAGCAACCAACATGTTTTTCATAGGGGAATGAATAAACTGTGGTACATCTATACAATGGAATATTATTCATTAAAAAATAACTAAATGAAAATAAAATGATCTATCAAGCCATAAATAAACAAGCAGGAACCCAAAATGCATAATTCCAAGTGACACAGGTCAATGTCAAAATATTATATACTCTATGATTCCAACTATATAACACTCTGGAAAGAGCAAAGTTATGGAGACAGTAAAAGATCAGTGATTGCCACATTTCAGAAGGTGGGAATAAATAGGTGGAGTACAGGATTTCAAGGGCAGTGAGATTAATCTGTGTTACAGTATAATGGTGGGTATACATTATATATTTGTCAAAACCCATAGTATGTACAATACTAAAAGTGAAACTTGATATAAACTATGGAATTTAGCTATTAATAATGAATCTATTGGCTCATCAATTGTAACTAATGTATCACACTAATGCAATATAATAATAAGGGAAGCTGTGTGTGATTGAGTGTATGGGGACTCTTTGTATTTTCCATGTAAGTTTTTATAAATCTAGAACTTCCCAATAACTAGTCTACTGATTAAAAACAAGTTGGACTATTCTTACATGTGTATTCTTCTTGGTCTCATTTCAGTGTGCTTCTTGTAATAATAAATAGCTTATATTGCTTGGAAATCAGATAAATAAAAGTTTGATTTCAGTCTCTGTGACATCTTTTATATTATATTCGAAAAGTTACTTTGTCTTTGTCTCACTTTTTCATCTGTAAATTCTTCTTAACATTGCATTCACTGCTGGCACAATGTGGACTTTTTCTATTTTCTTAGTTTTTATATACAGAAATATATTATGTGTGTTGTCCTGTTTGGGTCAACTATATGCTCTTTCATACCCCTTTCTCTCTTTCACTCTCATTAAGAGATCAGATCATTTAATCTCTTACTGGTATAATCACTGTGGGCTTACGTGGAGATCAATGAAAGATATTTCCCCACTAGAGAATTACTAACGGACTGTCCCTAGGGTAGAGTCATTGGCCAGACATGTTTATTAGAATACATTATCATTATCTCTGTTCTTCTTTCAAAGCCAGGCTAACTAGTGACTTAGAGACTACTTAGTGCAAAGGAAAAACAAAATCTAAGAATTGAACAGAGAGCAATAAATTTTTCCACTGTGTTCTAGAGTTTTGTTTGTTTTTTGCACTTTCCTATATTGGAATGTGAGACTCTCTGAATATTGAAAAGATAATGTATATGATACATGTATGGTACATTTTGCTGTTTATGAAGCACTTGTACATTTCTCATTTCATTTGATTTTTGCAACAATGCTGTGAGGTCTTTGTGGCCAAAGTCTGAACTATGATTAACATGATTAGGCAACTACATTTCTTCAGGTTTTTGATAGAGACCTGACATTTCTACATAGTTTAAAATAAAGAATAGATATTCTTAGTTCATTTCCTTCCTAACCTTGTGACTTTCACGATTCATTGTTAATGTAACTAATAACTCCACTTTACATTAAGTAATTATGTTTGTGTGTGCAAACATGTGTGTTCTTTATTGCTGCTGTTATTTTTAGCAAATGTATCTTTTTTTCATTGCCACCATGCTCTATTATTTCTCTCTTTGGCCAACTTATTTCTACCATTATTTTTATATGCACATTTGTGTTTGCAATAAACATTTTTAACTTATGCAAAAAGATATTTATATATAAATCTTATGGTACAAGATAATGTTTTATCTAATCATAAGAAATAAGAAGCTCTGTTATCCAATTCTGTTTGCTCTAAGAAGCACTAGACCAGCACCTTTGCAATGGACATTTCTTAGAATCACAATTATAGTAGCATTCATTTATCAGTATGCCTTATAATTTGTAACTTTTAAATGCTTTTTGATGCCATATTTTTTTTTTTTTTATTTTTTTTTTTTTTGAGACGGAGTCTCACGCTGTTGCCCCCAGGCTGGAGTGCAGTGGCGCGATCTCGGCTCACTGCAAGCTCCGCCTCCCGGGTTCCCGCCATTCTCCTGCCTCAGCCTCCTGAGTAGCTGGGACTACAGGCGCCCGCCACCGCCCCCGGCTAATTTTTTTTGTATTTTTAGTAGAGACGGGGTTTCACTGTGGTCTCGATCTCCTGACCTTGTGATCCGCCCGCCTCGGCCTCCCAAAGTGCTGGGATTACAGGCTTGAGCCACCGCGCCCGGCTTTGATGCCATATTTTAAGGTGATAGTACTCATTCAATTAAAAATGAAAAATTAGATATACATGCAATTTAGTTAAATGGACAGAATTTAATTCCCTTCCAATTTTGCAGTTCTCTTCTTGTATTTTGGAAATGTCTCTGCTCATTAAGCTCACCTCAGAAATGCATCTCTACTCTGTAAGTCCTCTCAAGTGGGCAAGTATTCTTATTCAAAAGATAAATATATAGGATACTGAAATGTACAGGCTTATCACATATATCAAATTAGTAATTAAACCAACAAGAAGATTTAAAATTTGGCCTTTCCTTTCCTTTAATCATCTGACATACATTATTCCATTAAAATCCATTATATAATTCATACTTTTACCACTCTGGCACTTTTTAAAGGCAAATGTTATATTTTTCAAAAATAAAATTTTATAATTGATCATGGGCTCACAAGGTTACTTGGAGTCAATTTATTGACACAACATTTCTTTCAGAAGCATTTTCCAGAATAAGTGTGAAGAACAGTAGACCTCAGTCAAAAGGGAGGCCAGAGATCTTCATGATTAAAAGAGGATTGTGGCATTGACCTAGTGGTGGCATTGATTTGCCATTGTCGTTTTTTAGACAACAGAATATTTTTATTTAATATAATTTATATTTTGCTACTCTTTGATTATTTTCTGCTAAAATTAGACAACCGAGTATACAACAACATTAAATTTTGGAGAAAGATTTCTTTACAAGGAGTCTTTGCTAAGCATAACAGAATTTAGAATATATTAGTCTTGGAATTTTTATCATAGGCTATTATATATGCTATCATAATTAAAATATTTGGAATTGAAATAATTGAAATGTTATCATAATTGAAATAATTGGGCTACAGAAATATAACACAACAGAATTTAGTTTCATATTTATTTGTGCCTAAGGGATTGAATTTCCATCCAGAAACCATAACAGAAAGTTTTAACAAAACAGATTTTTTGTATTTAAGCAGTTTAAGATATTTTGTGATTCATGATACTGCATTAATTAATCCTTTGAATGTAAATTACCTTAACTCCTTGCTATTTCTTGATTTTAATCAAATGTACTTGCTGTTTTGGTTATAATAAGTACTCACTAATTTGCATTCTATAATTTATGATAATTTAAATGAGTTTAATTTATTTCAATTTTATAAATAAAGTAATTGTCTAAGAAAGAATTTAACCAAAATAAGTGGTGAGTAGTGAAAAAAAATTTTTGAAACATTTTTGCAGTGCACAATTATATGTGCAAATCTAATTTTATTACAGATAGGTTGTACCTCTCCATCAAATCTTATTTTATTCGACTTGTGATATAGATTTAATAGAGTTAACAGAGAATATTCTGTTGAATACTTCTCATGTTAACAAATATTCATTATCTATGTGCAAAATACAAGAGAAGACACCATGGGAATACATGAAAAGAGTAAGATGTGATTATCATTCTTAGGGAATTTACAGGAGTGAGGGGATGATAGAAGTTTATATATTAAAGAATTAGAAAATAATACCAGTGATTTGGATAATTATAAGCAGTAATAAGGGAGACAGAACTGAGCTAAATTCAGCTTAATTGCTTGAGTCATTTTGAATATATTCAATGTAAGATAAAATTGCACAAACAGGTAAAATAATGAAGGTCTGTGAAAACCAATCATAATGTAATGAAAGACAGATATTATAGATGTTTTCTGTCGGAGATATTACTTAGATTCTCATTGGGTATATTGCACAGTAGTGAAAGAAAATTGTAAATTATGATAAATATTTTCATGGACTGTTCGGTAATATGTTTATTAACATGAAGGAGGTCATACATAGAGACATTCAAAGTACAAATTTCAGAAGATTATTAATTTAGTTTGAAATATGTTTACTGCAACAATAATTGGTAAATCAGAGTTACGCTTGCATAATTAACAAGTATTCTGGATTCTCTATACTGTGTGTTAGTGTTAGACAACAGAGACTTACTTCTTCCTGCTTTGTTTTGAGTATGATCTGATATGTACAGATCTGTTGTTAAATGTCTGATCTTTCTACAACTGCTCAAATCATTTCTTTAAGTTGCCATGAGTTCTTGATATTGTTACAATAGTTACTGTCTTAGTCCATTTCTTGCTGCTGTAGCAGAATACCCGACACTCAGCAATTTACAAATAACAGAAATTTCTCATAGCACTGAAGGCTGAGAAGTCCAAAATTAGAAAGCTGGCAAGTTTGACATGTGGTAACAGATCTGTCTCTGCTTTGGATGGTGCCTTGCATGCTGCATTATTTGAAGGGGAGAAATCTTGTTTCTCAAATGGCAGAGAAGCAAAAGAGAGCAAACTTATTTCCATAAGCCCTTTACATAGGGGCCTTCATCCATTCATGAGGGTGGAGCCCTTAAGACTTAAACATCTCCCATTCATTAGGCTCCATCTCCCAACATTGATGCATTGAAGATTAAGCTTTCAATACATGAATTTGGAAGGGACAAAAACGTTCAAACCATTGTACTTGCCTATACTACCAAACATCAAAATGAGTTATGCTGTCACCGTCTGACAATGTGGCTTTTGATTTTCTTATATTTCCTAAGGCTTCAGTGGCCATATCACATCACCTTTACTAATATAAAGTTCTAAGTGTCATGAAGAAGTTCGCCATCATAGTTGGTGGATGTTTTGAAATGAGTTTTATCAGTTTCTCCCAATAAGTTTTGTTAGAATAAAATTTACCCATGTTAGTTTCAAATGGGAAGTGGCAGTACCAGCAATTTTTGAAGTCTGCCTTGGACATATTTTGGATTTTAAATTATTGGACAACTTACTCAGAACCCCTTCTACCACTAATGAGTATAGTGGGGCAATATATAACTTGGAAATACAGTCTCAGATGTTACATTCTCCATTCTCCACAAAATATAAAATGATCACTTCAGTTTATAGTTCCTCTTCCTATTAAAAGAAATGGCACAAGAAAAAAAAAACGGAGTAAAAGAAAAGATACATTAAATAAATTTAAAAAATGGCTGAGAGCTGTACTTTATTTAGTGGTGAAATTGATAACTGTCTTAACATTGTAAACTAGAAGAATTTGTTATCTCATCCTAATTTACTGCTGGTATTTATCATCATTGAAAGAAACAATTAACTGTCCATCTTTCTTCAGAAAGCACCTTAGCTCAGTATTTTTCAATGATGAAATAATTTAATAATCCCTGAGATATTAAATAAGGTGTGCATCTCTAAGAAAATGATTGACCTTTTACTAGTTTATCAGTCAGCAAGTATTATATTTATTGATTATCCGTAATATCATAGGCACTGTGTGGTAAAATAAAGAAGTATAATTAGCTTACTCATTAATCAAATATTGAGTGCTTGAGTGACAGATCTTGTCCTTGAGCAAAAGGATACAATATAGATGAAGATATTAACATATGAACCAATTAGGAAATGATAAAAAGAAATATCGGCCAGGCGTGGAGACACATGCCTGCAATCCCAGCACTTTGGGAGGCCAAGGCGGGTGGATCACCTGAGGTCAGGAGTTCAAGACAACCCTGCCCAACATGGCGAAACCCTGTCTCTACTAAAAATACAAAAAATTAGCCGGGCGTGGTAGCTGTAATCCCAGCTACTTGGGAGGCTGAGGCAGGAGAATCGCTTAAACCTGGGAGGCAGAGGTTGCAGTGAGCCGAAATCGCACCACTACACTACAGCCTGGGTGACAAGAGCAAAACTCCACCTCAAAAAAAAAAAAAAAAAAAAAAAAATCTAAACATATTCTAAGAGATATAATGCAGATTTTGACACAAAATGAATTATAATCTTTGCATGAGCTGAGAAAAGGTAATGAGGAGAAGTTAATGCACAAAGTATAAAATGATAAATTTAAAAGTTCTCAAAATCCTAAATATTAAGATGGAATATACATATTAGAAGAAATTTCTTAGCCTAAAACTTTAACAGAATTGTGAGTGGTAGTTTTAATATTTCATTAAAACTTATATAAGAAATTAATTTAAAAATGTATTTTGATTCTTATTTATCTTTACAGAAATAATAGTTTTCATAAATCCTAGACCTGCAAGCATCTTAGAACTCATATTATCCAACTTTTTAATTTTATCAATGAGAAAAGCACAGCACACACTAATCCTATACTTCTATATGTAAATTTTTCATTTTTATTTTTAAGACATCAAAGTGAAGATTAATCTTCTGTGAAAATAAATATATTACTTTGAAGGATATTTTCTCTTACAGTCAAACCAACTAGAATAAATATATTATGAATTTTATGTTACATTTGAGATGAGAGATGAGTTTAGGACAAAGAAGCTTAGGTCTGATAATTCTTGACTTCACATTTTACAAAATATCCAGGTCGAAATTGGTGAAGATGGTGTATATGCACTAACTATGGATTTGGTATATGAAAATCATCAAGCAAGTGTTTCAGTTTTTGAATAAAAATGAACAACTTAATACATCTGGAAGGCAGAACAGAATATGTTTCAGCATACAAAAGTAAAACTCTCTGTGATGATTAGCAAAACAAAATATCCAAAATCCAAAGCAATCAGAAAGGCTAGCAAAACAGACAGAATTGAAAATCCCAGGCATTCTCATTGCACAATAGAATATATTTATCTTAATCAAAATCTACTTTCATCTCTCGTTCATACATACAGTGTGCAAACATGACAACAATGTAAAACGAGGCTATGACTGTTGTGACAGGAAAACTGCCCATGTCTGTTTGCCAAGAAATCAGCCAAAATAGAGAGAACGAATGGAAATTTCCCAGGAATGTAAAAGTGAATTGAGCAGCAGTTTGTCCCTAGGCTAGTTCCAAGTTGAATATATGTGCTGCCAAACAGAGTACACGTTGTTTTCTCATTTTTACATTTTAATTTGTTTGTATTTGCCATATTAGTGTTGAAAGTAGCTAATAACAATCAATTTCAAATTCTAACATCTAGAATTTTACAAAAAAATGTAAACTTTTCCCCATAAATTTGCATATATCTAGTTTTCTACATTTTATTAGTTTATATTATTATAAATATTATTCACAATAATGATAATGATAGTCACTTTGTTTTATTTGTTGTGGCTTGGCTTAAGCTAAAACAATCAATATTTTAAATAGTTTTCCTTTTTGTGTTCTTGTGTGTGTTTGTTTGTTTGTTTTTTCCATTGTCTTTGGTTTACATTTCTTTTCTCACTTTTGCTTATATCACTGTATTGTCGGTATTTAGTGTAAGGTCAAAAGAGAGAGCTTCCCTTTTACCCTCTGAAGATTTGCTGAGAATGAATGGACTAAAGGCAGATTAATAGGAGAAAAAGGTATATAAAATTTATTTAATGGGCATAAACACAGGGAAATTAGAGTAGGATTATGCAATAATCCAAACAGACTAAGATGCTTATTTACCTGTCTTCATAGGGGAAAGGGAGATGGAGGTTGTGGGAATAAAGGATTTCAAGAATGAGCTCAAAAAACAATGGCATGTTACAAAGATTTTCTGAGTTCTGAGGGAGATGGTGGGAAGATGAGGGCTGGCCCTTTACAGTGAACAAATGTTGTTTTATGATGCAGATAAAATATCAGAACTGTCATTAGAATAGATGCAAAGTCTGTCTGGACTTTCTAATGAATCCTAGTCTCTTTCTTCTTTCTGTGATTAATCCTTCTCATTATTTGATGATATTTCTAGGGAGAGAATTTTAAAACAATTACATTTATTTGAAAAGAAGTTTTCTTAGTTAAGAAAATTTTAAAGACAGTCCCTTCTGGTTATCACCAAAGAAAAAAGATCATCTTTAATAATAACATGGATAATTGATATCTTACTTAAAAAATAGAAAAAGAAACACAGAGATGGGGACAAGGGAAGGTAAGAGAGAGACAGTAGTTGGGAAGCTTATTATTGAGACCTTTCAATTTTCTTTGATTCAAAACACTTAGCATGCCACAGTACCATATTTTGGAGTACCATTTTCCATTTTCTGTAAACCAACATTAGAAATGGTAGTCCATCAGAATTTTGTTAAGATGAATATTTACAATTTTAAATTTAGAATGATAAAAATAGATAAAATAGATAGATATTTTAGATAGATAAAAAGTCATTAGTTTTCTAGATCAGAGCCTTTATAAAAAGGATTAAGAAATAAGATATTAGAAAAATATTGCACATAATACCCAAAAGGGTAAGAAATGAAATATTTAATTATTTTATTTGAATTAGAAATCTAGAACTATCTTTTTGTTGTTGTTTTTTACTGAATTGTGTTTTAAATATTACAACTATATTCTGTTGTCAATTTTTAAGTAATTATACAAAATTAGTAGTAATCAAATTGGGCTTATTTTTATTACCCTTAATTTTATATACTTTTACTGCTAAATATAAATATCAAATCTATATAGACAGAAAATATTATAAATATGATTTATCTTGGATATTACTTCATGTAAAAACTGATTTAGAATTCATTTGCTGTAGATTCTTCTGTAACATGAAACTTTGCAAAGGTAAAATCACATTTGGTTTTGTAAGCAACTTCCAATATTATTTTGTATGTAGATATTCATAAAACTATAGTACTAAAAATCATTGAGAATTCCACAAAAAATCAGAAATTAATTGTAGATGAAATATCTAAAAGTTTCCATTTCAACACATAGACAAGTATGAGGGCCTTTCTTAGGGCGATTTTTCTCTAGATTATATAAAGAAATCACAGTGAAATTTTTGTAAAGTTGTTTACAATTTTTCAGCTGTAGTTTAAAAAAATATATAAAGTGGCTTTTATTTGGTAATGCTACATAGCTTTAGAAGTTGATGAAGTGTATAATTTTTGTAAGTGAGGATTAAATTTAGGTTACTTTTAAAAAATGTCCACATGTGTTCAAGTTGGGTGATATTTGTGGTTTTATGTGACAGATTCTGAGTAGTTTATGATTTCAGCTACTTTTTTTTTATAAGTACGATTTTGAGTAATTTTCCTGTCACTGTGGATCTTTAACTCAGGCTCTTTAAAAAGTATGTATTTATATTCTCTTTTATATGGTTTGTAGTTTATTCTATGTAATAGGCCTCTAGAAAACCAGCCTTATATCTTTATTTTTGAAATCGCATTAAGTATTCTATTTCAAGTTATCAAAAATTGAATAGTGCCTGGCACTTTATTAAATTTACATTTTATATTATAATGAATAATACATTATACCTTATACATTAAATACATATCATTTTACATAGTCATTACAACAGTTCCTTAAAGAAGGCGTTATTAGCATTTTACAGATAATATAGAACTGAACTGGAGTCCATTTGTTACAGTAGTCAAGTAGTCAGGCATGACTAGGAGAGGGCTCTGCCTGACCACAAACATCAGGCAACCATCAGGTAAGGGTCAGGTGGTTGTTACCTGCCTCTCTAAAATAATAATTGATCATAGCTGGCACCAGCAAAAGGCAATCTCCCCATAGGTAGAAAAAAACTGAAACTGGTGATCAGCAGCTTCCTGACAACATCTCGGGAACTGGGGGAGTGAGCTCAAACATGTGAACTGAGAGTCAGAAAGTTGGAGTCTAACTGGAAAATGACCTTCCTAGGAGCATTCAGCTGGTAAGGGAAGAATGCCTCAAGTGACCATGTGTATCACTTCAGTAAACACACTGCACATACTCAACTTCCAAATACTGGCAGGCCACTGCACATTCAGACACCCAACCCCAAGAGAAGAACCGAGGCAGAAGGGACGCAAAATGGCAGAAGTATGCCAACATGTAAAACGTATAAGTCAGGCCAGGAGTGGTGGCTCACGCCTGTAATCCCAGCACTTTTGGAGGCCGAGGCGGGTGGATCACGAGGTCAGGAGATGGAGACCATCCTGGTCAACATGGTGAAACCCTGTCTCTACTAAAAATACAAAAATTAGCTGGGTGTGATGGTGCGCGCCTATAGTCCCAGCTACTCGAAAGGCTGAGGCAGAAGAATCTCTTGAACCCAGGAGGTGGAGGTTGCAGTGAGCCAAGATCGGGCCACTGCACTCCGGCCTGGTGACAGAGTGAGACTTCATCAAAAAAAAAAAAAAAAAGAAAGAAAGAAAGAAAAAGAAAAAAAAAAACAACACCCAAGTCAAAAGGTCAAACCTCACACTTGTCTTTCAAGTGGCCTGCTTGACTCTCTTCGAAGTGTACTTTACTTCCTTTCATTTTTGCCCTAAAGCATTTTAATAAACTTTCACTCCTGGTCTAAAGTTTGCCTTGGTCTCCTCTTCTGCCTTATGCCCCCCAGTTCAATTCTTTCTTTTGAGGCGGCAAGAATTGACTTTGCTGACATATTTTGGTGCGCTGTGACTCGGATAACTTTCACTGCTAACATACATTGGCAAGGATTGACTAGGATCCATGCCCTAGTGGTAATCTCTATGCCTCGCCTTCTTTGGCTGGAGGCGTTTAACAGCCATACGTGGTTTTCTTCTCCCTTTCTCCTTCTGCTTACTAACCAACACCCAGAACAATTCCTCTCAGACATTAGTGACCCTGCTCCTCATGGCTGATCTCTCAGCTCACCCTGATGGGTGGCTCATCATGGTGGAAAGGACGTTGGTGTTCACATGCAGTAGAACTGAAGCACTAATGACCCTCCTGGACAGAAGCTCATGAGAATGCTAGAGCTAAAGTCTAAAATCGTGCAATGTCTGGGTTTCCTCTGCTTTTTCACCTAAAATTGGCTCTTTCCCAATAATTCACAATGCCTATTCTCCTGTTTTCTCTCTGTGTGTTCTGAAATGGCCTTGCACACCTGCCAGACCATCTGCCTTGGGGGTAAGTCTGCTCTTTGCTTTCACTTTGCAGACTATGTGACTTCTTAAATACACACTTCCTGCTCTTCATGTGCCCACGGCTCTTTCACTGGGTTTGTGAGGCAGCAAAGACATGGGCTTCCTTAGGGATATCTCCTCAGATTTATATTTGCTTTTACCCTAGCAGCTTGGATGAACTCCAGCCCCTCCCCTTTCTGCTGGCACATTGCTGGGACAGACACTAATCGGAACTCTAACTCCGCCAGGTCTTTATGACTTACCATATGATTTTCATTCCTGTTACTCTCCGGGGCCAAGTTTTCCCCTATGCAGGCAGACAAACTGCTTCAAAAGCCACTGGTTTCGAAAGCCACTGATTTGAAGCAGTTTGTAAACCTGCATAGGGGCTCACGCAGGCCCTTTAAGGATCGCACCTACTTGCTTTTTTTTAGTTAGCACCACTTTGGGAAGAGAGGAAGTTCTTCCTTTGCCATTTGTGAATTCTTTTCATTTTAAGTTCCGGGATACATGTGAAGGATGTGCAGTTTTGTTACATAAGTAACGTGTGCTGTGGTGGTTTACTGCACCTATCAACCCAATACCTAGGTATTAAACCCCGGGTCCATTAGCTATTTATCTTGATACTCTCCCTCCTCCCAACTCCCTTCCCCAAAAGGGCCCAATGTGTGTCATTCCCCTTCCTGCGTCTATGTGTTCTCATTGTTCAGCTCCCACTTATAAGTGAGAACATGGGGTGTTTGGTTTTCTGTTCCTGTGTGAGGATAATGGCTTTGGATTTGCTGAGGATAATGGCTTCCAGCTCCTTCCATGTCCCTGCAAAGGACATGATCTCTTTCCTTTTTATGGCTGGATAGTATTCCGTGGTATATATATACTACATTTTCTTTTTTCAGTCTATCATTGATGGGCATTTGGGTTGATTCTATGTCTTTACTATTGTAAATAGTGCTGCAATGAACATGCATGTGCTTGTATCTTTATAATAGAATAATTTATATTACTTTGGGTATATACCCAGTAATGGAATCGCTGGGTCTAATGGTATTTCTGGTTCTAGATCTTCACCACACTGCCTTCCACAATGGTTGAACAAATTTATATTCCCACCAACAGTCTCAAAGCATTCCTATTTATCCACAGCCTCACCAGCATCTGTTCTTTCTTGGCTTTTAATAACCACCATTCTCACTGGCATGGGATGGTATCTCAATGTAGTTTTGATTTTCGTTTATCTAATGATCAGTAATGTTGAGCTGTTTTTCATATGTTTGATGGCCACATAAATGTCTTCTTTTGAGAAGTGTTTGTTCATGTTCTTTGCCTACATTTTTTTTTCCTTTGAGAAAAAGTCTCACTCTGTCACCCAGGCTGTAGTGTAGAGATGCAATCTCAGCTCACTGCAACCTCCGTTTCTCAGGTTCAAGCAATTCTTTAGCCTCAGCCTCCTGAGTAGCTGGGACTACAGGCACCCACTGCCACACTCAACTGATTAGCTTTTTATTTTATTTTATGTTTATTTTTTTATAGTACAGACACTGTTTCACCATGTTGGTCAGATTGGTCTCAAACTCCTGACCTCAAGTGATCCACCCGCCTTGGCCTCCCAAATTCTTTGCCCACTTTTTCTTATAAATTTGTTTAAGTTCCTTTTAGATTCTGGATATTAGACCTTTGTCAGATGGATAGATTGCAAACATTTTCTCTCCCATTCTGTAGGTTCTCTGTTCACTCTGATGATAGTTCTTTTGCTGTGCAGAAGATCTTTAGTTTAATTAGATCCCGTTTGTCAATTTTTGCTTTTGTTGTAATTGCTTTTGATGTTTTCATCATTAAATCTTTGCCCATGCCTATGTCCTGAATAGTAATTCTTAGATTGTCTTCTAGGGTTTTCATAGCTTTGGTTTTTACATTTAAGTCTTTAATCCACTTTGAGTTAATTTTTGTATTAGGTGTAAAGAAGAAGTCCAGTTTCAATTTTCTGCATTTGGATAGCCAGTTTTCTGAGCTCTGTTAATTAAATAGGGAATCTTTTTCGTATTGCTTGTGTTTGTCATGTTTTTGAAAGATCAGATGGTTGTAGATGTGGTCTTATTTCTATTCTCCATTCTGTCCCATTGATCTATGTGTCTGTTTTTGTACCAGTACCATGCTGCTTTGGTTACTGTAACTTTGTAGTGTAGTTTAAAGTCAGGTAGCATGATACCTCCAGCTTTGTTCTTTTTGCTTAAGATTGCCATGGCTACACGGGCTCTGTTTTGCTTCCATATTAATTTTAAAGTTTTTTTTTTTTTTTTTCTAATTCTGTGAAGAATGTCAATGGTAGTTTAATGTGAATGGCATTGAATCTATAAATTGCTTTGAGCAGTATGGCCATTTTTGTGATACTAATTCTTCCTATCCACGAGCATGGAATGTTTTTCTATTTGTTTGTGTCAAATCTGATTTCCTTGAACAGTGGTTTGTAGTTCTACTTCAAGAGGTCCTTCATTTTCTTTGTTAGCTGTATTCCTGGGTACTTTATTCTCTTTGTAGTAATTGTGAATTTGGAGTTCATTCATGATTTGGCTCTCTGCTTGTCTATTGTTGGTGTATAGAAATGCTTAATTTTGTATCCTGAGACTGCTGAACCTGCTTATCAGCTTAAGAAACGTTTGGGCTAAAACAAAGGAGTTTTCTAGATATAAGATCATGTGAGCTGCAAACAAAGACAGTTTGAATTCCTCTCTTTTTATTTGAATGCCATTTATTTCTTTCTCTTGCCTGATTGCCCTGGACAGAACTTCCAATACTTTGTTGAATAGGAGTGGTAGAGAGGGCATCATTATCTTGTGCCAGTTTTCAAGGGGAATGCTTCCAGCTTCTGCCCATTCAGTATAATATTAGCTGTTGGTCTGTCATAAATGACTCCTATTATTTTGAGATATGTTCCATCAATACCTAGTTTATTGAGAGTTTTTTTTTAACATTTTATCTAGGACCTTTGCTGCATCTATTCAGATAATCCCGTGGTTTTTGTCTTTAGTTCTGTTTATGTGATGAATTACATTTATTGATCTGTATATGTTGAACTAGCCTTGCATCCCACGAATGAAGCTGACTTGATTCTGGTGGATAAACTTTTCGTTGTGCTGCTGGATTCGGTTTTCCAGTATTTTATTGAGAATTTTTGTGTTGATGTTCATCAGAGATATTGGCCTAAAGTTTCCTTTTTTTGTTGTTGTGTCTCTGCCAGGTTTTGTTATCAGGATGGTGATGGTCTCATAAAATGAGTTAGGCAGAAGTCCCTTCTTTTCAATTGTTCGGAATATTATTGGAAGAAATGGTAGCAGGTCCACTTTGTACCTCTGATAGAATTTTGTTGTAAATTCATCTGGTCCTGGGCTTTTATTGGATGGTAGGCTATTTATTACTGCCTCAATTTCAGAAATTGTTATTGGTCTACTCAGGAATTCAACTTCTTCCTGGTTCAAGCTTGGGAGGGTGTATGTATCCAGGAATTTATTTATTCTAGATTTTCTAGCTTATTTGCATAGAGGTGTTTATAGTACTCTCTGATGGTTGTTTGTATTTCTGTGGTGTCAACAGTGATATCCCCTTTATCATTCTTTATTGTGCCTATTAGATTATTCTCTCTTTTCTTCTTATTAGTCTAGCTAGTGGTCTATTTTATTAATTTTTTCAGAAAACCAGTTCCTGGATTCATTGATTTTTTAAAGGGTATTTTGTTTCTCTGTCTCCTTCAGTTCTGTTCTGATCTTGGTTATTTCTTCTCTTCTACTAGCTTTGGAGTTTGTTTCTTCTTGGTCCTCCCCAAAAGGGGAAACTTGAGAGCTGATGGGACTACAGCCACCTAAACTTTTGATTCAGTGTCGCTGCAATGGCTGGGTCTTTCTCTGGCCTCCCTGAGCTCTTCACCTTTCCCACCCCACCACAGGCAATGCTTTTCTCTCTCTCTCTCTTTTTTTTTTCTTCTACTTCTCCTTCTCCTTCTCCTTCTTCTTCTTCATCTCTTTTGTTACACATGGCGACCATGTGGTCTCTGGGCAACATGGTCACCATGTGTAACAGAAGAGATTAAAAAAAGAAAAAAGAAAAAGAAAAAGCTCCAAATTGACTGCTCTAGGCTCCTTCTGGGAAGAGAAATAAAAACTGCCAAATTCTGTAGCATGGTAACTAAGGCTTTGTATTTTCCCAATGGTGGCATGAGTTCAGGGTTCAATTCCTGGCTTAAGGAAGAGTACTTTCTGATTGATATTTGTGTGACATTTGCCATTTGTTGATTCTCTGCCCCTCCAGGAACAACTTGTGAGTTCCCTTCTTGAATTTTCTTTCCTCTGAGCTAACTTCAGAGATTCTAGGTATTGTAAAAACTGTTAACTCCCTCTTTGAAAATACCTTGAACACTCATGGTTAAGTCATAACTTTAGTTAAGGCCTATTGGTTTCACCAATGAGGTTTATTTTGGTAAAGTTTAAAAGCCAGGAATATTCGCTGTATGGCCTAGCTAGAGTAGGGTAATAAGAGATTTAGAAAGATTTTTTTTTTTTTTTTTTTAAGAGCACTGTGGTTAAAAGTCAGTTTAAATAAAAACAGATATCCAAGTCCAAGCTATGCATATATTTAAAAGGCCTTTATTCTTTTTCTTCTTCTTCTTCTTCTTCTTCTTATATTATTATACTTTAAGTTCTAGGGTACCTGTGCACAACGTGCAGGTTTGTATGTATACATGTGCCATGTTGGTGTGCTGCACCCATTAACTCATCATTTACATTAGGTATTTCTCCTAATGCTATCCCTCCCCCTCACCCCTCCCCACAATAGGCCCCGGTGTGTGATGTCCCCCTTCCTGTGTCCAAGTGATCACATTGTTCACTTCTCACCTATGAGTGAGAACATGCGGTGTTTGGTTTTCTGTTCTTGCGATAGTTTGCTAAGAATGATGGTTTCCAGCTGCATCCATGTCCCTACAAAAGACACAAACTCATCCTTTTTTATGACTGCATAGTATTCCATGGTGTATATGTGCCACATTTTCTTAATCTAGTCTGTCACTGATGAACATTTGTGTTGATTCCAAGTCTTTGCTATTGTGAATAGTGCTGCAATAAGCATACGTGTGCATGTGTCTTTACAGCTGCATGATTTATAATCCTTTGGGTATATACCCAGTAATGGGATGGCTGGGTCAAATGGTATTTCTAGTTCTAGATCATTGAGGAATCGCCACACTGTCTTCCACAATGGTTGAACTAGTTTACAGTCCCACCAACAGTGAAAAAGTGTTCCTATTTCTCCACATCCTCTCCAGCATCTGTTGTTTCCTGATTTTTTAATGATTGCCATTCTAACTGGTGTGAGATGGTATCTCATTGTGGTTTTGATTTGCATTTCTCTGATGGCTAGTGATGATGAGCATTTTTTTTCATGTGTCTGTTGGCTGTATGAATGTCTTCTTTTGAGAAGTGTCTGTTCATATCCTTTGCCCACTTTTTGATGGGGTTGTTTGTTTGTTTCTTGTAAATTTGTTTGAGTTCTTTGTAGGTTGTGGATATTAGCCCTTTGTCAGATGAGTATACTGCAAAAATATTCTCCTATTCTGTAGGTTGCCTGTTCACCCTGATGGTAGTTTCTTTTGCTGTGCAGAAGCTCTTTAGTTTAATTAGATTCCATTTGTCAATTTTGTCTTTTGTTGCCGTTGCTTTTGGTGTTTTAGACATGAAGTCCCTGCCCATGCCTATGTCCTGAATGGTATTACCTAGGTTTTCTTCTAGGGCTTTTATGGTTTTTAGGTCTAACATTTAAGTCTCTAATCCATCTTGAATTAATTTTTGTATAAGGAGTAAGGAAAGGATCCAGTTTCAGCTTTCTACTTATGACCAGTCAATTTTCCCAGCACCATTTATTAAATAGGGAATCCTTTCCACATTTCTTGTTTTTGTCAGGTTTGTCAAAGATCAGACAGCTGTAGATGTGTGGTATTATTTCTGAGGGCTCTGTTCTGTTCCATTGGTCTATATCTCTGTTTTGGTACCAGTACCCTGCTGTTTTGGTTACTGTAGCCTTGTAGTATAGTTTGAAGTCAGGTAGCGTGATGCCTCCAGCTTTGTTCTTTTGGCTTAGGATTGTCTTGGCGATGTGGGGTCTTCCTTGGCTCCATATGAACTTTAAAGCAGTTTTTTTCCAGTTCTGTGAAGAAAGTCATTGATAGTTTAATGGAGATGGCATTGAATCTATAAATTACCTTGGGCAGTATGGCCATTTTCATAATATTGATTCTTCCTATCCATGAGCATGGTATGTTCTTCCATTTGTTTGTGTCCTCTTTTATTTCACTGAGCAGTGGTTTGTAGTTCTCCTTGAAGAGGTCCTTTATGTCCCTTGTAAGTTGGATTCCTAGGTATTTTTTTCTCTTTGAAGCTATTGTGAATGGGAATTCATTCATGATTTGGTTCTCTGTTTGTCTGTTACTGGTGTATAAGAATGCTTGTGATTTTTGTACATTGATTTTGTATCCTGAGACTTTGCTGAAGTTGCTTATCAGCTGAAGGAGATTTGGGGCTGAGATGATGGGGTTTTCTAAATATACAATCATGTCATCTGCAAAGAGGGACAATTTGACTTCTTCTTTTCCTAACTGAATACCCTTTATTTCTTTCTCTTAACTGATTGCCCTAGGCAGAACTTCCAACACTATGTTGAATAGGAGTGATAAGAGAGGGCATCCCTGTCTTGTGCCAGTTTTCAGAGGGAATGCTTCCAGTTTCTGCCCATTCAGTATGATATTGGCTGTGGGTTTGTCATAAGTAACTCTTATTATTTTGAGATACTTTTCATCAATATCTAGTTTATTAAGAGTTTTTAGCATGAAGTGCCACTGAATTTTGTGAAAGGCCATTTCTGCATTCATTGAGATAATCATGTGGTTTTTGTCTTTGGTTCTGTTTATATGCTGGATTATGTTTATTGATTTGCATATGTTGAACCTGCCTTGCATCCCAGAGATGCAGCCCACTTGATCATGGTGGATAAGCTTTTTGATGTGCTGCTGGATTAGGTTTGCCAGTATTTTATTGAGGATTTCTGCATCGATGTTCATCAGGGATATTAGTCTAGAATTCTCTTTTTTTGTTGTGTTTCTGCCAGGCTTTGGTATCAGGATGATGTTGGCCTCATAAAATGAGTTAGGGAGAATTCCCTCTTTTTCTATTGATTGGAATAGTTTCAGAAGGAAAGGTACCAGCTCCTCCTTGTATCTCCGGTAGAATTTGGCTGTGAATCCATCTGGTCCTGGACTTTTTTGGTTGGTAGGCTATTAATTATTGCCTCAATTTCAGAGCCTGCTATTGGTCTATTCAGGGATTCAACTTCTTCCTGGTTTAGTCTTGGGAGAGTGTAAGTGTCCAGGAAATTATCCATTTCTTCTAGGTTTTCTAGTTTATTTGCATAGAGGTGTTTATAGTATTCTCTGATGGTAGTTTGTATTTCTGTGGGGTCGGTGGTGATATCCCCTTTATTATTTTCTATTGCGTCTATTTGATTCTTCTCTATTTTCTTCTTTATTAGTCCTGCTAGTGGTCTATCAATTTTGTTGATCTTTTCAAAAAACCAACTCCTGGATTCATTGATTTTTTGGAGGGTTTTTTGTGTCTCTTATCTCCTTCAGTTCTGCTCTGATCTTAGTTATTTCTTGCCCTCTGCTAGCTTTTGAATGTGTTTGCTCTTGCTTCTCTAGTTCTTTTAATTGTGATGTTAGGGTATCAATTTTAGGTCTTTCCTACTTTCTCTTGTGGGCATTTAGTGCTATAAATTTCCCTCTACACACTGCTTTAAATGTGTCCCAGAGATTCTGATATGTTGTATCTTTGTTCCCATTTGTTTCAAAGAACATCTTTATTTCTGCCTTCATTTCATTATGTACCCAGTAGTCATTCAGGAGCAGGTTGTTCAGTTTCCATGTAGTTGAGCGGTTTTGATTGAGTTTCTTAGTCCTGAGCTCTAGTTTGATTGCACTGTGGTCTAAGAGACAGTTTGTTGTAATTTCTGTTCTTTTACATTTGCTGAGGAGTGCTTGAATCATGTTTATCTGAATTTTTTTTTCTTTCTTTTTAGTTGACTGAATAGTTGTTCTCCATTTTGTCTTCTTGCCACTCTGGTTGCACACATGAGAGAACCTAAGATAATTTCTAAGACAATTTCTCCTTGGGATAAACAGAGGAAGCAACACAGACCCCATTTTGGGAATAACTTTTTTCCCTCATGAAGCTCCCGGAATCAAAAGCAGATAAAATCCCTCTCAAAATCTAAACCTCTGTTCCACTTTGAATGATGATATCTGATGTGTGTGTGTGTGTTTTGCTTTTTTTTTTTTTTTTAACTTTTAGGGGTATCAGAAATTACTTTGAATTATGAGAGAGCTTTGGTGTGTAATAAATGGGTAAGAAATATACTTTTAGGGATGGCTAATGGCAGTTATGGTGAGATACCCAGTGCTTTACACATTTGGATCAGAGAAACATGCTCTTGGCCACCTAGAAACTATGGAACTGTTTCCAGCCCTCGCTGAGAGATAAGAATCCCATGGGAAATGGGCTGATTTTTCTCTTTTTTGGGATCTAGGATCTGGTATAAAAATGGTACCCTTAACTTTTGGGATTCTGTTTTGCATCCAGCTGTGACTGCTTCTTAGATGGTACAAACTGCATGCTTTCCTGGCCTTGTTTCTCAAAGTGCTCCACCCTGAAGCCAGTAATCCAATTAAGAAACTTAAAAACTGGCAAATGGAAAACCTTACATTACTGGATTTTCTGTCTTTCTGTGCATTTATATGTGTTGTGTGTGTGATGTTTACATATGAAAGGGCTCGGATTTATTGGCTTAAAAATAATAAATGCTTAAATCAAGTATTTTGCCAGAAAAAGAAAAACTATAATGCCATTTTATTCATGTGACTTAAGTAATGTTTGGGAAATAAAGACAGTTTTAAATATTAATGGTAAAATAAAAATATATTCAAAAATTTAGGCATATTGCATAAATTATGCAGGTCAGATACTACGCTTGCTAAATGCTGTAAGGTCATAAACTTATTCTGTGACTTATGAAAATTGTTCAAGTTACCTGTTTTGGAGCCATTAGATTCTGTGTAAGGCCTGAGGACATGTGAAGTTATCCATGTTCCCCTGGTTATGCTGCAAAGAGTCAGACTTTATTCGTACTTCCATTTGGTTTCCTAGGCTCCACACCTAGTACATAATTAAAATCACTTACTTACCAGGTTTTTCACCAAAAATAAAAGTTGCTAAGAGTTAACATTGTAACATAATTAAAACTACTGAAGGAAAAGTTTTACACGTAAGGTGTGTAAGGAAAGTGAAATGTGTTTTTTGTAAAAGATTATAACAAGGCAAGGTAATGTGTATATTTTTGCCTAGATTAATGGATTAAAGGCTTGTTTTTCACTAGATGGAAAGAAAAATCCTGAAAGTTTGAACAAGGCATAGAAAGGTTGGGAAAAATTAATCTTGTAAAAAATGTTTGTGTGTGAAATTATTGGGTAAAGATAAGGGGTATTATTCAGTATTTCTGTGAATTAAACATTGGAATAAAACCATAACAGGGTTTTTTTAGAGCATTGTTCTGCTCTTTAACAAATAAAACTGTAAAGAGTTATAAAAGGTTTATGAGAGTCTTACTGTAGAGTCAGACTGATTAAAATTGAATAGATTTGTCTATAAGGTTTTAAGAACTAAGATTGACATCAACAGTACACTAATGCAAAGGTAATATTTGGCTTTCTTTGGGCTGTATTTGTATAAATGTGTTATCAGCATTTGTTCCAAAATTATGTGAAACTTCTATAATTCTGATATTAATTAGTGTGTGTTATTATTAATCCTTAGAATTGTTGGGTCAAATTGTTATAATACACCAAAGAAGTAACCAAAATTCCTAGTCAATTGTGGCTTTAATAGAGGCTGCCCTAAGATGTCTTGTCATCCAAGGAAATTGTTGTCTTCCTTTGGTTCTCTTTAGAAGGTGGTTTTATAACCAGCTATAAAACTCTAAGAAGTGTTCTTGAATGCAGCATTCTGATGACTTTGGAGATTGTGACGTTAGAATTAGGGAAAAACTTTTAGGACTCTCATGGAGAGTTGAAATGTTTATGAATATCAAGCAGAACAAGAGTTAACTGTATGTGTGGCCTGACCTAATAGAAGACTAAATTAATTATTTCATGACTTTTTGCTCAAAACGTTGCTGGTATTTTGTTTTTCAAAGCCAGGGAAACTTTTCTTTTGAGCTATTTACATCTTTTACCAACTCAGTAAAATATGCTCCTATAAATAATCTTTGGAGCATATTTCTCTTTACTGGATTTCTTCAAAATTTGAAAGCTATTTGTGAGTGTTCTTAACTAATGGCAATATAGTTATTTGCATAAATGCAATACAAATCTGGTTTCTTTTGCATCAGAACACAGTTGGAGGATCTGGTTATTTTACCAAGGCTTTGACTGGAATGGCATACTTTCCCTTAAGGAATCAAATTTTACTTATAGAGTCAATAAAAGCCCATTGGGAAAACTGTCCTCATACCTTGTCTACACAGTTCCTGTACAGGATTCCTGACCTGTGGTAAGTAAAGAATGTCACTTTCTGACAGGCCCAGGAGCTTCAAGTTATCTTGGGACCTCAAGAGGAGAAAAATTTACCCAATCATACAGGTATTTGATGGCACCAATTTATGGCTGGGCTTAAGGCTTTAAGAAAACTGTGACATGAGATTCATTATGGAATGAAGATCCATCAAAGCCAATTTAAAAAGGAGCCTATGTAGAAAATAAACTTGCTGTGCTTTATGCAAATAATTATGCCAAGTATAATAAAACTAAACCTTATTTTGCAAACAAATCAGTACTCTCATGAGTTTTTTAAAATAAAAATGAGAACTGGAGAGGTAAAAAGTATGTTTTGAGCACTATGGCACATTTATTATTAGATTCTAGTCTCATCAGCTCTTTTTGAGTTTTTGTCTGCAATTTAGACTAACCCTGCTTATTCCTGTGAGCCAACTAGTGATCTGGTTGTAGCTCAGAAGAAACAAAAATGATAGGCCATCAAGCTCCAGATAATCCTCAGTGAGGGATATCATCTTTTCAACATTCAGAGAATCACTCTCCTACAGGGGACCCCTAGACTGCCCATCAGTGAGACATAACAGGCAAACTCCGGCCCCTGTCTCCCTAGACCCTGGCCGGATACCACATTCAAACACTCATGGAGCCACCTTCCTGCCCTGACAACTAGCAAGAGGCCAAGACCCACAGAATGATCTGCTGCCTCTTTGTCAGCAGCAAAGAGTTACAGGAGACTGACCTTTGTCCATTTTCTCCAAATAATTGGGGGCTTAGGATCATGAGTGGGAAAATGCTACAATAGGTAGCTAGTCAGGCATGAGCAGAGCAGGAGAGGGCTCCATCTGACCAGGAATATCAGGAGACCATCAGGTGATGGTCAGGTGATTGTTAACTATCTCTCTCTAAAATAACAATTGGCCACAGCCAGCACCAGGGAAAGGCAGTCTTCCCAGAGATAGAAAAAACCTGAAACTGATGATCATCTGTTTCCTGATAAGATCTTAGGAGTTGGATGGCTGAGCTCAACCGTGTACATTTAGAGGAAAAATGACAGTGTTTAAATGGTAAATGACCTTCTAGGAGTATTTGTCTGGTAAGGGAAGAACACCTCAAGGGAGCGTGCTTACAACTTCAGTAAACACAATGTGCATGATCAACTTCTAAGTACTGGCAAGCCACTATGCTTTTCAACAGCCCACCACAAGGGAGGAATCAGGGGAGAAAGGACGTGAGACCGTGAATGTATGCCAATATATAAAACCCCAAGTCAAAAGGTCAAGCCATGAACTTGTCTTTCAGTTTGCCCATTTGGCCCTCTTCCAAGTGTACATTACTTCCTTTTATTCCTGCTCTAAAACATTTTCATACATTTTCCCTCCTGCTCTAAAACTTGCTTCAGTCTCTTCTTCTGCCTTATGCCCCTCATTTGAATTTTTTTCTTCTGAGGAGGCAAGAATTGAAGTTGCTGCAGAATCATAGAGATTTGCTGCCACTGACACATTTTCCCAGTGCAGTAAAACCACATATCCACATTGAGGTTTTTGCTGTGATAGAAAAGAGGGCATTTTTTTGCAGGGTTCCAAGCTAGGATGGACAAGCAGCTATTGCTCCAATCTGGACCTCACTGATGTCTTGCAAGACAGGGTTTTAAAAGGCAGGGATAAATTTTACAAAAGCAGAAGCTACATGCAAAATACTGAATCAATAGATAGAGGTTACACATTGTTTTTGACCTAAAAAAGGTGAGATAACTTAAAGTAGGACCTTATCGGTTGTAGGTAGATTTAATGATTTTTGGATTTGCAATTAGTTAAGGAAACAAAGCTTTGTTTAGTAATTTGTGGTCAGCAGAAAAAAAAATCTTAACTGCCTCAAAGGTGTGAATTCTTCCAAACCCCTCAGAAAAGAATTTATTATAGAAAATGGTGATCATAATTCAGTCTTCAATGCCCCCCTATCTGAGTATTAAATGTCAGTAGATCTATTTGGTGGGAGTCTTCAGTGGGGGGTTTCTGAAAGACAACTCAGGCCCATAGTTTCCATGGGGAAACTAAATATCTCTGAACTCTAGTTTTCTTGGCTATTGTTTAAATTACTGTCTCAGTCTATTTTCACACTGCTGTAAATCTGCTACCTGAGACTGGGTAATTTATAAACAAAAGATATTTAATCGACTTACATTTCTGCATGGCTGGGGAGGCCTTAGGAAACTTATAAGTATTGTGAAAGGCAAAGGGGAAGCAAGGTACATCGTACATGGTGGAAAAAAAGAGAGAACACAGGGGACACTGCCACTTTTAAACCATCAGATCTCCTGAGAACTTCCCACTATCACAAGAACAACATGGGAGAAACCTCCTACATCATCCAATCACTTGCAACCAGGTCCCTTCCTGGACAAGTGGGGATTTGAGATGAAATTTGGGTGGGGACACAGAACCAAACCATATTATGTCACTCTGGCCCCTCCCAAATCTCATGTCCTTTTCACATTTAAAAACCAATCATGCCTTCTCAACAGTCCCACAAAGTCTTAACTCATTCCATCATTAACTCAAAAGTCCAAGTCCAAAGTCTCATCTAAAACAAGGCAAGTCCGTTTCGCCTATGAGCCTGTAAAATAAAAAATGAGTTAGTTCCCGCCAAGTTACAATGGGAATTCAGTAATTGCATAAATATTCCCCTTCCAAATTGTCCAAGCAAAGGTGCCACAGACCCCATGCAAGTCTGAGACCTTTGCCCCATTGTCTTGGTGGTTAACATTCAACTCCTCGTTACTTATGCCAATTTCTGCAGCCAGCTTGAATTCCTCCTGAGAACATGGGTTATTATTTTCTACCACATGGTCAGCCTGCAAATTTTCCAAACATTTATGCTCTGCTTCCCTTTTAAACATAAGTTCCAATTTCAAACCATCTCTTCGTGAATGCATAAAAGTGAATGCTTTCAGAATAAGCCAGGTAACCTCTTGAATGCTTTACTGCTTAAAAATTTCTTCTGCCAGATACCTTAAATTATCTCTCTCAAGTTCAAAGTTGAGCAGATCTCTAGGGAAGGGGCAAAATGCTACCAATCTCTTTGCTAAAGCATAGCATAGCAAGAGTGACCTTTGCTCCAGTTCCCAACAAATTCCTCATCTCTATCTGAAGCCACCTCAGCCTGAACTTCATTGTCCATATCACTATCAGCATTATGGCCAAAACCATTCAACAAGTCTCTAGAAAGCTCCAAAATTTTCCACATCTTTCTGTCTTTTACTGAACCTTCAAAACTGTTCCAAACTCCGCCTGTTACCCAGTTTTAAAGTCGCTTCCACATTTTCAGGTCATCTTTATAACAGTACCCGACTCCTACTACCAATTCTCTATATTAGTCCATTCTCACATTGCTATAAAGACACTACCTGAGACTGGGAAATTTATAAACAAAAGAGGCTTAATTAACTCACAGTTTCACATGGCTGGAGAGACCTCAGCAATCTTACAATCAGGGCAGGAGACAAAGGAAAAGCAAGGCACATCTTACATCACAATAGGAGAGACAGCGAACATGGAGGAGACTGCCACTGAGGAGGCCTTCTTAAAAAGAAGCAAATGCTCTAGGTATATTTAAAAATATCGATTTTTTTCCTTACCCTGCCAGAAGTACAAGGAGATTTTCCCATTATCTTTACTGTGGAAACGTGGGATGTATCCAAGAGGTAAAATGCATAAAAGTTTGAGGGCCTCCTAAGACCAGGCCTCCTTAAAGGTGTTTTTCCTTTTAGCTCCCAGTCTTCTCCACACTTAGATTCCATCAATTTGTCAATTACAGTATAATTTGGGGGTAGGGTTTTCTACCCCATTATTAATATCCACAGAAGTTTTTGCTTTGGTTTTATTCTAATAAGTTGTGATTCTTCATATGCACTAGAATGTGTTTTCAATTTGAAAAATAGCAGGGTTTTTTTTTTTTTTTTTTGACCTCTATTATTTGATGGATCTATGAAGCATCTCTGATTTTCAGTTTCATCAGCATTTTACTTGTCAGGACAGAGCAACTACTGCCAAGTCCTGTATTTATTAGCACATTAGGCTGAAACCTCTTCTTTCCAATTTCTAATATTTTTTCTTTGAGTATTTGTCTGAAATGTTCATATTTCCTATTGTAGAAATTTTAAACAAATTTGAATTAAGATAATACTTATATATCAAGAGCCAATAGCCTAAAGATTATTTCTCTGTATAATATATACAGAATAGTTTATGTAAATTTCTAACCAACATTGAAATTCAGCTCAAGAAATATTGATAAAATTATAAATACAGTATAAAAAGAAGATCCGCTTTTTGCTTTTCCTATAAATATAAGGTGAAGCATGAAACACTCTTAAGCAGCTAAAAACTCTAGGCATTATTGCCTGCATATTTTTTATGCATTCATTGCATCATTTGTTTTTACTCATTTATTCTACAAGCACCACAAATAAATGTAAATGAGATGTCACCTCCCATTATATGTCACTTTATTCTTCTATGTGTCCTGTTACATTGAGTGACACCAATATATATGTATTCTCCCAAGTAAAAAATGCCAACAGTACCTTTAAATACCTTTCCAGTACCAACCTGCCAAAGTTAGAGCATATAGCCGCGGAGTACTGAGTTGAGACTAAAGCCCCTAAAATATTCTAGAATGAAAACTAGTCAACTGAACATACCTTATACCACAATCAAACCCCAAGGGCATCAAAGAAGATAAAAGCAGAAAAATCCATGCAAAAGACAGCAACTTCAAAGATCAAAGGATCATACAACCACACACATAGGAATCACCACAAGAACTCCAGCAACTCAAAAATCTAAATTTACCTACAAATGACAGCAGTAGTTCCCCTAGCAATGGTTATCAACCAGGCTGAAACAGCTAAAATGACAAACATAGAATTCATAATATGGGTCAGAATGAAGATTACTAGGATTTAGTAGAAAGTTGAAACCCAATTCAAGGAATGTAAGGAATACAACAAAACAATACAGGAGCTGAAAGACAAATGGCCTTTTTAAGAAAGAACCAAAATGATCTGATAATGCTGAAAAACTCACTACAAACATTTCATGATACAATCACAAATATTGATAGCAGAATAGACCAAGCTGAGGATATAATCTCAGAGCTTGAAGACTAGTTCTCTGAATTTACCCAGACAAAAGTAAAGAAAAAAAGAATCTAAAAAATGAACAAAACCTTCAAAAAGCATAGGATTATATAATGAGATCAAATATATAACTTATTGATATACCTAAAAGAGAGAAAAAGTGAGCAACAACAACAACAAAAAACCATGTTTCAGGATATCATCCACCAAAATTTTTCCAGCCTCACTAGAGAAGCCAACATTCCAATTTTAAAAATGCAGAGAACCCGTACTAGATACTGTACAAGCTGACCATTTTCAAGACATATAGACATCAGTTTCTCCAAGGTCGACATGAAAGAAAATATATTGAAGGCAGCTAGAGAGAAGAGCCGGATCACCTACAAAGGGTGCCCCATCAGGCTAACAGTGAACCTCTCAGCAGAAACCCTACAAGCCAGTAGAGACTGAGGGCCTATATTCAGCATTCTTAAGAAAATAAATTTCAACCAAGAATTTTATATGCAGCCAAACTAGGCTTCATATGTAAAGGAGAAATAAGATCTTTTGCAGACAAGAAAATGCTAAGGAAATGTGTTACCATCAGACCTGCCTTACAAGAAGTCACTATGGGAGTGTAAAATATGGAAATGAAAGACCATTATTAGCCACCACAAAATACACTTAAGTACACAGACCATTGACAATATAAGGCAACTACACAATCAAATCTGCATAATAATCAGCTATCAGCACCATGATAGGAACAAATCCTCACATATCAATGTTAACCTTATATATAAACTGGCTAAATCCCCCAATTAAAAACACAGAGGGGAAAGTTCGATAAAGAAGTAAGACCCAATTGTATGCTATCTTCAAGAGATCTGTCTCACATGCAAAGACACCCATGGGCTCAAATTAAAGGGATGGAGAAAAATCTACCAAGCAAATGAAAAAATAAAAAATAAAAAGCAGAGATTGGTAATCTAATTTCAGACAAAATAGACTTTAACAATGATCAAAAAAGGCACAGAAGGGCATGACATAATGGTAAAGTGTTGAATTCAGCAAGAAGACTTACCTATCCCCAAATATATATTTGCACCCAACACAGGAGCACCCATATTCCTAAAACAAGTTCTTAGAGGCCTACAAAGAGACTTGGATAACCACATAATAATAGTGAAAAACTTCAACACTGTACTGGCAGTATTAGACAGATAATTGAGGGAGAAAACTAACAACAACAACAAAAAAATGGGAGCTGTACTTAACACTTGACCAAAAGAAGCTAAGAGACATCTAAAGAACTCTAATCTCACAAAGATATTTGGGAGCTGAACTCGACACTTGACCAAAAGAAGCTAACAGATATCTACAAAACTCTCCACTTGAAACCAACAAAGTATACATTCTTTTCATTTGCCCATAGTCCATACTCTAAAATTGACCATGAAGTCTGCCATAAAACAATTCTCAGCTGAGTAAAAAAGAAAAACAAAATTATAACAGTCACACTCTTAAATCATGACACAATAAAAATAGAAATCAATACTGAGATCTTTTTAAACCATATAATTACATAGAATTTAAACAATTTGTTCCTACATGACTTTTGGGTAAATAATGAAATTAAGGCAGAAATCAAGAAATTTTTTGAAACTAATGAAAACAAAGATACAACATATCAAAATCTCTGGGACACAGCTAAAGCTGTTTAAAGAGGAGAGTTTAAAGACCTAAATACCCACATCAAAAAGTCAGAAAGATCTCAAGTTAACAACCTAATATTATACCTAGAGGAACTAGAGAAGTAAGACCAAACCAACATTAAATCTAGAAGACAAGAAATAACCAAAATTACAGTTGAAATAAAGGAAATTGAAAGGAGAAAAACCATGCAAAAAATCAATGAAACCAGAGATTTTTTTAAAAATAATAAAATTGATAGACCACTAGCTGGATGAATAAAGAGACAAAGAAGATATAATTAAGCACAATCAGAAATGACAAAGGGGACATAACCACTGACTTCACAGAAATACAGAAACACTCTCAGAGATTATTATGAACACATCTCTGCACACAAATTAGAAAACTTGCAAGAAGTAAAAAAAAAAATATTAGAAATATACAACCTTACAAGATTGATCCATTAAGAAATTGACACCTGAACACAACTAACAATGTGTTCCAAAATATAGAATCAGTAATAAGAACTCTACCAATCAGAAAAAGCCTGTACAAGGATTCAAAGACAAATTATATCAGACATACAAAGAAAAGCTGGTACCATTCCTACTGAAACATTTCTAAAAAGTGTGTTAGAGGACTGCCTCCCTAGCTTCTTCTATGAGGCCATTATCATTCAGATACCAAAACTTGGCAGAGACAAAACAAAACAACAACAAAAAAAGAACTTAAGGTCCATGTCCTTGATGAACATAGATGCAAACTTCCTCACCAAAATACTAGCAAACTGAATCCAGCAGCACATCAAAAAGTGAATCCACCATGATCAAGTAGTCTTAATCCCTGGGATGCAAGGTTGGTTCAACATACCTAAATCAATAAATGTGATTTATCACATAAAAAATACTAAAAACCAAAACCACATGATTGAGATGAAGAGTTCTTATATGTTAAAAACTCTTAACAAACAAGGCATCAAAGGAATATACTTCAAAATAACAAAAGCCACCTGTGACAAATCCATAGGTAACATCATACTGAATGGGCAAAATCTGGAATCATTCCCCTTGAGAACTGAAATGAGACAAAGATGCTGACTCTTGCTGCTCCTATTCAATATAGTACTGGAAGTCCTAGCCAGAACATTCAGGCAAGAGAAGAAAAAAATAAAAGGCATCCAAATAGGAAGAGAGAAAGTCAATCTATCTGTTTTCAGACGATATGATTTAATGCCTAGAAAACCGCATAAACTTTGCCCAAAAGCTGATAGATCTGATAAACTACTTCAGCAAGTTTCAGGATACAAAATTAATGTATAAAAATCAGTAGCATTTCTATACATCAATAACATCCAAGCTAAGTGCCAAATCAAGAATGCAATCACATTCACAATGATCAGAAAAAATAAAATATCAAGAATAGAACTGTATTGAGCTGTTCATGCATCGCTATAAAGAAATACCTGAGGCTGGGTAATTTATAAAGAAAATAAGTTTAATAGGCTGTCATTTCTGCAGGGTACACAGGAATCATGATGCTGGCATCTGCTCATATTCTGAGAATGCCTCAGAGAGATTTTACTGATGGCAGAAGGGAAAGCAGGAGCAGGCATGTTGCATGAAAAACTCAGGAGCAAAAGGAATGGGGAGGTGCCACATAATTTCAAACAACCAGATTTCATGAGAACTCATTCATTATAGTGAGGAAAGCATCAAGCCAAGAGTGATTCACTCTCATGATCCAATAGCCTCCAACTAGGCTCGTTGATAGCTCCAACACTGGGAATTACAATTCAACATGAGATTTGTGTGGAGATGAATATTCAAACTATATTAACATGCACCTGCTCCCTTCAAAGTTCATGTCCTTTTTACATTGAAAAATATAAATACACCTCCTCAATACTCCTCCAAAGTCTTAACTTATTGCAGCATTATCTCAAAAGTCTCAAGCCCAAGTCTAAAATCTCATTGGAGATTGGGCAAGGTTCTTCCACCTATAAGCCTGTAAAATCACAAACAAGTGATTTAGTTCCAAATTACAATGGAAGTATAGTCATTGGGTAAACAATACTGCTCCAAAATGGAGAAAACATCCAAAAGAAAGGGGTTACAGGACTCATGCCAGTTCAAAACCCAGCAGGCAGTCCTTATATCTTAAAGCTCCAAAAAAAATCTCATTTTACTACAAGACCCATATCTAGAGCACAATGGTGCAAAAAGTGGGCTCCCAAAAGCTTGGATAGCTGTGCAACTCTTGCTTTGCAGGGTTCAGCTCCATGGAGGCTCACGGGTTGTTGAGTATATGCAGATTTTCCAGATGCAGGGAGAAAACTGCCAGTAGATCCACCATTATGGAAGCTGAAAGACACTGGCCTCCTTCTCACAGCTACACTAGGCTGTGTCCTGGTGGGGGCACTGTGTGGAGCTCCAAACCCACATTTCCCCTTGGAAGTACCCTAGTAGAGATTCTCTGTGAGGGCTCTGTCCCTGTAGCAAGCTTCTGCCAGGGCACTCAGGTTTTCTCATATATACCCTGTAATCTAGGCAATGGGTACCAAGCCTCCTTTACTCTTGCACTCTGCATACTTGCAGGCTTAACTACATGGAAACTGTTATGGCTCATGGCTTTTACCCTCTGAAGCAGTAGCCCAAGCTCTTTCTGGAGCCCTTTGAAGTGAGTTTGGAGACAAAGTTACCACAATACGAGGAACAGTGTTCCGAGACCGTGTGGGGCAGTGGAGAGCTGGGCTTGGCCCACAAAACAACTCAGTCCTCATAGTCCTCAGGGCCTGTGATTGGAAGGACTGCTTGCTAGATCTCTGAAATACTTTCAAGACCTTTTTCCCATTGTCTTTTCCCTGGTTCTTTTTATTTATGCCAGTCTCTCTAGTAAGTTGTTGCTCCACAGCCTGCTTGAATTATTCCACTGAAAATGCTTTTTATTTCTCTGACACATGACAAGCCTACAAATTTCCTAAACTTTCATGCTTTGCTTTCCTTTTCAATGTGAGTTCTGACTTTAAGCCATTGTTTTGGTCCTACATCTCAGCATAAGCTGTTAGCAGTAGCCAGGCCACATCTTGAATGTTTTGCTGCTTAGAAATGTCTTCTACCAGATACCCTAAATCATCACTCTCAAATTTAAACTCCCACAGATTCCCAGGGTATAAACACAATGCAGCCAAGTTGTTTTCTAAGGCATAACATACGACCTTTGCTTCAATTTCTCATACATTTCTCTTTTTTTATCTGCGACCTTAGCAGTCTAGACTTCACTGTTCATTTCACTATAAGCATTTTGGGTGCAATCATTTAACCAGTCTCTAAGGAGTTCCAAACTGTCCTTAATCTTCCTATCTTCTTCTGACCCCATCAAATTCTCTCAACCTCTACCTATTGCCCAGTTCCAAATCTGCTTCCGCCTTTTAAGGTTTCTGTATAGCAATATCTCATCCCTTGGTACCAATTTTCTGTATTAGGCGGCTCTTTGTTGCTATAAAGAAATACCTGAGGCTGGGCAATTTATAAAGAGAAGAAGTTTAATTAGTTTATGATTCTGCAGGTTGTGCAGGAAGCATGGTGACAACATCTGCACAGCTTCTGGGGAGCCCTCAGGAAATTTTACTCATGCCAGAAGATGAAGCATGACTAGGCATATCACATGGCAAAAGCGGGAGCGGTGGGGGGAGTTGTGACATACTTTTAAATAACCACATCTCATGAGAACTCACTCAATATTGTGATAAAAACAGCAACACATGAGAGATTCATTGCTCTTATCTAATCACCTTCCACCAGTCCACACATCCGACACTGGTGATTAAAATTCAACATGAGATTAGGATGGGGACAAATGTTCAACATTGTCAATAGCTAATGAGGAATGTGAAAGTTCTCTTTAATCAGAATCAGAAAACACTGCTGAAAGAATTCAGAGATGACACAAATGGAGACACATTTCATGCTCGTGGATAGGAATAATTAATATTGTTAAATAACCATACTTCCCAAAGCAATTTAGAGATTCAATGCTATACTTATCAAACCACCAATAAAATTCTCCACAGAATTTTTAAAAAGCTATTCAAAAAATCTTATGGAATCAAAAGATCCTAAAAAGTCAAATGAACAAAGCTGGATGAATCATATTACCCAACTTTAAACTATACAACAAATCTAGAGTAACCAGAAGAGCATGGTACTAGCACAAAAACAGGCCCATAGGACAATGGAACAGAACAGAAAGCCCAGAAATAAAGCTGCACACTTACAACCATCTCATCTTTGGCAAAGTCAACAACACCAACAATAGCAAAAAGCAATGGGGAAAAGACTCCTTATTTAAGAAATGTCACTGGGATAACTGGCTAGACATACACAGAAAAACTGAGCCTTTTACTAACACTATTTTAAAAAATCAACTCAAGATAGATTAAAAACTTAAATGTCAAATCTACACTTACGAAAACCCTAGAAAAAGTTAGGAAATACCAATCTGGACATTGGCCGTGGTACAGATTTTATTATGAAGATGATAAAAGCAATTGCAATAAAAACAAAAATTGGTAAGTGGGACCTCATTGAACTAAAGAGCTTTTGTACAGCAAAATAAACTCAACGGAGTACACAGACAACTCACAGAATAGGAGAAAATATTTGCAAACTATGAATCTGACAAACATCTAAGATCCAGAATCTGTAAGGAACATAAACAAATTAACAAGCATAAAAGCAACAAAACCATTTAATAGTGGTCAAAGGACATGAGCTGACACTTTTTTAAAAATATACATGTAGCCAACAAGCATTGGAAAAATGCTCTGCATCACTAAGCTATAGAAATGCTAATCAAAACCACAATGAGATACCATCTCACACCATTCAAAATGGCTGTAATTAAAAATTTAAAATAATATTAATAATAACAAATGTTGAAAAGGTTGCAGAACAAAGGGAATGCTTATACACTGCTGGTGTGAATGTAAACTAGTTCAGCCACCATGGAAAGTATCCTGGAGATTTTCCAAACAACTTAAAACAATTACCGTTTGACCTAGCAATGTCATTATTAAGTATACACCCAAAGACATATAAATTGTTCTACCATAAAGACACATGCACTCATATGTTCATCATTGAACAATTCACAATAGGTAAGACATGGAGTCAACCTAGATGCCCATAAATTGTAGACTGGATTAAGAAATGGGGTACATACATTGAGCACAGTGGCTCACACCTGAAATCCTAGCACTTTGGGAGGCCAAGGTGGGTGGATCACGAGGTCAGGAGTTCAAGACCAGCGTGGCCTTGATGGTGATCAAGCGGTGGTGAAATCTGTCTCTACTAAAAATACAAAAATTAGCTGGGCATGGTGGCAGGAGTCTGTAATCCCAGCTACTCAGGAAGCTGAGGCAGAGAATTGCTTGAACCGGGGAGGCGGAGGATGCAGTGAGCTGAGATCATGCCACTGCACTACAGCCTGGGCCACAGAGCAAGACTCCGTCTCACAAAAAAAGTAAAAGAAAAAGAAATGTGGTACATACATACCATAGAATACTATGCAGTCATAAAATAGAATGAGATTATATCCTTTTCAACAACTCGATAAACTTGGAGGCCATTATCCTAAGCAAATTAATACAGGAACAGAAAAACGAATACCATATGTTTTTACTTATAAGTGGGATTTAAACTTTGAGTATGCATGGACACACAAAAAAAGGGAACACTACATGCGAGGTCCTACTTGACGCTCGAGGTTAGGAAGAAAGTGATAATCAAAAACCTATCAGATACTATGCTTATTACCTGAATGATGACATTATCAGTACACCAAATCCCCATGGCATTCAATTTACCTACAAAATAAATCTGCACATATACCCCTTAAACCTAAAATAAAAGTTGAAAAGAAAAAAGAAGATGGGACCAATAGACACCGAGGGCTTCGAAGGGAGGTAGGAAAGAAGGGGGCCATGGGCTGAAGAACTTCACATTTTTACAATGTTGATTTTACCCATCCATGAACATGAAATGTGTGTCTTCATTTGTTTTGTGTGTCTATTATTTCTTTCAGCAAGGTTTTGTTATTTTCCTTGTAGAGGTCTTTCACCTCCTTAGTTAGGTACTTTCCTCAGTATTTTAATTTTATTTTTTGCAGCTATTGTAAAGGGGGTTGAATTCTTTATTTGATTCTCTTCTTGAGAGCTGTTAATGTATAGCAGTTCTACTTATTCATGTACATTGATTTTGTATCCTTAAACTTTACTGAATTAATGTATTAGTTCTAGGATCTTTTTGGATTTGTCTTTAGGGTTTTATAGGTATAGAATAATATAATTGGCAAATAGCAAGAGTTTGACTTCCTCTTTACTAATTTGGATGCCTTTTATTTTTTTTCTCCTGGTTGATTGCTCTAGCTGGGACTTTCAGTACTATGTTGAATAAATGTGGTGAAAGTGGACATCCCTGTCTTGTTCCAGTTCTCAGGGGGAATGCTTTCAACTTTTTCCTGTTCAGTATAGTGTTGGCTGTGGATTTGTCCTAAATGGCTTTTATTACCTTATGGTATGTCCCTTGTATCCCAGTTTTGCTGAGGGTTTTATCATACAGGGATGCTGGATTTTGTCAAATGTTTTTCCTTCATCTATTAAGATGATCACATAATTTTTGTTTTTAATTCTGTTAATGTGGTGTATCACATTAGTTTACATATGTTAAACCATCCTTGCATCCCTCGTATAACACCCACTTGATCATGGTGGATTATCTTTGTGATATGCTGTTAGATTCGGTTAACCAGTATTTTGTTGAGATTTTTTGCTTGTAGGTTCATCACAGATACTGATCTGTAGTTTAGTTGTTGTTGTTATGTCCTTTCCTGATTTTAGTATTAGAGTAATACTGGCTTCATAGAATGATTGAGGGAAGATTCCCTGTTTCTCTATTTTTTGCAATAATCTCAAAAGGATTGGTACCAATTCCTGTTCGAATGTCTAATAAAATTCAGCTGTGAATTTTCTGGTCCTGGGCTTTTTTATTTGTTGGCAATTTTTTTTAATTGCCATTTCAATCTCACTGCTTTTTACTGGTCTGTTTAGAGTTCCCATGTCTTCCTGGTTTAATCTAGGAGGGCTGTATATTTTTAGGAATTTTTCAATCTTCTCTAGGTTTTCTAGCTTGTGTATGTAAAGGTGTTCAGGGTAACCTTGAATGATCTTTCATATTTCTGTGGTATTGGTTTTAATATCTCCCATTTCATTTTTAATTGAGCTTATTTGGATTTTCTTTCTTCTTAGTTAATCTTGTTAATGGTCTATCAATTTTGTTTACTTTTTCAATGAACCAAATTTTTGTTTTATTTTTCTTTTGTATTAGGTTTTTTGTTGTTGTTTCAATTTCATTTAGTTCCTCTCTTATCTTTGTGTTTTTTTGTTTGTTTGTTTGTTTGTTTTTTTTCTTCTGTTGGGTTTGGGTTTGGTTTGTTCTTGTTTCTCTAGTTCCTTGACATGTAACCTTAGAATCTCTATTGTGCATTTTCAGACTTTTTGATGTAGGCATTCAATGTTATGAACTTTCCTCTTAGCACCATTTTTGCTGTATGCCAGAGGTTTTAATAGGTTGTGTCACTGTTACCATTCAGTTTAAATATTTTATTTATTTATTTATTTTGCCTCAGCCTCCTGAGTATTTGAGACTATAATCACCTGCCACCATGCCAGGCCAATTTTTTGTATTTTTAGTAGAGGCAGAGTTTCACCGTGTTAGCCAGGATGGTCTCGATCTCCTGACCTTGTGATTCAACTGCCTCAGCCTCCCAAAGTGCTGAGATTGCAGGCATGAGCCACTGCACCCAGCCTTAAATAAATTTTTAATTGTCATCTTAATTTTATTGTTGACCCAATAATCATTCACAGGAAGGTTATTTAATTTCTATGTATTTGCAAGATTTCGAGGTTTCCTTTAGGTGTTGATTTCCAATGTTATCACACTGTAGGCTGAGAGAGTGCTTAATATAATTTCTATTGTCTTTAATTTATTTAGACTTGTTTTGTGGTCTATCATATGCTCTATCTTGGAGAATGTTCCATGTGCTGATGAATAGAATGTATATTCTGCAGTTGTTGGGTAGAATGTTCTGTAAATATCTGTTAAGTTCATTTGTTCTAGGGTATAGTTTAAGTCCATTGTATCTTTGTTGACTTTCTGACTTGATGACCTGCCTAGTGCTGTCAGTGGAGTATTAAAGTCCCCCACTAATATTGTGTTACTGTCTACCTCATTTCTTAAGTCTAGTCATAATTGTTTTATAAATTTGGGAGCTCCATTGTCAGGTTCATATATATTTAGAATTGTGATATTTTCCTGTTGGACTAGTTATTTTTAACTATTATGTAATGTTCCTCTTTGTCTTTTTTAGCTGTTGCTTTGAAGTCTTTTTTGTCTAATGTAAAAATAGCTACTCGTGCTCACTTATGGTGTCAAGTTGAATGGAATATCTTTTTCCACCCCTTTACCTTAAGTTGATGTGAGTCCTCATGTTTTAGGTGTGTCTGCTGAAGACAGAAGATACTTGTTTGGTGAATTTTTATCCATTCTGCCATTCTGTGTCTTTTAAGTGGAGCATTTAGACCATTTATATTCAACATTAGTATTTAGATGTGAGGTACTATTCTATTCATCATGCTGGTTGTTGCATAAATACTTTTTTTTTCTTTGTGTTATTGTTGTATATGTCCTGTGAGATACGTGCTTTAAGGAGGTTCTATTTCAGTGTATTTCATGGATTTGTTTTATGACTTAGAGCTGATTTTATTAGTTCTTGTAGTGCTGGCTTGGTCATGGTGCATTATCTCAGTATTTCTTTGTCTGAAAAAGACTGTGTATATTTTTTCATTTATGAAACTTAGTTTTGCTGCACACAAAATTCTTGGCTGATAATTGTTTCTATTTAAGGAGGCTAAAGATAGGACCCCATCCCTTATAGCTTGTATGATTTCTACTAAAAAAAATCTGTTGTTAATCCAATCAAAGTAATCCTTTATAGGTTAGCTGATGCTTTTGCCTCACAACTCTTAAGATTCTTTTCTTCATTTTGACTTTAGATAACCTGAAGACTATGTCCCTAGGTGATGTTTTTTTTGCAATAAATTTCCTAGGTGTTTTTGATTATTTTGTGTTTGGCTGTCTAAGTTGCTAGCAAGGTCAGAAAAGTTGTCCTTGATTATTTCTTCAAATATAAAGTTTGGTGCAAAAGTAATTTCAGTTTTTGCCATTACCCTAATATATTTTCCAAACTTTTAGATTTCTCTTCTTCCTCAGGAATAGTAATCATTCTTAGGTTTGGTCGTTTAGCATAATCCCAAACTTCTTGGCATATCTGCTTATTTTTTTTTTAATTTATTCTTTTTATTTGTCTTTGTTGGGTTGAGTTATTTCAAAAGCGTTGTCTTTGAACTTTGAAGTTCTTTCTTCTACTTGTTTGATTCTATTGCTGACACTTTCCAGTGTATTTTGCATTTCTATATGTATGTTCTTCATTTTCAGAAGTTGTGATTGTTTTTTATTTATACTATCTAGTTTTCTGGATTTTTTTTCTGTCCGTATCCTGTTGTTTCCTCTGACTTCTTCAGGTTGATATTCACCTTTCTCTGGTGCCTCCTTGAGTAGCTTAGTAATTGACCTTCTATTTTTTTTTTTTTTTTCTGGCACTTCAGATATTTTTTTCGGTTTGCATTCATTGCTCATGAGCTAGTGTTATCTTTTGCGGATGCTAAGGAACCTTGTTTTGTCATATTACCAAATTTGATTTTTTGGTTTCTTCTCATTTGAGTAGACTATGCCAAAGGGAAGATCTGTGGCTCAAGCGCTGTTGTTCAGATTCTTTTGTCCCTTGAGATGCTCCCTCAGTGTGGTGCTCTCCTCCTTCCCCTAGAGATGGGGCTTCCTGAAATCCTGTAAAGAGCCCTGTGATATGATCCCTTTTCAGATCTCTCAGCCATGGATACCGCTACCTGCTCCAGTGGAGGTAGCAGGCAAGTAAAGTGGACTCTGTGAGGGTTCTTTGTTGTAGTTTTGCTGTTGTTGTTCATGCCAGTTGCTTTATTTCTGCTTCTTATATTTCATCAAACAGAAGTCAAATTTTCTGGAGGTAGTACTATTTTTAAAGACCTTTTTAAATTTTTTTTTAATAGCAGTTTTAGTTTCACAGCAAAATTGAAAGATACAAACTTTTTATCTACCCCAGGCATGTATAGCCTCTGTGGTTACCAACATTCCTCACTATACTGATACATTTGCTACAATTGATGAACCTCCATTGGCATATTATAGTCACTCCAAGTGAATACTTTATAGTAGGACTCACACTTGGTATACCTTTTATAGATTTAAGAACGTATAATGTTTTTAAATTGATGTGTTCATGATTATAGTATCGCATACAATATGTTCACTGCTCTAAAACTCCTTGGTGGTTTACCTATTAATTTCTCCCTCCTGTAAATTACTGTAAACCACTAATATTTTTACTGTCTCCATACCTTTTCTAGAATATCATAGTCAGAATCTTACAGTGTGAAGCCTTTTCATATTGGCTTTTGTACTTTATAGTATACAATTATGGTGCCTTCATGCTTTTCATGGCTTGAGTTTTTTTTTTTTTTTTTTTTTTTTTTAGTGTTTAGTAATGTTTTCTTATCCGGATATATCAAAGTTTACCTATTAATTTACCTACTGAGTGATGCCTTCACTGTTTCCAAATTTTGAAATTTATAAATAAAGCTGCTCTAAACATCCATGTGCATGTTATTATGTGAACATAAGATTTTAACTCCTTTGGGTAAACAACAAGGAGCCCGCCTGCTGGATTATATAGTAAGAGTGTGTTTAGTTTTATAAAACAAAATAACAAAAAACAAAAGCGAAAACTCTTCTGCAAAGTGACTATATATCATTTTACATTTCCATCAGCAATGAGAGATCCTGTTGCTCTACATTCTTGCCAGCATTTGGTGGTGTTAGTGTTCCAAATAATGGCCATTCTAATGTATATGTGGTGTTATTTCATTGTTTTAATTTGTACTTCATTTATGACATAGTACAGCATCTTTCATATGATTATTGACCATTTGTATGTTTTTTTTTGTTGTGGTATGTGTTCAGGTCTTTGTCTCACTTTTTAATTGGGTTGTTTTCTTATTGTTGAATTTCAAGGGTTGTTTGTATATATTAGATAACATTTCTTTATCAGATGTGTCTTTTGCAAATATTTTTCTCTCAATCTGAGGCTTGTTTTCTCATTTTCTTAACATTTTCTTTTTCAAAGCAGAAGTTTTTTGATTTGAAAAAAATCTTCCCTTTAATTATTTATTTCCTCAATCATGCCTCTTGTGTTTTACCTAATAAGCTATCAGCATACCCAAGGTCAGGTAAGTTTTCTCCCATGTTATCTTCTAAAATTCTAATAGTTTTGCATTTTATATTTAGGTCTGTAATCCATTTTAATGTAATTTTGTTACAGTTGTCAGGTCAATGTCTAGATTATATTTTTTTTCTTTTGCACGAGAATGTCAAATGTCCAGGTAATTCAGCATTCTTTATTTATTGAAAAGACTATTTTTGCCCTGTTGTATTGTCTTGGCCACTTTGCCAAAGATGGGTTGACTAAATATTATGTAGATATACTCCTGGGCTTTCTATTCTTTTCTACAAGTCTATTTGTCTATTATTTTGTCAATACCATACTTTCTTTTTTATGGTACCTTTATAGTATGTCTTTAAGTCAGGTAGTATCAGTCCTCCAACTTTACTGTTTTTCTTCAGTGTCGTGTTGGCTACTCTAGATCTTTTGCCTCTTCATATGAACTTTGTAAACATTCTGTTAATATCCACAAAACCACCTGCTGAGATTTTTATTGGTATTGTGTTTAATTTCTAGATCAAATTGAGAAGAACTGACATGTTGACAATACTGAGTCTTTCTATCCATGGTCTCAGACAGTATTTGTTCATTCTCACACTGCTATAAGGAACTAGCCAATACTGGGTAATTTAGAAAGGTTTAATTTACTCATAGTTCTGCATAGCTTGGGAGGCCTCAGGAAATTTACAATCATGGTGGAAAAGGAAGCAGTCACATCTTACATGGTGGCAGGCGAGAGAGAGAGAGAATGTAGTAGGAACTATCAAACACATGTTGGCTCACTGCAACTTCTGCCTCCCGGGTTCAAGTGATTCTCCTTCCTCAGCCTCCCAAGTAGCTGGGAATACAGGCACACACCACCATGCCTGGATAATTTTTTGTATTTTAGTGGAGACGAGGTTTCACCATGTTGATCAGGCTGGTCTTGAACTCTCGACCTCAGGTGATCTGCCTTCATTGGCCTCAGGTGATCTGCCTGCATTGTCCTCCTGAAATGCTGGGATTACAGGCGTGAGCCACCACTCCTGGCCTCATTTTTTTTTAATAGATAAAAACACATTTTTAAATTGAGTTGTTTGTTTCAGATTTTCTATTTTTTCTTGTATGAGTTTAGGCACATTATCTTTCAAGAAATTTATCTCTTTCTTCTAGGTTGTGTGTAGGCATACAATTATTATACTTTTAATATATAGGATTGGAGTGATGATGTTCCCTCTTTTAGTTTTGATAGTAATAATTTGTATCCTTTATTTTAGTTAGACTGGGTTAAGACTTATCAATTATGTTAATTTTTTCAAAGAACCACCTTTTACTTTTATTGATTTTCTCCATTGATTTTCTGTTTTTAATTATATTTCTGCTTTTTTTTTCATCTTACTTGGAAGTTAATTTGCTCATATTTTTCTAGTTTCCTAAGTTGGAAGCTTAGATAATTTATTTTAGACCTTTCTTCTTTTGTAATATATGCATTAAATGCTAAAATTTTCCAATGCAAAAACACTTTTGCTACATTCCACAGTTCTCATAAGTTGTATTTTTATTTTCGTTTAGTACAAAATATTTTAAATTATCTTGAGATTTTTTCTGTGGCCCATTTATTATTAAGTGTCTTGTTTAATCTCTAGATATTTTGGAGTTTTCCAGTTATCTGTCTATAATTAATATCTAGTTTAATTCTATTGTTGCCTGAGAGCATACTTTGTATAATTTCTATTACTTTCAATTCATTAAGGCATATTTTATAGTCTAAAATGTGAGTCTGCTGGTGACTGTTACATGTGAGCTTGAGAACAATGTGTATTTTGCTGCTATTGGATGAAGTACACTATAAATATTAATTATATTTGCTTGATTGATGATACTGTTAAGTTCAACTATGTGCTTAATTGCTGATCTTCCAGTCTGTTCAGCTTTTTATTTTTAGATGGAGTAGTAACTTCTGAGATCCTTATATGCAACACCAGAAACTGGAAGTTTGACTGTGCTGTCTTGAAGAGAATTTGAGGGTGTGTTCCAACATCACAGTTTGCATTCATTAAAATGCCATTTAAAAAAGATCAATTTTATAAATTTCCAAATTAATTTGTGTTAAATAACCTTGTGTAGAAATAACCTGATTAAATAACTTATTGGCCTTTAAGGTAATATTCATCAAACTTCATAACATTACATTATTTTAAAAGTTAGCAAGCAGTCTTATATATGTTTGTATATATGTATGTATATATAACTAGCTCATACTCATGATCTACTCTACTATATACTATAATGTTTGAAAGAGAGAAAAAGAATGAAAAAAATCAATGACATAATATCTTTGCTGATATTGAAAATATTAGCAATATGCAGTAATACAATTAGCAAAAACAGTAGCATAACATATAGTGGCTGCATCATACATATATAGGCATACCTTGTCTTATTACACTTTGCTTTACTACTCTTCATGGATCTCGTGTTTTTTACAAATAGAAGGTTTGTGGCAACCATGCATTCAACAAATCTAACGGCGTTGTTTTTCCAATAGCCTGTGCTCATTTTCTGTCTCTGGGTCACATTCTGGTGATTCTCATAATATGTCAAACATTTCCGTTATCGCTATATATGTCATGGTGATCTGTAATTAGTGATCTTTGATGTTACTAATTAAATTGTTTTGAGGTGCCATGAACTACACTCACATAAAATGGCAAACTTAATTGATAAATATACATGTTCTGGCTGCTTCATTGACTGAAATTTCTGTTATCTCTCTCCTTCTTCTCAGGCATCCCTGTTTCCTGATAAACAAAAATATTGAAATTAGGTCAATTAATAATCCTACAACGGCCTCTAAGTATTAAAGTTAAAAAGAAGATTCACAAACCTCTTACTTTAAATAAAAAGCCAGAAATATTTAATCTTAGTGAGGAAGGCAAGTCCAACGCCAAGACAGTCTGAAATCTAGGACTCTTTTTACCAAACAGTCAAGTCGCTAATGTAAAAGAAAAGCCATTGAAGAAAATTAAAAGCACTATTCCAGTGAACACATAAATGATAAAAAAGGGAAACACCTTTTTTGCTGATATGAAGAAAGATATAGAAAAGGCCCTAACAAAACAAAGCCAGATTTTTCAACAGAGACAAAACACTGTCTATTGGCATAAGATGTCCTCTAGGTCTTTCACAGCTAGAGAGGAGAAGTGAATGACTGGCTTCAAAACTTCAAAGAACAGGTTCTCTCTCCTATTAAGGACTGATGCAGCTGATGACTTTCTGTGAAACCTCACTGAGGTTAAGGTGAGCTTCATGAGCATAAGTTGAATATTAGCAATGTGCAGCAATAAAATTAGCTGTTATGAAAATCCTAGATCCCTTAAGAATTATGCTAAATTGACTGCCTGTGCTCTGTAAATGGGACAACGAGGTCTAGATGACAAGCCAACTGTGTACAGCATGGTTTCTTGAATAATTTAAGCCCACTATTTGTACCTACTGCAAAAAAAAAAAAAAACAAGATTCCTTTCAGAATATTACTGCTCATTGAAATGCATCTGGTTACCCAAGGGTTCTGATGGAAATATACAGCAGATTAAATATGTTTTCATGCCTACTAATACAACATCCATCCTGCAGCCCATGGATCAAGGTATAATTTTGACATTCAAGTTTTATTATTTAAGATGTGCATTTTGTAAGGCTATGGCTGCCATAGACAGTGATTCCTCTGACAGATCTGGGCAAAGGAAATTGAAAATTTCCTGGAAAGGATTCATCATTCTCGATGCTAGAACATTTGTGATTCATCAGAGAAGGCTGAAATATGAACACTGACAAGAATTTGGAAAAAAGTTGATTCCATCCCTCATGGCTGACTTTGATGTGTTCAGTCCTTCAGTGAGAAAAGTAACTGCAGATGTGGTGGAAATACTAAGATTACTATAATAATGGAGCCTGAAGCTATAACTAAATTACAGAAATATTCTGAAATATGTGAGTGGATAAGTAGTTGCTTCCTATAGATGAGCAAAGAAAGTGGTTTCTTGAGAGGGAATCTATTCTTTATGAGAATGCAATCAACATAGCTGAAATAACAACAAAGGATTTATAATATTACATAAGCTTAGTTGATAAAGCAATGGCAGGGTTTGAGAGGATTGATTCCAGTTGTAAAAGAAACTCCATTGTAGATAAAAAGACATCATCTGCTGATGAGAAATCACCCATGAAAGAAAGAGTTAATCAATGCTGCAAACTTCATTGTTGCCTTATTTTAAGAAATTGCCACAGCCATCCCAATCCTCAGGGGCCACTACCCTAATTACTCAGCACCCATCAACTTCACAGCAAGACTCTTCACCAACAAAAGGATTATGATTTGCTGAAGGCTCAACTTATCATTAGCATATTTTAGCAATAAAGTATTTTTAAATTAAGATATGTACATTGTTTAATTAGACAATTCTGTGGCAGACTTAATAGGTTACAGCAGAGTGTAAACAAAACATTTGTGTGCACTGGGAAACAAACAAAATGTGTGACTCACCTTATTGTGATATTCACTTTATTGTGGTCATCTGGAAACCAACCTGCACTATCTTGGAGGTATGCCTCTTATAACAATAACATATTTAGTGACAACAATATCAATGAACATAACAAATCTGATGAAGTAATTATTATTTTTCTCTGTTACATGGCTTACTAAACATCATAATCAGCTCTGCTCTTCCCTTGCTATTTTCTTGTTATTTTATATATAGTATCTTCAATACATGGTTACATTGTAGCAACATTTTAAATATACTTTTCTGTTTTGTAAGGATGTCTTTAATTAAAACAAGGTATTATAACTGGTAACTCCACTCACATAGGCAAATTAATTTGACCTATTTTACAATATGTTATAAGGGAAAAAATTGCCTTTATGACCTCCTGTGTCTCGTGGAGCTATAATTCTGCCCTCAGTGTGCTGTGAGAATCAGGTGCTACATGTTACTCTGACAGAACCAGTGAGAATATTAATATTACTTAGTATAGAATATATTAGTAAAGACTATTTAGTTTCTGGTTGTTTGCATGAAGATAAATAATACGTTCTCATTTTTTTCACATCTCAGTAGATTATCTTGACAACACAGCACTTTAGAGTCACTTTTTCTTATTTATTTTTTACCCATTTAAGATTTCCTAAAGACTCATATTCAGGCTCTAGTTTTTTATTTGATGGATTACTGATTAAAGATGTTTTGGATTCTTTCAAAATCCATGCTTCTCAACAATCCTATATTATAATTAGGATTAACATCACAATTTTACAATTGAGAAAATTGAGCATCAGACTGGTTAAATTATTTGCTGACAATCCTCAGCTAATAAATACTGAGTGAGCTTGATTAGAAAAAAGTATGATTTAGAGCACACATTGTGAAATATTTTGCTTTATTGTCTCTTTATCAGGGATTATTCAGCAAGTAGTGGATAAATTCCTACTGAGCTGATATATGCAATACAAGTGGTAATAATAACAAAAATAATTAGTCATAGTATTAGAAAATAATCTTTACTATGCATTTACTATATATGAAGTAATAGACTACGTGTTTTATATATTTTTTCTCATTTAATTTTCATTACTACCCTAAAAATTGGATACTCTTTAGCCAGCTCAGGCTTCCATAACAAAATATCATCAGTTGGATAGCTGAGCAACAGAAAATTAATTTATTATTAATTCTGGGGACTAGAAGTATGAGATAAGGATGCCAGTATAGTTGGATTCTGGTAAGGGTTGTCTCCCTGGCTTCTAGCTGGCTAACTTCTCTCTCTGTCATCATATGGTAGAGAGAGAAAAAAAGAGACAGGGGTGGTGGTTGTGTGTGTGTGTGTGTGAGAGAGAGAATTCTCTGGTGTCCCTTTTGATAAAGGCACAAATTTGCCTCACTCTCATGACCTCACCTAAACCTAATTATCTCCCAAAGGTCTCATCTCCAACGACCACTAATTGAGGGTTAGAAATTCAAACAAGAGTTTGGGAGTGGACACAACTTAGTACATAGGAACTCTTGTTATTCTCATTTTGCAGATGAAGAAATAGATGCCAGAGATGTCAACTCAATAAAGGTTACTTAGTTTGTGATGGGTCAAGCATGAACTTGAATATAGGCAACCTGAAGATGTATGTCAGGGTGCTACTCAAAATGTAGATGAAGAAATGAAAGTTCGGTGAATATTGTAATTATTTTAATGGAATTTCCACAGTACTTCCGTCAGACCATTCAATTTACTTACTGCAATAAAAAATATATTTTAGTAGGAGGTTTGGTCTGTTGGAGACAAAATTCATGGTTTAATTAATTGAAATTTTCACCTTTAAAGAGGTTTTTTTTTTTTTTTTTTTTTTTTTTTCCTGAAGGCACATTGGTAATACTAAATATTCAGCCCATGTAATATATTAAAATGCTTAGTACATTAATCACAAGTGTGACTTTGAACACTATGGCTCTTCTGGGTACTCTTCAGGGGGAAATCAAGTGGAACATTTTCCAGGGATTCAGTCTGGCATTAATAATATGGATTATGTGTCACGTTTCATCTGTGCTAAATAAAAATGGGAGAAACATTGACTCTAGCTCTTGGCAGAGGATACGGAAGCAACAGTTAAATGTTATTTGAGTAATTATAATGCGAAATACCAATCGGAAGAACTGGTTAGGAACTTATCTATTAATAAAGATGCTCAATTATATTTACTAATACCACTAAATTAGTCATAAACTCAGTTTGTTATTAATTATAAATCAGATCATTGTAACATTTAAAGCAGTAGTTTTAATGAATAAAAAAGTTCTCTATTATAAATTGAATATTTTTGATAATTAAAAACCAAATGGCTATCCAAATTATACCACTGTTGAAGTATGGTTTATAACCAGGTAAAGCATAACAGAACTTTGACTATCTCAAGGGTTTTTCTCTCTCTGGTGAAGTCATAATTGTGATGCCCATAACACTCCGTTCCACTGTTTTATGCATCTATACTTACTGTGATACTTACTTATGCCATCTTGATTAGTGTAGCTAATAAAATATTTAATACTAATATATTAAATTAAAAATAACAAAATATTAAAGAGTATTTGAATAAAATCTTGCTTTATTGCTTCAACTTCTTATCTGGACTAAACCCATTTTATACTATTACAGTAAACAACATTAGCAGTACCAAAGGAAGAGAAACAACAACACACTCCAATTTATATTATATCACAAAGTTCCCCTACATAAATGGCAATATTCTCTTTCCCAGGAAACATCATAATAAACATTTCTTGAATTATAGAAATAAGTTTACATTTTGTAATTTCAGTTTTTCAAATGACAACTGACACCCTATACACAGCTTTTAACAACCAATTCTTTTCCCAAATGCGATGAATCGAAATTCTTATTTTCTTTTGTTCTTCTTTTTCTTTTAGTTTCCTCTCTAGAGTCTCATAAACTATGGCTGTGCCTATCTATATTTAATCTTGTGTGCATTATTTGTTTGCAATTTCAATTACACATTCTTCTATCCATCTGAATTATAGCTTCATTGCTTTCTTTTAATATTGTGTTACTTATGAAATTAATAATGTTTTTGTTTACAAAATAAAATAACTTCTCAGAATACTTGTTATAAAAGCAATAAAAGTCTGGTAATGGTTGGTCATGACTGTAATCCCAGCACTTTGAGAGGCAAAGACAGGAGGATTGCTCAAGGCCAGGAGTTTGAGACTAGCCTTGGCAACATAGCAAGACCCCAATTCTAACAAAAAGAAAAAGCAATGCCCATTCACTCTAGAATAACTAGAAGTTGTAGGAAAGAAAAAGAAAATGGAAACTACTCATAAGATTTTCTCCAAGAAAAATATTAGTATTTTAAAATATGTTTTTCCAGTCTCTCTCTTTCTCCTCCCCTTTTTCTCTCTCAAAAAGGATAGAGAGATGACACAGAAATAGCATTGCAGAGATAAAGATATAGAAACATAGAGATACAGTCTTAATTATTTGTGAGTTCCATATTTGCCATTTTGTCCACTAACTAAAAGTTATTTGTTATACCCAAATTGATATAGCACTTTTACTCTCGTTGAAGGACATGCACAGAGCAGTGAAAAAAATGTCCTCGCTTGATGCACATATTCTCAGCTGAGGTCAAACAATGAGACACCACCTTGTTGTTTCAGCTCTCCTACTGTAAACAAGCATACCTTCACAGTCGATTTAGTGCCATATTTTTTTTCAATGTTGTGCTTTTTATACATGATTTCACTGTTTAAAGTGGCCCCCAAGCACAGTGATAAGGTGACATTTACTGTTCCTAAGTGCAAGAAGGCTGTGATGTGTATGTTTGTCTCATGGAGAAAATACCTGTGTTAGAAAAGTTTCATTTAGGCATGAGTCATAACACTGCTGGCCATGAGTTCAATGGCAATACGTCAACAATATATATTAAATAAGCTGTCTAAAAAAAAACACACACACATAAAACAACGCTATATATTGACTTGTTAACAAATATGTTGTGACCAGAGGCTCAAAGAAACCCATTTATTTCCCCTAGGAGAAATGACTCAGTATTTACTAATTATTTGTTCACAGCAACTTTACAGAACAAAACTACAGTGAATAATAAGAATCAACTTTATATGTTTTACAAAGATCCTATAGTACACACAGATTTGCATGCACTTTTACTCTCTGTATGTTTTTCTTTTCCCATAACATCACTTTTATCTATTTTTTAATTTTGTTTTTCTCTCCAACTTTTATTGTAAGTTCAGAGGGTACATGTGCAAGTATATTACATGTGTAAATTGCATGTTGCAAGAGTTTAATGTACAGATTATTTTACTACTTGAGCAATGAGCACTGCACCCGATAGGCAGTCTTACGACCCTCACCTTCCTCCTACCCTCCGCCCTCAAGTAGTCCCCAGTATCTATTGTTTTTTCCTTTGTGTCTATATGTACTCAATATTTAGCTCCTACTTATAAGTCAAAATATGTGGTATTAGATATTGTAGTTCTGTGTTAATTTGATGAGAACAATTGCCTATAGCTCCCTTCATATTGATGCAAAGGACTTGATTTTATTTTTTCTTACAGCTACATAGGATTCCATTGTGTATATCTACCACACTTTTTTTATCCATGCCACTGTTGAGGGGTATTTAGGTTAACTCCATGTCTTTGCTATTGTGAATAGTGCTGCAATGAACATATACATGCATGGTTATTTATGGTAGAATGATTTATATTCCTTTGGGTATATATCCAGGAATGGGACTGCTGCATTGAATGGTAGTTCTGTTTTAAGTTCGTTGAGAAATCCTCAGACTTCTTTCAACAGTGGCTGAACTAATTTACATTCTCACCAGCAGTGTTTATGGGTTCTCTTTTCTCCACAATCTCACTAGCACCTTTTTTTTTTTTTAAACTTTGTAGCAATAGCCATTCTGACTAGTGTGAGATTGTAAATTATTGTGGTTTTAATAAGCAATTTGCTAATAATTAGTGACGCTGAGCATTTTTTCATATGCTTTTTGGCCACATGCATGTCTTCTTTTGAGAACTGTCTGTTCAAATCTTTTGCCCAATTTTTAACAATGGGATTGTTTGATTTTTGCTTGTTGATTTGTTTAAGTTACTTATAGATTCTGGATATTAGACCTTTGTTGGATGCATAGTTTGCAAATATTTTTTTCTCATTCTGTAGGTTGTCTATTTACTCTGTTGATAGTTTCTTTTGCTGTGCAGAAGCTCTAAAGAACTTCAATTAGGTCTCATTTGTCAATTTTTGCTTTTGTAACAATTGCTTTTGCAGTCTCTGGCATAACATCAATTTTATTGACTACATAAATATTCTTTTAATGTTTGATGCCAACAAATCTGTAAGAACATGTATTAAAGTTTTTATGTATCTTGTTTTTTCTTTTATCTATTTAAACAAGGTTCTATGCTATTCCTATTTCTCTAAGATTTTGCTACTTGAAGACCTTCTCAGAAAGTTGCAACACAAAGCCGAAGTTAGTTTTGTTTTCTTGTTTTTTAATGGCTTATGCCTTTCTCCTTTTAACTTGTTCCTTTCCTTGGAACTTAAAAATAGTATTTTCTTCAAAGCAATAGCAGCTCATCTTCTTCGTCTTGCAAAAATTATTTTTTTTTCTTTTCTTTGTTCTTCCTTAGCTATAGGTTCTGGTTCATTTCTATTTTTTTCTCATAACTTATTCTTAATTAATTAATTCATTGTTAGTCTTTTATTTCCCCTTCATCATTGCTTAAAGCATGTTTTGCTAAAACTCTCTTACGCTGTTTTCTGTATTATTTTACAGACTCAATAATTTTTCTCACATTCCTTTAGTCAAATGCTGCTAGCTCGGTTATGTCAGATTCCCTTTCTTCTTTGTTTTTCAGTATTGGCTCAGTTGTGATAACATTGTTTTTGTTGTATGACCTTATCTTTGGCAAATGTCATAAATACTTCATTTCTTATAATGAATTGTACAATCCATATTATCTCAGAAAGCCGTCCTTAAATAAAAATTGTTCAAGATGACATTCTGCATTTTAATTACTTCTTAAACTACCTCACAGCACATGTGTACCAGCCCTATTGTCAAGCAAATGTATCTTTGTTCCTGTGATGGTTAATTGTATTCATCAACTTGACTGTGTTATTGAACATCCAGATAGCTAGTAAAATATTATTTTTGTGTATGTTTGTGAAGCTGTTTCCAGAAGAGACTGGCATTTGAGTGAGTATGCTGAATAAAGATGATCCACCATTACCAATTTGAATGGACATCTTCTAGTGCACTGAGGCTCAAATAGAATAAAAAGGTGGAAGAAGAGTGAGTTTACTCTCATTTTCCTTGAGCTGGAATAGCCATCTTCTGCTGCTCTTGGACATTGAAACTGCTGGTTCTTGGACCTTCAGACTCTGGGACTTATATTAGTGCTGCCTCTTCTTGGTTCTCAGGCCTTTGGCCTTGGACTGAGAGTTGTATTATCTGCTCCCCTTGTTCTCATACCTTTGGACTCAGACTAAATTATACTGTTGGCTTTTCTGATTCTCTAGCTTGAAGATGGCAGAGAGGAAATTCTTGGCTTCCGTAATCATAGGAGCCAGTTCTCACAATAAATCCCCTCTTATATGTATGTATGTATGTATGTATTCTACTGTTTCTGTTTCTCTGGAGAACTCTGACTAATACAATCCCTATATGAAAAATATCTGACAATTTAACACAATCCTACTTGTGGAGCATTCTTTGTAAATAACTGTATTGTTCAGCCCAAATTTCCTTTCTCATTTATGGATTTATGGGATGACCACATTTCTGAATAAAATGTATCTTAGACGCACTTAGTAGAACCGCCAGCTATGATTTTCAAATGTTGTGGGTTATCTTTTTTTGATGCGTTTTCAAGTGTCAGTCTCATTTCTGTACACGAATTGACAATCATGTTAGTTATGTACTCATAAAAATTAAAATGACAACAAATAGAACTCTTCAATAAAACTAATTATATAGGAAATCAGCATAATTCAACCTATATGTAATAAACATAATACACTTATTTATAAATTAGATTTCCAACACATACTTTCTCTCTGTGTATCTACTTTTAATCATGTGTAAAATATAACTTTACTGCAAAGACTTCACAAAGCCATGCCTAACCTTATTCTACCACAACTCCCTCAATACACTTATTTTCATTTAATGTGCAGAAAGCAAAACAAAAATACCACCATTGACTCTTTTCTTCTCCCTTTTATCTCCCGATGTCCTTTATTTAACCTCTCTTTTTAAACCTCTTTTATTTAATTCTGCTCCAAATCTTACATTGATTTATGTGGTTTCCTTTATAGATTCCTTTTGTAGCTGGTGAATGACACTAAATATCGGCCTCAAATATGAAATATTAATATGTTATTAAATAACATCAGAGGAATAGCACTTTTCTGTCCTGTGTTATTCAAGCCTCTACAAGGAAATCACTTCTATTCCCTGAACTGCCTTTAGGGCAGTTCTATATAACATGTGCACACTTGCTCAATACTTGCTCACAGCTTCCATCTCCTGCACTGCTTGTGCCTCTTTACAACTCAAGCAGTCCTAATGGATGTTTTTCCCATTTCTCAACATAGATAATGTTAGCTTAACTTACAGCAGTCCTACACTCTGCCTAGATGTCATATGAGTAGTCACTTCTATCAGGCATAATGCATCTACCTCTACCAAGTATAATTAATTAGTTAAGTTGTCTCAACTTTTTGAAAAAAAAACTAAAGCTCTGGTTCTCTCCATGAAAGTGACTGATTGTAAGGACACAGTGAAAAATAAAGAAAACACTAATTGGGAATCTGTTGGTGGGCAATCTGAAATATTCCAGAAATGGTAAATGTGATTGGCTCAAGAGAGTAGTCACCATTGATTGAGTACCAATATAGTGACTTATTTGGATTCAGGCATCTGTCCTTTACAATATTTAAAGTAGTTGTTGAAATTAAGACTTTAGAAAACTACTAAATGTTTAATCATTACCAAAATATCACTTCAAGTGAACCAAATCAAGGACTCCTGCATATAGAATTGAGACAAATGTATACAACTGATGGAACTTTTATCAGTTGTTTCAGCATATTCTTTTTTAATTTTTAATTTTTGTGGAACTTAATTACCTCACATTAATAATGTCAAGTTTCTTGCTTAGTATATCCTTCATATCCTCAAAGAAATCAAACTGATACTATATAGAAAGTCAGAGACATTATATCACAATAGTTATGTGTCAGTGGCCTTTTACATTTTTCTATAGATTATCTTCTATAAAAGCCTTTAAAAGCAATACATTGAATCATTCTTCTGGGAGCAAACTGTAAACTTCTTAAGAGGAGTTCTTAATCTGAAGAAATTCAGTAATTTGCCAATGTGATTGTAAAAAATATTGTATTTCTTCACTAATCTGAACATCAGTATTTTCCTCTATGATGGATGTAAGCAACAAATCCCAGCAAAATTAGTTGTCCTATGACTTTATTACCTATAGAAACCATGAGTATTTTTACATCATATTAATCTTGTTGCATGAAAGATCGTGAAATATCATTTACACTTATCACTACTCCAAATTGATGTTAGCTAGCATATCTTGTTAATTAATGGGATAACACAAATAATATATATTCTTATATCAAAATTATATCACTAATTTGTTTAAAAAATATTTCCATAACTATATTCCCACATAATTTGTTTTCTTCATAAATCTGTGTATTTTATTTTATCTATTTTAATGTGTGAAACCCAAATATCTGAGACAGGTCTCAGTTAATTTAGAAACTTTATTTTGCCAAGGTTGAGGATGTGTACCCATGACACAGTCTCATGAGGTCCTGACAACACTAGCCCAAGGTAGTCAGTTTTGTTCTATACATTATAGGGGGACATGAGACATCAATCAACGTATGTAAGATGAACATTGGTTTGGTCAAAAACTGCAGGACAACTTGAAGCAAAGGAGGGAAACTCAAATCAGAGATGGGGCTTCAAGCTCATAGGTAGATAAGAAAAAAATTGCTGCATTTTGTTTTAGTCTCTGATTACCTGTTCAAAGGTGGCAATCAGTTATGCATTTATCTCAGTGAGCAGAGGGGTGACTTTGAATAGAGAGGCAAGTTTGCCCTAAGCAGTTTCCAGCTTGACTTTTCACTTCAGCTTAGTGATTTGGGGGCCCCAAGATTTAATTTCCTTTCACATTCCCCCACTCCTTTTCATTTTAAAAACCTTTTGGAGAAAGCATTTTATAAGAAAAGAGTCTCTGGACTCAGATTTTATCTTATCTCTCATGGCTAATGTGTTTATTCCTAGACAGGTAGGTCCCAAGTTATTAGGAAAGCTCATTTTTAGCAGGTTCAGAAGTCTCATGTCCTTTGAAGATAAAACAAGAGGAGGTAGGGAGAAAAGCAACCACAAACGAAAGAACAATCCTGGAAAATCAGTATAGGCCACATTACTCTGAAGTTCATACATCAGTAGGAAGGTATGAAAGTGGGTTATGTATGTAAATAGGTTGCTGTTATTTTCTTCTGAAGTTACGTTTTCTAGCTTCAGTTTTCAGGGCTTTCAGAAAGCATAGCTTAGTTTTCAGTGATTCTAAAATAGGAAAAATGGGGGAAAGAAGAAAGAAATAATTGAAAACATTATTATGAAGACTTGTAGCCAAGAATAGTTAGCATTCAGTCCAAACTGTAGAAAGTAATAAAAATTGAAAAACAGTAGGCAATACTTGAATCTAAAAACAGGTATACTATAACTTTTGAAACATAATTTTTCTCTTTCCAGTGTTTCATTTTTACTAAAGAAAAATCACGGTAGTACTGATTTGCTGTATTATACTAGGCTTGATTATTTGCATACAGTGCAGCAATAATAATTATTTTTATATAGGCTTTTAAACTGGCTTTGATGGAACTTTGTTCTATAGAACAATCTCAGATGAGACTTTTTTAAGGCCAAGTCCAGTCATGGATTTTTACAGTCAAATATCTATGACTTGGGTGAATTCCTCTACTCTTGAGGTTCCAAGATAAAGTGGGGTATCCAGGGCCTGTTAGAAAGTGACATTCTTTACTTACCACAAGTCATTAACCCTGTACAGGAACTGTGTAAAAAAAAGGTATGAGGACAGTTTTCCCAAGAGGTTTTATTTGCTCCATAAGTCAAATTCAATTCCTTAAAGGAGAATGCACCATTTCAGTCAAAGCCTTGGTAAAATAATCAATTTTTTCAACTGTGGCCTGTTATAAATAAAAGCAGATTCTTACTGCACTTATTCAAATAACTGTATTGCCATAAGTTAAGAATACTCATGAAAAGTTTCCAAATTTTGGAGAAGTCACATAGAGAGAAACAAATATGTTCTAACTTTTGTTCATAAGAGTATATTAAATAATTAAAATCTGTCAATAGCTCCAAAGAAAAATTACTTTGACTCTGAAAAAACAAAACCAACTATCAGCAACATTTCAAACAAAAAGTCAAAAACATTACTTCAGTCTTCTATTAGTTCAATCCATGTAATTTCCGTTCTGCTTGATATTCATGAACATTTCAGTTCTCCTGTGTCCTGAAAGTTTTTATTCTATTCTGATGTCACAATCTCCAAAGTTATCAGAAACCTACTTCAAGAGCATCTGTTAGAGTTTATAGCTGATTATATAACCACTCTTTAAAGAGAACCAAAGTAAGATAACAATTGCCCATTTGCCCATGCATGATAAAAAGTTTTAGGGCAGCCATAGAGAAAGACACAATTGACAAGGAAATTTGTTATATCTGAGGCACACAATAATTTAACACAACAATTATAATTATTACTGATAATGTTTAGTCATATGAGAATTACAGGAGTTTAACATAATTTGGGAACACATACCAATAACGTATTTATACAAATACAGCCAAAAGGAAAACAAACACCATTTTGTATTTGACAATGTTTCCTGTATAATTTTTATACCAAGTAAGCCAAAAGTATGTCACTTTTGGGCTTTAGGGAAACTAATATCTTAAAAGATTAATTTGGTCAGAAAAGACATAGTTTATAATTTTGTTTTGGAAAGTTTGTCAAATATCAAAGGTTTAAAACACTTGATATCGCAGGTTATTTTAAAATAAGATAATAATTTCACAAGTGATAACTCAATAGCTTTTTTAAAAAGGCAAAACTTTTCTTCCTTGAGAGATGAGACTTAATTAAAAAAAAAACAAAACAGTAAGCCCTAATGAAAAAAAGCATAAAGTCAATTAAATTTGTTTTTCAAAATGTATAGACAATCTATAAAATTTTAATCTTGACCTTAAGATAAAACTTCCATAAGCCTTTTATAATCTTTATTAAAAAGTTGGTTAAGGCTTTAAGAAAACTTTGTTAATCTGACACAGGGGCCATATGCTGGTCTTGCATTAGTGTGCCTTTGACATTCATGATTGATTTATAGAGAAACTGAACTTATTTTATCTCTCAAAACAAGCCCCTACAATCTAACATGCCCACCCCTTCCAAGATAGTCCTTGGAACTTGAGGAGTTGCATAGCTTTAATTTTTGGCCTTGTGTCTCAGAAATGCAGTATATTTTGATCAACATCTTCTACCAGCCCTGATGATGAGGTTTCAATTGCCGTCAGTGTTTAAGATTCAGCAGGACTTAATGTCTTTTTTAGACCCAGGAGTCAAAGCATTGTAACTCAGTGTCACAAGGACTTTAAAAGACCATACAGAAAAATAAATGAATGTAATAACTGTAATTTTATTTTAAAAAATTTTAATCTCAGTTGTTTTTCCAAAGCAAAGCAAAACTTAATAATAATGACATAGGACTTGTTTCAATAAACTGTAAAATCTGTTAGGCCAGTTACCAAAAGGCAGAAGAAAAGACCTTCTGCATTGCACAGAATATTATGCTGGAAAAATATTTTCTTTATACCTTTAAGAAAATATCGTTAGTATCAGCCCACAAGAAACAGAACTTGAGGAAAAAACTTCCATGAGCTGAAAAATTAGTTGGAGGGTATTACGATTTCTCACCCTTTAAAAGGCGAGAGAAAACTGAAAACGACGAGATGAAATAAAAGCTGAACTTCGAGTTACAACAATTATAATTTGTCATAATTTATTAAAAATAAATCAATCCCTTAAGAAAATTGTATTGCTCTAACCAATTGTTTTGTGTATGTGTTTTTTTACATCAAGCCCAATCACTAGAAAGACCATCATAATTACTCTTTAATCATAGACAACTTGATTATATGAAAGATTTTGTATTTTTTTATATAAATCCTCCTATTTTGAGTTACAGATACTGCTCATGCATGCTTGGACTTTCTGGTTTGTCCTGAATATCTCTCTTTCTTAAACAACCAGCAATTTTATTCTAATACTAAATTTACTATACAAGATTCTTTCTCATATAAAATTATTTCTTTTTAAGGTTCCTTATCAAAAGAAAAAATACCCTATTTCTCTATTTTTATAAGTTTTTTTTTTTTTTTTTTTTTTTTTTTTTTGAGACGGAGTCTCGCTCTGTCGCCCAGGCTGGAGTGCAGTGGCCAGATCTCAGCTCACTACAAGCTCCGCCTCCCGGGTTTAAGTCATTCTCCTGCCTCAGCCTCCCGAGTAGCTGGGACTACAGGCGCCCGCCACCTCGCCCGGCTGGTTTTTTGTACTTTTTTAGTAGAGACGGGATTTCACCGGGTTAGCCAGGACGGTCTCGATCTCCTGACCTCGTGATCCGCCCGTCTCGGCCTCCCAAAGTGCTGGGATTACAGGCTTGAGCCACCGCGCCCGGCCTATAAGTTTTTTTATATCTCTACTGTCTCCTGGTTCCTTTTACCTTAATTTATCTATAACCTTTAAATAAGCTTTGAATTAGAAAAAAAAAATTGCTCACATTTTATAAAGAGACACACTTTTTTTAGAAAAAAATATTTTTCTGCAAATATATTATTATTGGAAAATACACAAATAATGAAATACCTAACATTTAATTTAATGGAGCTTTTGATCCTAAATTGTGATCAGTTTGTCTACAAGTATTCATCCTATTACATTTACCTAATTACTTTAATTGTTTATCTAAATTATTAATGAAAGCTGAACTTATGAAACTGCCATTGCAAAATTACAACTGAGATATCTGACTTCCAACCTTCAAGCTATCCTTGTTCATTCCTGCATATATGCCAAACTAACTTTGGGAGAAACTTAGTATATATTTTACCTTTGAAACAAAGATGATAACAGTCCATTCCAAAAACAAACCTTAGTGCCTGTGGACTAGACTGCCTAAAGTCACAGAAGTAGAAGTTATAGTAATCTTACTAAATTCAAGATGCAGCTATTTTCATTAAACCAATATCAATGTGTTACTTATTAAATATTGCACAAGCAAAAATCATTCTGTTTTGGGCCTGGTTTATAGTTTTTTATAACCCTTATTTCAAATTTTAACACTTTACAGTATTTGGCAGAGACAAATATAAAAATGCTTGATTAAAAACTGCAAACAAAAATGCATGCTAGCCATTAAGACATTTCTAATATTATTTTAATAATAATTTTAAACCTAGCTTGTTTCTTAAAGATTTTACTTGTTATGTAAACTCGACAAAGCATTTGACTAGTATTTTCTTTTTTCCTGACAAAGTATTTGATTCAAGTGATTTTATTTCCTTATGTCAATTAATTAATTAGAGCTCTTTATATATTTTCAGTAATAAAACATTGGGTAAAAAACATGTACATACATAGACATATTAGGCATATCAATAGAAGTACATCTTAAAGACTCATAATTTTTTTTTCCTTATCTTAGACTTTTAAATTTTTGATAAATAGTTTCAAAACCTTAGATAATTTTCAGCTAAATACCCTTAAATTTGCATATTAAAAGGAACATCTAAGTGAAAATCAAATAGCAAAATTTACATCTTAAGGTACAGAGAGAAAAGTTTGGTGTGCTGGAGGGAAATTAAAATGGACTTAATTGCCAATTGAACATAAAATTATAGAAATTATAAATGCCTTTTAAATATATACACACATCCATATACACACACATACAAAGATCCTATAACTTTTACTTCAGAACTGTAGCCATGAGATAAATACTTATTAATCAGCAACTTGCAAACAAAATAAAAAGGAAAAAAAGAAAACCTATTAAACCCAAACAGCAGTTTTTATAATAACAGAAAAATAGCAGTTTTAATGCAAGAAGAAAAAAAATAATAGAGTAAAAGAGGACTTGGGAACTCTGTGTCTGCAGGTCATCCTTAGGGCTCTTTTTCCTTAATGTAAATGTTCATAAAGAACATATTACTTCTATTTTACATAAGCTCTGGCAAGTAGAGGTGCCATAAAACCTACAGAGTGCTCACAAGAGGGTCATTCATTTTGTTTTCTCCTCATTCTTAGATTATTTCCCACCTCTTTTTCTTAAAAGAAGGAACTGAGCTATGGCCTAGGGTTTTGGTTTTTGTTTGTTTTGTGTGTGTGTGTGTGTGGTGGATAGATGTGTGGTGCTTGTGTGCAGGACTCCACATTATGTTACCACTGAGTCATTTTTACCCTCTTAAAATGTGTCTCAGTGTCTCTCTCCAGAGATATACGACCTCTGAGAGGACTCAAAACAACAGGTGATCAGCCCCTATATGCATTCCCTGGATGAATCTTTTTTTTTTTAAATTAATTATTGTTGGGGATTTTCCTGTAGGGCTGCTGCATGTCACAGCAAGTCAACTTCCAGACACTCTCACAAGGCCCTGATCACCCAGGGATATAAGCTAGAAAGAGCAAACTGCTCTTTCTTTTTGGAGCTGAGAAAACTCAGTCTGTCATTTGCCTATGAAAAGAACTGCTCATTGGCCGGGCGCGGTGGCTCACGCCTGTAATCCCAGCACTTTGGAAGGCCGAGGCGGGCGGATCACAAGGTCAGGAGATCGAGACCATGGTGAAACCCCGTCTCTACTAAAAATAGAAAAAAATTAGCCGGGCGCAGTGGCGGGCGCCTGTAGTCCCAGCTACTCGGGAGGCTGAGGCCGGAGAATGGCGTGAACCCGGGAGGCGGAGCTTGCAGTGAGCCGAGATTGCGCCACTGCACTCCAGCCTGGGTGACAGAGCGAGACTCTGTCTCAAAAAAAAAAAAAAAAAAAAAAAGAAAAGAACTGCTCACTTTATCATGCAAATGAGCAGACAAGTCAAATCAAGATTAATTTTTGGAGAAAAAGCAATAGAGAAGACCCTATAGAATGCATCTCTGAACTAGAATTAGGATCCTTAAACCACAACTTCTTAAAATTACAATTAAAAAAAAAAAGCCAAGACCAATTCCTGTACGCTGTGCTTAGCTACCCCTAACTTTATAGCTCTCATCTGCCATTACACATGCCAATATCAAATCTTCTCACAGTACAGTCATCTCTGGTACCCCCAAAGCCAAAGAGTTAGTCAGGTCATGCAACACAGAAAAATGGCTTTCACCCTAAGAAGAATGTGTCCATGACTTTTGAAACTCCACAAAGAAAATAGAATACCCAAAAGGAATGAGTAGTGTCTTTGTTCTGAATTTTTTAAAGGATTTCAAGTCGTTGGAAGCCTTCTCTAGATTTTTTGGTACTGCAGATGGCAAAGGGGAAAGGAGGTATAGGCTGAAAGAAAAGTAAATAAAATAGCTTTTTTTTTTTTTTTTTTTTTAAGACAGGAAGAAAACACAGAAACCAAGTGTGTATTTTTTGTTTTGTTTTGTTTTTTGGTGATGTTTTCCCTATTTTGCAGCTATGAGACATTTTAACCAAATTAGAGAGGCTTTGTTACCCATAATTTGGAATTCTCACTTGAATTTGACCAAGTCAGGAAGAGTTGGTCAAATCCAATGGGAGAAAGATGAAGAAACAGCAACAACAACAACAAAATCAACAATATAATCACTGAGTGCTCTAATGGTAGGAAGAAGTTAAGCCGACCTGGTTGTTAAACTTTAGCCAAGACAAAACCCTAATTGAGCTAATTACCTAGGGATGGGTCTCAGGCTGAAGACTGCTCTTTCTCATTCTGGAAACAGGAAAAACTCAAAGTCGTCTTCCCTGCTGGAAGTGAGCTCAAACTATATAAAGGATCATCATGGAAGCAGGAAATCTTGCCTTCCTTGTCACATGCAAGTAAAATTCCCCCCCAAAAAAAAAAAAAAAAAAAAAAAGAAGAAAAAGAAAAAAGTAGTTGGAAAGCAAAATAAACTTTAGATATTGACCAAATTTGGGGAGATAAGGGATTCTCTTTCTTTCTTTCTTTCTTTCTTTCTTTCTTTCTTTCTTTCTTTCTTTCTTTCTTTCTTTCTTTCTTTCTTTCTTTGTTTTTCTTTTTCTTTCTTTCTTTCTTTCTTTCTTTCTTTCTTTCTTTCTTTTCTTTTTTTCAGTGGCTTAAATAGTCCTTTATTCCTTATCAGGTCTTTTTTTTCAAACTCAATGTATTACATAAGACTTTTTTAGTGTTTTGGTTTTGTTTTACTTTATATATATATTTTAAATGTATATATTATATATAATAAAATTTTATATATATAATTTTTATAGACTTTTGGGAAGCAGCTGGTGTTTGACTACATGAGCAAGTTATTTGGTGGTGATTTGTGAGATTTGGCTGCACCTATCACCTGCACAGTATACACTGAACAAAATTTGTAGTATATTATGCCTCACCCTCCTCCCACCCTTTCCCTCAAGTCCCTAAAGTCCATTGTATCATTCTTATGCCTTTGCATACCCACAGGTTAGCTTCCACTTATAAGTGAGAACACACAATGTTTGGTTTTCCATTCCTGAGTTACTTCACTTAGAATAGTAATCTCCATTTCCATGCAGGTTGTTGTGAATGCCATTAATCCATTCTTTTTTATGGCCAAGTATTACTCCATCATACACACATGCCAAAATTTCTTTATCCACTCATTGATTGATGGGCAATTGGGCTGGTTTCATATTTTTGCAATTGTGAATTGTGCTGCTATAAACATATGTGTACAAGTATCTTTTTTAATATAATGACTTCTTTTCCTCTGGGTAGATACCCAGTCATGGGATTCCTGGATCAAATGGTAGTTTTGCTTTTAGTTTTTAAGAAATCTCCGCACTGTTTTCCATAGTGGTTGTATTAGTTTACATTCCCACCAGCAGTGTAGAAGTGCTCCTCTTTTCCTGCATCCATGCCAACATCTATTTTTTTTTTTTTTTAACTTCTTGATAATGGCCATTCTTACAGGTGTAAGGTGGTATTGCATTGTGGTTTTGATTTGCATGTTCCTGATCATTGGTGATGTTGAGCATTTTATCACATGTTTGTTGGCCATTTAGTATGTTTTCATTTGGGAATTGTCCATGCATGTCCTTAACACACTTTTTGAAGGGATTGTTAGATTTTTTGTTGCTAATTAGGTTGAGTTCCTTGTAGATTCTGGATATTAGTCTTTTGTTGAACGTATAGGTTGTGAAGATTTTCTCTCACTCTGTGGGTTATTTGTTTACTCTGCTGGAAGTTCCTTTTGCTGTGCAGAATCTCCTTAGTTTAAAGAAGTCCCACCTAGTTATCTCTGTTTATGCTGAATTTTCTTTTGAGTTCTTGGTCATGAATTCTTTGCCTAAGCCAATGTCTAAAATGGTTTGTCTGATGTTACCTTCTAGAATTTTTATAGTTTTAGGTCTTAGATTTAAGTCCTTGATCCATCTTGAGTTGGCTTTTGTGTAAGGTAACAGATGAGAATCCAGTTTCCTTCTCCTACATGTGGCTTGCCAAATATCCCAGCACCATTTGTTGAATAGGGTATCATTTCCCCAACTTATGTTTTTGTATGCTTTGTCAAAGATCAGTTGGCTGCAAGTATTTCAGTTTATTTCTGGGTTCTCTAATCTGTTCCATTGGTCTGTACCAAATTTGATACCAGCTCCATGCTCTTTTGATGACTATAGCTTTATAGTGTAGTTTGAAGTCAGGTAATGTGATGCCTCCAGATTTGTTCTCCTTTCTTAGTCTTGTTTTGCCTATGTGGGCTCTTTTCTGGTTCCACATGAATGTTAGGATTGTTTTTTCTAGTTCTGTGAGGAATAATGTTGGTATTTTCATGGGAATTGCACAGAATGTGCAGATTGCTTTTGGCAGTATGGCCATTTCACAATATTGATTCTACTCATCTATAAGAACAAAAAGGGGTTTCAATTTTTTCTGTCATCTATGATTTATTTCAGCAGTGATTTGAAATTTTCTTTGTAGATGTCTTTTACCTCCTTGATTAGGTATAATTTTAAGTGTTTTATATTTTTCACAGCTATTGTAAAAGGGGTTGAGTTCGTGATTTGATTCTCAGGTTGGTATCTGTTGGTGTATAGAAGAACTACCAAATTGTAGTAGTTCATTTTTTATCCTGAAACTGCTGAATTCATTTATTAGTTTTTAGAGACTTTTGGAGGAGTCTTTAGTATTTTATAGGTATACAATCATATCATCAGCAAACAGTGACAGTTTGATTTCCTGTTTGCCCATTCAAATACCCTTTATTTCTTCCTCTTGTCTGATTGGTTTGGCTGGAACTTCCAGTACTATGCTGAATAAATTTGATGAAAGTGGACATCCTTGCCTTGTTTTAGTTCTCATGGGGAATGCTTTCAACATTTCCCCATTTATAATTATGTTGACTGTGGATTTGCATAGATGGCTTTTATTTATTATTTATTTATTTATTTGTTTGAAATGGGGTCTCACTCTGTTGCCAGGCTGGAGTGCAGTGGAACAAACTCAGCTCACTGCATCCTCCACCTCCTGGGTTCAAGTGATTCTTCTGACTCAGCCTCCTGAGTAGCTAGGACTACAGGCACATGCCACCATGCCCAGCTAATTTTTATTGTTAGTAGTAGTAGTAGTAGAGACAGGGTTTCATCATGTTGGCCAGAGTGGTCTCAATCTGTTGACCTTGTGATCTGCCCCCCTCAACTTCCCAAAGTGCGAGATTACAGGCATGAGACACTGAGCCTGGCCATAGGCTTTTATTACATAGAAATATGTCTCTTATATGCCAGTTTTGCTGAGGAATTTAATTATAATGTGATGCTGGATTTTGTCAAATGCTTTTTCTGCATTTATTGAGATGATTATGTGATTTTTGTTTTTAATTCTGTTAATATGGTATATCATATTTGTTAACTTGCATATGTTAAATCATCCCTGCATCCCTGGAATGAAACCTACTTGATTATAATAAATTATCTTTATTTTATTTTATTTTATTTTATTTTATTTTATTTTATTTTTTGAGATGGAGTCTCACTCTATCACCCAGGCTGGAGTACAGTGGCATTATCTTGGCTCATGGCAACCTCCGTCTCCTGGGTTCAAGCAATTCTCATGCCTCAGCCTCCTGAGTAGCTAGGATTACACGTGTGCACCACTATGCCCAGCTAATTTTTGTATTTTTACTAGAGATGAGATTTCACCATGTTGGCCAGGCTGGTCTCGAAACTCATGGCCTCAAATGATCCATCTGCTTTGCCCTCTCACAATGCTGGATTACAGGCATGGGCCACCATGCTTGACTGGATTATATTTTTGATATGCTGTTGAATTTCATTAGCTAGTTTTATGTTAAGGATTTTTGCATCTATGTTCATCAAGGATATTGGTCTGTAGTTTTCCTTTTTTTGTTATGTCCTTTCCTGGTTTTGGTATTATGGTGATACTGGCTTCATAGAATCATTTAGATAGGATTCCCTTTTTCTGTATCTTGTAGAAGAGTGTGAATAAAGTTCACAATTCTTCTTTGAATGTCTGATTGAATTCAGCTGTGAATCTGTCTGGTCATGGACTTTTTTGTTGGTAATTTTTTATTAGCATTTTAATCTTGCTGCTTGCTATTAGTCTCTTTGGGATTTCTAATTCTTCCTTATTTAAGCTAGAAAGGTTGTATATTTACAGGAATTTATTCATATTCTCTAGGTTTTGTAATTTATGTGCATAAATTATGTGTTCATAATATTATTAAATGACCTTGTATATTTCTGTTGTGTCAATTGTAACATTTCCCATTTCATTTTTAATTGAGCTTATTTGCATCTTGTTTCTTTTTTTCTTGGTTAATCTTATGAATGTTCTGTAAAATTTATCTAAAAAAACAGCTTTTTGTTTCATTTATCTTTTGTATTTGTGTGAGAGTGTGTGTGTGTGTGTGTGTGTGTGTGTGTTTCAATTTCATTTAGTTCTGCTCTGTTCTTGGTTATTTATTTTCTTCTGGTGAATTTGGGTTTGGTTTATTCTTATTTCTCTAGTTCCTTGAGATTTGACCTTAGACTATCTATTTGTGCTCTTTTGGACTTTTTGATGTAGGCATTTAAGGCTATGGACTTTCCTCTTAGCACCACCTTTGCTCTATCTCAGTGGTTTTGACAGGTTGCATCACTATTATCATTCAGTTCAAATATATTTTTTTAATTTTCATCTTGATTTCATTGTTTACCCAATAATCATTCAGGAACAGGTTATTTAATTTCTATGTGCTTGCATGGTTTTGAAGATTCCTTTTGTAGTTGATTTCCAATATTTTTCCACTGTGGTCTGAGAGAGTACTTGATAAAATTTTATTTTTTTAAGTTCTATTGAGACTTGTTTTGTGGACTATCATATGGTCTATCTTGGATAAACTTCCATGCACTGATGAATAGAATGTTTATTCTGCAGTTGTTATGTAAAATGTTATGTAAATACTTGTTAAGTACATTTGTTCTTGGGTGTAGTTTAAATTTATTTTTTCTTTGTTGACTTTCTGTTTAGATGACCTGTCTAGTCCTGGAACTGGAGTATTAAAATCCTCCACTATTATCGTGTTGCTGTCTATCTCATTTCTTAGGTCTATCAGTAGTTGTTTTATAAATTTGAGAGCTCCAGTGTTAGGTGTGTATATATTTAGAATTGTGATATTTTCCTGTTGGACAAAACCATTTATCATTATATAATGCCCCTCTTTGTCTTTTTAAATTTCTATTTTTTTAAAAAGTTTGTTATGTCTGATGGAAGAATAGCTTAAAAAAAGTTTGTTATGTCTGATAGAAGAATAGCTAAAAAAAAAAAAAAAAAAAAAAAAAAAAAAAAAAAAAAAAAATTTGTTATGTCTGATAGAAGAATAGCTATTCCTGCTTGTTTTTGGTGTTCATTTGTATAAAATATATTTTTCCACCCCTTTACCTTAAGTTTATGTGAGTCCCTATGTATTAGGTGAGTCTCTTGAAGGCAGCAGATACTTGGTTGGTGAATTGTTATCCATTCTGCTATTCTTTATCTTTTAAGTGGAGCATTTAGGCCATTTATATTCAATGTTACTAATGAGATGTGAGGTGCTATTCCATTCATCATGCTATTTATTGCCTGAATATCTTAGTTTTTAAATTTTAATTAATTTATTTTTCATATTTTTGTTTTATAGGTCTTGTGAGACTCATGCTTTAAAGAGGTACTGTTTCTATGTGCTTTCAGGATTTGTTTCAAGATTTAGAGCTCCTTTTAGCAGTTCTTGTACTGCTGACTTGGTAGTGGTGAAGTCTCAGCATTAGTTTGGGAAAAACTGTATCTTTCTTTCATTTATCAAGTTTTGTTTCACTGGATAGAAAATTCTTGGCTGATAATTGTTTTGTTTAAGGGGGCTGAAGATAGGGCACCAACTCCTTTCAGCATGTAGGATTTCTGCTGAGAAGTATGCTGTTAATCTGATAGGTTTTTCTTTGTAGGTTACATGGTGCTTTCGCCTCACAGTTCTTAAGATGCTTTCCTTCATGTTGAGTTTAGATAACCTGATGACTATGTGCCTAGGTGATTATCTTTTTGTAATGAATTTTCTTTGAGCTTCTTGTACTTGGATATCTAGATCTCTAGACAGACCAGGAAAGTTTTCCTCAATTATTTCCCCAAATATATTTTCCAAACTTTTAGATTTCTTTTCTTCCTCAAGAATGCCAGTTATTCTTATGTTTAGTCATTAAACATAATCTCAAACTCCTTGGAGCCTTTGTTCATTTTCTTAAAATTATTTTTCCTTTGTCTTTGTTGGGTTGGGTTATTTCTCAGACCTTGTCTTTGAGCTCTGAAGTTCTTTCTTCTGCTTGTTTGACTCTATTGCTAAGACCTTCTAGAACCCTTTGCGTTTATCTAAGTGTGCCCTTTATTTCCTGAAGTTGCACTTGTTTTGTATTTATGCTATCTATTTCACTGAAGGTTTCTCCCCTTGTATCTTGTATAATTGTTTTGATTTCCTTAAATTGAACTTAAAGTTTCTATGATGCCTCCTTGATTAGCTTAATAATTTACCTGAATTCTTTTTCTTGGAATTCAGGGATTTCTTCTTGGTTTGAATCCATTGCTGGTAAGCTAATGTGACTTTTTGGGGGGACTAAAAGAACCTTGTTTTGTCATATTAGCAGGATCATTTTTCTGGTTTCTTCTCATTTAGGTAGCCTATCTCAGAGGGAAGATCTGGGGCTCAAGGCTGCTGTTCAGATTTTTTCCCATGGGGTGCTTCCTTGATGTAGTACTCTTTCCCTTTTTCTACAAATGTGGCTTACTTAGAGCTATACTGTAGTGATTGTTATTTCTCTTATTGATCTAGCCACCCAGCAGGGCTACCGACTGGGCCCCGGGCTGGTCTTGTGGGGTGTCGGCAGAGTTTTGTGATGTGACCCATCTTCAGGTCTCTCAGCCATGGACACCAACACCTGCTCCAGTGGGGGTGGCAGGGGAGCAAAATGGACTCTGTGAGGGTCCTTAGTTGTCGTTGTTTAATGCATTAGTTTTGTGCTAGTTGATCTCCTTCCAGGAGTTGGTGCTTTCAAGAGAGCATCAGCTGTGGTAGTATACAGGAGGATCTGGTGGTAGGTGGGGCCCTAGCATTCCCAAGAGAATATGACCTTTGTCTTCAGCTACCAGGGCAGGTAGGGAAAGACCATAAGGTGGAGACAGTGTAAGGCCTATCTGAGCTTAGACTCTCCTTGCTGCAGCTGCTGTGGAGGATGGGGTTGTGGCTTCCAGGTCAATGTAGTTATGTTCCCAGAATGATTATGACTGCCTCTGCTGTTTCACGCAGGTTTTCAGGGCAGTGGGGGAATGCCAGCAGTTGCAGTCCTCACTCAGCTTCTGTGTCACCCAAAAGGCTGGTCTCACTCCCTCCATGCCATCCCAATAGCACCAAGTTTATTCCCAGCAGTGGGCAAGCAGGGCTGAGAACTTGCTCTAGGCTGTCAACCTCCCAGCTAAGAAAGCAAACAGGGCTTTTGCACCTCTCCACCTGTCTAGTCTGCAAACCAGATTCATCCTCTTCCCCAAGTTCTGGCCAGGAATCTTCACCCTTGGTTGGAATTTTTGCATAGTTCAACTGGAGGTTTCCTTCTCCTTGTATTCTTCCAGTTCCTCTGGCAGCCCTCCCCAAGGACCCCTATGAGATGAATCAGAAATAGCTTCCCTGAGGACCCAGAGAGCCCACAGGGCTTTTCCCACTGCTTCCTCTACCCCTGTATTTCACACAGCTCTCTAAATTGTCTCAGCTCCTGGTAAGGTCAAATCCTTCTCCCGTGATCTGGACATTCAAGTTCCCCAGTGAGGGTGTGTGTTCAGGGGTGAACAGTCCCCCTTTCCCACCTTCACATTTTGGGCACTCACAATATTTGGGCTGTCTCCCATGTCCTGCAGGAGGAATCCACTTCCTTCAAAGGGTCTCTGGATTCCCTCGGCTTTCTTGGTTTATTCCTGTAGTACTTCTTAGAGCAGAAGTTCACAGTGCAAGTCTTCCCATGTTGCTCTGTCCATCCAAGTGAGAGCTGCAATTTAGTCCTGCCTCCTATCCACAACTTTTTTCATCTCTCCTACCCCTCTCTTTCTCTGCCTCCTCTTTAAGGCCAATAACTCTTAGATTGCCCTTTTGAGGCTATTTTCTAGTTTTTGTAGGTGTGCTTTATTGGTTTTTATTCTTTTTTTTTCCTGTCTCCCTTTTCATGTAGCCTATATTCTTTCTTTTGCCTGATCAAATCTGCTAGCAATTGACACTCATGCATTCTTCAGTACGCCGATTTCCTTTTCCAGCTCCAGAATTTTTGTGGAATTCTTTTTAATGATTTCAATCTCTTTTGTTAAATCTATCTTATATAATTCTGAATTTCTTGTCTGTGTTATCTTGAATGTATCTGAATTTCCTCAACACAGCTATTTTGAATTTTCTGTCTGAAAGGTCATATCTCTATTTCTCCAGAACTGGTCCTTGGTGCCTTATGTAGTTCATTTGACATGGTCATGTTTTCCTGGTTGGTGTCGATGCTAGTAGATGTTCTTTGGTGTCTGAGCATTGAAGAGTTAGGTATTTATTGCAGTCTTCACTGTCTGGACTTATTTGTAGCCATCCTTCTTGTGAAGGCTTTGCAGATACTGAAAAAAACTTGGATGTTGTGATCTAAGCTGTTTCTGCTTTAGAGAAACCCCAAGCCCAGTAATGCTGTGGTTCTTTTAGATTCACAGAAGTATCACCTTGATACCCTTAGACAAGATCCCTGAAAATTGTCTGCATTATCAGACAGAGACTCTTTTCTTACTTTTTCCTGAACATAAGAGTCTCTCTCTCTCTCTCTCTCTCTCTCTCTCTCTCTCTCTTTCTCACCATCTAAAGCTGGGGGTGGAGTTACAGAAGCACCCTTGTGGCCACGACCATTAGGACTGTGCTGGGTCAGACTTGAAGCCAGCACAGCACTGAGTCTTGCCTAAGGCCTGCTTTATCTACTCCCTGGTTACTGCCAATGTCAGTAAAAGTCTTTGGGCTCTACAATCAGCGGGTGGCAATGCCAGCCATGCTTATGTCTTTCCCTTCAAGGCAGTAAGTTACCTTTGCCCCAGGTGAGTCCAGAAGTATCGTCCAAGTGTCAGGGACTAGAGTTAAAAATCTTAGAAGTCTACCTGATGTTAAGCTGATACTCAAACCACAAGATGCAGTTTATTTCATTTTTCCCTCCCTTTTCCAAAGGCAGAGGAAACTCACCTCATAGCCATCACCCCCCCGTTCACAAGAAGTGCTGCCAGACTACCACTGATGTTCCATTAAGGCCCAAGGTCTCTTAAGTCCATTTGTGCAAGACTGTCTGGTCTTGCACTCACCCTTTAGGGCAATGGACTCCCCTCTTGCCCTTGGAAGGTCTAGACATGTCATTCAAGAGTCAAGTCCTGGGATCAGGGATCCCCAAGAGCCCACTTGGTGCTCTACTCCCTTGTGCAGTGTTGGTACCTAAGATGTAAGACAAAGTCCCCTTTACATTTTCCTCTGCTTTTCTCAAGCAGAAGGAGTTTGGCCACCAGAACTGGTAATGTGTTAGTCTCACCTGAAACCAGCAAGTCTTAGAAGCTCATCAAGGTCCTCAATGTAATACCTGGGTATTGCTGCTGGTTTTTCAGGGACCAGGGGCTCTTCAGTTAGTGGGTGATGAATGCTGGCAGGATGAGGTTGTTTTCTTCAAGGTAATGGGTTCCCTTCTGGCTCAGGATATGTCTGGAAATGTCCCAGAGCTATGGCCTGAAATGGAGGTCTCATGTCTCTGATGGGTGCCTTATCCTGTCGTGGTTGAGCTGGTATCCAAGATACAACACAAAATCCTCTGCACTCTTCCTTGTTCTCTCCTCAAGTAGAAGAAGGAATCTCTTTTGGAGCCATGAGCTATGCAGCCTGGGGTTAGCAGGGAGGTCATGCCAGCACTCCCTTGGCTGCCTCAGTTGGTGTTTCAGTAGGCACATGCCTACTCAAAGCAGGAAGTTTTCTGTCAGTGGAGCTTTATGTTTCACCATCTTGCTCTGCTTCCTTGGTGGTGATTACGTTAGCTAACCGTTGCATAAAGGAAAATATTTTTCAGGCAGAGGGAACCTCAACTTTATTCATAACAGCATTTTTCATAATACAGAAAAATTGAAATTAAATGATCATCAACAGGAAAATGGATAAATCTCAGTATATTATTATAATGCACTTCTGCACATTACTTACAACTGATTAACTCATGTAGTTAAGTCTCAGAAATGTAATCTAGAGTTTAAAAAGTCAGTTGGAGAGGTGAGTTATAGTTTGATGTCATTTTCTGTTGCATTTAAAGTTTGCACGTCAGTATTATATAATGTTTCTGGTTATATACATGTGTGATAAAAGTAAAGTAAAAGTTGCATGGGAATTATAAATACTGAATTTGGTTGACTATTTGACCTTGGTAAAGAGAAAGGAAAGTAGGTAAGTGAGGGTAATTTTCAACCAGGTTTTTTTGGGTTTTTTTTATTATTATTTGAAGCAAATATGGAAATTATTAATATCTATTTTTTATTTGAGAGATACAGAGGTTTCTCTTATATGTTTTCTAGTTTTCTATATTTTTAAAATATTTCATTATTTAAATAATTAAAATAAATAATGCTGTGATAAATATCATTTTAGGTAAACCTTATGCACAACCCTGCAATCGATGCATAGAATTTATGAACATTTTTAGAAACTTTCCTCAATTATTTATAATCATTACAACTTCCCCTAATTCAACATCATATTTTAAAGACTTGCTCCCATATGTTTTTCCAAAAATTCAGCATATATTTCGCTAAAAACAACTTATGTTTCAGTCAGTGTAATCTACAGTGAGAATGGAGGGTAGTCAGTAATGTGGCTCATTGGTTAAGTGGAAGTGAGTTAAGAAAACTTCCTGCTTTGAGGTATTTTAATTGAATTTCTACATTTTCTGGATTTTTAGTAGGTACATATTATAATAATTGTGGTGCTTCTCCCTTCTTATCTTCACATATTTTGGTTATTTTTATTTCCAGTTTTCAGTGACTACAAAATTGAGAACAGTGTTTTTAAATGATGATGATAAAAGGTACTTTGAACATACTATAGACAGTAATGGGTAGTTTATGACAGCTGTTTATTTTATTTTGGAAATACTCTTCTTTCACTAAACATGAAATTATTCGTCTGCATCTATGTTCACCTTAATTATTATTTTCTATTTTTATTATTTTCTATTATTTCTATTTCTATTATTTTCTATTTTCTATTGTTATTTAGAAAGAGAGGACTAGCCACATTTTTATGTGTCTAATTTATGGTCCTAAAGAGGAGATAGAGCACACTTGACATAAGTAGCTCCATCTTAGAAAAAGTCTCCATCTTGCATTTCATAGGGCATTTTGCCAATAGGGAAAATATATTTTGCTTAATAAAGAAATAAAAAAATAAAGACTGAATCCAACCAGGTAAAGACATAAACAAGCACATTCCTCCATTGTCAGTTTTTGCCAGAGGACTCTGGCTATAAAAAGAGCAAGGCCTGAGCAGTTCTAGATAGCCATCTTAACTGACATCATCTTACTATCAACCCCAATAAGCACCCAGCATCTACTACCAAACCCTCTGCCCACACATGAATTCTTCCAATAGACCACTGGGTCCAGACCACCAGATAATTTTTGTCTTTGTTGCTGTCCATGGACTAGTGTATTAATACCTTTTTCTATTTCTTTTCTCTTGATGTTAAATATTTATTTGTTTATGAAATGTTTAATCTGACTTTATATAATGATTAAATATACTATTATGTATGACTGGCAATATTGACTGGCTTGTGGAGTGGCTTGAGCCTGTGTACCCAAGGTCTCATTACCAAGCGAATGGGAATTACTTGGGAATTCCCTCCTTGAGAATTCCATGTAGCTGGTGGCTTTTGTGATTGAAATAGCATCAATAAATGTTGATATTGTGAAAAGACACAAGTGTGTGTGGAACTACTTATCTCTGATCTTGCACTGCTCATGAAAGAAGAAATGCAAAGGAAACCAAATAGTCACGCTTTGAGAAAATTGCACTGTCTGGTAAAAATAGACTATAATGTAAAATATATTACTGAAAAAAGGTAGATAAAACTGGTAAGTTAAAACTAGTAAGGAGAAAAACATAATCTAAGGCTCAGTGTTAACAATTGTTTTAAAGCTTTGCTTTTCATTAAGAGTTTCATTTATATATATGAATTTTACATATATAATTAAAAGCTATACAGATCTAAGGAGTTCATAAACTGAAAGAGTTTTAAAAACATGATAAAAAAGTCTTACACAAATACAAAGAATCACTACCAAATGTTATAAAGTGTCAAAGTCAATTCTTTTTTCTCTTCTCAATTCTGGAGTATGATTTTGTGCATTCTAAAGTCTAAATTTACTGCTGCAGTTTTCAGCTCCAACAGTTCTGTTATCCTGGCTCAGTGATTCCCTGAGTTTATATAGAAAGCCAATCTCTGTGTTTCTCACAGTCTGTAAACACAATATGCCCTTTTTCAGAATGGGAACTATTGTATTGCTTTAAAGGGGCTATATTTCAGAAAAAGAGTTTTAAAATGAATGCTTCATAAATTGTCTTTTAAATATTATATTAAGCATAATTAAACATAACATCAAACACAGGGGCTGTAAAACTAGAGTAAAGATTACCTCTTGGACATAGGTACAAGACCAGAGTTTTTTGCCTCTGAAATGAGTACCCTATACAGAGGTATGACATGTGTTCAATAAGTTACTCATTTATTTCGATAAGTTACTCATTTTCAACCAACCTACTGTAGCGTCAGAAATATGCCACTCTAACATGTAACTGATACAAATTTTACTGAAATTAAACTCATTGTTATCTATTTTTGATGAAGTAACAGTGCTATGCCAAAACCTTTTTCTTGATTGAAAAGTTTTTTTAATAACATGAATATACCTCTGCATCTTCAGTTCTATTTATCAGAGTTAGAACATTGATTCTAGATCTTTGTTCTTTAAACGTATATAACCCTGGTGGAAAACAGCAATTCATCAAGCTTTAGTGAGAATATTATCTAAGAAATGTTCAACCACCTTTGTAGTAATCTTAAGCTGACAAAAATGTAATAATAATAAGGTAAAGTATTTTAATCTAAAATTTGCCACATCCTCTTTGTTTGTAAGAGGAAGCTGCTACATCAAGGAGTATTAGTTATTGATATGAAGAGAATTTCCCACTCGAAGAAAATGATGTTCTGTGCTTTATTATAATAATATAGCAAATTTGATTATTGCAAATACTTTCTTGCAAAACTGATCAAGTTTAGAGGGATTTATAAAATCACATTTCTCAATAATAACTCTCCTCCATGACCTGACCCTGAATTTTCTGTGACCCCACAAAAATAGCAAATAGCCCTAGAGGTTAATCTTTCTAAATACCTTAACTTAAACAAGTTACCTTAAAGGAAATATAAATTATTCGTGTGTGTGTAAAGTATTTTACAATACTGCATCCCTCCCCCCACCATCTTCCCTTTAGAACTTTAACTAAAGGTCTAATAAAATTGTACACATCTTACTACGCTTTAATTTTTAAACCAGTCGTAAAAATGTTCAAAACTTAAACTACTCTAACCCCGGTATTTATCTACCATTCTTCTCTCTTCTCACCTATTTTCTAAAATAAAAATAAAATAAAATGACTTTTAAAAACTCAATGTTTGTGGGAGACAAATATGCGCACATGAGGGCCAACAAAATCCTGAGTAGTGGGCTTTCACAGTAAGATAAGCCCTAGACTTTGCTCTTGAGGTGCTTATGGTCCAGTGAAGGGGAAAGACACGCCAACAAACTGTTATAGCACCAGATGACAAGTGCCATAACAGAGAAATACACAATGCATTCTAGAAGCATTAAGAAAATAATTACTGTCTCTACTTGAGATAAGTAGAAAGATTTTGTAAGGTCAGATGTTAAAAATACTCAGAAAAGAACACCTCATAGCAATGTCCAGGGATCATTTGTTAATTGGGCTCAGTGGTGGTTAGGACACTGTGCTCTGTGCCCATTCTCTGTTGAATCTTAAGGAGCTGCATTCCTCCATATTAACAGACAAATCAAGCTGTGAATGTGGCTGAACAATGAGCAGCGGTTTCAACTGGGCACCTCCTGCAGCTACATTTGGTGTGCCACATCCTATGTCTTTAAAACAATTTTATTTGAATGTCTTTAGACATATCATGTTCCCAAGTTTATTATATGTATCTTATCACTCCCTACTATCACCACATGCAGCCAGCTTCATTCATGATTGTACCTTCCTAACATTTATTTGGCTCTGCTGGGATAGTAGTTTTATGGTTCTCAACTAAGATTTAAATGTAAGATATTTCTTATGGAAAGCATAACAGAATATTGACTAATAAGAATAAAAGAACCTCAGTAGGCAAAAATGTACATTTTTGTAAATTCTATTTATTTTAAAAAATAACAAGTTTCACCCATGTAACCATTTGGGATAAAACCAAGAAATACACAGGTCATTTTTTGTTTTTATTTCAGATTTTCTTTATTATATTATATTTATTTTTTGGATATGGATTTGGTCACTGGACTCTAAATGACTATGCCCCAACATATGTGCTATATTTTTTACTGAAATTTTATATTTAAAATGATGGCTGAGTGACTTAAACACATGTTTTAGGACACTAATAGTTGTATTTCAGACACTTTTCTAATAAGAATAAGAATTATTTGGAGCATGAATATAGGCTGCCTTTCTTTCTAACTCTGCTTAATCTTACTGTATAGGCAGATATCTGCTTTGCCAAGCACAACACCAGAATTAAATCCAACTTTGATGACCTCATGTTGGTATAAGCTGTTTAACGAACATATTCCTCAAAGGTGACATCAACATAAGGATGATTGTCACTAATCAATACTATCTCAATGTTGCACTCATAAATGTTCTTCTCAAAATCATGATTTTTTTCAGTTACTCTTAATTAAGAAGAGATGAAGTTTACCTTGACTTTAAATGTCGGACATAATGAATAAACCTAATAAATCTTTTGGTTTCATTCTGTATTTAAAATATCTTTGAAACTAGCATGGCAAAAACCTCGATTATGCGTTTTTGCATTTCCCTGGGACTTTGAAAAATAGGAAAAAATGAGTTGTATTGCTACTTGGATTTTTTACATAGCAGTAGATTCTCTTTTAAAATGTACCTGCATTCGTAATTTCCTGTAACTAAGAAAATAATAATCATTGTCTATTATTGCCAATATAGTAGCAGCAGTGAATCGGCTCACCACCTTCTTCAGAGTGATAACAGAATAAATGATTCCAGAGATGTGTGCTGCTGGATGCTTTTTAATAATACTCAACTGATGATAGATGACAAGGATTAACTTACCATAAAGGTAATGAATCCATTAATATGGGCTCATGTGCCCTAAGGGAAACTCTATATATGCATATTTTGTGTGGTTGTGTGTTTGATCACTGGCTCAATAAGGCATTGGCCAGAAAGTCCATTTTATTTCTCTTAAAGTAAGCAGGTATCTAATTATAGAAAAATTCTATTATGTGAATATTCATTAAGTATACAAGTTTTCAGGAATGAGTGTTGAAGAGACGATGATACCCTCAAACGTATTTATGATGATTTTAAGGTACAATCAGATTTGAAGTAAGTGTTGTAATCAAATACAGACATTTCATGAGAAGAAATGACATAAACTTACAGTGAAGAATTCATGATGCAAATTTTTAAAAAGCTATTTTCCACATCAATATTTCCCCTCTCCTTTACTGCTTTCCCATAAACTCATTTACAGTGAGTGATAGCCAACTCGTTACTTAGTCATGTCCAAGTATATTTGCAGGTGAAAAGATGTCTGCAAGGAAAAAACTACATTTAACTCCCACCAAAAAAAGTTTACTGATTATCCCTCCAGAAACCAGAGTCAGCAGAAACATTCATAGAAAGATGCCCTGATCAGGGCATGGTGCTCCATACATTACCCTCTTTCCTGTTTTAATAATGTTATATAAGTGAATTGTTACTAGACAACCCCATACATGCTACATCACCTCCATTGTGCTGATTTGATGTTATATATACATATATGGCTTATAGAAGTAAGAGTGCTTTATACCCTATAGTATGCACATTTTACATACTCTTTGGCACCAGGATATAACAGTGCCCCCTTATCTCTCAACATATGCCAGGAACTACTGAGAATCTACTACAGAGCGAGATTATGGCCTCCCAGGGCACAGGGAAAATCTTCAATTTGTCATGCTTTAAGAATACTTCTGAGACAAAACGTTCGATGTGTCTGTCTGTTTATATGGACATCGTGTTGTTTGCACGGTGGCAGAGGGCTGATGAAGGAGAGATATGATATGTGCCTTTGATTTCACACCATCTAGATACCTTCCCATTGCACCATTCAGTATTAATAAATAATTTTTTGTGTGGTTACTATGTCCTAGGTACTGTGATAAAGAGGCACTTATCTCAAGCAATTCTTACATCAAACATTATGAAGTAGAAACATCCATGTTCATGAACAGGAAATATCTTGAAAATGGCCATACTGCCCATGGTAATTTATAGATTCAATGCCATCCCCATCAAGCTACCAACGAGTTTCTTCACAGAATTGGAAAAAACTGCTTTAAAGTTCATATGGAACCAAAAAAGAGCCTGCATCTCCAAGACAATCCTAAGTCAAAAGAACAAAGCTGGAGGCATCACGCTACCTGGCATCAAACTATACTACAAGGCTACAGTAACCAAAACAGCATGGTACTGGTATCAAAACAGATATATAGACCAATTGAACAGAACAGTGGCCTCAGAAATACCACCACACATCTACAACCACCTGATCTTCGACAAACCTAACAGAAATAAGCAATAGAGAAAAGATTCCCTGTAGAACAGAGGTCTCAGAAATACCACCACACATCTACAACCACCTGATCTTCGACAAACCTGACAAAAATAAGCAATGGAGAAAGGATTCCCTATTTAATAAATGGTGCTGGGAAAACTGACTAGCCATATGCAGAAAACAGAAACTGGACCCCTTCCTTACACCTTATACAGAAATTAACTGAAGATGGATTAAAAGCTTAAATGTAAAACCTAAAACTATAAAAACTCTAGAAGGAAACCTAGGCAATACTATTCAGGACATAGGAATGGACAAAGATTTCATGACTAAATCACCAAAACCAATTGCAACAAAAGGCAAAATTAACAAATGGGATCTAATTAAACTAAAGAGCTTCTGCTTACCAAAAGGAACTATCATCAGAGTGAACAGGCAACCTACAGAATGGAAGAAAATTAGTGCAGTCTATCCATCTGACAACAGTCTAATATCCAGAATCTACAAGGAACTTAAACAAATTTACAAGAAAAAAAACACACAACCCCATCAAAAAGGGGGTAAAGGATATGGACAGACTCTTCTCAAAATAAGGCATTTATGTGGCTAACAAACGTAAGAAAAAAAAATCTCATCATCACTGGTCGTTAAAGGAATGCAAATCAAAACCAAAATGAAGATATCGTGTCACACCAGTTAGAATGGTAATCATTAAGAAGTCTGGAAACAACAGATGCCGGCAAGGATGGGGAGAAATAGGAATGCTTTTACACTGTGGATGAGAGTGTAAATTAGTTTAACCATTGTGGAAGACAGTGTGGTGATTCCTCAAGGATACAGAACCAGAAATACCATTTGACCCAGCAAACCCATTACTGGTATATATTTAAAGGCTTATTAATCATTCGACTATAAAGACACATGCACATGTATGATTATTAGACAACTATTTACAATAACAAAGACTTGGAATCAACCCAAATGCCCATCAATGATATACTGGATAAAGAAAATGTGGCACATATAAACCGTGGAATACTATGCATCCATAATAAAGGATGAGTTCATGTCTTTGAAGGGACATGAATTTTTTAAAATTTCTATGAGTCCAGTTTTTGAGAGGATGTTCAACAGAAGTTTTCATTGAGAAATTGAAAATTAAACAAGAGTTAAATATCACTACGCACCTATTAGAATGGTTAAATCTAAAAAAAAAAAGTATCAAATACTGATGAGGATGTGAAACAATAGGAATTTTCATTCACTGCTTGGTGGGATGCAACTTTTTCAGATAGTATAAACACTTTTGCAGACAGTTTGGCAGTTTCTTACACAGCTAAACAAACTAACAAGTGTGCTGTTAGGTTTTCATCCAAGTTATTATACCCTAGAACTTAAAATAAGAAAAAAATACTCAACTATAAGAAAAAAAAGAAAACTATGTCGCCACAGAAACTTGCATTCAAATGTCTACAGAAAATTTGTTTATAATCACCAATAACTGGAAGCAACCAAATTGTTCTTCAATGGGTGAATTGATAAACAGTGATACATCCATATAATAGAATATTACTCAGTGATAAAAATAAATTGATTAGAAAACCATAAAAAAATTAAACTAAAAACGCATACAATTAAGTAAAAGAAAATAGTCTGAAAAGGCTATATACTACATGATTTCCACCATAATGAAAAAAGCAAAACTATAGAGAGTAAAAAGATCAGTACTTAGCCGCAGTTTAGGGGGAAAAAGGAAGCATTGAATAAATAAAGTAGAGGGCATTTTAAGGCAGCAAAACCATTCTGTATGATGGTATAATGGAGGATACATGACACCATGCATTTTTCAAAATGTGTTCAAATTTATAGCATTTTAAAAAGTGAACCTTTATGTGTAGAAATGTTTTGATACAATTTTATTTATAAAAAATAAGAAAAATATAAATAATATACTGAAATGACAAAAATGACAGACATTCTAATGTGGAGGATGCAGATATATCAAGGTCTAACATAATTGTGATTAAACTTTTAATTTAGTTGGGAAAATTCTCTCAGTATAGTAATAAACCATCATCTAATAAAAGGACATAAAGTATTCAAGTGATACCAACATTTCTTTAATTAACAAATTATTAAAGACATTTGTTGTATGTAGTGTTTTTCATTTTATTATGTACAATATTTGCCCTGAACAAAAACCAAAGGCATAACATTAGTAACATTACCTATTTTGTCAAGAAGATAAATTAATAATGCTAACATCCTTCTTTTCAGGTATCAACTTTTATATAAATGAGAATTGAAATGCTTAGAATGATCAAATTGCATGGCATATAAAACTTTCTTGTACATTTCAAAATAGCAAGAAGAGATAATTTTGAATGTTCTTACCACAAAGAAATGGTATATGTTTGAGGTGATGGACTTGTTAATTACCTTGATTTAGTCTTTGCACATTGCATACGTGTATCAAAACATCACATTGCACCCCATAAATATGTACAATTACTATGTGTCAAAAATAAAATAAAATTTTTTAAAAATATCAAGTTATTTCAGTGATTATTAGTTGGAAAATTTGCAGCAGTTAAGATTCACTAGTACCACTATTTTAAATAGTTGTTGAGAAGAAACAATTACATTTCAGAAGAATTAGAATTCATGCTATTACTTATATAAGTTTAAATTATTGCAAATCAATGTTGTGTATAGAGCTAAAGAATACACATATATGTAATTAAAAACAAAATCATTCAGGAGAATAAGAATTTAAAAAATAAGGGTCAAAATTATATCTGGAGAAAGACAGTAAAAGCAATTGCAGCTTCAATTGATTGTGTAATATTCTCTATCATTTTATTTTCTGACTATATTCTTATTTAAAATGTCATACAGTAACATTTGAAATACTGAATAACAGGTATATGGGTGCTTATTATTTTATATTTTTTTATGTTTAAAATATTTTTAAAATTAAAACAAAACTCTATCATATTTCACAAAAAAATGATTTGGGTATATTCACTAATTTCTTAACTGCAAGCTTTTCTAATTCACACACTGGCATTTGAAAACTGTGTCTCCTCACTCATTCTATCCCTGTGTAATACCTACTAATATTACATGCTTAATATGTATTAAAGTCTGTGCAATGTAATTTGAATACAATACCTCATTTAATCCATGCAGAGTGTTCACTGATTCATTTTCTTAAGACATTGATAGTGGCATGTCATTTATTTTCTCAGATGTTCTCGATGTTGAAGTTTTGTTTACTTAATACAAATTCAAACTTCTTAGTCTGTCATTCAATACCCTTTGCAATCAGATTCGTGTTAAGAGAAGCAAGTTAGACTGCAAGTGAGTATAATTTGTGATTATAGGTCACCTGGAGGCTTCAAGTGGGACATAGGTTACATATGCATGTAAGAACCAAGTACTTGCCTTTATTGCAGGAAACCGGAAGAAATGAAGCTTCAAGCGTCCATAAGTCACCAATGTAAAAGGTGGAAAATATGTCTAATACAGAGTAGGAATTAGAAAATGAGTTACAATTAATATAAAAAGCAAGGTGGAGATTGACATAATAAGAGGTCGGGTAGAGGAGTAAAAATCGTGAGTCTATAGGTTCAGCAGATTGATTCGTTCTTCTCTGGACTCTAAGAGAAGTTGGGTGGAAACTCTTAAGTTTGCTCTGAACTCCTATGGTTAGGACAGTTTTTTAAAATTATTTTTTTCTAGATCTCTGTAAACCTAAAGCAGAGTTTGCTGTTTTTACATTAATAAATGTAGTGTTTCAGTTAAATGTCATTATTTATTTTTATTGTGAGACTATATAACAACAGGTACGATCCTTTTTTAAGTTTAAATTTTAGTGAGTATATAGCGGGTGTGTATATTTATGGGGTACATGGGATGTTTTGATTCAGGCATGCAATGTGAAATAATGACATAATTTAAAAAATGTAGTTTCCATCCCCTCAAGCATTTTTCCTTTGTGTTATAAAGAATTCAATTACACTCTTTTAGCTATTTTAAAATGAATTTATTATTGACTGTAGTCAACTTGGTGTGCTATCAAATAGTATGTCTTATTCATTCTTTCTATTTTTTGTACCCATTAACTATCCAACCTTGCCCCCATCACCCCCATTACCCTTCCCAGACTCTGGTAACCATTCTTCTACTCTCTGTGCTCACAGGTTTAATTGTTTTGATTTTTAGATCCCACAAATAAGTTCAAACATGTGATGTCTGTCTTTCTATGCCTGGCTTGTTGCACTTAGCACAATGACCTCCAGTTCCATCCATTTCGTTGCAAATGACTGGATCTCAAATTTTTTATGGCCGAATATTACTCCATTGTGTCTATGTTCCATATTTTCTTTATTCATTCATGTGTTGATGAACACTTAGGTTGCTTCCGAAACTTAACTGCTGTGAATACTCCTACAAAAAACATGGAAGTGCAGATATCTCCTTGTTAGATTAGACTGATTTCCTTTCTCTGGGATATACACCCAACTGTGGGATTGCTGCATCATATAGTAGCTCTATTTTTAGTGCTTTGAGAAATTTCCAAACTCTTCTATTTAGTGATTGTACTAACTTATATTCCTACCCACAGTATACAAAGGTTGCCTTTTCTCCACATCCTGGCAAGCATTTGTTGTTGTCTGTCTTTGGTTATAAGCCATTTTAACTGGGGTAATAGTACATCTCATTGTAGTTTTTATTTTGCGTTTCTCTGATGATCTATGATGTTGAGAGCCTTTTCATATGCCTGTTTGCCATTTGTATGTCTTCTTTCGAGAAATCCTTATTCAAATCTTTTGCCCACTTTTTGATTTGGTTATTAGATTTCTACCTATACAATTGTTTGGACTCTTTTTCTATTCTGGTTATTAATCCCTTATCAGATGCGTAATTTGCAATTTTTTTTCCCATTCTATTTACTGTTTCTTCATTTTCTTGATTGTATCATTTGCTGTCCATTTTTGCTTTGGTTGCCTGTGGTTGTGGGGTATTGCTCAAGAAATGTTTGCCCAGACCAATGTCCTAGAGATTTTTCTCAAAGTTTTCTTGTAGTAGTTTCATAGTTTGAGGTCTTAGACTTAAGTCTTTAATTTATTTTGGTTCACTTTTTGTATATGGCAAGAGACAGGGGTCTAGTTTCATTCTCCTGCATGTGGATATCCAGTTTCCCATCATCAGCTATTGTGGACTTACTTTTCCCCGATATTCCTGGTACCTTTGTTGAAAATCAGTTCCGTTTAGGTGTGTGGAGATACACAAAATAAGCTGATCTTTCATATTTCTTTCCCTTGTCTTACAAAAAAATCCATAAATGAAGTTGCAAAATTAAATTAACCCTTTTTTCTTCCATATATATCAGGCCTGAGTAGTCTGTAAAGGCTACAAGTAAGTTAAATGTAGAAGTGGCTTAAATGTCCATGATTCCTACTCCTGCTACACTGACTTCTTTCTCCCATCCTTCACCTATGGTGTTATGGGTAGTACCCTATGATATGGTTTCGATGTATGTTTCCTCTAAATCTCATATTGAAATGTGGTCCCCAATGTTGGAGGTGAGGCCTAATGGAAGAGTTTGCATCATGGAGGTGAATCCCTCATGAGTGTCTTGGTGCTGTCCTCGCAGTAATTAGTGAGTTGTCACTCTAGGACTTCACATGAGATCCGGTTGTTTAAAACAGCCAGGCAACCCCTTCTCCTCTATCTTACTTCCTCTCTCACCATGTAACACACTGGCTTCCCTTCACTTTCCACCATGACTGTAAGTTTCCTGAAACCATCACCAAAAGCAAACACTGGCACTATGATTCATGTATAGCCTGCAGAACTGTGAGCCAAATAAACTTAGTTTCTTTATAAATTAATCAGCCTCAGATATCCCTGTGTAGCAACACAAAGAAACTAATACCCTCTATGATTAGTTGACAGAAGAAGAAACTTGGGCTGGTTCACAGATCTTTCTGCTTAATACTCAGGCACCAGTCCAAAGTTAACAGCTAAAGTACTATAGCCCCTTTCTGGAATATTCCTGAAGGACAGTGGTGGAGGAAAATCTTGTAACTGGGCAGAATTTCAGTCAGTGCACGAGATTGTGTACTTTGCTTGGAAAGGAAGATGGCCAGATATGAGATTCCATACCCAACACCTGGACTATAGCCAAAGTGGTGGCTGGATGGTCAGGAACTGGGAAAGAACTTAATTGAGAAACTGGTTACAAAGGTATTTGGGGAAGAGGTATGTGGGTAGACCTCTCTGAATGGACAAAGAACACAAAGATATTTATGTTTCATATGAATGCTTAACAAAGCATGACCTCAGCAGAGAAAAATTTTAATATCAAGTTGATTGTTTAACAATCAAATATGACCTATATTGTTGATACCAGTAAGCCTTGTTCCCAGCCATCTCTGTTATCACCCAATGAGCTCATAAACAAAGCAACCTCAGTGGCAGAGATGGAGTTTCTGCATGGGCTCAGCAACATGGACTTCCATTCACCATGGACAAACTGGCTATGATGATTGCTGAGTAACCAATCTGTCACAGCAGAAGCCAATTATGAGCCCCAAGTATGGCACCATTCTCCAGGGTGATCAGCCAGCTACCTGGTGGTAGGTTGATTACACTGGACCACTGCCATGTTGGAAGGGCCAGCATTTTGCATTTACTGAATGATACAGTTTAGATATTTGCCTCCTCAAAATATCATGTTGAAATTTGATCCCCAGTGTTGAAGGTAGGGCCTGGTGTGAGGTGTTTTGGTCATGTGAGTGGATTCTTCATGAAAGACTTGGTGCCATTACCGCAGTAATGAGTGACTTCTCACTCTTTTACTTCCTGTGAGATACGATCGTTAAAAAAAAAAGTGGCATCTCTATCCCCTCTCTCTCTTGCTTCTTTCTCACCATGTGATCTGCACACATCAATTTATTTTTCCCTTTCACCATAAGTGGAAACTTCCTGAAGTTCTAACCAGAAGCATATGTTTGTGCCATGCATCCTATATAGCTGGCAGAACAGTGAGCCAAATAAACCTCTTTTCTTTATGCATTGCCTAGCCTCAGGTATTTCTTTAGATAAATGTAAATGAAATAGGACACTGGAATAGACAGTTATTCTGAATATAAATTTGCCTATTATGTACTCAATGTTTCTACCAAAACTACTATCCCTGAACTTATAGAATGCTTTATCTATAATTATAGTATTCCACACAGTATTGTTTTTGACCAAGGAACTAACTTCACAGTCAAAAAAGTGTGGTAATGGGTTTATGCTCATGAACTTTACTAGTATTACAATGTTCTTCACCATACCAAAGCAACTGGCTTGATACAACAATGGAATAATTTTTGAAATTATTAATTATTAATAATATTTATTATAACAATTCAATATTCAGTACCAGTGCTGGCTAAGTGGTAATATCTAGGAGACCTAGGCCAAGGTTCTCCAGAAGGAGATATATGCCATAAATCAGTGTCCAATATATGATACTGTTTTTCCCATTACCAAAATTCATTGGTCTGGGAATCAAGATGTAGAAATGGGCATGACACAACTCACAATTACTCCTAGTGACCAACTACAAAATTTTTGCTTTCTGTTTTCATATGCTCTGCCGGCTTAGGGATCTTAATTCCAGAAGAAGAAACACTTTCACTGGGAGGCACAATAGTGATTCCATTGAACTGGAAGTTAAGAGTGTTACCAAGTTATTTCCAGTTCCTCGGGCCTTTCAGTCTGTAAGTCAAATGAGGTATGCTGTTGGCTGGGGTAATTGATTCAGACTATCAAAAAGAAATTGAACTATTTATCCACAATGGAGATAAGAAAGAGTATTCCTGGAATACAGTAGATTCTTTAGGGTGTCTCTTAGTGCTACCATGCCCTGTGATGAAGGTCAATAGGAAACTGCAAAAACATAATCCAGGCAGGACTGTAAATAGTTCAGACCCTTAAGAAATGAAGATTTGGATTGCCCTACTACGTTAAAAAAACTACCACTTGGTGAGGTGCTTCCTGGAGGCAAAGGGAATACAGAATGTATAGTAGAAAAAAATAGTTACAAATACCAACTAAGACCACATGAACAGTTACACTACTGAAAACTGTAATTATCATGAGTATGTCCTTCTTTTTAATAAGAATGCCATTATGTTACGTGTGTATGTATAAATATATATATGTACATCTATTAATCAAGTATCTTTGTTTTTTCTCCATTATTCCTTTATCATGAAACTTAAGATTTATTGACTTTATATCAGGATTTAAGTAATACTAACTTTTAATTATAATATTTAAGTTAAGGGATATCAGAAGAGTAAATGTCACTCAAGGACTTTATCTTCTTTTCTGGTGAAGATATTTGTACGTTTATGATTGTAAGCAAGGTAGTTGCGTAATGTTGGGTGGAACTACGGGATTGTTATTGTCTTTATCTGGAGATTAATTATCATTTAAGGAGTTGTGTATGGGGGCCAAGTGGATGAGGAGTGGATGTGTGATGGTTAATATTAGGTGTCAACCTGACAGGGTTAAGAGAAATACAGATAACTGGTAAAAGTGTTATTTTTGGTTATATCTGTGAAGGTGTTTTGGGGAAAGATTGACATCGTAGTCAGTAAACTGGGTAAGAAAAATCTGCACTCATCCAATATGAGCAGGCACCAAATCTATTCAGGGCTCAGATTTTCAAAAAGGCAGAAGAAAGGTGAACTTGTTAGCTCTTCTGGAGCTGGGTCACCCATCTTCTCATCTAAGCTTTGCACCAGCAGCCACCCAAGTTCTCAGCCTTTTGGACTTGGACTAAGCTAACAGCTTTGCTGGTTCTTGAGCTTGCAGGTGGTTTATTGTGGGACTTCTCAGCTTCCATAAACATGTGAATCAATTCCCATGGTAAACCTTCTCTCATCTATCTCTATCTATCTGTCTATCTCTCTATCTGTCTATATCCTATCAGTTTTGTTGCTCTGAAGAACCCTAATTCACCGAAAGAATAGAGTAATTGCTAATAGTTTGGCCCATTTATTTTAAAAAAATTTTAAAAATATTTGTGGGTACATAGTAGGTGTACATATTTACGGGGTACATGAGAGGTTTTGATATATGCATGCAATGTGAAATAAGCACATTCGTTTCCTTTGTATACAAAAATCAACAAGCAATTATCATTTTTGTAGAAGTTATTTTATTTTATTTTATTTTATTTTATTTTATTTATTTTTTTGAGACAGAGTCTCGCTCTGTCGCCCAGGCTGGAGTGCAGTGGCACGATCTCGGCTCACTGCAAGCTCCGACTCCCAGGTTCACACCATTCTCCTGCCTCAGCATCCTGAGTAGCTGGGACTACAGGCTCCTGCTAACACGCCAGGCTAATTTTTTTTGTATTTTTAGTAGAGACAGGGTTTCACCATGGTCTCGATCTCCTGACCTCATGATCCATCCACCTCAGCTTCCCAAAGTGCTGGGATTACAAGCGTGAGCCACCGCGCCGGGCCTATTATCAATTTTGTAGAAGTAATTTTATTCAAATATGTCAATAAATGCATATCTCAAATGATAATGTTGTGGGATGTGGAAAGTCTGCTTAGGTTTTGCACAGAAAAAAGTAGCATTGAATTTTTGTAACTCTGTGCATAGTTTTTATATCTCTCTAATAAGCCTTATTTATATCTAATGTGTTTTGTTTAATGATTATGAGAATATAAGCTTTTTGAAAGAGGATGTAAATTCAATGTGCCTCTATAATCTCTATAGAACCTACAATAGTAGACGCACAATAGATGTTTGCTAAGGAATAAATATAAGAAACTTAAATGAATGCCTGTCAAACGACTTTAATGATCAACTACTTAGTCACATATGCAATACTAAAAGAATTCTGACTATAAAAGATGTTGTAGAGAGTCTCTCACAAATTAGTCAACAATAAACCTGAATAAGAAAGTAAGATTATAAAAAATGTATACCATAAAATTAGACGTGTTAATTTACACTTCTGACCAAGATGGAGGCACAGAAACCAGAATTACCCTCATACATGAAGCAGCCAAAAAACTGACAAATATGTAAAACAACAGTTTTACAAGACACTGTACATCAGGCAACAAAGGACAGTGATCTGAATAAATAAATAAACAAATGAGACTCTGATTGCACCAGTTACTGCATTGCATAAGTCTCCAGACCCCAGAAAGAGCAAAGCAGACTTTCTGAGTGGAAGATAGAATCCACAAAGGTTAAGGCATCTCAATTTTTTTTTCAGTCAGAGTGCTGGAGAGGAGAAAGCTGAAAAGAAAAAAAAAAATCTGCAGATCTGCAAAGAGTCCTTCTTGAATTGTCAGCTGAAAACTGTCATTCATAAAGGCAACCAACCACCTTAGGGTGGAAAAAGAATTGTAAAAAATGAATAGAGGTGACAGTACTCAGTGGTCACACAGGATCAAAAATAGTTTCTGTTTCCACAAGACAGACAAAAAAGTCTTTGATTCACGGAAAATTGGAAGGAGTACTCATTCGTGTCTTTTTTGAGTCACGGGAAATAACCCTAAGCTAAGCATTATTCTGAGCCTGCCTAAAATGCCTTAAAAACAAGACTCAAGAGGATCAAACTCTTACAAGTAAGTTGACTGTGTTCTAGAATGAAGCTCAAAAATGCTTCGAAGAATTCACAAATATTTAGCACTGAATAATGTGAAATTCACAATTTATACATCAACCAATAAAAGTGTCTTAAGCATGCAAACACACATGCAAAGACACATCAAAAACGTTTAACCCATTGTAAAGAGATAAATTAATCAATTGAAACTGACCCAGATTTGACACAGATTTTAGAATTATGAGATTAGACAAAATATTTTACACGGACATGGAAGATATTTCAAAGACACAAATCAAACCTTAGAGAATAAGAAATACAATGTCTCTACCAAAAATACAAAAATTAGCCAAGTATAGTTGCGGGTGCCTGTAATTTCAGCTACTCAGGAGGCTGAGGCAGAGAATTGTTTGAAACCGGGAGGTGGAGGTTGCAGTAAGCCGAGATCGTGCCACTGCACTCCACTCTGGGTGACTGAGCAAGACTGTCTCAAAAAATAAATTATATATATAAAATACATATTATATATATTCAGTATATGTGTGTGTGTGTATGTGTATATGTGTGTATGTGTATATATGTGTGTGTATGTGTGTGTGTATGTGTGTGTGTGTATGTGTGTGTGTGAATAGAATGAGCAACTGTTAAGGACTGAATGCGTCCGGAACCACATTCATATGCTAAAATCTAATCCCCAATATGATGGTATCTGAAGGTGGAGACTTTGGAAGGCAACTAGGTCATGAGGATGGAGCCCTCAGAAATGAGAGTAGTGTTCTTAAAAACAAGATGCCGAAGAGATAGCTCACTCTGTCTCTGTCATGTGAGGATATCATAAGAAAGTGGCTCTCTGCAATCCAAAAGAGGAACCTCACCAGAACCTGACCATGCTTGCGCTCTGCTCTCAGATTCTCAGCCTTCATAACTATGAGAAATACATTTCTGTTTCTTCACAAGCCACCTTGTATATGGTATTTTTTATAGCAGCCTGAATTTACTATGACAACAGAAAATCAGTCATTGCAGTAGAAGAGATTCATGAACTTAAAGATATAGCAGTAGAAACTTCCCAGCATATAATTGAGATTTTCTTTTTTAAAAAAAGCAGAAAATCAGTGAACTCTAGTGTTATTTCAAGTGTCTTAATATATGTGTAATTGGAATTTTCAGAGAAGAAGAGCAGAAAAGGATTAGAGGAGAAAAAATATTTGAAATATAATGGCTGAAAATTTGCCAAATTGAAAGAAAATTGTAAAACTACCAATTCAGGGAGTCAACATCAAGCAAAAGAAACATGAAGTTATTACATTATGCAAAGGTAACTTAGTTATGTGTTGCTGCATAACAAATCACTCCTAAACATAGCAAATTAACAAACATTTACTACCTCAGTTTCTGTGAAATAGAATTTCAGGTGTAGCTTAGCTTGGTGCCTCTGACTCAGGGTTTCTCATAAGGTTGCAATGAAGGTGTCAGCAGGGAATTCAGTAATATCAAAGTTTGAATGAGAATGGTTCCTCTCACAGGCTCACTCGCATGGCTATTGGCAGACCTCAGGTCACTGCTGCTTGTTGGCTTAAAACATCAGCTCCATGTGTTTTTTCATAGGGCCACTCACAATATGGTGATATGGACAGGAAGCAGGAAAATACTGGGTAGAAGAGGGCAGTTCCACAGCAAAGGCCCCACCCTGAAGCCTGGAAACCCGTGGCCCTAAATGGAAACAGGCACCCATATGTTGCCTTTTGGCCTGCCATGCCCCCCTATCTTGTACTTATATAAACCCCAAACCCCAGGCTCCATGAGCAGAAGAGCAGATGAGCAGAAGAGTGGCAGAATGGCATGGCAGAGAAAGAGAGAAGAGAAGGAGCATCTGAACATCCAGAGAAGTTCGGCTGGAGATAGTTGGAGAGATCAGTTGTGGGATGGATGAACTTCAGGGGAAGATCATCTTCTCACTCTATCCCCTTTCCAGCTCCCTATCCAACCTGCTGAGAGCCACCTCCATCTGTCAATAAAATACCCTGCATTTGCCATCCTTCAATTTGTCCATGTGACCTGATTCTTCCTAGACACTGGACAAGAAGCTGGGTACCAAGAGGGCACTGAACTGGTTAAGACTTAAGCTATCTGCGGAAAGCAGAGCTAAAAGAGTACTGAAACATGCCTACTGGGCTTTGAGAGTGGCAGGCATCCACCCATAGACACTACCATGGGGCTGGAGCCCAAAAGTGCTTGCCCCAGTTTATGTAATTGCCCATCCATGTGCTTCCTCTACTGTAAGGGGTTTGAGTGCATGGCTGTCAAAGAGACAAGCCACACCCTTGTCACGCATCCTGCAAGGGGGGACCAGGAACTCTCCCATTTCAATGGCAATTGACTTCCTTCAGAGCAAATGAGTAAATGAGTGAGATGATAAGAGAAAAGTGCCAAAGGCAAAAACCACAGTATTCTTGAAACTTCATCTCTAAATTGGCATCCCATTAGTGTTGCTATATTCAATTTCTCACACATGAGTTACTAGCTTCAGTTCATTGTCAATATTATACAAAGACATGAACATCAGGAGGCAGGATCATTGGGCACCATTCTGAAAGTTTTCCTACCACACGATTCATGAATGCCAGAAGGCTACATCATAATCAAATTGCTAAAATAGAGCGACAAATTAAAAAAAAAATTAAAGGCATCCATAACAACAACAACAACAACAACAACAAAAAAAAAAAACATTGCATACAAAGGGACAAAGATAGGGATGACAATAGTTTTGTGGTCAAGAAAAAAATGCAAGCAAGAAGACATAGGAGCAATATATTGAAGGGCCAGGAGGGGAAAAATTAAAGTATACTCATAAATTTTTTATACTATGCATGAAGTACTATAATATTAGTGTAGGTTTAATATTTGAAAAACACTCAGTTTATTTCACCAACAAGGAACTAAATAAGGGAAGCCATATAATTATCTCAAGAGACACAGATAAAACATTTAACAGTCAAAGAAAAATGGCCAATAAGCAGTTAGATATAACATCAAGTGAATGGTTTAAAGTATTAATAGATTTGGGAATTGATTACAAAGAAGTTAAAGATGAAGTTCTAAAAATGAATGAGTTCTCTTAGCAATTGCTAGTATTCACTTTTCACAAATTTCTGTTTCCTTACTGGGTATTAAATTTTGGCTTTGACTAACTTCTAGGGCTGTTCTTCAGATACTATCTTTACTATGTTGGAATTCAATCTTGGTATACGTCAATTCTATAACACTCTTGAAACTTAAGCAGAAAATTCATGCCTAGATTTTTTTTTTCCAATGAATAAGCTTGGAATCCAAATCTTCTTTCTTTGCTCTTTCTGTCAAAAAATTTTCAATTTCTTGATCATATGTCTTGGAATTTGTATTGCTTTGGGATCCATTTAAAAAATCCATGTTGAAATTATCTTCCACGTGGTAGAACCAGTATTGTATATTAGGGCATATCTATGCTTTTTTTTTTTTTTTTTTTTTTTTTTTTTACATTTTGATGCCCCTTGATGGGATTGACTCTGAGAGCTAGATTTGCCCTCCTATCTGCTATTCCATTATTGCTGACTCCCAGACCCTCGACATGATTAAAACCTTACCTGTTCTATTGTTCATCTAACTTGCTCACTTTAGGAGGACTCCAGTATTACTTGATTCCAACCTTGAGAAATCTGCAGAGACTCTTGACCCTAAATAAATGAAAAGTCCTACTTGTTGGCTCTCTACCCTGTCTATCAATTCTTACTTACATATCCCTACCTATTCCAACAACAAAAAAGAGACAGACGTTAAATGAAACTTAGGTAAAACCAAAAGCTGTTTTTTAAAATTATCATGGGAAATTCTTAAGTGAAAGTTAAACCATTAGATTATTTTCCCGTCTTAAAATAAAAAAAATCAATGAATAAGTCTGTCAGTATCTCACATCATCCATAGTTATATTTATATTTGAATGCTGCATTTATTTTAATCTACTTTATTTTTAGAACAACTTTAGATTTACAGAAAATTTGAGATGGTACAAACAATTCTTGCTTAACTTTACAGAGTCCATTTTATTAATAACATCTTTAGTATTGTGAATATTCTACAATAGATGAAGCAATTTTGATACATTATTATTAACTAAATTTCATAGTTTATATTTGTCAGCTGTGTCACACTGTTCTTTCATTATTAACAACTTTATTGAGGTATGTTTATTTAACCATAAAATTTACCTATTGAAAGTGTCAAATTCAATGACTTATAGCAAGCTGAAATCTTGTTCTTAAAAAAGGAAGAGTTATTGGCAGAGAAGGGCAAGACTTTGCTTCAAAATCCTGAAGGACTTTTAGTGTGTTGTGTATACAGCACATCAATTTTAAAATATGAACATTTTATTACCCACAAAAAAGACCCCTTACCTCTTAGCCATCACTCATTAATTCCCCAATCCTCCCCAGTCCTAAGCAATCACTAATCTACTTTCTGTCTCCATAGATTTGGTTATTATGAACATTACATATAAATATTAACATATAATAGGTGATCCTTTGCAACTGTTTTCTTTCAATTAGCATAGTGTTGTCAAGGTTTATCCTTATTGTAATATGTATCAGCAATCCATTCATTTTTATGCTGGAATAATATTTCATTGTATGGATATACCGCATTTTATTTACACCTTAATTCATTAGTGGATAGGAAGTTGTTTATAATTTTTGGCTATTATTAATGCTGCATTGAACATTTGAGTAAAAGTTTTTGTATGCTTTTACGGTTTGTCTTACATATCAGCTTAGCTAGGCTCTTCAATCAAATGCTAATCCAAGGATTGCTATGAATGAATTTTATAGACATGGTTATCATCCACAACCACTTGAAGTTAAGTAAAGGATATTTTTCTCTATAATGTGGGTAGATACCATCCAATCAGTAGAATACCTTAAAAGCAAAACTGAGATTTCTCTGAAGAGTAAATTGTACCTAAGACTGAAAAATCCAAGAGTTTCCAACTTGTTGGTCTGCCCTATGGATTTTACCCTTGTGAGCCACCACAATCATGTGGGATAATTACTTCAAGTAAATAAATAAATATATATTTACTTATTCAAAACCTACCAACAGCACCTTTATTTGTCTCGTCTGGAATTAGAACTATGTTCAAGTTCTAACAGGTCCTAAAGAGTGAGGCCCAAAGTGTGAAGCACTAGGAGAAGCACTACACTTCAAAACAACTGCATGATTTTCTTCAATGAATACACTGAAATCTCAAGAAATTGTATAGAAATAGATATTAAAGGTGTAGATGTATAATATTGTAAATTAAATCTGCAAAATTATAATTTTTAAATTATAAATTGAATTATACATCTGTGTATTATATAAATTGTTAAATTATATTAATTTTAAATTATATATAATTTTACATAGTAATATAAATTTATAAATTATAAATTCAATTAAATTTATAATATTGCAGCAGGCATATAAAATTGGTTCAGGTTGAATTTATTAATATTAGCCCATAATAGAGATTCTATACTCAATGTTGTAGCCCAAGGGCTTAGAAAGGGCTCTAGTAATTTACCAACTTATTGGTCTATGTTTCAGCTAACCGACCAAATAACCCTCTTACTAGGGTGATTGTGTATTGGAGAAAATAAGTAATCAGACTTTTTGGTGATTACTGGACACTAACTCTATAGTCACACTAATTCCACAAGATGCAAATTGTCACTGTGCTCCACTAGTCAGAGTAAGGCCTTGTGGAGTCAGGTGAGTAATGAGGTTTTAGCCCAGGTCCATCTCACAGTGGGTATAGTGGATGCCCAAACCCATTCTACGGTTTATCTCTCAAAATGAACAATAGGAAAAGACATCCTCAGTACCTAACAGAATGCCCACATTGATTTCCTGGACTGTGGAGTAAGGGCTATTATGGAAGAGAATGTCAAATAGAAGTCATTAAAACTGCCTGTCTGTAGGACAATAGTGAAGTTGAAGCAGTACTGCATTCCTGAAGTAAATGCAGAGATTAATCCCATCATCAAGGACTTAAAAGATTCAGGCATGGTGATTCTTTTGATATCTTCATTCAACTCTCCTATTTGTCTTGGGTAGAAAGTAAATGGATCATGAAGAATGAAAACAGATTATAATAAACATAACCAGATAGTGACTCTACTCATTATTGTTCCAGATGTGGTTTAATTGCTTGAGAAAATGAATATATTTCTTCTAGTTGGTATGTGAATGTTGAGATTGTAAATGAATTTTTCTCAATATCTATTAATAATAAAGACTTATAAAAGCAGTTTGAATTGGTGAAGCAACCTTTATTATTCTGCCTCAGGAGCATATAAACTCTGCACCTCTATAATTTAGTCAGCACAGACCTTGATTTACATCACCTTTTCATAAGCTGTCACAATGATCCATTACATTGATGATATTATACTGATTGGACCTAGTAAACAAGACCTAGTAGCCACTCTAAAGTCTCATTAAACATTTGAGTGGTAGATAGTAGAAAATACATCCAACAAAAATTCAAGAACATCTCAGGTCAGTGAAACTTTTAGGAGTTCAATGGTGTAGGTCATGATGAGATATCCTTTCTAAGGTGGAGAATACATTGTTTCTTCAATCACTCCTAAAACCTAAAATGAGCAATAATGTCTAGTGGGACTCTTGATTTTAGAGAAAACATATTTCTAATTTGGGTGTGCTACTTAAGGCCATTTACTAAGTGATCCCAAAAGGTGATAGTTTTGAGTGGGACCAGAACAAGAGAAGGCTCTGCAACAGTTCAAGGCTGATATGAAAGCTGCTTTGACACTTAGGCTATATGATCCATCTGAAATATTCAATTGTGCTTTAATTATCAGAGGCAGAGAAAGATGCTGTTTGGAGTCTTTGGCAGGTCCCTATAGGTGAATTACAGTGAAGTCCTTCAGGATTTTGAAGTAAAGTCCTGCGCTTCTCTGCCAATAATTCTTCCCTTTTTAAGAACAAGATTTCAGCTTGCTACGAGGCTTAAGTACAGATTAAAGCTCAAATATGAGCCCCCAAATTACCATGAGATCTAAGCTGCCCATTATTACCTGAGTGTCTGATCCACAAAGCCATACATTTGGGGATGCACAGCAGCATTCCCTTAAATGGTAATACCATACAGGACATTGGGCTCACAAATTTCCTGAAGGCACCAAGTTGCACGAGAAAATGGCCCAAATGCCCATGATGCAATTCCTGCTGCATTACTTTTACTCTCCTAGCTCATTCCTTCAAACTGGATCTGTTAAATTTTATTTTCTTGCCCAATTGTAATGGATTAAGCCTCCAGTACAATAATGAATAAAAGTGGTGAAAGAATATATTGTTATTCTTACCTTTTCCTGATCTTATGGGGAAATCATTTAGTTTTTCACCATTAAGTATAATTCTAGCTGTGAACCTTTCATGTGTCTTTTATCGGGTTCACGAAGTTCCTTCCTCTTCCTAGCTTTTGAGGATTTTATTACAAAAGGATGTTAAATATCATTAAATTATTTTTCTGTTCTTATTCAGATGATTTAGTGTTTGCTTTCTTTTATTGTATTAATATGATACATTATGTAAATTAATTGTGAGATATTAAATCAACCAACTATTCCTTTGACAAATCTTACTTGGTAATGGTATATCATCTTTTATAATTGTTGATGAACTCAATTAGCCAGTATTTTGTTGAGAATATCTGCATCTGGATTTATAAGCAATATGAGTATGTAGTGTTATTTCTTTATGATTCTTTGTCTGATTTGGTAATAGGTTAATAATGGCCTCATAAAAACAGTTGCAAAGAGACTCTACTATTCTATTAGTTTGAAAGACATTGTGAAGAATTAATATTACTTCTTTAAATCTTTGGTATAACTCCATAGTGAACACAAGTGTGACTGGACTTCTTTACACATAAAGTTTTTTTTTGTTACTAATTCATACTTTGTACTATGAATTGGAATATTCTGATATTCTGTTTAGGTCTTCAGTTTACTAGTTTGGATATTTCTAAAATTATGTTCATTTGATCTAAGTTATTTGGTTTGCTGTCATACAGCTATTCATAGTAACTCTATTTCCTTTTATTTATGTAAGACTAGTAGTAATATTAACACTTCATATTTCATTTCTTATTTTATTTTTAAATATTTATTTATTTATGTATTTTTTTATTGCAAAGAAGAGGTCTCACTCTCTTGCCCAGGCTGGCCACAATCTCCTGGCCTCAAGCAATCCTCCCACCTTGGTCTACCAAATTACAGGGAGTATAGGCGTAAACCACCACCCCGGCCCATTTCTTATTTTAGTAAGTTGAGTCTACTCTCTTTTGTTCTTGGCAATTGATCTGAAGATTTTTTTGGTTTGACTGATCATTTAGAAGAATAAACATTTTGTTTTATTAGTTTTTCTCTATTTTTTATTTTCTATTTTACTCATCTGTACTTTATTCCTTATTGTTTCCTTTCTTTTGCTTACTTTGGTTTTACTTTTCTCTTATTTTTTTAGTGTTTTAGAGTGAATTGTTAAATTGTTTATTTGAAAATTTTATTCCTTTTTATACAGGTGTTTTGCAGTTATAAATTTTCCTCTATGTACTGCTGTAGCTACATCCATATATTTTTGTATCTTATTTTTATTTATCTCTAAGTATTTTTTAATTTTTTAATTTTTAATCTTTTGGGTACATAGTGGATGTATATATTTATGAGGTACATGAGATATTTTGAAACAGACATATAATGTGTAATAATCACATCAAAGTAAATTAGGTATCCATCACCTGAAGCCATTTTTTCTTTCTTTGAGTTACAAACAATCCAATTATACTACTTTAGTTATTTTAGAAGTACAATAAATTATTTTTGACTGTATTCATCTTGTTGTGCTATCAAGTACTAGATTTTGTATTTCCCTTATAATTTCTTTTTTGAGACATTGACTATTTAGTAATGTGTTTTATACTTTTGCTTATTTCTAAATTTTCCATTTTTTCCTCTTATTTATGTGCAACTTCTTTTCATGGTGATCAGAGGTTTTTTTTTTGTTTTTTTTTTTGTTTTTTTTTTTCTGAGATGGAGTCTTGCTCTGTCACCCAGGCTGGAGTGCAACAGCGCAGTCTAGGCTGACTGCAACCTCCGCCTCCTGGGTTCAAGTGATTCTCCTGACTCAGCCTCCTGATTAGCTGGGGCTACAGGTGCATGCCACCACATCTAGCAAATTTTTGTATTTTTAGTAGAGACATGGTTTCACCATGTTGACCAGGCTGGTCTCAAAACCCTGAATTCATGATCCACCCACCTCAGTTTCCCAAAGTGCTGGGATTATAGGTGTGAGCCACCAAACCTTGCCAGAGAGGATACTTTTTATGGTTTTAATTATTCCATATTTTTAAGTTTTTATGGCCTAATACATGTTCTATTATAGTGAATGTTCCATTTGCACTTGGGAAAAATGTATATTCTGATGCCCCAGGAATGTGTATTCTGCTGTTGTTGAAGTCTATAAACAATTCTTTGTAGAAATCTTTTAGGTCTAGTTTGTGTATATGATTCAAGACTTCTATTTCATTTTCAGTCTTCTGACTAGTTTTTCTTCCCATGATTGAGAGTGGTGATAGTAAATTCCCCAACTATTATAATTAAATTGTCTAGATTTCCCCCCAATTCTATCAGTTGTTGTTTCATGTATTTTGGGATTCTGTTGTTGGGTGCATAAATGTTGATTATTGTTATAACTTCCAAATGGACCGACCCTTTTATCATTATAACACGTCACACTTTCTGTTTTACTTTTTTATCTGATGTTATAATATTCACTCCAACTTTCTTAAGGTTACTCTTTGCATAACATACCATTCTTTTCTCTTTTACTTTCACCTGTTTGTATGTCTGAATCTAAAATGTTTCTCCTGTAGATTGTATATACTTGTATCTTGTTTTTAAATTCAGTCTGACCATCCATACCACTTGACAGGATTGTTTCCTCCATTCACATTTACTCTTCTTATTGTTATAGTCAAATTTACATCTTTCATTCTACCTTCTTTGTTGTATATGTTTCATGTCTTTTTTTGTTTCTGTGTTTCATATTTATTTATTTTGTAAAAAGTAAATATTTTTTAATGTAACATTTTTATTGTTTAATTTTTAAAATTATATTTCATTATCTTTACGGTTGCTCTAGGGTATACTATATGCATCTTAATTTATCATAACCTGCCTCAGATTTAAACTAACTTAATTCCATGGATATATAGAAATATTACTATAATATAGCTCTATCTAACTCCCCTTTATTTGCTATTTTTACACACATTATATCCATATATCTTACAAACACAAAAATTCATTATTGTAATCATTGTTTATATAATTTTATATTTATTTAAAAAACTGAGAAAACAAATTGTATAATTACAGACATTGTAATATTAATTTTGTGTTTATTATTAGTTTTTATTTCATTTGTGCATATGCGTTCAAGTAGCACTTAGTTTAACTTTCTTAATCCAATACAATTTTGCTCCCTCCTGTCATCTCTATGCTATTGGTTACTTGTCTCATTGTCAAATACATTTTATTTCTATATTTAACAGGCCAAAATATACAATGATATACATATTGTTTTGTGCAATTGCTAACTAAACCAGTGAAGAGAAGTAAACAATCTACATACACCTTGTCTTTTGCAATTATAAAATTACCTTTAACAATGCTCATAATTTTTTATGTCCATGCTTATTTGCTTTTGAGGGAGAAGAAAAGGTCAGTTAGGTAAACAGTTAAGGCTGGTCCTCAGAGAAGCAGCCTGCCTGAAAAATCAAAGCTAGAGGCAAAAATAGAGCAGCCTGGGGAAAACTCAGGCTGCACCTGCACAGATAAGCAGCACAGAACCCTTATGTTCTTTGTGTGATTAGCGAGCTCCCAGAAACAAAACATATATATTTGCTCCCCTTTTCAGGCATATAAAGGGGGGCTTACCTAAAACAAATCCATAATTACACAAACAAGAGAAGCAGTGCATTGTGCTTGCCTAGAGACATACCCAAAACTACATAGATAAGGGGGAGTTGTGAAGAAAGTTTGATTGATAGAAGTTACTCAAATGGCTACAGAGCCAATATGGGTTTCTTACAAAAGCTTTTGGATTCAATTGTAAAACAGCAACCTGTCTGGGACCCCTCTCTGCTGCGGAGAGCTTTCTTCTTTTGCTTATTAAACTTTTGCTCCAACCTCACCCTTTGGGTCTACGTTCCTTAGTTTTCTGGTTGTGAGACCACGAGCTCAGATTACAACGTAGACAATGAGACCAGAGACTTTCCACTGTTTCACTTTCACCCTAAAGAACTTCATTTAGTATTTCTTATAAAGTAAATGTACTAGCAATGAATCCTCTCAGATTTTGTTCATCTGTGAATATTTTTATTCCTCTTTCATTTTCAAAGATAATTTTACTGGATGCAAGATTCTTGCTCAGCAGTTTCTTTCCTGGTACTGTAAAAATGTCATTCCACTGATAACTCATCACCATTTCCCGAGGGAAAGAAAGCTGCTAACTTTATTGGATTCCTCTAAGATATGGGGAGTCATTTTGTAAACTTTTTTTCTTGCAGCATTCAGAACTTTCTGTCTCCGTCTTTTCATTATTTTTATTTTAATGTGTCTTGGTGTGGATCTCTTTCCATTTATACCACTTGGAATTTGTTGAGCTTCTTGGATATGTAGATTAATGTTTTTCAGCAAATTTGAAAAGTTTTCAGCCATACACTGTTGAATATTTTTTAATCTTTCTATTTCTCTTCTCCTTTTGACATTTCTAGTATGTGTATGTTGGTGTGCTAAAAGGTATCTTGCAATTCTCTGGGGTTCTATTCATTTGTGTTCTATTTACTCTCTGTTTTTCAGGTTGCATAGTCCTTATCAATCTCTCTTCAAGTAAGCTGATTTTGTTTCTGCAATTTCAAATCTGTTTTTAAACTCCTGCAATACATTTTTCATTTTGGCTACTTTTAACTCCTGAAGATTCATTAAAAAAAATTTCCTATCTTTTAAAAGGTCTTCTGTTTCTCTATATATCTTTAATATTATTTCCTTTAGTTCTTTAGACATATTATAATGGCTACATTGAAGTTGTTCATTGTTAGACCTGACTTCTCACTGCTCACTATCACAGGCAGTTTTTCTTGCCTGCATTTTTGTGTGTATACTGGTCACACATTTATGTTTTTTCACGTTACCCTTAATTTTTGGTAGAAAACTGAAAATTTTACAGAATACATTATAACAACTTTAGATATTGATTTCTCTCCCCCCTCTCTGGTGCCTGCTTGTTTTGTGACTTGTACAGGCTATTTTAGTGAAGTGTATTTCCTTCGTCGTGTGAAAATTATGGTGTGACTCCCCAGAGAATATAGCCTTGGAAATGGATGTGCAGTCATTTGAGAATGACAGTGTTTTTTTTTTTTTAGGGTCCTTTTTTATTGTCTCAATCCCTCTATTTAGCTGTCTGCTACATTTGATATTCATGTTCTGTCCTTTAGTTTCCACTATTTACTGGCTTATTGCTCTATTATTTTTTCACAATGTCATGGCACAAATTGCTCCGTAGTCTGCTGTACTTAAATTTGGACAGGGGTGGTGTTTGAGGCCAAACTTAGACACTTGTTCTTTCCAACAAGGGCTCTTCTTAGCTATCTCTTTCTATCCAATGAACTAGCTCTCTTTGTTTCTCCCTGGTGAACTTATTGGCTATGGTTAAGCTTGTGTTGCATAATTAAGAGGAGTTATTATTTTGGGGAGTACTTATATCTGAACTTCGCTACACTGTTTTATATACATTCAGTTATTTTGCGGAGAGGTCTGAACCTCTCTTTCGTTATTCAACTTCCTCTTGTCCTGGGAAAACTCTCTGGGAATTATGCAAGAGAGTAGTCCCTTGTCCTTTTAGGTTGCGTCTCACGGCATAGTAGCTCTCCCAAACCAGACACTTGGATCTAGAGCACTGTGGGTCCAAATATCAGTCTGATGTGCCTGACAAACAGTGCTTGTCCTGTGGGTATGGGTTGGGTGGAGGAAGGGAGCCCCTTTCCTCTTGGCCACAAAATAAATGAATAAATAAATAAATTAATTAATTAATTAAACTGGAATTTAACCTCTTCAACTTGTAGTTAAAGATAATAAATGCTGTCATTTTGCCCCACCTGGTCAAAAGTGGCAACCCTTGGTAGGAAGTTTGACCCATCTTTTTAGCCGTACCCGCTCAGAGGGGTGATTACATCAAACTGAGCTGAGGTCATGGCAGAAAGTTGGTTATGGCTCAAATGACACATGATTTACAGTTCTTAGGATTATAGTTGATTATTTTGAATAAATCTTTCATCATTTTTCTATATACCTTAGGGTAATTTTCAGAGACTTTAGAATATTTTGTGCTATCATTTTCATAAGATATTCTTGCCTCACCATGGAATGGATCCACAAAGCTTCGAACATTGTCATCCAGATGAAAAACAGAATTATTTACTTTCTACCTAGTGTCTTTTCCTCTTTCAAGATTCCATCCAGAACACCACACTACATTTGGTTGTCATGTTTTCTTAGGCTCCTCTTGGCTGTAACAATTTGCCATATTTTATGTTTGTTTGTTTTGGGCAACCTTGAGAATTGTTGATCAGGTATTTTGTAGGATGACCCTGTATTGTAATTTCACTGATGCTTTTCTCATGATTAGCTGGAGTTACGAATTTTTGGGAGGAGGTGAACAGAGGTAAAGTGCTATTTTTACCACAACATATAATGTTTTGCATGACATAAACTTTTATATTGGTAGTTTTATTTTAATATTTTAAATATTTCAACCTTCATTCTCTTTTTTCTTACTGGGTTTCTAGTAAGTAGCCCAATGTAATTCTTAGGCTTACACCTCTACAACTAAAATGTTTTATTCCCTCTCTTCATTGAAGCATTTTTTTTTTTGACCTTTGATTTTCTGCAGTTTGACTGTATGCCTAGCTCTAGATTTTTTTGTATTTATCCTTTGTTGGTGTCCTCTAAGCTAACTAAATTCTATAGTTCAGTGTCTGACATTAATTTTGGAAAGTTAGTTATTATTACTTTAAATATTTCTTCTCTTTTGGTATCTTCTCTTCCTCTATTCTATTTATAACTGTGTTACACATTTTGAAATTGTAACACAATTTTTAGATGTGTTTTTCTTGATTTTTTATTTTCTTTTGTTTTTGTTTTCAGTTTGGGGAATGTCTACTGACATATTTTTATCCTCACTTATTCTTTTACCAGCAGTGTCACCGTAATGATGTGCCCACCAAAGACATTATTTGTCTTGTTTTATTAGATATTTGTTTTAATTATTTCTTAGAGACCATCTCTCAGGTTATATTTTCCATCTGTGCTCTCATGTGGTCCACATGCTCCATTATATCTCTTAACATATTAATCATCTTTATTTTAAATTTTATATCTGGTACTTCCAAAGTATGTGTCATATGTAAATTTGGTTTGTTTTGTCTCTTCAGATTGTATATTTCCCTGCCTTTTACTCTCATCTGTACTTTTTTAAGCTGGATATGTTATAGTAAATAACAAAAAAAAAATTTAACTATGCTTTTAGTGTAATGTTTAATGTTAATCTGGCTGGGAGTTATGCTGTGTTCTAATGTTTGCTGTAACTGTAGATGCCAAAGGCTTCAATTTTCTCTACTGTCCATGTCTATTTCTCCTGCTGATTTTTAGGTTTTCTCATAAACAATTTCTTAAATAGAGTCAGTGTCTTGTGGCTCTTTCAGTTGTAATTTACTGTTTATTCACAAGAGCTCTGTTGCTGTGATGGTAAGGAATGGGGAAAGAAAGCATTCTAATATTTGATTATAACTCTGTCTTTAAGTGAGCTTGCGTCCCTTGACTGCGGTGAGACAGGAAGCCTAGAGTGGCCTGAATATGGATAATTATCCTTCTACCAGTTTGGATAAGTCTTTGATACCCTTGTGATCTATGCCTTTGTTATAGGGAACACTCTAGGCATATTTCAAAGTGGATACTTTATTTTTTTCTCAACTACTGGAAACACAAGCAGATTTTTCTTGGCTCTTCACCATGAATGCCTAACGGGGTTACAGGAGGTAGAAATTATAAAAGTGTGTGGGCATCCATAATACTGGATCACAGGATTTATTTTACTATCAAGCTTTTCCACACTGATCCTCCAGTAGTTCATGAAAATTGAGTGTTGCTAAAGATTTTGGATACTCTGACTCTTTTTCCAAATAAGCTGTTCTCTGGGGTAATTCTCTGTGTTACCCTATCTCTCCAGATTTCAAGATGGCAGTTTTTCCTGTGACCTCAATTATCTGATGGTCCAAGTGGAGTTGGTTATTTACAACTTGTCTTTTTTTGTATGTTTTTAAGGTTAAGAGTGACCACATAAAAGCTCCTTATATGTTAGAGCTGGAAGGGGAAGTCTAGATTTTTTTTTTAAATATACATCTTTATTTAATATACAGTGAGCTTATAAAGCTTTAATAGCTTTTAAATAGCTACCTTAGGTCTGCTGTTATTTTGTTGTACCTTAATGATGTAATGGATTTTTAACTAATAAAATACACATAATAAAAGATATAAAGAGTCATGAGAATTAAAGTCGGTTCTATTTGAATAATATATAAATCCCACTGATGTTTAGTATTTGAATCACTTTATGAAATGAAACCTATTTAGAACTGAGAAAAACATAATTTTAATGTACAAAACAATAATACTTTAAGTATAATAAAGCTGTTGATTTAATAAATATTTTCTATGCCATGGTAGAAGGTCAGTGGTTTGAGGAAATAAACAGAATCTGGGAACCCTTGGCACAGCTTTGATAAATATATCTAGAACAGAAAAATATGTTTGATATACACTACAAAAAATTATTCTAGGTATTTCTTAATTTCTAAATAAAATACTACTTTTGGCCAGGAGTAGTGGCTCATGCCTGTAATCCCAACATTTTGGGAGGCCAAGGCTGGTGGATCACCTGAGGTCGGGAGTTCAAGACCAGCCTTACCAACATGGAGAAACCTCGTCTCTACTAAAAATACAAAATTAGCCAGGTGTGGTGGTGCAGGCCTGTAATCCCAGCTACTTGGGAGGCTGAGGTAGGAGAACCACTTGAGCCTGGGAGGTGGAGGTTGCAGTGAGCCGAGATTGCACCATTGTACTCCAGCCCGGGCAACAAGAATGAAACTCTGTCTCAATTAAAAAAAAAAAATTCACCTTCAAATATTGCTATGTCCTACTTTCTGTGTAGACACACAGCACACCTGATATTGTGTGACATGATGAAATAACATTGTTCTTCAGCTTTTCTTTCTGTGGGTAGAAATTAATTTCAATGCTATGTTGGAGGATTTATCATATTTTCTCTGTTTATTCAATAATAATTTGTTCTTTTATCTAGAAAATGAGGAGAAAATTTTTCTTTTCATTAAAAATGAGGTCAACTTTCCGCTCATTATTTATTCTCAAGAGAGAACACGTTACTGACAGGAAAAGTAATAGAAAAGAAATACATATTGTATTAGTCTGTTCTTGTGCTGCTATAAAGAACTTCCTGAGACTGGGCAATTTATAAAGGAAAGAGGTTTAATTGACTCACAGTTCCACATGGCTGAGGAAGCCTCAGGGAACTTACAATCATGGCAGAAGGTGAAGGGGAAGCAAGGCACTTTCTTCAAAAGGCGGCAAGAGGGAGAATGAACACAGGAGAAACTACCAAACACTTAGAAAACCATGAGCTCAAATCTTGTGAGAACTCACTATCACTAGAACAGCATGGGAGATATCAACCCTATGATTCATTTACCTTTGCCTGGTCTCTCCCTTCATACATGGGGATTATGGGGATTACATTGGGAACAGGCCCCCAAATCTGGCAATAGACAGGCCCCAAAACTGGCCATAAACAAAATCTCTGCAGCACTGTGACATGCTCATGATGACTATGACGCCCACGCTGAAGGTTGTTGGTTTATCGGAATGAGGGCAAGGAACACCTGGCCCACCCAGGGCGGAAAACTGCTAAAGGTGTTCCTGAACCTCAAACAATAGCATGAGCAATTTGTCCTTTAAGGACCTGTTCCTGCTGCAGATAACTAGCCAGAGCCCGTCCCCTTGTTTCCTGTTTTAGTTAATCTATAATCTATAGAAACAGTGATTACCACTCATTTGCTATCAGTAAATATGTGGATAAAACTCTGTTCATGGCTGTCAGCTCTGAAGGCTGTCAGCCCCCTGATTCCCACTCTGCATTCTATATTTCTCTGTGTGTGTCTTTAACTCCTCTAGTGTCGCTGGGTTAGGGTCTCCACAACTGAGCTTGTCGCCGCAGGATTATAATTCAAAATGAGATTTGAGTGGGGACAGAAAGCCTAACCATATCACATGTAAAAGTTAAAATTAGATTCTCACTTAATCTCTTATACTAAAACTTTAAGATTTGAAACATTAATCATGAGAAAATATGTAAAGCTATTAGAAACCTTCCTGGCACAAAATAAGCACTCAATTAAGGTGAGCTAAAATTATTATTTGTGATAATAGTATTAATTGTATCAACCATTATATGGTTCAATTTTGTTCCCTAGAAAACTTTTTTTAATTTAATCTTCAATGCAACAATATTAAGAGGTGAGACCTTTGAGAGATGATTAGGCCATGAAGGCTCCACCCTCATAAATAAATTAATGTTGATTATAAAAGGGCTTTTGAGGATGTGAGTTCAATATTTTTGTCTCTCTTCCTCTCTCTCCCTCTCAACTTCTGCTGTGGGATGACTTTGGAAGAAGGTCCTCACCAGATGCAATCACTTTGATATTACACTTAGCTTCCAGAACTGTGTGAAATAAATTTATTTGTAAATAATCAAGTCTGTGATATTCTGTAATAACAACATGAAATTAACCAAGAAAACTCACTTTTCAGAGCATTTTGGCAATACCTCTCAAAATTAGAATATACATGTTTGTTGATGCAGCCATTTCACATCTAGGAATGTTTATTAAGTAATTAAATAATATATTAATTTCTATAAATTATTATTTGTTATATATTATAATATAAATAATGCTTTAATCACTATTAGGAGCATATTATTAAATACTGGGGTAAGCAGGATTCTAATGTGCATTTCCACTACATTCTCACTTCATGACTCCTTATATAATTCCTTCCTTTTGAATACATATGAAATCTGTGAATACAATTGAATATCAACCCCATTATTAGGTTACTAATTAGCTGAGTAGGAATTAATCAAAATAAAGATTATCCTGGTGGGCCTCACCTAATCAATCAAGCCCTTAAAAAGGACTGTGTCTTTCTGAAAAAGAAGAATGTCAAAGCACAAGAGGGATACTCTTGTTTATCTTAAATGTACAAATGTTCAGGACATGTAGAGGATGGTATGGCAAAAGTGGCTAGGTTCCTAGAATTGTTTCTGGTTAGCATCTAGTAAGACAATGGAAGGCAAGGCACCATGGATCATTCTTGTAATTTCAACGCTTTGGGAGGATGAGGTGGGAGGATCACTTGAGTCTGGGAGGTGGAGGTTGCAGTCAGCTGAGATCACACCACTGTACTCTAGCCTGGGTAACAGACCAAGACTCTGTTTAAAAAAAAAAAAAAAGAAAGAAAAGAAAAAGAGAAAAGAAAGTGGAAATATTAATGCTATGAGTACAGAAAATTAAATTTTTCCACCAATCAATGAAAATAACTCAGTAGAAATGGTAAGAACCTCCAAAATGTCTTTTCTTCTTAAAAAAAAAAAAAAAAGAAAACTGGCAACTATTGTCAGAATCAAGTTTTTCAAAATGATAGAAATTACCAAAAAATTCTCAGATGTTTTATTAAAAAAAACTTAATAATATTGATCTTTGCAATCTTTTAACTTGCCTTGGTCCAATATCCTGCTCGCTAGCTCAGCAGTTTAACTGAAAACTAACAGCCCATATTTCCAATGAAGACCAGTAGCCAGGCAGAAACCAAAAAATAAAAATGACACTGAAGATTCTCCAAGACCCCATTCTCAGAGAATGGTCATTAGTTGGTCTCTGTCTTAGTTCCATGGAAGACCTCACTAAGAATATTGTGTGCATTTGACCCAACTTAGAGCTTGCCCAACATGAGCAATCTTCTTCCTAGAAGCATTTGTTAACAACTATTGCAGGCAATTGTTTAATTTCATGGATGCCTGAGGTAATATATAAAACTTGAAGCAAATACACTAACTAAAAGCTTAAAATTAAAAGTTGCAGAATAGGATGTCTATAAGTATTTTGGGAGGTTCTGACATATTTCTGGGAAGCCAGAAGGGCACATATATAGAAAGCTGTATAAATAACCAGGTCAGTACACATGCTCAGAAGTGACCTGAGAAGGCTTTAAGCTGTCAACTCTGACAGATACTGAGGCTCTGCATAAACAGGAAGTAAAGATTGAAGCAGAGTTGCCATTGCCTGAGTGTTGAAGACATGTTCCAAGAGGCATATAGATTTAAATAATACGAAGTGTATTCTTCATTGAAAATGGAATAAAGGTAGATTTTAAAAAAAAAAGAAAGAAAGAAAAATGTAATTTCACAAATTTGTGGAAAATAAACAGCACACTACCAAATAACTAATGAGTCAACAAAAATGCAACAGAACTAGAAAATATTTTGAGATTAATTATTCTACATAGCTAGTATTACATTCTTTGACACCAAAACCAGGAAGTCATAAGAAAATATACTTTATGAATAAAGACACAAAATCCTCAACAATATGCTAACAAATCAATTTGAGCAGCCTATAAAAATGACTAACACCACATATTACAGTAGATAGCTAGTCAGGCATGAGCAGGACAGAAGAGAGCCTCCCCAAACACCCCACTAGCAAAGTCAGGTAACCATTAGGTGATGGTCAGGCAGTTGCTAACTGTCTCCCTAAAATAACAATTGGTGGCAGTCAGCAGAAGGGAAAGGCATTTTCTCAATAGGTAAAAACACCTGTAACTATAATCAACAGCTTCCCAGTAAGATCTCAGAGTTAGGTGAGGGATGTCAAGCATGCACATTAAGAAGGAAAATGGTGGAGTTTAACTAGTATATAACCTTCTGGGTGCATTCCACTAACAAAAGGAAGAATGCCTCAAGTGAGCATGCGTACAACTCCAATAAACACACTGTGCATGTGGGCAGCCCGCCCCAAGGTAATAATCCAGGGAAAAGGGACACAAGATGCCAGAAATAGGCCAGCATATAAAACCCTAAGTCCAAGGTCAAACAGGGCACTTGTCCTTCAAGTCACTCACCTGGCCATCTTCCAAGTGCACTTTCCTTCTTTTTGTTCCTTCTCTAGAACTTTTTATCAAACTTTCACGCCTGCTCTAAAACTTGCCTCTGTCACTCCTTCTGTCTTATGCCTCTCAATTTAATTCTTTCTTCTGAGGAGGCAAGAATTGAGGTTGCTGCAGACTGTACAGTTTCACTACCAATAAAACACAAGTAAGGGTGATTTATTCCAGGATTATACTTATGATTCATCATAAGAAAATTAGTCAAAATAATACAACATATTAATCGAAAAAAGGGAAAATTATATATATACACACACATATATATATATATAAATTTCTGACAAAATTAAACATCCATCATTATAAAAACAAACAAGAAGATAGAAATAGACAGGATCTTCCTCAATCCAATAAAGGGCATCTATGAAAAATCCATAGTTAACAACATCAGACTTACTGCTAAAAGACTAAAAGAAAAAGAGAAGGATATCAACTTTTCTTTTTTTAATTTAAGACTCTAGTTGAATCATTTAGGCAAAGAAAAAAAGAAATAAAATGCATCTAGATTGGAAAGACAGAAGTAAATCAGTCTCTATGCAGATGACATAATCTTGTAAATGAAAAATTACAAAGAATCTACTATTAAAGCTAATACATAGTTTTGAGAGTCTTCAAAAATCAATCATATTTCTGTACTGTAGCAATTAATTGGAAAATACAATTACAAAAACAATTATGTTAACAATAACATCACAGAGATAAAATACTTAAGATAAATTAATTAAACAACTTTGAAACTCTCATATTAAAAACTGCAAAACATCATGAAAAGAATTTAAAGGCTAAATAAAAAGAAAAATATTGTGGTGTTAATGGATTAGAAGATGTAATATTATTAAAATGGCAAACACTGTCTAAGATAATTACAGATTCCATTTGAAATCTATTAACATTTCAATAGCATTTTTGCACAAATTGACAAGATAGCCTTGAAATTCATATAGAAATTTAAGGGACTCAACTAGTCCAAACCATTTTACATAAGAGCAACAAATTGAAGAACCCACATTTTCAATATCAAAACTTACTTCAAAGATACAGAAGTAAAGGCAGTGAGGTGCTGGGACAAGAATATGCATATATATAGATGGAATAAAATTGAGATTTCAGAAATAAATCCCGATTGCTATAGTCAAATGACTTTTTAAAAGTGTGTAAATATAATTGAATTACTATTTTGAACAAATGATGTTGGACTCTTTCAGCATATAAAATTTTACCTCAAAATAGGTCAAAGCAATAAATGTAAGAAATAAAATTATAAAACATGTATGTAACTCTTTAAGATCTTTTGTTTGGCAAAGTTTTCTTAGGTGTAATACTAAACATACAAATAATAAAACAATAAATAGATAACTTCATTAAAATTAAAGAGTTTTATGTTTCTAAGGATACTATCAATAAAGTAAAAGAAACCCAAAACCCAAAAACAAAAAATTAATCACAGAATGGGAGAAAATATTTGGAAATCATAGATCTGACAAGGGACTTGTATCCAGAATACACGAATAATTTTTAAAAATAAAATGAGAAATAACACAATAAAAGCAGACACATAATTTAAATGACACTTTTTCCAAGAAGATACAAAAATGTCAAATAAGCACACAAAATATTCTCAACTTTGTTAGTCATTAGGAAAATGCAAATCAAAACCATTATCAGAATCTACTTCACACACACTAGATGGCAATAATAATGACAAAAGTAATAATAGAAAGATAAATGACAAGCACTGGCAAGGATATGTAGGAGAACACTCATAAATTATTGATGGCAAGATAAAATGGGAAAGCCACTCTCTAGGGAAAGACGGTATTTCTGTTTCTCAAAATGTTATGCATAGGGTTACCATATGACACAGCAATTTTACTTTTTGTTATATATCTAAGAGAATTGCAAACATATGTCTACAACAAAATTCATACATTAATGTTTACAGCAACATTTTTCACAATATTCAAACAGTGAAGAAAACGCGTTTCCATAGATGAATTAATAAATAAAATATGGTATATGATGAAATACATTCAGCCATTAAAGGAGTTAGGTGCAGATACATGCTATAACTCAGACAAACCTTGAAACATGATGTTATGGGGTAAAAATGAGACATAAAAGGCCACTGTGATATTATGACATATGTATATTTGTTTTAATCCATGATTTGTAGCTCATAACTCCCATAGCCCCTGTTATAATGGTTGTATTGCTCTAGCCCTCACAAGCAGGTCTCAGAAAACAGAATCTCTTTCTTTTTGTTCTTCTGCTGCCCTTTTTTCATCTGCTACTTTTTCTCCCCAAGGCAGAAATTTTCATCTACCTTTCTGTCTTGGAGGTGGGCATAAAGAAATTATCCAACCACCTTGTCTAATTGTAAGTCATATGATTCTCATTTCAGAAGAGGTCCTGTCCCAAGCCCTAGATGAAAGAATGATGTACAGAGAGGACAAGAGGAATCAGAATGGACAGATCTTGGGAATTTTTCCCACTCAGCCTATTAGTATTAGATTATACCCCTTTTTGTACAATCACATTTCTACACAATTGTTTATGCTTTAATCACGCCTTTCCAATGAAGTACTCATAAAGGTCTAAAAGAATGAGGTATGGAGAGCTTCCAGAGAGCTAAACACACATGGAATTTCATTTTTTAGTCGACTAAGGATTTGAAGCAAGAATGGGTACCAGAGGAGATGAAATTGTATTGCTTTGGAAAGGCAGAGATTGTTAATGAGGGGGGAACTAGTATGGCATGTTACAAAGCAATATGAACAGTGTGATTACATTTTGATTGAAAATGCATAGATATGTATAAAAGGAAATATATATGTGTCAATAGATAAGCTGATACCCACTAAAGTGTTATTATTTGGGATCTCTGTGTTGTGGGAATATAACGTTTTACTTTTCTTACTTCAAAAATGTTTTCAACTCTATATAGATTTTTCTATAGTTTATATACTGCTTTTGTTACTTTTTAAAAAATACCAAAATGACTGCCATCTTAGCAAAAAAACACAAAACGCTAAGCTTGGAAGAGAATCTCAAGTTCCAGGTGAGATCACAGACTTCACTGGTACCTTGATTTCAGTTTTTTATTAGGGCTTGTGGGAAATAATTGACTAATCCAATATCTGGAATTCTGACCTACAGGAAATTTAAGACGATAAATGTATGTTGTTTTAAGCTGCTGAATTTCTGAGATTTTTTTACACAACAATGGAAAACTAATATATGTACATTTTGGTATTACCATACAATGGAATAGTATGTGACTGTTAAAGAGAATGAGGTAAATATAGCTGTACTGATCAAAAAGAAATTAAAAATACATTATCTTGTTAAAAAGATAAAACAAGATGTGAAACATATTTTTAAAACATTCTCATTTAAATTTAAAAAAGATATATATCTGTATACACACACATACCTGTCAGCTGTGATTAGTAAAACCCTTCACTTTAATTAACTTGAAGAATAAAGTAATTTACTCTATCACATAACAGGGAGTACAGATTGTGTAGTTTTCAATTTAGTTGAATCAGTGATTTGATATTGTCATCTAGAACTCAGGTTCTTTTTGTTTCTCCACTATTTTCTATAGAATTGGTTTTATTCTAATAACAATGTTAAACGTAGTATTTAGTACGAGTTGCGCACTTTACCAAATTATGCTTATTTACACATCCTGTTCTTTTTCACTGTGATACAACTACCATTATTATCCTTACACTGTATACCAAAAACTACTGAAGTTCAGAGGAGCTGTATAATCTGCCAAAGTCACACAGCAGCCTAGTAATCAAACCCACAAAGCCCAGCTTCAGACACAATTCACTTTCCATCTTCCCCAAGGTTGGTTCCTCATATAGTCATAAAATGGTTATCAGTAGTAGATATAGCATCATGCTTCTTCTTAAAATTTAGTACTGTAGAAGACAAGTTTTTCTTGTGACCAAAGTTTAAAAGCATCTTCTTTCAGTGGTAGATTCCAGAGTTACTCACAGGCTTTGGTTTTTATTTATTCTTTACCTTAGGATCTTTAGACCTCTTTCCTGTTAAGTTACATATTTTTTCTCGAGCATGACAAAGGATGAAAGAATTGTGAGAGTAAAAGATTGTACTAGTCTGTTGAATGTTCCTTAGCATTATGAAACATTATGAACAGCAAAATGTTGGAAATTGAGGATAAATAGAATTGAATATTTTTGAAGGGTTTTACTTGACCATAGAAAGGAATTTTAGGCAAGGTAAAGTGTGATGGTAAAATGGTGAACATTTATGGAGCCATTAATATGTTCTAGGCAATATTATAAATACCTTCATTAAAATTTATAAATTAATATTCACAATAGTCCAGTGAGGTTGCTACTATTATAAGGTATAGAAATTGCTAAAGGTCACATGATTAGTAAATTGCAGATCTAAGATTTAAACTCAAGAGTCCATGCTCTTGAAAACTTTGCTGTATTGATGAGTATTTCAAATTTGCAGTTAGAGATGGCAGAGAGATGAGAGAAAACAGAGATTTTTCGGTGAAGATTGCTTAAAATAATTTAATTTGCTATGCTGTATATTGCAATGACTTTTTGGATAGACACACTGCACTTAAAACTAGTTTATACTTGATATTAAAAAATATTATTTTGATATAAATGTAGCCTTTGTCAATAAACATTGAAGTAATATAAAATACTATAAATTGCTATCAATTTAATCACATTTCGATTCTTTAACCACAGTTATTTCTTTAAAAAATATAAAAGTGCATATACTTTACACATGTTACTAATAATGTAACAAATGTAATAAATTAGCAAATATATTTATATCAGTTAGTTCATTTAATTGTCATACTAACTCAGATACGAACTAAAGATAATTATCATGGCTATTTTGTTAACAGCTTATCACTAAGTCAGAGGGAATAAATGATTGCTCAAGATCACATAGCACATTGGTAGATGCAGCAATAAAATCTGGGCCTTGTAATCCTCACTCTATTTTCTTGAAACATATTGCTTTCCAATGCATACTCATATACACAGACATACATAGCACAGCAAGCGGTAGTACAATATTTCTGTTAATTCTTGCCATTGAGAAATATTAGATATGGAACTTGGCACTCATCACCCTGTGTGCCACCAAGGACTTCTACTGAAAGCTGATGGGGGGCCCTGTGGTGAGCAGGGATCCCAACTAGACCATCTGGACCTTGTGTGGCATGCCAGATTTCCATTAGCAGCCACAGCAGCCAGTTTTTACTAACACTTTACTGTAATTCTGATGAATATATAAATTAAACATTAAAGAGCTGGAACAACTAATGTAAGTACAAGGGCTAGAATGTAAAACAAACTCATTAAAATCTCACTTGGACTTTCTCATACTCGTCCATTCAGGAACAAATCTAATAAACTTACCTACTTGCAGACCCCTAGTTAAGATTAGATTGATTAAGAAACACTCCTGCAGGCAAGCAAAAATCTTGACAAATATATATATATGCTAAAAATAATTGCAACTTTGAGTTGGGATGGTGAGTTCCTCCGATGTTCTCCCTGTAACCAGTTGCAGAAATAAACCTTCTTTCCCAGTCTGTCTGCATCTTGTTATTGGACTACGAGAACAAGCAGCCAGACCTCATGGATCCAGGAACATTTGCGTCATCAATATTGCTTAAATTGCCATACTCACTGATTGCAAGGCCTTGAGGAAGCTACAACGTGCAGCTTTCACCATAAATTTTACTCAAGGAAGTGAAGCAAAAGTTAAAAAGGGAAAAAACACGTTTTCCCATACTTGGCTGACTCGCTCCAAGGCCAGCAATAGGCAGGGCCCTGGCAGAGCCTTGATAACACTATCTGTAAAGCCAGAGCACAAAGGAATGAGCTCCAGAAACACTCCCAACAACCGCTACTGCCCAGAGCAAGGATAAGAAAAGAAAAAAACAAATTCTTTTCTCATAACTATTTCTAAAAGCACCTGTGTTTTACAAGTTTTATAAGTTCCTGTTTTCCCTACAGTGCAGCTGCAAGGTCACAAGCTATGCTTGGGTTGCGAGACCTGTCATAGTTTAATTAACTGCCTTTGTTCTGCTTCTGTAAACCCGCTTGCCTGCCCCACGGATTTCACGTCATCAAATTCCTGCCATACCATTCAAACTAGCCAACCCCCTTTCAAAAGTGTGTATAAAAGTCAAGTCCTGTCTTTGTTCGGGAATCTGCTAAGTCATTGGCCACCTAACAATATCCTCCTGTTCCACCCATTGGTCTATCCAGTCTCCCGATTCCTGCAACAGAAGTTAACTCTATTTCCTGCATGTGCACAAGGCCAGTAAAGTAGCTAATCCTTAACCTTAGCTTTATTAAAAATCACACCCAAGGATAGAGATTTAACATGCTAATGAGACATGCAATACATGAAAAAGCATGCTATCAAACTGTGCAGGTGTTCCCCGCATCCATATGCCTAAATATCACTCCTTTCCCACTGTAGCCCCCTTAAAACTGCCTTTCCAACTTCCTCTGAGGAGTCAACCAGATAATTCTCTCCCTCTTATGCTGCCTCACTTATGCCTGGGCATAAGCTCTGTAGTGGTGAATATTAGGTGTCAACTTGATTGTATTAAAGGATGGCTAGATGGCTGATAAAGTATTATTTCTGGGTGTGTCTGTGAGAATGTTGCTGGAGGAGACTGACATTTGAATCAGTGGACTGGGGGAGGAAGACCCGCCAGAACGCTAGGAATACCAAGAGCGGAAGCAAACTTAAACACTCATTGGTAACATATGACAATTCCGAACCTCAAAATAGTTCTACGAACAACTTTCAAAATAAAAATGTTAAAACACTATCTAAAATAGGCATTTGAGGAGAGAAGCAAAATGAACAAAACCCAGAAGTATATAGGTTACTCAGATTCCTACGGGATCTATGTATTAATGTTCTGTAACTATAATAGGTTCTGAACTCAATATGCTGAGACACTGGGCTGCAGCAGATAAAGAGGTTTGATCATAAAGTCACTGCAAAAGGAGATGTGAGAAAACATCAAACCTATCTTCTCCAGGAATTTGAAGTTAAGATTTCTAAGAATTTTGGAGTAGTCCAAAGTGTGGAGATTATTGATTGGTCAATGAGTGCAGAGTGAAGTGATGGCACAGGGAGATAAAGTTGTATTTTCATGATGATCTCATTCCTCTGTGGAGGTCTTTAAACTAGTTTCTGGAATTCAGGACCTGAAAAAAACAAGTGATCCTTAAAAAAAAAGGCCTTATGATTCTAATGTCAGAGATCCTGTCTATAGGAACAATGGGAATGCAAATGGTCAGACTTCTAGCAACAAGAAAGTGAGTCAAAGTGTAGCCCAATTAAAGCTTAATTATAACTTTATTTCTAAACAGAACCTAGCCCGCAATTCTTGTCAACGCTCTGTGGCTGGTTTCAGTCATAAAATGCAACTTTAAAATAAACATTTTACAGTTGTCAAGGAGTAAAAAGAAAAAAAAAAACAAGTTTATATGTGGATGAGGTTGGAACTTCACTAGGAAGGAACAAGAAAACTTACTGGTACAATGGAAATGTCTGCATTTTAAAAATAATCATGCATGGATTTATCAAAGGAAAATAAATCTTGGGACCCCAAACTCATTAAGCCAGAAGGAAAAGTTAAGCTGGAAACTGGGTCACACAAACCTGCCTGCCTCTTTTGGTTCCTAAATAAGATGGCTACAAGATGAAAAGCTACATGTCTCCCCCATATTTTGCCCAAAAAGAAATTCTTAGTGAGCTCCCAGATCTTTAAGGTGTTTCTGTTAAAATTTTACCATGGCAATGTAAATTGATAGCTTATCTTTACAGCTGAATTCACCCCCGCCTCCACCTGACACAAATATGTATCTGATTGTTCCTCTGCACCATTTTGTCTATGTTATCATATGCAAAAATGCAGATTCCTTGCATTTTTCCTCTGCCCCATTTGTCTATGTCATCTTATGTAAACAAACAAACAAACAAACAAACAAAAAAACAAGAAACAAAATGCAGATTCACTAAGCCAGAAAAAGGCATGAATTACTATTTTTCTACCCCCTGCCCCCCACTACCTTATGTGAAAATTTTTTATTTCTCAATATCCCACCCTTTCCCCTTTAAATTTGGATCCCTCAAAATTATCTTCAGGGAAAGGCATAGACTTGTCTCCTGGGCACGTGTCCTTAACTGTGACAAATAAACTTTGTAAAATGATTGATAGTTGTCTTATGAGAGGAGAGAGAGAGAAATCAACTAGATAGTTAGGGCAAGGGTCCCTGGTGGAATTCCCTTCTAACAAAAAGCAGAGTGCCTTCTGACAAAAAGCAGACCAAGAGGTCATTTCTCTTTCATGAAAGATCAGCCTAAGCAATGAGGCGGCAAACACAGATAATGAAGGCAAGCTCTAACACAGAAAGGGGCCTCCTGTGTGACATACAGAGATACAGTGGGTCCCAGTTAACACAGTCCCCTCCCTTCTTGGAAATACTCAGACAGGCAGGCTTGTGCAGGGGGAGGGTCTGACGCAGCGCTGATAAGAAGAGCTACCCTGAACCAGGCACGTCCACCTTGGAGCGTTCTGTCCTCCGCCTTTTTAGGCTTGTGCAGCAGGAAGAGATAAACAACATGGAGTAACTCAGGCTAAGAAGCCCGCATGGACACTAGAAAGGGTGGGGTGAGAACTCAGAAATTTGCACCTTATCCAAATGAAGCACGGCTCCCCTCCAGCTTTTCTATAAAAACCCTTGCATTTCACTGTAGTACGGCAACCCATCTTTCTGGGAACCCCCTCTGCTCTAGAGAGCTTTCTTCCTTTCACTTATTTAACCACTGCTCTAACCTCACCTTTGTAGTGTCTGAGTCCTTGATTTCCTTGGCTATGAGGCCAAGAACTTCCGGTGACACCTCAGACAATGAGGTTGGTTTCAGTCTCATCATTTTTCTCAATTGACACATTATAGCTCATTGAATGATGCATTTTTTTCAGTCGTAGTTAAATTTTTCTGTAGTTTATATACTGTGGCCTCCTTAATGTTCACTGAAAATCACTGACATGAGGCAGGTTGATTCATCAGAGAAAAGACATACACGTTTATTTATAATAATGCATCTACTCTATGGGAGTCTTCAGAATGAAGACCCAACCCTCCAATAGGGTACAGAGGCTTATATACCATCTTGAGGTTACAGAAAGAATGTGGGCATACAGCATGGCCAAAAACAGGTTTTAGTGCCAAGACAGGTGATTGGAAGGAGAAAGGAAGAGGCTTGGCTAGCAAAAGCGGTCTTGTTATGTAGGTGAAACCTCACAGGTAGCAGCTTTCAGAGAAAATAGGTGGCAAATATTTCTTTTCAGACCTATAAAGGTGTTAGATTCTCAGTTAATCTTTCTCAGATCTGGACAAGGGAAGTATTGACTGCATTAATGAATCAACAGATCTACAGATGCAAATTTCTCCCGTGAAAAACAACATGGCAGGGCCACTTCAGAATATGTCAAATAAATACATTTTAGGATAAAATATATTTATTTTTTTACCTGCTTTTGCTGCTTAAAAAAAATCTTCTAATTACTGTGCACTTAAACAAACAAATACAAAACTCTGAGCTTGGAAGAGCACCTTAATCTGATCTGAAGAGGATGATACTAAGCTTTGACTGGAACATTGATTTCAGCTTTTTGAAACCCTGAGGAGAGAAACTGGCCAATACATACCTGGAATTCTAACCTCCAGAAAATTTGACATAATAGACCTTTTTTTGTTTCTTAAGCTTCTATGTTTGTGAGATTTTCCAACAAAATAATAGAACATGAATACAAATACATTTTGGCATTGCCATACAATAAAATGATAATTTCATTCCAATGGATTTGCACATTTCATCACACATAGCATTGCTCTTAAGCAAAAATAAAATGAATTAATAAAAAATTATTGAACTAAATTTAATCATAAGCATGCCAAAATACTTGGGGAGAAATGTAGTAATGTCTCTAACTTATTTTAAAATGAATGACAAGGTAGATTGATGAGTGGCTACAGTGGTGACCAGATGAATAGTTACATGACTAAATATTTAGTAAAATATTAACTGTTGAATATAGGTGGTGCATTAAAAATATTCATAGTCTGTATGTTTTAAAAAAATCCTTATCTTTTTCTTGAGACAGGATCTCACTCTGTCACCCAGGCTGGAGTACAGTGACATAATCAGCCTCTTCCTCCCTTGGCTCAGGAGATCCTCCTACCTCAGCCTCCAAACTAGCATGTGCCACCACACCTGGCAAATTTCTTTGTATTTTTTGTGGAGACAGGTTTTTGTCATGTTGTTCAGGTTCGTCTCAAACTCCTAGGCTCAAGCAATCCACCCACCTTGGCCTCCTGAAGTGCTGAAATTACAGGCGTGAGCCACCAAATGCAGCCAATATTTCTTAATAAAATTTCAGAAAAAGAATATATATATATATACCAATATAATTTGTCACATTAAAAGTTCACCACTTTCATCTCACAGATGCAGATAAATGTTATAAATAAAATTCGCATCCATTCATAATAAAAACACAGAAAAAGAGGAATCCAGGGAAAGTATTAATTTGCTTTAAAATATGTACAAATAATGTTTTGTGAAATAATTTGCTTATTAATGAAATATTACAAGCTTTTCCACTAAGGCCAAAGACGCCTGATATAACTAGTTTTATTTACCATTTTACTTAGAAAGTATAGCCAGGGCAGCCATTTAATACAGAGAAAAAAGTATATAATTCTTTTTTTATTTTTTATTTTGAGACAAAGTCTCACTCTCGTCCCCCAGGCTGGAGTGCAGTGGCGCAATCTCAGCTCATTGCAACCTCCGCTTCCCAGATTCAAGCGATTCTCCTGCCTCCGCCTCCTGAGTAGCTGGGATTACAGGCGCCTGCCACCACGCCTGCTTAATTTTTGTATCTTTAGTAGAGACGGGGTTTCACCATGTTGGTCAGGTGGTCTCGAACTCCTGACCTCAGGTGATCCACCTGCCTAGGCCTCCCAAAGTGATGGGATTACAGGCGTGAGCCACCGCGCCTAGCCAAATTCTTAAAAACAAAGAAAAAGCATTATTTAAAGATGGTATCTTTTTGTTTTGGTTTGTTTTTGTAAAAATGTCTTACTCTGTAGCCCAGGCTGGAATACAGTGGGGTGATCATGGCTCACTGCAGCCTCAACCTCCTGGGCTCAAGTGATGATCTTACCTCAGTCTCCCAAGTGGCTGGAACTGTAGGCTCATGCCACCACACCCAGCTAATTTTTAACTCTTTGTAGAGATGGGATTTTTCTATGTTGCCTACGCTGGTCTTGAACTCTTGGGCTCAAGATCCTTCCACCTTGGCCTCCTAAAGTGCTGGGATTACAGGTATGAACCACCGTACCTGGCCTGAAGATAGTATGGTTTTATACATAAAAAACCCCAAAGTTAATGTTTTAGAATCAATAATCTAATTAATGTTCATCTTTGTTATAAGGCCAATATACAAAAATCATTTATTTCTACATACCCCCAGCAAACAATAAGAAAACGAAACTCTAAAATAGACCATTATAATGGCATCAAAATTTCCAACAATTGGGATAAACTAATAAACTGTAGAAGACCACCAAAGAGTAAAGTTTTTTGTTGTTGTTGCTTTTGTTTTGTTTTTGAAACAGAGTCTTGCTCTGTCACCCAGGCTGGAGTGCAGTGGTACGATCTCGGCTCACTGCAAGCTCAGCCTGCCGGGTTCACACCATTCTCCTGCCTCAGCCTCCCGAGTAGCTGGGACTACAGGCATCCACCACCACACCCGGCTAATTTGTTGTATTTTTAGTAGAGACAGGGTTTCACTGTGTTAGCCAGGATAGTTTCAATCTCCTGACTTCGTGATCCGCCCATCTCAGCCTCCCAGAGTTCTGGGATTACAGGCGTGATCCACTGTGCCTAGTCACCATAGAGTAACGTTTTAATGGTCATTGAAAAAATTAAGAAAGACATAAATAAATGGGGGAATATACCATGTCTATGGAATAGAAGACTAACTACTGTAAAGAAATCAGTTATTCATAAAATAATTAAGACATTCAGTGTATTATTTATCAGAATTCTTTGGTTGACTTTAAAGGAATCCTGTCAACTGCGTCTAAAAGTTATATGGAAATGAAGAGGGCTAAAAATATTTAAGATACTCTTAAAAATAAGTACATGGTGGGGTGAATATTACTACTAGATATCATGACTGAAATCCACAGAAATCAAGACAATGCAGTCTTGGTGAAAGTATCAACAAATGGACTGATGGAATCAATAACACATATGAATATTTATGACAAAGGTGACATTCCATGGAAGTGAAAAAAGAGCAGTATTTTCAATAAATAGTGTTAAGGCAGGTGAATATAATTGTATATTTATAAAGAACAAGAGAAACCTGGCCTTATTATATCAAACAACACACTAAAATTAATTTAAGATATAGTGTAGATCTAAATGTAAAAACCAAAAAAGTTTCTAGAAGATAATATAATATTTAAATAATCTTGGAGTAAGTAAGACTGCTTAAACAATACAAAACATTAACTAATCATAAAGAAAATGGTTAGTGTAATGTCTTACCATAAAATAAAGAAAAGCAATTCATTAGAAAATATTAAGAGAGTGAAAATGATGTCAAAGAGTGGAACAAGATATTTGCAACACAAATAATGGAATAGAGGGTTTAGGACTGTTTGCAGGACAATTAACAAGAAGAAAGACAAACCAGTAGTCAAAAAAATAAGTACCTAGAATAGGTGTTTACAAAAGAAACCATCTGTATTGTTCAGAATCTCTCCAGAGAAATAAAGCCATACATATATATGGTTCTCTTTGTCTTTTCTTCAAAGAGATTTTAAGGATTGGCTCACACAATTGTGGGAGCTCGCAAGTGCAAAATCTGCAGAGTAGGCCAGTAGGCCGTACACTCAGGGAATAGTTGACGAGTTGATGTTGCAGTTCAAGTCCAAAGGCAGTTTCTAGCAGAATTCTCTCTTTTGTCTGGGGCAGGTTAATATATGTATATATTTTTTATTGATGCCTTCAACTGATTGTATGAGGCTCACCTACATTATGGAGAATAATCTGAGTTATTCAAAGACTATTGTTTTAAATGTTAATCTCACCCGAAAAATATCTTCACAGAAACATCTAAAAAACATTTTCACCAAGTATCTAAATATCATGGCCTAGTTAGTTGACAATTAAGATTAGTCTTTATACTCTTTAAGTAATCAAAGAAAATGTGCTTTATGCTATAAATAATAAGGGGAAAAGCTAACTTAAACCACAATGAGATATTAAAACATGTATCACAATAACTAAAATTTGAAAATTTGCTGTTTGAGGATAAAGCAGGATTGCAAACAGGTACAATTTTTGGAAAACTGTCTCATATTATGTACTGAAAGTAAAACTGTATGTTATCTATATATTAAGATTTCTACTATATAGATAACATACAATTTCTAAAATATGTGTACCAAGATCCATGTACAAAAATGTTGAAAACACCATTATTTCTAACATTCCCAAAGTAGAAATGACCCAAATACCCATCATCAATAGAGGGGATAAACAAGTTGCAGTATATTTCTACAATAGAGAGTTATAAAAAAATTAAAATAACAGAATAATAGTTAATGCAGCAGCATGTTTAAATATTAACATGAATTTATGCAAAATAATCTAGTCACAAAACATATTTTCATGATTGAATGTATTTATATAAATTTCAAGCGACAGCCCACACTAAAACTAAACTATTTTATTAAGCAGTACATGCTTACATTGTGAAATTATAAAGAAAAATAACAAAGTGGTTACTATACAAGTGAGTATAGGAGTTATCTTTGTGGATATGGGAAAGCAGGAATAAATGAGGTTCTGTGGAGTCAGCAATGTTTTATATTTGACTTGGTTGATTTTTGCACAGGTGATTTTAATGTGTAATAAAATCAAATGAATGTCATTCATTTTTTCTTTCTTTTCTATTTTTTCTCTTTCATTACCTTCTCCAGCTAAATGCTCCAATCACTGAGCTATAATTTACATGCACTGTCCTGTGTCTAGATACTCTCCAGAATATTTAGATTACTTCAATTTCTAAGAAAGTAAGTTATAGTCATATTTTTCTAGGCCAGCAGTAGTTGTTGAAATGTTTCTCATTGAAAAATATGCTTTAAGCACATTGTAAACCTGCCTCCTCTTTTTTCTTAATGGGCAGACTCATAACCATCTCTAAAGTAACTTATCAAAATAATTTTGACACCTGATACACTGTCTACTTTATGCTATAATAGATTACCAGAATGTAACACAAGACCAAGTGGCCCAAGAGTCCTGTCTTGGTAATCACACAGTGCTGTATACCAGATAGAGTAAATTCATAGATATTTCAAAAGATGCAAACAAGAACTTTAAGAGTTTGTCCTCATAGTCTCATTTATTTTGTTCAATCTACCTGTAGATTCTCAACTCTCTTTTCTGAGTGTCACCATATGTCATATTGCCTCTTATTTATATTTACAAACAAGATTTTAGAATTGATGGCTTCCTGTGAACTGACTTTTCATCATTTTTAAGAAAGTTTTTGAATTTAGAAAGTGCAAAATGTGCAATAAAAACTTCTATCTCTTGTTAGGTGAGGTCATATTTTTCTCATATTCCATCTGTGAGCTTAAAGAATGCATTTCCTGTCATGCTCTTTTAGAGAGATCAAAGTATATTATATTTGGAAAGTTCTGGTAATAATTTAGAGAATCACTAATTGTACAGAAAAGCGAAAGCTGACAGCAGGAATAAAAGTGTAATAAAAAAATCCGTGGTAGTATAGACAATGATGAGAAGGAGGCCGCAAGCTGTGAATAAATAATAAGAAATATTTTTATAATCTACAAGCTTAAAATTTCCAAGAATACAACACCTACATTATAATTATTTTTATAAGGCTTTTAGAAAGTATATTCAAGGATTAGAGAATTTTGGATCAAATGTCTTCCTGTTAATTGAGTTGTCATGGGCATATCACTCAGAATAAAAATTTTCTTCTCTATAAAATGAAGATAAGTAGCACCTATAACTTTGTAGTATTGTGCAGATTATTGGAAGAACATAGGGGAAATGTTTAGCACAGTGCTTAGCACTTAGTAAATGGTTAATAAATTTTTTCTGTCTTTATTATAACTCTGAATTAGGACAAATTATTTTTATAATGGCCACAGCATACTTTTTGATACAAATGCAGGAGCCCACATTTGAAAATTATTGCAAATTTTAGTTATCCTTGTCTTGTTATGTAAGATAATAAAGCACTAAGAATTAATGCCTGTTTGGGAATAGAAATAATTATTATAGCCAAAGTTGTCAGATTCCCAACTGATCTTTGAGAATTAGAAAGGCAAAATCAGAATTCCCAAGAATTTTTTGAAATTCTCAAAATCATGGGTTACTATGTATTTTTTAATAAGAGTTTATCCACATAATTTTGGATAATAAGTTATCCTAATAGCAGTGAATCATTTTTTGTATATAAGATTATGCTTAAAGTTCCAAAAGTATTTCTCATTAAAATATATAATAGCAAATGCTTAATTTATTATCATTAGCCAGTATATTATAAAATTGTATACTTCAATACATGTAAAAATTGACATGATAATGTTCCCTTCTTTCAATATTTTTATAACACAAAATAAATGACAAGTAAAAAATAATTCAAAATTTGAAAGATCAAAATTATTGAATATTTTAAATCTAGTTTTAAATAAATTATTACGACACACAAAGCATATATTGCTCTATTGCTCTGTTTGATAGTCTTGATCGTTGTTTCATGCAAGTATTTCAGACAAAATTTTATTTTTCACTGACATTGGTTGAAATGCTAAGAATGTAGGCAAAAACATCTTCAAATTGGTCATTAGGGTACATGTGCTTCAGATACACACACTTCCTTGTGAATAATAAAATATTTTTACTGCTTATAACCGTTTTTGTTTTGCAGTTGGCATCACATGGCTTATGTTAAATCAGATTTTAGATTGATTTCTAATCTTAATACACAGTATTTTACAGCAACACTCATACCTTCTTTTTGCATTGCTTCCGTTAAAATATGTACATGGAACTCTGGCCTATTTAAGTAGTGAAAACACCAGCAAATATTATTGAGTAATATTAAAATAACTGAGAATTCAGATTTCCTAGCATGGTTAACAGCACTACACAGAATCACGTGTCAAGATGAGAGGTGACAATGTGCTAGCAGCCCTCACTCTTTCAGTGCCTCCTCAGCCTCCAGCCTCCTCGTCCACTCTGGCGGAGCTTAAGGAGTCCTTCAGCCCCCCTAGGGCACCATGGGAGCCCCTCTCTGGGCTGGCTGAGGCCAGAGCCACCTCCCTCTGCTTGAGGGGAGGTGTGGAGGGAGAGGCACAGGTGGGAACCGGGGAAGCGCGCTGCACTGGCTGGCTGGTGTGAGTTCCAGCCGGCGCAGGTGCGGGCTCCGCGGCCCGTGCACACAGAGCAGCCGCCTGGCACCACCGGTCCAGGGCAGTGAGGGGCTTAGCACCCGGGTCAGCAGCTGCGGAGGTTGCGCCGGGTCCCCCAGCAGTGCCGGCCCACCACTGCCACGCTCAAGTTCTTGCCTGGCCTTAGCTGCCTCCCCGCCGGGCAGCATTCGGGACCTGTAGCCAGCCATGTCTGAGCTCCTCCCTCTACAGTGTGCTTCTGCCTGGCCTGAGCCTCCCCGAGGGGCACCGCCCCCTGCTCCCTGGCGCCCAGTCCCGTGGACAGCCCAAGGGCTGAGGAGTGCAGGCGCAACTAGGGACTGGCAGGCAGCTCCGCCTGCAGCCCCCGTGCAGGATCCACTGGGTGAAGCCAGCTGGGCTCCTGAACTGGATGGGGACTTGGAGAACTTTTATATCTAGCTGGAGGATCGTATGTGCAACAATCAATCTAGCTGGAGGATCGTATGTGCACCAATCAGCACTCTGTGCCTAGCTCAGGGTTTGTGAATACACCAATCAGCACTCTGTGTCTAGCTCAGGGTTTGTGAATACACTAATTGGTATCTGTATCTAGCTAACTCTGTATCTAGCTAACTAGCACTCTGTGACTCTGTGTCTAGCTCAAGGATTGTAAAGGTAGCAATCAGCACTCTGTTAAATCGGACCAATCAGCTCTCTGTAAAGTGGACCAATCAGCTCTCTGTAAAATGGACCAATCAGCAGGATGTGGTTGGGGCCAGATAAGGGAATAAAAGCAGGCTGCTGGAGCACTTCCACACTGTGGAAGCTTTGTTCTTTCGCTCTTTGCAGTAAATCTTGCTGCTGTTCACTGTTTGGGTCCAAGCTGTCTTTATGAGCTGTAACACTCACCACGAAGGTCTGCAGCTTCACTCCTGAAGCCAGCGAGACCACGAACCCACCAGGAAGAACGAAGAACTCCAGATGTGCTGCCTTTAAGAGCTGTAACACTCCCCACAAAGGTCTGCAGCTTCACTCTTGACAGGGATACCACAAACCCACCAGAAGGAAGAAGTTCCAGACACATCTGAATGTCTGAAGGAACAAACTCTGGACACCCCGTCTTTAAGAACTGTAACACTCACCGCGAGGGTCGGCGGCTTCATTCTTGAAGTCAGTGAGACCAAGAACCCACCAATTCTGGACACAAAAATTGCTAATGTATAGACTTACTTTGCTTCTAAGACTTGTTATTTCTTGAAACTCCACTCAGGATTTTTATGAAGTATATCATGCACATATATTTATTTTATTTGCAAAAATCACTTACATTAGCAGCAGACAAAGCAACAGATGCACATTTATAACAGGACAACAGCTAGCCAAAAAATGACTTAGATTGCTCGTATTTCACTCCTGTGTGCTCTTGTATTTCCAGAAATGTGGAATTCAACATGGATTCACCAAGTCAGTGTTGCCTTCTTTTATTTTTGACTTGATCTTACTGTGTGTTTCAGTACTAGTAACATTTCTGTGTTAATTTTTATGCTTTATCTCTAACAGGAATTTTATGATACTTTTCTCAATTTTTCCAATTCCTCAACCAATTTTTCTAGAGATTCAGAATTTGGAAAACCATATACCTAAAGAAATGCTTAGAGGGAATTTGTGCCTGGAAACACCAATTTTATTGGACAATGAAGTCAAGCATGGATTTTATTTTTCATTTAATATGACCCCAAGAAATAACATTACTATTATATATTTGAGTAAATCAAAAATTTACGTGCATATCACTTGGCTTGCCAGTTCATTTGGACAATAGAACTGTATATATTTTACATATATGTTACATATAATGTAAATATATTTATTACATATCTTACATATAATGCAAATATATTTATTACATATATTTTATATAATGTAAATATATCATATGTAATGTAAATATATATGTAAAATATATTTGCAATATAGTATATATTACATAATATATTTATTATCTATAGTATAATATATATTACATCATATATGTAAAATATATTAGTAATATGTATGATGTATCTTACATAAGATATATGTAAAATATATTAGTAATATAGTATAATATATATTACATAATGTAATATATACATACAGTATATGTATATTATGTATACATACATATATGTAATATATATGTATATAACTATGTAAAATATATATAGTTCTTGAAATGCTAAGAATATAGGCAAAAACATTCAAATTGGTCATTAGGGTACATGTTGCTTCAGATACACACATTACCTTGTAAATGATAAAATATTTTGTCTGCTTATACCAAGTTTTGTTTTGCAGCTGATATCACATGGCTTATGCTAATTCAGAGATTAGATTGATTTCTAAGCTTATTACACAGTGTTTTACAGCAACACTCATACCTTCTTAATATTATGTATGTAAAATATATATTATATATAGATATATATGTAAGATCACACTCTCTTTTAAATGAGTAATCATATCACTCTGATTTTACTCATCAGTATCTAAATCTCAAAGCTTAAGTGTATTTAAAAACAGAAAAGGCAGGGACAGAACTACCGAAGGCTCATCACCAATAATTCCTCTTTGCTTTCAGATGAAATGTTTTCTTCAGGATCATTCTCATGTTAGTTGAGTATTGCAAATCGTTAGTGATAGAAGCAGAAGGCAGACAACTGACTAGGAAGATAGGAGCAGGTCCCCAGTGAAACCTGGCCTTCAAGCTGGAAACAAACTTTGGACTGGATTGAGAACCTACCTTCCCGTTTAGGATGCTTTCCTCTGATTGATCCCCATTCTTCACCTATTTTACATTTATTTATCCTTTTCTAATTGGCTTTCTACACTGTTGTGCCCACCTTTGAGTGATGTCTTCGCTTTGACCTTTTTGCATGCTCACACACTAATCAGTACATACTCCCTATTCTTAGCCCATAAAAAATCCCAGGCTCAGTCATATTGGGGCTCTTTCTTGTCTTTGAGTAGGAGAACTATGCCCAGCCTCCCCTCTTTTTGCTGAGAGCTTTCTTTTCCCTTGATAAATTCTACTCCACTCACTTTTTGATGTCTGTGGGCTTAATTTTTCCTGGTCGTGAGACAAGAACCTGGACCTAGCTGAGCTAAAGAGCAAAAATCTTGCATCATTAAAAGCAAAGAACTAATTGTTCATATGCTGAGATTGTGCCACTGAACTCCAGCCTGGGAAACAGAGCAAGAAAAAAAAAAAAAGTTACTACTTTGTTTTGCCAAGTACCCTGCTATTATATTTGTTCAAAAAAAAACTTGCAAATCAAAATGAGAGAACTATTTTGTTTATCAACCCTGAGAAACTGCTTAACGTTTTCTAACTCCTTTCAATGTATAGTCAGAATTCTACTTTCCATGTCTGAACCTCCTACATGCACTGTCTCTTTGATGTAAAAACTTCAGGCAAAAATTCCATATCGCATGCATTTTTGTCTTAAACCTTTTTAACTGAAATGATATAGATGAAAAGAAACCATACACAGGGGGCAGGGGGAGTATAAAAAAACTAGACAAAAGTGAATGAAAGAATTTATATTCAATTATTACTCCCCACAAATTCAGTTTCATGTTTAAAATTTTCTTGTTAAAACCACTTAAATCAATTACAGGTTAAAACTGTAATTTTTTCTCTTATACATTTTGTCTTACTTATACATTTTAATTTGAATTAAGTAATAAAATATTCTTTTATATATAAAATTTGCCAATCACTATTCTAGAAATTAGATTAGATATATATTTTTTGTACAGAAAGAGGACAAAATAATTTCTGCTCTATCACAAAATAATCTTTTATTTCTTTGTGATAATTTGAAAACAATTTTAGATTAGTTGGGTAAATTCATTCTTGGGTAGAGGCTTAGCAGAGTGTTTTGGAGGAAATCTGTAAAAATCAAACTAGTAATGGTTAGGCAATCAATTATTTTCACATTCCTCATCCAATCATTCATTACAGAAAAACAAGCATTTATTTTGTGATTTCTATGTACCAGGGACTGAGCTAAACATACGTTAAAAAAGTTTTTTCTATTTTATTTAAATAACCCATTTTTTTTTGTATCACAAAGGTGCAAATGTAGACAAGAGAGGATTTGTTTTGTTTTAAAATAAACAGTTTTCCTATATCCCTGCTTTCTTTCTTACGTGATGTAAATATAATACTAAACTAAAACCAGAAGCTTATGTTTTTTAAGAGAAGATAAGAATTCATTTAAAAAACCCACAGAAGTTTACACTGTAAATTGCTTTTGAGATTCTCATATATGATAAGGGATGTGGCTAAAAAGAAAGCGAGATACATAGTACATGATTCTCCTTTGTCGGCAATTGATGAACATGACAAGGTATACTCATTTATTACCATATGGTGTTTCTCCCCTAAAAGTGTTTCTAGGCACCAGTTTCTTACAACTGTCTGCTGCCCTTCAGGGCAACACACAGCTTTCTCTGTGTCCTGACCTACTGTAGCATTCTTTTAAAATGATATTTAATTTTTGTAGTGTCCATAAATTAATACATTATTTGTCATTTGTTTTGAATACACAGCACCATCTGCTTCTTAGGATCCCAAATGTCTGCTTGATGTGCTTTGCCTCCCATTGCATAAAAGTACCAGTTGTGCTGCCAGATCTTTGGAGTACTAGCAGAAACACTTGATTTTTACCAGTAATGGCATAATAAATTACATCACACATTTCTTTTTTATCAATCAACTGGGACTCTTGCCTGCCATTTAAAAATTGATGTATGTTGCCAGCGACAGTCAAACACCTGATATTTACAGATTCTGTTCCTATCATCACCCATTTCCGGGTGTGGTGGGGCAGCCGGTGCGGGGAACAGCTAGCACACACAAAAAAAAATGTATGATGGAAGTGCTAACACTTTTCCTTTCTTGTTTGAAAATGTACCATTTCTACATATCTTGTCCTGTGGCGCGCTGGCTCTGCAACTACCATTTTGTTTCTCAGAAGAGAATCTTGAGTCATGGAGGTGGCACAACAGCTCAGAATTGTCGATAAATTCAGGCAACTTGAAATAAGCATTGTTACCAGTACATGTAGGGAAGTTCCAAAATCTATAAGGTGTAGCTATCTCTCTGGTGTATACTGAATTACTCATTCTTGTTCTTTGAATGTCTAATGATTGAATAGAAATAAAACTGAGGAAACAAAGGAGGCAATATGAAAACTTCTTGAAAATAAAGTACCTGTTAATTCCAAGTATCACTACAACTCTAAAGAAGAATTGAAAAAGCACTTATAAGAGTAGGAAGGTCATCAGTGTTGATGTACTAATTCATTGAACAATATCAATAATGTAACAATAATCAATGAAAATAAAATTAAGTTTATCAGTGACAGTAGGAGCAAAATGTGTTTTGAGCAAAATGTGTTTCTTTATATGCAGACTCAAAGAACACAGCTATAGTTATGACTGAACTGCATGGATAGTAAAAACTTTAAGAGCTGTGACTCCCTGGGAGAACCAGGTGGATAAGGAAAGAAACTGCAGCCAAAGAATTCTGCAGCTGCGAAGTGGTACAAAGTGGAACTTCAGATACTTATATGGTTGGCTACAGGCGCTACTAGATTGTGAGTACCTGGAATCCATGAATGAAAGCATCAGAGGCCATTTTACTAATCAATGACTTCGGGAGTGACCTAGAAGACTAGAGATTCAGGATGCAAAGCCTGAATTTATTCTAACAATGTACACTACATCAAATATCACTAGAACAGATTTGAGAAACAGGGTCAAGATTAACTAAATCAACTCTGGAGGTTACTTAGGGTACATTCCTCAATAAATAAAAACTTGCAAGGGATTTCAAATTAAAATTATCTGCAATGAAGTATTTTCCTGATCTTCTGCAAGTTGCGTATCTTTTCTGTTCTTTCTTTCTCTGTTCCTATTGAGAAAGATTCTCTCCTTGACTGAACTTTAGTCGGACTCCTCTAAGTCTTATTTTGGTTTAAACATTGACATTAGCCCCCATCTAATTTTTAACCTGCAAAGCCCAGTTTTAGAAATAACTCTACTAAATCAGTTAATTTAGCAAGAATCCTCCATTCTTGGTGTCTTCTCTCTGTAGCTTGCTATCCACTGAAACCCTCCTCAACTCTCCCCGTCTCTGCTCCTTCGCTATTAATCCACAGCTGTCTTTCTGCATTCAGATTTGAACCAGATCACTATCCCCTACTGCAATAGTTTTTATGTCTATAGCGACAGCTCTGAATAAATTTTTCCTTACCATTTTAACAGTGTATAAATAATTTCGTTTTTAACACTAAAAAGTGAGAGTATGAAATAGATGGTAAATGCATTTCAAAACTTCTATTATCATATGACTTTGAAACTGATTTTTTTCTATTACATCTATTAGATGGATTGTTAATAAAGCTCTATGTTCTATCACAGGATTATTAAAAGTGTAAAATTGGATTCCGGCGGAGCAAGATGGCCGAATAGGAACAGCTCCAGTCTCCAACTCCCAGCGCGAGCGACACAGAAGACCGGTGATTTCTGCATTTTCAACTGAGGTACTGGGTTCATCTCACTGGGGAGTGGGGGACGATCGGTGCTGGTCAGCTGCTGCAGCCCGACCAGCGAGAGCTGAAGCAGGGCGAGGAATTGCCTCACCTGGGAAGCACAAGGGGGAAGGGAATCCCTTTTCCTAGCCAGGGGAACTGAGACACACAACACCTGGAAAATCGGGTAACTCACACCCCAATACTGCGCTTTAAGCAAACAGGCACACCAGGAGATCATATCCCACACCTGGCCGGGAGGGTCCCACACTCAGGGAGCCTCCCTCATTGCTAGCACAGCAGTCTGCGATCTACCAGCAAGGCAGCAGTGAGGCTGGGGGAGGGGCGCCCGCCATTGCTGAGGCTTAAGTAGGTAAACAAAGCTGCTGGGAAGCTCGAACTGGGTGGAGCTCACAGCAGCTCAAGGAAACCTGCCTGTCTCTGTAGACTTCACCTCTGGGGACAGGGCAATAACAAACGCAGCCGAAACCTCTGCAGACGCAAACGACTCTGTCTGACAGCTTTGAAGAGAGCAGTGGATGTCCCAACACGGAGGTTGAGATCTGAGAAGGGACAGACTCCCTGCTCAAGTGGGTCCCTGACCCCTGAGTAGCCTAACTGGGAGACATCCCCCACTAGGGGCAGTCTGACACCCCACACCTCACAGGGTGGAGTACACCCCTGAGAGGAAGCTTCCAAAGCAAGAATCAGACAGGTACACTCGCTGTTCAGAAATATTCTATCTTCTGCAGCCTCTGCTGCTGATACCCAGGCAAACAGGGTCTGGAGTGGACCTCAAGCAATCTCCAACAGACCTACAGCTGAGGGTCCTGACTGTTAGAAGGAAAACTATCAAACAGGAAGGACACCTACACCAAAACCCCATCAGTACATCACCATCATCAAAGACCAGAGGCAGATAAAACCACAAAGATGGGGAAAAACCAGGACAGAAAAGCTGGAAATTCAAAAAATAAGAGCGCGTCTCCCCCGGCAAAGGAGCGCAGCTCATCACCAGCAACGGATCAAAGCTGGACGGAGAATGACTTTGACGAGATGAGAGAAGAAGGCTTCAGTCCATCAAATTTCTCAGAGCTAAAGGAGGAATTACGTACCCAGCGCAAAGAAACTAAAAATCTTGAAAAAAAAGTGGAAGAACTGATGGCTAGAGTAATTAATGCAGAGAAGGTCATAAACGAAATGAAAGAGATGAAAACCATGACACGAGAAATACGTGACAAATGCACAAGCTTCAGTAATCGACTCGATCAACTGGAAGAAAGAGTATCAGCGATTGAGGATCAAATGAATGAAATGAAGCGAGAAGAGAAACCAAAAGAAAAAAGAAGAAAAAGAAATGAACAAAGCCTGCAAGAAGTATGGGATTATGTAAAAAGACCAAATCTACGTCTGATTGGGGTGCCTGAAAGTGAGGGGGAAAATGGAACCAAGTTGGAAAACACTCTTCAGGATATCATCCAGGAGAACTTCCCCAACCTAGTAGGGCAGGCCAACATTCAAATCCAGGAAATACAGAGAACGCCACAAAGATACTCCTCGAGAAGAGCAACTCCAAGACACATAATTGCCAGATTCACCAAAGTTGAAATGAAGGAAAAAATCTTAAGGGCAGCCAGAGAGAAAGGTCGGGTTACCCACAAAGGGAAGCCCATCAGACTAACAGCAGATCTCTCGGCAGAAACTCTGCAAGCCAGAAGAGAGTGGGGGCCAATATTCAACATTCTTAAAGAAAAGAATTTTAAACCCAGAATTTCATATCCAGCCAAACTAAGTTTCATAAGTGAAGGAGAAATAAAATCCTTTACAGATAAGCAAATGCTTAGAGATTTTGTCACCACTAGGCCTGCCTTACAAGAGACCCTGAAGGAAGCACTAAACATGGAAAGGAACAACCGGTACCAGCCATTGCAAAAACATGCCAAAATGTAAAGACCATCGAGGCTAGGAAGAAACTGCATCAACTAACGAGCAAAATAACCAGTGAATATCATAATGGCAGGATCAAGTTCACACATAACAATCTTAACCTTAAATGTAAATGGACTAAATGCTCCAATTAAAAGACACAGACTGGCAAACTGGATAAAGAGTCAAGACCCATCAGTCTGCTGTATTCAGGAGACCCATCTCACACGCAGAGACATACATAGGCTCAAAATAAAGGGATGGAGGAAGATTTACCAAGCAAATGGAGAACAAAAAAAAGTGGGGGTTGCAATACTAGTCTCTGATAAAACAGACTTTAAACCATCAAAGATCAAAAGAGACAAAGAAGGCCATTACATAATGGTAAAGGGATCAATTCAACAGGAAGAGCTAACTATCCTAAATATATATGCACCCAATACAGGAGCACCCAGATTCATCAAGCAAGTCCTTAGAGACTTACAAAGAGACTTAGACTCCCATACAATAATAATGGGAGACTTCAACACTCCACTGTCAACATTAGACAGATCAACGAGACAGAAAGTTAACAAGGATATCCAGGAATTGAACTCATCTCTGCAGCAAGCAGACCTAATAGACATCTATAGAACTCTCCAGCCCAAATCAACAGAATATACATTCTTCTCAGCACCACATCGTACTTACTCCAAAATCGACCACGTAATTGGAAGTAAAGCACTCCTCAGCAAATGTACAAGAACAGAAATTATAACAAACTGTCTCTCAGACCACAGTGCAATCAAACTAGAACTCAGGACTAAGAAACTCAATCAAAACCGCTCAACTACATGGAAACTGAACAACTTGCTCCTGAATGACTACTGGGTACATAACAAAATGAAGGCAGAAATAAAGATGTTCTTTGAAACCAATGAGAACAAAGATACAACATACCAGAATCTCTGGGACACATTTAAAGCAGTGTGTAGAGGGAAATTTATAGCACTAAATGCCCACAAGAGAAAGCAGGAAAGATCTAAAATTGACACTCTAACATCGCAATTAAAAGAACTAGAGAAGCAAGAGCAAACACATTCGAAAGCTAGCAGAAGGCAAGAAGTAACTAAGATCAGAGCGGAACTGAAGGAGATAGAGACACAAAAAACCCTCCAAAAAATCAATGAATCCAGGAGTTGGTTTTTTGAAAAGATCAACAAAATTGACAGACCACTAGCAAGACTAATAAAGAAGAAAAGAGAGAAGAATCAAATTGACGCAATTAAAAATGATAAAGGGGATATCACCACCGACCCCACAGAAATACAAACTACCATCAGAGAATACTATAAACACCTCTACGCAAATCAACTGGAAAATCTAGAAGAAATGGATAATTTCCTGGACACTTACACTCTTCCAAGACTAAACCAGGAAGAAGCTGAATCCCTGAATAGACCAATAGCAGGCTCTGAAATTGAGGCAATAATTAATAGCCTACCAACCAAAAAAAGTCCAGGACCAGATGGATTCACAGCTGAATTCTACCAGAGATACAAGGAGCAGTTGGTACCATTCCTTCTGAAACTATTCCAATCAATAGGAAAAGAGGGAATCCTCCCTAACTCATTTAATGAGGCCAACATCATCCTGATACCAAAGCCTGGCAGAGACACAACAAAAAAAGAGAATTTTAGACCAATATCCCTGATGAACATCGATGCAAAAATCCTCAATAAAATACTGGCAAACTGGATTCAGCAACACATCAAAAAGCTTATCCACCATGATTAAGGGGGCTTCATCCCTGGGATGCAAGGCTGGTTCAACATTCGCAAATCAATAAACATAATCCAGCATATAAACAGAACCAAAGACAAGAACCACATGATTATCTCAATAGATGCAGAAAAGGCTTTTGACAAAATTCAACAGCCCTTCATGCTAAAAATGCTCAATAAATTCGGTATTGATGGAACGTACCTCAAAATAATAAGAGCTATTTATGACAAACCCACAGCCAATATCATACTGAATGGGCAAAAACTGGAAAAATTCCCTTTGAAAACTGGCACAACACAGGGATGCCCTCTCTCACCACTCCTATTCAACATAGTGTTGGAAGTTCTGGCTAGGACAATTAGGCAAGAGAAAGAAATCAAGGGTATTCAGTTAGGAAAAGAAGAAGTCAAATTGTCCCTGTTTGCAGATGACATGATTGTATATTTAGAAAACCCCATTGTCTCAGCCCAAAATCTCCTTAAGCTGATAAGCAACTTCAGCAAAGTCTCAGGATACAAAATTAATGTGCAAAAATCACAAGCATTCTTATACACCAGTAACAGACAAACAGAGAGCCAAATCAGGAATGAACTTCCATTCACAATTGCTTCAAAGAGAAAAAAATACCTAGGAATCCAACTGACAAGGGATGTAAAGGACCTCTTCAAGGAGAACTACAAACCACTGCTCAGTGAAATAAAAGAGGACACAAACAAATGGAAGAACATACCATGCTCATGGATAGGAAGGATCAATATCGTGAAAATGGCCATACTGCCCAAGGTAATTTATAGATTCAATGCCATCCCCATCAAGCTACCAATGAGTTTCTTCACAGAATTGTAAAAAACTGCTTTAAAGTTCATATGGAACCAAAAAAGAGCCCGCATCTCCAAGACAATCCTGAGTCAAAAAAACAAAGCTGGAGGCATCACGCTACCTGACTTCAAACTATACTACAAGGCTACAGTAACCAAAACAGCATGGTACTGGTACCAAAACAGAGATATAGACCAATAGAACAGAACAGAGTCCTCAGAAATAATACCACACATCTACAGCCATCTGATCTTTGACAAACCTGAGAGGAACAAGAAATGGGGAAAGGATTCCCTATTTAATAAATGGTGCTGGGAAAATTGGCTAGCCATAAGTAGAAAGCTGAAACTGGATCCTTTCCTTACTCCTTATACAAAAATTAATTCAAGATGGATTAGAGACTTAAATGTTAGACCTAATACCATAAAAATCCTAGAGGAAAACCTAGGTAGTACCATTCAGGACATAGGCATGGGCAAAGACTTCATGTCTAAAACACCAAAAGCAATGGCAGCAAAAGCCAAAATTGACAAATGGGATCTCATTAAACTAAAGAGCTTCTGCACAGCAAAAGAAACTACCATCAGAGTGAACAGGCAACCTACAGAATGGGAGAAAATTTTTGCAATCTACTCATCTGACAAAGGGCTAATATCCAGAACCTACAAAGAACTCAAACAAATTTACAAGAAAAAAACAAACAACCCCATCAAAAAGTGGGCAAAGTATATGAACAGACAGTTCTCAAAAGAAGACATTCATACAGCCAACAGACACATGAAAAAATGCTCATCATCACTGGCCATCAGAGAAATGCAAATCAAAACCACAATGAGATACCATCTCACACCAGTTAGAATGGCGATCATTAAAAAGTCAGGAAACAACAGATGCTGGAGAGGATGTGGAGAAATAGGAACACTTTTACACTGTTGGTGGGATTGTAAACTAGTTCAACCATTATGGAAAACAGTATGGCGATTCCTCAAGGATCTAGAACTAGATGTACCATATGACCCAGCCATCCCATTACTGGGTATATACCCAAAGGATTATAAATTATGCTGCTATAAAGACACATGCACACGTATGTTTATTGCAGCACTATTCACAATAGCAAAGACTTGGAATCAACCCAAATGTCCATCAGTGACAGACTGGATTAAGAAAATGTGGCACATATACACCATGGAATACTATGCAGCCATCAAAAAGGATGAGTTTGTGTCCTTTGTAGGGACATGGATGCAGCTGGAAACCATCATTCTTAGCAAACTATCACAAGAAGAGAAAACCAAACACCGCATGTTCTCACTCATAGGTGGGAACTGAACAATGAGATCACTTGGACTCGGGAAGGGGAACATCACACACCGGGGCCTATCATGGGGAGGGGGGAGGGGGGAGGGATTGCACTGGGAGTTATACCTGATGTAAATGACGAGTTGATGGGTGCAGCACACCAACATGGCACAAGTATACATATGTAACAAACCTGCACATTATGCACATGTACCCTACAACTTAAAGTATAATAATAAATAAATTTAAAAAAAAATTAAAAATTAAAAAAAAAAGTGTAAAATTGGCATTTACAAATGGGAGATTTTATGTTTTTGAGTAGAGATCAACTGATTCCAATGCAATATCCTAAAAACACAAGGTTTTAAAGCCGTTAATCATCAGAAACAAAGTTAACATATTCTTTAACTAGCATACAATCTCTCTATCTCCTTTTCTTTAAAGAAATCTGTAACCCTTTCCAGAGGTCCAAACCACTTTGGTGGAGAGAATTGCTTTACATGTAGCAAAAGTCTCCTTTAAATATTCCCTAGGGAGTAAGTGGTATCAACAGTATGTTGGTGAACCTCCATGAATTCAGTAATTGTTCCCAGGCTGTTTCAATTGTCACATTGTTTTAAATTCAAGAAGCTGGTAACATTAGAGAGGAAGTCACTGACTTCTTCTAAACCAAGCTGACCCACAGGCCACATGTAGCCCAGGACAGCTTTGAATGCTGCCCCACACAAACTCATAAACTTTCTGAAAACATGAGTTTATTTTGTGATTTCTTTGTTAGCTTATCAGCTATCATTAGTGTTAGTATATTTTATGTTTGGCCCAAGACAATTCTTCCTCTAAAGTGGCCCAGGGAAACCAAAAGATTAGACACCCCTATTCTAAACAGAAAGAGAACAATGCATACAAGACTGCTGACCTTAACATCAAATACTCATGAGAGGGTTAACTTGTTTGTAAATCACATATAGAGAACAATTTCAAAAATGACAACTAAATTATCATAAAATACATTTTGATCCTTTTTTTTTTTTTTTTTTTTTTTTGAGACAGAGTCTCGCTCTGTCGCCCAGGCTGGAGTGCAGTGGTTGGATCTCGGCTCAAAGCAAGCTCCACCTCCCGGGTTCACGCCATTCTCCTGCCTCAGCCTCCTGAGTAGCTGGGACTACAGGCACCTGCCACCATGCGTGGCTAATTTTTTGTATTTTTAGTAGAGATGGGTTTCACCGTGTTTAGCTAAGATGGTCTCGATCTCCTGACCTCATGATCTGCCCACCTCGGCCTCCCAAAGTGCTGGGATTACAGGGGTGACCCACTGCCCCCGGCCATGATACTCTTACAATTATTGTTTAACTAAACATCTGACCATGTAAACATACAAAAAAAAACAGCAAAAAAATCACCTTTCTCTTGTCTATTTATTAAGATATTAAACAAATACATAAAATAAAATAATACTGTAAGCAGGCAAATCTTTGCAAACCTAAAGACAAAGAAGAATCTTACCTAGAAGATTATAGCAGTCAAAAATATTACTGCAAACACACACACAAAGACATCTGTATCATTCCAACTCTTGTTTGTAAAGAGAAAAGAAGTTTATTTTTTTTAATTATTCGAACATAAATGATATAAATAAATACACATAGATTTATGGATATAAATAGGCCAGTGCATGAATTCAGAATAACCAGATTCATTCTCTGAGGATGAATAAATATTCTATTAGGAATAATCTGGACAAAAGTATAGTTTTAAATATAGTTCTACAAATTATGTTGATTATTCTCAAAATGAGATAGTGTATTTTGCAGCAACTTAGATGAAATCAGAGATCATTATCTTAAGTTGTTACAATAGGTAGCTAGTCAGGCATGAACACGGTGGAAGAGAGTTTTTTCTTGCCTCCAGGAATATCAGGCGACCATCAGGTGATGGTCAGGCAATTGTTATACAGTCCCTAAAGTAATAATTGGTGACAGCGAGTGCCAGGGAAAGGCAGTCTCCCTATAGATAGAAAAAAAAAAAAAAAACCTGAAACTGGTGATCAGTAGCTTCTCGATAAGACAGGAGGAGTTGGAAAAATGTCTAAGAGGCAAGATGGCAGGAATTAACTGGTATATGATTTCTTAGGGACATTTGGCTGGTAAAGGAAGAACACCTCAAGTGAGCGTGCATACAACTCCAGTAAACACACCGCACATGCTCCCCTCCCAACTGCCGGCAGGCCACTGTGCATGCAGACAGCCCACCCCAAAGGTGAAGTCAGGGGAGAAGTTCTGCACAACCCCAGAATTATGGCAACATATAAAATTCCAGGTCAAAAGGTAAAACTGCACACTTGTCTTTCCAGTTGCCCACTTGGCCTTCTTCCAAATATACTTTCCTTCCTTTGGTTTCTGCTCTAGAGCTTTTAAAATAAACTTTTACTCATGCTCTAAAATTCCCCTGGGTTTCTCCTTCTGCCTTAGGCCCCTCCGTTGAATTCTTTCTTCTGAGGTGGCAAGAATTGAGGTTGTTGCAGACCCGTATAGATTCATTGCCGCTGAAATGTTTTGGTGCCATGTGACTCAGATAACTTCCACTGCTAACATACGCTGCTAACATACATGTGTGTGTGTTGTACGCACGCATGCTGCATGACCTGAATACATTCCCTAGTGGTAAGAGATCTCTGTGCCTCATCTTCTTCGGCTGGGGATGTTCAACCACTGTACATGGTTTCTTCTCCCTGTCTCCCTTTTGCTTACTAACAAACATCTAGAACAAGTCCTTTTGGGCATAAGTGACTCTGCTTCCCCAGCTTATCACTCAGCTCACCCAGAAGGGTGACTCATGGGAATGGGTTTGGTCTGGGGTCTGAATTGAGTAGAATAGAGGCACTAATGGCCCTCCTGGACCAGTGGCTCATGAGAGTACTAGGGATAAAGCCTAAAACCATGCAATGCTGGGGGTTTGTCTGCCTTTTCAACTAAATGGGCTCTTTCCCAAGAACTCACATTGCCTATTTTTTTTGTTGTTGTTTTCTGTGTGTGTTCTGAAACGGCCTTGCACACCCACCAGACTGTCCACCTTAGAGACAACTCCAACCCTTTGCTTTTACTTCGTATGTCACGTGACTTTATCACACGATCCCTGTTATTCATGCACCTGTGGCTCTTACTGCACTTGCAGAGCAGCAAAGAAATGGCTTTCCTTTCGAATGTCTGCTGGCCCATTGCCAGGACAGACAATAATTAGAACTCTAGCTCTGCCATCTCCTTATAACTTAGCATATGCTTTTAATTCCTGTTATGCCCCAGGGCCAAGTTTCCCAGGGTCTTGAAGCACTTTGTCCATCTATATAGGGCTTCACTCTTGCCCTTGAAAAGTTAGCACCTTTATTGCAGGAGGCGAAATTTTTTTCTTTACTGTTTGTGAGTTCTTACCCCAAGCCCCAAGTCCTCCAGAGGTTACTATTTTATATCAAGAGGGCAAATAAACATTGCTCTCTTGAATCCAAAGGTGGCTGGATTCTTGCTTCTTCTCACTTCTTCCTGTGACCTCCATTTCTATAATTACTTTCACATCCTTCTCAATATGCATCAAGACCTTCAAGGTCATATTTGAAGCAAGTGGGAAGGGAAGTCCAGCCCCCTTGTAGCAGTTAGCTACAAGGCTTCTCATCTACTCAAATAACATGGAAAATGAGAATCTAAGAAAAAAAATATATATATGTTTTTCTGGAAGGCTTTATGCAACAGTCATTATAAGGTCACAAAGACAAGGATATAGGCTGGGCCAAGGCTGCAGGTGCAAGAGACCCATAGGACAGAGATGAAGGTTGGTCCCAGGCTAACCAATTACCATTAGAACAGAGATAAAGGCGAGGTTAGGAGTACCCAGTAAGACGGGTTCATTCCAGAACCCCAAGGATGAACACGGGGCCCACTGTTCACTCTAGTATCTCCTTTGTTCCCAAGTGGATAATTGTGACCAGATGAGACCAAGGGTACATGGTAAAACCGGTTCATTCTGGAACCCTAAGAACAATGGGGGATGCCCCATCCAGAATAATAGAAAAGTAGAGGGAACACCTTCTTCTTTCTTTTTTCTTTCCTTTGCAGATAGGTAATCACATCTTTTTTGTTTTTGTTTTGTTTTGTTTTGTTTTGTTTTTGAGACGGAGTTTTGCTCTTGTTGCCCAGGCTGGAGTGCAATGGCGCATGATCTTGGCTCACCACAAGTTCTGCCTCCTGGGTTCAAGTGATTCTCTTGCCTCAGCCTCTCGAGTAGCTGGGATTACAGGCATGTGCCACCACACCCGGCTAATTTTGTATTTTTAGTAGAGATGGAGTTTGTCCATGTTGGTCAGGCTGGTCTCGAACTCCTGACCTCAGGTGATCCACCTGCCTCAGCCTCCCAAAGTGTTGGGATTACAGGCGTGAGCCACCGCGCCTGGACTTGTAATCACATCTTTATACTACAGGACATGCCCCTCAGATGCATTCCCCCAAAACCAGAAAATGTGTGATTTCCCTAAACCTTAACACATAAAACTAGTTTTCTGTTTTAATATTGTTTGGCTTTAAAATAAACTGGGAAAAAATTACAACAGTCAGCCTTGGAATACAGTGCCCCTGTGCAAGAGGTCTTGAGATTAGCTTCCTCAGTCTTTTATAACTGAGAGTAGAATAAGGACAACAGGGCTAAGAACAGGAGAAATACAGGGAAAGGAGGCAGGCTCAACTATTGACTGCTTTACATGCTCTCCAGCCCCTTCCAGGTTGCCCTAATGACACTCCTTCAGGTAACTGCCATTGGTGTGGTAAACCAGGCCACTGGAAGGCAAACTGTCCCAATGGGATAAATGGCAAAAGCTGCACATGGCTTGTCCTTCTGCCACAAGCTCGGCCACTGGAACAGGACTGTCCTGAGAGTGGAAGGGCCCCTGGAAAATAATTGCAACCATTGAGCAGAATGGGCTGTCTGGACCAATCGGCTCCCAGATCAGACATCATCAATGGAACAAAGCCAAGAGCAACTCTGGAGGAGGCAAGTAAAACTATAAATTTCCCTTTTGGGTTTAAGAACTGCCTAGTCTAAGCTAGTCTTCCCTGAGCAACTCTCTTTCAATTCCTATTGGCTAATGGAGTCTAATGGCACCACCTTCCTCCAAAAGAGTATTCACACCTCTTCAGGGCATAAATGTACTTTCTAAGATGGGTGCCTTCTTAATATTTACCCTACCTCTGAATTTATCTTTCTCTCTAACAACTACTTCAATCTGGTCAGTCCTACCTCATGGGTTTAGAAATAGTCCACACTTATTCAGAAAAGCCCTAAAAAAATCTTACCAAGCAATCTGTTGAGGGGAGACAACATCTGCAGTATGCAGATAACCTGCCTATTTGCTCTCTCTTCACAGTACATACACAGCAACATGTAGTACAAACCATATTTTCCTAACAGAAAGAAAATGACTTTTGTCTAATTCAAAGGTTATAAAGGCAAAGAGGTATTTTTGGCAAGGAAGGTCATAAAGAAAAGGGATTTTATATGAGAAAATATCTTGCATGGTAAATTGTTGTCCCAAAGTAAAATAACTGGGTGTTTAAAAGGAAGAATGTTTAGGACAAATCAGAAAGTTAAAGCATGTTGTAGAAGATTTGTGTAAGCTGGGAAAAGACTCATGAAAGGAAATTTAAGAAAGAAATGTTAAACAACTTAAAGGCTATTAGGACTCCTTAATGCTTCATAAACTGCCACTAAGACTCTTAATTATGCAAGTTGTTTGCTTTCAAACTAAGTAAGGCCTGAGGACATACAAAGTTAATCAGGTCCCTATCTGTAATAAAGGGTCAAACCTTATCTGCACTGCTGTCTGATGTCCTAGGTTCCATACCTAGTATGAAATTAGAATTGCTTACTTACCAGGTATTCCCCAAAAGTAAAAGTTGCTAAGAGTTAACATTGTAACATGTACTTGAGTCTATTGGAGAAACAGTTTTACACACAGAGCATGCAAGGAAAGTAGAATGTGATTTTGGTAGAAGATTATAAGAAGGCAGGGGAATGTGGATATTTTGCCTTACTTAGTGGGTTAAAACATTGTTTTAAGTTAGGATATAGCTAAAGGTTTAGGCAAGTTGTGGAAGGTTTGTGAAAAATTCATCTTGTAAATAAATTGTGGTTGTGGACATATTAGCTAAAACTAAAGTGATATTATTCAGTTTATCTGTAAATTGAACATTGGAATAAAAGCATGACACATTTTGCCTAGAGCATTATTCTGCTCTTTAACAGAAAATAGTAAAGGCTTATAAAAGTTTATGAGATTCTTACCTTATGGTCAGACTGCTTCCCTTATACAACTGAATGCCTTTAACAAAACCCAAGTCACCTCTCAAATGCTTTACTGCTTAAACATGTTTTCCACCAGATGCCCTAAATGATCTTTCTCAAGTTCAAAGTTCCACAAATCTCTAGGGCAGGGGCAAAGTGCCACCAGTCTCTTTGCTAAAACATAAGAGTCTCATTTGTTCCAGCTCCCAACAAGTTTTTCATCTCCATCTGGGACCACCTCAGCCTCACCTCAGGTTTAATTGGACTTACTGTTCCACATGGCTAGGTAGGCTTCAGAATCATGGCAGGAGGTGAAAGGCACTTCTTACATGGTGGTGGCAAGAGAAAATGAGAATGATGCAAAAGTTGAAACCCCTGATAAAACCATCAGATATTGTAAGAATATGGGGGAACTGTCCCATTATTCAAATTATCTCCCACCAGATCTCTCCCACAACATGCAGAAATTATGGGAGTATAATTCAAGATGAGACTTGGGTGGGGACACAGAACCAAACCATATCACCTTGTTTTAATCCTCTTTAAAAGGTGGTTACATAATCAGCTATAGGAGTTTACTAATGTATTCATAAATTTCAAGTGAAACAGGAAATAGTTGCATACATCGAATAAAAGACCAAAGTAATCTTTTTGACTTTTGCTTAAAATGTTGCCAATCCATTCTTTGTTTCTTCAAAGCCAAGAAAAATTTTCTTTTGAGTTATTTATATCTTTTAACAATTGAGCACTCCTATAGACAAAACTTGGAGCATATTTTATTTATTTATCTCTACCTGATTTCTCCAGAATTTGGAAACTATCTGTGAAGTATTGTTTTTTTTTTTTTTTTTTTTTTTTTGAGACGGAGTCTTGCTCTGTCACCCAGGCTGGAGTGCAGTGGCTGGATCTCAGCTCACTGCAAGCTCCACCTCCCGGGTCTATACCATTCTCCTGCCTCAGCCTCCTGAGTAGCTGGGACTACAGGCGCCCGCCACCTCACCCGGCCAGTTTTTTGTATTTTTTTTGGTAGAGACGGGGTTTCACCGTGTTAGCCAGGCTGGTCTCGATCTCCTCTGTGAAGTATTCTTAACTTATGGCAATATAGTTATTTGCATAAGTGCAATAAGAATCTGTTCTCTTTTACAACAGGACACAACTGGAGAAACTGGTTATTGTATTATACCAAGGCTTTGACTAGAATGGTGTGCTTTCCTTTAAGAAATCAAACTTTACTTACAGAGCCTAGAAAAGCTCCTTGGGAAAACTGGCCTCATACCTTTTCTCCACATATTTTGTCCTTGTCCCTGTATAGGGTTCCTGAAGTATGATAAGTAAAGAACGTCAGTTTCTAACAATCACAGGAACCTTAAGTTATTTTGAGACCTCAATAGAAGAGAAATTTACCCCCCTCATAAATATATTTAATGTCACCAATCCATGGCTGTGCTTAAGGCTTTAAACAGAGTCTTATCTGAGATTCCTTATGGAATGAAGTTCCATCAAAGCCAATTTAAAAAGAAACCTGTATGGCAAATAATTATTTTTGCTGTGCTTTATGAAAATAATCAGGTCAAGTATAATAAGACTGATTTTTTTTTTTTTTTTTTTTTGCGTACAATCAACCCTATATTTGTTTTTAATAAAAAATGAGGACTGGATAGGAAAAAAATTATGTTTCAAGAAGTATGGTATACCTATTATTAGATTCTAGTCTCATCAGTTGTTTTTGAGTTTTTATCTTCAATTTAGAATAACCCTGCTTATTTCTGTGAACCAACCAGTGATCTCTGACTGCAGCTCAGAAGAAACAAAGAGATAGGTAATGTAAAAATCTGAATCAATATTCTAATTCTGGGCACATACTGCAATCGGTTAGCAACTCCATAAATCCAAGACTTAGCAGGTATGAATATAGCGATCAGTTACCTGGGCATGTTGACAGTCTCAGAATTTTTTGTAGCTGTTATTACCTACTTAATTTGTTTTAACATTCTAATAACTCAATGTGTCGTCTCAGCTTCATGCCATCCTGCTCCAGATAATGGAGGAAAATCCTGCCCCTGTCTCCCTAGGACCTGGCTGGATACCACTTTTACCAACTCATGAAGCCACCCTCCTGCCCTTACAGCTAGAAACAGGCCAAGACCCACAGAACAACCGTCACTGCTCCTCTGTCAGCAGGCAGCAGTTACAGAAGATGGACCTGCATCGATTTTCCCCAAATAATGGGGGTCTTGGACTCTTGAGAGAAGAAATATTACAGTAAATGCTAGTCAGACATGAACAGGGCAGGAAAGGGTGCCTCCTCAATAAGGAATATCAGGCAACCATCAGGTGATGATCAAGCAGTTCCACTGTCCCTCTAAAATAATAATTGGTCACAGCCAGCACCAAAGAAAGGAAGTTTACCTGTAGATAGAAAAAACCTGAAACTTTTGATCAGTAGGTTCCTGGTAAGATCTCAGGAGTCAGGCGGGTGAGTTGAAGCATGTGTACTGAGAGGAAAATGGCAGAGCTCAACTGGTATATGATCTCTGTGAAAGCAAAATAAATCTTGGGGCCCCAAAATAATTAAGCTAAAAAGAAAACTCAAGCGGGGAACTGCTTAGGGTAAACCTGCCTCCCATTATATTCAAAATCATCCCTCTGCTCACTGAGATAAATGCATATCTGATTGCCTCCTTTGGAAAGGCTAATCAGAAACTCAAAAGAATGCAATCATTTATCTCTCATCTACCTGTGACCTGGAAGCCCCCTCACTGCTTTGAGTTGTCCCACCTTTTTGGACGGAACCAATGTACATCATACAGATATTGATTGATGTCTCATGTCTCCCTAAAATGAACAACCTGTGCTTTGACCACCTTGGGCATGTGTCGTCAGGACCTCCTGAGACTGTGTAATGGGTGCACATCTTAAACCTTGGCAAAACAACCTTTCTAAATTTCCTGAGACCTGTCTTAGATATTCAGCATTCACATTTTGGCAATCATGAAGAGATTCTGAGTAGAAGCGTCCTTGACCTTTGACAAATCTCCCATTGCTGCTTGGTACCAGCTTGAGCTATCTTTATGGTTCAAACCAATAGGACAATTTGCTTAGGCCTGCAAGCATATCCTCCAAAGAATCCCTGATATCCCAAAATTTGGTCGAGATTTGAAGTATGTTTTGCTGTGCAACTCCCTTTTATGGAATTTTATTTGCGAGTAACAAAAAATGCAAGTTTTCCTGCTTCCATGACCATGGAAGGCAGGTAACTTTTTTATGGTGTTTGAGCTCATTTCCAACAGGGAAGACAAATTTGAATTTCTTCCTGCTTCTAGGATGAACAGTCTTCAGCCTGAGGCCCATCCCTAGGTAATTAGCTCACTTGGGATTTGTCCTTGCTAAAGTTAAGATTAAGAATCAGCTTGTCTTAATTTCTCCTTACCATTAGAGTGCTAAGTAATTGTATAAGTTGTGCAATCATTTGTTTTGCTCAACTGTTTTGTTGTTGTTTGTTTCTGTTTTTGCTGTTGTTTCAGTCTTTTTCCCATTGGATTTCACTAACTCTGCCCTACTTGATCAAATCCAAAGGGAAGTTTCAAATTATGGAGAACAAGGCCCTAAAGTGGCTAAATTTCCCCCACCTCCTCCCCTCTCCACTGCCACAAAAAGGTGGTATAGTGGGGGGAAAAAACGGCCTACAACAGAAAAAGATTGTTGATTTTGACTACTTAAGGGGTTTTATTTACATAACAAGGCCACCTTTTCACTAGCCAGGCCAAACTAAAAGAGCAATGGTTGTTTCTTCACTCTGTAGTTCCATAGCTATGCTTCTGCCTTTGTTTTTTTTACCATGACAGCCTGGGTTTGGTTCCTAAAACAAGCCCTTTCTGGTTTGATACTTGGTACTTGTGAAATAACAGCAAATAGCTGAAATATGGTAATGAGATTTTAAAAGATTTTTTTAAAGGAGCTCAATGGTTAAAAGTCAGCTTAACTAAAAGCTAACATCCAAGATGTGTGTGTGCATGTTTGCATGTGTGTGTGTATTTGTATTTGAAAGGCCTTCATATTTTTGTTTCACTTTTCTTTTCACCTAGGACTTTGCCTTTCTGAGCAAAAGTTAATTTCCTTCTCAGTTGACTGAATTCTGTTTCCTTTATTTACTTCTGCGTCTCTCCTTTCTCTTGCATCCTCTGTTGCATGAGGGACCTGAAATAGTTTATAATAGCCTGGGGTTTTTTTAAAAAATGGAGAAGGTGCCAGACTCACTTCTGGGGAGAAACTGCTGTTTTTCCTTATGGAACCCCAAGAGTGTAAACAGAAAAGTTTATCTCTGCTTTTAAACTGCTTGCTTTTGTATTGTGTTACCTGATTTTTTGACTAAGATAGTTATTGCAACAGAGGCTACTCTTGGGTTTTTAAGGAAGAGTGTAGTTTAGAGACTTAGAAAAGTTTTTGTTTAAAAAAAATATATATATGGTGCACTGTAAACTCATCGCATGGCCTAGTTTCATAATTTTCTTTTGGAGACTCAGGATTCAGTGTGGGCTCTGCTCAGAGTTCAGAGATCCAGTTAAAAATAGGTAGTCTCTATCTAAATAAAATTGGTATCCTTATACACTCTTATTATAAATTTTTATTTTAATGTTTAATGTGGCATCCATCTTTAATCTCCCTCTAGAATCACCAGACTTTTTCTCTCTGAACCGTGAGAGGTAAATTTTGCTATTTGATTTTTCACCTAAGAGTTGTTTCCTTTAATATGCAGATTTAGGGCTATTTATCTGACAACTTCCAAGATAATGAAACAGGTTATCAAGAGATTGCAAGTCTAAGATGGGGGAAAAAAAGAAGGTCTCATGAATCGATAGGATGTACTTCTCTTGACATGCCAAATACATTTGTGTATTTATGTGTTGTGTATACAATGTTTCACTATTTAAAATATATAGAAGAGATCTAATTAATTGGCTTAAAGAGAAATAACAACACTTAAATCAGTACTTTACCAGAACAAAGGAAAGACTAGTCAAATGCTTTTTCAAATTTATATGACTTAAGTAAATTCTCTAATAAATAAGCTAGTTTAAAATTATAGGTAAAGTTATATTAAAAATGTCTTAGGAACTTCCAGCATGCATTTTCATTTGCATTTATTGATCAAGAAATTTCATTCTTATCCCTGTCAAATACTATGTGTCAGAGTTTGGCATAGGTATTACAAAACTATAAAACACAGACCAAAACAGAATGATCTTTGCTTGTGTGATTTTTGATAAATAAGACATTGATATTGGTTTAATAAAAATAGCTACATCTTGAATTATTTAGTACAATTACCATAATTTCTGATAATGTGGCCTTAGGCAGTCTATTCTACTGGTAGTAAGGAGCTTTGTTTTGAGAAAGGACTGTTATTATATTTGTTTCAAAGCTAAACTATAAACTAAGTTCCCTCCAAAGTTACTATGGCCTATATTGAAGAATAAACAAGGACACCTGGCGGTTAGAAGCAGGATGGAGTCAGTTAGGTCAGATATGTTTCACTGTCTCAGTTATAATTTTACAATGACAGTTTTATAACTCGCATAACGTCTATTGCAGTTTTCATAAATAATCTATGTAAATGATTAAAATAATTAGGTAAATGCAATGGCATAAATACTTGTAGACAAACATGACAATTTAACATCTAATGTTATATTAAATTAAATAACAGATATTTCATTATTTGGGTATTTTTTGATAATAATATATTGTAGAAAATCTCTTTTTCTAAAAAGGTGCTCTTTTTAAAACAGCGAACATTTTTTGTTTAATTCAAATTTTATTTAAATGTTATATATAAAACAAGGTAAAAAGAACCGGAAAATAAGAGAGATGTGAAGAAAGTTATAGAAATAAAGAGTTATTTTTGGTAGGAAAGCTTAAAAAGACATAATTTTATATGAGTAAAAAAATTGTGTATTGTAAATTTAGTCCTAGAGGCTTTATTAAAAAAATCTTCATATGATAAAGTTGTTTATAATTAAAGGGAAATTATAGTGGTCTTTCTAGAAATTAGGTTTGATGTTAAAAAAACACTTCTACACTAAATAATTGGTTAGAAGAGTGAAATGTCTGAAGGGATTGATTTACTCTGAATAAATTACAAGATATTTTCATTATTTTTATCCATAAGTTTAACTTTTATTACATCTCATCATTTTTGTTTTCTCTCTCCTTTTAAAAGGCGTGAAATAGTGACACTGTCCTTCAACTTATTTTCAGCTCATATATGTTTATTTTTTCCCTCCCTCAGGTTCTCTTTGTTATGACCTGATGCTAACAATGTTTTCTGAAAAGTCTGAAGGAAATGTTTTCTTCCAACATAATATCCTGTGCACTGCAGGTCTATTTATTTATTTATTTATTTATTTATTTATTTATTTATTTATACTTTAAGTTCTGGGATACATGTGCAGAACGTGCAGGTTTGTTATGTATGTATACATGTGCCATGGTGGTTTGCTGCAGCAATCAACCCGTCATCTACATTAGCTATTTTTCCTAATGCTCTCCCTCCCCTAACCATCACACACCCTGACAGGTGTGTGATGCTCCCCTCCCTGTGTCCATGAGTTCACATTGTTTGACTCCCACTTATTAGTGAGAACATGCAGTGTTTGGTTTTCTGTTCCTGTGTTAGTTTGCTGAGAATGATGATTTCCAGCTTCATCCATGTCCCTGAAAAGGACATGAATTCTTCCTTTTTTATGGCGGCATAGTATTCCATGGTGTATATGTGCCACATTTTCTTTATCCAGTCTATCATTGATGGACATTTGGGTTGCTATTGTAAATAGTACTGAAATAAACATATGTGTGTATGTGTCTTTATAGTAGAATGATTTATAATTCTTTGGGTATATACTCAATAATGGGATTGCTGGGACATATAGTATTCCTAGTCCTAGATTCTTGAGGAATCATCACACTGTCTTCCACAATGGTTGAACTAATTTACATTCCCACCAACAGTGTAAAAGTGTTCCTATTTCTCCACATCCTCTCCAGCATCTGTTGTTTCCTGACTTTTAAATGACTGCCATTCTAACTGGTGTAAGATGAGAAATAGCTAATGTAGATGACGGGTTGATTGGTGCAGCAAACCACCATGGCACATGCATTTCTCTAATGACCCGTGATGATGAGCTGTTTTTCATATGTTTGTTGGCCAATAAATGTCTTTTTTTGAGAAGTGTCTGTTCATATCCTTCACCCACTTTTTGATGGGGTTGTTTGTTGTTTTCTTGTAAATTTGTTTAAATTCTTTGTAGATTCTGGATATTAGCCCTTTGTAAGATGGATAGATTGAAAAAAATTTCTCTCATTCTATAGGTTGCCTGTTTACTCTGATGATAGTTTCTTTTGCTGTGCAAAAGCTTTTTAGATGAATTAGATCCCATTTGTCCATTTTGTCTTTTGTTGCCATTCCTTTGGGGTTTTAGTGATGAAGTCTTTGCCCATGCCTATGTCCTGAATGGTGTTTTACAGGTTTTCTTCTAGGGATTTTATGGTTTTAGATCTTACATTTAAGTGTTTAATCCATCTTGAGTTAATTTTTGTATAAGGTGTAAGAAAGGGGTCCAGTGTCAGTTTTCTGCATATGACAAACCAGTTTTCCCAAAACCATTTATTAAATAAGGAATCCTTTCCCCAATGCTTTTGTCAGGTTTGTCAAAGATCATATGGTTGTAGATGTGTGGCATTATTTCTGAGTTGCCTGTTCTGTTCCATTGGTCTATATGTAAAATTTGGAACCAGTACCATGCTGTTTTGGTTACTGTAGCCTTGTAGTATAGTGTGAAGTCAGGTATCCTGATGCCTCCATCTTTGTTATTTTTGCTTAAGATTTTCTTGGCTTTATGGGCTCTTTTTTGGTTCCGTATAAAATTTAAAGTAGTTTTATTTCTAATTATGTGAAGAAAGTCAATGGTAGCTTGATGGGGATAGCACTGAATCTATAAATTACTTTGGGCAGTATGGCCATTTTCACGATATTGATTCTTCCTATACATGAACATGGAATGTGTTTTCATTTGTTTGTGTCCTCTCTTATTTCCTTGAGTAGTGATTTGTAGTTCTCCTTGAAGAAGTCCTTCACATCCCTTGTAAGTTGTATTCCTAGGTATTTTATTCTCTTGGCAGCAATTATGAATTGGATTTCACTCGTGATTTGACTGTCTATTATTGTTGTATAGGAATGCTTGTGATTTTTGCACAGTGATTTTGTATCCCGAGACTTTGCTGAAGTTGCTTATCAGCTTAAGAAGATTTTGGCTTGATGCAATGGAGTTTTCTAAATACACAATAATGTCATTTGCAAACAGAGACAATTTGACTTCCTCTCTTTCATTTTGAATACCCTTTATTTCTTTCTCTTACCTGATTGCTCTTGCCAGAACTTCCAATAGTCTGTTGAATAGGAGTGGTGAGAGAGGGCATTCTTGTCTTGTGCCAGTTTTCAAACAGAATACTTCCAGCTTTTGCCCATCTAGTATGATATTGGCTGTGGGTTTGTCATAAGTAGCTGTTATTATTTTGAGATACATTCCATCAATATCTAGTTTATTGAGAGTTTTTAGCATGAAGGGGTGTTGAATTTTATCAAAGGCCTTTACTGCACCTATTGAGATAATCATATGGTTTTTGTCATTGGTTCTGTTTATATGAGGGGTTAGATTTAATGATTTGTGGATGTTGAACCAACCTTGCATCCCAGAAATGGAGCTGACTTGATCGTGGTGGATAACCTTTTTTGATGTGATGCTGGATTTAGTTTGTCAGTATTTTATTGAGGATTTTCACATTAATGTTCATCAGGGATGTTGGCCTGAAATTTTCTTTTTTTGTTATGTCTCTGCCAGGTTTTGATATCAGGATGATGCTGGCCTCATAAAATGAGTTAGGGAGGATTCCCTCTTTTTCTAGTGTTTGGAATAGTTTCAGAAGGAATGGTACCAGCTCCTTTGTGTACCTCTGGTAGAATTCAACTGTGAATCCGTCTGGTACTGAGGGTTTTTTTATTGATAGGCTGTTAATTACTGCCTCAGTTTCAGAACTTGTTATTGGTCTATTCAGGGATTTGACTTTTTCCTGATTTAGTCTTGGGAGGGTGTGTGTCTCCAGGAACTTCTCCATTTCTTCTAGATTTCCCTGTTTACTTGTGTAGAGGTGTTTCTAGTATTCTCTGACATAGTTTGTATTTCTGTGGGATCAGCAGTGATATCCCTTTTATCATTTTTTATTGTGTCTATTTGATTATTCTCTCTCTCTCTTTTTTTAATTAGTCTGGCTAGCTGTCTATGTATTTTGTTAATCTTTTCAAAAAGCCTCCTTTTTGTTGATGTTGATGTTATTCCTTTCTGTTTGTTAGTTTTTCTTCTAACAGTGAGGGCCCTCTACTGCAGGTCTGCTGGCATTTGCAGGAGGTCTACTCCAGACCCTGTTTGCCTGGGTATCACCAGTGAAGGCTGCAGAATAGCAAAGATTGCTGTATGTTCCTTCCTCTGGAAGCTTCGTCTCAGAGGGACACCTGCCAGATGCCAGCCGGAGCTGTCCCATATGAGGTGTCTGTTGACACCTGCTGGGAGGTGTCTCCCAGTCAGGAGGCACGAGTGTCAGGGACTCACTTGAAGAAGCAGTCTGTCCCTTAGCAGAGCTCGAGTGCTGTGCTGGGAGATCTGCTACTCTCTTCAGAGCCAGCAGGCAGAAATGTTTAAGTCCACTGAAACTGCACCCATAGCCACCTCTTCCCCCAGGTGCTCTTTCCAAGGGAGATGGGTGTTTTATCTATAAGCCCCTAATTGGAGCTGCTGCCTTTCTTTCAGAGATGTCCTGCTTGGAGAAGAGGAATCTAGAGAGGCAGTCTCGCTACAGCAGCTTTGCTGAGCTGTGGTGGGCTCTGTCTAGTTCAAATTTCCCAGCAGCTTTGTTTACACCATGTGGGGAAAACCACCTACTCAAGACTCAGTAATGGTGGACGCCCCTCCCTACACCAAGCTTGAACATCCCAGGTCAACTTCAGACTGCTGTGCTGGCAGCGATAATCTCAAGTCAGTGGATATTAGCTTGCTAGGCTCTGTGGGAGTGGGATCTACTGAGCTAGACCACTTGGCTCCCTGGCTTCATCCCACTTTCCGGTGGAGTGAACAATTCTGCCCCTGGTGTATGAAAAAAAAACCTTCTGCAGCTAGCTCACTGTCTACCCAAAAGGCCGCCCAGTTTTGTGCTTAAAACCCAGGTTCCTGGTGGTGTAAGCACCTGAGGGAATCTCCTGGTCTGTGGGTTGTGAAGACCATGGGAAAAGTGTAGTATCTAGGCCAGATTGCACCATTCCTCATGGCACAGTCCCTCATGGCTTCCCTTGGCTAGGGGAGGGAATTCCCCTGCCCCTTGTGCTTCCCAGGTGAAGTGATGCCCCTCTCGCTTCAGCTCACCATCCATGGACTGAACTCACTGTCTAACCAGTCACAGTGAGATGAGCCTGGTACCTCAGTTGGAAATGCAGAAATCACCCACCTTCTGCATTGATCTCACTGGGAGCTGCAGACCGAAGCTATTCCTATTCAGCCATCTTACCAGCCACTGAAGGTCTTTTATTTTGCTTTTTGGTAACTGGTCTAACAGATTTTAAATTTTTTTGAAATAATTTCTATGCCATTATTGTTAAGTTTTGGTTTGCTTAGAAGAAAAAAATGAGATTAAAATATTTTTTTCTTAATTAAGGTTGTATAGTTTATCTTTCTGTATGTGCTTTTAAAGTCCTTGGGACATTGAGTTACAGGACTTTGACTCCTTGGTCTGTAAAGGACACCAAGTCCTGCTAAATCTTAAACACTGACAGCAATTGAAACCTCATCTTCAGGCCCAGTCAAAGGCACTAATCGAACTAAACTACATTTCTGAGATGCAGGACCAGAAATTAAAGCTATTCAACTCCTCAAGGCCCAGGGACTACTGCAGAAGGGATGGGCATGTGAGATTGTAAGACACAATTTTGAGAGATAAAATAAGTTCAATTTCTCTACAAATTAGTTATTAATACTAAAGGCATACTGATGCATGACTGGCATATTGGCCTTTGTGTCAGATTAACAAGCTTTTCTTGAAGCATTAACCAACTCTTTAATAAAGGTTATGAAAGGATTATGGAAATTATATCTTATGGCCATGGCAATTAGAATTCTAAAGATTTTTTATAAAATTTTGAGGAACAAGTTTAATTGGCTTTGTGCTGCTTTATTAGGGCTTATTGTTTGGAAAATTAGGTATCCTCTCTTAAAGATTGAAGTTTTTACTTTTTTTTGAAATCCTTGAGTTATTACTTTTGTTAAAAGAATGACTTATTTTACAATGACCTGGGATCTTATTTTGTGATATCAAGTATTTTAAATATTTAATATTTGACAAATTTTCCAAAATGAATTTGTAAACTGTTTTTCTTTCTTTTTTTTCTTTTTTTTTTTTTTTGAGACGGAGTCTTGCTCTGTCACCCAGGCTGGAGTGCAGTGGCCAGATCTCGGCTCACTGCAAGCTCCGCCTCCCGGGTTCATGCCATTCTCCTGCCTCAGCCTCCCGAGTAGCTGGGACTACAGGCACCCGCCACCTCGCCCGGCTAGTTTTTTGTAATTTTTAGTAGAGACGGGGTTTCACCGTGTTAGCCAGGATGGTCTCGATCTCCTGACCTCGTGATCCGCCCATCTCGGCCTCCCAAAGTGCTGGGATTACAGGCTTGAGCCACCACGCCCGGCCAACTGTTTTTCTTTCTGACCTAACTATTCCTTTAAGATTATTAGTTTCCCTAAAGTTTTAAAATGACATATTTGGTTTATTTGGTATAAAAATCATACAGGAAGCATTGTAAAATATGAAATTATGTTTAGTCTTTTCTGGGCTGTATTTGTGTAAGTATGTTATTGGTATGCGTTTCAAAATTTGGGAAGCTCCTATAATTCTAATATGACTTAGTGTACTTTATCAGAAATAATTATAATTGTTATGTTAAAGTATTGTTTGCCAGAGAGGTAACAAATTTCCTTGTTAGTTGTATCTTTGACTACGGCTACCCTAAAACTTTTTGTCATCCACAAACAAATTTTGTTTTGTTTTGGTTTCTTTAGAAGGTGGTTTTATAATCAACTATAAAACTAACAGGTGTTCTTGAATGTAGGGTTCTGATAACTTTGGTGATTGTGACATTAAAATAGAGAAAAAACTTTCAGTACTCTTACAGAGAGCTGGAATGTTTAAGAATATCATGCAGAACAGAAGTTAATTGCATGGACTAAACTAATAGAAGACTAATCTTTTGACTTTTTTACTGAAAACAGTGTTGACCCTTTGTTTTGCTTTTCACAGTCAAGAGAAGTTTCTTTTGAGCTATTTGCAGGTTGTAGCAATTGAGAAACTATACTCTTGTTAACAAAATTTGAAGCATATTTGTTTCTCTCTACCTGATTTCTCCAGGATTTGAAAACTATTTGTGAGTGTTCTTAATGTATGGCAAATAGTTATTTGCATAAGTGCAATAAGAGTGTTTTATTTTGCAATGGGACAAAATTGGATAAACTGGTTATTTTATCAAGACTTTGACAGGAATCATATGCTTTCCTTTAAGGAATCGAACTTGACTTACAGAGCCAATAAAAGCCCTTTGGAAAAACTGGCCTCATACCTTTCCTCCACAGTCCCTGTACAGGATTTCTGACTGTGGTATGTAAAGAAGGTCATGTTCTCATAGGTTTCAAGTTGTCCCACCTTTCTGGAGGGAACAATGTACATCTTACATATATTGATTGATGTCTCATGACTTTCTAAAATGTATAAAACCTAGCTGTGCTCCAACCACCATGGGCACATGTCATTAGGAGCTCCTGAGGCTATGTCATGGAAGCGCATCCTCAATATTGGCAAAATAAACTTTTTCAATTTACTGAGATCTGTCTCAGATATTCTGGGTTCACACCTCCTAGTGCCGTTTGGCTGGTAAGAGAAGAGCACCTCAAGTGAGCATGTGCACAACTCCAGTAAACACTCTTCACATTCTCACCTCCCAAATGCTGCCTGGCCACTGTGCATGCATACAGTCCACTCCTAAGAAAATGTCAGGGGAGAAGGGACACAAGACCCAGAAGTATGCCAACATATAAAACCCTAAGTCAAAAGGTCAAACTGCACACTTGTCTTTCAAGTCACCCACTTGGTCTACTTTCAAGTGTACTTTTCTTCCTTTTGTTTCTGCCATAGAGCTTTTTAATAAACTTTTATTTCTGCTCTAAAACTGGCCTTGGTCTCTTCTGCTTTATGCCACTGTGTCAATTGCATGTATATTTTCTTTACAAACAGTATCCTTTTAATATTTATTGAAAAACCAATTTACTTATAGATGGCAAAATTGTTTATACAAGGTCTATAATTGAGTCAATCATTACATATAATATTCTGATATTTCTCAAACATAAACTTGTTAATAATTAGAAGCACAGAAATGCTAAATCAATATAATAAAAAGTAATTAGTCTACTGCATTTCTAGCTAATCCAGAAATGTCTTTTTAGTCTTGCATGTTTTCTGAAAACATACATGCATTCAATCTGATAAATAATTATGGTGAAACAAAATGTTAAATGTTTTTTGAATCTATAGAGGGATACATTTTAAACACAATACAGAAATTGGTTATTATTGACAGACAAGTGTTGGTTTTGATAAATGGATTTTTTAAAGGGTATATACTTGAATCATTTTACAGCTTTGCTTCTTATAGGTAAGAGAGGACATATTTTCAATTTATTCACAGCTAGATTTAATAGTGACTAAAATACATAACAGAAAATAGTTTATAATATAAAGAGCTTTCCAAAATTTTCAATGCTAGGAAATATAATCTAATAATTTATCATTGTATCTGAAGTGAAGCTTTCTAAGTTTCTTATGAAATGGAATGGATGGTGTGAAGGAGGAGAAAGAAGAAAATGGAATTTAATCAGTGAAGAATGACTGCTAGATTAAGAGAAAAATAAAATCCTTAGTGAGACTAAAAAACCTGGAAAAATCCTGATTTCCTTAAGACCTTTAGTGATACCACAAACATACACATAAATTCACACGTAGGTACACCCACCCATACTTTTAGTGAGCCATGCAATCTTCTGTCATTGGAGCTGCACTAGTAAGAAGCAGACACATTCCATTCCTTCATGGAATGTACAATCTGATAAGGAAAATAATTACCACTAAAAAAATAATAAATACAGAAATGGACAAGGAAACTAAGTAACTGTTACGAAGACAAAAATACATGGTAATATAAGATAAAATAGTAGAAAACAGAATCTCTAATTCATCTACGAAGGTTTTCAGACAAACATGAAATGTAGCTGGCAATGGAATAAGTCTGTTAGATAAAGATTACAAGAAAAATTCATTGTAGTTAGTTAGGATAGCATATACAGAGGGAAAATAACAAGTATGAGAAGTTGAAAGACTACATATAAAAGAGGCAGAACAAGATGAGAAAATATACAGCTCCATCCATCATCCACCCCCCACACCTGCCTGCAAAGACACCAATTTAATAACTATTTACTTGAGCAAAGCACCACAGGTGAGCACTCTCAGTACCTGCTTTTAACTTTGTATTGTTACATGATGCACTGAGGAGAAAAAAAAGTGTTGAATTGCTGATGTCACCCTTGCCACACCCACTGGCAGCAGCATGGTGCAGAGAGCATTTCTGTGTCTTGGGGGAATGAAGAACACAGCAAACGGTGAGGCACTGAAATCAGTGCTGCCCTATTAGAGCAGAAAGGAAAACTAGGCCAAACTCAGCTGATTCTCACCCATGGTGTCAGCATATAAACCAGTGGTGGGAGCAGAAAGGAAAATTAGACCAAATTCAGTTGACACTCACCCACGGTGTCAGCATATAAACCATGGTAGAAGCATATAAACCAGTCCTGGCTAGAGGGGAATTATAAATCCCAGGATGCCAGGGGATGGAACTTGATTTCCCACAAACCTCACATCCCCAGGCTGTGCTCTGAGTCTCTAAGTAAACTTGAAAGACAGTCTAGGCCATAAGGACCATAACTCTTAGGCAAGTTCCAGGGCTGAACTGGGCCCAGAGACAATGAACTGGGGGTGACGTGATCTACTGAGACACCAGCCAACATGGATATAGGAGTGCTGACATCACCCACACCTAGCCTCAGGCTGCACAACTTGTGGCTCCAAAAGATGACTTTTCTTTTCAACTGAGGAGAGTAAAGAAAATAGTGGGGAGGACTTTGTCTTGAATCTTGGATATGATCTCAGCCACAGCAAGATAGGGTATTGATCACAGTTTTGAGGCCCCTATTCTAGGACCTGAACCCCAGACATTTATAGACACAGCCTAGGCCACAAGTGTACCTACTTTCTTGAAGAAAAAGACCTAGTCTTGGAACCATTTATTACCTGCTAACTGAAGAGCCCTTGAGATCTGAATAACCAGGAGCAATATCCATGTACTACAATGAAGGTCTCAAGTGAGACTCTGAGACTTGCTGACTTCAGGTACCAGCTCAGCCATAGTGTGGGAGAGCACCAAGTAGAATCTTGGGGTTTCCAATTCCAGAACGTGATTCTTGGATATATTTCTGGACATGCTCTGGGAAAGAGGAGAGTTCACTGCTCTGAAGAGTGAGTCCCAGGCCAGACGGCATTCATCACAAGCTGACTTAAGAAACCTTGGGCCTTAAGGGAACATCAGCAGTAGTCTGGCAGTGCTCCCCATAGGCTTGTAGTGGTATTGGCCATGAGATGGGTCTGCTTTGCCTTTGGAAAGAGGAAGGAAGAATAAGAAACACTGCATCTTGTGGTGTGAGTGCCAGGTCAGCAACAATACAATAGAATACCAGGTAGACTTCTAAGTTTTTACTCTAATCCCTCACTCCTGGAAAGCACCTCTGGGCCCTTTAAGTGCTAGGGTAACTCACTGCCATGAGTGGAAGGACACAGGCCTGCCTGGCTTTGCCACCTGCTGATTGTCAAGGCCTTTAGTAAACAAGCCTTGAGCTAACATAGGTAGTAGCCAGGAAAGTGGTTACAGCAGGCCTTGGGGAAGACCTAGTGTTATGCTGGCTTCATGTCTGACTCAGTGCAGTCCTAGTGATGGTGGCCACAGGGGTACTTGTGTTACTTCACTCCCAGATTTAGGTGGCTCAAAACAGCATAAAATACTCAATTTCTTTGTGAAAAAGTAAGGGAAGAGAAAAAGAGTCTCTGCCTGGTAATCAAGAGAATTTCTCTGGATCTTTTACAAGATGATCAAGGTGGTACCTCTAGGCGTCTGCAAAAACAATAACATTACTGGGCTTGAGGCATTCCCAAAAGCATATATAGTGTTATCAAAACACACATCCTTTTGAGTATCTGGTAAACCCTTCCAGGAAGGACAGGTACAAACAAGTGAAGACATTGAGGACTGCAATGAATACCTAATTCTTCAACACCCAAACATAGACAAACATCCACAAATATCAAGATGATCCAGGAAAACATGACCTCACCAAATGAACTACATAGCCATCAGGAACCAATGCTGGAGAATCAGAGATATATGACTTTTCAGACAAAAAATTTAAAATAATTGATTTGGGAAATTCAAAGTAATTCAAGATAACACAGACAAGGAATTCAGAATTCTATCAGATAAATTAACAAAGAGATTGAAATAAGAAAATAGAATAAAGCAGAAATTTTGGAGCTAAAAAAATGCAACTGGCATACTGAAAAATGCATCAAAGTCTTTTAATAGCAGAATTGATCAAGCAGAAGAAAAAATTAATGAACTTAGAGACAGACTATTTGAAAATACACAATCACAGGAGAAAAAAGAAAAAAAAAATGAACCATGCCTAAAGAATCTAGAAAATGGCCTCAAAAATATCTAAGAGTTATTGGCCTTAAAGAGGAGGGAGAGAAAGAATAGTGGTTTATTCAAAAGTATATTAACAGAGAACTTCCAAGCCTAAGGGAAGATATCAGTATCCAAGTACAATAAAGTTGTAGATCACCAAGCAGATTTAACCCAGAGAATACTACCTCAAGGCATTTAGTAATTAAACTCTTAAAGGTCAAGGATGAAGAAAGGATCCTAAAAGCAGCAAGAGAAACAAAACGAACAACACACAATAAAACTCCAATATGACTGGCAGCAGACTTTTCAGTGGAAAACTTACCTCACCAGGAGGGAGTGCCAGGAGAGTGTGGCATGACATATTTAAAGTGCTGAAGAAAAAGGAAAACTTTTACCCTGGAATAATATATCTTGAGGAAATAACATTCAAACATGAAGGAGAAATGAAGACTTTCCCAGACAAACCAAAGCTGAGGTATTTCATTATCACCAGACCCGTCCTACGAGAAATGCTAATGGCAGTACATTAATCAGAAAGAAACAAATGTTAATGAGCAAACCATAATCACCTGAAGGTACAAAAATCACTGATAACAGTAAGTACATGAAAAAAACACAGAATATTCTAACATTGTAAATATGGTAAGAAAACCACTCTTATTCTAAGTAAAAAGACTAAATGATGAACCAATCAAAAAAATAACTACAACAACTTTTCAAGACACAGACAGTGCAGTGAAATATAAATAATAAATAAAAAGTTAAAAAACAAGGAGATGAATTTCAGTCACAGAGTTTTTTTAGCTTTTTAATACTTATTTGTTTGTTTAAGAAAATTGTGTTAAGTTCTTATCAGGTCAAAATAATGAGTTTTAAGATAACATTTGCAAGCTTCATGGTAACCTCAAACCAAAAAAAATATAATGGATACACAGAAACTTAGCAGGAAATTAAATCATATTGAGATGATTATCTTCATGAAAGTAATACAGGAAAAAAGTAAGGAAAGTACAAACAATTACATAAAACAACAAGAAAACAAGTAACAACATGGCTGAAGTCTTTACTTGTTAATAATAACATTGAATGGAAATGGACTAAACTATCCCAACAAAAGACGTAGAGTAGCTGAATGGATGAAAAAACAAGACCCATTGATCTGTTGCCCACAAGAAGCACACTTCCCATATGAAGACATGCATAGGCTAAAAATAAAAAGATGGAAAAACATTCCAAGCCAGTGAAAACCACAAAACAGCAGGAGTTGCTATACTTACATCAGACAAAATGTATTTCAAGACAGAAATTATACAAAGTGACAAGGTCATTGTATAATACTAAATGGATCAATTCCACAAGATAATATAACAATTTAAAATATATACGTACCCAACATTGGAATACCCACTATATAAAGAAAATTATATTAGAGCTAAAGAGAGAGAGAGGCCCCAATACAATAATAGCTAGAGACTTCAACATCCCACTTTCAGTATTAGACAGATCTTTCACACAGAAAATCAATAAACAAACATCAGACTCAGTCTGCACTATGGAGCAAATGGACCTAATAGATATTTACAGAACATTTAATTCAAAAGCTGCTGAAAACATATTATTTTACTCAGCACATGGACCATTATCAAGAATAAACCATGTGTTAGGTTACAAAACAAGTCTTAAAACCCTACCAACAGAAAAAGAATACTAAGTATTTCTGTGACCACAACAGAAAAAACTAGAAGTCAATAACAAGAGGAATTTTGGAAACTATATAGATACATGGGAATTAAATAATATGCTCCTGAAGGGCCAGTGGGTCAATGAAGAAATTAAGAAGAAAATGGAAAAATTTCTTGAAATTAATAATAATGCAAATACCACATACTGAAACCTATGGAATACAGGAAAAGTAGTACTCAGAGGTAAGCTTATAGCTACAAGTGCCTACATCAAAAATGAAAAAAAAAAAAGTCAAATAAACAATCTAATGATGCATCATAAAGGACTAAAAACACAATAAGATAAGAAAAGAAATAATAAGGATTAGAGCAGAAGTAAGTGAAATTAAAAGGATAAAAACAGTAGAAAAGATCAGTGAAACAAAAAGCTGTTATTTTGAAAAGTTAAATATAACTTACAAGCCTTTAGCCAGACTAAGAATAAAACAGAGAAGATCAAAATAAACGAAATCAGAATTGAAAAAAGGAGACATTACAACTGATGCTGCAGAAATTCAAAGCAACATTAGTGGCTACTATGAGCAACTATATGCCAATAAATTGGAAAATATAGATGAAATGGAAAAATTCATAAACACATACAACTTACCAAAATTGAACCAGGAAGAAATCCAAAATTTGAACAAACAAATAACAAGTAATGGGATCATAGCCATAATAAAAAGTTTCCTAGTAAAGTAATGCCTGGGACCTGATGGCTTCACAACTGAATTCCATCAGACATTTAAAGAACAACAAATACCAATCCTACTCAAAGTCTTCCAAAAAAAAATGGGGAGGAGTGAATCCTTGCAAACTCATTCTATGAGGTCAGTATTACCCTTCTACAAAAACAAACAAACAAACAAGCAAATAAACCAATACATTAAAAAAGAAAACTACAGGGCAATATCTCTGTTCACTATTGATGCAAAAATCCTCAACAACGTACTAGCAGACTGAATTCAACAGTATAATAAAAAGACTATTCATCATTAACTAGTGGTATTTTTCCTTGGGATGTGAAGATGGTTCAATATGTGGAAATCAATCAAAGTGATAAAAATAATATCAACACAATGATCAAAGACATATGATTATTTCAATTGATAATGGAAAAGCATTTGATACAATTCAACATCCCTTCATGATACAAACCCTGAGAAACACATGTTACAGAAGGAACATATACTTCAGCATCATAAAAGTCACGTAAGACACATCTACAGCTAATATCATACAGAATGGGGAAAAAGCTGAAAACTTTTTATCTATGAATTGGAACTCAACAAAGATACCCACTTACACCACTATTTTTCAACATAGTACTCGAAGTTCTAGCTAGAGCAATCAGACAAGAGAAAGAAATAAAGAACATTCAAATTGGAAAAGGAGATGTCAAATTATTGTTTCTTGCAGATGATATAATCTTTTATTTAAAAACACCTAAATAATCCATCAAAAACCTTATAACTGATAATGAAATTCAATAAACTTGCAGGATTCAAATTCAACATTCAAAAATCAGTAACATTTCTATATGTCAATAGTGAAAATCTGAGAAAGAATTTTAAAAAATAATAATCCCATTTACAATACCACACATCAAATGAAATACCTAGGAGTTAACTTCACCAAATAAGTGAAAGTTCTTTATAATGAAAAAGATTTTCATTGAGAAAAGAAATTTAAGAGGACACCAAAAAATGGAAATATATTCTATGTTCATAGATTAGAATAATCAATATTGTTAAAAATGTCACTACTACTCAAAACAATCTACAGATTCAATGCAATCTCTATCAAAATACCAATGTCATTCTTCACAGACATATTTTTTAAAAAACCTTAAATTTATAGGAAACCAAAAAAGATCCAGAATAGACAAATCTATCCTAAGCCAAAAGAACAAAACTGGAGAAATCACATTACTTGACTTCAAATTATACTACAGAGGTATGGTAACCAAAACAGCATGATACTTGTGTAAAACAGACATGCCAAACAGTAGAACAGACTAGAGAACCCAGAAACAAATTCACGCACCTATAGTTAACTCATTCTTGACAAAGATGCTGAGAACATACACTGGGGGAAAGGTAGTCTCTTCAATAAACGGTGCTGTGGAAACTGGATATCCATATATAGACCTACCATAGTAGACCCCTATCTCTCACAGCATACAAAAAAGAAATCAAAAGACATTAAAGACTTAAATCTAAAAGCTACCTCACACTATAAATCTACTACAAGCAAACATTGGGAAATATCTCCAAGACATTAGTCTGGGTGGAAATTTCTTGAGCAATACCCTACAAGCACAGGCAACCAAAACAAAAAATGCACAAATAAGATCACCTCAAGTTAAAAATCTTCTTCATAGCAAAGAAAACAACAAAGTGAAAAAAATCTCACAGAATGGGAGAAAATATTTGCAAACTACCCATCTGATAAGGGACTAATAACCAGAAAATATAAGAAGCTCAAACAACTGTATAGGTAGAAACCTAATAACCCAATTAAAATAATGGGTTAAAGATTTGAACAGTTATTCCTAAAGGAAGACATACAAATGGAAAACAGGCATACGAAAAGGTTTTCAACATCATTGATCATCAGAGAAGTGCAAATGAAAACTACAATGAGATATCATCTCACCTCATTTAAAATGGCATATATTAAAAAGACAGGCAATAACAAATGCTGGCAGGGATGTGGAGAAAAGGAAACTTTTGTACACTGTAAGACAGGCAAATTATAGGACATTTGTTCCATAGAATACTGCTCCGCAATAAAAAAAAAAAAAAAAAAAAAAAAAAAAAGTAGACTCATTATGCATGAAACACATTGGATTTATCTCCACAGAATTATATTCAGTGAAGAAAGACCAATCCCCCAAAATCACCTATTGTTTAATTACATTTATTTAACATAAAATAACAGATTTATAGAAATGAAGATTAAGTTAGTGCCTGTCAGGCATTAAGAACAAGATAGGGGTGAGGAGCAGCAGGAAGGTGGGTATAATTAAAAAGGGCAACATGAGGGATCCTGCTTTAAGTGGTCTACATCTTGACTCTGTTGGTGGATATGTGTGTGTGTGTGTGTGTGTGTGTGTGTGTGTGTGTACAGGTGTGTGTGTGTAAAATCCAGTCTGGGTTTTAGAAACTTTCTAATGGACTCTTTAAAAGAGACATGTCAGTCCCAGCTACTCGGGAGGCTGAGGCAGGAGAATGGCGTAAACCCGGGAGGCGGAGCTTGCAGTGAGCTGAGATCCAGCCACTGCACTCCAGCCTGGGCGACAGAGCGAGACTCCGTCTCAAAAAAACAAAACAAAACAAAAAAATGCCATCAATATATGAATACAGAAATTTCAAAATTAGGCAATGGAAAGTATTTATCATGAAAACCCTAACTAAAACAAAATGAACAGACCTATAATATTAGACAAATGGGTTTACAGCAAAGAGATTCACTAGAAAAAAGAGAGCTGTTACATGATGTTAAATGAGTCAATTGATGAATAATATATTATAATTAAATATATATGCAAATAAAAATCTTTTCAAATAAATTTTAAAAGACTTCAAAAGAAAGTCAGAATCAGAATGAGAGATTTTAACATAACTCAATTGCTGAAAGAATAATCTAGCCTAAGAACATTAATAATAAGATAGAAGATCTGAACAACATAATTAACAAATATGACCTATTTAAGATGTAAATATATATGTCTGTATATGTGTGAAAACATATACACATACATACATACATGAATAAATTCTATCTATAAATCTTTATACAGATATATCTACCTATACCTATCTGTGTATATAGAAAATGTATATGTTCGTATAAAAGCCATATAGAGACATATAGAGGCATATATATATATTTACACATATACACACAGACTATATATATATAAAAAAAGAGATGTATGTAGACATATATAGCCATGCATAGACATTTATAGATATAAATGTAGTTATGGATCTATAGATATATATTTGGTTATCTACTGGATTACCTGAATAGATACATTTCTATAAACACATAATCTATCCAGATAGAACAAAAAAGATGTAGAAAGCTTGAACAAATTAATAACAGAGATAGAATATGTAATCAAAATTTTTCTAACAAAAAAAGGCCAGCATTACATGGCTTATAAAAAAGAATTCCACCTAACATTTAAGAAAGAATGAATATGAATTATTTTAAGCTGTCCTCTAAAAATAAAAGAAGGAACACTGAAAATTCACTTTATGAGGACTGCGTCACTCTCATTCCAAAGCCAGACAAGGATGACGTCAGAAAATAAAACAACAGAACAATATTTCTGATGAACATAGATATGTTTATCCTAAGTAAAATACTTTCAAACCAAATTCAGCAGCACACTGACGGGATCATATACTGTAACTAAAAGGCATTTATTCCTAGAATTAAAGGACATTTCAACATACAAACATTAACCAACTTAATATATGACATTAGTAGAAGAAAAGGCAAAAACCTCATAGTTATCTCAAAAGATTAACAAAAGGCATTAAAAAAAAGTAACATACCTTCATGACAAAAAAAAAAAAAAAAGAGTCAACATGATAGGTATAAAAGAAATGTACCACAGCCCAATAAAGGCCTTATGTGAAAAACCCACAGTCAACATCATAATCCGTAGAGAAAAAGTGAAATATTTTCTTCTAGGATTCAGTACATGGCAAAGGTGTCCACTCTTATCCCTGTTATTTAACACAATATTAGGAGTTCTAAACAGAGCAATCAGGCAGGTAAAAGAAACAAAAACATCTACAGCGAAAGATTGGATGTAAAAATATCTTCGTTTGCAGATGACATGATTGTATAAGTCAAAAACCCTAAAGATTCCATGGAAATCTGTTACAACTAATAAAGGAATTCAATAAAATTATGAAATACAAAATCAAAATACAATAATCAGTTGCAATTCTATACACCAACAACAAACTATCCAAAAGGGAAATAAGAAACCTATCCTATTTGCATTAGCAATAAAAATAACAAAAATTTAAAATACTTAAGAATCAACTAAAGAGGTAAAAGACCTATACACTCAATATTATAAAACATAAATGTAGGAACTTTCAAAAGACAAAAATAAATAAAAATACATTCCGTGTTAATATATCGGAAGTATTAATACTGTCATAATGTCCATACAAACCAAGGCAATCTACACACTCAATGCAATTTCTATCAGAATTCCAAAGGCATATTTTTCAAAAATAGAAAATCATTCTAAAATTCTTATAGAACCACAAAATCCCTGAATAGCTAAAGCAATCTTGAGCAAAAACAGAGCAGGAGATATCATGTTTTTTGACTTCATATTATATTACAATGCTATAGTAAAGAAAACGATGTGGTACTGACGTATAAACAGATACATAGACCAATAGGAGAAAAGAGGGAATGCTGAAATAAACCTACATATTTAGAACCAACTGTTCTCCCATCAGGGTGCTAAGAACACATAATGGAGAAAGGATAGTCTTTTTAGCAAATGGTGCTAGGAAAATTAGATATCCATATGCAAAACAATGAAACTGAGCCCCTATTACACAACATACATAAAAATAAACTCTATATAGATTAAAGACTTAAACATAAAACTTGAAACCATAAAACTCCTAGAAAAAAAAAAAAAACATGGAAAAAGTCCTTCCAGACATTTTTTTTAGCAATAATATTTTGGATATTATACCAAAACACAGGCAACAAAAACACAAACAGACAAGTGGGATTATACCAAGCTAAAACAGCATCTTTGCAACAATGGAAACCATCAACAAAATGAAAAGATAACTTACAGATTGAGAAAAAAATGCAAATTATATATCTGACAAGGGATTAATATCCAAAATAAAGGATGCTTACAATTCAATACCAAGAATACAAATAATACAATTAATAAATGAACAAAAATCCACAAAACAGAAATTCACATGGTCCATAGGCATATGAAAAGGTGTTCATCTAATCAGAGAAATGCAAATCTAAACCACAATGGATATCATCTCACATCTGTTATAAGAGTGACTATCAATAAGTGTTGGCAAGGATGTGAAGAAAAGAAACTCTTGTATATTATCTCACACCATACACAAATATAAACTCAAAATACATGACAGGCATAAAGGTAAAGCTTAAAACTGCTAACTGATACAGCCCAAATGGAAAACAGCACGGTAGTTCCTCAAAAAACTAAAAATATAAATACCACTTGATTCAGCAATACCAATCTTGGGTATGTACTCAAATAATGGAAAACAGAATCATGAAGACAGCCCTGAACTCCCCTTTTAATTGCAGCATTATTCACAATAGCCAAGATATGAAAACAGCTTAAATGTCCTTCAACAAATGAACACACACACGTGCGTGCGCAGACACACATACATATTATTCAGCCTTTATAAAGAAGAAAATCCTGCCATTTGTTACAACATAGAAAGAGCCAGAGGACTCTCTACTAAGTGAAATAAACAAGACACATAAAGAGAAACACTGCATAATCTCACCTCTATGTGTTACCTAAAATAGTTAATCTCATAGAAACACAGGGTAGAACAATGGTGGCCGGGGGATAGGGAGAGAGGAGAATAGGGTGATGTTGGTCGAAGTGGACAAACTTTCAGTTACACAAGATAAATAAGTTCCCATGATCTAATGTATAGCATGGATTAAAAGCACTGTATTATATGCTTGAAATTTACTAAGAGGGTAGAGCTTAAATTATGTCTTCTTATCATACACACAAAAAGAAAGCAAAAACTATGTACAGGTGATAGATATGTTAGTTTGCTGGTATGGGAGGATAATTTCATCAACAATGTATATGTTTATCAAAACAGCAAGTTGCAGACCTTAAATATATACAATTTGTATATGTCAATAATATATAACTAAAGTTTTTAAAAATAAAACAAAGCTGTGAAAAAACAACAACAATTAAATCCAAAGGGCAATGGAATGTCTTTCTAGTGCTGTGAGAAAATAACTCTCTAACAAGAGTTGTACACCCAGCAAAACTATCTTTAAGAATGACAGCCAATAAAATGTATTTTCAAATATCAAAAATGGAAAGTGTTTAGCACCCCTAGACTTACATTAAAGTAACTTTTGAAGGGTGCTTTCTGCAAAGATTGCCAAAAGTTCTAACGTGCAAAAAATAACAATGAGCATAAATATTGATCTGTCTATCTATTGATCTATGTAGTCACCTATCTATATAAATATTGTTCAGCAAATAATGCTAATGAAGTAATGATAATTATAAAGTAATAATTTTTAAATGTCTGGTATATAGTGATTGAAAATAAGGAAGATCAGAATGCTAGATGGCAAGATCATTGAACTGTGAAGGCAAAATTAGAATTAAAGTGTTCTAGATTGCATTTTTTCAAAGGTGTGTTTGTTTATATTTATTTTTTCAAAAGGTAGATTTGTTTACATTTTTTCAAAAGGTAGGTTAAGGTATTAACTGCTGTTTTCTAATTATTCATAGTCAAACTCCAAGGGTAATTCTAACAGTAAAACTTAGCTGTGTATCAAAAATATGTCATCCCTCTTTCAATATTCTGGCCAATGAGCAACAGTCCAGCTAGAGAATACATTTCTCAGTCCCCCTTGTATGTGGTCATGGGACCATTAGTGAACATTGAAATGGGTGTAGAAGTAGTACTACCAATTTCCACGTCTAAATTTAAAAAACAAGGTGCCTTTGTTATTTTCTATTTTCCTATCATTCACTGAATGCAGAAGAAAAAGGAAACTAGCAAGATAAGCCCTAAGAGTTAATAAAGTGAGCCAGCCAAAAGAAGCATGGGGCCGGGTGCTGTGGCTCACACCTGTAATCCCAGTACTTTGGGAGGCCGAGGCGGGCAGATCACGAGATCAGGAGATCAAGACAGGAGATCAAGACCATCCTGGCTAACACGGTGAAACCCTGTCTCTACTAAAAATACAAAAAATAGTCAGGCATGGTGGCGGGTGCCTGTAGTCCCAGCTACTCCGGAGGCTGAGGCAGGAGAATGGCGTGAAGCCAGGAGGTGGAGGTTGCAGTGAGCCAACATCATGCCACTCCAGCCTGGGCAGCTGTGTGAGACTCCGTCTCAACAACAACAACAACAACAAAAGAAGCATGGGCTTTGAATTATAACATAAAATAAAGCTGCTTATTGATTAGGAATGTTCACATTATACTGTTTCATTAGCAAAATTTATCTTTTATTGTATTGAACAACTGAAATTTTGGGGTTTGTCACATTAGGTACTATTACCCTAACATAGATTAACCACTAAAAAAATGTAAAAACAAAACCAGTCAAGTAGGAATATAAGAATGAGGAATAGGAACAAATGGAAGAGAATAAAAGAAAAATAGAAATAGTGAAACAAGTAAAAAACATCAGGTATTTTTAAAATATAAGTAAACACAATAGAATGTATATGAAAATTAAGTGAATCACTTTCAAATGTATGGTTCAAAAGAGAAAAGAGAAAAGCACAGTAAAAATTTAAAATAATTGTAAAAGGAAAATAATAGTATATTATCCAAATGTGCGTGGTTTCACAAATGTGGTATTTTAATGTTAATAACTTTATTTTTGTTACAAATGATTAAAAATTGAACATTAATGACCCAATAATCAAACATAAATTTAGAAAAATAAAAACAGAATAAACACAAAGAAATCAGAAGGGTTTAACAACAGGCAGATATTAATAAAACTAAAATATACAACACATAATCAACAAATCAAAAAGCTTTTGATTTCAAAAAGACCCATGAAGAGAACAGGGCTCTGGCAAGTTTGATTTTAAAAAGTGAGAGAGAAAACCCAAATAAATCATGTTAAAAATAAAAAAGATGATACAAGGAGATACTGTAATGATTAAAGTTAATTAAAAAATATAAATAATTCCATGAAAATGATTTGGACTCTTTTAAAATTTAAAAACTTCCTGAAGAAAAATATACTTATAAAATATGTATTAAATAATAATGAAATCAATTAAAAACTTGGAATAGTCCATTAGAGATAATCCATTAAAAATATTTGCTGCACATGTATCCCAGTACTTGAAGCAAAATAAAAAAATATATATTTGCATAATGTGAATACAACACTGTGCAAATATGACTTTACAAGTAAGTCTCCAGTTTCTCAGAAAAGATTATACGAAGTTCTTTTTGAATGTTTTTCTCTTCCTTTCATTTCCAGATTGCTTTAGAAGCTTTTTTTGTGTTGATTTTCAACATTATCTTGGATCTCATTGAGTTTCCTCACAATCTATGCTTTGTATTCTTTACCGGACATTTCTAAGCTTTCATTTGTTTACTGACTATTGCTAGAGAGCTAGTGTGATCCTTTGGTGGTGTCATTACATTCTGATTTTTTATGGTACCAAAATTTTTCTGTGGTTACTTCTCATCTGGAGATGTTGGTGTTTCTAATTTCTATAGTTACTTTTATTCAGGTAGGACTGTTTTTGTCTTTTTATTTCTTTCTCTAAATATTATTATTATTTTTTTTTTCCTTTCCTTTTCCCATTGCCCCCCTCCCTAGTGTGTGTGACTGTAAGGAACGCTGGATAGGGTTCATTGATTTTGCTTCTACAGCCCTATGCTCTTCTTTCAGCAGGTTTTATATTGGGCTGTGCAGTTCAACCTACAATCCAGTAGGTAAAAACTTACAGGTAAGAGCTGCCTGTGACCTGTGCAGCTGAGTATATACTTGATCCTTGTTTACTGTCTGTTGCTTCATGCAATGGCCTAATTTGCAAAATGCCCAGTAGTCTGACCTCCCTGCTTAGCCCCAGAGTTGTGAGGTTACAACGGTTAGGGTCTATCTACAGGTCTCCTCATGGGAGGCAAAAGCAACTGCACTGAGAAAGCATTTGCTGCATGACCACCAAACACTCAGAGGTGTGCCTAGGCCTGGACCTGGGGAATTACCTCAGCCTCAAATTCTTTGCATAGGAATCGGGAGTGGCATAAACTCCTAATCCAGAAGTAAGCACACCAAATGCCTGGGGATCTGCCTGGGCATGTAGCAGAGAAGGCCCCCCTGCATGAGGATCTCTGAACAGGAAGGGTGAGGTGGCTCAGGCTACTAATCCAGGCAAGTTGGTGTTCCAAATGCTTGGAGATTTGCCTGGGCATGGGGCAGAGAGGGTGTCACTGCACCACAATCTATTTCTTAGAAGGGTCAGGTGGCTCAGTCTGCTGATCTAGATGAGGGATTGCTCAAAATTCCTGGAGATACTTTTGGGCCTGAAGCAGATAAGGACTTCTTGCACAAGGATCTCAGCACAGAAATTGTAGGTCAGGTCAGGCTGTGGATCCAAGTGAGTGGGTTCTCCAAATGCCTAGATACCTGCCTGGGCATGGAGCAGAGAGGGCCCCACTGCACCATGATCTATGTCCATGAAGAGTGGGGCAACTTGGGTTGCAGTTCCAGAGAAGTGAGTCCTCCAAATGCCTGGATTTCTGCCTGGGAGTGGAGCAGAGAGGGGCCTGCTGTAGCAAGATCTCAGGGGAGCAGTCAGGGGCACTCAGTCGTGGGACACATAGATTGGGGCTAGGTCATCAAGGTGGCTTTGGCTGCAAGGTTCACAGCCCAGGAGAAATTGCAGCTATAGCAGCTCTCCTCCTGCCCCAAGGTTGAGATGGGGGAGAGCAAAATTCTATTGCTTACTGCTGAGGCACTTTCCACAGTTCTGGCTATGAATGCCCTTACCCATCTCCAAAACGAGCACTGAAATTTCTAACCTGAGACTAAAATGTTTGCATGGCCACACTGCCGGATCACCAAAGAATGGCTAACTTTGTTGCACCCAGATTAAAAATGGTGTTCTCCTCTCAGTTCCAGTTCTGGAAAAATGCCTGCAGCTTTTCTTTGTGTCTTTTCCTCACAGCATCTCCAAGCTTCTTCTCAGGTTAGCTGTTGTCTTGGGAAAAAAAAACTGTTCTGCTTCGGCCTGGGTGGCCTCAGATCTCCAGTGTAAATGTGAGTCACAGAGAAAGACTCTCTTTCTCTCTCACATACTGTGGTTGCACTCGATTTTATCAGCCAGATGCCATCATAGGAGTTGTTTGCCAGTTTCCTCTACTCTCCTGATCTGGGGTGTCCTTCATGATTCTGGTGGATTCACATTTTCCTTTTTGAATTGAAGCTCACAGAGTTGATCTTTATGCACTATCTTGTTATTTCCAAGTGGCTGAGGCATGCTAAATGCTTCTAATCCACTATCTTGTGGGAAAAAAGTAGAAGACTCTGTTTTAAATGATATATTTGTAAATTTCTATCTTTCTAAAACTTTGTTATTATTGTATAGACATTTAGAGGGGTTTTGTTTTGTTATGCAGTTTGATCCCATTTCTGGTCTACATTCCAAACTCTCAACATTCCTAATAATTTAATAATGAAGTACTTTCTCAATATAAACATTAATATCATGTGTGAATTACAAAAGTTTCTGTATTTTTTGTATATTCATTGCATTAAAAAAAATTACCAGATTGACCATAACAATCAGTATGATATTCAGTAAATGCAGTGATACACACATTATTCTCTTGATGTAAATAGGATCTCACCTTTAATAGTCATGTTTATTATACATTTTGATTAGGCAACATATTGTCCAGTTTAAATGTTTTATTATATTCATAAATTTCCAAAAGGTTTTGACATGAATTAATATTAAATTTAACCAATGCATTTAAAAAAAATTTAGATAATTTGTGAGATTTCTCCTGCAATCTGTTAGAAATAACATTTAAAGTTTTTGTAATGCTAAATTACCTTTGGATTCTTAATGGTAACTTGACTATGACATACATTCATACAAACATATACATACATACATATGTGTGTGTTTCTATTTATGTAATTGGTTTTTTGCATTTTTTGTAATTATTGTATCTATGTTCATGAGGTAAATTTACACTGAATAACAATTTTCTTTCCCTTGTACCATATTCTTTATCTAAATATATATTCAAAAGAATATGTAAAATATATGGTACATAAAATAAAAATGATTTTATATAATAAACATATAATATAACATATATAGAGAGAGACACACACAGACACACACACTATTTAAATCAAATCTCCAGTTCTACAATGTATCCTTCTTTATTTTGCTGCACATTTTTGAAGGTTTAACGGTATGGACTACTTTAGTGGACCTCCCATCTTCTGGCTTCTAGTAGACTTTGATGAATGGAAGGCTCTGACAAAATATCAGAAGGTGGGAGAAAGAAGAGTTACTTATTCCTCTGCTTTCTTCCCCATTGGTTTATGGCAGATAGTTTTGTTCCTCTATCAGAGACCACAAATCCTCGCAGTCTCTCTCTCTCTCTTTCTCTCTCTCTTTCTCATTCTCGCACCTCTCATTTGTTTGTTTTTGCTTTTTGGCTTTTTAAAATTTTTATTTCTGTAAATGCTCCTTTGACTTACCTTTTCATTCTTAATGGTGGTAATCACTTCCATTTTGGTTTCTCTAGACTGTATTCATATTTTTAAAATTAGTTTTAATATTAAATTTCTGAGAAACTAGTTTAAGTGTAATGTCAGATTTCTGAGATCCTTACTGATACAGTAATTTACCCCCAAAGTGGTCCCATAAAACAGATTCTCAAAATGAGATTCTGGGATTGGTTTGCTCACATATTTGAGGACCCCCCAGGACAATCTCCTTGACCAGAAATAAATTGGGCAGTAAGTGACTCTTTGACCATTATGGACTTTGACTTAACCTGATTTAAACACCATACAATTGGATATGTACAGTAGCATAGTTGATATGGTATATATGAGACCTTGTTGGTGCAAGTCTGAATGCACAATTAAACCAAACAGATAGGAGGCTCAGACTCTTAGAGTACCTACTCCTGTTACTTTGCTACCTGACCCATGGCTCATACCAACTGCCTTATAGGGGAGATTCCCTTTTACCAAATAATGAAGGAGCAAAAGAGTAAAGTCCTAGTCAATAGGTAGATTTTCATGACAAACCAGCCCCATTGATGGCCACTGCACTATGGTCCTATTAAGATGTGGTCTTGAAAGATAGTATTGAAGGGAAATTCTCTCAGGGAGCATAAATTAGATATGTATATATTTTGCAGAGTGAAGTCCTAGTTTATAGGTTGATTTTCATGACAAACCAGCCCCATTGATAGCCACTGCACTATGGTCCTCTTAAGATGTAGTCTTGAAAGATGGTATCGAAGGGAAATTACCTCAGCGAGTAGTAATTAGATATGTATTTTGCATGGAGGGAAAGATTATCTCAAATATGGATTTATAATGATTTATAGGCAGTGACTAATGATTTGGCTGCTTAATCAGGGACTAAAAAATGATAAGATTTGAAGAGCAATGACAAGGGGGTGAGGTATTCGATGGATCTCTCAGAATAGGTACATAGTATGATTATATTTATGAGCCGTATAACTGCCCACCAGAAGAAATCTTCTGTGGAACATGATCTTTAATCAAGTGGACAAGGTGACCTATTCTGAATGTCAGTTAGTCTCCTTCCTTGGTCACCCTGGCAATTATCCAATGAGATTATGAAACAAGTGTCTGTGGTGGCAGGAATAGAGGCTATGTATGTGCTCCAAAACTTGAACCATTTTTCACCAAGGTCAAAAAATAATAGTAATTTCTATTCATTAATAAGGAAATTAGAACAATGGTAAGATAATCATTAAAAAAAATGAAAATACAATGTTTAAGGAATTTGACAAAACCCAGGCTTGTTGAGTACACAAAATAAGGAACAATCTCAGATATTATAGTGCAATTAGGGAAGAGAATGTGTTTACAATATGAATCCATATGTAAAATGTTTATTCCTTTTGATATATTAAAAAAAATGACTTTTAGAAGGTTACACTAAGGGAATAATTGCACATATTCAAAATTATGCACACATAAGGATTCATCTTATGATGTTTTAATAATATTAAAAAGTTGAAAAATCATCTAAATATCCCTTGATAGAAACTGACTAAAGGAATTCTGGAACTTATACAATATATAGCTATTAAAAATTATTAAATATAGTTCTGTTTCCTGAAAAATGTACTAATCATATTGTTGACTAAAGAAAAAGTTTATAGAACACCAATTATCTTATTTATGTAAATTTCTATTTGGGACTTTTCTGCAAAAAGGGCAAGTTTTCTGGTAATTTTTTTTTTTCTTATAATATTCCTGACATTTTGAATTTTATAACGAACAGATATTGTTTTTAACAAAGCATCCAAGATATTTTTAAAGGAAGAAAAGATTGTTTTCAAAAATGTGCTGTTTAGAAATGTGTCATACAATCCTACTGGATTCGTACTTTATTAGTAGGAACACATATACAATGCTTTCCACCCTGTGCAAATTATATTATTCACTTCCGATTATTCCAAGGGCAAAAATTTTTAAAAACATCTCTACCTCTAAGTCATTATTATTCACTTCATTAAAATTGCTGCTTATATATGTGTTTTTTATTACTATAAATATATCTGCAAAGCAGTTACTTTATGTTAAAGATCATATCTTTGTTATGTGTTTTCCCAGCTAAGTTTCTAGGGAAGAGGTCAATTTAAGTGACACTATTCTCATGCAAGGCAATCTTTTAAAATTTGTTTTAGGCCTTCTGAAATGACTGATTTGGTATGATTTCTGTTATATCAGACCTTATGTAGTATACTGAAATGCCAGGGGTTTGGTATAGATCCTTTTGCTCACCACACAGAAAGTGAATCACTGAGACAATTACTGCCGGGAAGAAGGCGTTTTATTCAGATGACGTCAGCAGAGTGATGGGAGCCAAACTTCAAATCTGTCTCCTTAGCTGAGTAAAATTGGGGATTTAGATAGTGGTGGAGAAAATCTAACTATGTGTGGTGGGGGGGAAGTAAAATAGGGACAAGAAAGGAAGCATTCATGATGAATGAGGGGTCTGGTGTCTCACTGTCTGGATACGGTAATCCGATGAATTTTAGTTCCTTGCCCGAGGGCTGGTTTCCTGAGGAAGGAATTCAGATAAAGTAAATGTTTCAAGTTTTAAGATTAGGGAGTGTCAATTTCCATGTTTACTTAAAAAAATCATTAATATCATTTCTATGGGGACATCAGGCTGGTTTCACTTAGGGATTTTAAATTTACTGTATTTACTATATCTTGTTTTGTTGTTACTGTTAATTATGTATAAAAATAAGCCTGTGATTTTTATACTTTTGTGTAAATAATAATTAATTGGAAGATTATTAAAAATTAAGATCCTTGGCTCTATCCCAGAGATTCTGATTCAGGTACAAATTATCTATGTATTGAGTAAAGACTACTGGACATATTTGAGAATAGGAATGAGATCATGCCTCTCATTCTTGTACTTTTTAGCATGCCTAGAGGAAGGTATTACTCCCTATAACAAGGCTAGTAAGATTTTCCCAAATCTTGAGTTGGGTGACCAGTATTTACTTTTGTCATTATGATTGGATTTTATGTATCTCTCAGAAAACCAGTTATAAATATGCTAAAAAATAATAACCCAAAAGTCTATATAACAAATATTGGTTAATGCATTGTTATAATTATTTTGCCATTGACATGAATGATTCCCTTGTCATGTATTTTCTAAACTGTATAATATTTGTATGGTTTATATAACTGTCATAACTCTCTTTTATGAGCCGAGTATTACTTATAATACTTGTTCTCAAACTTGGATGCATATTGGTATCACCTTGTGAGTTTAAAACAAATTACTAATATCTGGGTCCTAGAAAGTGATTTTGATTTGTCAGGGTGAGGTCTGACATCAAGGTTTTTAAAAGATTTTCAGGTAATGTTAATGTGCAGCCAAGGTTGAGAATCACTCTTTTGCAAGACTGGAAAAATAAAAACCCAGAATTGCCACAACCTGGACTGAGTAGGATTTTATTTAATTACTTATAGTACTGGACTTCTATTCAGTAAATCTACTTTATGCATTGCTATGTGTTCATCTCTCAGATCCTGCTCCTCTGATGTTTTTTTATTCAAAATAGTTACCATTTCAAAGGCCGTTGACTCAATCCATACTTTAGAATATAAGTTTCTCGAGGATGCAAAGGTTGCCTTATTTCTATATACTATGGATAGGTCTTAGGTCTTAGCTAGGACCCTGACCTTGCTGTGTCCTGTGGGCACTTCACAAGTGCTATAAATAAAGATGAAACCCTTCTCCTTGAGCTGAGGACAATCAACAAGAATCTGACTTTTCCCCAGGGACTACAAGTGAATGTAGTTTGAAAGAAAAAGAAAAAGGTTCAACTGTGGATCAAAGCTCTGTCAGGAAAGAGGAAGACTGATGATTATCTCTTTAGTGTCATATTTGTGCTGGGAAGTTAACCTCTCTTAAGAACCAAACACTGTTTGAGACAGGATTGTCTTCTGGAAGAACTCCAACTAACAACAGCCCTTCACCTTTTGCACCTTAAAGAACTCAATACATTTTGTATTCTGTATGTATTTTTAAGGCTGACTGCAGGGAGTCAAATTCAGTGTTCAAAAACAGGATTCTACTTAAGTTCTGAAAGCCACCGCTACGAGAACCATCTTTCTCTTCTTTGCTTCATTTTCCTTTTTACGTAGACCAGCAGAAAACTCACATTGCTTTGTCTCTCATTCAACTCTGAATATCTGTGTTTCTAATATGACAAGAACTAGTAAGTACTAAGTTATCAGAGCAGTCATTAAGAAGAAAACATCTACAGTTCATATTATTTGAAAGACACCCAAATGTTGAAAAAACAAAAATATTATTGAAAGGGAAAATTGATGCATAGCATGACAAAGGAATAATGCGTTCAACTTAATCAAATATTTGTGAAATATTTATCTCTCATATATTCATATGCATATATACACACATATATATGTACATAAAATATTTAATTCATTTTTTCTTTCCTTTATTAACTCTTTATCAAGCCCTTACCATTTATCAAATAATTTTCTAGTGAAGAGTGGGATGCATTTGCAAATGAAATAGGTCTCTTTTTTAGAGAGCTTATATTCATGTAAAAAAAAAAAGAAAAGAAATATATTTTGAGTATAAAAGTTAGAGTTCACTAAAGAAGTGTGGATTGGATACAAAAATTTGAACATTGACAGCATATAGGTGTTATATAAATGCAGGATGTGAAATTGCATTCTCAAGAATATTACTGCATATAGAAAAGAAAAGTCCACGGACTAAGCACTTTGGCACTGAGGAGATATGCAGAAATCAGCAAAGAAGGCTGACAAGAACCAACAATGAGGTAAGAGGAAGATGAAGAGATGATCGTGTTTTGGAAGCCAAATGAAGAAAATGTAAGAAATGTGTTGAATAGTGCAAATAATTTGGTAGGATGAGGACTGAAGTCTAGCCATTGGATTGGGCAATGTTGAGATAATTTGGGGTCTTCACAAAAGACATTTCAGTGAAATAATTGGGATAAAAGACTGAATAGATGGTGTTTAAGAGATAATCATAGGAAACAAAATGAAGAAAGTGATTATATACAACTATTTTAAAATAAATCTCACAAAAATACTATGAGCATTTATTGATGCGTATTAGGTCAGTCAGAAAGTTATTTGGGGTTTTACACTTTTTAAGGACGATAATTAGAAATGTTGAAAAAAATAGTAAAGAAAACATTTCCTCATTTAAAACTTACGTTTAAAATTCCATTTTAATGAAGATATTTAGTATGGCATGTTAAAATTATGGACCACAGTTTAGTTTTCTATGAAGCCTCGATCTCACAAGAAGTTTAATAGAGGACATTAAAGAAATTATTAGGGCTTAGAGGAATTCTTCCATTTTGGAAATACATTGAGTACCTTCTGTTGACATAGTTTGTCAATAATTTTATGTAATTACTTTGTATAACAAGAAAGCCTGCTGGAACTTATTTCCAAAGGGAAAGCATAATGACTCTCTAAATTTAACTAACCTTTTCTTCTAAAATAGTATTTTTAAAACAATATACGCAGGATGAAACTTTAAAGGTATCTTGGGAGGCTGACACAGGCGGATCACAAAGTCAAGAGATGGAGTCCCTCCTGGCCAACATGGTGAAAACCCATCTCTACTAAAAATACAAAAATCAACTGGGCATGGTGGCATGTGCCTGTAGTCCCAGCTACTCGGGAGGCTGAGGCAGGAAAATCACTTGAACCCAGGAGGCAGAGGTTGCAGCGAGCCGAGATCCCGCCACTGCACACCAGCCTGGTGACACAGTGAGACTCCATCTCAATAAAATAAAAAATGTATCAATATTACTGCTCAAACTGAAGCTATGCTTAGTATCTAACTAGTATAGCTCTTCACCTTCAGAATAACATGACTCTGTATAAGCCCTTCCACACTTTATTGTTTCAGAAATGAGTAAAGATCCTGAAAATAGGATTAAAAAGAGTCATGAAGGCCTTTAAGAACACTCAGTGGAAGTTAAACATAATGTCTTTGTATGCACTGGTTCATAGTCTACTCATGTGTTACTTTTAAAATAGATGAAAGGGCATTACCAGCTGTTCCCAAACTGATACAACTAACTTAAGGACAAAGAAATATATGATTGCCATGGACTGAATGTGTTTCCTCAAAATTTATATGTTGAAAAATAACCCCCTTATGTTGTGTTTAGAAGGTGGGGCCTTTGGAAGGCCATTCAGACATGAGGGTGAGACACTCATGAATGGGATTGAAGTCCTTATAATAGGCTGAAGAGGTTATCGTTGTCCCCTTCCACCATAAAGGGACACTGCTAGAAGGCATCAAATATGAACCAGAAAATAGCTTTTACCAGAAACCAAATCTGCCAGCTCCATGATCTTGGACTTTCCAGGCTCCAGTATTGTGAAAAATAAATTTCTGTTGTTATAAGCCACCGACTTGTGGTACTTTCTTATAGTGACTTCAACATCATATGGTAAGACAGAAAAATGAAATTGGCGTAAAGGTATTGCCCACCACTGTTATATGAGACACTATAGAGCAGTGTTCAAAAGCACAGGCTTGGGCTGGGCGCGGTGGCTCACGTCTGTAATCCCAGCACTTTGGGAGGCCGAGGCGGGAGGATCACAAGGTCAGGAGTCTGAGACCTGCTGGGCCAATATGGTGAAATCTTGTCTCTACTAAAAATACAAAGCAATTAGCTGAGCATGGTGGCATGCACCTGTAGTCACAGCTACTCGGGAGGCTGAGGCAGGAAAATCACTTGAACCCAGGAGGTGGAGGTTGCAGTGAGTCAAGGTCACACCAGTGACTCTAGCCTGGGCGACAGAGCTAGATTCCGTTTTTTTTTTTTTTTTTTTTTTTTTTTTTTTTTTAAAAAAAAAGCACAGACTGTGTAACCAGACTGAATAGTATTGAAAACTGACTCTGTCATTTGAAGATTAAGTATGGAGAAATACAAACACAAATAGGATCTAATTGCTGCCTTTAAAATATTTGAAAGTGGTTGAAGAGATAATATTTCTATAGAAGGATTAGGATTATTCACAGTATAGTGTTTGGGACATGATGGGGAATGTCTGCTTTTTAGGGAAAGTTCACTATCTTAATAAATATATTTTTTAAATATATGAAATAACTAAATTAATAATACAAGTTGGTTAGATCAGATATGCTCCTATTGTATTTTCAAGAGGTTTTAAATTTATAACTTATTACACATAAAAGAGTTCATTCTCTCTAAACTCAGTACCCCACAATTATTCGCTCCATACAATATTTTTCTGCTGTGTAGAAAATTAAAACTACAACTGAACAATTCATATTCTTATGAACCTATCTAGAGCTATGCCCTTAGAAAACTTTGTACCCTTCAAAGGGTATGTCTGGAGTGGAAGAAAGTTAGAAAGAAAGACAATATGTGATGTTGCTAACGTATTTTTCCTGAGTTATTTTGAAACCAATCTCATAATCTTATAGACAGTTTTTTTTGTTGTTGTTTTAATAAAAATGGAAATTTGCCCTTCTCGCCTTAAAGCTTATAACTTACATTTGCCTTATCTGAGATCCTTCCTCAGGAAACAATCCTTGGGCCTCTCAAAAGCATCAAAGAGCTCCCCTCGCCCTAAATGTTGTTTTCCTAACTGACCACTGCTTCTTGTTGACCAACTCCTCTTTCCTATTATTTATTTATTTATAAAATTTTTTAAATTTTTTTTTTTTTTTTTTTTTTTTTGAGACGGAGTCTTGCTCTGTCGCCCAGGCTGGAGTGCAGTGGTGCAATCGCGACTCACTGCAAGCTTTGCCTCCTGGGTTCAGGCCGTTCTCGTGCCTCAAGCTCCCGAGTAGCTCGGACTATGGCACCCGCCACAACGCCTGGCTAATTTTTTTTTTTTTGTATTTTTCCTGGCTAATTTTTTTTGGATTTTTAGTAGAGATGGGGTTTCACCATGTTAGCCAGAATGGTCTCGATCTCCTGACCTCGTGATCCACCCGCCTCGGCCTCCCAAAATGCTGGGATTACAGGCGTGAGCCACGACTTTCATTTTTTTCTTCCACAAACACACCATTATTCATTTTCACCACTATGAATACGGAAAATCATAATACTTTCCTTGGTTATTCTAGAGTCAATTATATATCTATTATTTTAGAGGTGTGGGAAAGGCCAAGCACAACAGGGAGTTAATACTATTGAATTAACAATGTATCTCCCAAGTTTATAACTGACATTGTCAGTAACAATTTCCACAAGGAAAGAGCATGACTGTAGCAAGCCCAAAACACAAAGTGCATGTCATATACAATAGGTAGCATGGTATTGCCAACACATTCATTTTAGTCTTGTCAGACCCTAAGCAGAGAACACAGTCTTTCGTGTTTGAAATTCTGATCTGCTCAACTGGGACTTGATTTTTTTTTAAGCTATTATATTTTTGGTAGTTAAACAACAATAGGAAACTAATACAATGGCTAACTCAGAAAAGTTATCAGGATGCTTGATAGAAAGGTGTTTTTAAAATAATATATAGAAGAAAAATATATTCCTTTTCCGTTTTCCTTTTTTTTTCTGAGTTTTTTTTCAGCTTAGGTAGACTATGCCTTTGAAGAAATCAGAAAAATAAAGAAAACTACACATTCTCCTTTTGAGGAAATATTATCTGTACATTCTTGAAACGCGGGCCACCATGAAACATGACAGTTGATTTTGTCAGCTCATTTGACAACTTATTGCCATAATCCTTCTTTGTTACATTGATAGCCTGTCTAGAAAAAAAAAAAAAAAAAAAAGAAAAAAGAAAAAGAAAAGCCATTTCAGAGAGTGCCTCTAGGTCAGAGGTATATGCTGTAGTTTCCTAACCTCCTGCCAAATTTTTTAACTTTTCGGAACTCCTGAAAAACAGGTTATGTCAAGTTTAAAATAAGCATTTCTTGGCCTTTTGTCCCAGAATAAAACTCATAAGCTAACCTCAGTTTGCTTATACAACCCCTAAATCTAAATTTAATCATCTCTATGGAATTAATTTAGGCCCTCCGTAGTCAAAAGAAAAATCAGATGGCCCTCTGGCTCATATCCTTTAGTTGGCTCAAATGTCAGGGGCATAATTGGATTTTTAAAAGCACGTATCTTCCAGCAAGTACTGTGTTGTTACCATATTTAATAAATTATGATAAACTCTTCTAAAGTCTGTACAGTGCTGGATATGGGAAAATGGCAAGAGGAAGGAGTTGAAGGAAAATTTATTCATACATGGAATTACCGAAGTGAAAAACTTGAAGGTTTTCTTAATTATCCTTAATAGCTATATTAGCAAGCTGTGACTAAAAATACTTAATTTTAATGAAGAATATCTGTTTTGTATGAAAAGAAAACTGTTCTGTTTAGTGACTATCCATGTTTCAAACTAGTTAGTATTAGGTTAGGCAATTAAACTGCCAATTTCAAGTTGAAATATAGACATTCCCGTTACAGGAATCAAGGGGTATTCTGTCAAGGAAGGAGACATGATCACTTGGATGTAGACTCCTGTGTTGAGTTGTCTGCTTTATTATGTAGAAGCTGGGGAAAGCGGTAGGATTGACAAGCTCAAAAAACATTATTCTTTAAAGCAGGCAAATATAAGACAAATGAATTATTTCTTTGTCTAACTCTGTGTGTAAAACTCCAAAGACTAAATGGTTTGCCAAATATCTAATAAAGTCTTACTATGTACCTAGCACTCAAAAAGATAAAATGGCTTTGACTCCATATGCAGAATTAGCTGCCTTTCTGCACCTTTGTATTCTTTCTAGCCTTTTGCTAGAAAGTTTATTGCTTTTCCTTTTACTCTTCTGCAGTTATCATGACTTGGTGTAAATTCTAGAAGACCAAAAATGAAATTAGTTTTAGATTTTACTGAGGTAATTCTTTCTAAGGCAGACTTCCAGTGAGTTGAGTTCAAAAGTGCAACATAAATCTCAGGTCTATCTTACAGATTTCAACCCTTTCATTCTCCATTACCTGACTTTGAGTCAGTGACATCACAGGCATTACAGGTACTTAAGGAACCATTTCCCTTTTTCAGGAACTAATCAAGTTTTACCCTCCCACTCCCCCACCCCCAACACTTATCAATTTAGGCAAAAGAACAAGGAGGAGTAGAAATGAGAACAATAGAATAACTACTTTTTATATAATTAAAAAATTCTCGTAAATTCCCAGTTACATCTCAGGAAATTTGTTTCAGTGTTTGTACACAACAACCTAGCTGTTCTTTGGTTCATCTGGCTTAACTTTCCTCGACAGAAGCCAAAACAAAAGCTTTCTTGGGAAAAGTTTATTGCAATGATTGAGTCATTTATCTGTAGTATTCAAGAGCTCTCCTCTATTTTTGAAAGGATCGCTAGTTATTAAGAGCCCTGAGATTCAGTTCCCAGAAGTAATTCTATACTGTTTCCCCCTGGGTTACATCCCATGTATACCTTGAAAACCTACTTTAGTCCCATTCATACTTCAAAGCCTTGCTTATTAATGAGAGGTGAAGCCAGCTGGACTTCCTGGGTGGAGTGGAAACTTGAAGAACTTTTCTGTCTTACAAGAGAATTGTAAAATTCACCAATCAGCACTCTGTAAAATGCACCAATCAGCACTCTGTAGCTAGCAAGAGGATTGTAAAATGCACCAGTCAGCACTCTGTAAAAACACACCAATCAGCACTTGTAGCTAGCAAGAGGAATATAAAATACACCAATCAGTGCTTTGTAAAATGCACCAATCAGCGCTCTGTAAAACGCACCAATCAGCAGGAACTTAAAGTAGCCAGACTCAGGGAGGATTGAAAATAGGGCATCCTGATAGGATAGAAACAGAACATGGGAGGAGACAAATGAGGGAATAAAAGTTGACCACCTCAGCCAGCAGCAACAACCCACTCGGGTCACCTTTCACACTGTGGAAACTTTGTTCTTTGGCTTTTCACAATAAATCTTGCTGCTGCTCACTCTTTGAGTGTGTGCCACCTTTAAGAGCTGTAACACTCACTGCAAAGGTCCGTGGCTTCATTCTTGTCAGCGAGACCACAAACCCACCAACAGGAAACAACTCCAGACACATTAATTTCATAATTTTTTAATAATTCTAATTTTCAATCATATTTTTTCTGTTTCTCAATTTTGTTTTTACCATAGATCCCTGGCAAGGCCTAAGAAATATACTCTTTATTGATCAGCATTTGCCCTGGAGAGCCAATGTACAGCTTGTCTCTCATTCTGTTTATTTGCTTATTAACATAAATTGCACATAATTGGAATAATGATACCTCATTGTTCATAAGAGTTTCTCATCTTTGGTGTATATATGACTTTTTAAATTTTACATTTATATATGAATATATGTACGTATGTGTGGATGCATTGATCTATCTATGTCTATTGATCTATGGATCTATTGTCTCTCTATAATATACATATGTGTGTGTAGGGGGGAGAGAGAGAGAGACAGATCTATAAATATAAAAACCTGTGAATCCACTACAAACATGAGATGTATATTACTAACAATATCTTGTATCTACTCATATACATTCTTTGACAGTTCTTACAGTTTACAAATAAGAAAGTGATCACTTTTTAAAATCTCACATTGGTCATTTCACCATTCCCTTGCTTATATCCATGTCTCTCTCTCTCTCTCTCTATCTATCTATCTATCTAACTACCTATCACCTATATCTATATCTGCATCATCTATCTCTCTATATCTTTTTCATAAATACACTAGTTTCTTTTTTTTTTCCAGTCATTCTGGTCTACATTTTTTTTTTTTTTTCGAGATGTAGTCTCACTCTGTCACCCAGGCTGGAGTGCAATGGCACAATCACGCCTCACTGCAACCTCCACCTCCAAGGTTCAAATGATTCTCCTGCCTCAGCCTCCTTAGTAGCTGGGATTACAGACATGCGCCACCATACCCAGCTAATTTTTGTATTTTTTGTAGAGGCGGGGTTTCACCATGTTGGTCAGGCTGGTCTCCACCTCCTGACCTCGTGATGTGCCCACGTGGGCCTCCCAAAGTGCTGGGATTACAGGCATAAGCCACCCGTGCCTGGTTGCTTCATTGTATTTCAATATGGTAAATTTGTAACAATTAATAAACCCATATTAATATGTTGTTACTTTATTAAGAGTTTTTCAGTTTATCTTAATGTCTTTTTTTTTTTTTTCAGTTCCAGAGTCCCATCCTGAATACCACATCACATGTAGTTACTATGTTTCCTTAAGCTTCTTTAAACTATGGCCATTTCCAAGACTTTTCTTCTTTTTAATAACCATGACAGTTTTGAAGAGTGCTAGTCAGGCATTTTATAGAAAGTCTCTCAATTTGTCTAATGTCTTTCTCATCATTAGATGGAATAATGTGGTTTTACGAGGCAGATCACAGAGAAAGTGTGCCATTTTATGTATCATATCAAAAGAACATACTATCAACCTGGTTTATGACTTTTGATGTTCACATTGATCACATGGTTAAAGTAGTGTTTATTAGGCTTCTGAAGTTTAGAGTTACTCGTTTTCCCACTTTCTATACTGTTCTCTTTAAAACGAAGTTGATATGCACAGCCCACCCATAAATAATGAGGAGTTATGTTCTCCCCTTTTAGGATGGATTATCTACATACTTTATTTGTACTTTGTGTGAAAATTTGTATCTTCACACCCATTTATTAATTTATTCAATCATTTATTTATATTTGTTTTTGGACTCATGAAGATTTATACTTTAAGTTACAGTTTGGTACTACTTTATTCATTGTGTTGTTCAAATTGTTCCAGCATTGGCCATTGGTAACCCTTTCAATGGGTGCTTCTGTTTTTTGATATACCCCCATCTCTCTATATTTTTTAACTGACCACTTTTTTTTTTAACTTTCTGGCCTTGAAAGATTCTCCAGACTCATTTTGTGTATTTCCTGCCCAGTCCTAAAATCAGCCAGTTCTCTGAGAAACCCTGGTTCTTTTATTGGAGGATGGTATTAGAAATTGAGATTTGGGAACTTACGTATGTCATTTGCTTCTGAGATATTGCTTCTTTTAGGCCCTCTCAGCTAATGGGGAAAAGAAATATATCTGTACTTAATAACCTGTGTAAATACACGTATCTATAAATACTTATATGTGTTATCTGGATCTATATTCATATATATATGTGTGTGTGTGTGTTGAAATTTATATATATATATATATATATATATAGGTTGAAATTTAATTGTCATTGTGATGGTGTTAGGTGATGGGGCCTTAACAAAGTGATAGGCTATGAGGGCTCCATCCTCATAAATGGATTAATATCATTACAAGAGGAGTAGGTTAGTTATTGTGGGAGTTGATTTATGAAAAAAGGATCAATTCAGTTCATGTCTCTCTATATATCAAGTGTTTACTTCTGCCTTCCATCCTTTCACTGGGATATTACCCACACCAGATGCTGGTGCCATGCTCTTAAACTTCCTAGCCTTTGGAGCCATGAGCCAAATAAACTTTTCTTTTTTGTTTGAAGAATTATCCAGTCTGTAGTATTCAGTTATAGCACCAGAAGTGGACTAAGACATCTGAAAATGTCTTAATTTCTCTCTCATTTTCAAAACACAGTTTTGCTGAATAAAACTATTGGTTAACAATTTTCTATTTTCACCACTTTAAATATATCATTCTACTGCCTTTTTCCCTCCAAAGTTTCTGCTATGATACCCACTGTTAATCTTATTGAGAATCCCTTGTATATAGTCAGTTACATGAGTTTCTCTTGCTGGTTTCAAGATTCTCTTTTGGCTTTTGAATATTTGATTGTTCAGCATCAGTCTTCTTGGGAACTTCCTGGATTTGTAGATTCATGTATTTTCTCAAATTTAGAGAGTTTTCAACCATTAATTCTTCAAATACTCTCTGTACCCCTTTATCTATCTGTCTTTTCCTTTTGAGATTCATGTGATCTGTATAGTGGTCCTTTAAATGAAGTCCCCTAAGTTTTTTAGTTTATGTTTACCCTTCTTTATTCTTTTTTTCTTTTTCTTCTCACACTCAATTATTTCAAATGACTAGTCAAGTTGTTGATTCTTCCCTCTGCTTACTTGTATCTACTGTTGAATCCCTTTTGTGAATGTTTCAATTCAATTATACAATTTTTTAATACAAGAATTTTGATTTGGTTTTCTTTTTATAATTTCTGTAGTTTTGTTGACATTTTCATTTTGATCTTATATTGTTTTTCTGATTTTTATTATGACATGTCCGTCTTTCCCTTCAGGTCTTTCAGCATAAGGGAAATACAGTTACTTTAAACTTTTTTGTCTAGTAAGTCAAAGCCTGTGTTTCTCTAGAGACAGTTTTTGCAACTTGATTGTTTTTCTTTGTTTGTTTTGAATGGATCAGGTTTTTCTGATTTTTGTATGCCTTATTATTTTTGTTGCTGTCAAAAATTGAATACTCAAAAAAAAAAAAAAAAAAAAGCAGATTCCTCTCTCAGTCTTTGAAGACTGGCTCTGAGCCAAGGAAGTCATTCTCTAACCAGTAGAGCATTTTTTGAGCCTTAGAATCAGCCTGATATGAGGCTGAAGGTCTTCTCTGGTCTTTTCTGATCAGGAGTCTCAGATTAGACTTTAAAAAAAATTCATCCTTATGCGCGGTATACAGCTGCTTTTTAACATCTTCATTTCCCAAAGAGGTTCAACTCAGCTTTTGCGAAGAGATTTAGATTGTCTATTGTACATATCTACTCATAATCTTTTAACCCCAGGTGCCTGTGGTTCTTTGTCTGCCTGCAGTATAAGATCTGTGCCTGCCTCTCTCAACTATGTTGCCTGGACTGAGCTCCAACATAAGATAAAGAGACAGCTCCCAGAGAGGTTAAAACATTAGAAATAATATCTGTTCTGTGTCCTTCAGTTTGAGAAAGAAAATTTAAAACTGGGTTGCAACATCCTGCAGACCAAGACCATGCTGCACCAGGAAGGAGGTGGGACAAGTTTGAACAAAATCACTTTAAAACTTACCATTATTTTTAAAATTTCTTGATTGGATGTTCACTAGTTGCTGTAGACATTTGACTGTTTTTCAGAGCTCTTACAAAGTCTATTTCATCAGTTTTTTGGGCTTTTGTGTGTGTTGCATTGATAGAAGAACAAGATCATGGAATTTCCTGGTCAACAATTTTGTTTATGTCATTCTTAGACTTTGATTTATGTTTATAAATATTATATGCTTATAAAGCTGTGATAAAATTTTCTACCATAGAAGGGGGAATTTTCTTTTTCCTTGTAATTCTATCAATATTTGCTACATACACATTTTATGAAATTTTTAGATGCTTATATAATTAGAATTGCTTTATTGTCTTGGTGAATTAAATTTTTATAATTATGTAATTTTCCTAATGATGCTTTTTACATCTCTGTGTTGTATGGTATAAACATGAAACACCACATATTTTTTAGTAATTTTATACCATATTGATTTTCATCCTTTTTTTCTCAACTATGTGCATTTCTTCTGTATGTTGTTTCCTTACAAAGAACATAGGGCTGGATCTTATTATTACTGTTGTTGTTTCTATTGTTATTATTATTAACATTACTCAACCTTAATAGCTGCCTTTTAAAAGGTCAATTTATTATAATTGTTGTAAATATTGAAATATATAGATTTCTTTCTAACATGGTAGTTTTTTATTTGAATTTGACTCACTAAACGTCTTTTATGTTTGTTCTTTCTTAACACACATATACAAAGAAACAAACAAGCACAGATATCTACATTTATGCCTTCTTCCTAATTGGAAAATACTTTTAGATGCTTTCATATTCTTGATCTGTCAACAACCTGTGCCCTGAATATTATGCTGTTGTTTTGTATCATTTAAATTCTAGATAACTATGAATATAATCTCCCCCCTCTTTTCTTTGTTATTAGATATATTTGTTGACAATTAGAAAAATTATCAAATTATTTAACCAACTTTACCTTGCATATCTCTTACAACATCTGTTCTATATGTTCATCTTATAATTTGGATAGATCCTCCAAAAAGATTTTCAAGGTGAGTGATTCTATTGCAAATATTCTCAGGTCTTCATGTCTTTGTAAGAATTAACTTATCCTGGCCTCTACTAAACACCTATTTATGTGTTTTCTACTATTCAACTAGTTTTTAACTTTTTGTTTGTTTTGTAACTTCTATTTCTTTTACCACTTTTATTTTCCTTTTGAGAGGTGAAACCAGCTGGACTTCCTGGGTCGAATGGGGACTTGGAGAACTTTTCTGTCTTACAAGAGGATTGCAAAATGCACCAATCAGCACTCTGTCAAAACGCACCAATCGGCGCTCTGGAGCTAGCAAGAGGATTGTAAAATGCACCAATCAGAGGTCTGTAAAATGCACCAATCAGCAGGAACTTAAAAGTAGCCAATCACAGGGAGAATTGAAAAAAAGGGCATTCTAATAGGACATAAGTGGAACATGGGAGGGGACAAATAAGGGAACAAAAGCTGTCCACCTCAGCAGCGGCAACCCACTTGGGTCCCCTTCCACGCTGTGGAAACTTTGTTCTTTCGTTCTTCACAATAAATCTTTCTGCTGTTCACTCTTTGGGTCTGTGCCACATTTAAGAGCTGTAACACTCACCGAGAAGGTCCACAGCTTCATTCTTGAAGTCAGCGAGACCACGATCCCACCGGCAGGAATCAACTCTGGACACACTTTGGGAAAGTTTGTTAATATTGTTTCTCAATTCATTAGTTCATTTTGTATATGTATTTATTCAACTATTTATCCTACAGTTTCTAGTTATTTCTGAGTTCTTTTTTCTGTTTCATATCATTAAAATTTTTTCTTTTAATTTTTAGTATATATATATATATATGTGTGTGTGTGTGTGTGTCTTATTATAAATTCAGATAATCATTTTAAATGACCAATGTGGTCTATTCTCTCCATCTTCTAGTATATTTGTAATCCAGTTATTTTTTAAAGTAGTTATACTTCTCAGATTTCTAGTTTTGCCTGTGAAACTGGAATAAGTCTAACTGGAAATGCATATCACACATCAAGGGCTGGCCAAACTTCAATCGGTGTCACTCACACCCTTTCTCCAATAGTACACTCAAAGAGAAGGATAGGTGGATTCTTAGAGTAAGCAGCCCCAAGCACAGAAAAAACATTATCGTTCACTCCAGTTTTATATCCATCTATAGGGAATTCTTTAAGTCAGTACCTTGCTTTAGGAACCTGAGGGAAAAACAGAATTGAAGAAGGTATGCCCTAGATCAGAAGTGTGCAGAAAATATTCAGTGGAACAAATACACCCCAGAACTAACTTGGTTTTGTACAGGATTTTTACTAAGAATGGCTTATACATTTTAAGGGTTTATAAAAATAAATAATAATGTCATGTGACAGATCTATGTGGTCTCCAAAATGTAAAATATTAAATATCTGGCCCACTACAGATAAAAAGTTTCCTTATCCTTATCCCAGGTTTTAATCAAATGGCTTTAGGAGTTTGAAGAGGAAAGAGAAGAGTAAATGTTTAATGCTTGTCAAACTTCATGAAAAAAAAAAGCTTTTGCACTATTTTGCCCATGTGGACTCCTGGCCTAAGGGATGCATCTTTGTCACAGAATTTCATAGTGAAAAGGCAGGTGTTGATTAAAACAAGGCAATGGCAGGGGATACTAAGGAGCAAAATTCAACTATTCTAAAAAACATATTCAGCTCTGCATTCTCCATGTATATACAAAAACACACATTCCCATCAATTCAAAATGACTTTTATTTCCCTAGGATGTTTCACACAGTTGATATTTACTTTCCTAAAAAATGTTTAAAGATGTTTCATTTATTTCTTCCAGGTGCTTCTTGAGGGACTGAGACACCAGCTCATGTTAATTCACCATTTGGAGAAAGAATGGAATTAAGAATCATACCTACTTTAATTTGCTAAATCCTGTCACATTTTTTTTCTTTTTTCTCTAGCATTGAAGAAAATTGAAACAGGTGTTATGCTCTCAAACTAAAGATAATTTCCAACTTGTTACCTGGTTACCAACAAAGAAAAACGAGAAACATCTTAATCATTCCAGACTCTGCCTGCTTGGGCTCTGTCACTCTTTATATGTGTTACTTTGGATGAGTTACTTAAAGAGTTATCTGTAAAATGTGAGTAATAATAGTAACTAATTTACAAAATGGAAATAAGAATCAAATGAATGTTTTTACGATACTTACCACTGTGTTTGACATAAGTGTTACTAAAGTGTTTATTAAATAAACATAATAAGAAAATATAAACAATTTAATATATTACTATATAATCTTGCATTTCAAGGGTTTTAATAAGGCCACTTACATTGTGATGACCCAAATATTTGCCATCTTATTACTCTTCTTTTTTGGGAAGTCAAATCTAACTTCTTGTTTATAATATGAGTTTAAGTCACTCTGAATTTACAATTATGTCTTGTAATGGTTAATTGTATGTCTCAACCTGACTGGTCATGAAGTATCCAGATTAAACATTATTTCTAGGCCTGTCTACGAGGGTAATTCTGAGTGAGACTAGCATTTCATTTATTGGATTCAATAAAGTAGATTGGCCTCTCCATAGTGGGTGGACATTATCTGATCTACTGAGGCCTTAAATATAACAAAACAAGGAATGATAAATTAGGCTGTTTTTTTCTGCCTCACTGTTTGAGCTAGATCATCTCATTTCATCTTCTTTAGCCCTCAGGCTGGCTGTGTTTTCATTGTTTCAGCAAATTAAGCCATCCCTGGATACCTAGTATGCAGCCATTGATCTGGTAAATGACTTTTCTCCAAACCTGCCCCTATGGCTGATCAGAAGAAGTTTGCTTTCAGCTGGCAAGGCCACAAGTACACCTTCACTGTCATACCTCAGGGTTATATCAACTCCCTAGCCCTCTGTCAGAATTTAGTTAACAGGGATCTTGATCACCTTTAGCTTCCACAATATAGCACAATGGTCTATTACATTGATGATATCGTGCTGAATGGATTTAGTGAGGAAGAGGTACTGCCTACTCTGGACTTATTGAGAAGACATCTGTATGTCAGGGAGGACAGAAAATAAATCTCACTAAATTCCATGGGCTTTCTACCTCAGTCAAATTTCTGTGGGTACAGTGGTATGAGTGGGGCCTCTTGAGATATTCCTTCTAAAGTGAAGGATTAGTTGCTGTATCTGACCCTTCCAACAACCAAGAAATAGGTACAACTCCTAATGGACCTTTTTGGATTTTGAAGGCCACATATTCCTCATTTGAGTGTGTAGTTTCAGCCCATTTACCAAGTGACTAGAAAAGCTGTTGATTTGGAGCAGGACTTAGAATAAGAGATGGCTCTGTAAGAAGTTCAGTACTAAGTGCAAGCTGCTCTTCCACTTGCACCATATGATTTAACAGATAGGAATACTATGTGAAGCCCTTGGCTACCTCCTCATAGGTGCAGTGGGGGTCTTTAAAATTTTGGAGCAAGATCCTGTCATTCTCTGAAGATGACTACTCTCCTTTTGGGAAACAGTTCTTGGCCTGTTACTGGGCTCTAGTAGAGACTGAATACTTAACCATCTCCACCAAGTTACCATGTAACCTACGCTGCCCATCATAAACTGGGTGTTATCTAACTCAAAAACTCATAAAATTGAGCATACACAGCAACACTACATCATCAAACAGAAGTGATGTATGAATTACTTGGCCTGAGAAGATCCTGAGACATAAGTAAGTTACATGAAGTAGTGAGTCTCTTGTCCTTATTCCTACTATACTACTTTCTCTCGTTTACCCTTTACATATGACCTCAAGGTGAATAACGTATGATCTGTTGACAAAGGAAGAGAAAACTTAAACCCCGTTTACATCTGCATAATATGCAGGCATCATTCAAAAGTGGACAGCTGCAGATCTACTGCCCTCCTCTGGTATATTCCTGAAGCACAGTGGCAAAGGGAAATTTTCTCAGTGGGCATAACCTGGAGCTGTGCACCCAGTTGTTCACTGGGCTTGGAAGAAGAAATGGCCAGAGGTGCAATTACATACAGATTCATGGGCTGTGACCAGTAGTTTGGCTAGTTGGCCAGGGACTTGGAAGGAACATAATTGTAAAATTGATGACAGATATTTGAGGAAGAGGTTTGTGGTTAGACCTTTCTGAATGGGCAAAAAATATGAAGGTTTTTGTGTCTTATGTGATTACTCACTAACAAGTGACTTCAGCAAATAATTTTAGTGGTATAGTGGATAGAATACCCATTTTCTGGATACTAGTCAGCCTCTTTCCCCTGCCCCACTATCGTTGCTCAGTGGCTCACAAAGTGGCCATGGCAGCAAAAATGGAGACTTGCTTAGCAACATGGCCTTTAACTTACCAAGGGCAACTTGGCTATGACCACCACTGAGGGCCCAGTCTGCCATCAAAAAGAACTGAGTCCCCAAGATGGTACCTTTACCCAGGGTAATCAGCCAACTACCTGTTGGCAAGTTGATTACATTTGACCACTTCCATCAAGAAAGGAGCTGCATTTTATTCTTCGTGGAATAAACACTTACTCTGGAAATTAATGTGCCTTCTCTGCATGCAGTTCTTTTGCCAAAACTACCATTTGGGGACTTACAAAATGTCTCAGTCACTGTCATGACACTCTACACACTGTTGCTTTAGATCAAGAAACTCAGTTTACAACAAAATAAATGTGACAATAGATAGGTCCATGACCACGAAGTTCATTGGCCTTACCGTGATGCCCACCATCTTGAAGTAGCTGGCTTGGTAGAATGGTAGAATAGCCTTTTGAAGACTCAGTTACAACGACAGCTAAATGTAAACACCGTGCAAGACTGGGGAAAGGTTTTCCAGAAGGCTGTGCTCTGAATCAGTGTCCAATATATGGTGCTGTTTTTCTCACACCCAGGATTCATGGGTCCAAGAATCAAGTGGCAGAAATGGAGTGACACTATTCACTAGCATCCATAGTGACCAACCAGCAAGATTTTGCTTCCTGTTTCTGTGACATTATGCTCTGCTTGCCTAGAGGTCTTAATTCCTGAGGGAGGAATGCTTCCACCAGGAGATGTAACAATGATTTCATTGAACTTGAAATTAAGGCTTCCACCTGGCCTCTTAGGGCTCTTCACATCTCCGAATCAACAAAGATGGAAGTTACAATGTTGGCTGAGATGATTGATCCTGATTACCAAGGGAGATATTGGACTGCTACTCCATAATGGAGATAAGGAAGAGTATGTCTAGAATACAGGAGATCTCTTATGGCGTCTCTTAATATCCCCATGACTTGTGATTAACTCGCATAGACAACTATAGCAATCTAAATAGAAATCTGCAACAATCCATCTAAGCAGGACTACTAATGGCCCAGACCCTTCAACAATGAACTTTGGGTGCTTCATTGAACACCCAAACTTCAGTTGAGGTGTTTGCTGAAGTCGAAGAAGAAAATAGGTAGTGGAAGAAGATAGTTATAAATAATAGCTACGACCATGTGATCAGTTACAGAAAGGAGAATTATAATTGTCATAAGCAATTTTTCCTTTATTTCCTATGAGTACATTCATATATTCGTGGGTGTGTGTGTGTGTGTAAAATCTTTTTTTTTTTTTTTTACTTTCTTATTCCCTTATGATGTAACATAAAATGTATTGATTTTAACTCATACAAATTTCATTTTAGTACTGTTGATTTTACATCATGTTACATCATAGTATTTAGGTTACATGATGTCAAGGAGAAGAGTAAACATCGACCAAAGAATTTGCCTCCCCTTTTGGGAAGAAGTAAGTATGTTTTTGTTTTTTTGCATGGTACTTGTATCATGTTAAGCAGTGTTATTATCTTGTTATAATCTTTACTTGAAGATGAAGTATCGTTTAAGGAGATGCATATGGGTGTCGAATGGACAAGGAGTGTAATTAGGATGGTTCATTTTATGTGTCATCATGAATGGCCATGGGGTGCCCAGATTAAACATGATTTCTGAGTGTGTCTGTGAGGGTATTTCCAGTTGAGATTAGCATATGCACAGGTGGATCAGTAGATTGTGGATCCCCAACGTGAGTGGGCATCTTCCAATCTCTTGAGGGCCTAAATAGAACAAAAGGGGCAGGAAAAAGCAACTCAGTCTTTTTTTTTTTTTTTTTTTTTTTTTTTTCCTGCTACAATTACCGAAACATTTCATCTCATTTTCTTTTCTCAGACTGGAAATTATACCCTTGGCTCCACTGGTTCTCAGGCTTTTAGTCTAGGACTGAATTATTCCATTGGCCTTCTTTGGATTCCAATTTGTATTTAGCAGATTATGTGACTGATTCTCCACAGTCTCATGAGCCAATTCTTCATAATAATTCTCTGGATGCACATATACGTTCTGATATAGTGATAGATAGAGAGCCTATAAAACCAACAGGTGATATATATATGTGTATATATATATACACACACATACATACACACACACACACATATATATGTATATCCTCAGAGAACCCTAATACATGTCTTATACTTAAGAATATATTTTTGCTAAAATGTTTCATCTATGAAAACAAACAAAATGTCCTATCAGACCTTATAAACATTTAATTTTCAGACTTTTTTTTTTTTTTTTGCAATACTAAATCCCAAAGCTAAAGAAGTATTTGCAGGTGTCTAAAACATGCCTTGATGATGTATACTGAAGTGGAAGCAATTCCCAAGCTTCTTTGAAATATCTGAATAATCTCATGTGTGATTTTATATTTTTCAATAATTGCTTTTTATTATGATATTTTATGTATAGATATAGTTGTGAAGTCTAAACATGCTCAAAATAGCACACATTTTATCGTTTATACTTTCTAATAATTTACTATAATGCCCCAGTACTTATTATTTAATAAAGCATGGACATATTTGGATAATTCCTTTAAAGAATAAAGATAATTAAATAACAAATTTACTATGGTAAAAGAAAGAACCATATGAAAAAACGACCATTTAATAGGATTTATAAAGTGTATTTCCAAAAAGACTCCAATTACTTCTAAAAGGCTCTGATTACTTCTGGAATAATATAATTTTAGTTTCATGAGAACCATTGTGATTTAAAATAAAATGTGAATATTTATTAATTTTGAAAAAGTAAAGCCTGTTAGGCTGTCTTACATTCAGCAGCAAGACATTTTATGACAAATATTTCAATACATATTTTACAACATAAAAGAACAATGATGAAAAATAAAACCTTGCACACACACACAAAAAAAAAACAAAACTGGTGTTGACACATTAGTATTTTGCTAACCTCTAGAATTTGTCTTTTCAATACTCAGTATTTACATAGTAGAATATATTCTCAAAGAGCTCTTTGATCTTCAATTAGTTAATTCTTATGACACTTTTATGAGATAGGTCACAACTTTGAAGAGAAAATAACTTACCTTTATAAAATGACATCAGAGTGTGCCCAATAGGAATCTACAGTAATTCAGGTGCCAGGTAACTAAAGATTAAATCATTGATAATTCTCTGAAGCTAGTCATGCTGTCTATTATTCCTTTTTATTTTAAATACTAAATTTCTATATAGCAGTATCAAAAGCAGAAAATGAAGCAGTAATTGCAAGGCCATTTGTTTCTAATTTAGGAAATTAACAAAGACTGAGCAAAACTTTTGTATATAAAATAATGTGGCTTTGATTATCTTAACTCTGTATTTCACCTCTTTCCCAGGTAACTGAATGTGGGCATTATAGTTAACCTCTCTGATCGTCATTTCTCATATGTTAAAGTAGTTAACATTATATCTTATAGGAGTATAAAGAAGATTAGACAAAATATATCTAAAGTAATTAAAGAAGTACTCAATACTCAATAAATGTTATTTCTGTTGTATTAATGACATGATGAAAATAACAATGAAACAGAGGAGGAGGATAAATAAAAGTGTAATAACACAAATTATAATTTCATGGTTACTTCGTTTCAACCTTTTACTACTCAAGTTGAGCTTTCTCAAACTTTCAGATGTTTACAAAACAAACCTGTTTCTGTTGAGTGCTGCTAGTCACCTAGGCTTGTAATCCATTTTGTTCCAGAAGTAGTACCTAGGTTAACAGGGAGAGAGGAACTGTGATACAATACCTGGTAACAGATTTATTATACAATTGGGAAATGAGACTGATGTGGTTTGGCTCTGTGTCACCACCCAAATCTCATCTCAAATTGTAATCCCCACTTGTCGAGGGAGGAACCGGTGGGAGGTTATTGGATCATGGGAGTGGTTTCCCCCATGCTGTGCATGTGATAGTGAGGGAGTTCTCATGAGATCTGATGGTTTTAAAAGGGTTTGGCAATTTCTTCTTTTCTCTCTCTCTCCTTCCTGCTGCCATGTAAGATGTGCCTTGCTTCCCCTTCAACTTCCACCATGATGGCAAATTTCCTGTGGTCTCCCCAGCAATGCAGAACTGTGAGTCAATTAAACCTCCTTAAACATTACCCGGTCTCAGGTAGTATCTTTATAGCACACTAATACCAATACCTACTAGATACAATCTTTACAAGGCCAAGTAGGAAATTTATTTTTATTTTTATTTTTATTTTTTTTTGAGACGGAGTCCACTCTGTCACCCAGGCTGGAATGCAGTGGCCCGATCTCGGCTCACTGCAAGCTCCACCTCCCGGGTTCAAGCTGTTTTTCTGCCTCAGCCTCCCGAGTAGCTGGGACTACAGGCACCTGCTACCATGCCTGCCTAATTTTCGTATTTTTAGTAGAGACGAGGTTTCACTGTGTTATTCAGGATGGTTTCAATCTCCTGACCTCGTGATCCAGCCACCTCGGCCTCCCAAAATGCTGAGATTATAGGCATGAGCCACGGCACCCGGCCAGAAATTTATTCTAAAAATTGCATGAATGTAAAGAAGGAAGAATAAAACACTGTTAAGAACAAAGTTGGAGACGTTATCAACGGAAATAAAGACTTATTTGAAAGGCAGATTAAGACAATGTGGAATTAGCCAGAATCGACAAATTGACCAACAAATCTTATTTTAAAAGCTCAGAAATAGACCAAACATTTACATAAACTTTACATATGGCAGAGTTGGCATTGCAGATAAGTATTAACTGCACTATTTGAAAAATGGTGCTAGACAATTGGTTGTGTGGAAAAATAAAATAAAATGAATTCTTTACCTAAAACTATATACAAACTTTAATTCCAGATGAAATAATATCAGATCTGTACAATTACGTTTTAAAGCTTTTAAGAAAAAAATAGCTTTATGGTCTTGAAGTGGGGAAGGTTTCATAAGCAAGACACAAAAACGGTTAAACATAAAACAAAAATCAGGCCTTGAAATTAAGATATCAAAAAGAAAAAAAAAAGTGACAAGCTGGAAGTACATATTTGCAACAAATAATCTACTGAAAGGTCATTAGTATGTTTGGTGCAAAAGTAATTGCAATTTTTGTACTTTTAATGGCAAAAATCTCAATTACTTTTACACCAACCTATAGTAATGATCTTTTGGCAGATCATTTGTTGCAAATATATACTTTCAGCTTTTCACTTTTTTTTCTTCCTAGTATCTTAATTCTATTAAGATAATATTAATAATGATAATTTGTATGCATAATATTTGTCTTACTGACTTTCAGAAATTTAGCCCTACCTGGTCCCACTGCTTCACCTTTTGCTGTCTACATTATACTCTCCACACAGCAACCAGAATGGTACTTTGCAAATGTCATATCATACATCTGCTAAAACTGCAATATCTCCCCATTTCAGTTGCATTAAATCCAAAGTCCTGTTAGTTCTCTGAACTCATCTCCCACTATTCTCCCTCTTGTTCACTTTTCTTCCAGCTATACCGACTTTCTTGTTCTCCCATGAAAATATCCACTAAACGCTCCCTACTTGCATTTTTCACCCTATGACTGGAGTCTCATGAAATTCATTTAACACCTTTTGGGTTCTGATCAAAGGACACCTTTTCAATGCAATTTACTCTGACCACTCTATTTAAAATTGTTCTCATCCTCATTCCTGGCACTCGTGTCTATCTTATCTTGCTTCTTTATTCAAGTACTGTATTGGTTTGCCAGGGCCACCATAACAGAATGTCACAAACTGTGTGGCTTAGCCAACAGAAATTCATTTTCTCACAGTTCTGGAGGCAGAAATCCAGGATCAAGATGTTAGCAAAGTTGATATTTTTTCTGAGGCTGCTCTCCTTAGCCCTCAGAGAACCGACCTCTTACTGTACTCACATGGCCTTTCCTGTGTGATTGCTCATACCTGGTGTCTCTGTCTGTGTCCCAATCTCCTTTTCTCATAGAGAAACCAGTTGGATTGTATAAGGGACTATTCCCTACAGGCTTGTTTTAATTTAATTACCAATTTAAAAACTTTAACTCCAAATATTGTTACATCTGATGTAGTAGGTGTTAACACTTTAACATATAAATTTTGGGGGTCACAATTCCATCTACAGCAAGTGCTTATCACTTTATAACATAAAATATATTTATTATATATGGATGATTTTTGCCTTTTACCCTCATTAGAATGTAAGCACCATAAAAGCAGGATTTTTTTCTGTTTTATTCTCTGAAGGATCCTAAGTATTTATTTCAATACTTATCATGTAGTAGGCACATAATATAAATTTGTTGAATAAATAAAGAGATTTTTATGGAAAATAAATGGAAATCAACCAAATATAACAGACAATTAATGTTAATGATATTATACAAACAATATAATGAATATATTATGCTGTAATCAAACAATGAAGTGATTTTCAAATATTGCTGTGAGTATGCATCTTCTGGGAATCTTGTTAAATGCAAATTTGTACTCAAGGATTTGGTAGTGGTGCCAAAGATTCTACATTTCTAACAAATTTCTAGGTGATCTCAATGTTGTTGGTCCAGGGAATGGGAACACACTCTGTGTAGTTAAGCCATACACAAGGAAGATGAATGTACCGCATAATGAATCTCAATGACTTATGTTCAGTGAAATAAACAAGTTACAAAATATTTGCAGTATAATTATGTTACTGTCAAAAGTAAGTAAAATTAAGTGATATATACTTTAAGAATATATTTACATGTGGAAGACTTATAAAGTGAAGCAAAGGAATAATTAAAATAAGTTTTAGATTAGTGGTTACAGCTGAGAGTGCAAAAGAGGGCTCAATTTGGAGAGAGATATTAAAGGGTTTTAGATATAATAGTTGATCCTGTATTTTAAGCTCAGTGATGAGTATATAATTACTTATTTCCTTTATATTTTTTAAACTGGGCACATATTGTAAGGAACGCTCTTTCATGTCTTGGAAATATTTTGCAAAAAAAGAGAAAGCAGCAGTAAAAGGAGAAAAATACTTAGAAAAAAGTAAAAGAATGTAAGTGAACAGACTGAAATATCTTTTATCCTTCTGTCTCAAACATTTATCAGCCTCTACTCAATACCGAGCCAGAGAGAAATTACAATTATTTTCTGCCAGTAAGTAGCTCTTGGTCTAGTAGATACAAAATATTTACAAACAAATACATGTAAAAAACAAATTAAAAGAAAACAAAAAACATGTCTTGTGTACTTTCTAACAAAGATTAAAACTGCATATAAAATTATTTTAAAGAGAGGACATCATTTTTTTTTAAAAAGTGCTTTGTGAACCACTATTGACATGCTTAGTTTAAATACTTTTGTCTATGATTGCTGTAGGTGGTGTGAACGTTTTGCAACTGATATGCAGAGGAGCAAAATAAGAGAATGTACCTAGTTAAAACAAAGTTTCTAACACTAATATGTTGAAAGTTTCTGTGTTTTAATATCTTTTGTACATTATGTGATCTGGCTTTCTAGGGATGCTTAATGCTTTCAAAATTTGCTGTCAGAAGTGCGGAGAACAGCTCAGTTGGGGAGACCCTAACCCAGTGGCGCTAGAGGAATTAAAGACACACACACAGAAATATAGAGGTGTGAAGTGGGAAATCAGGGGTCTCACAGTCTCCAGAGCTGACAGCCCCGAACAGAGATTTACCCACGTATTTTTTAACAGCAAGCCAGTCATTAGTATTGTTTCTATAGATACTAAATTAACTAAAAGTCTCCCTTACAGGAAATGAAGGGATGGGCCAAATTAAAGGAAGGGGTTGGGCCAGTTAACTGCAGCAGGAGCATGTCCTTAAGGCACAAATCGCTAATGCTATTGTTTGTGACTTAAGAATGCCTTTAAGTGTTTTTCCGCCCTGGGCAGGCCAGGTGTTCCTTGCCTTCTTTCCCATAACCTTCCACAACCTTCCAGTGTGGGTGTTAGGGCCATTATGAACATGTTACAGTGCTGCAGAGATTTTGTTTATGGCCAGTTTGGGGGCTAGTTTATGGCCAGATTTTGGGGGGCTTGTTCATAACATGTCCCCCTTCTCTGATTTGCAAAGAGATAAAAGCAAGGGCAGCTTTGTCACGGTGAGCTACTTCTCGCAGGAGTCAGAATCCGCATCTGCAGACTATACAAAAGCAAACAACACAGATTAAAAGCAAAATCATCATTGAAATTGCAGAGCTTCAGCTAGCCATAAGTAGAAAGCTGAAACTGGATCCTTTCCTTACTCCTTATACGAAAATTAATTCAAGATGGATTAGAGACTTAAATGTTAGACCTAATATCATAAAAACCCTAGAAGAAAACCTAGGTAATACCATTCAGGACATAGGCATGGGCAAAGACTTCATGTCTAAAACACCAAAAGCAACGGCAGCAAAAGCCAAAATTGACAAATGGGATCTCATTAAACTAAAGAGCTTCTGCACAGCAAAAGAAACTACCATCAGAGTGAACAGGCAACCTACAGAATGGGAGAAAATTTTTGCAATCTACTCATCTGACAAAGGGCTAATATCCAGAACCTACAAAGAACTCAAACAAATTTACAAGAAAAAAACAAAAACCCCATCAAAGAGTGGGCAAAGGATATGAACAGACACTTCTCAAAAGAAGACATTCATACAGCCAACAGACACATGAAAAAATGCTCATCATCACTGGCCATCAGAGAAATGCAAATCAAAACCACAATGAGATAGCATCTCACACCAGTTAGAATGGCAATCATTAAAAAGTCAGGAAACAACAGGTGCTGGAGAGGATGTGGAGAAATAGGAACACTTTTACACTGTTGGTGGGATTGTAAACTAGTTCAACCATTATGGAAAACAGTATGGCGATTCCTCAAGGATCTAGAACTAGATGTACCATATGACCCAGCCATCCCATTACTGGGTATATACCCAAAGGATTATAAATCATGCTGCTATAAAGACACATGCACACGTATGTTCATTGAGGCACTATTCACAATAGCAAAGACTTGGAATCAACCCAAATGTCCATCGGTGACAGACTGGATTAAGAAAATGTGGCACATATACACCATGGAATACTATGCAGCCATCAAAAAGGATGAGTTTGTGTCCTTTGTAGGGACATGGATGCAGCTGGAAACCATCATTCTTAGCAAACTATCACAAGAACAGAAAACCAAACACCACATGTTCTCACTCATAGGTGGGAACTGAACAATGAGATCACTTGGACTCGGGAAGGGGAACATCACACACCGGGGCCTATTATAGGGAGGGGGAAGGGGGGAGGGATTGCACTGGGAGTTATACCTGATGTAAATGATGAGTTGATGGGTGCTGATGAGTCGATGGGTGCAGCACACCAACATGGCACAAGTATACATATGTAACAAACCTGCACGTTATGCACATGTACCCTAGAACTTAAAGTATAATAATAATAATAAATTAATTAAAACAAAAAAAAGAAATTGCAGAGCTTCCAAGTGTTTTCATCCATTCTAATGGGTTACTAGCTGCTAATTTCTCTGCAGCTCCTTTAAGCACTCTAGTTCCTGGCATTAAGGTCAGGTGTGCCTGGGGTACTTTAAATATTTGTTCTTTTAATTTTGCTATATCCAAAAACAAGTTTGTAGAGTGTCCTTCTAGATGCTTTTTTATTTTTTCCTAAATTTTGATCTTATTAAGAGCATTTAATAGTTTCTGCAAATCCTTATGTTTAGCTCCTAGTGCGGGCCATATCATTTGAGGTTGAGGTGCCACTATACTGCCATGGTTCCAGATAATAGGAACTCTTGCCGTACTTCTTATCATTTCTACCATCTGATCATTTTTTTCAAACCATCTGAACATACGGTGACCATGGCACTCAGACTGAGAGGTGCAAATTAAGCTAAATGTCCCCTTAGGGGACCAATTAATAATGATTCCGTAGGAATCATTGTGCAGCACCTCTGCCTGTTCTGCAAAACAATCTTCCTAAACAAGTACATTCATTTTTTCTAACTGGGTCCAATCCTGTTTACAAATTGTTTTTTGAAGGTGATATGCCTCAATTATAGGAGCAGATTTATTATGGTAAATACTGAGATTAGAAAGCATGTGTAACTGTGTCACAGAGTGATTGCATCCAGGCATTATTGCCAGCCTTTGTTGAAGGAATACTCACAGCAGTGGTGATAAGCTCTATCATAGCTACCATTAAATTATTCATTGTCACTGATGGTCCCCTTTTCCTCAGGTTTTCTTCTGCAATCTGTGACAGCTTCTTGATCTGTCCCCAGGTGGGTGGTTGTGTCAGTTCAATGGGTGTTGCTCATGACAGTTGGGGTCCTCCTCAGTGCCAGTCTCAATATGCCTGCAACCAGGGGGTCCTCGGGATCCTCCCGGAGTCTCTTCCTTGGCATCTGGCTCATGATAAGGTTTCAGGTGTCTTGATGGTATCCACATTGGCTGTTGATTTTGGCCTGGAGAAATACAAGCATAACCTCTACCCCAAGTTATTATTTTACCTATTTCCCAACTTTTTGTTATCAGATCTCTCCACCAAATCAGTTGTTCTGTTTCTGTCTTTGAAGCTGGTTTCTGTAGATGCTGTTCAGTTGCTGATAACATCTGACCTTTGGGCAGGCTCAAAAAATTTAAAGTTAATAATGCTAGGTTCAGTTGCATCTGTGGGGTTCCATATTCTCTGTCTCTCCCTTTCTGCTTTTGCAATTGCTGTTTTAGGGAGAGATTCATCTTTCCACTGTGGCTTGTCCTTGAGAATTGTATGGGATACCAGTAATATGTTTAATATTCCACATAGAGAAAAATGTAGCTAGAGCTTGGCTAGTATAGCCTGGGACATTTTCTGTTTTAATAGAAGCTGGAATGCTCATCACCACAAAACACTGCAAAAGGTGATGTTTAACACAGGCAGAAGACTCTACTGATTGGCAGGTAGCCCAGACAAAGTAAGAAAAGGTGTCCACACATACATGTACATAAGCTAGTCTCCCAAACGAGGGAACATGTGTGACATCCATTTGCCAAATAGAGTTAGGTTCCAGTCCTCGAGGATTAACTCCTCCTGTAAAAGATGAGGAATGTACCATTTGGCAAGTTGGGCATCGCTGGATAATAGTTTTAGCTTCTTTCCAGGTAACACTGTATCTGTGTTTGAGACCAGAGGCATTAACATGGGTTAAGAATAACAGTTTTAGCTTCTTTCCAGGTAATACTGCATCTGTGTTTGAGACCAGAGGCGTTAACATGGGTTAAATTGTGAAAGTGTCTAGCATTAGATATCACAGTAGCAACTAGGCGATCAGCCACTTGATTCCCTTCGTTCAAAGGTCCTGGAAGAGGTTTATGAGCTCTAATGTGAGTGATATAAAACGGATGCGTTCTACTCCTAACTGCTATTTGCAATTGGGTAAATAAAGTCATCAGTTGTTCATCTGTATGAAAACGTAACTGAGAATTTTCAATTAACTGTGTGGAATGAACCACATATGAAGAATCAGAAATCACATTAATAGGCATATCAAAAGCAGTCAATACCTCAATTACAGCTACAAGCTCTGCTTTTTGAGCTGAAGTATAGGATGTCTGGAAAACTTTACTTTTTGAGCCAAAATAAGAAGCTTTACCATTAATAGACCCATCTGTAAAAACATTCTCAGCTGCTTCAATTGGTTTAAATTTAGTTATTTTATGGAGAATCCAGTTAGTTAATTTCAAAAACTGAAACTGCTTCATTTTAGGACAATGATTATCGAGAATATCCACAAAGTCAGCTAAATGGGTTTGCCAAGTAAGACTATTTATAAAAGCTTGCTGTATTTGTGCCTTTGTGAGAGGGACAATAACTTTTCCAGTATTATATCCATGTAATTTAACAATCTGAATTCGTCCAATCCCTATCATAGTAGTGATTTGATCTAAATAAGGAGTTAGAGTCCGTGAATTAGCATGTGGAAGAAAAAGCCACTCTACTAAGTCCTGTTTTTGGACAATAACACCAGTAGGTGAATGCTAAGTTGAAAAAATTAGCAAATCTAGTGTACTTTTTGTATCTATTCTATTTATCTGAGCCTTATTGACTTACTTTTCAATCAGCTGTAACTCAACCTCAGCCTCCTTTGTTAATTGCTGAGGGCTGGTGAGACTAGGATTTCCTCTAAGTATAGAAAACAGATTACTCATGGCAGAGGTAGGAATGCCTAGAGCAGGTCGTATCCAATTAATATCCCCTAGTAATTTTTGAAAGTCATTTAATGCTTTTAGTTGATCCCTATGTATGGTTACTTTCTGTGGCACAATGGTAGTGTCATTTACTAAGGTACCCAAGTAGGAGTAAGGAGTGGTAGTCTGAATTTTGTCAGGAGCTATAATTAAACCAGCATGAGAAATTGAATTTTGCAAGAGATCATAACATTGGAGTAATATTTCTCTAGTGGGGGCAGCACAAACTATATCATCCATATAGTGAATAATGTAACACTGTGAAAATTTTTTACAAGTCAATTCAATTGCTTGCCCCACATACCTCTGGCAAATTGTTGAGCTGTTTGACATGCCCTGTGGCAACACTTTCCAGTGATAATGTTTAGCAGACTGCAGGTTGTTTACTGCAGGAATTGTAAATGCAAACCATTCACAGTCTTGCTCAGCTAAAAGGATAGTAAAGAAACAGTCTTTTAAATCTATGACAATTAAAGGCCAATTTTTTGGAATTATAGCAGGAGAAGGCAATCCTGGCTGTAATGCTCCCATAGGTTGTATAAATGAAGTGATGGCTCTTAAGTCAGTTAACATTCTCCATTTACCTGATTTTTTCTTTTTTTTCTTTTTTTTTTTAAATTTTATTTATTATTATTATACTTTAAGTTGTAGGGTACATGTGCATAACGTGCAGGTTTGTTACATATGTATACTTGTGCCATGTTGGTGTGCTGCACCCATCAACTCGTCATTTACATCAGGTATAACTCCCAATGCAATCCCTCCCCCCTCCCCCCTCCCCATGATAGGCCCCGGTGTGTGATGTTCCCCTTCCTGAGTCCAAGTGATCTCATTGTTCAGTTCCCACCTATGAGTGAGAACATGCGGTGTTTGGTTTTCTGTTCTTGTGATAGTTTGCTAAGAATGATGGTTTCCAGCTGCATCCATGTCCCTACAAAGGACACAAACTCATCCTTTTTGATGGCTGCATAGTATTCCATGGTGTATATGTGCCACATTTTCTTAATCCAGTCTGTCACTGATGGACATTTGGGTTGATTCCAAGTCTTTGCTATTGTGAATAGTGCCACAATGAACATACGTGTGCATGTGTCTTTATAGCAGCATGATTTATAATCCTTTGGGTATATCCCCAGTAATGGGATGGCTGGGTCATATGGTACATCTAGTTCTAGATCCTTGAGGAATCGCCATACTGTTTTCCATAATGGTTGAACTAGTTTACAATCCCACCAACAGTGTAAAAGTGTTCCTATTTCTCCACATCCTCTCCAGCACCTGTTGTTTCCTGACTTTTTAATGATCGCCATTCTAACTGGTGTGAGATGGTATCTCATTGTGGTTTTGATTTGCATTTCTCTGATGGCCAGTGATGATGAGCATTTTTTCATGTGTCTGTTGGCTGTATGAATGTCTTCTTTTGAGAAGTGTCTGTTCATATCCTTTGCCCACTCTTTGATGGGGTTGTTTGTTTTTTTCTTGTAAATTTGTTTGAGTTCTTTGTAGGTTCTGGATATTAGCCCTTTGTCAGATGAGTAGATTGCAAAAATTTTCTCCAAGGGGAAAATGTTGGAGCTATGTGCCCATTTTCTAATTGTTCAGCAACTAATTTTTCTAAAGCCTCCAGTTTTTCTTTACTTGGCAGTCATTGTTCCATCCAAATTGGCTTATCTGTTAACCATTTTAAAGGTATAGGTTCTGGAGACTTAACAATGGCTGCTATAAAAAATATTTCCTAATATTTGGTGGGAACTTTGTTTTTCTACTTAAAGCGGTTCTTTCAAACCTTGCAAATTTTTTTCTAGTCCCATACCAGGGACATACCCCATTTCATGCATTGTATGTTGACTTTGAGGGCTATATAATGGTTCTGGAATTAGAACTTGTGCTCCCTATTGTTGTGTAAATCTGTTCCCTATAAATTTATAGGTACAGAAGTTATAATTGGTTGAATAGTCCCAGGTTGTCCATCAGGCCCCTCACAATGCAAAATCTAACTACTTTGATATACTTCAGGGGCTTTACCAACTCCAACTATGTTAAATTGAGTGGGTTGAATTGGTCACGTGGACGACCAGTGCTGTAGAGAAGTGACTGAAATGTCCGCTCCTGTATCTACCAAACCTTTAAATTTCTTTCCTTGAATAGTTATTTCACAAGTAGGACGTTTATCAGTAATTTGATTTACCTAATAACCTGCTTTGCCTTGTTTATTTGTGCTTCCAAATCATCCTGTTCATTTAATTCCACTTTTTCCCATTCCCACATATGGCACAATCAGGAACTGTGCTATGTGCTCTCCTGGCTCTGCTTTCCAGGGAACAGAAGTAGATATAACAATTTGAATTTCCCCATTGTAATCCAAATCAATGACTCCTGCATGTATTTGTACGCCTTTTCAGCTTACACTAGACCTTCCTAAAAGTAATCCTATTGTTCCTGCTGGCAAGGGTTCACAGACTCCTGTTGGGACCTTTTGTGGGGGTTCCCCAGGCAGAAGGCTCACAGCTTTTGTGCAGCATAAATCTACTGCAGGACTACCGGCTGTGACAGAAGACAGACATTGTACAGGGGTGAAGGAATAGCCTGAGCTGGAAATGCCTCGGTTTAGAATGGGGCCCGGGATGGGCACCTCATGGCTTTTCCCGAAATCAGGTTCCCTTCTTCATCAAACTTAGAGTGACACTGACTAGCCCAATGTTTTCCTTTTTTACATTTTGGACATATTTCAGGATAAGCAGTTTTCCTTTTTCCCCTATCTGGCGGCCTGACTCGCTGATTTTTTCTACATTCTTTTCAGTATGAATAGTTTGTTTAAATTCTGAATAATTTAAAAGGAAAAGGCTCAAATGTAGATATAATATTTCCCTGTTGATCTAGGGGGTGTTTTCTAACAGGGAACTGCCAGGCCTCTAAATCATCCTCTTGTCTAGCTTGCTGAATTCCTGCCTGAATAGAACTAAGAGTGATCGCTCAAGGCGCTGCTTAAACAGTCACTGGGGCAACTACTTTTCATCCAGTGTCCTCTGGGAAAGAAAGATCTGGAGGGTCTTTTTCTTCAAAATAATTATGAGAGGGTGCAGAAGGGTAGGGATGAACCTCTCCTTCCTTTGCTGCTTTAGCTTTAGCTGGCAAATAAACATGCTCTGTAACATCTTCTGTTACTTTGCTATGCTCTTGTTCCTCCTCCTCATCGGAGGAGGAGGAAAAGTTCCAAGGTGAAATGAACCAGACCCCATAACTGACACATTGTTACCCTGATGCTTCCTAGCTCCCCTTCTTACTCACCACAGGGATTGCTTTAAGAGTATTCAGGTGTCCTCCAGCTAGTTTTCCATTCCAACTGTTGCTCTGGCGACCATTCAACCTAGATTTGAGCCCTCACAAATGGACACCACTTGCAGAGACCAGCTCGGTCTGGGAGACCCTAACCCCATGGCACTAGAGGAATTAAAGACACACACACAGAAATATAGAGGTGTAAAGTTGGAAATCAGGGGTCTCACAGCCTTCAGAGCTGACAGCCCCAAACAGAGATTTACCCACATATTTTTTAACAGCAAACCAGTCATTAGCATTGTTTCTATAGAAATTAAATTAACTAAAAGTATCCCTTATGGGAAACGAAGGGATGGGCCAAATTAAAGGAAGGGATTGGGCTAGTTAACTGCAGCAGGAGCATGTCCTTAAGGCATAAATCTCTCATGCTATTGTTTGTGGCTTAAGAATGCCTTTAAGTGGTTTTTGGCCCTGGGAGGGCCAGGTGTTCCTTGCCCTCATTCCTGTAAACCCACAACCTTCCAGTGTGAGTGTTAGGGCCATTATGAACATGTTACAGTGCTGCAGAGATTTTGTTTATGGCTAGTTTTGGGGCTAGTTTATGGCTAGATTTTGGGGGTCTAGCTCCCAACATGGAAGTGCCATTTACAGGACATCCAGAGAATTTCACAAAAGAGAAATGCAGAAAATAGCACTCTATTTCTGTGGTTATTTAAGCTATTTCAACATACGAATTTTGTTATAAAAGAAATATATTTGTTCCCATTAGCTATATAGGGATAGCATAACACAAGCTTTTATGGAATTTGCAATTCAGAAAAACTCTTCTTGTAATAATGCACAGTGTTTAGGTAGGCATTCATTGTACAACTGGCTTTAGTAAAAGACTCAGCCATAAATGGAGCCTTTTCAGTGTACAAAACTGATTAAATACTGGGTTAAGAGAACTATGCTGTTTACTTGCTCAGTAGCTTCACTCATAAAAAGAGTGGAATTTTGAGATTTTCATTTCTCTAACCTTTTTACAGGCACATTTTTTGCATTGCGAAATAAAAAGCAAATCCAGAATGAGTACGGAGAGACTTTTACTCAAAAGGATTATTGCAAGGGAAGGGAGAAGGACTACCAGATTAGGGAGAATGGTGGCTGTAAGGCCTGCCAGTGTTTCAAGAATTAGGCAGAATTTTTTTTTTTTTTTTTTTCACAGAGAGCAGAAAACAAGGCTTGAAAGAACCCAGTGTTGGGGGAAGTAGGATGAAAGGGTGGTATAAGATAATAGTAGATCACAGAATGTTTTACCCTGAGACCAGACTGTTATGAGGAGGGTTTCTCTGTTGTCTCAGGCTGAGAGTAGACCAATGTTCAGTGGCCTGGAGGAAGGAAAGAAGCTTAAGTTACGTTAACAGGTATTTTATTCCCGTTGATCTTTGGGGATAAAACATTTCAGCCAATCATTTGTAAGGCAAAAAAAAAAAAAAAAAAAAAAAAAAGAGAGAGAGAGATTTGGAGGGACTTTATCAAGTCTTGTCATCAGTTAAGCAAGGAATGGGCCATTGTTGAATCTTATCAAAGTCATACAAGGAAGGATGGTTCTTTTCAGTAATCCATTTTGCAAAACAACAAAAAAAAATGATAGGATCGTTTTAACTTGAGTTGCTTCCTGAGAGCATGAGGCTTATGAAAAATTCCAGATTGTTAGCATGATAAAAGGGTCCTTAAAAGTTATAGCTTTATTTTAAAGTTATTGTAAAAGAGGCCTAATTAGGTTAAATAACTTCTTTCAGGTCAAAAAGCAAGTCAACAGCAGAGTAAAGTCAGGACTATATTTATTTCTTCTCCTTCCAAGAATACAGTTTTGCCAGAGATGATCTAGATTTTGAGAGGACTGAAATTTGTACAATTTGAGAGTCCACTTCAAAGAGAAGTATTCAAGAGAAAGAATACAAAATAGCTAATAAATTAGATATAAAAGTAAATACTTATGTAGAATATGAGAAAAAATGATAAGAAATTACACATTTTAACAGACAACCTGTAGGAGAAAAATTTGTAATTGTAAATTCCTTTAAATTGAAGACACACAGCTTATCTTCTAATCTTCATTGTAGAAGTTTTGATTAGTGTCAAAGATATCAGCATTTCATACAAAAAGAGCAAAAAATAAATCTTTTCTTCATTATGTTTATTTGATTCCCTCCTTCATATTAATTTGGATGACCAAAAAAAAAATAAAAACTTTATTACTTCTATTCAAAATTTATCTTTTCTTTAATTTTTAGTATGTTCTTTCTACTATTTTTTCCAGGGATCACCAGAATTCACTAGGACAAGATATCCCCAGTATATAAAGACGTGATTCAATACATTGAGATACACAACACAAGGGACTTCACACAAATTTGTGCATTTCACAAGTTTTTTTCTTCTCTACCATCCATATTCTTCCAGTGTTGTGGAACATGTTCATATTACTATAGAACATCTTTCTCTGCTCCTTCTTGCCACCATGCCAGGTGAGTTGGCACAGCATACTTCAGATATATTTTTGGAAGCCATTCCTATGCTGAAACAATTGGTAGCAGTTTATGCAAAGAAATGGCTCAAAGCACAGCAATAAATTGTAGTACAGTAGATAATGCTTTTCCCAAGTATAGTACAAGATTGTGGTGCTCATTATTAGGATAGTTTTGCTGACTTAGTCTCAAAGACTGGGGCGTATTCAATGCAAAATATTCACCAAAAAAAGAATAATTGATGTGACACATAGGTTACTTTAAAAATCTACTAATTTTTCTGTGATCCACAAAGTAGCTTGCATTTTTATAGAGTTGTTTATAGATGAACGTGTTATTAAGAATTCTCTGTAGTTTTGTAAAAATGCAACTTACTAGTAAAATTCACCTGAACTTCAGAGAAACAAATTAGAGGTCTTCTGAAATTCCCACTTCTCAAATTATTATGTGAATATGTGCCTATTATAGAAATACTTATAAATGACCTCGTCCTGTGGTAATATTGTAGAGACTGAGAAACAGCCAACTGCTCTTCACAATAACAGCAAATAGAGGTATTTACTTTTTAAATTAGGGCCAATTCTTCAGATGTGATCCAGTACAAACATGTAAATATTTATGTAATAACCGCAACTTCAGCAAAGTGCCATCTAGATAAGTGACAAAGACCTATACAGTTGCTATTTCTTTAGTCTGTATTTTCTTCTATTACAGTTCTAACAGGTCTCTAAAAATAATCAACTCTACAATGTGAGAAATTAACATTATATAATACATTTTTTAATGTTCCATTTTGTACATCATTTTGGATATTTGCATTTTATCCAGAATATTATATTAAGGATTGTCCAAGTATTCTCATCAAATAATATTGGCATGAATAAGGAACACTACAAATAGTCCAAAGAGTTTCAGTCTTGAGTTGTTGCTGGTTTTTTTTTTTTTTTTTTTTTTTTGGCTTTTTGTTTTTTTTTCCTCCAATAAGGAAGATCAACAGTAATTATATATACAACCAAGCAGTCTTTTGAGTTTATCAGGAGGGGAAGCTAACAGCTAAGTTTACCTCTCAGCTGATGTAATCATGTTTTGGACAAAACATAATTTAAACCAACTAAGATCCAAAAAGACAAATATATCACATAATAATAAATGATTCAATTAAACAGGAAAATCTAACTATTATAAATATATGTGCACCTAACACAGGAGCACCCAGATACATGAACCAAGTTCTTAGAGACCTTCAAAGAGATTTAGACTCCCACACAGTAATAGTGGGAAACGTTAACACACCACTGACCAAAAAGATTAGACAGATCATCAAGACAGAAAATTAACACATATATTCAACATCTGTACTCAGCACTGGATCGAATGGACCTCATAGATATCTACAGAACTCTCCACCCCAAAGCAGCAGAATATACATTCTTCTCATTGCCACATGGCACATTCTCTAAAATCGATATTAATTTTAATTAATTTTAATAATCTGAAGTAAAACACTCCTCAGAAAATGCAAAAGAACTGAAATCAAAACAATCTCTTGGACCACAATACAATCAAATGAGAAATTAAAAATAAGAATAAGAAAATTCACTCAAAACCATGCAATTACATAGAAATGGAATAACCTACTCCTGAATGAATTTGAGGTAAATAATAAAATAAAGTGGAAATCAAGATGTTCTTTGAAACTAATGAGAACAAAGACACTACATATCAGAATCTCTGGGAGAAAGAAAGATTCTTTCTGTATGGTTAGAAAAAGCTAACCCAGAGTTAAGAAGAAATTTATGGCCAGGCGCGGTGGCTCACACCTGTAATCCCAGCACTTTGGGAGGCCGAGGCAGGCGGATCACAAGGTCAGGAGATCGAGACCACGGTGAAACCCCGTCTCTACTAAAAATACAAAAAATTAGCTGGGCGCGGTGGCGGGCGCCTGTAGTCCCAGCTACTCAGGAAGCTGAGGCAGGAGAATGGCGTGAACCCAGGAGGCGGAGCTTGCAGTGAGCTGAGACCGCGCCACTGCACTCCAGCCTGGGCGACAGAGCGAGACTCTGTCTCAAAAAAAAAAAAAAAAAAAACAAAAAAAAAAAAAAAAGAAGAAGAAGAAATTTATAGCACTAAATGCCCATATCAAGAAGTTAGAAAGAACTCAATTTAAAAACGTAAAATAACTAGAGATCCAAGAGCAAACAAATCTCAAAGATAGCAGAAGACAAGAAATAACTAAAATCGGCTGGGTGCAGTGGCTACTGTCTGTAATCCCAGCACTTTAGAGGCCGATGCGAGCTGATCACTAGAGCTTAGGAGTTTGAGACCAGCCTGGTCAACAAGGTGACACCCCATCTGTATTAAAAATACAAAAATTAGCCAGATGTGGTAGCACACACCTGTAATCCCAGATACTTGAGATGCTGAGGCACAAGAATCGCTTGAACCCAGGAGATGGAGGTTGCAGTGAGCCAAGAACATGCCATTACACTCCAGCCTGGGTAACCGCGTTACACTCTGTCTCAAAAAAGAAAATAAAAAATAAAAAAATAAAAAATAACCAAAATGAAGGCTGGGTACTGTAGCTCACACCTGTAATACCAGCACTTTAGGAGGCCAAGGCAGGCAGATCACTTGAGGTCAGGAGTTTGAGAACAGCCTTGGCAACATGGTGAAACTGAATCTCTACTAAAAGTTTAAAAAATTAGCTAGAGGTGTTGGCACATGCCTGTAGCCCCAGCCATGCAGGAGGTGGAGGCAGGAGAATCACTTGAACCCGGAAGTCAGAGGCTGCACTGAGCAGAGATTGTGCCACTGCATTACAGCCTGGGTGACAGAGCAAGATCCTGTCTCAAAAATAAATAAATAAATAAATAAATAAATAAATAAATAAATAAATAAAATAAAAATAAACAAAATCAGAGCTAAACTGAAGGAGATAGTGACGCACACAAAAAACTTCAAAAGATCAACAAACCAGGAACTGGGTTTTTTGAAAAGTAAAATAAAATAGATAGACTACTAGCTAGACTTATAAAGAAGAAAAGAGAGAGGATTCAAATAAACAATAAACATAGTCAGAAATGACAAGTGGGATAATAACACTGACTTCACAGAAATGCAAACAACAATCAGAGAGTATTGTATACACCTCTATGAACACAAAATAGAAAATCCAGAAGAAATTGATGAATTCCTAGATACATACAGCCTCCCGAGAATAACCGGTAAGAAATCGAACCTCTGAACAGACTAATAACAAGCTCTGAAATTGAGTAGGAAATAAATAGCCTACCAATCAAAAAAAGCCAAGAATGAGACAGATTCACAGCTGGATTATGCCAGATGTACAAAGATTTGCTACCATGCCTGCTAAAACTACTACAAGAAATTGAGGAGGAGTGACTCTTCTCTAATGCATTCTATGTGGCCAGGATCATCCTGATACCAAAACCTGGCAGAGACACAACACAAAATGAAAACTTCAGGCCAATATTCATGACGAAAATCAATGCAAAAATCCGCAACAAAATAATGGCAAACCAAATACAACAGCACATCAAAATGCTTATAGACCATGATCAAGGAGGCTTTTTCCCCAGGATGCAAGGCTGATTCAACACGTGCAAAACAATAAATGTGATTCATCACATAAACAGAACTGAAGACAAAAAACAGACAATCATCTCAACAAATGACAAAAAGACTTTTGATAAAATTCAACATCGATTAATGTTAAAAACTCACAACAAATTAGGTATTGAAGAAAAATACTTGAAAATAATAAGAGCCATCTATGAGAAACCCACAGCCAAAATCATACTAAATGGGCAAAACCCGGACACATTCCCCTTGAAAACGAGCATAAGACAAGAATGCCCTCTCTCACCAATATACTAGTAGTGTTAGACATCCTGACCAGCACAATCAGGCAAGAGAAAGAAATAAAGGGCAGCCAAATAGGAAGAGAGGAAGTTCAACTATCGCTGTTTGCAGATGACATAATCCTATAATTAGAAAATTCCATAGTTTCAGCCCAAAAGCTTCTTAAGCTGATAAACAACTTCAGCAAAATCTTAGGATACAGAAACAACGTGCAAAAATTAATAACATTCCTGAGAGCCAAATCAGAATCGAATTCCGATTCGCAATTGCCACAAACAGAATAAAATACCAGCTGGGCGCGGTGGCTCATGCCTGTAATCCCAGCACTTTGGGAGGCCGAGGCAGGCGGATTGCCTGAGGTCAGGAGTTTGAGAACAGACTGTCCAACATGGTGAAACCCAGTCTCTACTACAAATACAAAAAAATTAGCCAGGCGTGGTGGCATGTGCCTGTAATCCCAGCTACTCGGGAGGCTGAGGCAGGGGAGTTGCTTGAACCAGGGAGGTGGAGGTTGCAGTGAGTCCAGATCGAGCCACTGCACTCCAGCCTGGGTGACAGAGTGGAACTCTGTCTCAAAATAAATAAATAAATAAATAAATAAATAAATAATAAAATACCTAGGAATACAGCTAACAGCAAAAGATCTCCACAAGGAGAATTACATACCACTGCTCAAAGAAATCAGAGATGGGCCTGCCTGGTGGCTCACGCCTGTAATCCCAGCACTTTGGGAGGCCGAGACGGGCAAATCACGAGGTCAGGAGTTTGAGACCATCCTGGCTAACACGGTGAAACCTCGTCTCTACTAAAAAATACAAAAAAAAAAAAATTCTCAAAAGGCAAGGTAATTTGCATATTGTGTCAAACTACCCACAGTGATTACATTATACCATCGCATAATAGATCTTTGCATATTTATTAATGAGGTATATTGGGAATAATATTTCCCTCTAAAATTTTAGCTGCCTGCATATAATTATAAATATAAATCAATATGAATCCGTAAGTGTTATTTTGATAAGTGATAAGAATGTTATGAATCCATTATTTACTAATTTGAAACTTTCAAAAAGTCAGTAACTATCCAAACGTATATGTTATAATAAACTGACAGCCAGTATATTGCATTATCTGTATGTTCCCTTGTTTTCATTTACAATTTTTATTTCAATTGTTTGTAAAATTATCACATTGCCAATAAAGCAGACCTCTTACTCCATGTTTTTCATTGAATGTGTAAGAAACAAATGGTAATATTTATATGAAAGGATAATGAGTAATCTACTTCATGCATTTCTGTATAGTTATCTTTTTAAAATATTAATGATTGTTTTAATGTTGACACATATCTCAGGATTATTTTAGGTTTAAAACAAATAAAACCTACCTTACTTTATGTTGTTGACACTCATTTTGTCACATAATTTTTTTTATTCATCTTGTTATTTAATGCAATGCTAGGCTTTAAATAGATATTTCACTGAAGCAATAATTGTACTAAAGGAATTTTGTTTAGTAACTAGATTGTATATCCTTCTTGAATATCATACAGGTTGGTATAAATTAATTTGAAGTAATATTGCAGCATACTTTTAATGTGATTTTGTGGTAGGATGCAAAACAAATGATAATTGAATTATTCTATTTAAATGAGAGCAGAGCTTAACTTCTAGTCATGGACATACTTTATATTTTTTAAACCAGAGGAAGGTAAAGGTTGAAACTCGGTACATATATATCTCTAATACTTTTTATAAATTGTAAGTTAGAACAATTGAAATTTAGATGGCAAACGTTTTATAATTTGATTAAATCTAATAGTTATTTTATCTTTCATGCATTGAAAATCAGGCAGAAATCAAAGTAATATCCTTATGTAGATATTTCAGATCAAAGAAGACAGATCTTGTTATTCACAGTAGTAATATATAAATATAAAATACAGATTCATATGATCAATACTAAGGGAAAAATATAGGTAATACACATAAGCATACACATACATATGTATACATGATTGTACTTGAAAAGCCAATATGTTTTACAAATGATTGAAAGAAATAATTTTATTTTGAGACATCATAAAAAAATTATATTCTTCATTAAAATTATCTATCATTTTCTTGGAATGTACTTTTCATGAAATAGAATTTTATACTGTTCAACAGAGTTTTAATCTCAAGCCCCATTAGGTTTGTTTAAAAGATGAAGAGAATATCTTTTTCAATTAGAAACCTGCACCAGTTTTTAAATGGTGTCAAGCAATTCCACGATTCCAATAGTTTAACTGAGCTGCTGAAATGGCTTGGTGCGGGGACTGTGTGTCAAGGGAGGGTAGGTTACTTGGCATGTTCCTTTTCTATCTATGTTATGTATAACTATAGTGAATATGAAGGAAACAGCAAAGTAGACTGATGAATTATACACTGTGCTTGCTGTATATACTTGCATTATGTTATTTAATCGGACTTTATTCTTCACAGGAACCCTGTCATGAAGCCATGAAGCTAGATTTTTTTTTTTTTTTTTAATGAGAACAAAGTAAGATTCAGGTAACTTCAAATGTATTTTCCAGGTCTGAGTCTAATCTAACTCCAAAGCTTATAAGCAGCTCCTAGAGGATGTCTCCCTAATGTAAAGTTAAAAATGTAACTTTACATTACTAAAGTAATGTAAAGTAATGACTGGTGAGGTAAAATGTATTCATCTTCAGAAAAGGACTTTTAAAAATAAAAAAATATGTAGCCTGAAGATACAGATCTTGAATAAACAAGGAAAAAAACTTTAGTACTGCCTATTGCTATTCTGCATTTTAATTATAACATTATTTAGATATGTAAATGTAACGGTATTCTGTCCATTGTTTTCTAACTTTTATAAATGCTAGTGTTTGACTGCTTTTAGTGAAAGTTTTGGGATACAGTACTATAATTGCTGAAATCATATTATTTAATGATTTCTTAAAGCGTATTATATTTTATTTACTAGCACATGAAGTTTTAGTATTCTATGGGATGAATCAATTTTAGATTATTTCTTGTTAGAGAAGAAGATATTTTTATTTGAAATATTATACCCTTCCTTTTAACAAGTAGCAGAAGAGATCAAATGCATTAAACACAAATCTTATTTTAGTTTCATCATACTAGACATATTTATTTCATATGAAGTTAACCATTTAAATCTTTAAGTTTTTGATAAAATAATTTAAGTAATGGTGTTTTAAAGCAAAAAACTAAGTATGAGTATAGTCTATAAAGCAAGGAAGCATGATGACCCTTGTCTGTGTGTGCATTCATCAAACCTGAATAGTTACTGTGAAGAGTAAAAGGATGCTTCATAGAAGAATAATGTAATTGAAGGGAAAAAGAGTGAACTCTGCGCATGTACAGCTTGCTCTACGCCAAACCTTAACCTCAGGGTCACAGACATTCCTCCCCTGAAGAACGAAACCCAGCATTGCAATATCATGGGAAATGGAAAAATCTCATGAGAAATTATGGCTTCCAGCTGAACTACCAGTTCTGTGCCCCTATCTAAGGGCAAACTTAGTCATAATCTTGGAACCTACACTTTTTTTCTACAACTGAATCTTCTACTCCATATTTAATCTCACTCTGACATTAGGTTCAATACCTCCATTTTGTACATTTTTATGACAAAACCTCTACAAACAGAGAATACTCCCATTCCTAGGGTGATTCATTTTAGTGATTTCAAAGGGCATGTGTGGTGATGACTGTCAGTTTCTCTGCTCATTCTTCACCCACTTTTTGGGAAGACTCTTTTGAAACTTGGTTGTTCTTTTCTGAAATCAAAACGATCATGATAGTCTATATTCTCTTCTCATTATCAATATAAAAATAATCTATTTGTTTATTTTAAAAATTACATTTTGGGGGCATTCTTATAATTATAGTTCTTTTTTTTTCTTTTTTTTTTTTTTCTTGCCAAACTGTATAACAAGTTTTAAGAACATTTTGGAAGTTTAAAAATTTGGAGGGAGTAGACCAACTCTTCTCAAATAGGAGTTGGTTAAAGAAATGTGCAAAAATGCGTATGATGGAACACTTTACACTCATTTAAAATGATGATGGAGCTCTGTATAGACACAAAAGTTATCCATAAGTTTACTAAGAAAGAAGAAATAAACTCACAAAATCACCTACGGTAGAATCCATTCTTTAAAAGTATTTTATAAGCAGATAAGAAACAAAAAATACATACTGCTAAATATTGTTGTTGGTTACCCCAGGGAAGTGACATTTTGAGTGATTTTTGTTTTCTTATTCTTTTTTAACCTGACCACATATCTATTTTTTTTCAGTGACCTTATATTTATTTTTTGTTATTATAAGAAAACAAAACACAACTCTCTGACTTGCATTGAACCAAGAAGTTTAATAATTGAAATTCAAAGATCATTAACCATTGTTTGCATCTTAACAGATTGAGTAGTTAATTACTCTAAGACTATATCCATTCAATGTGTCTTACTGTGGTCTGAATGGTAATAATTGTATTAATTAAAGAGATAGATCATAAATCAAAGAATGAGTAATGAGTGGGATCACAAGTTCAGTTATTTTAGTAATTCAGTGGCAGACCAAATGGCATGCATAGTAACATGCTACATGGACACTTACTCTCCTTTTCCATAAACCTGAGAAATATCAATAATAAAAAAGTAAATGGATCTCACTGCAGAAATTCTATAGTACCCTCATATTTCGTTCCAGTGTTATTCTCTGGTCTGGAGAAAATTCTGTGTGTGTGTGTGTGTGTTTGTGTGTGTGGTTATTGTGATGAATCACAGGTTATTTGCAAAGTATTAAATGTCTTCTTAAAACTTCATTAATAACTGTTGCTTAATCAATTAATGGAATCCTCTGCCCCAGGTTGTTTACTACTCTTTCCCCTCTTTCCATTAGATTAGTTTCTGTATCATGAACTATGACAGAATAGCATAGTCGTCAAAATATTTTCTTCTAAAATATTATAAAAAGGGTAATTAGTGTTTTCATTTTTAGACCAAATAAGCGTATCAGCTCTGATATAGCTGAGTAGCCTTTGAAAAATTTCATAAACAATAGCTAATAAGTTTTAAGGATAAGACAGCAAATTTAACAGAAGTATAAATAGAGTAACCAGTAGTAAGAAGTACACCCAGGACTATGAAAACTGTCCAACAGGGAAGATAGTTCTCATAGAGAAATGAAAATTGAATTTTTAATTGCCTATTAATCACATTGGAACATAGGTTAATCATTCAGTGTTTACTGAGTGCAATGAAAGGTAAGGTATAGCTTTTCTGCCCAAAGATTTCCAGAGTAGTAACTCACATAAATCACTTATCATATTTCTTACAGGTAGTCTTCTTTTATGTTTACGTTTCATTTATCTTTGACTTCATTAAGCCAAGTTTCTCCTTGCTCTTATGTTAATCCTCTGTTTTTTGCTATCCCTTGTATGTTTTGTCTACTTTTATTTCATATGTTATCTGAGCTGAGAATCAGCTCTGCTCTTTATGCTACCTCTCCTCCATCACCTAGGCTTTTATCTTCTTTCCCTGCCACGATGACTCCCTGTATATTATTTCTGTGCTTTAACATTGCATTGTTTCTTTTTTCATGGTTTGACAAAATGGAATAGTTTAAAAACGTAGAAAATGTGTTATTATCTTTGCAACCACATTTTGTTTTTGTTAAAGGGTGCAATTCTTTTATTCCAAGTTTTTGTGGTTTCTTTACTTGGTATTCCTTAATTTCTCTCCTTCTTCCATGACCTACACTGCCCCTGACAATTTTAATAAAATCATTTTTTACCTTGTCTCTTGCTTTTTCCCTTCACTTAATTTTACCTTTTAAAGATCCCTGTATTAACACTAGCATAATCCATTGTCAGAGCAGTGCAAGCTTTCATTGTCCTCCAATGAAAATAAACAATCAAACAAACAAGATGAAACAGAATAAATTTAAAAGAAAATCAAAGCCGGGCGCGGTGGCTCACACCTATAATCCCAGCACTTTGGGAGGCCCAGGTGGGTGGATCACGAGGTCAGGAGATCGAGACCACGGCGAAACCTCGTCTCTACTAAAAATACAAAAAATTAGCTGGGCGTAGTGGCGGGCGCCTGTAGTCCCAGCTACTTGGGAGGTGAGGCAGGAGAATGACGTGAACCTGGGAGGTGGAGTATGCAGTGAGCTGAGATCGCACCACTGCACTCCAGCCTGGGTGACAGAGCAAGACTCCATCTCAAAAATAAATAAATAAATAAATAAATAAATATCAAAATTGCTTTTAGAACATTGCTTTTTGAAAGTCTTCATCTAATGGATACTTCTTACTCCTAACACTAACTTCATTTTATAAACTACTTTTAGGGGGAAAAAACCCCCAAGCATAAACCTTTGTGATCGTGGATTACACATTAGTTTCTCAGATATGATATCAAATGCATAAGGACCAACAACACATAAACTAGACATTATCAATGTTAAAAACGTTGAACTTCAAGGAATTCCGTCAAGAAAGTAAAAAGGCAACCCATCTAGTGAAAAATGTTTTGCAAATCATATATCTATAAAAGAAACTTGTAACTAGGATATATAATTCTTATAACTCTACAGTAAAAAGACAAAGAAGCTGAATATACATTTTTCATATAACATTTAGGAAGGACAAATACACACATGAAAAGATGCTCAACATTATTAGTGGTAAGGAAAATGAAAATCAAACCACAATGAGATACTACTTCAAATACACTGTGATGCTTGTCATTAGAAAGATAGATAATAACAGGTGTTGTCGAGGATGCAGAGAAATGGGATTCTTCATACATTACCGACAGGAATGTAAAATTGTTCAGCCCCTTTGAAAACAGTCTGGTCGTTCCTTAGGTAGTAACATATAATTCAGCAATTCCATTCCAAGGTATATGCCAAAAAGAAATTAAAACTTTTTTCCACACTACAGTCTTTATAAAATATTAATGGCTACATTATTTTTAATATAAAAAATAGAAACAGCTCAATTGTCCATCAAGTGATAAATGGACAAATAAAATATGGTATATTCATACAATATGTCTTCGTTCATTCAGGCTGCTATAACAAAATACCTTAGACTTCTTAGTTTATACACAACAGAAATTTATTTCTCGCAGTTCTGGGGACAGAGAAGTCCAAGTACAGGATGTCAACAGTGTCTGGTGAGGTCTTGCTTCTCATAGTGCCTTCAAGCTCTGTCTTCACATGATTAAAAGAACAAACAAGCTCCCTCAAGCCTCTCTTATTGGGGTACTAATCCCATTTATGAGAGCTCAGTCCTCATGATCTAATCACCTTCCAAAAGCCACGCCTCTTAATGCCATCACCTTGGTGGTTAGTTTTCAGTGTATGTATTTTTTGGGGACACAAACATTCAGACCATAGCACAATAGAATATTATTCAGCAATATGAGGGAAAGACATGCTGATGTATGCTACAATGTGGATAATCCTTCAAAACATTATGCTAAGTGAAAGGGTAGCACAAGGGATCACATAGTGTATATTTCTACTTATGTGAACTATCTACAATAGGTAAATATAGAGACCAAAAGTAGATTATTTTGTGCTTAAGAATAGGGTGGATGGGCCGGGCGCGGTGGCTCACGCCTGTAATCCCAGCACTTTGGGAGACCGAGGTGGGAGGATCACGAGGTCAGGAGATCGAGACCATCCTAGCTAGCATGGTGAAACCCCATCTCTACTAAAAATACAAAAAAATTAGCCAGGCGTGGTGGTGGGTACCTGTAGTCCCAACTACTCGGGAGGCTGAGGCAGGAGAATGGCGTGAACCCAGGAGGTGGAGCTTGCAGTGAGCCGAGATTGCGCCACTGCACTCCAGCCTGGGTGACAGAGCCAGACTCTGTCTCAAAAAAAAAAAAAAAAAAAGAATAAAGTGGATGGAAAGATTTGGAGGATGATCACTAAAGGTTGCGTGGTTTCTTTTTGAGTTACTGAAATATTCTGGAGTTAGACAGTGGTAACTGTTTTACAACTCTGCAAATGTACTAAAGGTCATTGAATTGTATAATATATGAATCATATCTTCCCAACGTTGTTATAAAACAAAACAGCTAGAACAGGTCAGTGTTTGTCCAAGTCTTCAATATTCACTACCCCTTCCCCTCTTTTCATAAATGACATGAATCAGCAACAAACCAATGTAATATGAAGCACTAAAGAGTAATAGAGGCCAAAAGAGAAGCTAGAAGCAAGAAAGTGGTGGATCATGCTGAGAAGAGATTATATTCCACTAGACCTCAGGCAACAACAAACAATACGTTCTTCTAACATGTACATTTACTGCAAGTTAGCAAACTCATTCAATGTTCAGGAAATGTCTCTTTGCCCACTATACCTGATCTCCCAGCTCCAAAATGACCTCAAGTCTCTTGATAACTTTATTCTATTCATTTACCATTCAAAACCACCCTTGGCTCTAAAGTCTCTAAGTTTCATATCCAGCCAAATCTTAGATATATCATATTAGTTATTCTCTTGCCATTTCTATTGACTGTCTTTTCTCAACATCATGTGCCTTAAGTCAATAATTCTCTATTACTACAACCATCAAATTCTCTTTTCCTACACCTTAGCTTCTGAGCGCTTCTGGGCCCCTGTGACATCATAGTTTCCAATATTGAATGACTCTTTATTGCTGTCATTCAGACTTATATGTGTTTGTATCATGCTTTCTCATTATTTACAATTTGTTTTCAATTTGTATTGTTTTCCTCATTCCACCACACTGAATGACTTCAGATGATTTGTCAGAAATGCACAGGAAATCTGGAGGCAATAGAGGAATATTTATCTTATATTTTTGCCCATTACTCTACAAACTAATCTCATGTACAGGTACCAACTTTTTGGGTTTTTTAAATTATTTAATTATCTTGTTCTAGTCCATGCATGATGTCTTCACCAAATTTGGTTCCAACTCTTTACCTCCAGCTTTTATTAATGACCCCAATTATATGCTAATCTTAAACTTCTTTATTTTCTCTTTCCCTTGAGCATATACATTTTCTTCGTCCTCCCATTAAACACACACACACACACACACACACACACACACACACACACACACACACACAAAAGCAAAGAAAACTCAGGCCTTCTCTATCTTGCCTGCAATGTTTCTTACATTTTGAGCTAATATTTATGACAGAATAGGTTGTATTCCTGCTCTATCTTTTCTTCTTGCTTTCTTTATTCCTCCACCTTCTATTACTTCATTTATATATTCATTCATACAGCCAACTTATATTTGCTAACACCTATTTTATTACAAAGAATATTTTAAGTTCTGGAGATACAAAAGTTTTTTGTTTGTTTGTTTGTTTGTTTGTAAAGGGGATTTGAAAGGGAAACTGGGTTATAGTCAGAGGTTTTTTTTGTTTGTTTGTTTGTTTTTTCCATTTTGGATAAGTTTGGATAAATACTATGTTTGTGTGTTGTTATGAATAATGCAATCTGGAGTAAAAAGTTATGCATTATGGGTAATAACTGCTTGAAAAATAATCTTCACTAGGTGAGAAGGAGTGTGATAAATGCATAAATGGAGGAGTTGGACTTTGCTAAGGTCTCCATAGTAACAATACAGAAAAGTATATGGGTTTAGGTAAGCTATAAAGTAAATATGATTTTATAATCTTGTGGAAGTTCTCTTTTGATTTTTTCTCTTTTGTCAACGATGCAGGATGTAAGATAATTAGCTAAAAATCAAAATGAAGAAAAGGGTAGGGAAATTATATTGAATGTTTTAAGAGACAGGCAAAGAGTGTGAAATAGTTAACTAGGAATGTGAGAGAGTAAATGGGTTAGACAATAACAGGATTTACTTGAATTCAGGTTATAAATTTGAACCTTGACCAGAAGGCATGATTGTGTGTATCTTTGTGTGCATTCCTCAGCCACATTTACTTATTTGCTTAATACATTATAGAAAATAGTAGGATTTGTGTTCAACCTAATACTTTTACTATGTAGGAATTAATATAAGCGTACTTATATTAAACACCTTAAACACCTGTGCGAGTGTTTCCTTAGAATAGATACCCCACAATACAGTTGCTTGGTAATAGCAAATGAAATATTACAATTATTGACAGGCACTGTGACACATGCCTGTAGTCCCAGTTACTCAGGAGTTGAAGTGGCAGGATTATTTGAGTCCAGTTCAAGACAAGTCCGGGCAATATAGTAAGACCCTGTCTCATATTTAAGCTAAAAACAACATTTAAGATAAAAATCTCAAATGCTTAGTTTTTTCACCCATTCACATGAAATATTTGTATTATTTCAGATGTTCCTTAATGATCTCGGGTAAAGTTTTAGTGTGTTTTGCCAAAGTTTGATAAATAAAAACAAACAAAAACAATTATAATTATTAAATAGCTACTGCCAAATTGTTCTTCAAAATGGTTTGTACCAATTTATAATGCATTCTCACTAGATGCATGTAAGGCGGGAGTACCTATTTCCCCACATTTTAGCCAATGCAACACATATTTTTTCACTCATTAATCTATTTCTTTTTTTTGTTTTAATTTATTTATTATTATTATACTTTAAGTTGTAGGGTACATGTGCATAACGTGCAGGTTTGTTACATATGTATACTTGTGCCATGTTGGTGTGCTGCACCCATCAACTCGTCATTTATATCAGGTATAACTCCCAATGCAGTCCCTCCCCCCTCCCCCCTCCCCATGATAGGCCCCGGTGTGTGATGTTCCCCTTCCTGAGTCCAAGTGATCTCATTGTTCAGTTCCCACCTATGAGTGAGAACATGCGGTGTTTGGTTTTCTGTTCTTGTGATAGTTTGCTAAGAATGATGGTTTCCAGCTGCATCCATGTCCCTACAAAGGACACAAACTCATCCTCTATTTCTTTTCTAATTGATTTCTAAGAACTTTTTACATTCTGAATACTAATATCTTGTCTTTTATTTCCATTGCAAATACTTCTTTACAAATTTATTTTGAGCTACAGGATTTTAACTCTATTCCTTCTAAGCATATAGCCAATTAACCAGGCCATTTATTGAATAAACTGTCCCTTCCTTATTGACTTGAAATTTTAATTTTAATACAGAAAAAATCCTTATAAACACATTGGCCTGTTTTTTAAAACAATTTTGTTCTACTTATTTGTCTATTAAGTTCTTAGGTCATTGTTTCTATTACTATGGTTTTTACTATAATAAGAATGTTCCTTGCCCCTGTTTTTTGTTGTTGTTGTTTTTTTTTTTTCCTTTATAGCACTTAGTATGCTATGGAATATTATATATTTACTTTTTTTTAATTAATTGTTTATTATTTATCCCTCCTACTAGAATGTAAGCTCCATGTGGGAAAAATGTCAGTTTATTCACAATGAATCTCGAATGAGACATAATAGTTACTCAAATACATGGTAATCAGATGAATGAATGAATGAATTGAAAACTTTTAAATATGCATTGATATTGATAGGACAGGCCTTTCTTCTTTATTTTTAGTTTTCAAAATATCATTGGCTATTATTGTATATTTACTTTTCCATACATATTTTACAATCAGCTTCTCATGTCCCATGGAAGATTGTTTTAGATTTTGAAATGGAGTCCCATCGAACTTATAAATAATTTGGGAAAAGATAACTTTAAATGTTGAGTTTTTTCATCCATTAACATATTTGTTATATATAAAAGCACATATATTTAAGGTGCTTTTTTGAAGTGTGGTAAGTAACAATTGTAAATATTTATTGCTAAGTTCATTCATATGATGTATTATAGTTGTGTTCTATATTATAAACAGAATTATTTTTCAGTTATATTTTCAAATTGCTTATTACTGGCATACAGAAAAAATAGGTAGGTACCTTTATACATTGAGCTTATATTCAGCTACATAGCTGAACTTCATCATTATTTCATTTTTTTGGTATATTAGTTTAATTACCTAGAGTTATACAATGAACAGATTATTGTCTATAAATAATGAAAGCTTGTTGTCTTTTTCCCAATGTCTATACCTTTTACTTGTCTTTTATTCACTAGGATCTCCAATATAATCCTAGTTGTATAACTGAAAGCAGATATATTTGTCTTGTTCTTAACATAAATATGAATGCCTATAATACTTCATCATTAAATAAAATGCTTGTTTTAGCATTTGATCTATATCCTTTATGGAGGTAGGGATCACATTGAAGAAAATGAGGAAATGTGAATATGATAAAATTATTTTAGTAAATATCAAAAAATATTTTAATGGAATTCTTTCCTATAACATGGTTAGAAAATAAACTTATTATTTTCTTATATTTACAACATTGAAGGTATAATTATAATTATGTAATAATTCTTAAAACAAACTAAGAATAAGTGAAATGTTAATTTTATAGCATTTTTTTTCTGACAAAATTATAAGATATATAAACACAAATATTTCCCTTCATTTTTAACATTTAAAACAAGCAAATAAGGCAATTTTTACAATAATATTTGTGAGTTGAATCGATATCTCCAGCTCTGTTAATACTTTGATATTCAAATCATTTATTAAAAATATATATATTTAATTATCTTTGTAAATTATTAATTTAACTTCTAAATGAAGTAACTTCTATTTTTATTATCATTATTATTATTATTTTTTTTTGAGATGGAATCTCACTGTGTTGCCCAGGCCGGAGTGCAGTGGCATGATCTTGGCTCACTGCAAGCTCCACCTCCCGGGTTCACGCCATTTCCTGCCTCAGTCTCCCGAGTAGCTGGGACTACAGGTGCCTGCCACCACGTCTGGCTAATTTTTTTAATAGAGACGGGGTTTCACCATGTTATCCAGGATGGTCTCGATCTCCTGAACTCATGATCCGCTCACCTTGGCCTCCCAAATGCTGGGATTACAGGCATGAGTCACTGCACCTGGCCTAAATGATGTGACTTCTAAATGACGTTTTAATTTTGAAATATCTTTGGTTTTCATTGATGCAGTGTCTCACCATCACTTTTATAATCTTCACATAATTATGTACCTCTGTAAAGAGAAACATCTTAATTTCATTGTAGACACTTACATGCAAATACATTGATGTGATCACATAGGATATAAATTGTAATGCTGGGAAAACTGAGCAAAAAATAATTTTTCAAGTGGCCAATTTAATAATATTTACATTTACATATGTATATAAATGTGTGTGTAAACACATACATACATAAATACACAGAGAGAGAGAGAGAGAGATTGGTCTTGCAGTTATTATGGGGTTATGCCCCCAATAAACTCATTATAAATTTAAAATATTATAAGTCATTTCAGTCAAAAATGTCTTTAATACACCAAACCTACTAAACATCAGAGCTTAGCCTAGTCTGTCTTACATGTGTTCAGAAGATTTACAGTAGTTCACAGTAGGGCATAATCATCTAACATAAGGCCTATTTTATAATAAACTGCTGAATATCTCATTTAATTTATAGACTATTGTATGTCATGTAGAAATTATGATGATTTCACAACATCTTAAAGTTGAGAAATTGTAAGGTAAAAGATTCTAAATTGGGACTGTCTGTGTGTACACTCACATACACACATGCTCACATATAGAGTCATACAGCACTTAATGATGTGGATACATCCTCAGAAATGTATTAGGGGAATTTGTCATTGTGCAAAAATCATACAATGTACTTAAATAAATCTAGATGATACAGTCTACTACAAATCTAGACTATCTAGTATAGCTCTTAGTCAACAAACTTGTAAAGCAGGTTACTGCATTGAATGTTGTAGGCAATTGTAACATAATGGTATTTGTGTATGCAAGATATCTAAACAGAATAAATCTAAACAGAATAAGCCCATTGTGTTGGGCTACAGTGTTATGAAAGCTACCACATAAGTCTGACCTTGATGAAAATGTTGTTATACAGCACAAGGCTGTATATGACTAAACAGTATATATACAATTTTTGTTACCTACAATTTTTCTAGATGTGAGGTAATTTACCAGAAAGAGTTGTTTTCTGATCACAACCCTCCTGACCAAAATAGAATCTGGTCCAGTCAGAATGAAGAAACTGGCAGAAGATGATGATGAAAGCAATCCCCAGCTGTCCATATTGCTAATTAGCATAAGACACTCCCACCAGTTACATCACAATTTGCAAGTGCCATAACGACAATTCAGAACTTACCACTACTTTCCATAGCAATTACCTAGAAGGTTCCACTCCTTTCCTGGAAAATTCTAAATGACTCAGTCCTCAATTTGCATTGACCACCCAATAATTTATATGTAATCGTAAGTGGGTTTGTGTGAGTACAATTACAGTAGTCAAGAGCCCATATATTGTTGACTCAGGGCACACTGCCTATGAGTTAGCCCTGCACCACAATGAGCAGTAAAGATTGCTATCTAATACCACTGGCTCACCTTGAATTACTTCCTGGGCAAAGCCAAGAACCCTCTGAAGCTAAGCCCCAGATTTCTCACTTGCCCGTCCTGCCTTATCTGGCTACCATGAAGTGATGAAGATGACAAGAAAAAGGCAGTGACCAATATGGCAGTGAGACGACAGAGCAGTGATCAGTGGTGAGCCAGTGAGCCAGTAGTGATCAGAAAAGAGGCAGAGAGAAAACAGAGAGGTGGCAATTGGAGATAGATGGAGAGAGAGTGGTCAGTAGGACAGCAAGACGTCAAGAGGAAGTGATTTGCAAGAGATGGTGAGATGGTAATCAGTGCCAGAGCTATAACACTAGCCAAAGGCTCTTTGAAGAACCATCATCTTTCCTGGTGGGCAGTAGACCTGAGTGAATGGACAGGCAACCATAACACTGTCACCTTATGTGGGACCCACGTTTCTGGCTGGCAGGCCAACGGATCACTAGTCATTGTGTCTGTCACCATGTGGCAGCACAACCCACTCAAGCTGAGGGAACCTGTAGAGACCTTCACCCAGGTCACACGTGGAAGACTGATCAGCACCATTTTGGCTCCTGCAGATGAGTGCATCTCCCCTCTGCCCTTCCACCACAGTATTGGTTAAGCTAGGGAATAAAAGCTTCTGGCTAGGTGGTGAGTCAAAAAGTCCCTTTTTGTGTGCCCTGAACCATGTCTTTTTCACCTCTTCCCCTGGTCCTTTTTCCTCTGACAGCATTTTATTCCTCTACCAGTCATTTTAGTTTCAGTCCTAGAATGTACGTTTTGTTTGCAGTTCTTTTTAAAATTATTGTTATTATTTTGCTTTGACTCCCTGGGCAATGTTTAAGGCAGCACAATTGATTTTAAGAGACCCTCTGTTGTGTTGACTATGGAATTCCAGGGTCATGCTGTTCTGTGTCCCCAGCTAGGCCTTTGGGGTTCACTGTTGGTCACCCCCTAGATGCTCCAGGGTTTTTGGCATTTTTCAACCCCTGGATACTGTGGGGTTTCTGACATTTAGTTTGGGAACCCTCATTGGTTAGTAGTTGGGTACTCTGAGTTTTGAGCATTTGGTATTGTTAGTTGCCCCCTGGATGCTCCAGTGTGTTCAGTATTGGCATTCGTTTTAAGACTGTAGGGTAGAAAACCAGTCTAGGGGTTTGCCTTTTCTTGTATTCTGCCTTAAAGGTATTATTTTTTATAATAGCAACTTATTTTCTTATTGTCACTTTATTTACACTCTTCTTTCTACATTTTGCTCAATAGAAATACTTCTTTTGTCATACTTTATTCACTGACAAATGCTTATAACCCCTTTCATAATACCTTACTTACATCTTCTCTGCAGGAAGTGATAATCTAAAGGAAAAAAATAATTAAAGCCAAGTTGATTTTCCTCGCATTTGACTTAGAAAAACTTCTGTGATAAGTAGAAATCCTTGTTAGACATGGGAATAATGATAGGTATTTCAGAGGACTTACCACTAGCATGTCTTTTAGGCTGTTAGAGCATTTGAAATTCAGCTTAAAAAACAGAAACTACTTTCCTATTGCAACACCTCGTGGGTCCAGTAAAAATTAGAAAACCAAGAGATTTGGCCTAAATATGGTCCTATACATTATGTTGCTATTTTACATCTGAACTTATTCTGTTTTGTTTTTTTGGTTTGTTTGTTTGTTTGTTTTTTAATAAAAAGGAAAATGGAAGGAGGTCCCTTACGTAAAGGCTTGTATGGTCTTATACTGGTTCCTGTTAATTTCAGGCACCAGAAAGTCATGCCCAAGGGATCCCCTCCTAGCAGCTCCCCCTAGAAGGCCTACACCCTGTGTAGTCTACTTATTTCCTCAATTTTAAGAAGGGTATATCCAGTATGTAAATAAAGGATTCCATACCAAGGTTACCAGGCACCCCTCCCCCTTATCAAATTCACCTCAGAGTATACCAGCCTTTGTCTAAGGAAGTAAATCCAACTAGTACCACTGGGTACTAATCAGCCTTTAAAGTCAAACCTGTGTCCACTCTGGGAGGTAGCTGATGGATGGGGGAATATTTATAGTACATATGTCATTTTCTCTGTGTGATTTAGCTTTATACAATAAGAAATGTGACCAGGTTTCAGAGGATCCAGAAAAATGTATGCAGGAGTTATATACATTGCCTATTTTCTTTAATTTAATTGTCATGATTTGCAAGTATTGTCCTCTGCTTGCTGTGCCATAGAGAAAATGCAGACAAAAATGTGTGTGGTCTCAAATTGACATCTTAACATCACAACTACCAAGAGCAAGAAAACCTTCAGGTTAGCAGAAGACAAGAAATAACCAAGATCAGAGCAAACTGATAAAAGATAGAGACACAGAAAGTCCTTCAAAAAATCAACAAATGCAGGAGCTGGTTTTTTGAAAAAAATAATAAATTAGATAAACCACTAGCTAGAGTAACAAAGGAGAAAAGAAGGAAGAATCAAATAGACATGATAAAGAATGATAAAGGGGATATCACAACTGAATCCAAATAAATACAAACACGAGAGAATACTATAAACACTTTTATGCAAATAAACTAGAAAGTCTAGAGGAAATTGGTAAATTCCTGGACACATACTCTTTCCAGGAAGGAGTGAACCAGGAAGAAGTTCTGAAATTGGGGCAGTAAAAAATAGTCTACCAACCACCACCACCAACAACAACAACAAAAAAGCCCAGGACCAGATGGATTTACATTGAATTATACCAGAGGTACAAAGAGGAACTGATGTCATTTATTTCAAAATGATTACAAACAATTGACAAGGAGGAACTTCTCCCCAACTCATTCTATGAAGTCATAATTATCCTGATACCAAAACCATGGCAGAGATAAAACCAAAAAAGGAAAACTTCATGTTGATATGCCTGATGAACATCAATGCAAAAATCTTCAATAAAATACTGGCAAACCAAATACAGCAGTGTGTCAAAAAGCTTATTCACCACGATCAAGTCAGCTTCATCCCCGGATGCAAAGCTGGTTGAATATACACAAATCAATAAATGTAATTCATCACATAAACAGAACTAAAGACAAAAACCACAAGATTATCTCAATAGAGACAGAAAAAGTCTTTGATAAAATTCAACATCCCTTCATGTCAAAAACTCTCAATAAACAAGGTATGGATAAAACCTAACTCAAAATAATAAGAACCATTTATTACAAACCCACAGGCAATATCATACTGAATGGGCAAAAGCTGAAAACCAGTAAAAGACAAGGATGCCCTCTCTCACCACTCCTATTCAACATAATATTAGAAGTTCTGGACAGGACAATCAGGCAAGAGAAAGAAAGCATATTCAAATAGAAAGAGAGGAAGTCAAGCTGTCTTTATTTGGAGATGACATGATAATATATCTAAAATCTCCATACTCTCAACCCAAAAGCTTCTTAAGCTGGTAAGCAACTTCAGTAAAGCCTCAGGATACCAAAGGAATGTGCAAAATTCACAGGCATTACTCTACATCAACAACAGACAAGCAGAGAGCCAAATCATGAATGAACTCCAATTAACAATTGCTAAAAAGAGAATAAAATACCTAAGAATACAGCTAACAAGGGACATGAAGGATTTCTTCAAGGAGAACTACAAACCACTGCTCAAGGAAATCAGAGAGGACATAAACAAATGGAAAAACATTCTATGCTTATGGATAAGAAAAATTAATATTGTGAATGTGGCCATACTGCCCAAAGTAATTTATAGATTAAATGCTATTCCCAATAAACTACCATTGACATTCTTCACAGAATCAGAAAAAAACTACTTTAAAATTCATATGGAGACAAAAAGGAGCCCTTATAGCCAAGACAATACTAAGCAAAAAGAACAAAACTAGAAGCATCACACTACCTGACTTCAAACTATACTACAAGGCTACAGTAGCCCAAACAGCATGGCACTGGTACAAAAACCAATGCAAAAGACCAATGGAAAAGAATAGGGAACTCAGAAATAAAACCACACATCTACAACCATCTGATCTCCCACAAACCTGACAAAAGCAAACAATGGGGAAAGGATTCCCTATTCAATAAATGATGCTGAGGGAACTGGCTAGCCATATGCAGAAAATGGAAACTGGGTCCCTTCCTTACACCTCATACAAAAATTAACTCATGATGAATTAAAGACTTAAGTGTAAAACCCAAAACTATAAAAACCCTACAAGAAAATCTAGGCAACACCATTCAGGACATTGGCACAGGCAAAGATTTCATGACCAAAATGTTAAAACAACAAGAAAAGCAAAATTTGACAAATGGGATCTAACTGAACTAAAGAGCTTCTGCACAGCAAAATAAATGATCACCAGAGTGAACAGATAACCTACAGAATGGAAGAAATTTTTTACAATCTATCTATCTGACAAAAGTCTAATATCCAGAATCTACAAGGAACTTAACCAAACTTATAAGAAAAATCAAACAACCCCATTAAAAAGTGGGCAAAGGACACAAACATACACTTCCCAAAAGAAGACATTCATGCAGCCAATAAACATATGATAAAAAGCTAAACATAATTGATCACTAGGGAAATGCACATCAAAACCACAATGAAATACCATTTCACACCAGTCAGAATGGCAATTATTAAAAGTCAAGAAACAACAGATGCTGGTGAGGCTGTAGAGAAATGGAATGCTTTTACACTGATAGTAGGAATATAAATTAGTTCAACCATTGTGGAAGACAGTATGGTGATTCCTCAAAGACCTAGAACCAGCAATATCATTTGACCTAGCAATTGCATAACTGGGCATATACCAAAAGGAATAAAAATCTTTTCATTAGAAAGATATATGCACATGTGTGTTCATTACAGCACTAATCACAATAGCAAAGACATGGAATTAACCCAAACTCCCAACAGTTATAGACTGTATAAAGAAAATGTGGTACATATATACCATGGAATAATCTGTCCATAAAAAGGAACAAGATCATGTCCTTTGCAGAGACATGGATGCAGCTGGAAACCATTATCCTCAGCAAACTAATGCAGGAACACAAAACCAAACACTACATATTCTCACTTATATGTGGGAGCTGTATAATGAGAACATATCGACACAGGAGGGGAACAACATACACTGGGGCCTGTTGCAGGGAGAAGCGGGGGAGGGAAAACATCAGAAAAAATAACTAATGCATGCCAGGCTTAATACCTAGGTGATGGGTTGATAGGTGCAGCAAACTACCATGGCACATGTTTACCTATGTAATAAATCTGCACATCCTGCACATGTATCCCAGAACTTAAAATTAAATTAAATTAAAAAGTAAACAAATAAAAACAGCAACAAAAAATAAATGTGTGTGGTTAAGCCAGTCAATTATGATGAAGTTAGAACAATAAATTGGGGAAAAGACAAACATCCTGCTCTTTTTCAGGGTCATTTCTTTAAGACACTCAGAAAATATACTAATGCAGACCAAGACTCTCAAGAATGGCAAGCTCTACTACGTATAGATTTTATTACTTAATCTGTCTCTGACATTAGGAGAAAGCTACAAAAAGCAGCAGTTGGACCTCAAACCCTTGTGAGGTAGACTTTAAACGTAGCCTTTAAAGTTACAACCATAGAGGCAGGAAAAAGAGAGACAGCTAAAAAGCACATTTGTTAATAGTTGCTTTAGCCCTTTTCCACCACAGAATTACCCATCTTGAGAAAGAAAGTGTCATGAGATCAGCATCTAGGATCCCCAGAGAAGAGCTCCCAACATCCCAGGCCCTGGGCCAAAATCACTGGGTGTACTATAAGCAAAAGGGCCACTGGCAATTAAAATTTCCTAACCATCCCCAGTGAGAGCAAAAAGCTTCCCATCAATACTAGAGCTAACTTCCTTCCACTAGCCCCAACGAACGGCCTTGCTCAAGTAAGTTTACTGGGAGGCTTGGATCTCTGACCTGATGAACAGCTCCTCAAAGGGGCATACCAATGGCTGCTTTAACATTTTTCTTTAGTGTCTTCACTGCTGGGTGAGCTCTTTGGTTGCTTGGGAACTCCAGGGTCTCCCCTTGAGCAATGAAGTTCACCCTCTCCCTTCCTTATGTGATATTATGCAATCACTTTCCCTTCCTCTTACTGTCTTTCATACCTACTGGGGCAAACAAAATTTGGCCAGGTAGATGAGTCCCGATTTTATAAATAACTTGGATCCAATTGTCTAGTATAGGTTACTTTGTGTGATGTGTGTTGTATCTGGCATGCTATCAAGTTGGCTTATAAATAAATGAGTGCTGGTCAATTAAACAACTAAGACATCTAAATCTGTTAGTTTGAAGAGAATATTGTGTCTTCTAAAATTTAACTTTAAGATTTTTACCTAGGGAAACCACTGATGTTGATGTTGATACGGTTTAGAGTTGTTAAAATGAATTTAAATAGTGAGTTTCTTTATAGTTTAAATTATATAATTGTAAAATGGTTTTAATCTATAGAATGACAATGCCTGGTGGGCAGCTCAGAATCTTGCTCCCTAGCTTTATATAATATGTGCCAAAAACAATGTGTTTCTTCACTGGGAAAAAGAGTATTTTCATCAAATTAAGAAGTTATGAAAAGGGAGGTTCAATATAAAGAAACCAGTGAGTAGAAAACAGAGGTGTGAAGTAAGTTATGGATAGAAGGTGTATTTTTTCCAAGGAAGGATTTAAAGAAAGTGAGTTTTTAATAAAGAAAGATTTTGTATAGTAAATTATTGTCCTAGAGTAACATGATTGGTTATTTAAGAAAAAGGTAGAATAAGATACACAGGGAGTCCAAGCATGTTGTAGATGGTCTGTGTGGGTCATGATGGGATTTCTGAAGGGGAATTTGTGAGAAGAATTTTGTTCATGATTAAGCTAACTATGACTGAAGAAAAATTGTTTGCAGTAGACTTTCTAGAGAATGGTCTACGTATGGGAACTGGGTTTTCTTAAGGTATTGATTTGATAAATTGTGAGAAATTTTGTTTTTAATGCTACAACTGGTTTCTTTTAAAATGTCTTAGATGTGTGTCTCAGTAATTTAACTGTTATTGTGTCTCACTTCTTTTAGCTTTTTCTCCCTTTTCAAAGGTATAGCATGATGACTCTATCCTTTAGCTTTTTCATCAGCTCTTATAACTTTTTCCCCTCTGGTTTTGTTGTTCTGGCCTGATGCTAGTGTTTTGTCTTAGATGTCCATGGAAACAGTGTTTTTCCACAATATAGTCTGATTCTGTGCTTTTAGTTTTACCTGACATATACCTGATTTTTGGCTTTTAGTTTTTGATTCTTGTATAGCTTAAAAAGATTTTATGGGCTAATGAGTGCATGCCCACTTCCATTCCTGTCTGGCCTAGAAGGTTATGTTAAATTGGCTATATGTATTTTCACTCCAATTCCCTTGGGCAAAGGAAATCCCAAAGACACCTAAGAAAACTACCCGGGGCCATAAGAGGAAAAAGGGTGTCAGACATGCCTCACTATGTCCCATTTACTTAGGCTAGGTTCACAAAGACCTTCAAGAATATAGAAATAAAGTATTGTCTCCTCCTCAAAAACTTAGTCTTACTAAAAACTTAAAAAGAAGAATTCACTGAGGATCAATTACAAGCAAAATGGGAGAGCCATACTATCAGGTATTGTTAAGTATCCTCATTGCTATTAAATTTCATGGGATCACTAGCTGGATACACCTGTCTGGGATTAAACTGGTTTCTTATAAGTCCCCATAGGCATAAGAGTAAGATACCATGGCTTACACTTTGGAATTTACTCCAAAAAGACTTCAAGTTATTATTTCATGAACACATAAATAACATGATGCCGTGGGTGGGCCTAGGAACATTAATTTTTCTCTTCCTCGTAATTGTAATTTTCTTATTTAACCTCCTAGGTTTATATTTTCTACATTCCACATAAAGATGATGCTGGCTCAAGGCTTCCAAACCATCCAATCATCTGACCTGGAAAATGAAAATATCCTGCCATCATGCCCCTCAGATTAAGTACCAGAGATTTTTACTCCTCCAATGCCAGGCAGGGCCTACCCCTATAGAATCATCAAGAAACAGTTCCAGAAAATGGACCCCTGCTCTTCTACTGCCCCCTTAAGGTTAAAGAGAAGTATTTAATCTCTGAGTGAGAAATGAGGTAGGAAACAGGCAGGACTTATTTCCTGGTCATGACCCTGCTAGGGTTGAACAGGATCTGGTCCAGACAGGATGAGGTGAAGAAATCGGCAGGAACAAGCAGATGGTAATGAAAGTGATCCCTAGTTGCCCTCATTGCTCATTAGCATAAGATACTCCCACCAGTGCCATCACAGTTTACAAATGCAATAGCAATGCCCAAGAAGTCACCACTCCTTTCCAAGGCAATGACCTGGAAGTTAATGCCCATTTTCTGGAAAGTTCTAAGTAACCTATGCATTTATAGATAATAGGACTCCATTGTAGTTCCTTTCACTCCTGGCTTTCTAGGAGTTTTTATTATTTTAACTCTTAAATAGGTTTTCATATCAATCCAATGCTTTGCGATTTCTTTAAGTACTATATTATTTTCTTGTTTATTATTTTAATATAGTAAATTACATTGATATGTTTTTCTAATGGTGAAACACCCTTTCTCAGAATAATCTGTGTTTGTTAATAACATTGTATTATTTTAATATGCTGTTGTATTCCATTGGCTAACAGTGAGAGCTTTGCATCTTCATTGTTAAGAGATATTGGCCTCTTGATCATTTTTCTTCATTTTTTCTGATGTGGGTTTATGTGTATTTCTATTTGCTATTCTTATTCAATTTTTGTATTAGTATTATGCTATGTTTACTATTCTATATGTTTTTATGGGAATCTCATTCATACCTGTTATTTAAAATATAATATTCTGATCACTTTAAACTTCTATCTGCAGTTCAGACAATTAAGTTCTTATCTGTACATTCAACTATCTATGAGAGAGTATCACCTATGTTTCTAAAAATCACTTCAAAATTAACTCATCATAAATCAAATATATTTCTTCTTTGTAGTACATCCTTTCTATGAGTCAATAATTACATTTTTGACCTGATTCACTTAAGTAGAAACCCATTTAAGTCACTTGGAAGTTCACTTGCTATCTCACTTATCACATTAAATTAGCAATTACATGCAAGCAATTATACTCCTAAATATCTTTTCAATTATGTCTTCTAGTCTTTCCTTCCATTGTCGCTCACTTAGTTAAAGCCTTCATGATGCCTCAGCTGTGCTACTACAATGATCTCCTGTTCTTTCTGATTTTATTTTCACTCTTTCAACTCACCTCCCAAACTACCACAACAGACATTTTTTTTTTTTTTTCTGAATTAGAAATCTGATTATGCCGCTTGCCTACTTAAAATGCTTCAGTGGCTTCCCATTGACTTCACAAGAAAGGTTAAGTTCTACACTAGTGAAGAAAGCCTCGTTCTCTTCTAACTATTGTCTAACTTTCTGGACTTAATCCCTATCAATCCTTTTTTCCAGCTGTAGCAATAATTTTACTTTTTCTAGGGAGCCATGCTTTCCTTTGCCTTGTTATATTAAACCACGTTTGCTGTCTTCTGCTTCAAATAACATTATCTGCTCATTAAATCTTACTAAACTTCCATAAATCATCTCAAGCAAGATTTCCTCTCAGAAACATTTTCTGACTTACCCTCCCCTAGAATATTGAGGAATATGTATTTTATTTACGCTTTTTCTTTATGACCCTCTAGTATCGAGTATACTACCATATTGTTTTAAAATAGTTAGTTGTTTTGCCTATGTTATCCAGTAAATTGAAATCCCTGAGGATACTTGTCTTGTATGTCTCAGTATTTCCAAATTTAGTACAGGCAGAAATTTAATGATCTATGAGTATCATAGAATGAATGAAATTGACAAACCTACTTTGAAGATTAAACAGTAAAGGGGAGAGATTGTGCTATTATAATCCACTCAGAACAAAAATGGACAGGAAGTAGAAACTAGGAAAGCACAAGAAATAATTAGTTAGTCAGATTTCAACATGTCCTTTCTGCAGCCCTCTTGAGCTTTGCCAAACCCTCATTAAAATGATGGTGACTAAACCAAAAATGACAACGGTCATTAAAATGTATTAAGAACTTCCTATATTCCAGTCACTGTGCTAGATAATTTATATTAATAATCTTATTCTTAAATCAATATAAACAAAACTATACCCAAGAAAAAACTTGTATTTAGAAAGATTAGCCCAAATTATGGAGATGGAGTTTGTAGCCAGATTTGTCGGGCTTCAAAGCCTTTGATTTTCTTACACACCCCACAATACATCTGCTGCTTCGCTATAGTTCTGGTCTAATCATAGTTACTACTATTGCAGCAACAAATTTCTTCTCATGTGACATTATCTTAAGTAGCATATAATTGTAAGTCTTACATATTTTAGTGCAGAACACTAATTGTTTTATACTGAAACTACCATATTTTATTCTACAACTATTTAAACTGAAATTCCACTTAGAAAGTCTACTTGACATCATTTAATGATTGCCAAATTGTGACTTAAAAAGAGATGCAAATAATCGGAATAAATTTAATAATTTATGGGCCATGCTTGTGTCTTTCATGATTTTTATTGTTTTCTCACTCTATCTAAAGTGTTAGCATAAAAATAAATTAGCTAACTTTTAGAGTTTTCCTTTACGCATTTTAAGATAAAGTTGTCCAGAATGAGTCTGCTGTGTGAAATTGAAAATAAATGTATGCATTTCCCACATCTTTACCATACACAGCTATCATTCTAATGCCACTGGAAATCAGGTTTTCTTCAAAGGTGTGTACTTTCTTTTAGAAGACAGAAATAATAAATAATAACCATTTATAAATTAAGTCATCATTTGGGTGAAGTATTACTTGTCAGACATAATTTGAGGATTTCTGAAGAAAATAAGCTTCAATTTTGGGTAACATCTGGATCTTCTTATTTCAATAACTTCCCTGGGTTGTAAAAATACTACCTAATATGTACCTTCTGTCATTTTAATTGATTTAGTTGTTCACTGTAAGTTCCTGTCTTTGTAAGCACTGCATTGAATACGTGTAAGTATGAGAATTACTTAGAAACTCACAATGACACAATTTTTGAGTCTGAGAACAGATGGTTCCTTTGGGCAAAGAAAATCTGGTAATGTGAGTTCTCTATATGTATTTAACTAATTCTACCCCGATCTATTTCATTCAACGTTACTTGGAAATAACATTAACTGTGACAGTTTTTTATCTTTCAAGGTTTATTTATTGTTTGTAAAATTATGGTAAGATAATCATAACTAAATTTAACTTTTTAAAATTGTACAGTTTAATGACATTAAATACATTTAACTTGTTGTGAAAACATCACCGCCATCCACCTCCAGTACTCTTTGCATTTTGCAAAATTGAAAGTCTGTACCCACTAACCTATAATTTCCTTTTCCTCCTTCTCAGTTTATGGAAATCACCATTCTATTTTCTGCCTTTATGTATTTGGCTACTCTAGGTACCTTATATAAATTAAATCATATACTATTTGTACTTTTGTGACTGATTTATTTCACTTAGAATAATTTTCTCAAGTTATTCCTGTTATATCATGTATCACAATTTTCTTCCTTTTATTCATTGTGTCCATATACAACATCTTTTTTTTTTTTTTTCCTATCCATTCATCTGTCAGTGAACATTGAGTTTGCTTCCACTTTTTGGCCACTGTGAATAATGGTGCTATGAATATGCATGTGCAGATATCTCAAGTCCCTGCTTTCAAATATTTTGTGTATGTACTCCGGAGTGGAACTGCTATATGATATGACAGTTATATTTCTAATTTCTTGAGAAACCACCATGCTGCCATGCTGATTTCCACAGTAACTGCACTATTTTGCATTTCCTCCAGTGTTGCAGAAGAGTCCCTGTATATTTACATCCTTTCTACCACTTGTAACTTTGTATTTTTTTTTTTTTGTATAATTGTGATCCTATTGGATATAATACGTATCTCATTGTGATAATGATTTGCATTTGCTTAATGATTCACGATGGTGAGCCTTTATTTCAGGTGCTTGTTAGCCATTTGTATATCTCTTTTGGAGAAATATGTATTCAAACCCTTGGCCCATTTTTAAATCAAGTTGTCTTTTTTGTCTTGAGTTTTAGGAGTTCCTGATATGTTCTGAATGTGAATCATCCCTTGCTGTCCAGTTAATTGTGTCCCTGCCAAATTCACATGTTGAAGTCCTAACCCCTGATTTGACAATATTTGGAGACAAGCTCTATACAGATGTACAAGTTCAATGAGGTCATGGGGTGGTTCCCTGATCTGAGAGGATTAGTTTTCCTGTAAGATGAGACACAAGACAGCTGTCTTGCTCTTTCCATCATGTGAAGAAACAGAGAAAATTGACTGTCTGAAAGCCAGGAAGACAGCCCTCAATAATTCTTCCAATCCTTAATGTGGGAATTGTAGCTCCCAGAAGTGTGAAAAAATAAATTTCCATTGTTTAAGGTATCCAGTTTATGGTATTTTCTTATAAGAGCATGTGCAGTCTAATGCAACCCCTTATCAGATATATGACTTGAAATTACTTTTCCCATTGTGCAGGTTACATTTTTACTTTGTTGATTGTGTCTTTTGAGGCACAGATTTTAGTTTTGATGTAGCCCAATCTATCTATTTTTTTTTCTTTTGCTGCCTGTGCTTTTGGTGTCATACCCAAGAAAACACTGCCTAATGCAAGGTCAAGAAATTTTCCCCTATGTCTCTTTCTACAAGTTTTATAGTTATAGCTTTTATATTTAGGTATTTTATTCATATTGAGTTAATTTTTGCGTAAGCTGTAAGATAAGGATACAACTTCATTGCTTTGCATGGGGATATTCAGCTTTCCCAATGTAAATTGTTAAATAATATTTCACCATGGAATGGCATTGGCACCCTTGCTGAAAATTATTTGACCACGTGTGAAGGCTTATTTGAGGGCCCCCCTATATTACTCAATTCAACAATTTGTCACTCTTCATGCTAGTATCAAGGTATTTTGATTTCTGTAAACTTTTAGTAAAATTTGACATACGAAAGTGTGAGTACTACAATGTTGGTTTCCTCTGTCAGACATTTTCTCCTGACTTTTTGTGTCCCTTGTGATTCTGTATGAATTTGAATATAAACTTTTCTACTCCTGCAAAAAAAGCTTTGGAATGTTGATAGCAATTGCATTAAATGTGTAGATCACTTTGGGCAGTATACGCATCTTAATAATACTAGGTATAGCAATTCATGAATACTGGGTATCTTTCCACGTAGTATTGTCTTATTAGTTTCTTTCAGCAATATTTAATGGTTTTCAGTGCTCAAGTATTTCACCTCATTGGTTAAATATATTTCTAATACTTTTTAAAGATTATTGTAAGCAGAATTTCCTTTTCAGATTGTTTGCTGTTAGTGCACAGAAATGCATCTGATTTGGGGGCGTTGACTTTGTATTCTGAAACCTTGACTTTGTATTCTGAAACGTTGACTTTGTATCGATTTTTTATTTGTTCTAACTTGCGCGTGTTTGTGTATGTGTAAAATATTTAGGGATTTCTACATATTAGATCGTATATTCTGTCGTTTAAGATAAGTTTACTTATTTCTATCCCATAGGAATGCCTTTTTTTTTCTTGCCTAACTGCTCTGGCAAGCCCTGGTAAGGCCTTTCAGTACTATGTTGAATAGAAGTGCAAAAGCAGGTGATATGATTTGACTATGTCCCCCAAAGTTCATGTGTTGGAAACTTGATCCCCAATTTGATGATGTTGGGAGGTGGGGCATAATTGGAGGTGTTTGAATCATGTAAGCACTACTTTCACGAATGGATCAATTCTGTTATTGTGGAGGAGGCTTTATTATCAAGGGAGTAAGTTTCTTATAAAAGGCCAAGTTTGATCCCCACTTGCTGTCTCTTTCTTTTTTGTTCTGCCCTGTGATGTCTTCCACCATATGATGACAAAGCAAGAAGGCCCTTACCAGATGTTGGCATCCTATTTTTGGACTTCCTAGCATTCTGAACTGTGAGAAAATAAATTTCTATTAATTGTAAATTGCCCATTCTCTGATCTTCTGTTATAGCAGCACAGAATAAACTAAGACAACAGATATTCTTGTCTTGTTCCTAATCTTAGAAGGAATTCAGGTTTTTACCATTATGTGTAATATTAACTGTGGGCTTTTCACATATAGTCTTTATTAGCATTAGTATTAGTAGTTTCCTTTTATTACTATTTTTGTTAAGTGTTTTTATCATGAGAAGGTATTAAAGTTTCAAAATTTCTTTGTCTATAACAATTGAGATGATCACGTGCCATTTGTTCTTTTTTGACGTTACTGTGCTGTTTTCCTTTGATTTTTTTTTGCTTTTATTTTAGGTTTAGGGTTACAAAATCAGGTTTTTTTTTTTTTTTTTTTTTTTTACATAAGAAAGCCTGTGTCATACAGTTTGTTATACAGTTTATTTCATCAACCAGGTATTCAGTCTAGTGTCCATTAGTCATTTTTCCTGATCTTCTCCCTTCTCCCACCCTCTGAAAGACAACAGTGTGTGTGTTGTTTCCCCCATGAGTCGATATGTTGTTATCATTTCTCTCCCCCTTATTAGCAAGAACATACTGTATTTGGTTTTCTGTTTCTGTGTTAGTTTGCTAAGGATAATATCCTCCAACTCCATCTATGTCCCTGCAAAGGACAATATCTCTTTTTTTTTTATGACTGCAGAGTATTCTATGGTGTATATGTACCATATTTTCTTTATCCAGTCTATCATTTATGGTTATTTAGGTTTTTTCATATTTTTGCTATTGTGAATAGTGCTGAAAAAACATACACATGCATGTTTCTTTATAATAGAAAGATTTATATTCCTTTGGGTATATACCCCGTAATGGGATTTTTGGGTCAAATGGTATTCCTGTCTTTAGGCCTTTGAGGAATCACCACACTGTCTTCCACAATGGCTGAACTAATTTACACTCCCACCAACAATGTATAAGTGTTCTTTTTTCTTCACAATCTTCACATCTGTCAATTTTTAACTTTTGAAAAATAACCTTTGTGATTGGTGTTAGATGGTATCACACTGTGGTTGGGATTTGCATTTATCTAATAATCAGTGATGTGGAGCTTTTAAAAAATCGTTGGTGGCCACACATATGCCTTGTTTTGAAAAGTGCTGTTCATGATTTTTTTGCCCACTTTTTATAGGGTTGTTTGTATTTTTCTTGTAAATTCATTAAATTCCTTAGAGATGCTGGATATCAGACCTTTGTTGCATAGTTTGCAAAAATTTCTCCCATTCTGTAGGCTATCTCTTTAGTTTGTTGATAGTTTTTTTTTTTTTTTTTTTTTTTTTAATGCTGTGCATGAGCTCTTGAGTTTAATTAGATCCAGTTTGTCAATTTTTGCTTTTGTTGGCATTGTTTTTGACTTCTTCATCATAAAATCTTTGCCCATGCCTGTGCCCTAACTGGTATTGCCTTGGTTGACTTCAAGGGTTTTTATAATTTTGGGTTTTACATTTAAGTCTTTAATTCATCTGGATGTAATTTTTTTTTGTATGGTGTAAAGAAAGGTTTCAGTTTCAATGTCCTGCATATGTCTAGCCTGTTATACCAGCACCATTTATTGCATAGGGAGTACTCTTCCCATTGCTTGTTTTTTCCTGGTTTGTCAATGATGAGTTAGTTATAGGTTCATGTTGTTCTTATTTCTGGGTACTCTATTCTGTTCCATTGGTGTATCTGTCTGTTTTTGTACCAGTCCCATTTGTTTTGGTTACTGTAGCCCTATATTATAGTTTTTAAGTCAGGTACACTGATGCCTCCAGCTTGGTTTTTAATTTTTTTTTCTTCTTACTTACAGTTGCCTTGGCTATTGAGGCTCTTTTTGGTTTTATATGAACTTTAAAATAGTTTTCTCTGTTTCTGTGAAGAATGTTAATGGTGGTTTAATAGGAACAGAATTGACTCTATAAATTGCTTTGAGCAGTATGGCCATTTAAAAAATATTGATTCTTGGCCAGGCGCGGTGGCTCAAGCCTGTAATCCCAGCACTTTGGGAGGCCGAGGCGGGTGGATCACGAGGTCAGGAGATCGAGACTATCCTGGCTAACATGGTGAAACCCCGTCTCTACTAAAAATACAAAAAAAAAAAAACTAGCCGGGCATGGTGGCGGGCGCCTGTAGTCTCAGCTACTTGGGAGGCTGAGGCGGGAGAATGGCGTGAACCCGGGAGGCAGAGCTTGCAGTGAGCTGAGATCCGGCCACTGCACTCCAGCCTGGGAGACACAGCGAGACTCTGTCTCAAAAAAAAAAAAAAAAAAAAAAAAAAATATATATTGATTCTTTCCATCTATGAGCATGGAATGTTTTTCCATTTGTTTGTGTCATCTCTGATTTTTTTTCAGCAGTGGTTTGTAGTTCTATTTGTGGAGATATTTCATCTCCATAGTTAGCTGTATTCTTAGGTATTTTAATTTCGGGGGGCAATTGTGAATGGAAGTTTGTTTTTAATTTGGCTCTTGTCTTGGCTGTCGTTGAAGTATAGAAATGGTAGTAATTTTTGTATATTGATTTTGTATTCTGAGATTTTGCTGAAGTTGCTTATCAGTTTAAGAACCTTTTCAGCTGAGAATATGGGGTTTTCTAGATACAGGATCATGTAATCTGCAAACAGGGATAGTTGTACTTTCCCTCTTCCTTTTTGGATGCCCTTTTTTTCTTTCTCTTGTCTAATTGTTTTGGCTAGAACTTCCAATGCTATGTTTACTAATAGTGGTGAAAGAGGACATTCGTGCCTTGTGCTGGTTTTTAAGAAGAATTCATCCAGCTTTTGCCCATTCAGAATAATGTTGGCTGTGGGTTTGTCATAGATGGTTCTTATTATTTTGAGATGTTGTTTCAATACCTTTATTTAGATTTTTAACATGAATGGATGTTGAATTTTATCAAAAGTTTTTTCTACATCTACTAGTTGTCTTTTTTGTTTTGTTTTGTTTTTAGTACTGTTTATGTAATTAATCACATATATTGATTTGCTTACGTTGAACCAACCTTGCATCCTAGATATGAAGCCTCCTTGATCATGGTGGATAAGCTTTTGGACATTCTGCTGGATTCGGTGTGTCAATATTTTGTTGAGAATATTTGTATTTATGTTCAAGCATGTTGGTATGATGTTTTCTTTTTTGTTATCTCTGACAGATTTTGACATCAGGATAATGCTGGTCTCATTGAATGCCTTAGGGAGAAGTCTCTCCTACTCAATTTCCTGAAATAGTTTCCGTAGGAATAGTATCAACCCTTCTTTGTACATCTGGTAGAAATCAGCTGTGAATTCCTCTGGTTCTGGGCTCTTTTTGGTTGACAGGCTATTTGTTACTGATTCAATTTCAGAGCTCATATTGGTCTGTTCAGGGATTCAAATTCTCCCTGGTTCATTTCTGGAGGGTGGAAGTTCCATTAATTTATCCATTTATTCTAGATTTTCTAGTTTGTGTGCATAGAGGTGTTCATAATATTCTCTGATGGTTGCTTGCATTGCTCTGGGGTGAGTGATAATATCCCCCTTGTCATTTCTGGCTGTGTTTATTTGAATCTTATATTTTTTCCTATTTATCAGTTAACCTAGTAGTTTCTTTGTTAATTTTTTCTTCATGATGTTAGACGGTTATTTTGCAGACTTCTTTATATGGTTGCTTTATAATGTCACTGCTCTGTGTAGTTCAGTATGTTTTTTTGTAGTTGTTGGTAATATTCTTTCCTTTCCATATTTAGTACTTTGTTGCGAGAAGTCTGAGAGTAACATATTTTCTCAGCATTTGCTTCTCTGTGAAGGACCTTATTTTTTCTTTGCATATGAAGATTAGTTTGGCTGGATACGAAATTCTGGGCTGGAATTTATTTTCTTAAAAATGTTGAATATTGGCCCCTAGTCTCTTCTGGCTTGTATGGTTTCCTCTGAGAGGTTGGCTGTTAGTTTGATGGGCTTTACTTTGTAGATAATCTGTCCTTTCTCTCTAGCTGTCTTTATGATTATTTTTTATTTCATTTGACACTTGGAGAATCTGAAGACTATTTGTCTTGGGGATGATCTTCTCATAGAGTGTCTTACTGGGGTTATCCGCATTTCCTAAAGTTGAATGTTGGCCTCTCTAGCTAGGTTAGGGAATTTTTCATGGATATGTCATGAAAAATGTTTTCCAGGTTTTTTCCATTCTTCTAGTCTCTTTCAGGTGCACCAAGCAATCATAGATTTGGTCTCTTTACATAATTCCATGTTTCTCAAAGGTTTCGTTCATTCCTTTTTACTCTTTTTTTCTCTATTCATGTCTGCCTGTCTTGTGTCAGAAAGACAGTTTTCAAGCTACAAGATTCTTTCCTCCACTTGGTCTATTCTTCTGTTAATACTTGTGATTGCATTATGAACTATTTGTAGAGTGTTGTTCAGGTCTATCAGGTTGGTTATATTCTCTTCTACACTGGCTATTTTCTCTGTCAGCTCCTGTATTGTTTTATCATGATTCTTAACTTCTTTGCATTGGGTTACAACATACTCCTTTAGCTCAGTAAACTTCTTTCCTATATATATTCTGAAATCTATTTCTGTCATTTCAGCCCTCTCAGCCTCAGCCTGGTTTCAAATCTGCTATAGAGATGACGCAGTCATTTACAGTAAGAGGAACACTGGCTTTCTGAGTTTTCAGCAATCTTGCACTGATTCTTTCTCATATTTAGGGCTTATCTACCTTCAATCTTTGAGGTTGCTGCATTTTTAAAATACATAACAGTCTGACTACCTTTCCATAAGGCTGCTGCGGTATGCTCGGGGTACCAGTTTTTCCAATACCTGGAGGTAACACCAGTGAAAACTAGAAAACAACAAATATGGCAGCTTGCTCCTTTTTTGGGGAGCTCTGTCCAGGGAGGTACAGACCTGTTGCTGTCCCGAACGCACCTGTAGGAAATGCCTGAAGACCCCATTTGGGAGGTCTCACCCAGGCAGGAGGAATGAGATCAAGGACCTTATTTAAAAAGTTATCTGATCATGTTTTTGTAGAGCAGCTGTGCTCTTCTGGGGGTCCATGTCCACCTTGGCAGCCTCAGACACTCTGAAACCCAAAGGCTAGAATGGATAAGACATCCAAACAGCCAAGTTGGTGGCCTGTCTCTCTTCCTGATAGCTGCATCCCAAGGAGGCCTAGTAAGAGAACACTGGTGGGGGTAGCCAGAGATCCTAGTTCGGGGGCTCCACTTGGTGATGAGGAATAGTGTCAGGGACCTGCTTAAAAAGCAGTATGGCCGTGTTTTTGTGGGGCGATTGTACTGTGTTGAGGTACCATTTCCATCCCCAGTAGGCTTGGACTCTCCAAGGCTGGAAAGCCAGAACTGCTGAGTCATCCAAACAGCAAAGATGGCAACCCACACCTCCTTCTGGGAGTTGTGTCCCAGCAAGTTTTCAAATCCCTGTCAGCTGGAGAACACTGGTGGGTGTGGCTGGAGGCTCTGGTTGGGAGGTTCCACCTTAGTGAGGAGGAACAAGATTGAGAACACACTTAAAGAAACAATATGTTCACACTTTTGTAGAGCAGCTCTGCTGTGCTGGGGTACCACTTCTGCCTCAGTTGGGTTGGGCTCTCCAAAGCTCACAGGCTGGAATGTCTAAGTTGCCCAAACAGCAAAGATGGCAGCCTACTCCTCCCCACAATGAACTCTGTCTAAGGTAGGCACAACATTGTTACTGGTGGCTAGCAATCATATCAAGCCAGTGGATCTTATCTTGTGAGTCACAGTGGAAGTGGGGCCTGTAGACCTTCACTGATTGGGCCCCTGACTCCTGCCTCTTTCCTAAAGGTATGTATGGGGCTCTAACCACTCACTTTTTCCGAGTGACAGTTAATTCTACTGGGAAGCCCAGAAATCTAGAATATCCAAAGCTTCCATGTCTCTACATGTGCCTGAGTGGCAGCTTTGCCAAGGCTCCAGGTAGCTCTGTGTGTCAGACTGAAGGCCCTGGTGAAGTGGGTTCACCAGGGGATCTCCTAACCTGGTGGTTGAAAAGATCTGTGAGATGAGTGTGGTTTTCTGGAGTTGCACATTCACTCACCACTTCCCTGGATAGGGGAGGTTCCCTTTGCACTGTGTTGTTCCCAGATGGGCCATCATACTGCCTTACTGTTCTCTGTTCTTCATGGGTCGAGTTGTTTCCTTGAGTAGTCCCAATGTAAGCATCTGGATGTTTCAGTTGAAGGTACTGTATTTACTCGCCCCTTCCATTTATCTCCATGAAAGCCACACACCCTAGCTGCTTCTAGTCAGCCATCTTGGGAACACCCTGATTGATTTTTATAGGGTGAACTTTCCTTACGTTCGAGAAATAAAATCACATTTTTGACGGTGTATAATCCTTTTAAAACACTATCAAATTCTCTTTGCTAGTATTTTGTTGACAATGTTTGCATCACTATTAATCAGGAATATTTGGCTGTACCTTGCATTACTTGTACTTTTGTTGTATAGTTTTGGTATCAGAGTAACTCATCTCATATAATTAGTTAAGAAGTGTTCTCTCCATTTCATTTTTTGTTTATTTGTTTCAGAAACATTAGTGTTATTTCTTCTTTAAATGTTTGGTATAATTCACCAGTTGATAATGGTTTGGTTCTGTGTCCCCACCCAAATCTCATGTTGAATTGTGATTTCCAGCGTTGGAGGTGGGGCCTGGTGGAAGGTAATTGGTTCCTGGGGGTGGTTTCCAATGATTTAGCACAACCCTGCTAATCCTGTCTCATGATAGAGTTCTCACAAGATCTAGTGGTTTGAAAAGTGTGTAGCACTTGGCTGGGTGTGGTGGCTCACACCCATAAACCCAGCACTTTGGGAGGCCGAGGCAGGCAGATCACGAGGTCAGGAGATCGAGACCTTCCTGGCTAACATGGTAAAACCCCATCTCTACTAAAAATACAAAAAATTAGCCGGGCATGGTGACAGGTACTCCCAGATACTCAGGAGGCTGAGGCAGGAGAGAGACAGAGCTTGCAGTGAACCAAGATCATGCCACTGCACACCTACCTGGGTGACAGAGTGAGACTTTGTCTCAAAAAAAAGAAAAGATTAAAAGAAAAGTGTGTAGCACTTCACCACTTTGCTCTCTAGCTCTTCTGCCAGCCTTATGAATATGTGCCTGCTTCCCCTTCACCTTTTGACATGATTGTAAGTTTCCTGAGGCCTTACCAGAAGCAGAAGTCTGTACATCCCATAAAACCATGGGCAGATTAAACCTCTTTTCTTTATAAATTACTCAGTCTCAGATTGTTCATTATAACAATGTGAAAAATAACTACCACAGAAAATTGGTATCAGAGAAGTGGGGCTTTGCTCTAAAGATACCTCAAAATGTGGAAGTGACCATTAAACTGGGTAATGGGCAGAGGTTGGAGTCATTTGGAAGGCTCAGAAAAAAAAAGGAAGATGAGAGAAAGTTTAGAACTTTTTGAGACTTGTTGATTGGTTGTGACCAAAATGCTGAGGAAGAAGCTGAGAAGGTCTCAGATGAAGATGAGGAGCTCACTGCAAACTGGAATAAATGTCACATTTGCTATGCTTTAGCAAAGAGTCTGGTGATGTTGTGTCCCTGCTCTAGAGATCTGTGGAACTTTGAACTTGAGAACTTGAGAGAGATAATTTAGAATAGCTGGCAGAATACATTTCTTTCTTTCTTTTTCTTTTTTTTTTTTTGAGACAGAGTCTCTCTCTGTAGCCCAGGCTGGAGTGCAGTGGCCAGATCTCAGCTCACTGCAAGCTCCGCCTCCCGGGTTTACACCATTCTCCTGCCTCAGCCTCCTGAGTAGTTGGGACTATAGGCGCCAGCCACCTCGTCCAGCTAGTTTTTTTTTTTTTTGTATTTTTTAGTAGAGATGGGGTTTCACCGCGTTAGCCAGGATGGTCTCGATCTCCTGACCTCGTGATCCGCCCATCTTGGCCTCCCAAAGTGCTGGGATTACAGGCTTGAGCCACCACACCAGACCGGCAGAATACATTTCTAAGCAGCAAAATATTTAAGATGTGGCCTAGCTGCTTCTAAAAGCCTATGCTCATTTGTGTAAACAAACAAACAAACAAACAAATACCTGAAACTGGAACTTACATTTAGAAGGAGAGAAGAACATACAATTTTGAAAAATTTGCAGCCTGGTCATGTGGTAAGAAAGGAAGGAAGAAACAAATAAACAAAGACATTTTCAGGGAGAAAATGAAGCCCGTTGCAAAAATTTGCTTCAATAAAGAGCCAAATGGTAATAACAAAGACAATGGGGGAAAATCCATACAATTTATTTTTGAGATCTTCACAGCATCCCCTTCCATCACAGGCCTGGAGGCTTAGGAGGGAAAAAATGGTTTCATGGGCCAGGCCCAGGGCTCTACTGCTCTGTGCAGCATTGGGATATGGCTGCCTGTGTCCCAGCCACTTAAACTCTATCTGTGGCTAAAAGGGTCCCAAATACATCTCAGGCTACTACTCCAGAGGGTACAAGCCAGAAGCTGCCAAGGCTTCCATGTGATGTTAAGACTGTGGGTGGAAAGAGGGCAAGGACTAAGGCTTGGGGACCTCTGCCTAGATTTCAGAGAATGTATGGAAATGCCTGGATGTCCAGGCAGAAATCTGCTGCAGAGGCAGAGCCTACATGGAGAAGAACCTCTACTAGGTCAGTGCAGAGGGGAAATGTGAATGTGAAGTCTCCACATGGAGTCCCTACTGGTGTCCTGCCTAGTGAGGATAAGGCCACCACCATCCAGATCCCAGAATGGTACATCCACCAACAACTTGCACCATGCACCTGAAAAAACTGCAGGCACTCAATGCTAGTCTGTGAAATCAGTCTTGGGGACTGTACCTTGCAGAGCCACAGGGGTGGAGCTTCCCAAGGCCAGGGGACCCAACTCTTGCATCAGTGTGGCCTGGATGTGAGACATAGAGTAAAATAAAATTATTTTGAAGCTTTAAAATTTAATGACGGCCCTGCTGGGTTTCACATTTCATGGGGCCTGTAGCCCTTTGTTTTGGCTGATTTCTTCCTCATGGAATGGATGTATTTACCCAATGTCTGTCACCACATTGTATCTTGGAAGTAAATAACTTGTTTTAGATTTTACAGGTTCATAGGTGGAAGGGAATTACCTTGTCTCAGATGAGACTTTGGGCTGTGGACTTTGAGTCAATGCTGAAATGAGTTAAGACTGGGAGACTGTTAAGAAGGGATAATTATATTCTGCAATGTGAGAAGGACGTGAGATTTGGGAGGGATCAAGAGTAGAATTATATGGTTTCGCTCTGTGTCCTCACCCAAATCTTATGTTAAATTGTGTTCTTAAATTGTGTTCTTCAGTGTTGGAGGTAGGGCCTGGTGGGAGGTGACTGGACCATGGGGGTGGTTTCTAATGGTTTAGCACCATCCTCCTAGTGCTGTCTCATGAGAGAATTCTCACAAAATCTGGTTGTTTGAACATGGGTAGTACCTACTCCCTTTGCTTGCTCTCTCTTCTGCCAGCTATGTGAAAATGTGGCTGTGCCCTTTTCACCTTCCATCATGATTGTAAGTGTCTTGAGGCCTTCCCAGGAGCAAAAACCTATACAGCCCACAGAATCCTGAGCCTATTAAACCTCTTTTCTTTAAAAATTACTCAGTCTCAGGTAGTCCTTTATAGTAGTGAGAGAATGGATCAGTACACCAGTGAAATAATATGTTGCTGAGTTTTTCTTTTGGGCAGAGTATTGGCTATGATTCAGTATCTTTTCTACTTATAGATATGTTCAAATTTTCTGTTCATGATTCAGTTTTGGTAGGTTGTGTGTTTCTAGTAATTTGTCCATTTTATTTACATTATGATTATATTATGTTTTATAAATATAAACTATACGTTTTTTCCCCAAAAACCTATTGCTTAGATTGAGACAATATTCCTGCAGTTTTTCTAATTTTTTTCTTTAGCCAAACATTACACTCTAATTAGAAGGAACTAGGGTTTTATCAATCATCAGATTCCCTTTTACATATTCATGGTCTTTATGAATTTTTCTATTCTACTTGTTTAAATACATGCAAATAGTGCTTTAGGCTTCCAATATCTGCAGCCATGCCATCATAGTAAATAAGTTAACCACAGAATAATGCCAGTGTTTGGTCTGAAAAATTGCACTTCATTTGCTTTCTAATCTAGATTTGGTGTTAGTATCATAAGTATCTTTCTTCTTATTATTTTTTTTTGAGCCAGAGACTAGCAGTGTTGCCCAGGCTGGAGTGCAGTGGCAGATCTCAGCTCACTGCAACCTCTGCCTCCCAGATTCAAGTGATTCTTGTGCCTCAGCCTCCTGAGTAACTGGGACTACAAGCATATGCCACCACACCTGGCTAATTTTTGTGTTTTTAGTAGAGACGGGGTTTTGCCATGTTGGGTAGGCTGGTCTTGAACTCCTGGCCTCAGGTGATCAACCCACCTCAGCCTCCCAAAGTGCTAAAATTGCAGGTGTGAGCCACGATGCCCAGCCAGTCATAAGTTTCTTTCTGATTAGGTAAAACTTATGCTCGCTTCTTACAGGTAGTCTCTTGAATTTCAAGATTTTAGAATATTTTCCCACTTATATAAAAACTATTTAATATATCAACTTAAAATCACTCTACCGTAATGGTCACATTTCTTATGTCAATACAACATGTATTATAGAAAGTTGTACTCTAAAAAATATATTTCCCTTGTGCTTTGTATTTCTTTTTACAGTTTGTATTTGAAAATAACTATGAATTCATCAGAAGTTACAAGAATAATACAGAAAATCCTTAAGTGCAAATTATGGATGAGTTTCTTGATCACAGATTATTGTCCTGTCCTGTTCATATTTCTCTTGCTAAAGGAATTACAGCCGAATTTTTGTAGAAAGACAGCAAGAAAGGTACTGAATTATATGCAAGACTTTGACATTGTGGTAGGTAGAATACCCTTGCAATGATGTTAGTGGCCTCATTTTTGGAATATATAAATGTTTTATATTACATGGAAAAGATAATTTGCAGACATAATTAATGTAGAAAAATTATCCTGGTTATCCAAAACCAAGGAATTTTTTTTTTTTTTTTTTTTTTTTTTTTTTTTTTGAGTCTGAGATACAGCAGAAAGAGAAGCCAGAAAGTTTAAAAGCATGTGAAGAACCTGAGTCACCATTGCTGGAGGGAGCCATATGGAAAGCATGAGAAGAAATGTAAGAGCCTCTTGAAGCACAGATTGATTCCATCTGATAACCAACAAGGAAATGGGGCTTTAGGCATATAATTCCCAAGGAACTGTATTTGTCCAGCAGACAACATGAGCTCAAAAGTATATTTTTCTCCAGATTCTCCAGGAAGAACACAGCACTACCAACATGATTTCAGCCTCCTGAGATCCTAAGCAGATGTCCTAGTTTAGTACACCCAGACTTCTGATCTAAAGAAGCTGTGAGATAATATACTTTTCTTGTTTTAAGCTGGTACATTTATTTTGTTATGTCAGCAATAGAAAATTAATACAGACATTAAGTATTTGTGTGACTTTGGAAAAACTAACTAAATTATTTAAGCACTGTGCCCTAGCTAATTTATCAAATGTTTATTGAGTGTTTTGTATGTGTTGTTAGTCATTCAAAGATATCTGTGGAAAGATGCCAAGTTGAATAGCATACAATCTCTATCCTTATCTAGAGGAAAAACTATAGAGATGATGACTAAGGTCTCTTTAGACACTAAAATTTTATACATACACTTTAAATATTTATTATATGAGTGCCAATAGCAATTTAAGAAAGCTGAATGATTGTACTTAATTTCCCCATTAAGATGGCTTGTGACTCATGGTACTGAGATTTGAATGCTTTAAATATTGACGGTCATTCTAAACTTTTCATAGGTTACTGTAAAAGGTATCAATAGTTAAATATTAATAAAATAATATAATAAATAGAAAAATGAAATAGATTACATGGAAAAATAACATCAAAAAATTTGCACTGTAAATCTAGTATTGAAGAAACTAAAATAAACATTATTAGAAAAGTTATAACAAAATTTTTATTTGGTTTGAAAAATTTATATATTATTTCAGGAAAAAATGCAATTTTATTTATATTAGAAAACATTTATCATTAGGTAAGATATTTTGGATTTTTAATATTTTATCTTGATGTCCATAGATTTAGCTGATATTTTCAAAGAAGAATGGCACAAATCCTGAACACAAAGTAACTTTAGCAGTTTGAATACTTTCAGAAAGTATTACGTTGATAATAAACTGTTGTTTTTAATTTAATATCTAAATTGAAATTAAGTACTTCAGACGTTGTTTTTCAATTGTATGGGATTTGAAAACAATATAAGGATCCATCTTTATGGATAATAACTTTGTCATTTAAAAATTCATCAAACATTGCAAATATGTTTTGTTTTGTTTTTTCATGAAAAAGATTAGCAGGGTTTTTGCTCCTTTTGGATCAAATCACTAAAACCTAACAACTTGAAGGTTTATTTATAGAATGGCATTTATTATAATATTTCTGAGTTTTCCAGTCATGCAACTAATTAATCAATTTAAGACTGTATCTCCAAAGATAGAGTTTAAAAATAAAAGCAATACGTCCTCTTATTTTAACTAACTGAATATTACAGGTAAGATTTTAGTAAACATTTTGTAGTTAGCAATATAAAATTAAAATACAAAGATGTTCATGGCAGATGACCCAGAAACTATGCTTTGTTTGTCTGATTAAAACGAATATTTACCAATCATTTCCAAATAATTTTTCTAGAACTCCTATGTGAAATATGTACTTTTTGATTTAAAAAAAAATCAGGCTATAATATACATGCTTAATGTAAGAGAGATGAGTTGAACTGGGCTTTAACTGGATGAGTCATGCATCATTTGCATTGCCATCAACTACCAATCATCCTTTTTCTTTTTCTTCTTCTTTTCTTTTCTTTTTCTTTTTTTTTTTTTTTTTTTTTTTTTTTTTTTTTGATGGAGTCTCTCACTGTCGCACAGCGTGGAGTGCAGTGGCGCGATCTTGGCTCACTGCAAGCTCTGCTTCCCAGTTTCACGCCATCGTCCTATCTTAGCCTGCCGAGTAGCTGGGACTACAGGCACCCGCCACGCCTGTCTAATTTTTTTTTTTTTTTTTTTTTTTTTTTTTTTTTTGTATTTTTAGTAGAGACGGGGTTTCACCATGTTAGCCAGGATGGTCTCAATCTCCTGACCTCGTGATCCACCCGCCTTGGCCCCCCAAAGTGCTGGGATTACAGGCGTGAGCCACTGCGTCCGGCCGGGGACTAGTATTTTTTTAATGACATGTTACCAAATGAAAAGAAAGTGTGCCCTTAAAAAAAAAAAAAAAAAAAAAAAAATTTGGCTATTTGTTTTGGCCAGTTAGTGGAATTCTTCTATTTTGTGCCACTCCCTACTGCTACATTGTTAAACATGCATTGGCGGCCCTAGGTAACCAGGGCAATCTTAGCTTAGGTAACATAGGAAGAAATGCAGTGATGCATGACCACAATACTTCTTGGTCCTCCTAGAAGTACACTTATCCAGGAATTAGCCTTTTGAAGACAAATGTTATTTCACATGTTCAAGAGCAATTGACTTTAAGATTGTGAAAGGAAAATAAAAAAATTGAGACCCCAAATCACTATGGCAAGAGTTAAAAGCTGTAAGACGAGTCATGTAAGAACTGACCTTTCCTTTTGTTCCTAAACAGATATGTACAGATAAAAGGTTAAATATCTCCACAGATAGCTATTCTATATTCACATTATCTTTTTTTTGGCCTCAGTTTTGCTCCCGTACGAACCCCTCCCCCTCCACCTCCCGTAAACACAGTGCTGCGAGATCGCTGACGGAGAAGGCTTCCTCCAGCGGCCGGGTGGTGAAGGCCTCTGGCTCTTCTCTCGGGGCGACCGGTCAGTGCTTGGCAGTCATCCTAGGGTGCGAGAGAGGTGGGCAGCAGCTCAGCCTCCCCCGGCTGGGGAGAGAAAGTTTCTTGGTCTCAGCTTCATTTCCGTGAAGGGCACCGAGAACTCGAAACCCTTCCAGTAGTACCAGCTCACTCTCTGATTCAGGTCCACTGTGCTCCCGTAGAGCCCGTTGAGGTTAGTGTAGTGGCAGTTCCTGTATCACCAGGCCCCTCGGTAGGAGACGGAGCAGGAGATGAGCAAGTTGTTGGGGTCCCGATCAAGGGAAGACACTGCCGCTGTGGTAGCTCTTGGAGTGCCCTGCGGTGCCGTGGTAGCCCTCCAGGTGGAGGCGGTAGCACTCCGCAGCCGAGTCCACGCGGAAGGAGTCGTACTGGGCGAACACAGCCTCGTTCCCAGCCCGCAGGCCCACGCGCATGGAGTAGTCACCTGCCTGCGCCAGGCTGTGCAGGGCCTCACTGTCTATATTCACATTATCTTATATAAAGTTCGAATTTGATTTACTGAGCATGAGAAAAATACACAATTGAATATTCCTTTACCTGCTTCTTTTCTATTGCAACATGTGGATTACCAAACCCTTCCTCTATTCTCTCCAGCACGCCTTTCCCTATAAATATTGAATTTCTCAAAGTAATCTCTGAAGAAGGACACAGATCATAGACTGTTTCTGTTATTTTATTTTATTTTTTCCTCCTGGGCATTATCCTTGACTTTGGTGAAATAAACTTCTAAATTGTCTCACTTGCTTTTTGGTTTACAGGATAAACAATTTCCTATACTTAAAATTGTGAAATGACATGCCTCAGTGACATTATAGTAAAATGATTTGTATTTGGGATGTTGGTCAAAATATGGATAAAATGACTAAAAATATTTACAATTATTTAAGATTTTTTCAATGGGAAGTATTATATTTTCTGGGAGACAATATGATTTTCCATGATACTATTGATGAAGCATGAAGTATGGCACAAGAAAGACAAGCTACAACACTATGCAACCCTAGAAAAATGATTTAACCTGTACATGAATTTGCTCCTTGATCTATAAGTTGGTAATGTTAAATACTTAATGCTTAAAACTGTTGGCAGGTATTAAATGAGATAATGTATATTAAGCAAATAGAGGATATAACATGCCTCAACAAAGATGAATCTTATTTGTTTTATGCAGTTCTTACTTATAATGAGACTATTATTTAGTTATATTTTAACAGAATATATACTTTTCAAAGCACATTTATTACTACTTTGATTTCCTGAAATTAATTCTATGCAGTTGGCAGAGTTATAATGACACCTGATTTTCCTATCAAACAATGTTACAGAAAAAATACAGAGGCCGGGCGCGGTGGCTCAAGCCTGTAATCCCAGCACTTTGGGAGGCCGAGACGGATCACGAGGTCAGGAGATCGAGACCATCCTGGCTAACACGGTGAAACCCCGTCTCTACTAAAAAAAAATACAAAAAACTAGCCTGGCGAGGTGGCGGGCGCCTGTAGTCCCAGCTACTCGGGAGGCTGAGGCAGGAGAATGGCGTAAACCCAGGAGGCGGAGCTTGCAGTGAGCTGAGATCCGGCCACTGCACTCCAGCCTGGGCGACAGAGCAAGACTCCGTCTCAAAAAAAAAAAAAAAAAAAAGAAAAAGAAAGAAAGAAAGAAAGAAAGAAAGAAAGAAAGAAAGAAAGAAAGAAAGAAAGAAAGAATACAGAAAAAGTATACAGAAAAGTTAAGTGACTTGATTGTGATTTTATGGTGGCAGATATGTGACTTAAACATAATCAGCCTTCTACTTTAAAGATTGCTTCTTTTGTATTGCATAGCACTGCCTATATCCAGAAGATATATGCACTATTAGAAAATAATAACCCTAAGAGTTGATCTCACAACTCACTGGCATTCTTAAAATGCATTTTTAGCAATTTGTTGAAGTATAGCATACACATAGAAAAATACACAAAAATGTCACATCAATGAATTATCACAGTAAAGCACATCCATGTAATAAACACACAGGTAAAAAAATACGTTGTTACCAACATCCAAAATAGCCCTTCAGCTTTCTTCAGAACCAAAATATCTTCCTTCTTCTACAAAGGTAGCTACTATCCTGACTTCTAAAATTATAGCATAGTTTCAAGAGAATTGATCACAATTCTTTTCATTCATTTATGTTCTTTTCATTCATTTATATTGTTACATGTAACTACTTCATTTATTATACTTGCTGTATATTGGTCCATGAAATAAATATGCCAAAATCTATGCATAAATTTTATTGTTGGACATTTGGAATATTTATAGCTTGAGCTACATAGATTTGCAATGAATATTATTTAACATATATGTGAGTTTGTATAATTATAAATCTTTTTGGGGCATATAGATACAAATAAAATAGAATGGTCATTGGCTATGCATGTATTTTAATTTGGTAGATAATGATAAACAGTTTTCCAAAGTGGTTATATAAATGCATATATCCACTGTTCATCCATTAGAGTTTCACTTGCTCTACATCTTTGCTTATACTGCTATTATTTTTTTAAATTTGCCATTCAATTCAGAGGGTCAGTCCACTGGAAAATATGTAGCAATTTTAACATGCATGCCCCAAATAACAGTTTCCAAATACACAGCCATATTTTATAGAATAAAACTGAAAATAGATAAAACCATCATCACAGTGGGAAATTTTAAAACATCACACTCAGCAATGGTTAGAACAAGAAAATAATAAAAACATTTCATCTCCAGATGATTCAATAAACAGAATTTACAAAAGTGACCTAATTTGCATATTTAAATAGTTGTAAATAACTTTTTAATAACTGTTGTTTTCAAATGCACATTACACTTCTACCCAAACTAACCACGTCTAAGGCTATCAAAAATATCTGCAGAAATTTTAAAACATTGAAATCATTCAAGGTATATTTTGTGGCTACAGTGGAATTAAGCCTAAAATCAATAATGTAATAAAAAAGTTCAACTATTTAGAAATTTAGCAAAATACATCAAAGCAATTTATCAAATTAGAAATCAATGATCATACAGCATATCAAAACTTGTGGAATGCAGCAAATCTGTGTGGAGAAGAAAATATATATTCAAAAATTTATAGATAAGAAAAGAAGGTAAGTCAAAAATCAATAACCAAATATTTATATCAAGAAGTGAGTAAAAGGACATATTATTGTATACCAAAAATGTAGAGGTTAGAAAACAAAAGAGTATTTATTAAATACAAAATAAGCTATAGAAGTTATTTTATTAACAAACCCAAAAGTGGATTTTTTGAAAGATTAACATCTGATAGACATTTAACCAAATTGAGCAAAATTAAAATACATAAATAACTAAAGACACAAATTTAAAATACAAGGGATAAAAAAGTGCTATCACTAGATATTTTACAAATGTTTTAAAGATTTTTGAATAATATAATGAAAACTTTAAAATATAAATAAAATTTTGCATAAAATTGACTAATTCCTAGAAAAACACGAATTATCAGAATTGACACAAGACAAAATAGAAATATATAAATAGCACTGTATCTATTAAAGACAATAAATTGGCAAATAAATGTTTCCCCACAAAATATCTTTTGTGCCAGATGTAATCACTTGTGAATTTTTCCAAACTTTTAATAAAATGTGACACCAATTGTAGACAACTTTCTCGGAGAAACAAAAAGGATAGAAGGAAAGTGAGAGAAGTTGGGGAAAGAGAATAATGAGGTCAGGGTAACTTTGTGAATAACAACAGGAAGGGAAACTTAGGGGATAATCACTTTCATAAACATAAATTCAATAATTCTGAAAAATAACAAATTGAATAAAGTGATTTTTTTAAAGGTATAATACATCATTAACAAGTTGGTATTATTTTATCATACAGGGCAGACTTCACATTTTAATAACAATTACTGTCTTTTATCACATTAAGAGAATAAAATAGTAAGTCATCTTCATAGATGCAATGCAGAATAAGGATTTCAGAAAATTTTGCAATCATTCAATGTAAAAAAAAACTATGGAAAGCAAGGAATATAAGGAATTTATTTCATCTGACAAGTAGTATAGACTTAAAATCTACAGCAAATATAAAATTTAATTGGTAAAATATGACATTTCCCTATTTCCCCTCTCATGATTAAAAATGAGATAAAAATGCCCATTATTCTCACTTTCATTCAAACCTATACTGGCTATCTTGTCCAATGTACTATGAAAAAATAAAGATCATTATTTATAGACAATATGAATATGAACATAAAAAATTAGAAATATTTGTGTGACAAATTGAAATATAAATAATATAGCAATGTCTTTGAATTAAGATAAATTATAAAAATATCCATATGGATAAAACCAAAATGTTTTCCTATATTTCACCATACACAAAAATTCCAACTAGATCACATACTTAAATTTAAAATAAAAAGTATTCTAAAATAAAAATGTAGAAGTATTTCTTCATACATTTGAGACAGCAAAGATTACTTAAACAGTACATAAACTGTTATGCAAAATGGAACAATTGATGTAGTACATTAAAATCAAGAATTTCTCTCCCTTTTACATGCACTTAAAATATAGAAATTTATAGAGTAGTAGTTTATATCATAATTAAATATATTCAATATAAAAGTTATTTCCAGGCTGGGCGTGGTGGCTCAAGCCTGTAATCCCAGCACTTTGGGAGGCCAAGATGGGCAGATCACGAGGTCAGGAGATCGAGACCATCCTGGTTAACACGGTGAAACCCCATCTCTACTAAAAAAAATACAAAAAAACTAGCCGGGCGAGGTGGCGGGCGCCTGTAGTCCCAGCTACTCGGGAGGCTGAGGCAAGAGAATGGTGTAAACCTGGGAGGCGGAGCTTGCAGTGAGCTGAGATCCAGCCACTGCACTCCAGCCTGGGCGACAGAGTGAGACTCTGTCTCAAAAAAAAAAAAAAAAAAAAAAAAAAAAGTTATTCCCAGAACTAATAAAAACCTTTAAAACTCCACAGGAAAATCCAGTAGAAAAAGGGATAAAAATCATTTAAATAGAGACTTTTTAAAGTGGATATTCAAATGACCAGTAAAGCTATCAAAAAGTGCTCAACTCCATTAGTCATCACAAAAATGTGTATAAAAGCCACAGTGACATATCACCACAAACAACCAAGAATGGCTAGAAATAAAAATAATGATAAATGTTGGCAAAGGTATAGATTTTCTCTAATTGTCTTTTACACTGGTAGGAGTATAAATTGTTTATATACATTTTGGAAAGTCATTTGGCAACATATTTTAAAGCTGAACATATGAATAATCTATGATCTAACAATTCTACTTTTGGGTGCAAAATAGATAGACTATTTATAATTCACATTCTACGAGAAATTTCTGTTAAGATTTACTGCTATTAACTCACTCTTTCTCCGAAGAATCTTTCCACTTCATTTTCCATATTTCTCTTCCCTCCTATTTTTTTCAATCTTGATGATCATTCCTTGATAGTATTTCTCTTTGTTGGGAGATTATGTCCTATGGGTATCACATGTTTCTGTCTATCTTATGAGTACAGGAATTACTGCCTTTGTTCCATCCTACCTTTCAAAAAATGTGTGGTAAAAGCCTTTAAAGATTTAATGTTTCCCTCTGGAGCAAAGGGTATCTTTTCTTAAAGCATTAGAACATATATTTTCTCCCTTAGAAGCATAAGACGGACAAGCTTATGGGCCATAGTATAATACTGAGGTCTCCTAAACTCGCAATTCTTCTCCTGTAATGAACCCACTATATGTGCCAGTATCATCTAGCACATGTCACATGGCTATATGAGAATGTGGGGTAGGATAACTGATGCCAATGCTCATGCTGTAGCTATAGTTATTGTCATGAGCAATACAGTTCTATGTCTCTGAATGAGAAGTGTCATGGATTCTGAGAGCATTCACAAAACTGGCCAACTTAGTTAGCTTGTTAGGTAGAATAAAATTTCAGACCCTGACATCATTTGGATTTGTGTCCCCATGCAAATCTTACGTCAAACTGGAGGAAGATCCTGATGGGAGGTGACTGAATCATGGGGGTGGATTTCCCCCTTGCTGTTCTTGTGATAGTGAGTGAATTCTCATGAGATTTGATGATTTAAAAGTGTGTGGCACTTCCCCCTTCACTCTCTCTCTCCTGCTCTGCCATAGTTAGATTTGCTTGCTTCTCCTTTACATTCTATCATGAATATAACTTTCTATGAAGCCCACAGAACTGAGACAATTAAACCTTTTTTCTTCATAAATGACTCAGTTTCAGGTAGTTCTTTATAGGAGTGTGAGAAGAGACTAATACAGAAAAATTGTACCAAAAGTGGGGTACTGCTTTAAAGATACCTGAAAATGTGGAAATGACTTCAGAACTGGGTAACAGGAGAGATGGGAACAGTTTGGAGGGATACGAAGAAGACAGGAATATGTGGGAAAATTGGGAACTTCTTGAGAACTTGTTGAATGATTTTGACTAGAATAGTTATAGTGATATTAACAGTGATGTCTGGGCTGAGGTGGTCTCAGATGGTGATGAGAAACTTATTGGGAACTTAAGTAAAGATCACACTTGCTATGCTTTAGCAAAGAGCTATAGTATTTTGCCCCTGTCCTAGAGATCTGTGGAATTTTGAACTTCAGTGAGATGATTTAAGGTATCATGTGGAAAAAATTTCTAATCAGCAAAGCACTCAAGGTGTGACCTGGCTGTTTCTGAAGGTATATGCTTATATGTATGAAAAAACAGATTATCTGAAACTAAAACTAATATTTAAAAGGAATATTAGCATAAAAGATTGGAAAATTTGCAGCCTGACCATGTGGTAAAAAAAAAAAAAAAAAAGAAAACATTTTGTGGAGCGAAATTCAAGCCAGCTGCAGAAATTTGCATAAGTAAACAGGTGCGGAATGTTAATATCCAAGACAATGGGGAAGAATGTCTCCAGGCAATTTCAGAGACCTTCATGATAGGTTGTCCCATCACAGGCCTGGAGGCCTAGGAGGAAAAAATAATTTTGTGAGCCAGGCCCAGGGCCCAGCTGCTCTGTGCACCCTTGGGACATGGTATCCTGCATCCCAGCCACTCCAGCTCCAGCTGTGGCTAAAAGGGAATAAAGTACAGTTTGTACCATTGTTTCAGAGAGTGCAAGTTCCAAGCCTTGGTGACTTCCACATGGTGTTGGGTCTGTGGATGTGCAGAAGTCGAATTGAGGGTTGGGAATGTCTGCCTAGATTTCAGAAGATGTATGGAAACACCTGGATGTCCAGAGAGAAGTCTGCTGCATGGAAAGAGCCCTCATAGAGAACCTCTACTAGGGCACTGCAGAGGGGAGATATGGGAGCCCCTACACAGAGTCCCCACTGGGGCACTGCCTAGTGGAGCTCTGAGGATAGGGCCATCATCCTCCAGAACCCAGAATGGTACATCCACCGACAGATTGCACTGTTCACCTGGAAAAGCTGCAGACACTCAATGTCAGCTCAGGAAAGCAGTCTTGGGGATTGTATCTTGCAGAGCCAAAGGGGGAGAGATGCCCAACATCTTGGAAGCCCACCTCTTGCATCAGCATGGCTGGGTATGATATGTGGAGTCAAAGAATATCATCTTGAAGCTTTAAGATTTAATGACTGCTCTGCTGAGTTTCAAACTTGCATGGAGCCTGTAGCACCTTTGTTTTGGTTGATTTCTCTATCTTGGAATGCAAAAATTTACCAGATGCTTGTACTCACATTGTGTTTGGGACATAATTAACTTGTTTTTGATTTTAGAGGCTCATAGTTGGAAGGGACTTACCTTGTCTTAGATGAGACTTTGGACTGTGGACTTTTGAGTCAACGCTGAAATGAGATAAGACTAGGGGACTGTTAAGAAGGGATCATTGTATTCTGCAATGCAAGAAGGACATGGGATTTGGGAAAGACTGGGATGGAATAATATGATTTAGGCTTGGGTTCCCACCAAAATCTCATGTCAAATTAGAGGAGGGACCAGATGGGAGGAGACTGGATCATGGGGGCAGAATTCACCCTTACTGTTCTTGTGATAGTGATTGAGTTCTCATGAGATCTGATGGTTTAAAAGTGTCTGGCACTTCCCTCTTTGCTCTCTCTTTCTCCTGCTCTGCCATCTGAGAATGTGCCTGCTTCTTCTTTGCTTTCCACCATGATAGTAAGTTTCCTGAGGCCTTCCAGTTATGCTTCCTGTGAAGCCCGTGGAACTGTGAGTCAATTAAGCCTGTTTTCTTCATAAATTGGCCAATCCTAGGTAGTTCTTTATAGCAGTGTGGAAATGGAATAATACATGTCCTTTATAGATTTTAACTCTTAAGCTTTTCTAAACCCAAAATTAAATGTTTTGTGTCCCATAACTTTATTCTTAGACTTCTTCTCATACTATAGCTTAATCTACACCAATGCCTTATCATGTATCACATTAATCTAAATGTACAGGCCGGGCGCAGTGGCTCAAGCCTGTAATCCCAGCACTTTGGGAGGCCGAGACAGGCGGATCACGAGGTCAGGAGATCAAGACCATCCTGGCTAACATGGTGAAACCCCGTCTTTACTAAAAAATACAAAAAAACTAGCCGGGCGAGGTGGCGGGCGCCTGTAGTCCCAGCTACTCGGGAGGCTGAGGCAGGAGAATGGCGTAAACCCGGGAGGCGGAGCTTGCAGTGAGCTGAGATCCGGCCACTGCACTCCAGCCTGGGCGACAGAGCGAGACTCCGTCTCCAAAAAAAAAAAAAAATCTAAACATATTGTTTATTTTTTACATTTAGCTCCAAATATCCAACTTCTGTAGTGAATCTTTATTTGATAGTCCCTCTGGCATCTCAAATTCAGAATATCCCTTTATGAAACCTTCATATTTTCATACAAATTTGCTCCTCTTTTCATATTCTATATTATAGTGGTTACCAACATCCACAATATCATTCAGAGATGAATTCTACGAGTTTTCCTTAATGTATTATTTTCTGTTACTCCCCATGAAGCTTCAAATACTTTTCAATGTTTTCTTTCCATGTCTTAAATCAATCATTTGTTCTCCACTTTCATGGTCACTAACTTTGTTCATGCAATAATTCTTGCATGTTCATCACTGCTGCACTCGTTTTAATTATCTTACTGTCGTTCTTGTTTCTCATCCACTCTGTCATACCTTTTTCTGATAGAATAATTGTTAGAAAATGTGCTCAGAATAACATATCAACTAGTTATAACTATTTTGAAAAGACATGAATTATTCTATGTCTTTTAATAGAGCCTGAAAATAACAACATATGGGAGTATTTTCGCATGGCTTATAATTTATGTTCAAAATAATGACTAATATTCATAAAAAACGTTGTTACATACACTAATTTATCTGCTTCAAAAAGTATAAAAGTGAGAAAAATTTTAATGTTATAATTTAATCACACAGGCACGCTCACACACACCACCCGAAGTGATTGAGTTTATTTAGAAAATCCACTAATTTGGAAGGTCAATTTCTCTGCAGTGCCACATAAACAGGATGTGGTTATACTTTAATATCTGAAGAAATTATAAACACATTAAGAATAGCATTGTCAAATAAGTCAGCAGTGAGAAAGATATAAAATATTCTCTTAATTGAAAGTGTTAATACATATGGTGTAATGATATTTAAGAAAAGTAAAAACAAATACAAATTGTTCATTGATGTCTTTCTATACCACAAATGTCAGGGAACCTAAAATATTGGTTTCACAATTTTTAGGGATCTATCTTATCTTTTGAATACAAAAGATATAAATTATGTTAGTTTTTGATTTCTAACTATAACAAGTTACCATACACTTAGTGGGTTAAAACAATATAAATTTATGATTTTATAGTTTTGGAAGTCAGATGTCTGAAATGAGTCTCACTGGGCTAAAAGTAAGGTGTCAACAGGGATATGTTCCTTTCTGGTGTCTTTAGAAGACAATCTATTTTCTTGCCCTTTCAAACATCTAGAGGCTATCCAATTTATTTTACTCATGGCCTCCTTCCATCTTCAAAGCCAGACACAAGTCAAGTTTTTTCCTCCTTTTTTTTTTTTTTTTTTTTACATGTACCACTCTGACCTTCTTTTCTGCTTTTCTCTTTCACTTTTAAGCACCCTTGTGATTACATTGTACCTACCCAGATAATTCCAGATAATCTTTTTTTAAGGCCAACTGATTAGCAGACTTAACTCCATCTGTAATCTTATTTTTTCCCATATAATATAACATTTATAATTTCTAGACTTGAGGACTTTAGGATATTTGAGGGACAATTATTCTTCCTACCCAGGGATATCTTTAGTTTTTGTTATAAATGTAACATACCATATTAACATTTAAAAATCCAATCTCAAAAGTAATTTACCTTTTAGTTGCTCTCTTTTTCTCCTTTCTTTTCTTCCTCATTCCCTTTCTCAATCCACACAACTGTAAATATTACCAGAGGATATTTCAAAACATTTATTTTAGAAGTATTATCAGCCAACTAACTATGGTCTTTTCTGAGCCATTATATATTACTTTGTGTGGTAATGATTTTTGAATATATTTGTTTTCTTCATTAGATTGTGTGCATCACACACTTCAGCCTTCTCTTAGTCTCATGCTTCTAAATGTAATGTGCTGCCAACAGATGGAGCACAAGATGAATGTGGTTTGAGTGTATAGAAGACTTTACAGATTAATAGAGGCCTTGACTCGTTAAGAAGTTTGCCTAAGGTCACCAAGAATACTCTTTGTCTTCTATTAACACTCCTCCTCAGTATTAAAAAGACAATGTGAAATGTATTTATTCAAAAGTATTTGTTGAGCATTGTGCATATAACAGGTATTTTTTTGTAAGCACTAAAACTACTTTAGCAATCAAAATTGACAAAATCCCTTGTTGTCACAGAAATCATGTCCTATTGTCTAGAGAGTTTCAATAAATAAAACAATCAAAGTATTAAGTGCTAGGAAAAATATTGAGCAGGGTGAGAGGTATGGAGAGACCGTGGAGATAATATTAAGTAGAGTGAAGTTTACAGTATTAAATAGCATAGTCACAGTAGACCTCACTAGAAGAGTAGGCTGCCTACATATCTTTATTAATCTTGTTAATGAGTGGGTAGAGGTATAGGGCAAATAAAACATAGTCAAGGACAAATACAACACTTTCTAGTTTTACTCTCTGGGCATAACAGGAATAAGGAGGATAGAATGTGATGGTGATGGTTGATAGAAAAGATGAGAATCTTGAAAACCTTTAGAGAGGTTGTGTTACATTTATATGCCTCATTTATACATTAAGGACAAATGAAGGATGCCATTTTTCCATTATCCTGGAATCACTGGACATTAAAAAATATAAGAATTTTCTCACAGTGGAACAGCTCCAATTAGAGATCAATAACACTTGTACAAGTGAGCCTAAGATAAAATGTCATATTACTGACAGTATTTAAGCAGAGACAAATGGGCTTCTTCCTCGGGGTCTAAAAACACTTTCATCGATGCAGCACATGGGATGGAGACTAGCTATAAAGATAACTTGTTGGTTCTTAGAAGAACAATTTATGGTCATATGTGAATTGATGAGAAGAATCTTTTCTCCTGTGTATTTTTTCAACTTGTTTTTTTCTATCTTTCAAATAGCAAGTTTTCTAATTCATTCATTCATTAAGATTTTAATCAAAATAATATAGAGATCAAATTAAGATATCAAATACTACTATAAGGCCTATACCTAAAAACATCAGTATACAATGTCACCCATACGCAATGCTTGTTTCTTTTTCCCAGAGTTGATTATTTTCATCAAATATAGCTATTTCCCTTGATGTTTGTTTTTACATACCTAAATACCTTCACTCTGCTATTTCTTGGTTTATCAATTTTCAATACTCTCTATTAACTTCTCATTTCTTTGGTAGAGACATTATTCTCAAGTGTCTCCTCCCACTAATATTTATGCTACCAATATACTGATATCAAAATTTTTAAAAATGTAATGTTTGCTGAGGCAAGTATTTCACAATTCTTACATTCTTTTTCCTGTAAAAGGTTTTGTGTTTTCTTTGGTTAGTAGCTGCCCTGATTGTGTTCATTTGCTTCCATTGTTTTCAACATGATCAATCAATTCTGAAAAATTTCTATTACTATTATGTTCCAAATCACCAAAACATTATATAATATGAATTGAAGCTTCATTTCAAAGAGATATAATTTATTCTGCCCTTCTTCTTTCTAAATCAATCTATACTGTTGTTTCTTGGCCTGTTTCACTATTTTCATTGTTGGATTTCACTTTTCCTCTGTAACATTCCCTGTATTCTGAAGGTTGTGCCTTCCTCTTCCCAGAGTGAAGACTGTATTGTTGGCTTCCCTACTTCTGAGGTTTTGGAATCAGATTGACTTCCTTGCTCTTCAGCTTGCAGAAGGCCTACTATGAGGCTTCACCTTGTGATCATGTAAGTCAATACTCCTTGATAAACTCCCCTTTGCATGTGTACATACATATATGTACATATATACATATATATATCTCCTATTAGTTCTGTTCCTCTAGAGAAACCTGATTAAGTCCATGATACAAAAAGTGTGATGTACATTGCTAATTATACCCTCCTCCCTTTTGGAATTACTGATAGAGAAGACTCTTTAAGTTAGATAAAAAAATTATAATTTATTCTCTCTGAAGACTGCCACCTGGAGACTTCATGTGCATGATAAAACCTTGGTCTCCACAACCCTTATTGTAACCCAGACATTCCTTTATATTGATAATAATTCTTCCAACTTATTGCCAATCAGAAAATCTTTAAATCTGCCTATTACCTGGAAACCTCCCTTCTAGGGGTCCCATTTTCTCAGACTGAAGCAATGTACATTTTACATGTATTGATTGATGTCTCATGTCTCTCTAAAATATATAAAACCATGCTGTACCCTGACTACTCTGGACACATGTTGTGGGGACCCTCTGAGGCTGTGCCATGGGTGCGTTCTTAACCTTGGCAAAATAAATTTTCTAAATTTATTGAGACCTGCCTCAGTTACTTTGGTTTACAAATTGGTAACCGAAAAGAGATTCTAAGCTACAATGTTAGCAGTGACTGAGGAAAGTTTACATGGAGTGGTCTTAGCTTTTAATTATTTATTATTATTTTTAATTTTCCTCCTAGGAAGCTGTTTAGGATCCAAATTATAGTTTAGTAGTGCATTCCAAAGGGTCTCCGCCGTTGCCATATCTCCCCAAATTAATCTCAATCAGCTTGTCTGTGAATTTGCATAAGGAAGTGAACTGTCATTCTCATAGATAAATTATATATTGAGCTCCTTGGCTCCAAAGCACACAAGCATTTTGCTCCTCCCAGGCAAAAGGCACCCTTGAGTGACTAAACGCTGATTGGGAGTGTCTGAGTGTTGACCTCCCAAATTGTACAGTGGCTCTATAGGGATTCCCCAACAAAATTAGTTTAAAAAAGCTCATCCAGGAAAGGCATATAAGAACTGATTAATCAGTGTTTTGAACCGTTTCATAGGTGATAGACCTCCAGAGAGAGAAGCTGAGACATGTAAGAGAGTGTAAACAATTGAGTGGTGGCACCGTGGAGTCCTACTAACAATTAGCACGTTTCGATCCACCACACTAAAAACCCTAAGCCAAAACTCAGTTCCACATTTTAAGAAAAAAATTGGGAAAACAAATCATCTAAGAATGAGGAAAGACAAAGAGAAAGACCCTTTTTCAAGCACCCTGTTTGGTTTTATGGTGCCTTTACTTGCAAGTGTTTGTGTAAATAAAAGAGTATGCCAGGTTTTCTAGTAATCCAGCTGGTTAGCCATTTGGTCTGTTCTTGTGCACATTTTAAACTGCTGGGCAAATTACATGAAAGGAAGTTCAGAGCCCAAAGGTTGATTTGCAATGGTAAAGTTCGTAAGTTCTGTGTCTATTTCTGTGTTTTATTTTCTGCCTGCTATATGTTTGCTGTTACTTTTCTACTGGTGTCAAGGTGAAAAACAAAAAACATCATTTGTATCTATCTATTTTTGTAAACTGATGAGTTTATATTGATAACTCATGCTGGATTTCTGATATAAAAGCTGTAGAATCTGTGTGTGTATACATATGCATATTCGGATGTGTTTATGTGTACGTACATGTATTTTGTTATGTGTTGTGGCCACAAGGTACCCAACTGGGTTACAGTTAAGAAGTACTTATAAAATAGGTAAATAATCCAAAATGCCTCTTAAGTTCACATTACTTAAATGCAATTTTTAGTAAATAAGCTGGCATTAAACTTATTCATGGAAATGTCTTAAGAAATTGTCTTAAGAATTGTCAGCATATATTTTCTTAGATTTTTTGAATCAAGAGGTTTTTTTATTTAATTCTAACAGTTATTATGAGATGTCAAAATTAGTCATAAGGTTATAAAACTATAGACTCAACATAAAACAGAATAATCTCTGTGTTATTTTTTATAAATAAGATATTTAATATTGTTTGTTTAATAAAAACATTTAAATCATGAGTTATTGATATAATACCCATATAGTTAACCTTAAAATTTTTATTTGGGAAAGGTAAAATTCATAAGCTATAAAAAGGTCTAAAAGTGAAATAACTTTGAATGATGACCATCACAGTTTCCACAAATAATGTAAACTATAAAAATAATGAAAATAGGCTGGACGTGGTGGCCCATGCCTACAATCCCAGCACGGGTGGATCACAAGGTCAGGAGTTCAAAACCATCCTGGCCAACATGGTAAAACCCTGTCTCTACTAAAAATACAAAAATTAACCGGGCGTGGTGGCGGGTGCCTGTAATCCCAGCTACTCGGGAGGCTGAGGCAGAGAATTGCTTGAACCTGGGAGGTGGAGGTTGTGGTGAGCTGAGATCATGCCACTGGACTCCAGTCTGGGTGACAGAGTGAGACTCTGTCTCAGAAAATAGTAATAATAAATTAATCACATAAATGTAAATAAATAATTGCCTAGAAAAACAATTTTCGTATAATTGAGACTCTAAGGTTATATAAAATTAAATAATAGATGTTTATTAAATATCTGGGTAATTTCCAATTTAATAAATTGCAGGAAAACTTTTTTCTACAACTCTTTTTGTACGAGGTCAGGAGTTCGAGAGCAGCCTGACCAACATGGTGAAATCCCGTCTCTAATAAAAATACCAAAATTAGCTGGGCGTGGTGGTGCCTGCCTGTAATCCCAGCTACTCAGGAGGCCGAGGCAGGAGAATCGCTTGAACCCAGAAGGTAGAGGTTGCAGTGAGCTGAGATCATGCCACTGCACTCCAGCCTAGGCGACAGAGCGAGACTTTGTCTGGAAAAAAAAAAAAAAGAAAAAAAAAGAAAAACACTAATACAAAACTAAAGAATTGGTTAGAACAAGGTTTTCTGATAATATTGATTTACTGAATAAAGTTGTAAAATGTTTTTAATATTTTTGTTGTTTTTGGAGACAGAGTCTCGCTCTGTCACCCAGGCTGGAGTGCAGTGGAATGATCTCGGCTCACTGCAAGCTCTGCCTCCCGGGTTTGCACCATTCTCCTGCCTCAGCCTCCTGAGTAGCTGGGACTACAGGCGCCCACCACCACGCCCGGCTAAGTTTTTGTACTTTTAGTAGAGGCGGAATTTCACCATGTTATCCAAGATGGTCTCGATCTCCTGACCTCGTGATCTGCCTGCCTCGGCCTCCCAAAGTGCTGGGATTACAGGCCTGAGTCACCACGCCCGGCCAAAAGTTTTTAATTTTTAAATTATATGATCTCTTTCTTTTTGAAATTCTTCACTTTCATACCTCAGAAGTTATTCAGTTGAACCCTACTGCTTCTGCTCTTTTTTCTCCTTTAGAAGCCTAGGATGGCAAATTTCCCCTTCAACTTTTGTTGGCTCCTGTAATATTTTTTAAGTTCATAGTCAAAAGTAATAAAAAAATATTGAAAACTGGCAAATAAAATTTTTTTATAGGACCTGCCTCTGTCTGTGTGTTTGTTATGTCTATATATTTACATATATCATATGGAAGTAACATTTTAGTATCAGTTATATAAAAGAGTTCTAATCAATTGGTTTGAAAAAAAATAAGTGCCTATCAGACTAATAAAAGCTAGCTCAGAAGCTTTTTAGTGCATATGACTAGTAAACTTTGGTAAGATTAATTTGGCAAATTTAATCTCAATTCACTCCAGTCATTTAAAAATCTCAAAGTCCTGTTCTATTAAATTAAGTAATCCTAGATTTCCAACTAGGAATTTGGGTTACTATGAGTTAAAATAGTAGAAGAGTAAAATTTTTTAGTAAGGTTATAAAAACATGATAATATAGTTTTTGCAAAATAAAATGTAATGTTTCTAGTTCAGAGGCTACTTAAGAGTTCCTTTAAAATAAATGAAAAAAGTATATAAATAAAACTAATGAATAAAGAGAAATAAAAGAATGAGAAATGAGAAGACTTTGACTCTTGGGTGGTGATGTAGTCACCCACAGTATAGAGCTGCAGCAGGGCTGTGTTCAGTCACTAATGGTAAAAGTTTCCAGTGGAATTTACAGGTGGATCATACTCCCAGCGTGTTGGTTAACTGAATGAATAAGGAAATGCAAACTAACAAAGAAAAAGAAATATATGTAATTACTCAGTTATTATCTATAATAGCATCAAAAACTAATAAGTAACTCTGAGATCTGTTGTTACCAAGAAGATAGTCAATGTGGGGGATGGGCAAAATCAAGTAACTATTAAAATCAGAAGGTATAGTGTAAAGTAAACAATGACTTCAGAAACCTTATCAAACTGGCTGGCCCTCATAGCTTTTGCAGCAATGGGGAGTCAAAGGACTCATCCCATCGGGGTGGAAATCCTAAGATGACTATTGTAAAATGTAATAAATAAACCTGAAATAGATGGGATTAAAGCAAATGTCTTCACACCACTTTCAAATGTTGGATGGACTAAGGGAGACCCTGCTGGTCCCTCAACATTAAAGTGCCCCACACCAGTTTTCTGCATTTGCAGAGGACACCTAGACGCCCATCTGTGGAACAAAACAGAAGTCAAATCCTTCCCCTGTCTCTCTTGGACTTGGCTGGATACAACTTTCACCAACCCATGGAATCACCCTGTCCTGACAGCTAGCAAGAAGCCAAGACCAATAAGACCACCACCACACCCCCATCAGCAGGAAGCAGTTATAGAATACTGAGTTTCATCAATTTTTTCCCAAGGAATTGTGGTATTGGACTCTTGAGGAGAGAAATGTTACAGCAATTTGTTAGGCAGATATGAGCAGAACAGGAGACCCCCTCACCCCAAATACACACCTCCAGAGTGTCAGGCAACCAACAGGTGATGGTCAGGGGGTTGATAAACTGTCTCTCTTAAATAACAATTAGTTGCAGCTGCTGGCCCCATGGAAAAGGCAGTCACCCAATAGATTCAAAAACAAAAACAAAAACAAAAACAAATCCTGAAGCTGGTAATCAGCAGCTTTCCAAAAATATTTCAGGATTTGGGTGAGTGGGCTCAAACATGCATACTAAGAGGCAAATGGCAGAGTTTAGCTGGTATATTACCTGCCTCTAGGAACACATGACTTAAGGGAAAAATATCTCAAATGAACATGTGTAAAACTTAAACACACTGCACATGTGGTGCCTCCCAAGTGTTGGCAGGCCACTGTGCATGCAGACATCTCACCCCAATGGAAGACTCAGGAAAGAAGGAAAACAGACCATAGAAGTATGTCAACGTATAAAATCCCAAGTCAAAGGTCAAGTTATGCACTTAAATCTCTCAAGTTGCCCAATTGGCCCTCTTCTAAGTGTACTTTAACTTCTTTTTGTTTCTGCTTTAAAACTTTGTAATAAACTTTCATCCCTGCTCTAAAACTCACCACAGTCTATCCCTCTGCCTTATGCCCCCTGGTCGAATTATTTCTGCTGAGGAGGCAAGAACTGAAGTTGCTGCCGACCTATACGGATTTGTGGCTGTTAACATTGCTAGATTCTACAGTGCCTGATAAAGAGCTTTTATTTGACAGGAACTGCATGGCTTTTCAATGGCAGTTCCAAAGTGAGCAGACAAATCCTGTTTGGAATCTACTGTTCTTGTTAAAGAATAATTAAGAAAATATTTTTCCTTTGAGTTACTTATAGTTTAGAGCAATTACATAAAGTATATTTCAGTGAGCAAAATTTACCTTTCTCTCCATCTGAGTTATCCCAAATCTAAAAGCTATTTGTGGCCGGGCGCGGTGGCTCAAGCCTGTAATCCCAGCACTTTGGGAGGCCGAGACGGGCAGATCACGAGGTCAGGAGATCGAGACCATCCTGGTTAACACGGTGAAACCCCGTCTCTACTAGAAAATACAAAAAACTAGCCGGGCGAGGTGGCGGGTGCCGTAGTCCCAGCTACTCGGGAGGCTGAGGCAGGAGAATGGCGTAAACTGGGGAGGCGGAGCTTGCAGTGAGCTGAGATCTGGCCACTGCACTCCAGCCTGGGCAACAGAGGGAGACTCCATCTCAAAAAAAAAAAATAAATAAAAATAAAATAAATAAATAAAAGCTATTTGTGAATATTCTGATTTTATGGCAATATTGCTATTTGACTAAGTTTAGTAAGCATCTTTTCTTTTGAAACAAGACACAAATTGGAGACACCGATTATGTAACCAAGGCTTTGATTTGAATGACATAGTTTCAGGTAAAGTTACAGAAAGTCAACTTGAAAAGAGTCTATACAGCCAATCAATTCTTGCTGCACTTTATGTGAATAATCAAGCTAAGTATAATAAGCCTAAAACTTACTTTGCACACAAATTTGTCTTACTATAATTTCTCTTTCATAGAAAGGGAAGGCTAGAAAAAAAGAGAAATTGTTTTAAAGAGAACTAAAATGCCCATTACTAAGTTCAAGCTCTGACTTTTATTTTTGAGTTCAGATTAAATCATTAATTATTTATTGGCTACAATAATAGTCAAAAAGAGCAATAGGCTATAATTTTCCTCATGTTTTTAGTTGGCACACTAATGGAATAGATTCCTTTTTATGTTCTGGCACACCCATTATCTTTTAATTATCAAATTATTAATATTATTTATCTATTGTAATTTTACTTCTGAGAAAACCAGAATCACGGTATTAGGAAAACTAGAGATGGTTTTTCAAAGGCTTCGTGTTTCCCACATTTGGAATCCCACTGGGCCTGATCTGTTTATCACTGCAAATGCCCTGCTGTTGAAACTATACTAGCACCCTCCTTTTTGGCCCAGAGAAGAGGTGGGTATATGAGATTCTAATGGCCGATTTTGAGGTTTACAATTAGATTAGACTATCCGCATAAAGAAGATGCTAAACAACTGGTAAAATAGGGACATGGCCACCTGGGTTATTACATACATGGCACCATTTCATCCAACCCATTCATAAAGAATTTTCTGTTTCCTATAGAATTAAAAGAAAATTATTACTGAGAGGACATAAAGATACAAGGTGACAAAGCCTTGTGGGTATAATTCTCCTAGTTATGCAATATATGCAGATAAATATATATATATGTATATATACTTTTTAAAAAATTAATCAGCCACCATAGGACAAATTACCAAAAAAGCACAAAAAGCATTGTAGCACAGCAAAAGTCCCTAAATTCCTTAGCTTAAATGGTTTTAACAATGCTTATGTTCTGTATGACTAATTGCTGTAAGTCTGTAATTAAAAACAAGTAGCTCTATACAAAGAAGTTAAAGATAGATAAACTCAATTTTGTAACCTCTACTATACCTTTTTGTTTGTTGGAATTTATATTACTTTAAAAATATTAAAGGGTAATAAATGTCTGTCCACATCCAACATTTGGCTTTTTCTTTGTTGGCTTTTACATTATTTTACAAATTTTAAAGGGTGATGAATACCTGTCTACATCAGTTTCTCCCTGCCCAAGAATATATAACTAGTTATAAATCTTTTGTCTCTGAGTCTCTTGATCATAGAGGGTCCCAGGCAAGGACAAGATGAAACTGGGGCAGGCAACCATGCCATCCTGGCAATAATATGGGACAAATTAAAAGTTGGGTGATTATTGATGTTGCCTCAGGCTAATGTTGGTAAGAAGGAGGAGAATGTAAGCAAAAAATAAAATTATAACCACCCTAACCATTTGAATGGAACTCTCCTCTTAGCAAGAGCACTCCAGAGTTAATCAAAAAAACTGATTCAGGCCACGATGGGAAGGGGGAACGGAACACACCTTGTTACACCCTTCTCCCTTTTGGAATTACTGCTAGAACAGACTCTTTAAGTCTGATAATATTTACGATATATTTCCTCTGAAGCTGGCTACCTGGACGCTTCATATGCATGACAAACCTTGGTCTCTACAGCTTGTTATTGTAACCTAGACTTTCCTTCCTATTGATAATAACTCTGTCAACAAGTTCCCATCAGAAATTTTTAAATCTACCTGTGACCTAGATAGAAGCCCTAGCTTTGAATTGTCCTTCCCTTCCAGACCAAACCAATTTACATCTTGCATGTATTTACTGATGCCTCATGTCTCCCTAAAATGTATAAAACCAAGGTGTACTCCGACTACCTTGGGCACATATTTCCAGGACCTCCTGAGGTTGTGTTATGGGTGTGCCCATAACCTTGGCAAAGTAAACTTTCTAAATTGATTGGGACCTGTCTCAGATACTTTTGGTTTACAAATGTTTGGTGATTGGGATCTCTTTATACATGGCTAGTAAATTTTATGACATTGTTTCTTGATATGGCTCCTTTTATTGTGCTGCATATTCTAGTGGACACTCTCAATGTGTACATCAAAACAGTTTTCTCTTCTTTCTGTTCCTATGTTATTTAGATATTTGAGTTCCAGTTAGTGATATTCTAAAAGTTTTACATTTTTCTTTTTTATTCATTTTGTTCCACTTCTTGGGAAATTTGCTCATTTGTAGCTCCAAAATACATATTAAAGTTTTCTATTGAGGTTGCCATATTTTTAATGTTCAAAGGCTTTCTTTTCTGTGTTTTTCCATACAACCCATTGTTTTATGTGTAAAATATCTTTTCATTTTTCCATGCATATAATGTATTTTTAAAATGATTTTTTTCTGCTTCCTAAGTTGACTCTAATCATTCATTCACTCTTAAATGTATTTTGGTTCTCTCTTTCATCTTGGATATTTCTTTTAAAAGTTGGTTGAACCTAGCATATCCATTCATATTTAAGAGTGAAGTACTTAAAATCTTTGGAAGCACTTCACTGAAATAATAAGGCTTCACTCCAGAGTAAACATGTGGATAACACACTATTTTATTGACAACCTCTAAAACTATGCACTGAAGGTCTTTCCTTTGAGGCTATTTAGTTTTTTAGAAAATAATAAAAATATATATGCCCTTTAAGATAATTCTGATGAGTAGAGGTAATCAACAGTTATTTTATAATAAAATTATTGCAGTTTTTGTCTAAGGAATATGAAAGCAATACCCAGAAGCCTGGATGCCAATACAGTCACTCATGTACTATAGTGTCACAGTTTGAACCAGATACATAGGAAATTAGTATTTACAATTGTTAAATGAGTCTGAAGGAGCAAGTACATTCAAAGTTATACTGTTATGATGCGGGCGGGTGCCAGGGCATTCACAATGACTGCATTCAAAGCTGAATTTTAAAATTGAGTGTTCAATTGCCCTTCTTATGCAGGCACAGCAAAAATATCCAAGGAAATTAGTAAAAGTAAAGCAATGTATATGAATTAAAAAAATACAAATTTCCTTTAGTTTACTTTGTCTTGCTTTAAATACTTCCAGTAACGTTTTTGTGTTATCCCTAACAGCATAACACTATTAACGTCTTTATAAATATTTCTGAATCAAATATTTTCAGCATAGTTCCAAATATTAAAAGTAATGCTATACCTAATTACTTTGAATAAGAGATATTTCCAACTAACATTGTTTCTGAACTCATATAATTCATCTTAGATATGCTTTAATATCATGTATCCATTATTTTGCTTGTGAGCAATTCTGAAGAGGGGTAAAATAGACTCATATTTTAAACAACTTGAGTGAGAAAGCATTTTATTCCATATTGACTTACTGAAGTCATTCTGTGATATTAATGTTTTGTGTGGAGTAAAAACAAATATCTACTAAGCAAAATGTAGTTGAGTAAGTAGTTTCTCTGTGGCATACTAATATTTTTGGATCATAGCATAAACATCAATGATCCTTGCTATGTTCTAAAAGCAGTTTTTAGAGTGCTTGGAAAGTGGATTCTGTAATGGGCTGTTAGAGAAAGTCTGAGCTCCAGCGAAGTTATTGTATTCATTACCCTAAAACCTGACATGTTCTCTCCCATCTTCCTGCTTCTGTTCACAGAATTCTTCATAAATTGTAAAATTATTAGCCAGAATAGTGTCTCATACCTGGTGGAAGCATTGGTACCTGGCATAATGGACTGGTAAAATGTTTTCTGTTTGATGATTGATTGGAATAGCCTGACAGGGGCTCAAAATATATGTATTGAATAAATGAAAGATGAAATACAAATACATTGGTTTTAGTCAATAATATTTAGTAAGTTGTAAGGTATGGCTAATTTTTATTTGTATTTTAGTCAAGTTTCTATCCATATATATTATTAACCATATAGAGTATTACTCTGCTTGTCTCTTTCTCTGCCTCCCTCTATAAATATATACTTTTTCAGACTATTGTGAATAACATTTTGGGCTTAAGTCTTCTACAATATAAGACATTAATTTGTCTTCATGCTTTGATTTAATAGTCCCTGAAATGCTGATAATATGGAGATCAAATTCTCTAGCTGAGACTTCCCTTTGGAACTTCTCAATTATACACATATAATCTGCATCTGGACAAAACACAGGCAGCTTAATGTGCATATAAGTTAAATTCTCTAATCCTTTGTTCTCTGTGACAATAATGGCATGCAATTCTGCCATTCAACCTGGAAACTTTAGAAACTTAACGTTTCCCTGGTCTCTCAACCCAATTTCTTTATGTATCCCAATTGCCAAATATGACTAATTTTATTTTCTAATTATTTCTTGCATCTATATCCTTTTTTCCAATATTATTCCTACTGCCTTAATTAATTCACACACTTATTATTTTTTGTATTGACCAAAATCCTCTGAAATGGTTTTTACCTCCATTTTTGCCTGACTGAAATAAGTTTTCAATACTGCTGTTGATGGTTATAATTTCAGAATTGTCATAGACAGACCTGGGCTTACATCTTAGACCTACATTGACTATTTGTTTGCTCACGGATAAAATATTATGTAGCTCTAAATTTTAGTTCTTCTCATAATTAAAGTGTGGAGAATAATTACTGCTTCTCAGTACTATTGCAAGAATTTAGTAATTATATGTAAGTAAAGATTTTTCTAAGTTCCTAATACAGAGTATGTATTCAATAAATATATATCATTTGTACCTGTCTAAACAATTAATTTGACTGGTTTCTATCTTAAATTAGAAATTATACCAACTCAGTATGTAATAAAAGGTACTCTAAGATCTGGTCTCTGCCTGTCTTGCCATCTACCTCTTTCTCCATTCTTTGTTAAATATTTTTTTCTTCAGCAATACCAAAATGTTTTGGCAGTTTGCACAGACCGTGCTGCTGCTTGCTCTGTGCCTTTCTTCATATAGTCTCTTGTTCTCGAAATGTCCATCTCCATTCCTTCTTGTACCCATTAATCTGGCTGAGGTTCCTAGCTGTATCTGTCATAATTCAGTTCAGTTATCCTCTTCTGCCAATGTTTTTTACTGAAATATTCACACTCTTAACACTCACGCTTCTTTTACCTCAACAGGAACTTTTCCAGGTTTCTGTAATACCTGGTACATCTCTCTCAGTGCATTTTCTCATTGATTTTTATTATTGTCCAGTTATGTATCACCATACCCTTTTGGGTTGACAAACCACTGGAAGGAAAGGACTAGGTTATAAGTGTCATGTGAACAAATAAATCCCATATTATATTATCACAGTTAAAACTGGCTAGATTGCCTCAACAAACTTTGCCTTTCTTATTGAGAATTGATTTTGCTAGGCCTTCCCTGTCGGTACAAAGATTTCCCTGTGTTACTAAGCCATAATTTTCCAACATGACTTGGTAGTTCTTCTCTTAGGTTTCCCATAATTCTTGCTGGAAGTATCTAAGATCGAGTCTGGTCATACAATCCTCTACCTGACTCTATATCAAATTCACCTGCCTATGGAGCAATCAATAGGTAATTGTTTAGGCATGAATTAAACTTACAGAAATCAATGTTAAATAATTTCTAAGAGCTTTTTCTTCTGTGATTCTGAGTCAAACTGTTGCCTCAGGCATGATCATTCCCATCTTCATATAGGTTATACTGCCTTAAAACTGACTTGATCTACTTTCAGCTATTATTGTTATTGCTGCTAACTTGAAAACAGCAATACAAAGAGTTATGCAAGTGCTTTCCTTTCATAGGTTCTACTTTAAAAATGCATAATGTAGTGTCTTAGAAAACAATCAGAAAAGTCTTACTATTTATACAAACTGTGTCTTCGCTATGGGACTGGTTGAATACTACAACTGCTAAGGGGATTGTTGCAAGAAATGTGGACGTCTACTTTCTGTGGAGCATTAATAAGATTTTATTATTATAGGGGTAGGAGATAAGGATTGAAATTTGTGAATTTAAAAAATCATTTCAAAGTTGGGCATAGTGGCTCCCTCCTATAATCACCACACTTGAGGCGGCTGAGCCAGGAAGATTACTTGAGGCCAGAAATTTGAGACCAGCCTGGGCAACAGAGTGAGACACACTCTCTAAAAAATAATTTAAAAATTAGCCAAGTGTAGTGGCACTTGTCTGTAGTCTAGCAACTTGAGTGGCTGAGGAGAGAGGGTTGCTTGAGCCCAGTAGTTCGAGGTTACTGTGAGTTATAATCACACCACTGCACCCCAGTCTGGGTGACAAAGTGACACTCTGTGTCTTAAAAAAAAATTGTTTCAAAACCACATAATGCTTTTAAACTGTTGTCACTAATTTCTTAATATCAATGTTCCTCCTAATGATTATATTCTATACAACCTTAAAATTAACATACATTCTGACTGACTCTGCAAAATACCCTTATGCATTTTTCTAATAAAAATCATTGTATTTTTATCATAGCTTTACCTTAATATATGATAGGGTTTCGTGAACACTCAGTGTCTATAGAACATTAAGATCCATTGGTAAATTTTTTCCAAGAATTAAAAAAAGAAAAAGAAAGAAAGAAATGAAAACTGGCTCACACATCTTAGTGCCCTTCTGCTGCTAAAGAGCTAACTGTTCAGTTTACCAAAAGATGGATAGTTTCCTCAATGACAATTGTTATCACTTTTTCCAGTAGTGCCTCATCTAATAATCTAACCATGATGTAAGAAAGTTTACTTTCAATGTCCTTAGATGAGGCTTTATGTTTGATAGCTTTCCGGTTCTCTAAAAATTTGCCTGAGGAGAGTGACTACTTTTCCTTGATCCTATTCCCTTCAAATAATGTCCATGATATTAAAATTCTTTGATAGTTAAATTCTGAATGAATTGCCTCTACCTGTATTCTATATTTTCTCACTATTCATGTCCTAATTAATTCTCCAAAAATCTGATTTTATGTGATTTATTTCACATCAATTACTTTCTCTAAAATCACTAAAACCTGCTTCTAGTCAAATCTGACATGTACCCAGATCCTTTTTAACCTCTTTGCATAATTTGACACAATTGATTATCAATACTTGAATCTTCTTCACCCTTAGGTACAATGACACATTGCCTTGTTTTTTCCCTGCTTCCTTGCCAATACACTTTCGTTTCTTTCTTGTTTTGTTTTCTGTAGTCATTCATTGAACAAATGTTTTCTTTTCAAAGTTTACTTTAAGTTCTGGGATACAGGTGCAAAATATGCATGTTTGTTCCATAGGTAAACATGTGCCATGGTGGTTTGCTGCACCCATCAACCTGTAATCTAGGTTTTAAGCCCCACATGCATTAGGGATTTGTCCTAATGCCCTCCCTCCCTTTGCCCTCCACTCCCCAACAGGCCCCCGTGTGTGTTGTTCCCCTCCCTGTGTCCATGTGTTCTCATTGCATTGAACAAATGATTATAAAGCTCTAGATGCTATTTTAAATAGAGCTGAAAAACCATTTGGGAATGAAGTTGGGAATACAAGATGGGTAGTCCTCTAATTTTACATAAGATGTGGTGACAGACAAAATAAAACAAGTATAATTTGTACTAATGTTAAGTGCTGCAAAGACACTAAATCTGCATGATATGGATGACAATTACTGTAAAAATGGAAAGGGTCATAAGCATTAGAAGTGAGAGTGGGTCTCCACATCAGGTAAAGACAGTTTGACAGTTTGAGGAAATGATACTTGAGTACAGACATGAAATTCATCTAGCAATGTTTCTTTACGAGCTAGTAAGAATAGGCCAAGTAGAGATAATTACAATGTCAAAGGGAGAATATCTTGGCTTTTTTTTTTTTTTTTTTGAGACAAAGTCTCAGTCTGTCACCCAAGGTGGAGTGCAATGGCCCGATCTCGGCTCACTGCAACCTCTGCCTCCCGGGTTTGAGCGTTTCTCCTGCCTCAACCTTCCAAGTAGCTGGAATTACAGGAACTCACCACTGCGCCTGACTAATTTTGTATTTTTAGTAGAGATGAGGTTTCACCATGTTGGACAGGCTGGTCTCGAACTCCTGATCTCAGGTGATCTGCCCACCTTGGCCTCCCAAAGTGCTAGGATTACAGGCATGAGCCACCACACCCGGCCTATCTTGGTTCATTATAGGAATTGAAAGGTCAGCGTAGCTGATTGAGTGGACAAAGGGAAGAGTAAGAGATAAGATCAGAAAGGGAAGCGGCATAACCGTCATGGCTCTATAGACTGTGGAAAAGACTGTGGATTTTCTCCTATAGGCAAATAATGTAACTGGAGGCTTTCTAAGCAGAGGAATGATATAGTCTGATTTAAATTTTTAAAAGATTACTCTAGTTGCTATGTGGAATATAGGTTGTTAACAGAGTCTAGGATAGAGCAGGATAACAGTTAGAATATTGCAGTAATCTAGAGGAGAGATGATGGTTTCTTAAATTCCCTGATGATGAAAGGAAATTACAGGACTTGTCATGTTTTGAAGTACAGTTGACAGGTATTGCTGGTGGATTATATGAAGTGAAGTGGTGAGGATATCGAAATGATCATAGATCACTCCTGAGCTTTTGGCTTGAATAAATGGGAGGATGGTAGTACCACTAACTGATATTTATTGGTAATAGACTGAAAGTGAAACTCATTGGAGGAAAGAAAATTCAGTCTTACATTTCCAATGTCCACAGGATCAGTCTTTGACATTTTATTCTTTTCTCTCCACACGCATCTGTTGAGACACTTTATTTCTTCTCAAGGTTTTTATGCTGAATATTCAGAAATCTACATCTCTCACTGAGATTTGCCTGAATTTCCTTGATTTATATAAAACTTCCATTGTGATATTTTTACATGGAAATGGTATTAAATTAATATTTGAGTCAGGAGGGAAACATTGAACTCTTGAACTTCTTGATATTGGTAAAATAATCAGTGAGTATTCTAACATTTTGTCATCTATAAGTACTAATTTATATAAGAATATTTCAAAGACAATGGAAGTTATACTTTCTCTGATAAGAGAAACATATGGCTTAGAATACGGCCCAAATAATTTATAAAATTTTTCTTTCAGAACTTCATCCAAGTATTGTCAGTATATGCCATTTTTATTTAATTAAACATCTTATAGTCAATTAATACATCCCCAGTCAACATGAAAAGTCAGTTTCATCTCTGATAATTATCTAATTCCTGCTTTTACCTTCATTTCTCTATTATAAAAATATTTGCTTTTATATGTTCTATTTTAGATGTGAGACTCCTCTATCTGCATTTAAGTCTCACTATAAAATAGTGGTACTCAGACATTCAAAAGCAATAATACAAACAGAAATATTAAAAGTCTAAAAATTGAAATAATGGAGATAAAACTCGCTGTGTACAGATATGATCCTATACTTAGAATAAACAATGAAACCAGTGGACAAATCATTAAAACTCGTAAGAGCGTTCATAAAGAATGATGGCTACAAGATTAACTTAGTGACAACAGCATTTTACTTTCTAGCAATAATAAACTAGGAAAAAACATAATGCCACACCATTGGCAACAACAATTACAAACAATGCAAAAATTACATACATACTTATAAAATTATTCATGTATATGGTTAGTCTAGGAAATATATATACATAATATTTTTGGAGAAATCTTTAAAAACTGATGGGGAATATAGATGATCTGAAGAAACAAAAAACTTTACATGGTGTAGGACCGTATTAGGATGTGATAGCTTAAAGTTATTTAAAAAGCCATTTGTCAAATCACATGTTAGTTCTATTTTCAATTTTTAAGGAAATTTCCACAATTTTTTCCGTAATTGCTATATTAATTTACAACCCCACCGACAGTGTACTAGGGTTTTCTTTTCTTCACATCTTTGCCAACACTTTCTATCTTTCTTCTTTTTGAAAATACACAGTCCAGCAGATGTGAGGTGATATCTTATTGAGGTTTTGATTTAAATTTGTCTGGTGATTAGTGATGCTCAACATTTTTTATATACTAGTTAACCAGTGGATGTCTTCTTTTGAGAAGTGTCTATGAGGCCTTTTGACCATTTTTAATTTGGGTTCTTTGTTTTCTTATAATTGAGTTATTTGCATTTCTTATATATTTTGAATATTAACCCCTTATCAGATGTATGGTTCGCAAATATTTCCTCTCATTTCATAGGTTGTCTCTTGACTCTGTTGATATTTTTCTTTGCTGTGCAGAAACTTTTAAGTTTTATTTAGTGCCGTTTGTCTATTTTTGCTTTTGTTGCATGTGCTTTTACTGCCATACCCAAAAAGTAATCTGTAATCCCACTACTGGGTATATATCCAAAGGAAATAAAATCAGTATGCTAAAAAGTTATCTGCACTCCCACATTTATTGCAGCATTATTCACAATAGCCAAGATATAGAATTAACCTAGGTGTCCATTAAGGAGTAAATGGATTTTTTAAAAGGTAGCGTACATACACAATGAAATAAAATTGAGCCTTAAAAAGGTGGGGATTCTGTCATTTATGAAATCTTGGATGAACCTAGAGGACATTAGGTTAAGTGAAATAAGCCAGGCACAGAGAGACAAATACTTCATGATGCAGTTTATATGTGCCTTCTAATAAAGTCGAATTTATAGAAGCCAAGAGTAAAATCCATGATAATAAAAATTGGTATTAAAATGAAATGGACAAATGAAACAATAGAACACAGACTTCAGAGACTAATTCACGTGTATATGGAAATTCAAATTTTGATACATTTTCCAACACAATTCAATGGGGAAATGACAGATTACATAATAGATGGTATGGGAAGAGTTCATTTCTTATATTGACAAAAATAAAAACAAATCTCAACTTCATCCAACATGCAAAAGTGTATTTCCATAGAATTAATAGCTAAGAAGCAACAGTGAAACTATAAATTTGGTTGAGTTAGGATACTATCTTTGTAATTTAGGGATAGGCAAGAAGTTTGTAAATAAAATTTTAAAAACACAGTCCATGATGAAGATAAAAGAGACGATTTATTGTACAAAAAGTAAAGATTTTGGTTTTATAAAATTATGGATATAAGTAATAAAATATGGGAGAAAATATTTATAATATCTGATCTCGAACAGAAATTTAACTTTGGAACCCATCAGATTTATGAGATATTTTCTCATCTATTTAAGATGATAGAGCACTGATCATTTTTTATTTCTATCACAAACACCCAATACTTGACTGGATCTTCAGGCTCACAATAGAAGAAATATTTTCTTTACCACATATAAATATACTAGTCTTCTTAAAGAATGCCATCGATTTTCTGAATTCAGGGATCTTATAAGACATTTCTGTTCTTTTCAAACCATTGAAATCAATTAGTCTATTTAGTTTGTTTTGTGAAACTGAATGACATACTGTCACCATTATGATCTTCTGCAATCTTTTCAAAACGACTGCTCTTTGGGATGGACTGCCCTTTTCACAAAACCTAGCCAATGACTTTGATCACTAAATCTTACAGGGGCACCACATCAATAAACGAATCTGGTTGATGTTTGAAAGCTAAGTTACCAAGAACATATCTTTAATTTCAAAATGTATACATTATATTTAACTGATCTTAAGAAAGTATTTATCCACTTTAAAGGTTTACTTTAACATTTATTGACAATGACTTCCATGAAATAATCCAACTTCATTTAAAAATATGCAACTGCTTCTATAGACACTTATGTCTGAAACATGAAAAATTAGTTATGGTTTTACAGAACATAGTTTCATAAATGAGACCATGCACCTTGTAACAACTAGCTTTTAAGAAGGCCTATACAATTGCAAAGATTAAACATTCTCCCAGGTTCAGTCTACTGTACTAACCTAACTGCAGAGAATAATTCATTTACATATCACCAACCAAATAGTCCCATACAAATTCCAGCTAAAAAAACACAGAGTTAAGAATGCTTCAGAAAGACGAACATGATATATGTTTCTGTTATTTCAGGGACATTTTAAATTCATGCTGGGCAACAAGAGTGAAACTCCGTCTCAAAACAACAACAATAACAACAACAAAAACAAATTCATGCTGCGTAGCTGCTGATATTTTATATTTGCCGATTTCCTCTTTTCCATAATAACATCTAGATTTCTAGATTTTTTTTTTTTTTTTTTTTTTTTTTAGACAGAGTCTTGCTCTGTAGCTCAGGCTGGAGTGCAGTGTCGCAACCTCCACTCACTGCAACCTCCGCCTCCCTGGTCAAGTGATTCTCCTGCCTCAACCTCCTGAGTAGTTGGGATTACAGCTACTTGCCACCACGCCTGGCTAATTTTTAGTAGCGACAGGGTTTTGCCATGCTGGCCAGGCTGGTCTCGAACTCCTGATCTCAGGTGATCTACCCACCTCGGCCTCCCAAAGTGCTGGAATTACATGCGTGAGCCACCGCGCCCTGCCTAAAATCTTGATTTTTGACTGTATCATCTGAAATGTTTAGGAACCGTGTACCAAAAAGAAGTCATTTATATTTTACAGACTCTATTGTCATTTCAAAGGCTTCTTTGTACTTTTCTAGACACATCTGGGGGAATAAGGATAGAGGGTGGACAGAAAGTTTATCTCTTCAATCAACACACATGAGGCATTACATTATCACAGTCACAAATGCTTTGAAAAACTGATTTATCAAGACAAAAGATGATTTAAAAATCTAAAAATAATACACTAAATTTTCATTGAATTGGCTGGGGCACTCTTTGCAAGTACCCTGCACTTTAGTTATGATTCCTATAATTGACTATTATACCACGATAAATAAAAATAATCTATCTTCTTCATGTATCTGGGGCAATTATTTCATCTTTACACTTAAAATGTTTATTAGTTTCATTAAATTGGTACTTTCCAAGAATCAAATATCTTTCCCCTTTAAAGGGCTTCTTCCACATTTTTTTGGAAAAATTATGTCTTTGACATTTTCTCCTAACTTTTAAGACACACCTTCTCAAAGTCAATTTTGCATATTACAGAAATAAATTATTTAATGCAGTCTTTCAACCGGAACTAATGCAAAATCACTCAGAATGGAACTGCTTTCCACTGTGTATTCAAAATTCCATTTTATGAGAGCTAATCACACAAAATGTGAAATTTATTTTACACATTAATATGCTCAATGGCACAGCTAAATTTTCTGATAATAAAACACTATTACATTGCTAGAAAAAAGATGATATAGAATTAATTTGGTTAATATATTGATAAATTCACTTAGCTATATTTTTTAATTTAGAAATTTTAAATATATGCTTTAGAGTGAAATTGACTTGCAATGTTTTGCACTATCCATATTTGATTTTGATGTCAATGTTACACTATTTTTATGAAATGAGATGGTCAGGTTTTCAACTTTTTTATTTTTGCCCCAAAAAATATTTTTTTCTTAAAATGGTATTATAATTCACTTTTAAAACCATTTGTGTGTAGAGCTATTTTTGTGACGCAGAGGGTATTTCTTGAGCATTTTTATTTATTTAATATTCTTTGCGTTCATCTTTTAAAATATATTAATTTGCTTCATCTTTCAAACATTTGCATATGGCTTTCATATTATTCTATTAGGTTTTTAAAATCTCACTTATATCTCAACTTATCAACTTTATCCTGTATTTTATTTTCTTGCCTTATCTCATTTATTTTTTATAACATCTTTATTGAGATATAATTTACATGCCATATAATTAACCCATTTAAAGTGTATAGTTTAATGGTACAATTTTGTGTATATTCACAGGATTGAACAGCCATCTCCACAATGGAATGTAGAACATTTTCATTCTCTCCCCCAAAAATTTCATATGCTTAAGTTAGTATGCTGCAACTCCTCTACCCCCCAAACATTTAGGGAATCAGTAATCTACATTCTGTCTCTGTGGATTTGCCTATTATGAGCATTTTCTTTAAAGGGGATCATATAACACGCAACCTTTTGTGTCTTTTTTTTTTCTCTCTCATCATAGTGTTTCCAATGTTCAACTATGTTGTAGCATATATCAGTATTTAAGTACATTTTAAAGTCAAATAATATTCCATCGTATGGAATTAATGCATATTACATTTTACTTTACCATTATCAGTTGGTGGATATTTGGGCTATTTTCACTTTCTGGCTACTATGAATAATAATGTGAGAAATATTTGCATACCTTTTTTACTTAATCATGTGTTTTTGAGTCTCTGGAAATCATCTATATAACTAAGAGTGAAATTTATGAATTGTATGTTAACTCTATGTTTAATTTTTGAAAGAACTGTTCAAACTGTATTTAAAAGTGGCTGCACAATTTTAAATTATCCTTAATAACTCATGAGGGATCTAATTTCTCCATATTTCTTGCTAGCACTTGTTATTAATGTCTTTTCGATTATAAACATACTTGTGGATGAGGAGTGGTATCTGTGTGGTTTTAACTTGCATTTCCCTAAAGACTAGTGATGTTGCACATTTATGGTCTTATTGGCAATTTGTATATCTTGTTTGGAAAAATGTCTATTCGAAGGTTTTACACCCAATTTTACTTACAATATTAATATTTTTATTGAGCTATAAGTGTCTTTATACATTCTAGATTTAATTTTCTTAACAGATACATGATATAAATATCTCATTTGTGAATTATCTTTTCAGTTTTTTAAACGTAAGTTTTTAATTATGAAATCCAACTTATCTATGTTTATATTGGTTACTATGCTTTTTGTATTATCTCTAAGAAACGATTGCCAAATCCATGGTAATGAAGATTTACCTCTGTGTTTCCTTCCAAAAGTTTTATAGTTTAGGTCATGCATTTAGGTCTTCGATTCATTTTGAGTAATTTGTGTACATGGTGTGAGAGAAAAATTTAAATTTATTATTTTGCATGTGGAAATCCAGTTGCCCCAGCACCATTTGTTAAAAAAATTTTCTCCATTTAAGTGTTTCAGCACACTTGTGCTCATGTACCACCCAAGACCTTCCATGACACTTCCTTGCTTTGGCCAGAAGCCATCAGACAAGGATGGAAAGAGCTTCTGATTCCCCTTGTTTAGTTTTAGAACCATACTTATTCACTTTCCACCAGCCTGGGAAATGAATATTGGGTCCTCAGCCCTGCCACCCTCTGCTTTCATCAACTGATGTGTTGTTTTTAGCGCAGTTTTTGGTAAGGTGAAAAGAATAGTCACCAGGGTTACTCAGACCTGCCAGCTCTCAGAGTCCTTGGTGGTTAAACTTGCAGAAAGACCACATGAAGACACTTGTAAGCACACATGATCCCTCTGAATTGTTTTACTTTCCTGTAATCGCTTTTGCTTTTGAAAATTGAAGAAGTTGGCTAGGCCTGGTGGCTCAAGCCTGTAATCCCAGCACTTTGGGAGGCTGAGGTGGGTGGATCACCTGAGGGGAGGAGTTTGAGACCAGCCTGACCAACATGGTGATACCCCGTATCTACCAAAATTCAAAATTAGCTGGGTGTGGTGGTACATGCCTGTAATCCCACTACTTGGGAGGCTGAGGCAGGAGAATTGCTTGAACCCAGGTGGTAGAGGTTGCAGTGAGCCGAGATCGTGCCATTGCATTCCAGCCTGGGCAACAAGAGTGAAATTCCGTCCCCAAAAAATAAATAAATAAATAAATAAGTTTTAAACAGGGCTTTTATTTGGTCATACTTGTAATCCATTGGGGTCTAATTTGGAATCTGACAATTGGAACAAAAAGAACCTTGAATCTGGTGCATACTTTAGTTTTGGTGCTGCTGCTGCCTCTCAAGTTCCTCAGCAGGTATTAAGAAAGAACCCAGTGTGCACAGCAGATCCCCGAAATTGGGGGGCTTGATCTCCTGGCAAATTGCTGTGTCTTTCCACTTTCTGTTCAGGACCACTAAATGCTGAAATGTGGATGCATACCAAAATAAAAGCTATTCATTGTGAAAAAAAATAGGGGTAGAAAGGGAGAAAAATAACAACAAACAAAATAACAATTCTGGGAGATCAATATAGTCCACAATACTCTGAAGTCCATACATCAGTAGGCGAGTATGAAAGTGTCTTATGTACATAAATAGGTTGCTGTTATTTTCTTCTGAAGACTAAGTTATCTAGCTTTAGTTCTCAGGGATTTATGAAAGCACAGCTTAGCTTTCAGTGATTTCAAATTAATAAAAATGAAAAAAAAGGAAAAAATTGAATATGTTATTTGCAGATTGTACCCAATAAAAAGAATTGGGTCCAAACTAGAAAATAAAAGCATTAGGCAAGACTAGAATTTAACAAATAGTGTACTATAGTTTTTGAAACATAATTTTTCTCTCTGTAGTTTCCCATTTTTGCTAAAGACAAATCATGATAGGACTGGTTTGCTTTATTATAATTTGCCTAATTATTTTTATAAAGTGCAGCCATAATTTTTTTTACATACTTTTTTTTTATTCTCTTTGATGGAACTTTATTCCATAGAAGAAATCTCAGATAAGACTTTTTTAAAGCCAAATCCAGCCATGAATTTGTACCATTAGTACCTATTAATTGGGTGAATTTCCTCTTTTCTTGAGGTTCCATGATAAACCTAGGGCTTCCGGGATTATCAGAAAGTGACATACTTTACTTACCACAGGTCAGAAACCCTGTACAGGGAGTGCATACACAAAATATGAGGCCAGTTTCTCCAAGGGCTTTATTGGCTCCATAAATCAAGTTTGATTCCTTAAAAGGAAGCACACCATTCCATTCAAATCCTTGGTCAAATAACCAGTTTCTCCAATTGTTTCCTGTTACAAATAAAAATAGATTCTTATTGCACTTATGCAAATAACTGTATTGCCATAAGTTAAGAATACTCACAAATAGATTCCAAATTCTGCAGAAATCAGGTAGAGAGAAACAAATATGATCCAAATTTTGTTCATAGGAGTAGAATAAATTGTTAAAAGCTATCAATAACTCAAAAGTTTCGAGACTCTGAAAAACAAAGAATCAGAAACATTTTAAGCAAAAAGTCAAAAATATTAGTTCAGTCCATATAGTTAATTCCTGTTCTGCTTGATACTCATGAATATTTTAGCTCTCCCTGAGTCCTAAAAGTTTTTCCTCTATTCTGATGTCACAATCTCCAAAGTTATCAGAAACCTGCATTCAAGAGCACCTGTTAGGGTTTTATGTCTTATTATAAAACCACTTATAAAGAGGACCAAAAAAAGATAATAATTGTCTGTGGATGACAAAAAGTTTCAGGGCATCCATAGTCAGAGACACAATAGACAAGGAAATTTGTTACCTCTATGGTACATAATAATTTTAACATAAAAATTATGATAATTACTAATAATATACCCTCAGTTATATCAGAATTACAGGAGTTTTCCATAATTTTGGAACACATACCAATAACATATTTATACAAATACAGCCCAAAGAAAACCAAACATCATTTCATATTTGACAGTGCTTTCTGTATAATTTTTATGCCAAATAAGACAAATTATTTCATTTTTGGACTTTAGAGAAAGTAAATCTTAAAGGATGAATTAGATCAGAAAAGGACATAATTTATAATTTGATTTCAGAAAGTTTGTCTAATATGAAAGGTTTAAAATACTTGATATTACAAAATACATTATGGTAAAATAAGTCATTCATTTAAATAAAATGATAACTCAAGGATTTAAAAAAAGAAGGCAAAAACCTTCACTCTTTGAAAGAGGAGACTTAATTTTCCAAACAGTATTCCCTAATAAAAACAGCATAAAGCCCATTAAATTTGTTTTTCAAAATTTTATAAACAATCAATAAAATTTTAATTTTGACCAAAAGATATAACCTTCATAAGCCTTTTATAATCTTTATAACCTTTATTAAGGAGTTGGTTAATGCTTTAAGAAAACCTTGTTAATCTGACACAGAGGCCCATATGCTGATCTTGCATCAGTGTGCCTTTGACATTAATGATTAATTTATAGAGAAACTGAACTTATTTTATCTTTCAAAATCGACCGTTACAATCTCATGTGCCCACCTGTTCCATGATAGGCCCTGGGCCTTGAGGAGCTGAATAGCTTTAGTTTTTGACCCTGTGTCTCAGGAATGCAGTTTATTTTGATTGGCTCCTTCTATGAGGCCTGCAGATGAGGCTTTAATTGTCAGTGTTTAAGATTTAGCCAGACTCGGTGTTCTTTTTAGACCCAGGAGTCAAAAGCCCCATAACTCAATGTCACAAGGACCTTAAAAGCATATGCAGGAAAATACACAGATGTAATATCCTTAATTTAAAAGAAAATTAAATCTCGGCTTCTTTCCTAAGCAAACCAAACTTAATAACAATGGTATAGGAATTATTTTGATGAAACATAAAGTCTGTTAGGCCAGTTAACAAGAGGCAGGAGAAAACACTTTCTGCATTACACAGAATATTATGTTGGAAGAAAACATTTCCTTTAGACCTTTAAGAAATCTTACGTTTTGAAAGGGGAGAGAAAGCCAAAAAACAGCAAGATGAAATAAAAGTTGAATTTTACATTAGAAAAAGTTAAAATATCTTATAATTTATTAAGAGTAAATAAACCCCTTTAGAAAATTTTATTGTTCTAGTTGATAATTTAGTGTATATAGAGGCTTTTTTTCCATCAAGTCCAATCTCTAGAAAGTGTTATAATTTGCCTTTAATTATAAACAACTTGATCATATAAAAATTTTTTACATAAATCCTCTTATTGTGACTTACAGATACCATTCATGACATGGTTCGACTTTCTGGTTTGTCCTGAACATCTGTCTTTCTGAAATAACCAGTCATTTTATTTTAGGACTAAATTTACCATAAAAATTCTTTCTCATATAAAATTACTTCTCTTTAAGCTTTCTTGCCACAAGAAACTCTTTATATTTTATAAATTTCTGTACATTTTTCTTATTTCCTGGTTCCTTTACCTTGTTTTATACACAACTTTTAAATACATTTTGAATTAGACAAAACTTGTTCACCTTTTTTAAAAAGGACACAACTTTTTTAGCAAGTTTTCCTACAATATATTTTTATTGGAAAATACCCAAATAATGAAATATCTGTTATTTAATTTAATAGAACTTTACTAAATTATGACAAGTTTGTCTGCAAGTATTTATCCCATTACATTTACCTAATTATTTTATTTTAATTGTTTACCTAGATTTTTTATGAAAATTGTGAGAGTCATGATTTAAAGTTATGAAACCACCATTGTAAAATTATAACTGAGAAAGTGAAAAAGATATGACCTAACTGATTGTATCTTGCTTCTAGTCTCCAAGATGTCCTTGTTCATTCCTGGACTGTTGGAGAAACTTACAGTTTAGCTTTGAAACAAAGATGATACCAGTCCTTTCTCAAAACAAACCTCCTTACTGCCTGTGGACTAGACTGCCTAAAGCCACAAAATTAGAAGGTACAGTAATTTTACTAATTCAAGATGTAGCCATTTATATTAAACCAATATCAATGTCTTATTTATTAAAAGTTACACAAGCAAATATTATTCTGTTTTAGGCTGGGTTTATAGTTTTGTAACCCCTGTGCCAAGTTTTGATATCTTATAATACTTGGAAGGGATAAGTATGAAGTTGATTGATTAATAAATGCAAACGAAAATGTATGCTAGTAATTCCTAAGACATTTCTAACATTACTTTATCAATAATTTTAAACCTAACTTAGTTCTTAAAGATTTTACTGAAGTTACATAAACTCAAAAAAAACACTTGAGTAGTCTTTTCTTCTTTCCTGATAAAGTATTTTATTTGAACGCTTTTATTTTCTCAAGCCAATTATTTAGAGCTCTTTTATATATTTTCAGTAGTGAAATATTGTGTATGCAACACACAAATACAGAGATGTATTAGGTTTGCTGATAGAAGTACATCTTATAAATTCTTAAGACCTCCTTATTTTTCCTATTTTAGACTTGCAAACTCTTGATAACCTGTTTTCTTACCCTGGCAGTTATCAGCTAAATAGTCCTATATCTGCATATTAAAGAAAACAACTCAGGTGAAAATCAGAGAGCAAAATTCACATCATAAGGTATAAAGAGAAAGTCTGGTTAGCTAACGGGAAATTAAAATAGATTTAATTGCCAATTGAACAGAAAATTACAGAAGTCTAGGCCTCCAAATACACACACACACACACATTCACAAAGATTCTATAGCTTTTATTTCAGTACTTTAGCCATGAGATAAATACAAATTCACTGGCTTGCCAAAACAAACAAACGAACGAAGAAAAATCTGTTAGATCCAAACAGTGGTTTTTATCTCAGTAGAAAAACAACAGCAGATTTAAAGCAGGCAGAAAAGAAAATAGAGAAAAAGTGGACGTAAGAAGTCTATAGTTTGCAGGTTGACCTTAGGGCTCTTCTTCCTTAATGTAAATTGCACAAGGACTATCTTACTTCAATTTTACTCTGGCAAGTATAGGTGCCATAAAACCTACAGAGTGCTCCAAAGGGGGTCATCCTCCTTGTCTTCTCGATCTCAGCACACTGCAACCTCTGCCTCCCGGGTTCAAGCTATTCTCTTGCCTCAACATATTGCTCATGCAGCCTCTTGCAAGTGCTGGCAGGCCATTGTGCATGCGGACAGCCTACTCCAAAGGAACAATCAAGGGAGGAAAAAATGCAAACCCCAGATCCATGCTAAGGTAAAAAACTCTAAGTCCAGGGTTAAGCAGGGCACTTGGATCTCTCGTCACCCTCCTGGCCCTCTTCCAAGTGTACGTTGCTTCCTTTAATTCCTGCTCTAAAACCTTTTAATAAACTCTTAACTCCTGCTCTAAAACTTACCTCCATCTCTCCCTCTACCTTAAACCTACTCCTACCCCTAAATTCTTTCCTCCAAAGGGGCAAAGATCAAATTTGCTACATATCTGGATGGGTTTGTTGTTGGTAATGTACTTTGTTGTCGTCTGACTAGACTATGTTCCCTAGTGGTAGGACACCTTTATGCCTCACCTTCTTGGACTGGAGGCATTCAACCCTCATATGCAGTTTTCTTCTCTCTGTTTCCTCTCCTGTTTACCAACCACCGCCTCCCCATCCCTAGAATGATTTCTCTCAGTGACAGTGGCTCTGCTTCCCCTGGCTGATCTCTCAGTTCACCCTGACAGGTGGCTCATGGCGATGGGAAGGAACTTGGAGTCTCCACTGAGTAGACCTGAGACACTAATGGCCCTCACGGACTGGAGGCTTATGAGAGGGGTAGGGCTAAAGCCTAAGACTATGTGATGTTTGGGATTTCCTCTGCTTCTTGAACTATAATTAGCTGTTTCTCAAAAAAAACGCACATCACCTCCTTTCCTGTTTTCTCTGTCTATATCCTGAAATGGCCTTGTACACCTGCTGGACTGTCTACCTTGGGGAAAAGTCTGCCTTTTGTCTGCTTTCACTTTGCATGCTGTATGACTTCCTTTCATTTGTACACCCATAGCTCTTGCTGTGTCTGCCTGGCAGCCAAGAGACAAGCTTCATTGCAGATATCCCCTGAGATATATACTTTGTTTTCCAGATCAGATAACCTCCAACCCTTCCTCTGTCTGTTGACTCCTTGCCAGGAAAGGCACTAATCAGAACCCCAGCTCTACTGGCTTCTAATGGCTTTCTGTATGTTGTTTGTCCTTATTGTGCTCCAAGGCTAAGATTTTCAGTTTCTTGTGAAGTGGTTCGTCCACCTGCATAGGACCTCACTCTGTGGCCCTTTTAAGGACCCCACCAACTTGCTTTGTTTGTTTAGTTAGCACCCATTTGAGAGGAAAATAAAATGCTTTGATTGCAATTTGTGAGCCCTTATCTCAAGCCCCAACTCCTTCAGAGGTTCCTCCTTTACATCAAGAAGGCAAATAAAAGTTGCAGTCTCTAATCCAAGGGCTACTGTTTTTGTGAACATATAAAGGCTTTACATGAGTCTCCCTCTTGTTTTCTCCTGCTTCTTTCTTTAGCAGAGGGATTGTCCTGTCCGTTTAAGCATTTGTTCTGCATGTTATCCCAGGAAGCAAAGGAACCCCGAATATAAATTTTCCTCCATTCCTTTAACTATTTCCATGCCCTTCTCAATATGCATCAGAACCTTCAAGGTTATATTCAAAGGGAGGGAAGTCCAGTCCCCTTGCAGCAGTTAGCTGAAAAACATGATTCTCATCTACTTAAAGGACGTGGGAAATGGGAATATGAGAAAAGAGATCATCATTTTGTTGCTAGAATGCTCCAAATGAGAGTCACTATAAGGTCATACAGACAAGTAATATAGGATGACCCAAGGACACAGGCGCAAAAGACCACAGTACCCATAGGACATAGATGAATGCTGATCCCAGGCTCCAGACACAGAACAGATTACCATAGAACAATGATGAAGGTAAAGTTAGGTGTACCCCATAAGGTCAGTTCATTCCAGAACCCCAAGGATGAATAGGGGGCCCCGTGTTCACACTGGTATGTTCTCTGTTCTCAGGTGGGTAATTGCAACTCCATAAGACAAGAAGGGACCACGTTTAAGGGTATCCAGTGAGACCAGTTAATTCTGGAACCCCCAGGATGAATGAGGGACACCCTGTTCAGGAAAAGATAATAGCAAAATAAGAGGGAGTGATTTCATTTTCTTTTTTCTTCTCTGTTCTCTCTTCACAGATGGGTGATCATGTCTCTGTACTACAGGACATGCCCCTTGGTTGCATCCTAAAGAATTGAGAAAAGTTTGACCACTAAGACCTAAAGAGGAAAAGGCTAATATTTTTCTGTAACAAAGCCTGAGTTGAATACAAGCTCTGGGATCAGGAATCATGGCTGGAAAACGGACAAATTTTAATACAATTCATCAGCTAGATTTGTTTTGCCACCACCATGGAAAATAGACAGATATTCCTTATATACAGGCCTTCATGACCCTAGGAAACTGTCTTGACCTTTATCAGGCTTGTAAAATAAATCCAGTGATGATAGCAGTCGTATTCAGACAGCCCCCTAAAACTGGTTTGGGAGACCCCTTATTGGGCTTGCACAGGGTTCAAGCCCCATAAAACCTAAGGGTAAAGCTTAACTCAAGCCCCAATGACCGTTCTACTGCATTATATCCTAGTCTCCCAGTCCTGGAGGCTTCCCGTCCCTACCCAAGGCCATCCTCTGGATACCACCCCCTTAAGTTATGCTCACTTCAGGAGGGTTGCGGCCCCAGTGAACCCACTAGAGTTCAGACTCCATTCACTGTGCAGAACCTGAGCCAAATTAAAATGGATCAAGGGAGGTTTATAGAGCATTCTGAGAAATACATCAAAGGGTTCCATAAACTGGAATTAACAATTGAACTCACCTGCAGGGACCTATTAGTCATACTAGGGCAACCTCTGTCTAGAGGCAGAATGTGACTCCATTATGAGGCAGCTCAGCAGTTTGCAAACACGATGCAAATGGCTGACCCTGGTGGCTACGCTGTGGAAATCACTGCAGTTTCCCAGGTTGATGCCAGCTAGGATTACAATACCCATGGGCGTATGTGGACAAAGAATCACATGTTCCTCTGTCTGATAGAGGGAATGAAGGCTAGCAGAAGAAAGCCTGTGAATTACAAGTTGTCCTTAATAGATCAAGACCTCTTGAAAATCTCACTGCTTTCCTAGAGAGGCTACAAAGAGCCCTAATGAAACATATAAACCTAGATCCAGAGCCACCAGAAGGGCAACTAGTACAAAAGAACAATTGTTTGACTCAGGAAGCTCCAGGTATTCAGAGGAAACTCCCAAAACAAGTTCTTGGCCCCAACACCCATATGCCTGACATCCTCAATATAGCTTTCTCTGTCTTTTACAACTGGGACCAGGAGGAAAAGGAACTTTCTCAGGAAAGGGAGAGGCAAAAGTAAAAGTGGCAGCTCCAACTGATGGCTGCCCTACACGTCCGCCAGTCTCCTCCATGTTGCCTTCAGAATACCCTTCCATGTAACTGCCATCAAAGCCGGAAGCCAGCCCACTGGAGGGCAAACTTCTCCGTTGGGATAAACTGCATGGCTTGTCCCCTCTGTCACAAGCTCTGCCACTGGAAATGAGACTTTCCTGAGGACTGAAGGCCTCCCAGGACAGAATCGCAACTCCTCATGGCTTTGAGATGAAGGGGTCCTTCCTACACTCCAGCTGGCTCCTGGACTGAGCATCACTATTGAAGGAATGGAGCCAAGGACTGTTTGGATGTGGCAGGAAGGACAATAAGCTTACCTATTTTCCTAGGCAATTATCCTCCAAAACCTGCCAGGTGATGGGGTTAAATGGGGTTTCCATAACCTAGAGGTTTATTCGTTCTTTGTGTTGCTTGTGGGGGAAAACTGTCTTTTCTCATTTGTTTTTAGCGATGCCAGAATGTCCTATGCTCCTTTTAAATAGAGATATTTTGTTCAGACTAGGGGCTCTATTAACCTTTCCTCCAGAGCCAACACCCCCCTTTTCAAATGCAATCTTATGTCTCAATGAAACCACACACAAAGATGTACTACCCATGGAGCTTCCCATTAATCTAGAGGTTGGGGCCTCAGGGATGCCAGAAAAGATCATAATGGCAATGTGTGTAGTAGTAATTCAGTAATTCAAAGTGTGTAGTAATTCAGCTCAAGAATCCTTCTAGTTATCCTTGTGGAAGTCAATTTCCTTTTCAGACAGAGGATAAAGAGGGACTTCAGCCCCTTATAGAAAAAGGTCTAAATATGGATTATTAGTATCCTGTAACTCACCCTGGAATACTTCTATCTTACCTGTAAAAATGATCAAGAGAGAAAACAGGCTAGTCCAGGATCTGCAAATTATAAATGAGCAGTAGTCTCAATAAACCCAACCCTTAAATAGTTGTAGAAGTACCTCCAGATGCTTAGTGGTTTTCAGTCTTAGACCTCAAAGACTCTTTCTTTTCTATTCCCTAGACTTATTCTTCCAAACTCATTTCATGTTAGTGGAAAAATAAAAAAGGAAGGAGTAAACAGCTTACCTGGACAGTGCTTTCACAAGGTTTTAGAGATAGTTCCCATCTGTTTGGGCAAGCCTTGCCTAGAGCTTTGCAGGACCTAATCTTGAGTGGGGAAGACATCTCCTACAGTATGTAGAAGACCTGTGAATCTGCTGCCCCACAAGAGAGTTGGAAATACAACATCTAGTCCACACACTAAATTTCCTCACAAACAGAGGGTACAAGGTGTCCAAGGCCAAGGCGCAGATTCTAAGACAAGATGTCCAAAACCTAGGGATAATCTTGACCCCCAGAATATGTAACCTCTCCCAGAATAAATGCAGGTCATCCTTAGAATACCTACCTCAGTCGTCTGAAAGCAACTTTGTGCCTTTCTGGGGATGACAGGATTTGCAGGCTTTGAATCCTGGTGTGTGGTGGTATTGTCAAGTCCTTTAATCAGGATCTAAAAGAAAGGTTTAATAGGGACCACTTCTCTGGGAAAAGGATCAGGAGTAAGCCTTTAGGTAGCTAAAAACTGCCCTTTTACATGTCCCAGCCCGTGGGTCACCCATACTAGCCAAACTATTTTAGGCTTTTGTCACTGAGAAACAAGGTTTAACTCACGGAGTTCTAATTTAAACCATCGGTCCAATGCAATGTCCTGTTGGCTACTTTTCAAAGAACCTAGACGTAGTAGTATAAGGTTGGCCACATTGCTTCAGAGTAGTGGCTGCAGCAGTCCTCTACTCGGGGAGGTCCTCAAACTCACCATGGGACAGTCAATTTGGCTCCTGAGATCCTACAAAACAGGCACCTTATTAGACATAAAAGGGTCACGATGGCTCACTGACAACAGATTGCTAAAGTGCCAAGTCTTGTTGTTAGAAATTTCACAGGTAGCAGTTGAGCAGTACTCTACCCTTAACGCAGCCTCCTTACTCCTTACTCCTTACTACAAGGAGACAATAACTCAACACATTTGTGTTGTGAGACACTTAACCAAGTTTATGCCAGTCGTGAAGACTTAAAATATCAGCCAATAAATAACCTGCATGAAATATGATTTTCAGATGGGAGTAGCTTTATCAGAAATGGAACTAGACATACAGGGTACACTATACTGTGCCTTCACCAAGCCATAGAGGCTAAAGCTCTTTCCCCAGGAACCCCAGCACATCTAGCCAAACGCATCATGTTGATCAGAGCCCTAAAACTAGGGGAAAGAAAGAGAATCTACACAGGTTCCAAATACACCTATCTGGTGCTTCACACCCACGAGGCTATTGAGGAGGAAAGGGATACCTAACAGCTCTGAATACTTCTATTAAGTACAGGCTTCAAATCTTAGAGTCACTAGAGGATCTTCATCTGCCTCAGGAGATGGCAGTAGTACACCACAAAGGACACCAGAAAAGCTCTAATGAAACTGCACAGGGAAATAGTTCAGTAAACCAAAAAGCTAAAGAGGTAGCCATCTCAAAAGATACCCTCATGGGGGCCTTACTCCCTTCACTCCCCAATGAACTTCCCACTCTTTAATACACTAAGGAGAAAAATATAGATTGGCCACACAACATGGGTGTCAAAAAGAAAACCAATGGATAGTACAGGTTGGGAGAACTTCTCCATCTACCTAAAGCCTCCCAATGGAAAGTCATCAAGACTTTACATGACTCCTGCCACTTTGGAAAAAGTCTATGGCAAATTTGTAAAGGGGTGTTCAGTGGGAAGGAACTAAAGAAAACTATTCAACGGTTTGTCAAGCACCTTGTGCACCGTAAATAATCCCCAGAAAGGGAAGCCCACTCCATTAATAAGTCCAGTCCATAGGAGCAGTGCATACCCTCAGCAGACTGGCAGATGAATTTCACTCAGATCCCTGCACACTGCAGGTGTAAGTACCTCTTGGTCTGTGTAGATGCCTACATTAGGATGGGTAAAAGCCTGACCCGCAAGGACTACCAAGGCACAAAAAATAACTAATTTTTTTCTAAAGGAACTTATTTCCCAGTTCAGGCTCCCCAGGCTATTGCAGAGCAGTGGTGGTCCTTCCTTCCTTTCCCAAGTGACTCAACAGGTTAGTAGTGCCCTGGGAATAAAGTGGTACCTTCACTCTGCCTGAAGGCCACAATCTACAGGAAAAGTGGAAAAAAACCAACCAAACCTTCAAATGCATCCTCTATATACTCTATCAGGAAACTGCACAGCCATGGCAGTACCTCTTATCCTTAACCCTCCCTCAGATCTGTGTTTCCCTGAGACTCCCTTGCAGTTAAGCCCCTTTGAGACCTCATATGATAGGACATTGCTATATTTTGACTTCTTAGTAGATGAAGAAATTGCCACAATCACCCAGGTATGCCTCTTCTTTAGCAGGCTTCCAACAGGCTCTCTGGAAATATGCATTACAAACAAACCCAAAATTGGAAGGGAAAAAATACACACCTCTATATCCTCCAAGCTCACCAGATATCATTAAAACTTAGAAGGATGGAATCCCAAATTCCCAACTAACTCCAGTCTGGAAGGGGTCCCTCACTGTTCTGTTATCTACCACCACAGCCATTAAAGTACCAGTGACTGCCAGCTAGATAAATCACACCCAAGTGAAGTCATGAAAAATCCCCAAAACACCAGAGCCAGAACCAGAAACCTCAGCTCCAGAATAGACTTGTGAGTCACTGGAAGATCTGAAATTACTTTTTAAGCAAAATATAAGTAATCCCACCAACATCCTTTCACCTCACAATAAGGTGACCCCAATATTAGGAATTTTGTTCACAATTGCTCTGATTGTTATAACTATTTCACCCTAACTGTAACTTGTACACCACCGAGAGCTCCAGTGGCAGCTTTCTTTGTGGCCAGTTTATCTCACCTTAGATCACCATGGGCCCACACCTGCTTGTTCTCATTTTCATCCCTTTACTAACAGTGCACTAGCATCCTGATTTCCTATTATTGAAAAAAGCTCAGCAATTGCTCCAAAGCACAGGATTCCCTTACTCCACTAATTGCTGGCTATGTTCTAGTTCTTCAACTGAAATACCAGGGAGAACTCATCCAGCCTCACCTAGAGATTGGGCAAGAATAGAGGCAGAGTTACATATTTCCTGTCAATGTGACCCTAATCTGAAATGAATGATTGGGTCTGCAAATAGCCTTCTTACAAAAATAATACAAGATTTTCCTAATATCCTCAAGAAGCCTCCCATTTTTGGACCCATATCTATTAATATTGCCTTAATGAGGATCCCTCCTATATGTGTTATGGCCAAGAGAAAAAAAAAATGGGAAAAAGAAGAGGGAAAATGGAACACATGTAGATGCTCTTCCCAATACCATTTGTAATGTTACATTCACTGTAGTCACTAACCAACAGACTTACCAAACATACCCTCACAACCAATTCTGCCATCAACCAAGATTCCCCAACCCTCTAAATATTACTTTTTCTAAGGGAAATTTTCTAGATACATTCACCCAGTTTTGTCAAGAATGCCAAAGCTCATGCAGTACTCAAACTTTCTGGTCCAGCCTGCTGTTTATACCCAATGTCTGCAAACTGCCAACCTCAGCTCTACAGTAGAGTAAGTTCTACTGACCTAACTCAAAATACTCTTTTTTTTTTTGGTGGGGGGGTGAGGGGGAGAATAGAACAAAGGAAACTAGCCAAAGCCAAACTCCATGCATCCAAGTCTTAGCAGGCCTAACTAGCCACCAACTACCTGGTCATATCAGCAACCTTGGAGTTTTATGGAGCTGTCCTCACTCTCTTATTTCATTTTGATATCTCTACTTGTCTTAAAACTGGAGAAGCCTTCCCTTCTATATTTGTGGCCAATCATTTCATTAACGTCTCCCCACTAACTAGACTGGAATGTGTACCATAAGCAATGTATACCATAAGCTATGTATCCCAGGACACCTTCATAGCCCTTGGCAATCTCTCTCTTCTCGTACCAATCTATGGGCATTCCATCTTGCCCAGGGTCAGCAGGTCTGACCAATTAATTCCCCTTCCCATGGGACTTGACATTACAACTGGTACAGGCACTGGAATTGCCACAGTCACACAAGCCTCCTTGACCTATATAGCCAACTTTAAAAAGATATAGCTGATATTGGTGCTATGGCTAAAACATTAACAGCTGTACAAGAACAAATAGACTCTCTAGTATCCATAGTCCTCCAAAACAGCTAAGGACTAGGTATGTTAATAACAGCGCAGCAGGGAATTTGTTTAGCCTTAGCCTTAAATAAAAAAAAAAATGTTGCTTTGGGTAAATCAATCAAAAAAAGTACAAGATATCAGGCAACTTATAAATTGAGACTCCTATTTATGGGAACAAACCTGTGAGGGCCAGTTAAATTGTGAAAGAACCTATAAATGATTCTTCTGGGTTCCTCCCTTTTTACTATCACTTGTTAGTCTCCTACTTTTGCTCCTTTTTGGTCCATGTCTTCTAAATCTACTAACCCAGGTTGTCTCCTCTTGTCTTCAGGCCATCAAGCTACAGATGATCCTCAGTGAGGGATACCATCCCCCCAACATTCAAGAGTCACCCTCTACAGAGGACCCCTAGATGCCCATCAGTAGAACACAACAGAAGTGAAATCATGCTTCTGTCAGCCTTAGATCTGTCTGGATAAAACTTTCATCAACTTATGGAGCTACCCTGCCCTGACAGCTAGCAAGAGGCCAAGACCCACAGAACAACCACCACAGCCTCCCTGTCAGCAGGAAGCCGTTACAGAGGATGGGCCTTCATTCATTACCCCAAAGAATTGGGTAAATTCTTTGGGAATATACAGGGAAATGTCAGGGAAATGTTACAGTAGATAATTAAACAGACAATAGCAGGACAGGAGAGCAGAAGAGCATCCTGCTGCCAAGAATGTCAAGAATGTCAGGCGACCATCAGGTGAATCAGGTGATAGTCAAGTGCTTGTTAAACTGCCTCTCTAAAGTGATAATTAGTCACAGCCAGTGCCATGGAAAGACAGTCTCCCAACAGATAGACAAAAAAAACCTGGAGCTGGTGATCAGTAGCTTCCCAATAAGATCTTAGGAGTTGGATAAGCAGGCTTAAGCATGTGCACTAAGAGGCAAAATGGCAGAGTTTAACCAGTATATGAAATTCCCCTGGAAATGCTCATCTGTTAAGGAAGAAAATGCCTCAAATGAGCATGTACAAATTTCAGTAAACATATTGTGTATATAAGTCCTCACAAGTGCTGGCAGACCACTATGCCTATGGACAACCTAACCCAATGAAAAAATTGAAAGGAGAGAAATGCACACCCTAGATCAATGCCAATGTATAAAACTCTAAATCCAGGGCTGAACAAGGCACTTGGATCTCCAAAGTCACCCTGTTGTCCCTCTTCCAAGTGTACTTTCCTTTCTATCATTCCTGCTCTAAAACTTTTTAATATACTCTCACTCCTGCTATAAAATTTGCCTTGGTCGCTCACTCTACCTTAAACCTACTTCTGCCCCTTGGCTGAATTCTTTCCTCCAAAGAGGCAAGGATCGAGTTTGCTGCAGACTGTATGAATTTGCCAGTAGTAATTCTACCATAGGGACTGAACCACACAATGCTTTCACAGTGTATTTTACTAAAAATACATTACTCAGAGGCTAGTGGGCAACCTAATGCCAATTAGCCTATTCTGTGATCAGCCCATCCTACATGGGTATCTTATCCCTCAGTGGGGAGTGTTTATATAGCATCTAGGTGTCCAGAATCATGCTTTTCTTATCCCAGCACAAAAGAAAACAAGTAGGCCCCTCTAGTCATAAACATTTACTGTAAGAAGCTGCCATCGGCGACCTCTAAAAGTATTTTTTTTTCTTAGCCATTACACAAACCAAGGTCAAGTTTTTCACAATGCAAAGTAGTTTCTGGTACCCCTAAAGGCCAAAGGGATTGGGTAATGCAATGCACAATAGGCTGAAGATGGCAAAAACGAAGGAGAAATAGGGTGAATTAAATATGATAATAAAGTTTAAAAGAAACAAACATAGGTACTAAGCACATGTTTTGTTTTGTTTAAGAAAAAAAAAAAAAAAAGGTTTTAGTCCACCTAAAGAATTTCCAAAAACAGGATGCAAAAAGAAAAGGTAGAAAGGTTTTTCATCAAAATCGTGAATTTGTACCATGAGTGAACCCTAGGCCTTTTGGTGATAATGGTTTGACAGTGCAGGCTTATTGATGTAACAAATGTACCACTCTGGTTTGGAATTTTGATAGGGTTGGAGGGAGGTAGGGCAGGAGGTATGTGGGAAATTTCTGTAACTTCCACTCACTTGTCTGGGACCCTAAACATTTTTTAGGAAACAAAGTCTATTTTATAAATATATAGTCCAATATTCCTCAAATATAGATAAAGGAAAACAAATACAAGGCAATTATATCCATCAATGTGTGGAAGTTTGCCCAGGAATTCAAGAGTTACATAACTTTAAAATATCTATTTTATTCACCATATTAATAAAATAAATGTTTAAAATCAAATGATAATTTACATGTAGGAAAGTAATTTAAATGATGTAATACACATTTATTATAAAATCTCTCAGCACACAAGGAGCAAAAAGAAACACACTTAATCTGATAATGGGTATATTTGAATTTCCTACAACTAATATTAGACTCAATGGTGACATGTTGAACATCTTCCCTGAAAACTGAACACAAGGCATGGATATTGAATCTTACCACTTTTGATCAACATTGTACCGGAGGTCTTGTCCATGTTGTAAGAGGGAAAAAAGGCATAAAACTGAAAAAGAAAAATACATCTGTTTGCAGAAGGCATTATTGTTTTTATATAAATCAAAAAGAAAGTTAAAAAACAACTAAAAGTACTTATAGGTGAGTTTAGCAAGATCACATGATCAAACATACATATAAAAATTATAATGAGAATATAAGGAACAGAAATGATATTGAAAAATATCTTTTATAAAGTAATAAAAGTCAAATATTTATGAATAAATTTAATCAGATATTTGCAGCACATTCATACTGAAAACTACAGAATATTCCTAAAAGTACATTTTTAAAAGAACTGAACAAATATGAAGATTTATTGTGTTTATGTGTTGGAAGGTTCAATATGTTAAAACATCAGTTCTTCTTAAATTGAATTATAGATCTAAAGCATTTTTTTCCAAAATATTATTAGAAATTAACAGTTTAAGGATCTATTATTGTCAAAACAATCTTTAAAAAAACCAAATTTGATGGAATTACGCTGTCTGATTTTAATGATTACCATGATACTGCAATAATGAGAATAGTACTGTTGGGCATAAGAATAGGCAAATGGATCAATGAAACAGATTAAAAAGATTCAATATTACTATAAGATGATCCAAATCAATGATATTGAGAATTCAAATTCTTTTTTACATATGCTGATGGAAAAAATGGATGTCCATATTAAAAACTTCTGAAAAGGCATGAACCTTGATCCTTAATTCATGCCGTGGCATGATCTCAACTCACTGCAATTTCCACCTCCCGGGTTCAAGCGATTTTTCTGCCTCAGCCTCCCGGGTAGCTGGGACTACAGGCACGTGGCACTACTCCCGGCTAATTTTTATATGTTTAGTAGAGACAGGGTTTCACTATATTGGCCAGGTTGCTCTCGAACTCCTGACCTTGTGATCCGCCCGCCTTGGTCTATCAAAGTGCTAGGATTACAGGTGTAAGCCACCGTGCCCAGCCAGTAGGGCCACATTTAAAAACGGAATCTATAAATCTTCCACTAGAATAAATAGGCAAATGTCTCACACTCATGATATAAACAAAGTGTCTTAAATAGCACATGGAAAGCAATACCAAACATTTTTTAAAGTATTAACAAAAATTCCTCAAATAAAAATGTCTGCTCATCAAAAAGTACAATTTAAAAAATGAATAAGGGGCCGGGCGCGGTGGCTCAAGCCTGTAATCCCAGCACTTTGGGAGGCCGAGACGGGCGGATCACGAGGTCAGGAGATCGAGACCATCCTGGCTGACATGGTGAAACCCCGTCTCTACTAAAAAATACAAAAAACTAGCCGGGTGCGGTGGCGGGCGCCTGTAGTCCCAGCTACTCGGGAGGCTGAGGCAGGAGAATGGCGTGAACCCGGGAGGCGGAGCTTGCAGTGAGCTGAGATCCGGCCACTGCACTCCAGCCTGGGCGGCAGAGCGAGACACCGTCTCAAAAAAAAAAAAAAAAAAAAGAAAAAAAAATGAATAAGGATGTCACTGCTATAAATTATCTTCACTCTACAGTCAATGAAAGCTTTGCATCAAGAATATATGAAAGTCCCATATAATCCAATAATATAAAACAAGCCTATTAAAATTTTAAAAAGCTTAAATGCATAATTCACTGAGAGGACATATGAATAACCAATATGTAAATGAAAAAGTACTCAGTATTATTAGTCATCAGAAAATTGCAAAATAAAACAAAGATATATTACCTCTCACCCATGTTGATTGACTACAAAAGGATTGACTAATTCAAATATTAGTGATGGTGTGGAGGAACCAAAGCTCTTGTAGTTGTTTGTGGGATTTTAAAATGGCATAACTACTTAAAATAACCTATGCCACTTTGGAAGTTTCTAATAGAATTAAATACACATTTGTCTTGTGATACAGAAATTAGCCCTTCTAGAAATTTACCCAAGTAATATGCAAAAATAATCTACCAAAAGATCTGTACATGAATGTTTATAGCAGCTTTATTCTTAATAGTCAAACCTAGAAAGAAGTCAAATATTTATCACCATGTAATGGATAAATGAAATGTGGTTTATCCTTATAATGAACTAATACTGTAAAATACAAAAGAATGAACGACTTATACATGCAACAACATGACAGAATCTGAGAATATTATGCTCAATGAAAAAAGGCCTGGCACAATATAGTACAATCATCGCTCACTATCCACAGGAAATTGGTTCTAAAGCCCCCTGTAGATATCAAAATCCATGGATGCTCAAGTCCCTTATATAAAGTGACATAGTGCGGTTGAATCAGCATTTGCAGATACAGAGGTCCAGCTATACATATTATATGGTTGCATTTATAGGAAAATCTCAAATAGACAAAATTAAATATTTTAATAAAAATCAGAGCAACACTTTCTGAGGTTATAAACATGCTCTGTACCTTACTAAGGTTATGAATTACATAGTTATAAGTCTTTGACTCATTGAATTTCACATTTACAATGTATGAATTTCACTATATTCAAATTACAAGAGTAAACCACAGATATAAATTTTACTTATATAAGCATAAAATATGCATTCAAATAAAAACCACAGAAGTAATAAAAACACACTTTCCTATCATACAGTATCAAATGGAAACTTCCAATCACATTTATAAGTCATCTTTTATATTTTGGACAGATATTGCTCAGAATACATTCTCCTAAATTTAAAGACAATCCACTTCTATCAACTGAATGCTGCAAACCTGGAGATTTATGGGGATTCTGGAGAATTTTTGTATCATTTCAATTTAATTTTCAAAATCCAATTCCTAGCATGTTACTGACACCAAACATTTAACAAGGACGTTCAAGCTGGAGTACTACAAATTCTGCCAAGCTATGTCTGATGGTTACACAGACCTCATGAGTCCAACGAATAAAATAAATTCATTTTACAATCTCATAACTCTATATAGGACCCTCAAGTTTGTTGGAGATAACAAATTCTCAGTAGTACTACTCATTTTGTACAACCACAGGCCATATAAATGTGGCTGCAGCATGATACATAAATTAATTTTTTAAAATCTTACTGGGAACTTAATAGTACTTAGATATTTTTATATCCATGTAGCATTTCCTGACACACACTTTTCATACATGGTCTTTGAGGATTTATTTACACCTGTTAGTTAACCAAATTCTTGCAAGTAAATTTGCATTTCTAATAGGACTGGAGATATTATAAAAAGTTTCTTCACAATATAAACTATGCATGCTTGTCAAGGCAATTTTTGACACTGTATTCCCATAAAAGTGTCTCTATTACCATCTTATATCAATGCCCAGTAACATTCTGAATTGTGATATTAAATCTTCCAGTCCTTTAACGTCTCCTTATGAAGATATGTGAGAAACCATCAGTTTGAATGTGAATTTGTAACTTATAGACCAATAAGCTATATGGGTGTTATTTTGTTGATTGAAGCCCACTCAAGATTTCTGACATCGAAATTGCAGAACAAAGACTTTAAAAAATGTAGCTGTGCCATTTATATGCTTTTTTTTCTCATTGAGTGTAATCACTGATCATCAAATTATGTTCCATTCAATCATTAAGGAAGAAAAATCTACCTCCTTTAATAAGAAGCTTTTAAGGTTTTATCATAATGATAGCAATGAACTTTTTTTCTTAGCCAGTGAACTCATTCCCAATCCTTAAATTTATTTCTTCAAACTGGTGGATCTAAGCTTTCTCGGGAAATCCTTAATCTTTTTAAGAAATTCAAGGTTAAAAAATTAGTCCTAATCACAAACAATGCCTTAAAAAGCCCTGTCAATATGCACAAATATAAATTTCAAGTAAAAGGTTTTTAACACATCAAGCCCCCAATTCCAATTAATTTAATCACTACAGTTTAAAGTCAAGTAGGCTCATATAATTCTGTCTGTACTCTATAAGCATGTCATTTTCAGATAAGATCTGAAAATTTCCATAGCATGTCATCAGCCATGTGAATGGCTGCCAGAGTGTTACAAAATTTAACAATTCACAAATAAGGCTCTCTTCAGTATATAGTAAGACTTAGTTAAGACCAATCTTACCTGTTCCTAGACAGGTACAATCCTTACCATTAGAAATTTCTGGTTCCCTATTATTGGACAGAATATTGAGGGAAATGTTATTAGTTTCCTATTGCTGTTGTAACAAACTACCACAAACTTTATGACTTAAAACAGCATACCTATATTATATTATGGATCTGGAAGTCAGAAGTTCAAAATCAGTCTCACTGGCCTAAAATCAAGGTGTCAGCAGAGATGGTTCTTTTGGGAGGTTTTAAAGGAGCATGTTTCCTTGTCTTGCCTTTGCAGACTTCCAGAGACCACCTGCATTTTTATGTTTATTTTATTATGTTGCTGTTCGCTTCTACCTCCATCTTGGAGTCCAGTAGAATAGCATCATTCAATTGTTCTCTCTCTCTCTCTCTCTCTCTCCCCTTCTGTAGCCCCATCACCTTTTCTCCTTTGGACCTTTCTGCATCCTTCTTATAAGGATCACTTTCATTACATTAGGCTAATTCAGATACTCCAAGATAACCCCCCATCTCAAGATTCTTAACTCAATCACATCTGTAAAGTCCCTTTGGTTATATAAGGTAGCATATTTACAGTCTCTGGGGATTAACATGTGGACATCTTTGGAGGGTCATTATTCTGTCTACCAGACTTGTTTGTCATTTATGCTTTGGACAATATAGATGTTTTTCCAAATCTCTAATTATTATTTAGAGAGGCACTGAATGCTTGCAGGAAATACGAGGAGGTATTTCTTCTACTTCCATTTATGTATAAGCAATTAGGCCACAAATTGTGCTTTTTGGTAATTCCAATATTTAGACATCTCTCTTTGAAAATATAAAGGAAACTGGCCAAGGGTGGTGGCTCATGCCTGTAATCCCAGCACTTTGGGAGGCCAAGGCAGGTGGATCACCTGAGGTCAGGAATTTGAGACCAACCTGGCCAACATGGCGAAACCCCATCTCTACTAAAAACACAAAAATTAGCTGGATGCGGTGGTGCATATCTGTAATCGCAGTTACTTGGGAGGCAGAGGCAGGAGAGAATTCCTTGAACCCGGGAGGCAGAGGTTGCAATGAGTCAAGATAGTGCCATTGAACTTCAGTCTGGGTGACAGAGCAAGACTCTGTCTCCAAAAAGAAAAAAAGAAAAGAAAATATAAAGGAAACCATCTGATTGCAGCTCTAAAACACCTTAGAGACCACTACCTCATGAGTTTTCACATTTATTCAAAGAAAATCTACACAATGATTATGTTGTTATTACAGAAACTCTGCATCCTAAACATGTCTATTCTAATCTTTTGTCACTTACCTGTACTTGATGAATCACCCTTAAAATACAAGTCAGTTAGCCTTAAAAGTTATTTTCCTGTTTACTCCCCATACTGCATTACCAGTTTTCCATTAATAACCCACATAATGTGGTATCTGTCAAATTACAGAAATATAAAGAATAATTATAAAAATTACCACAATGAAACTGGATCCATTTCTGAAGAATTGTCTTGGACATATTTTACATTACAAGCCACCAAGGATGACTTTAGTGTTTCAATTAAATAGACCCTTGAATGAGTCTTCCCTGCTTTAGAGACCTAAAAGGGGCATACTATGGTCACCATTAAATATTGAGGATTTTTTAAATAATAAGTGAGCATCATAGCAAAAAATATTTTTCTTTTACTTCAGATAAAGACGGTAAGGAACACAAGTATCCTTTCAGTTTAAGGGTAAATTGATGACATTTGACCTTAGGGGCCATTTGAAAGTTTTTTTTCCCTTCTTTTGCTCTTAATCTCTTCACAGAGATCTTACATAGTAGAGCTAATCACTATAAATTATAAGTCTATTCCTCCCCATTTTAAGTAATAGTATGCTCGAGCAATAATGACTTAGGTGCATATCAAAACGTCCATTCACATTTCAATATACATCAGCTCCAACCATTTGACTGTTTCACAAACGTGTGCATATGTATATCTTTGTATGTGTCTTTGTCTGCATAATATTATGTGACATATTTCAGGTTTTGGATCAATAGTAACTATAAAATTTTTCTAAGTGTTAATGCTAGAGCACCTCCCTAAATTTACTTCTGCATACCAAGAGAGTTAAAGGTTTCCCAAAGAATCCACCGTCATTTTATCACATTTCCTTGTCATTGAATCAATTGTCTTTATAGTAAAAAAGCCCCATATAACTGCCTTCTGCTCGTTAAATATGAATCAATTATTTATAAAAATTCACCTATAACAGTAGAAAAGATAGGTCTGCAATACGTTACACAATTGATAATTATTTCACTTTGAAGTCATTTCTCTCTAATGTGACATTTCTGTAGACAGTTTGAACACACTTAAATATTTTCTTCACTTACAAGGTCCTTAAGAGAGGCTATTATGCCTTACAGTCACACAAAAATTGAAAAGGAATTATCTACATCACATAAATTCTGCAGGCTTTTCAAGGTCATCATGGAATATTTTTCCCAAAGCCTCATAAAACTGTGCCTGTTACCTCCATTTATATAAACTTTATAATAGTGTGTATTATGCTTTTTAGTAACAGAAAAATTTGAACTCTACATATTAAGATGAAAAGTGTCTTCTTGTGATTTGGTAACACATTATTGACCAATTATGTACAAGGAATCTGGTACATTAACTAACAGTCCATTATCTCATACTGTATCTGAACACTATCACTTCGACAATATTGACTTCATTTAACTTCACAATGGTATGCCCGCTACCCATGCAGACAAGCAAACATTTTCAGTGTCTTCATTGCAAAAAGCAACATCTCTTTATCGAAGGGCCACTTTTTTGGACTTGTAGAAATTAAGGTCCTTGTATCACGTAATGCAGGGATTTCTTTAATTTTCTCTAATAACCTGCAGTAATTGAAAAATTTAAGAGAAATCCTTCCTCACCATTTAGATACGCAAATTTTACCTGAGATATTGTTTTACAAAATTTTAACTTTAATGACATTTTTAAAATTTAAGTTTAATTATGGCATTGTGTTTATGTTTTCTGGAGAAGTACTTATCTTTTTGAGGAGCATATAAAATATTGATGGATGAAGTAATAGAATTTCTGAAATTGGTTTAATAACAATGTAAAAAGGGGAGTGACAATCTCAGTGTGGGTATATATGAGACAAGAGTGCTCATGAGTTAATTGTTGGGGATGAGTCATGAATACATCCAGGGCTTCATTATATTATTCTCCTTACTTTTATGTAGGTTTGAAATTTCCAGTAAAGTGTTTTATTCTGTTTATATTGTTTTTACTTCCATTTGGCAGGGTCAGTGTTCTCCTACTCCCGGTTAGGAAACAACAGTATCAACACCATCACCACCGCATTAGAGGCTGTCTGAAGTTGACTGGATGCCCCACAAGCACCAAAAAAAAGTGACAACCAGATTTAGTGAAAGAAGATCTGTTACATGAAGAAGGTTCATATTGTTAAATAGATAACATCAGGAATACAAAGGCAAATTTAACAAATCTGAATGGCACAATAATGAAAACATTTCTTGTCTGTATCTTGACGTGCACTTTGTAAGTATTTTTCCAAATTTTCTGACTATGTCGTAACCCTGTTTTCTCGAAGCCATAAAACTTGAACCACCTCTTCGATGTATGCACCATGTTATGCTAGTCTGGTACCTTGCTGTATTCATCTTTGCTATAATGCAGTTCTCTCTCATTTAGTGTCTCTCTCGGTTTCCACGGCCAACTCCCTAATGTTGAATTAGCTGGTCTGATAATAATTAACTGATGCAATTCCATGTAAACAGCAGTGATCCATTTTTATAACAGACACTTATTTTTATCTCAATTCATTTTCATTTTCATATTTCTATAAATTTAAGGGGTACAAATGCTGTTTTGTTACATGAATGTATTGTATGGTGGTGAAGTCTGGGCTTTTAGTGTAACCATCACTGGAATAGTGTACATTGTAGCCATCGAGTAATTTCTCATTTGTCATCCTCCCACCCTTCCAAGTCTTCAATATTTATTATTTCCACACTCTATATCCGTGTGTACACATAATTTGTCTCCCAATTATAAACAAGAACATGCAATATTTGACTTTCTGTTTCTGAGTTATTTCTCTTAAGATGATAGAGTCCATTTCCATCCACACTTCTACAAAAGACATGATTTCATACTTTTAATGGCTGAATAGTATTCCAGTTTTGTGTGTGTGCATGTGTAGTTTGTGTGTGTGTGTATATACCACATTTTCCTTATCCAATCATCTGTAGATTGACATTAAAGTATTCCATGTCTTTGCTATTGTGCATAGTCCAGTGATACACAAACATAATATCTTTTTCATAAAATTATTTATTTTCCTTTGTGTAGATACCCAGTATTGGAATTGCTGGATTGAATGGTAGTTCTACTTTTAGTTATTTGAGAAATATCCATATTGTTTTCCATAGAAACTGTAATAATTTACATTCCCACCAACAGTGCATAAATGTTCTCTTTTCTCTGCATCCTTGCCAACATCTGCTTTTGTTTTAGTTTTTGTTTTGTTTTTTCTTGCATTTTTAGTAACAGCCAATCTTACTGGTTTGTGATGATATCTCACTAAGGTTTTAATTTGCATTTATCTGATGACTAGGGATATTGAGTACTTTTTTCATATGCTTGTTGGCCATTTTTGTCTCTTCTTTTGAAAAATGTCTATTTATGCCCTGTGCCCATATTTTAATGCTCTTGTTTTGTTTGTTTGTTTGTTTGTTTTTGTTGAGTTATTTTAGTTCCTTGTAAATTCTGGATATTAGTCCCTTCTTGGGTTCATAGTTTGTAAATATTTTCTCCCATTTTGCAAGTTGTCTGTTCTCTGTTGGTGATTTCTTTTGTTTTGTAGAAGATTTGAAGATTAAGTCCCATTTGTCTATTTTTGTTTTGTTGTTTGTGCATTTAAGGTCTTGTATTTTTTACCTAGACCAATGTCAGGAAGAGTTTTCCCTGGATTTCTTCTAGTGTTTTAATAGCTTCAGGATTTTATTTTATCCCTCTTGAGTTGACTTTTGTATAGTTTTTCATTTGTTTCTAATATTCCAATAAAGATTTATGTAAAAAAAAAAACTCAGGAAATTAATAGAACCTATAGCTCTAAGAGCACCTTTGGGAAAGGAAGAAAACAGTATTATTTCTCAGTCAAAGGCCCATCCTGCCTGCCAAACATGTAAGTTGGCATGTGTGACTAGTGCTTCCTGGAATGTGGTGCTCCTGTGGCACACAGTGACACAGCTACCCTTGTCATCACATCATAAACAAGGAAGCAGAAATCATTATATATATGCTATTAGCTCAGAAAAAGTATAAACCATTAACTTGATAAGGTTTTTGTATTTATATTATGCATTAATACAGAAGAAGTTAACGATATAATCTTAATGAACATTTCTTTGGTTCAACATAATATAAATGAAAAACCTATAGGATAATTCAAAGGAATGCTCTTTAAGACTAGTTAGACACATCTAAACATTATTTAACACAATAACTCAATAAATATTTATTATCTCCCATGTGATGGGCAAATTTCTAGGCACTGGAAATACAGTGGTAAACTAGGGAAACTAAGAAGTATTCTAATGGAACTTCTATTTTGTTAAAGAACTCAGACAATACACTGATTATATATATGTATAAATCAACTTAATGCTTGATGAATCACTGTCATGAAAAGAGAGAAAGTTTTCTATGGACATTAATTTTCAGCAAAAAACATTTTAGCATAACCTATTTTTAAAATGCAAATCTAGGGAGCTTGAGATATTAAGTCTTAAAAATAAGGTTCTCTTTCTTACTTGTCTTTCTTCCTCACTGCCATTTCTACATATCCTTTGAAAGATCCCGACCACTCCAGACTAGCATGTAGTTTCCACACCCAGGGCCTTTTAGCTATGGGGATTTCATTCCAAGTTTAATGTCCCCAGAGCAAATATGTCTCCTCTTTCTCCCTCACAAGCTTATATTCCAGGTTCCAGAATTCTGAAAGAGTCTGTGAACTACATGACAATATATTCTCAAGAGACTTAATAACTTATTTTTTTTAAGAAATACAAACTTGTTGGTTAAATTACATTTTGGTTAACTCTGTGTATCCTTCTCAATTCCTATAATTTGTTATTGCAATGCCTCGTAAAGAAAAAAAAAAAACAAAAAAAAACAAAACGCCGGGCGCGGTGGCTCAAGCCTGTAATCCCAGCACTTTGGGAGGCCGAGGCGGGTGGATCACGAGGTCAGGAGATCGAGACTATCCTGGCTAACATGGTGAAACCCCGTCTCTACTAAAAATAAAAAAAAATAAAAAAAACTAGCCGGGCGTAGTAGCAGGCACCTGTAGTCCCAGCTACTTGGAAGGCTGAGGGGGGAGAATGGCGCGAACCCGGGAGGCGGAGCTTTCAGTGAGCCGAGATCGCGCCACTGCACTCCAGCCTGGGAGACACAGCGAGACTCCGTCTCAAAAAAAAAAAAAAGAAAAAAAAAGAAAAAAAAATATTCTCACACTTGTTGAAATAGTAAGGAAGACATCATTCAAGACTATTGCAGTAGGTGCCAAGCTAATTGCAATAGGGGTCAAGATAATTGCAATAGGGAAGAGAGATGAGACTCAATTCCAAATACAGTAAAGATAGCTGGGGATGTACATCCAAAGAGCAGAGTGAGAAAATGAGTGGATGAAAAATTGCTAGGAGGAGACATTGAGGTTAGGGGGATTTTTGCTAACCCAACAAGAGGATCCTTGTAGAAGTCGGCAGACCAGGGTGATCAGATATCAATGGAGGAGAGATCCTTGCTAATTAAGCAAGAATTTTTGCTAAAACTGGGAAAGGCAGGCCAAAGACAGGGCCAAAGGAAAGGGCCTAGCTTGAAAGAAGGCTCACAGGAGCCTGTCTACAGTTTAGCCAAGGACAGAGTTGTTGTCATAGAGAATATGTCAAAGTATGCATAGAATTTTCAATCACATCTGCTCTGAAGTTGAAACAAACAGGGATAATATGAAATATTGTTTCCCTCAAGAAAACAATACAAAATATTGTTTTCCCTCAAAAAATATTGTTTATAAGGGTAAACTAAAAAAACAATGTATTTAATGACACTCGTATTTTGTCCACAACAAACCTAAAATAACTTTTGTAAAACTGATGAAAAAAGGTCATCACTTTTTGTTTGCATTTGACAGGTGTAATGTGTGCAGTTTACTAAAATTTTTTGTTTGAAGGATATATTTTGACATACTGCATTTCATGAAGTGAGTATGTAAAACCCTTGTGCCCATTTCATGGTTCTATTAGACTGTAGTTATGAAAAATGAAAAAAATAATATTTTAGCAATCCCACATTTTATAAGAAAGAAAAACAAGTCTTATAAAAATTGGAAGCGTATTAAGAGGAGTAAATATAAAGTTTGCATAAGTAAAAGTAGAAATGATTCCTTAACATATTTGTATTGTGAGTTTGGGTGCACTTGACACTGGTCTGTCTCTCTAAAGGGGAAGAGCAATTTTATCAAAGGCCCAAAGCAGAACCAAGGCAGTACATGTATAACTGTGTTCTACTCCCACTGTTGCGAATGTGACTCAGCATCAAAACCACCTATGATGCTTTGTTACGAATGCACATTCTGGACCCCATTATCATTAGATATTGAGCCAATAATTTATTCTACACAGTTCACCAACACAAATTTAGGAATAGCATCTTAGAACATAGGAAACCATTACATTTTAGAGTGAATAGGTGATAAATTGAAAAGATAGGTGCTTTTGATTTTATAGCAGAACCCCATATTTGGTACATCAGGTAGAAATTTCTACTCAGAAACTCTATGGAGAAGAGGGGCAGGAGGTTAATGATTTTTCTTCTTTTTGTTTATGCTGTTGTGTTTTTAAATACATTATTTGATACAAACTGATATGTAATATATATGCTAATTTTAACACAATAATATAGCAATCACCTATAAGCCCACTAGAGATAACCACTCTACTAAATCTTGTGTTTTCACTCTTCTGCTGTTTTTATTACAGCTTTCTCACAAATGTATGTAGGCTTAAATAATTAAGTATTTAGATAAGTTCTATAAAAACTTTGTCACATTGCAAATGAAGCATTGTTTTTTTTTTTTTTTTTTTTTTTCTCTCAATATTATGCTTTTAAAACTTTTCTGTGTTATGTGCAGTAATATTTTATGGTCTGATGTGCAACATTCCACTCTGTGAGGAAACATTAATTCAATTGTGTTTTTTCTGGTTGTTGGACATTTGGGCTATTTACATCCTTTTGCCATTGTGAGCATTACTGCAATAGACATTATGGACATGTATTCCCTTGGATCCCGATACTCTCCAATACTTGATATTATCAGATTGCTTAGTAGTTTGCCAATTACAGGTAAATTACATTTTACTGCTGTCTTAATATAAATTTCTTTGATTACTGAGATTGCTTAAATATGAGCTACTTTTTTATATACTGGATTGTTATTTCTTTTTGATTTATGGCAGTTCTTTAAATAGTCTACATACTAATCTTTCTTTGCATACTAATCTTGTTTTAGTGATTTTTATTGCAAAAACCTTCATCTACCTTGTGGCTTGTCTTTTCACTTCATTATGTTTTTCATTTGTTTGTTTTGTTTCTGATTGTTTTCAACTTTCATTACGGAAAATTCCAAATGTAGAAAAAGTTAACAGAATCGCGTAATGAAGCTCCATATACCATCATCCAGATTCAATGATTATCAATATACTAACATTCCTATGCCATCTATGATTCACCCACACCCCATGAATGGCAAAAATAAAAGAAATGTCCAACTGCCCCATAAATTAATGCTATAAAAATACCATATTCCCCCATATGTACTTAACTGGTTTTATTTTTATGTTTGTATATTTGATTGTTTTGTTTTATTTTAGTCTGGGGCACTCCGGTATTGCAGCATCACATTATCACAAATGATTTAAAGATGTTATAGAAAACTTTGAAAATTTTAAAAATGAGATGTATTCTACATTTTTAAAACAGACACTGAAAAGGTGATGTTTTAAAAGAAAGTATTTTATCCTCCAATTATTCTAAATATTATAATACAACAAAACACATTAAATAGTGTCCTGTGATTTTTATTGCTAGTGCAGAGAAAAATCATGGGCTTGTGGATTGTGAAAAATAGCCAAAGATTGACTCATTGGAAATTACAAGTTCCAACTTTTTGCATGGTGAAAATTAGAGTATGCAACCTAGATTTATTTTTTTTTTAAATGTTGTAAACTAATTCTGACTTCTGTTTATAATTAAATGTACATATATATTTATTTTCCTGCTCTTTTTAAGAAATGCAGGCATCAATCCTGTCGTATTAGTATTGAACTGAAATCTATTAGAAAGTTTAACGTTCAGTTATATTTTACTCTCGTTACATTGCTAACTAAAGCACCAATTCAGATAATCACGAAATCCGATGCATATGTTTCTTAAAACACTCAATGCTTTTCTTTTAAAAAGTCATTTAGAACGGTAGCACTAAGCTTAAAAAAAATTCCTTTGAACTAACTTTGTGAAGAATGTTATTTCTCTGGGTTCCCAAGAATCCAAAGTACAACTATTAAAAGTAGTAATTATAATAATCATAAAAATAATATGGCCTGTAGCAGTGATGTGTGCCTGTAATCCCAGCACTTTGTGAGGCTGAGGTGAGAGGAACACTTCAGGCCAGGAGTTCAAGACCAGCTTGTGCAATATAGTGAGACTCCCATCTCTATCAAAAACAAAAGAAAAAAAGAATGTGATCATACTAGCTTAAAATAATGGCATAATAGTTGTTATACAAAGAATTTTGATTATAAAGGGTAATTTTGAATAATAATTGATTTGCAAGACCAAGGAGGATGGAGAACGGATATATATCACAGCATTTGGTTTGCTTTGCTTTCAATTTCACACTCAATAAGCAAAGAGCCAACAATATTTGGAAGCTTGTTTTAAGAGTTCTGCATCGGTAAAGCAGAGGCAATGAAAGTACACAGCTAGTCTATCCATCTGCTTATATTTGGAAAATACTATATTAAGTATTTTGAAATTAATTTTATTACGGAGCTGTCCATGAAATTACGAGACTCCATATATTATTGCTGCATTTCTATCTAATATTCAATATTTTATTTTTTAATTTTGATAGAAATAGTCTTGATTTACTTTCATAAAAAATCATTGTTCTTAGTTACCTTAGAGGTGATATAATCTGCTGAAAGGGATCAGCTCTGAGACAAGGAGAACAACACATTTGGATTTTTGCTGTCTCAGAAGACATAAGCAAATCAAACAAAATAACACATATGTTGTTTAGCATTGTTTTTCTCAGACTATATGAACTAGCTTGCAATAGAGTTGTGGGTGTTTTTCTGTTGAATTTCTTTCAGTACTTCATACTTATTTTTAATTTTCACTTCCGTATCACTGAAAGAGCGCAAAGTTAGAAGTCAGAAAATCCATAATGAAGTATCTTTCTTGGTAATTTGGTATATTTGTTTTCTTATATGTAGCAAAATAATATTTTGTAGATCAAATCTAAGAATAATTTTAATGTAAGTTTTTGCTATTGTGTCACTGTACTTGGGCTGCTATAACAATATACTGTATATTGGATAATTTGTAAATAATAGAAAGGTACTTCTCACAGTTCTGGAGGCTGGAAAGTTCAAGATCAATATACTAGCAGAGTTTTTAGTGAGGGCTTGCTCTCTTCTTCATAGATGGTGTCTTTTGCTGCGTCCTCACGTGGCAAGAGGGCCCCCAGGCTCCCAAGAGCACACGTCCCATTCATGATGGCAGAGTCCTCATGATCTAATCAACTCCCAAAGTCCGTACCTCTTAATATTATTGCAATGAGGATTAACTTTTAATACGTGAATTTTGCAGGGACACACATATTCAGAACACAGCACTATTGTGTGTGTGTGTGTGTGTGTGTGTATATATATATATATACACACACACACACACACACATATACACATTATAGTCTTGGAATGTCTTGCATAAACATTAGGCCATTGGGTAGATACCAAGGGAAAAGGATAGTAACGGTGCAAAAAGAAACTGAATTCTAAATAAAATAGGAAAATCTATGCTTTCTTTTCAATCTATTAAGCCAATAGTCTTATCTTGCTTCTACATTTTGGTTTCAGTTGGAGAAATTCTGAGACTGTAACTACATATGGAAATAGAAGTTGAGAATAAAGCCAGTTTTGGAGACTTAAAGGCAAAATAACTTGTTTTCTGTTTTGTTTTGTTTTTTATCTTGATGACCATAACCATGAAAAAAAAAAAAATGGGGATTGCTTCAGGGAATACTTTGAACACATATTTAGCTATTAAGTATTTTCCTCTTAAGGAGAAGCTGTCAGATCATATGTTTCTTTTCATTTTCGTGTTCTGATAAAAGGAGAAAAGACAAGCAGAATTTAAAATGTGCATATTAGATAAAAAAAAATAAATTGCAAAATTTCCCCTGTATGCAGATACTTATCTAATAAGGAAAGTCCATAGAGAATATCTTCAACTGTAGTTATTGATATCAAATGGGCACAAAGAGCTTACAAATCAGTCACATAAGGTACACTAACAAGATTCCACAACATATAGATTTCCCTACACCTATAGTTCAGCAAATAAAATACTAACAAAAACAATAAATTAATTGGTTTTTAAAATATTTATAGTATCTTTACTATGCACCAAAGTAATGCATATCACCTCTAAAGTATCTAATGAACTCAGATAATTAATAAGGTAGAACAAGATATGCAGAGATATAACTAGTAATCTTTCCATAATTTTACCATTTGACATTTACAATGGTGTTTGCTGTTTATTTTTCATGTTATATTTACTGTTGCTAGTATTTTTTCTCATTTTCACATTGTTTCTTAAAAACTACAATTCTAAATGCTGTACGTTATCTCTTTGTCATTATGGATGTAATTAATCCACAGTTGTTGAACATGTAAAGTGTCTCTAACTTTCTATGCTGTGACAAATGCTACAGTAAATAGTTTTGTATACTTCTCTGTAAACACTTCTCTGATTATTTTTTCAGAATACAATCTTAACATTGAATAGTTTGTTAAAAAAAAAAAATACATTTTTAAAGCAGTTGCTAAATTTCCTTCCGGAAAGACTACACAAATATTTTCTTACCAAAACTGTATAAGAGTATCACTTGGTTTCCTTACATCAACCAGCTTTGGCTATTATTATTATGAACAAAACATGATAATTTAGTAATTGAAGGAATTGTGGCTTTTTTAAAAAATATATATTTCTTTTGATATTGACATTTTATATAGGAACTATTTTAGTTTCATCACTTGTGAATTATTTGCTTGTGTGCCTCCAAGTATTCACTTCTAAAGAGTTAAATAAGTCACATGCAAAAGAGAAATCTGGTTTTAGCAAACAGTTGAAACATATGGCTCAAGCTAACTCTTCATGGTATTTCATAGATACAAAAGAATTATTCCCTTAACTTTTATTTTATATGTACCAGGAGCTAAAATTCTTCCCTGAGATTACTTTGCAGTGATTTAAGAATTCCGAAAGTGTTGGCATGTAACCTCATATAATGTGCTTTAACTTTGTATGCCAGGTTAATTGTAGGGGAAAATGCAGTGAATAATCAGCTTAGTGAGAAACTGCGTCACTAAAGTGCATCTTAATGAGAATGCATCACTGTTCCTATTCCTGAACTTGGGTTATGTTACATTTTCCCCATATAAAACAGTATCTTGGTAAGTATACATACTTGATGCTACCTTAATCTTCATCATTTTATACAAAGCTGTTGAGTTAAAATAAATAGACAATTATTTTAAAGCTGTAAGCAATTTTATCAACGACTGTAATCAATGATAGAAAAACAAAACATGTTTGTAAGAATAACTAGGCTGTTATTGAAATTCAAAGAAACAATTTTAATTCCCAAAATATAAGGAAAATATGCCATATAGGGATGCATATTCACAACAATAATCCTACTTCCCTAGCTACATTTCCAAGTCTCAGACCAGTATAGCCCTTGGTTAGTTACCGTTGCAATGCCATGCTTCTTGTGTTCTTCCTTCCACTTATTATGTTCTCATTTATCCCCAGAAACTCTTTGCATTCTTCAATACCCACTTTGAGTATCATCCTCTCTGTGGAAGTATTTCAAAACTTCCTGTCCCACAACACTAGTGTACATTGTTCCATTCATGGTGATTTATACATGTTTCTAAGTGTCTGTTTCTCCAATCTCTTATTAAATTCCTTGAGAAAGACTTTGTATTTACTTTGTACGTCTAGCACCTTGCAGGTTTTGGTGTATTAAAGATGTTCAACAGCAATCTGTGAAATGAATGCATTAACTGATGAATTAATTAAAGAAAAGCTGGGAAGTATTTAAATACATGTATAATTTGAGCTTTCAAAATAAACATTGGACTATATTTTCCTCATTAATATATCAGTTTTTAAAAATTTTATTTCTTATTTTATACAATAATAAGTCTGTGACTTTATCTCACTAGGTGGAGGAAGGCAAAGAGTCAATTATCAGACTAACGAAATTAGAAAAAGCCATTTTTCACATAACAATTTTTCTAATATTTCGTTATTCCTTAAGAATGAAAAATATTATATTTAATTGGCATTTTTAGTCTTTGCCATTTGATTTTATGTTTCTTTTAGCAGCTTTGGAAGTACTGCTTGATACTCTTTTCCCATTCTCTGACACAATGCAATTCAATCTCCATTTACTGAATTTGTATTCCAAGTATTTCACCAGCACTGGGAGTGGGGACAATGATGTAAGGCACAGTCTGCACTCTCAAGATATTTATAATCTATTGGAGGAAATATATACACACACACACACACACACACACACACACACACACACACACACAGAGCAATTTTGCAATTTTATGGTGTAGTTAATACCATGAATAGACTGTCAACATATATGTGGGAAACAGATTGATAATTTTACCTGGAGCTTTCAATGAAGAGCATATAATACAAGAAAGCATTAAATGAAAGTAATATCTCAAAGAAAGAGAGCAGAGGAAAGAAGGAACAAGGGGAACTATAGCATGAATTTGTGACATTGATGATCTACAACTATAATCTTTTAAAATGTTATATTAGAAATAGAGAGGAGTGAGAATTATAATAAATTAGTGTGGCTTTTGAATTCCATGTAATTGAGTTAAGACTTTACATTCACGAGCCAGCAAATATTTCTAAGCACAGAAATTAGAGAAACTGTTTTATGCTTAAGAAAGTCAACTCTGACAACAGTGTGAGTAGAGCAAATAGACTTCAGCATTTGGAACTCTGAAGAATTAAGAAGCTGTGGCAATAGAAGTGATCCATAATTACCTAGACATGAGGGAGGTAGAACTGATAGAATCTGGTGAACACTTGGATAGTAGAATGCAGTCAGATTTCTAGACTCAGCAATTCAAATGAATGACAAGTATCTTTAACCATAAGAATACACAATACGTTTTTACAAAAACATATTCAAAGTGAAAATGGTATTAAAGAATGCATTTCATGATGCAACAGCCATGCAGAAACTTATGCCTTTTACTTATACCTGTTTAAAAGCCACAGAATGGGTGAATATACCTACAAAGTTCACATGAAAAATTTGTGGTAAAGTGCCTTTGAGACTTTCCTTATCATTGTGATCTTTTCTTTTGTAGAAAGCTCGTCTCTCTTGTCTTTTCTTGGCTAATATTTTAAAGTTCTAGATACCATATCTAAACAACTCAACCCATTTACCAAATGCAGGATTCCCTGTTTTCTCACTTTCCCTCAAAATTGATATCACTCCAATGCTGCCTCCTATGTGAAGAAACTAGATCTTTCATATATGGCTGGTAGAAATGTAAAATGTCACAGCCACTCTGGAAATTTGTATGGTGGTTTCCTGTACAACTAAACATTTACTTAGCATATGGTCCAGCAATCACATTCTTGAAAAATGTATCCTAGAGAAATGATAACTTATGTCTACACAGAACCTGTTCATAGCAGCTTCATTTATAGTACCCCAAAACTGGGAAAAATTCAGATGTTCTTCTAAATTAGACTGCATTGCTAAACAAACCATAGAATGATAGTATATCCAAAACACAGAATAGTAGTCAATAATATAAATGATTAGATTATTGATGTATGCAAAACTTTGATGAATCTTCGAAGAATTGCAATGAGTAAAAAAAGCAAATTTTGAAAGATTACATAATATATGTGCTTTGGACTGAATGTTTATGCCCCTCCCCAAAAGTATATTTTGAAACCCTAAACCTAAATGTGATGAGATTTCAAGGTGAGGCCTTTGGGACCTAATTAGGTCATGAGGGTGGAACTCTCATGATTAAATTAGCACCACTATAAAAAGAGAATGATATTTGAAGTATTTCTCTCTAGCCAGAAAGAAGGCCCTCACCAGAACCTGATCAGGCTGGCATACTGATCTCAAACTTCCAGGCTCCAGAACCATGAGAAATAAATGTTTGCTCTTTAAGTCACCCAGACTATACTAATTTATTAAAGCCCCTCCAACTGACTAAGGCAATATAATTCTATGCATAAACCATTTGTTAAATGACAAAATTGTGAACATGGAAAACAAATTAGTGACTGTCAGGGCTAAGGGACAATGGTAAGCAGGGAGGAATGTGTGACTTCAAAGAGGAGCACAAGATAGACCTTTGTGGTAGTGGAATATTTCCGTGTCTTTTTTGCATTGATGGTGACTTGTTATACATGTGAGGAAATGGCATAGAACTATACAAATTCCTTGTACCAATGTCAATATTCAGGTTTTGATTGTGTGCTATAATGATGTAAGATATAATCATTGGAGGAAACCAAGTAAAGGGCATGATATGGTTTGGCTGTGTCCCCACCTGCATCTGATCTTGAATTGTAGCTCTCATAATCCCCATGTGTTGTGAGAGTGACCTGGTGGAAGGTAATTGAATCAAGGGGGGAGGTTTCTCCCATGCTATCCTCATAATAGTAAAAAAGTGTCACTAGATCTCATGGTTTTAAAAAAGGCAGTTCCCCTGCACATGCTCTCTTGCCTGATGCCATTAATATGTGACTTCGCTCTTCCTTTGCCTTCCACCATGATTGTGAGGCCTCCCTAGTCATGCTGAATTGTGAAGCAATTAAACCTCTTTCCTTTATAAATTACCCGGTCTCAGGTAAGTCTTTATTAGCAGCATGAGAACGGACTACTCCAGGGTACATAAGACCTCTCATCTTTGCAATTAATTAAATAATTGTTTAATAATAACAGGTTAAAAATGAAGTCGTTGTTAAGACTATTTCCCCCCCCCAGAATTGGCTTTGTGAGCATACAATCTGTGTATTTATCATCAGCACCCTGAGCTTTTCTAACTGTTTGGCTGTTGCAGTGTTGAAACTCTTAATAAAATTTTAGCAAGAGACTCCACATTTTCGTTTTGTACTGGGCTCCGCAAATTATGTATCTGGTCTTGGTTGCCCTAGTTAATTGTTTAAGACAGTATCAAACTTTATTTTCTGGTGACTCTTAGGAAACTTTACTCATTATCAGGTATAATTTTAAATTTTAGTCATCATTCAAGACTGAAAATTTTCCTTTTGTTCTCCTTCACCACAAATATCAAAATGAAAGGTGTCATTCTGAGGAAGCGGCCAAATACTTTAGAGATAACACTAACATCTTGCAACTCAAAATAAAAGGGATAATCTGATTTTTACTTAATTAAACACAAGCCAGATGATAAATATACAGACGCAACTTTAAGGGTATCTTCTCAACATATGTTAATTTTCAGATGAATAAAAACAGCATATGTAAAGAACACTTTGATCCATTCTTTTTCTTTTAATCTTAATTTTGTTCACAATGATTCTTCATACAACTCAGAATACTTATCCTTTTGATTATAAACTTCCCATCCTTTTAAGTTAGATAAAGGATACTTGCTTGCTCCACCTACAAGAATCATTTCAAGTGATTTATTATAGTAATAACAATAAGAAAAACAAATTAAGTCAGGATAGCACTTAAGGTACTTGCTAAATGCAAGTCTCCTAGATATTTGAATTGTTCATTCGGAGAATAGTAACTTTATCTGCATATAATCCACATTTCAAAATCGGAAGAGTAGTTTATTTGGAAATTTACATTGTTCCTCCTGTAGCTTTCCTGTTCCAGTACCAGAAGCAGAAGGGGGCTATCACATGCCCTCTACTAGTTTTAAAGAGAAGAGGTAAGGCCAAGAATGACATCTGGCTGACTTCACTTCTCCTTGCCCTGACCCCCAAAACTAAGTATGTGTAAACGACTCTTGTAATATTTCTGCCTTCACTTAATATCCCAAACTCTATTTTTCTTTTTTGTAAATTCTACTTCTTGCCTCCTTGTGGTTAAGTTCATTATCAACACCATCTACCTTAAAATTAAGGTAATCAGAGCTATATTTTTCTACTTTGATGCTTAAAACTTTGCTTTCTTCACCTGTATCTTACATTCACGCTGTTTATTTCACTTTAAAATAATATTAACTAAATATTTATTTATTTTGCCCTTTCAATTTTTTTTTATTTCAATAGCTTTTGTGGTACAAGTGTTTTTGATTATATGGATGAATTAGACAGCGATGAATTCTGAAATTTCAGTGTACCCATCACCTGAATAGTGTACTATGTAGCCAATATGTAGTTTTTTATCCCACACCTCCCCTTTACCCTCCCACTTCCATATCTCCAAAGTCTGTTATATCATTCTGTATGCTTTTATGTACTCATAATTTAGCTCCCGCTTATAAATGGGAACATATGGTTTATGGCTTCCCATTGCTAAGGTACTTTACTTAGAATAATGTCGTCCAGATCCATCCAAGTTTCTGAAAAATACATTATTTTATTCCTTTTTATTTCTGAGTAGCATTTCATGGTGTATATATACCACATTTTGTTTGTATGTTTTTGTTTTGTTGTTTTAATTTTTTTATTATTATCATACTTTAAGTTCTAGGGTACATGTGCACAATGTGCAAGTTTGTTATATATGTATACATGTGCCATGTTGGTGTGCTGTGCCCATTAACTCGTCATTTACATTAGGTATATATCCTAATGCTATCCCTCCCCCCTCCCCACTACCCACAATAGGCCCCAGTGTATGATGTTCCACTTCCTGTGTCCAAGTGATCTCATTGTTCAGTTCTCACCTGTGAGTGAGAACATGCAGTATTTGGTTTTCTGTTCTTGTGATAGTTTGCTGAGAATGATGGTTTCCAGCTGCATCCATGTCTCTACAAAGGACACAAACTCATCCTTTTTTATGGCTGCATGGTATTCCATGGTGTATATGTGCCACATTTTCTTAATCCAGTCTGTCACTGATGGACATTTGGGTTGATTCCAAGTCTTTGCTATTGTGAATAGTGCCGCAATGAATATACGTGTGCATGTGTCTTTATAGCAGCATGATTTATAATCCTTTGGGTATATCCCCAGTAATGGGATGGCTGGGTCATATGGTATTTCTAGTTCTAGATGCTTGAGGAATCGCCATACTGTTTTCCACAATGGTTGAACTAGTTTACAGTCCCACCAACAGTGTAAAAGTATTCCTATTTCTCCACATCCTCTCCAGCACCTGTTGTTTCCTGACTTTTTAATGATTGCCATTCTAACTGGTGTGAGATGGTATCTCATTGTGGTTTTGATTTGCATTTCTCTGATGACCAGTGATGATGAGCATTTTTTCATGTGTCTGTTGGCTGTATGAATGTCTTCTTTTGAGAAGTGTCTGTTCATATCTTTTGCCCAGTTTTTGATGGAGTTGTTTGCTTTTTTCTTGAAAATTTGTTTGAGTTCTTTGTAGGTTCTGGATATTAGCCCTTTGTCAGATGAGTAGATTGCAAAAATTTTCTCCCATTCTGTAGGTTGCCTGTTCACTCTGATGGTAGTTTCTTTTGCTGTGCAGAAGCTCTTTAGTTTAATTAGATCCCATTTGTCAATTTTGGCTTTTGTTGCCATTGCTTTTGATGTTTTAGACATGAAGTCCTTGCCCATGCCTATGTCCTGAATGGTATTACCTAGGTTTTCTTCTAGGGTTTTTACGGTTTTAGGTCTAACATTTAAGTCTCTAATCCATCTTGAACTCAGGTTGTAAGAAGGTCCACTGTTTTCTGTGCAGTTTTAGCAAAAGGGTGTGGTACATTTATGGGGTTGAGTTTACTGGCTTTATGCCCACCAAGGCGGTATTTGTAATGGTGGTTAGTTGGGTTCGGGGGTGGGGTAGTTGGTCATGGACTACACTTCTGTGTGCTGGCAAGACAAGTAAAGCAAAACCTTCCCATACAGACACACACCTGCGGGGAGATGCTGTTCGCTTTGGGGAAGCTGCAGTATCAGGAGGGCACATGTGGGATGGTTCGTGGATGTAGAGGCCACCTCGCTGAAGCTCTCTATTGGTCAGGCACAATCCACTGTTGCAGAAGCTATGGTGTGTGCCCCCGGGTCACCCAAGACTTCCCTGTTAAGCAGGCATGGTAAGGCAGTAGCCCTACGAGAGGCCAGCAGACCAAGGAGTGCTCAGATTGGGCCAGCCCCATCTTATGTGCAAGACCACCCTGCAGAGACAAGGTCTGACAGTTCCCCTAGAACTAACATCTCTTATGGGAGCAAGTCAAGCCTAGAGTGATGGCCATCTCTGATTATGCTCCACTAGAGATGCTACCACACCAAACCCTGTGGGCTTCACATCAGCTAGCTTGCTGCCCCACCACTTAACTGAGCAGCTTTCCCTGCCACCTTATGTGTCTGTTGTGGTCAAGGGGTCCCCTTCTTTTGGGGTTCCAAAGTTCTGTTTTGAGAGTGGGTTGCTCCTTGCCAGTTAAACTCCCCCATACTGCTGGAGTTGTTATGGTTAAAAAATGAGTCCTAGTGCACAGTAACCAATGAGGGGTTCCCAGGTTTCTTCCCCTTCAGCCTAGCTTCTGTGTCTTTCCTCTGCCCACTCTCAGCACCTTCTCTCTAAATATCTTTTAAAAGCATGCCAGCATTCTCAGTCCCTCCATGGGAGCTGTTCCACTTCTGTGTATCTAGTCAATTATCTTACTCTTCCCTAGTAATTGTTTTATGAATCTGGGAGCTTCAATGTTAGGTATATATATACTTAGAATTGTAATGTCTTCTTGTTGGATTGATCCTTTTATCATTATAAAATGACCCCCTTTGTCTTTTATTACTGCTGTTGCTTTAAAATCTGTGTTACCTGATACAAGAATAACTACTACTGCCTGTTTTTGGTTTTTAGTTTTATTTGCATGGAATATCTTCCAACCCTTTCCCTTGAGTTTATATGAATTCTTACATTTCAGGTATGTTGAAGACAGCAGATATTTGGTTTTGATTATTTTATCCATTCTGCCAATCTGTATCATTTAAGTGGAGAAATTGTCTTATTCATTATATTAATTGTTACCTAGTGATATGGTTAGGCTTTGTGTTCCCACACATATCTCATTTTGAGTTATAATCCCCATAATCCCCAAATGTCAGGGGAGAGGTGAGGTGGAAGTAATTGAATCATGGAGCAGCTTCCCCCATTCTGTTCTTCTAATACCGAGTGAGCTCTCATGGATAGCTGATGGTTTTCTAAGGGGCTCTTCCCTTTTTGCTCAGCATGTCTCCTTTCTTCTGCCTTGTAAAATAGGTGTCTTGCTTCCTCTTTGCCTTTTGTCTTGATTGTAAGTTTTCTGAGGCCTCTCCAGTCATGATGAACACTGGTCAATTAAATCTATTTTTTTTAATAAATTACCCAGTCTCAGGCAGTTGTTTATAGCAGTGTGAACATGGACAGTAAATTGATACTACAGGAAGTAGGGTGCTACTATAAAAATACACAAAAATGTGGAATTAACTTTGGAACTGAGTAACAGGCAGAGGATGGAGCAGCTTGGAGGGCTTAGAAAAAGACAGGAAGATGTGGGAAGGTTTGGAACTTTCTAGAGTCTTATTGAATGGTTTTGACCAAAATACTGATAGTGATATAAACATTGAAGCCCAGGTTGAGGTGGTTTTGGGTGAAGAACAGGTAACTCTTGTTATGCTTTAGCAAAGAGACTGGTGGTATTTTGTTCCCAGCCTTGATATCTGTGGAACTTTGAACTTGATAGAAATAATCTGAAATAGGAACTTATGTTTAAAAGGGAAGCAGAGCATAAAAGATTGAAAAATTTGCAGCCTGACAATGCAGTCAAAAACAAAAGCACATTTTCTGGGAAGAAATTCAGGCCTGGCACATAAATATGCATAAGTAAAAAGGAGCCAAGTGTTAGTCACCAAGATGATGGGAAAATGTTTCCAGGACATGTGAGACACCTTCGTTGCAGCCCCTCCCATCACAGTCCCAGAGATCTAGAAGGAAAAAAATGGCATTCCGGGCTGGGTCCAGGGCCCCCATGTAGTGCACAGCTTCAGAAATTGGTCCCCTGTGTCCAGCCACTTCAGCTGTGGCTAAAAGGAACCAAAGTACAGCTCAGGTTGTTGCTTCAGAGGGTGCAAGCCCCAAGCCTTGACAGCTTCCACGTGGTGTTGGACCTGTGGGTGTGCATAGGTCAAGAATTGAGATTTGGGAACCTCTTCCTAGATTTCAGAGTATGTATGGAAAAGCCTGGATGTCCAGGAAGAAGTCTGGTGCAGAGGTGGAGTCCTCATGCAGAACCTTTGCTAGTGCATTGTAGAAGGGAAATGTGGGGTCAGAACCCACACACAGAGTCCCCTCTAGGGCACTGCTTAGTGGAGCTGTGAGAAGAGGGCCACCATCCTCTAGACCCCAGACTGGTAAATCTACCAACAGCTTGCACAGTGTGCCTGGAAAAGTCACAGACACTCAATGCCAGCCCATGAGAGAAGCAGGGATGGTGGCTGTACTCTGCAAAGCCACAGGGTCAGAGCTGCTCAAGACTATTGGAGCCCACCTCTTGCATTAGTGTAACCTGGATGTGAAACATGGAGTCAAAGAAGATCATTTCACAGCTTTAATATTTGACTCCCCTGCTGGATTTTGGTCCATGGGGCCTGTAGCCCCTTTGTTTTGGCCAATTTCTCCACTTGGAATGACTGTATTTACCCAATGCCTGTACCTCCATTGTATCTAGGAAGTAACTAACTTTCTTTTGATTTTACAGGCTCATAGGCAGAAGGGACTTGCTTTGTCTTAGATGAGACTTTGGACTTGGAATTTTGTGTTAATACTGAAATTAATGAAGACGTTGGAAAGACATGGTTGGTTTTGAACATGAAAGGGCATGAGATTTGGGAGGGGCCAGGGACAGAATGATATGGTTAGGCTTTGTGTCCCCATCCAAATCTCATCATGAATTATAATCTCCATAATCCCCAAATGTCAAGATAGTGACCAGGTGGAGGTTAATTGGCTCATTGGGGCAGTTTCTCACATGCTGTTCTCATGATAGTGAGTGAGTTCTCATGAGATTTGATGGTTTTACAAGGGGCTCTTCCCCCTTCACTCAGCACTTCTTCTTCCTACCACCTTGTGAAGATGGTGCCTTGCTCCCTCTTCAACTTCTCCATGATTGTAAGTTTACTACAGCTTCCCCAGCTGTGCTGAACTTTGAGTCAATTAAATTTCTTTCCCTTATAAATTACCCAGTTTTGGGCAGTTCTTTATAGCAGTATGAAATCAGACTAATACACCTAGATACTTGGTATTTGTTGTTTTATTATTGTATTATAGGCTTTTTCAGTTTTATGCTTTCAAGAAGTTTTATTTTGGTACATACCAAGCTTTTGTTTCAAGGTTTAGGACTTATTTTAACATTTCTTGTACTACTGGTCTGATAGTAACAAATTTCCTCAGCATTTGTTTGACTTGAAATGGTTTTGTTTCTACTTCATTTATGGAACTTAGTGTTGCTGGATACAAGATTATTGGCTGACAGTTATTCTGTTTAAAGAAGCTAAAGATAGAACCCCAGTTTCTTCTGGCTTATAAAGTTTCTGTTCAGAAGGTCTGCTGTTAGTCTGATGGGTTTTCCTTTATAGGTTACCTGATGCTTTTGTCTCACTACTCTTGGAATTCTTTCTTTCATGCTGATTTTAGATGGCCTCATGAATAAATGCCTTGGTGATGACCATTTTGCAATAAATCTCCCAGGAGTTCTTTGAGCTTCTTCTATTTGAATACCAGTCTCCAGCAAAGCCATGGAAGTTTTTCTCAATCATTACCTCAAAAAATGTTTTTCACAGTTTTAGCTTTCCCTTCTCCCTTAGGAACACCAAATATTCTTAGATTTGGTCATTTTAGATAATTCTGTAATTATGGAGAATTTGTTTCTTTTTATTCTTACTTCTTTTGTTTTTCTCTGATTGGATTAATTCATAAGCCTTGTCTTCAAGCTCTGAAAGTCATTCTTCTACTTGTTCTAGTCTATTGTTGAAACTTCTTTCCACTGTCTTTTGTAATTCCCTAAGTATGTCTTACATTTCTAGAACTTCTGATTGATTTTCCTTAAGATATCAATATCTTTAGAAGTCTTTTTATTCACACCTGAATTGTTTTTATGTTTGTTTTTTTGTTTTACTTTCTTTATGTTTGTTTTTACCTTTCTATGGGGTCTTGTTGTGTAGCTTAATAATCAACCTTTGAATTCTTTATCTGGTATTTCAAATATTTCATCTTTATTTGAATCCATTGCCAGAGGGCTAGTGTGATTTTTGGAGGGTGTTATAGAATCCTCTTTTGTCATATTACCAGAATTATTTTTCTGGTTCCTTCTGATTTGGATAGATTATTCCTTCTATTTTTTTTTAATTTTATTTTTGATTTCACTGTGTTTATTTCAAAATTTCCCTTTTTCCCCTTAAGCATATGATTTTAATGTTTATAGTTTATTGTAGTATAATTAAGGTCTTGATGCTTTCAAGGTGAAGGTTTTATATGAGTTCATGGTTATAGAGAGTCTTTATATGATTGCTTTCTCAGCTGCTGGTTGTAGTGGAAACATGCTTGGTGTGTGAGAAGTTCAGTCTTCTATAGAGTTGGAGTGGCCGAGATCTCTTGAAGCTCATTCCCTATGGCTTGCACTTTTATTTATTTATTTATTTTCCCCAGTATTTTATTTACTAGGTTGAATATTTTATTTACTGGGTTGAAGAGTCCCAAGTAATTTATTTACCGAGCCAGACTACCGCGAATGCTGTTTATTTATTTATTTATTTTTCCTGAGTATTTTTTTTTTACTGGGTTGAATCAATCAGGTTTCTGGCCAGTATGGGAGGTGTCCTTAGGTAAAAACTGGCTATGGCTAAAGCAGGTTAGTGAATGCAATACCCAACAGTGGGAGAGGTCCTGGCCTTGACAGAGATGACTGGGGGAGCTCTCACTGAGTCACTCTGAGGTCTTAGAGGAAAGGACTGGAACCATATCAACTCCCCTGCTAGGCCAGCAGGAAAGCAATCCACCTCCCACACACACTCTTGACCCAGTATTCTTGGTATTCAGAGCAGACAGGCATCTCTTTTATTATGCAGGAATGTTGATGCTCCAAGTAGAGATGAATGGTGATTCTACATCTCCTGCAAGCCTGCACCTGGAGGGTACCCCTCCTGTGTGAAAGTAATTACCCTGAAGTGTTTCAGAAAAGCTGTCTATATGTGCACCTATGCCACACTACTGAGGGAAAAGCCCCAGTTATATCTTCAGTGGTGGAAAAGGGGAGAAATATTTCCTCTTCTCCAAGACCCTTCTCGAGCACCAGGGCTTCCTGACTGTTGGAGTAGAACTGCAGACTTTCCCTGCTGAGCCCAGTACTGCAACTGTGCCTCTGCTGAAAAAAACTTTCCACCAGTGGAAAAACATGGGACTGAAGGCCTGCTATCCAGATAATTTTGTCCCATAGAGTGTTACCTTTATGTGACGTACTACCCCTTCCCCTGGTAGTAGGAGTCCCTGAGAGCCAGACTGTGAATACTGTTGCTCCTCTGGGCTTAGCTGCCTAATGGGTCTGCCACACTCCAAGCTGGTGTTGGGAAATGCCTGCAAGGGATTCAGAGATGTGACCTCTCCTGAAGTCTCCCAGTAGCAAGTACCAGCACCAGTTCTGATGCAGGTGGCAGGGGAGTAATGTAGACTCGTTGAGATTCCTTGGCTATAGATAGCCTTAGTGTGTTGGCTTTCTCAAATGCCAATTGTAGTATAAATAAACTGGTCATGTAGACAGTATCAGGACCTCCTGGTTAGTCATGTTGATTCAGGCAATGGTGATAGTTGATATCATATACAAATTTTCTCCTTCCGGGGTGCAGTGTTATCTACCTGAAGGTGCTGTAATGGACTGTGTTGGTTGGCCTCCAGCTAGGAGGTCGTGCTTGCAAAGAGCGTCAGCTGCAGTGGTAGTGTTGAGATTCGTTTGCCTTATGTTACCCAAAGCAGGTACTCTGGTTTCTCAGGTGATAGGTGAGGCCATAAAGCTCCCCAAAGTTCCTGTCCTTTGTGTTAGGCTATCAGTGTGGGTGGAGGAGCAAAATCAGGTGGGGACTGGGTCAGAGAGATCCATGCTCTGATCCTCCACATGTGGGGCAATCTGCAGCCACTGTGGGAGTTGGGGGACAGTTACCTCACCATTGATGTAATGTTCCAGAGTGGAGAAAAGCTGCCTTTACTGCACAGAAGAGCTTGTGCAAGAAGTGGGGCATAGCAGGCATCAGAAAGCCCCACCCAGATCCCATGCACTTGGCAAGGTAGGTCTCATACCTGTAGATTTCTGCTAACAGCAGTGAGCTAAATTCCAGGACATCTGTATTCAGAAGAAAGACTGCCACAGACCAGAAGTCTCCCTGGGAAATAGCTGTTTCACAAAATTCAGGTAGGAGCTTCTTTCAACTTGAAAATGTTGCCTTAGTTAATTGGGAGACTTCCACAAGGTCCTACGCAAGGCTCTTCCCATTCTTCACTGCTCCCTAAATCAGTACCAGCTCTGTTCAGGCTTTTTCTGTGGCCTGGATTTCCAGGTTCCCTGGTGGAAATGTATATCCTGAAAGCACTCTCTTTCCCTCTCACATTCTGGGAACTTACAGTTTTTTGCCTGCATCATGGTGTAGGCTGCAGCATGCAGCTTCTTTCAGAGAATTGGTGGATTTCAGTTTTCCTGTTGTTTCTGCATTTCTTCTTGGAAATAGAGTTCACAGTGTGAATAACTATACACTATTTTGTATTGCCAAGTGGGAGAGTCTTGCTAACACTGACTCAAATTTGCTATCTTGGAAAAAAAAATACAATAAAATAATAACAGTAATGAAAACATATGTAAACTTGCATTGTGATTAAGATGATCAATTTATGTGATAACTGTAAGAGAAACAATTTATTATACATAAAACTAATATATAAACTTGCTCAGCAGCTTGTAGGAATGAATGCCTTTTATAATAAATTTTATCCATTTGAAATATTTGTGCCATTTTAAGTATGAACTGATGCATGTAAGTATTGCTAATATACAGAAAGCTATTTTAAATGATGATATAAATGCTTCATGGTGATTTAAATTTTTACATGTATATGTGACTGAATGGGGGAAATTTTGTCATTTCTGTTATAATCCAATGTTTTTACTGATTTCCTGAGAAACTGTCTCAGAAATAGCACACTAAAATATATTTCTGATATTAGCACTTTCTAAAACAGAACAGAAAATTTTCAAAGCCATTATATATCTTCATGTGCTCAATTAGCATTTGAATTTGTTAAAAGTAATTAGGTAGGTAAAATTTCCTTTGAAAATCTAGTATTTTTCTATTTGAAAGAAACAAGTTTAAAAAGTTGAAAGGCTCTTTCCATAAAAATCAAAGAAACAAACAAAAGACCCTGTCTAAATGTTCAAATGCAACAAGGGTAACCTTCTCTGGAGTGAGACCTGCTTTACTGTTGCCATTGAGATTGTGCTCAGAAGGATTTGGTTGGAGACGGAATTTACATCTAGAAATTGTGTCTGCTGATAATCTTGAATAATTTTATTGGCTTGCTTCTCTTGGGAAAGATAAATCCTCCAGTTGGCTACTTACAATACAGCTAAATTTGAACTTTTCCAGAGAATCTCTTTAATAAAGACATGAACTAATTACCGTGGAAATTAGGCTGAAGTAAAAATTCTACATGTGTAATGAAGAAGGATTTAGTAATTATTTTTATCCTCATGTTTAATAACATATCAGGGCAGAGTATTATGAATCTCAATGTTACAGTATGATGTGTCATAGAAAATAACTTTTTAAAAATTATGATGTTTAAAAAAAATTCTGTCAGTGATAGTTTCTTTTCCTGATCCAACACTGTATGTTTTTTAAAAAAATCTATGACTGCCTCTGATTAAGATGCAAGTATACTCTATACTTGTATCTTTTCGGACAGTGAAAAGCAAAATATTGCTCTGCAAGGTGTCTGGGATTCAAAACTATGCCACAAAATTGATCAACCAAAAAATAAAAAATGCAATTGTTTTCAACATTAACATAAGGATTATATTGTTGGAACCATTAGCAAAATTTTGAAAGAATTTAATGTAGTAGCATATAATAAACCAGGGTATAGATGTAAGTGTACGTCTCAGTAATCTTAACCTTTCCTCATACCCAATAATGTACAGGTTTGTTGCAAAACATTAATTACTTTTTCATTGAAATTCAGACTGCATCCATGTCTAATGTAGGATATTTGTCAGTCTGGCCTAGAAAGGCAGCATATAAAGTAGAAAACATGATCTAACCAGATATTTTGAAAAAATAAGACAAATACATCAAAGTCAGATCATTTAGTCATGAAATAAGTATCTATGTTTAAATACATCATGAAATTAATCTACATGACTTGATTTTCACACCAAAAAAAGGCAGTTGAGGAAAATAAGCTCGAGTATAATAGTTATAAGATGAGTGACTCTGAGTTATTAATTCGTATTAAGCCCATGGCTCTGGAAATTATTGTATCTGGACTATTTTGTGATTATATTAACTTTTGTCCTGTTTAGCTTTCTGCAAGGAAGGTGGAGCATCAACAGCAAAACATAGAGAAACAAGCTTCCCTTTGTAAAATCTGCGGTGTCTCTCTTTCTAAAATATAGTATATAATTCCTTTTCATTTTTACTCGTTTCCTCAATAAAATAATCGTATTAGAGCTGAAAAGCCTTCCAGAAGAGTGATAAAAAGGATGAAATATTGGCTGGGTGCGGTGGCTCATGCCCGTAATCCTAGTATTTTGAGAGGCCAAGGCTGGCAGATTGCTTGAGCCCAGGAGTTTGAGAACCGCCTGGGCAACATAGTGAAACCCCATCTCTATGAATAAATACAAAAACTTAGCCGGATGTCGTGGCGCACGCCCCTAGTCCCAGCTACTTGGAAGGCTGAGGTGGGAAAATCACTTGATCCTGGGTGGCAGATATTCCTATTCTGAAGTAACTAATTTTAAGACAAATGAGAAGGATGAAATTGCTGGCAAATAATTTGCCATGAATATACTAACTGATTTTCCCCAAAGAGTGAAACAGGATGAAAGTACCAATAAATTTCAACAGAAAATTCACAAATGGTAAATGTATAGTAAATTGTTAAGAAAACTTAATTAGTTTATAAGATAAAAACCTTTATCTTATTCTTATAAAAAATGAAAAATCATTGTTAATTTATTTTCAAAATTTAGAAAAGCATATTGAAATAAAATATCAATATGATTTGATTTTGACACCAAAAAAGGCAAGTGAGGAAAATAAGCTCAAGTATAATTAGTTACAACATGATTGAGTTATTAATTCGTATCAAGCACAGGGCTCTGAAAATTATTGTATCTAGACTATTTTGTGATGATATTAACTTTTGTCCTGTTTGTCATTCTCCAAAAAAACACATTATGCATGTTTTATGCTGTATTCTTCTAGTTTATTTATTTTATGCTTTGTTTCATTTATCAAGCAAATATTTATGGAGTGTTTACCATGTGCCAGACACTAAGATACAATGTTGAGCGAAAACAGTTTGATTCCTGCTCTCAGGGAACTTGTAGGTTAATGGCAGTGACTGGTATTAATCAAATAATTAAAGCAACAAATTAATGAGTTTCAACTAGATTGAACATAGGAAAACCAGGCACAAGTCTATGGCTATAACCCTAGTTAGAAAAAGGCTTAGTTTGTGTTGATAGTAGACATGCAGAGAGGTGGAAGAATTTGTGAGCTTTGTGGTCAGTAATATTTCTTTGCATAGTTCATTAACTATGAATGTATAATGCATTAAGAATTGGGATCATTGTTATTATAATTATACATATATTATACAATGGTTTAAGATTTTAAGGAAATTTCCCCCTTCTGGAAGCTTTGTGTAATTACCCTAATGTAACCAGGCTTACAGTAATAAGAGTGTTTTAAAATGTATGTAGAATAAACATCATAATTCCCTGTGAATTTATATACCTAGTAATAACCTAATTTTTAAATTAGCACTAATTTAGAAAGTGTTTCATAAAGTTACTCTCCCAAATGCATCTTGGTGTGCCTAGTTGCAAAACATCATCAATTTGAAAAATTTGGCAATTAGAAATCAAGATGAACAATTAACAAACATGTTATATAACACTGGTTCCCAATTCACAATGCATTCCAACTTGTGAAATATTTCATAAAATGAATAATATTTTTGAGTTAAAAACCCCACACTTTTTTAATGAAATATTTTTCCTCTTCATTCTTGTTTCTTTGAAATAAAACATCAAATAATTATTTTTCAAGATAATTTTTCACTAAAAATCAAACATTTCCTGACATTTATATGACCTTTATCAAAAAATTATAACTCAGAAGTCATTGAAAAGTACAATATGTATATATTACAAAGATGTATTTTAAACAAAATGTTACCACAATAAAATGTATTGCTGTTTGAATTTTGAATTTTCAAACTTTTTTCAATAAACTTGAGAAACAAATATACTAAAGAGATTAAAATTATTGAAGTCTTTTACAAATATTATTTGTCTATAGTGCTCTCATTTCAACAAGGATCTAGTTAATTTTACTATTATCAGAGTGATTTTAGAAAATGACAGCAATTTTTTCTCATTTTGATATTATATGAAAAATGTCTCTTAAAATATATCATGGTAAAAATTATTAATCATGTCATTTATCTTATAGTTAATGTAATGAACAATGTCATTAGATTTTCCACCATAAAAAAATTCATCCCAGGTATTAAAGTATCTTTTATTGTTATTTTATGTATATTTTGAGATAGGGTCTCTCTCTTCTCTTTCACTTGTGCTGGAGTGCAGTGGTGTAATAATGGCAATCAAATCAATCTCTGGAGATTCAGTATCCTGAGTAGTTGGCACTACAAGCTTGTGTCACACTATGCCCAGCTAATAATTAAAAAAATTTGTAGAGACTGTGTCTCACTATGTTGCTCAAGCTGGTAAAGTATCTTTTGAATTAGAATCTATACAAGGTCAAGTGTTATGTAGTATTTGATTTATCTTGCCCTTCTCAATCCAAAATACAAGCATATTTTAATTTCTGAATTGTATCTAAGGCAACAGAGATAGTGTTATAATAGGTAGAGACTGACATTTGCCTCCTTCAAGAGAAGTTTAAATTATAAATCAGTATTTTATCACTGGCATACAGCTTGATCACAGGATAAAAGTGAACAATGAATGTGTTTTCTGGCCATTAAAAACTCATCACATACTAAAATTTGTTTAGTGAGAAAAAGTGTAATTCCATAAAACATTAATTTGAAAATAAGAGTTCTTATTCAATCAAAGAGCTAGTTACGAAAGATGTTTTAAAGAATAACATCAAGGAATATTTTCAAACAAGTTCATGTAGTGGGTATAGATGTTTACACAATCCACTGGCAATAGCAATGATAGCTATTTGCATTTCTAATTGAGAATTAGGTAGCTATCAAGAGACTGGTTCATCTCTGAACTGATAAAAGAGTAAATTCTAATTGTTATGTGTCACCAGAAAAGACTAGCGGAATTAGAACATTACTTGTGAGAATATAAACCTGAAATAATTTTTAAACTGCTTTCCAGCTCAGAGCATTTTTTATAATTTCTTTATAATTGTTTACAAGCTATTTACTTTTAAACTTTGATTTGACAATATCCATTCTTATTTTTAAAACTACCATATACTATTAAGTAACTTAATAGAACATGCTATTAAATACTGGCTGAAGCAGGAAAGTGACATGAAATAAAGGGTTGAAATTTCCCTGTAGTAATAGTAAACATTGTAAGAGTTAAATAAAGAGAAAAGAAACACAAAAAGTGGCTCAACAGGCAAAGACAGGTTTATTTTGGAGAATAAACCTGAGAGGGGCTTCTGGCTAATTTTGGTCAGTAGCACTCTCTCTTACAAACTAAGAGTGTTTAAGGGTTTTAGGATGAGAGAGCTTATCACAGGCTTGGAATGTTTCTGTGTGAAGGAGAAGTTTATTGCGGGGTTGGAATGTCTCTGGTTGGAGGGGAGGTTATCTTGGGGCTCACATCTCTTCAGCCAAACGAGAGGTTATCTTGGGGCTGGTATGTCTCTGGTTGGGGAGGGGTTTATATTAGGGTTGGAATGCTTCTGGTCAGAGGTGTCATTTGTAGTTTATGGTCATGTGACCTTAGCTATTAGGCTGATACATTTTTGATTTAGGAAGTTTTTAATTCTTGGGAACTTTAAAATGGCAGTACTTGTCCAAGATGGCGATGCTCCTGCTCTGTCAATCCAGACCCTATAGTTATAAAAAGGACCAGGGGCAGAGTGTACTTTCTGGCTACTTCCTGCTGATGAGGGGACAGAAAGTTTTCTGGTCTTTAATTGACTGTAGGAGTAACGTTGTCTGTGGATGTTTTGGGGTAGTTATCTGTGAAATGGCCATGATCCTGTCAGTTAATACCTTTGAAAAAGGTTAATTAGGCATGGTAAGAACATTAGTCCTAGTCATATTATTAGGAGAGGGATGAGGAATGGAAAGACCCATGCTATGACTTTGATCCCAAACCAAGAATTTATTTGGTTGTTCTGATATTCCTTTCGCTTTTTAGCCCCTTTTTTAAGTTGTTCAGCAGCGTCTCTTACTAAGCCTGATTGGTTGTGATAGAAACAACATTCCTCACCCAATGAGAGGCAGAGGTTCCCTTTTTCAGCCATTATAAGATCTACTCCCCCTCTGTTTTGAAGGACACTAGCCAAGGAGTCTAGTTGGTCTTGGACTTTTATAAGGCTTTGGGCTATATCTTCTAAAGAGCCCTGTAGTTCTGTTGAAAGAGGCTCAAAATATGTTAAGGAGGTGGCTACTCTGTCTGTTCCCAATCCAGTTCTGGAGGTTATACCCAAGGTGGCCATTAAGGGAATGACATGGATGGCCCTTCTTTTCCTAACATATTGGACAGATGGGAGAGGCAAAGGTTTATTAGGAGGAACTAATCCAAAGGAGAGAGATAGATAAACTAGGATACAGGTTCTGGTCCAGTTGGTGGGGAGAAAAAGATACGTGTTGGTGCCAAACAAAAAGAACAAGACTTTGTCATAAATACAGGCAGAGATATGGAAAGAGAATGAGTGAATTAAAGATAGGGTGTTTTTTCTTTCCAGTGGTTCATTGCTCCAGATGGACGAGGAGGAGGCCAGGGAGATACCTACTATAGCAGAGATACAGGAAGAGTTATTTTTTACACATTTAATGTGATCAGATGTTGCACAATTGATATTGAGCCATGGAAAAAGGTGGGAGCCAGGGACAGCACAAGTTAGGCCAGAGGCATTCATTGAGGGAGAGGCCATAAAATGAGCTGAATGCAGAAACATTCCATTTGCTTCACCTGATACTTGGTAGTCAACTCGATTAGTTTGATGGTCAGAAGAGCATTTAATAATGATAGTGCAGTTGCATTGGTTAGGTGTTAAGGATCTTACAGGGAAATTTCCCTCAGAGGCTGAAAAGTAAAGTGAGGCTTGTTGTAAAAGGGGGTTGTGTTTAGTTATAGGCCCTTCAACGGGAGGGCTTTGGGGCTTGAAGCATTGTAGGGAGTTGTAATAGATTTGAAATAATTTGTTAGCCTGATTGTCCCTGGAAGTGGGATAATCACTGAGCAGAGTGTCAGCTCTTTCAAAAAAGGAAGCTCCTTTTCGGAGTTTATAAATTAGGGCTATGCTTCCTGTTAAAAGCTCATGAAGAGGTGCAGGAAGGGCTGTGTAAGCTGAGGAAGACAGTGATAAGTACATCCAGCATTCCAGAGCAAAGGAAGAGTTAGCTTGCAGCAAGAGGGGTTGTGTAAGGTTTATAGAGTGTTCTAGCTTGAGAGCAGTGAGGAGTGGTTGTATTGGTGTGGTTGATGTACTTAACAAATTTAAATTGAAAGAAACGAGCAAAAAGAGAAAAAGGTTATTTGGGTAGGAGTAAAGTCCTGGAAAGTTTCTTGAAGCCATAGGTCCCACAGAACAGTAAGGAGTTATTCAGGATATATAATGGGAGTTTTTTAAGGGTACCACTGAAGGTCTGTAACAAAGTTGATTAGGAAGTGATGAAAGTTTGGGAGAGAAAGAACACAAGTAACTTATGTGGATTTCTCTTCCTTTTCCTCCGGGATTCAGGTGAGGTGAAGGGAAGTGGGTCCTGTGGAGACACAAGAGATGGCAGAAGGGGTTTTACATTTGGCTGCTTTAGTATGTTTGGTACTTTTCTTGAGAAAAGTATAGTGAATCCAGTTGAGGAGTCCCTGGAGTTTTGCTGCCATGGTTGTGGTAAGGATGATTTGGTAAGGTCCCTTTCATTTAGGTGTGAGGGGGGAATTGGGCGCATGACTGGGATCTTTTACCAGAACCCAGTCTTTTGGCTGTAGGAAGGGATTAGAGAAGTTGGTGACAGGTTGTGGCAAGTATTTGTCAGCATATTCCCAAAATGAAATGGTGGATGGTATGTAGAAGAGGGGAAATTAGAGGAGTTGGTAGAGGTGGGGCTTGACCCTGAGGTGAAACAAAGGGGGCAAGTGGTCTCCCATGCATGAGTTCAAAGGGGCTGAGCATTAAAGGTTTACATGGGAGCACCTGAACTTTTAGAAGGGCCAAAAGTAAAAGTGTAATCCAGTCTTTGTGTGTTTGGAGTGACTACCTGGTGAGGGTGCTTTTTAGACTGCCATTCATTTTTTCAACCGTTCCTTAAGATTGAGGTTGATATAGGATGTGTAGCTTCCAGGTGATGTGTAGAGCTTGTGTAAGTGTTTGAGTAATCTGAGAGATGAATTCAGGACCATTTTCAGATTTAAAAGAAAGAGGCACCCCAAACCTGGGTATGATTTCTGTTTTTAATTTGGCAGTGACAGTAGAAGCCCATTTGCTGGTGGTGGGAAAAGCGTCAACCTATCCCAGAAAGGTATCAACCAGAACTAGAAGAAATCAAACCTTTTTTACCTTCTATGGGTAAAGTCTATTTGCCAATACTGTCTTGGAAGACATCCGCTAGTTTGACGGGTTGGGAAAGAAGGGAGTCTAGAGTTGGAATGGGGCAAAGCTTTTTGACAAATAGAACATTTATGGGAAATGGCTTTTAGCTGTTCCTTTATATCTGGGGTTATGTGTATGTGGGAACTTAAGAAATGTTATAGAGAGGAATAGCTAATGTGGAAGAGGTTGTGGATGTCCCATAAAAGAGGTGTCTTTCCAGGGTCAGGTAGGACTAATTTGTTTTGTATGAACCAGTATGGGGGTTTGCATTGTGTCCCTGCCATCACTAGTTGTTGTATTTGGTGTTCTGCATAAAAGGAGGGGATATGTTGCATGAGGAGAAATAGGTATTGGGGGATTGGATGATTGGTTGAGGCATATTTTGTACAATAGTCAGCCTCACAGTTCCCTACAGAATGTGGCTTTTATCTGATTGATGTCCTTTAAAATGGATAACTGCAACCTTTTCTAGAAGTAAAGCTGCCTTTAGTAAATAATGGATTAATTTTTAATTAATGATAGGACTTCTCCTAGCCATGAGATAGACCTGCTCGCTCCAAATTTGGGCATTAGAATGGATGATGTTATTGGCATATTTAGAATCAATGTATATATTAACTTGTGTATTTTTGGCTAGGGTCAGTGCTCTTGTCAGGGCAACTAATTCTGCTTGTTAAGAGGATGTGCCCAAAGGCAAGGGGGCAGCCTCTATGACTCTTCTAGAATGGGTATTATCATGATATCCTTCAATGATGGCATATCCTGCTTGGAGGGGAGGGTTTTTTGATGTACTGCCACCTATAAACCAATCTGGGGTTCCCTTTATGTGAGTGGAAGTAAGGTGGTGAAACATGGTGAGATAACTTTCAATTAAATCCGAACATAAGTGTTACTCACATGAGTGTTGCTCATGGTCCAAAATTGGTGTTGAAGACAAAAGAGTGGTAGGATTGGGGGAAAACAACTATGAAGAGAGATAGAGTGTTGAAGGAGAGTTGAATAGAAGGCTTGTATGTACAAGGATGAGATGGAAGTGAGTGCCTTATGGCTGAGCAAATCTTGTAGACTGCGAGAAGAAAATACCTGAAGGGGTTCATAGAACCTGAGTTTTTGTGCCTCTGGGATAATCAGAGAGGCTGTGGCCAAAATTTTTAAGCAGAGGGGCCAGCTTTTGTAAATGGGATCTAGTTGTTTTGAAAAATATGCCACTGGTTGGAGGGAATCTCCAAAGGGATGGGCTAATAGTCCAAGGGCCTGATTATGAGACCTATGTAAATATAAATGAAAGAGTCTCAGGGGGGTTGGAAGGCCTAATGCAGGGGCTTATAATAAGGCACCTTTTAAGTGAGAGAAAGCATGATAAACATCTGGAGTTGAAATGAGTGGTTGGTCAAGATTTCCTTTTGTGCGTTCATAAAGGGGTTTAGCAATAAAAGGTAAAATGTGCTATCCATAATTAGAAATATCCCACTAATCCGAGGAAAGAAAGTAAGTCTTTTTATTTGAGCAAATGGGATTTGTTGAGTGCCTTGCTTTCATGCTGGCAGAATTTCTCAAGTATTTGGAGTTATGATTAATCCCAGGTATGAGACTTTTGGAGAGGTTAATTGGGCCTTCTTTTGGATACCCGGTACCCATATTCAGCCAAAAACATTTAAAAGCCTGGTGCTGTGTTGAATACAATGTCCTAAAGAAGTGCTGCAAATAACTAAATCATCCATGTATTGAAGCAAAATGCTAGGTTTTAGAGGTAGTTGGGAAAGATCCAATTGAAGTGCCTGACCGAAATATTGAGGGCTGTCTCTAAACCTTTGGGAGAGGACAGTCCAGGTGAGTTGTTCAGAGTGGCCTGTGTCAGGGTCAATCCAAGTGAAAGAAAAAAGGTTTTGAGAGGAGGGATGTAAAGGAGTAGGAAAAAAAAAGGCATCTTTGAGGCCTAATACAGAGAAATGGCTAGTGTTGGGAGGAATTCACAATATGAGAGTGTAGGGGTTTGGGACAACAGGACAAACAGAAACAATGGAGGAGTTGATTTGTCACAAATCCTGAACCAGTCTATAGGAACCATCCAGGTTTTTAACTGGGAGAATAGGAGTATTGTGGAGAGAATCGGTGGGGATTAAAATATTGGCAGCCAAAAGTCGAGAGATGATGGACTTGAGTTCCTGTAATCCATTATGGTTGAGAGGATATTGTGGGACCGCTATGTAGCATTTAGGATCCTTCAGTGAAATTTGAATTGAAGAATGGTGGGTAGCTACTATGGGGGAGTCAGTGTTCCATACTACGGGATTTACCTGGCTGAGGAATTTAGGATTTAAGTCTATTTGATGTGGAGTGTCTGAAGAGGGGTTTTGTTCTTGACATAATATTAAGTAAAGGTGGCTTTGATGTAGGGCTAATAAATAAATGATTCCCCCTAGTTTGTGTAGGATGTTCCTTCCTAGTAAAGGAGTGGGACAATGGGGAATGACCAAGAAAGAGTGCGTGAGAGTGACTCCCCCAAATGAGCAGTATAGTGGTGGTGTTTGTATGGGGTTACTTGTATGCCCTTCATGCCAACAACAGAAACAGATGAATGTTCTAATGGGCCTTGATATTCAGTTAATACTGATAGACTCGCCCCAGTATCCAAAAGGAAGGAAATAATCTTACCAGATACCATCCCAATTACCCTGGGTTCCGTGGATTCACTGGACGTGGGGGTGAAGGATCCCAGACACCCTCAGTCTTCCATTGTCAGTGCCAGCAGTGAAGAGATTTCCTCCTGTGATGGTGAGGAGGCCTCATTACGAGCCGCACCCAAACAGGGAGGATGTCCCCTCTGGTTGCGGGGAGATTATCTTAGGGTTGGAATGTTTCTGGTTGGAGATGTAATTTGTGATTTATGGTCATGCTGACCTCAGCTATTAGGCTGATGCCCTTTGGATTTAGGCAGTTTTTAATCAAGGGGAACTTTAAAATGGTGGTGCTTGTACAAGATGGCGATGCTCCTGCTCTGTCAAACATAACTTTAAAAGTTGAAATAAAAAGGAATAGAAGGCTGAGTGCAGTGGCTTACACCTGTAATCCCAGTACTTTGGGAGGCCAAGGCAGGAGAATTGCTTGAACCCAGGAGTTTGAGATGCACCTGGGAAACATAATAAGACCTCATCTCTACAAAAATTAAAAAAAAAAAAAAATAGCAGGGCATAGTGGTGCATACCTGTGATCCCAGCTACTTGGGAGGCTGAGGTGGGAAGACCACTTTAATCTGGAAGGTGAAGGCTGCAGTGAGCTGTGATTATGCCACTGAATTCCAGCCTGGGTGATGGAGCAAGACTCTGTCTCTAAAAAAAACAGACAAACACATTAAACCCCCCCCCCCAAAAAAAGGACCTTAATGATAGAGATAATAAAATTACACAAAGACAACTTTCCAATTGTTAATGAGTCAATGTTTTAAAATATGCCCATATAGAAAGAATATTTTATAGCAGTCCATTTTAAGACATGATAAATTGAACACTAAATGCACATGCTTCATAAACAGACTTGATTATGAGTCCTGTCTGTTTGTCTTAAAAGAAATTAGCCATGTTTGTCTTAAAAGAAATTAGAAACTTGTGGCGTGGTATTTTAAATCTTACGTACGTGATGATACTCCCTTAAGGAAAAAAAAATATTGCAGATACTTCAGAGTTGAGAATGAGAGGCAAGCGTGTGCCAGTGAAGACATGACTTCCTTTGCTCTGCTCTAGATTTTTAATGCTATACTTTCTTAGAGGGAATCTCTCACTGAAGACTGAAATAGATGATACGTTCTTAGAATAAATGCATTGGTATGCAGAAACCTGGTACAGTGGTGGCATTAATGATTTTTGAATATGGACCATTATTTGCCTTCAATTATCTCTCTTATTTAGTCTGATAAATTAAGATTATCATATTCTGTTTTGGATAAAATTTCTAAGTTACTTACAGGTACCTATTGACACATATTTGTGCTACTTCAATGAGAGAGCACATTTATTCATTGGCAATCATTAACCTACAACCCAGACTGAGGTATCATATCACAATATTCAACAAAGAACCATGTCCTGAGGAAAAGAGTATCAGGACAAGTGGTAAAAAAGAAAAACCAAAGAAAATACATTAGCTCAAGCCCTATTGAAACCTTTTGAAGTGAGGACAGCTCAAGATGACCGTTCTGGGTGGAGTAAGATCACTAAAAATTTATAAACTTGATCAAAAAAGGTCAGAGTTGAGTTTTAATTTGAGAATTGTTCACTGACCAAATTCATGGAAAGTATGGGAAAACTGAGGCTATGGTAATAATAGCACAGGCAGGAGGAACAATGAGACTAGGCTTTTAGTTTTAGAAGCTATGAGTTGGTCAATTGAATTTGGCAAGAGGGATGGGGAAGACACTTGGGACTCCATGAAAAATTTTTAGTCCTGCCATATTTTCACAAAGGCAAGTTTGGATAGCTAAGAAAAAAGTACAAATGAAACTTAAACGTGGGAAGTTAGGTCTGAAAAGAGTGAAATGAGGCCTCTGCAAACTTAGAGGTTAGCATAAGAATATTGGATTTCTAGGTTGAGGGCTCTATAGGAAGAATGCTGAGAAAGACAGTAAAAGCAAACAGAAACAGAGAAACAGACACAGACCAAATACATATTTTATTCTGAGTATCCTTCTCTGTTTAAACAGATTTCTCTTTTGTCTCTCTTCCTTTCTATTATCTGCTTTAAAAAATCGATAAATGATTCTAAAATTACAGCTTTAGATGAGACTGAGACTAAAACACCTGGGTTAATTCCAGAGAAGGAAATCAGATGTAGGCTTTGAATGTATTCAGATTAGAGCCACAGTTAGATGTTTAGAATAGCTTTTTGGCAGAGACAATGTGCATTTAGGTTTGTGCTTTGCTGCGATCTCCTATAACATGTTTCAATTAGTCAATCAAAGATTTTTACCACAGATGTTAGTACTAGACACTGTACAGTTAACAAAGAATTGACTCTGAAGGAAGGAAAAGATAAGACCTCTAATCTTGCCTTTCTATATCTCCAAATACCTTAGGGATTTTTGGACTTCAGCCTTCTGTTATATGTATTGCTACCAAATCTCAGCAGAATTTTTTTTCTTCAGTACTTTAAGGTTAAAGCCTGTAGCAACTTTTATTCAGTTGTCACCTTTGACCTGTTTCTTAGTGCCCTCCTTTTTTCATCCATCACTGATTCCTGGAGTGTTTTCTGAATAAAAGGAAGTGCCCCAGGGATACACACTGTCAGGACATTAGGCTATGTATAGTACCTTTTTCTATATTCCTCTTAAATGTTTAACGTATAATACAGAGGGCTAGATGAGTTCACTGAGGCATTCCTGTGATTCACAACAGCAGGCACAATTCACAGGCACTGTCTGACGTCTCTGGGCTTAGAAATGATCATTTGGACAGGTTTTCCTGAAGATAATTGAAAGTAAATACATTTATTACTAAACCTCCCTGATTCACTTACTTATGCACTAATGATGTGAAATGGCCTTTTAAAGAGGGTTGGGAATCCCTTTTGCAGTGTTGTAGCTTACTGTGCAATTTACCTCCTCACTCAGAACTAATATGTTTCTCTTTGGGTTTGTGTATAATCACTACAAAATCTGAGTGTGTTAAATAGATTCTTACATCTATTAAAAACTTTTCTGAATGTGGACTAGAAGAAAATATAAATAATGAGTTCATTATAACAACCTTAATGAAGCTATTTTAAGGTCAGGGAGCAGACACCCAAGCAAAGTTCTCTGATTTATAAATCTCCTGAATTTAAGTAGCTTATTTCCACTCAAATAAATGTCTTACATTTACCTAGCAGCTACTGAAATCTATCGTTGTCAATAAATTCTGTAATATACAAATTACCTCCCAATGTGCTTCATACTCCCATGGAATATAAGACATAATTAACCTTGTATGTTCACTTTAAAAGTAATGTAGTATCAAGAGAGATTTGATGATAGCTTTAATAGTATCATATTTTGGACAAACAGAATATATTTTCATTTATTGTAAGTTACAGAATATATATTAATCAGAATTAGACTGTGTAATAAGTCTATTTTTCCACTAAATATATTCATGTTTTCAAGCACACATTATATTATGGTATACAAAAACATCCTCACAATCTTTAATAAATCATGAAATTGGAAGGATAATGTGACTAGGTAATGACAGGACAGTTGATCAATGTAAAGCATGGGTTTGGGCCAGAAAATCTAAACAGCTATTCTTTGCAAAGAAAGACCACAGGGAAACTGTAATACACCTAAAGATAGAAACAATCAGATGAGGAAGCAATGCCAGCTCTCCATTTTCTTTACACTCTTGCTATGCCCAGCCAGTCATAGCATGAAGAGAATGCTTACCAAAACCATCTAAAGAAGCTTCCAAAAATAGGATTTACCTATGATCTGGGCCAGACTCAGGCAGTTGGTTGGACACTTGGGCTTACTTGAGTCCTCAGATTCTTGGCCTTCTCAGAACTCTATGTACAAGATTATTATAGCAAAAAGAAACACCTTTATCCTCTCACCATCAAATCCACCAACCTATGAATATCTGTATTTTTCTACTCTCTACCATTCTTTCTTCATATGTCTTTGAGATGTGAAGCTTTTTGGATGATGGTAACCTTGCAAGTCTTCCTTTCTCATTCCCATAACACAGTTGCAGCAAATATCTAGCTTAAAATAATGACTTCTCCATTCCCTACCAGGTTGAGAATACAAAATTTAGTTTACATCTCAACTTGACACTAGTTTATTACAATCTCCAGCTCAATATCAACATGACAAATAAACTGAAGAATAGTCAAACAGGGAAGAGACATGATATGAAATTCAATACATTATTGCTCAACTATGAACCCTACCACTTGCTAGCCACTTGCTAGCTCTATGGCCTTGGGAAAATCCCTTCACTTCTTTCAGGCCTAGTTTTCTTATCTATAAACTGGACATAAAATCTAAGTTTTTTTTTTTTTTTCAAGTATAACATTCTCTAACTTTTTAAACTACCTTAGTTGGAAATCTGAATATACCTGATAGATAATCTGCATGGCAAGCATAAGACATAGAGACCAAGAAAGGCCAAGATATCACAAAAACCTCCTCAATATTAAGCACTGTAGTGGGTATGGTGGGTGGGAGAAGTAAAAAATTATCGGCACCTGGAATAGACAAGATGGGCTTCTAGAAATATAAAAAATAAAATAGGTTCTGACATAACTATATTTGGATCACTAGAAAAAAAGAAGAAACGTCTGCTAAGTGAGATAAAGAAAAAACCAGCAGGTTGAAATATATATATTATATTGGATACAAATTAAGTGGAATAGGTCCACTGAAACAGAAGGTTAATATTTGGCAGTAGTTAAGAATCAGTCTTATTCTAGGTGTTGACTTAGTAACTAATCAACAATCAATCAATGAGAAAAATAATCAGAGGAACTATGTGACACAATGAAATAAAAAATATCTTTGTTAATTTCCTAATAGTTGCTACCCCAAATTCCTTCCAGATAGGGCATTAGCCTTCTCAAAAGTCCTTACTGATACATTCCTTGAACATGTATTGTCTGTTATGTGCCAGGCACTCTGATAATTACTGGAGATAGTTTTGAGTTTAGCTTATGAGGAACACAGAGGAAAAGCAAATAAATTATATGAAAGAGATGTTATTACATGTCAGTAGAAAAGTATTCATTATTTAATATAGTGAGTGGACACCTGGCTTTCTCTATTGTTGTGAACAAATTCTAAAGAACAAATAATAAATTTCCTTTGTAGACTTAAGTTTTCTCAGTCAGGCATATAAATAGGCAGGCATATAAACTTAGGGATACAGCCTTAGACTATTAGACGCCATAGCAGAATCTGGTCAAATCTCTTAGTGCAGGGATTTGGATGGAGTTGTTATGTGACAATAGTCCTGTAGTTCTTATCTCTCATTCTCCCCATTGGGAGGCACTAGAAAAAATGCCTGAAAAGGGTCTCAGATAATGAGACCTAGGAATAAAGATATTGGGCCTACAGTGTTTGTTAGGAGTGTCTGATGTGGGACGGACAGTGTCATAATATTTATGAGGTTTTAGGGTTTGGTTTAGCATGATTTCTTCAATGTGAAGGCTTGATTAGGATTAGGTAATGATTATGTAATAGTTATGAATTAGGAGACACTGTAAGATGAGGATTTTCATCTCAGAGATTGAAAGAGGATACTATTATTTGATGTTATCCATTCAAAAACTGAGCCGTTTCCAGTGAGTTTGGGGAAAGTTCCTGAAAGTAACAAAGTTATTTACAACTATTCTCTTCCTGGGAAAAAGTTAAAATAGTAAAGTAATGTTAGGGAAACCAGCCTAAAAATACAGACATATAAAATGTAGACGGTAAGCTATATGTGTTTTGGTTCTCACTACAAATGTGTGGTACTACCTCAAGTTCCCTTTAATCATATATTATGATGAGACTGATTTTTATTAATAGTTTTGTGATTAATTGTAAGGTTTAGAAGTTATTATTTAAATCTTATATTCAAATATTATATGTCTGAACATTCCCTGCATTTTGTTCTTAAATAGAAAATTTTCCATTAAACATTTCAGTTACAAGAGAGGTATTTATTTTTCTTATTTTGTGTTACACTTTTTCTCATAAGATTTATTCTATTTTATTAAGCCTTTCATTATAAGTGTTGTTAAAGGTGTTTGGCAACAAGAAGGACAAAAGAGAAGTAAAGATAAATACTCTCTCAGAATTGAATTTTTCTTGTCATTCAAACTTAGTGAGAAAACAAATAAAAATACAGGTGAAATAAGTAGGCATTCAACAATCATTTAACAAATAAATAAATATGTACCTTAAAATGTGTATGATTTTTAAGAACAACCTAGTAAATGGCAGGATACCACTTGTGTTGATTTCATATTTGGGTTTCAGTGATCAAACCAAGCAAACGACCAAATAAGAAATAGCATTACGAGTTTGGGGTAGGAGGAGTGTATTAACCACATTTCTATATTTCACAAATTTGAAGCTAAACATCTGCCCTATATGCGTATGCTAGGCATACCTTGTTCTGAGCAACCAAATAATATGCTCATGTCATCTTGCCCTGGTTCCCTGCCTTCCGTGTTGACTCTCCTCCTTAGTAAACAGTTTGCGTCTCAGGTTTGTGCTTTTAAAATACAAACCAACCAATCCAGAGCCCACAATCCCAACCATCTCTTTCATCAGGCTCTCATACTCCTGACCACTATTCGCCTGCCCTAAGCGCCCCATGGCCAGGCACCAGACCAATAGAGACAGTCCCTATGCCCCACAGTCTGCTGAAATTATTCAAACGGGCCAGTCCTCAGCCTGCTTACCATGTGCCATCTGTCATTTTCCATACAAATCACAAAAAGGCTCTTCTCACAATCTCTCTTTCTCCCTCTGCCTCCTGACCAGCTCCAATGCTGTCCTGTGCCCCTCAATTCCATAGCTTGTTCCCTCCCTTTGAGAACTGTGAGTAATAAACTCTCTTCAATGACAATTGCCTCCTGATCTGTTGGCCTTTCCATACCTCAACTTTCCTACTTCATGCTATACTTTAATTCGGGTTATTTTACATATATATATATATATATATGTATATGTGTGTGTGTGTGTGTATATATATATATGTTTTTTCCTGGGTTCGGATTTAGATTTCAATTTCATCATATAACATTTCCAGATTTGACAAACAGAATGACCACTACAACTGTAAGAAGAACCCAAAACTAAGATAAATATAATGTTTTCCCCAGGAAATAATAATTAATATTAAATATTTATAATGTATTGGGAACCAAGTTAAAATTTTCATGTTCATTATTTCGTTTAAATCTTACTATTACTGTATGAAGTCTTATGATTATGATCAACTTTTTATGGAAAAACAAACAGAGGCTCAAGGATGTTAAGTGTCTTCCTCAAGATCACAAAGCTTACATGTGGCAGAATTGGTACTCAAAGCCAGACAGAGTACAGAGCCTGCACTCTTAACATCTGTGCACAAAAATTTTCCTAGAATAACAATAAACAACAAAAATCACAATGGTGACTACATATATATAATATGTAATGATGTACATATGACTATCAACATTGATTATGCTATTACTAGGCATTAGGTGATACTATACCACTGAAAAGTAATGGACTCAGGATTCAAGCTAAAGCTAGCTAACCTAAAAATGTGTGTCCTTTTAGGTATCGGTGTTATTTTTCTCATTTTGCCCCGGTAAAGCTTTCATCACTAAAAGTATTTGGGAGCCACTTTGTTGTACTATAACAAATTTTCCTTTTACAATAAAGAAAGATTTGCTCAAGATAGATTAAAATAACATTAAGTGATAACCAGTTATAGAAGTCTCTTTCACATTTATTTCTCTAAAAAGGAGTACTAATTCCTGAGCAAATAAAAACGAATTTGACATCTGGAATCATGTTTTTCAAGCTTAGAAAATCAGGGGTTCTTTTAAAACCAAAAGACCAAAACTTTGAAATAATTGTAGGCAACCAGAGGATTCAGGCACTTTTCCCAAAAGATTTAGCCTTTTATTTTTATTTTTTTCCACCTTAATTGAGGTGTAATTGACAAATAAATATTGTATATATTTAAGATTTGCAACTTGATATTTTGGTATTCACAATACGTTGTGAATTGACTGCTATACACGAGCTAATTAATATACCCATTAATTCACATGGATGTCTTTTGTGTGTGTGGTGAAAATACTTACCTCTTGGCAAATTTCAAGTATACAGTACATTATTAACAACTCTAATCAACATGTTGTACAATAAATCCTCAGAACTTAATCATCTTATGACTGAAAGTTTGTGCAATCTGATCAACATCTCCCCATTTCCCCCACCTCCCAACCCCCAGTAACTACCCTTGTACTGTCTATTTTTATGAGTTTGAGTTGGTAAGATTCTACTTATAACTGAGATCATGCAGTATTTGCTTTCTGTGACTGGCTTATTTCACTAGCATTATGCCCTCCAGGTTCATCCATATTGTCACAAACGACAGGATTTTATTCTTTTTTATGGCTGAATAATATTCTATATAAATGGTGTGGAGAAAATGAGGGGATATTGATCAAAGTGCACAAACTTTCAGTTGTAAGATGAATAGGTTTCGAGGATCTATTTTACAGCATGATTACTGTAGCTAATATGTTGTTATATTAATATATATGATAATAATGCAAGTGTGTGTGTGTATGCGTGCCACATTTTCTTTATTTGTTCATCAGTTGATGAACACTTAGGTTGTTTCCACATCTTGGCTATTGAGAATAATGTTCCAAGGAACATAGGTGTACAGATATCTCTTTGACATACTGATTTTATGTCCTTTGGATATATGCCCAATGTTAGTCCAAACCGCACCATTTTGTAAGCTCCCTGCTATTTTGCAGACCTTGGTCAAAGTGAAACAATTCACGGGAGTTCAGGCCATGATAAACCATCTGACCACAAGGCGGACAAAGTCCCAACTGAAGCAACAGCCTGCCTCTTATCATATTCTGCTGGGAGAAAGTACAAGGAGCACCACATTCTGCCGGAACAAGGGCCAGAACCACCTCATCATGGGGACATCTTACCAATATCCTGCCAGACAGCAAGTCATACTGCCCAGACCCCTCCTGCCCATACCTAGAAATTACCCCAGCCTGTAAGCAGCAGTGGGCACTGGCATAGGCTGGTTCCCCCGCTTCTGTAGGTTTTATCCTGGACATAAAGTCTGCATTTGCTGTCAGGTTCTTTCTGTGTGTGTGTCTTTCTTTAACCCTCATCTTCCCTTCAAAACCTAATATTTTGGTGCTGAAACCAGGTATGAGGATTGGGTTTTAACGTGTAAGTCTTCTCTTGTAACCTGGAAAGTAGCAAGCAGCAAAAACTAGACCCGGGCCTGCTTCCTGATCCAGAGTGGACTCCCTGTTCCCAACCCCATTTGCCTTATTCTCTCTTCTTCTCAGGCCCTGGGCTAACCTCCAGATCCTGGTCAAACTCTCCCTCCTCTTTTTCTTTCTCCCGCTTTCCAAGCGGCTCCACCAAGGATGGATCCCATTGTTGGACATCACATCCAACACTGGTCTCCAATTAGTGGATAAGTTTCCCTTTCCTCCTTTCTGAATTCCTCTCTGTTTCTTCCGGTTCCAGAAAATCCCAGCACTGGGTGAGAAGTCTCCCCAGTCATCAGGCGACTGCAGCCCACCTTCTCAGGGGACACCCTCAGAAAGCTTGCCGCTCCAGCTGCTCTGGCCACTCTGGCCGCCAGGGGACAGCAAAGAGCTCCAGGAATGCCCTGGCTCTCCTATGTCCCTTATCCAGGGAGGAATCGGGGTACTCACTCCCCTCCTCTAAATTTCTCACCCTTCCAGTCACCAGTATGGGGCAAGGCTCTTCAAAACTTCCTGGAGACACTACTCTCGAATGTCTCATCTGGAACCTCCAAGCCCAGGGCTTAGAGGATTCCATTAAAATTGAATGCCTTATTTTCTCCTCTTAGTGTCTCATCTGAATTCTCCAAGCCCAGGACTTGGTGGACTCCGTTAAAACCAAATGCCTTGCTTTCCTCTGTACTTTTCCTCTGTAATGTTGCCTAGCCCCAGTGTAAATTAGATAATAATAATCACTAGCCAAACAACAACAACAAAAAAATTCTAAATTCAACAAAATCTAAAAAAACTTCCTCCAGCGCAATGGTAAATGATCCGAAGTGCTATGCTTACCTCTGTTCATGGTTCTCTATCTCTACTAATTCTGTTCACCTTTTCAAATCCCCCTCTTCGACAAAAAACCCACAGAAATGCCTCCTCCTCCAGATATGCCTTCCTCCTCTAATTTCAACCCTGCCAACAAACCATGTCTCATGCCCAACCCCCTTCTGACAAAAAACAGGCACAAGCTCAAAGGCCCTCCAAAGTTTTCCTTTATTGGGAGGTGGCAGGGAGGAAAGCATAATCTGAGTTTATGTTCCCTTCTCCCTAGCCAACCTCTCCCAGCTTGAAAAGAGACTAGACTTCTTTACCACGGATCCCACCTCTTCCCGAAAAGAATTTCTGCTTTTCACTCAATCTTATAACCTTACCTGGCATGACATATATGTCATCCTGTCATACACCCTCACCCCGGAAAACAGGGAACACATCTGGATGGCCTCCCAGGTCCATGCAAACACCTTCCACCAACAAGATGCTGCCCTTAACCCAATAAGGACACTAGTTGCCGCTAGAACTGATCCCAGTTGGGATTATCAAGCAACTTTTGCAGACACACAGAAACAAAGCCATATAATATCATGCCTCCTAGCTGGCATAAATAAAGTCATTCCTGCTCTTTTCCTTTCCCACCTTTCAGAGGCCATAACTAAATATACCACTTCACACCCTAATATCAATAAGGGCAGAATCGATCTTCATTTTCACTTCATTTCCCAGTCAGCCCCAAACATCAAATTATAAGTAAATAAATAAATAAATAAATAAATAAATAAATAACGGGAGGATGATCCGCAAATCTCCCAAAGAGACTTAATCAAAGTGGCCTTTAAGGTCTTTATCTATAGAGAGGAAAAACTGAAAACCCAAAAGCTTAAAACAGACCAGTCTAAATACCAAACACTGGCAGCCGCCAAACAACAGAGTTCCCAATGCATACAGAAATCCTGAACCTTGTAACAATCTCCGCCAGAAACCTGTTTGAAGTGCAGCCATCAGGGTCACTGGGCAAAATCCTGCTCTAATCTCAGGCCACTCTCAAAACCTTAGCCCATCTATGGCATCAAGGAACACTGGAAGTCGGACTGTGCTCTGCAAAACTCCTCATCCCGCTTCACCACCTCTAACTGAAGAATGCTGGGGCCTGGACTGCACTGCCCCCACTGCCATCACCACCTCAGAACCCAGGGTAACGCTGTCAATCACTGGTAAGGCCATGTCTTTCCTATTGGATATAGGGGCTAGTTACTCAGTTTTACCAGAATATTCTGGACCCCTCCTCAGTTCTTCTATCTCTATTGTGGGAGCCAATGGAATCCCCTCTAGGCACAAACAGACTGGTGCTCTATAATGCAATTTATTCAACACCCCCTTCACCCACTCCTTCCTGGTTATCCCTCAGTGCCCTTCCTCTATCTTGGGGGTGAGACATACTAAGTAAATTACAGGCCTACGTATAATTTGCCTCCTGCAATTCTACCTTTTTTATTTTACTCTGCCAGGCAGATGCTTCCCTCTCCTTCCCGTCATCCTCATTATCTGCCCTGTTAGCTTCTGTTAACCCTGAAGTGTAAAATGTTTCTAAACCCACCATAGTCACATATCACATTCCAGTCAAAATAACCCTCCAAAAGCCTTCCATTTTTTGTTCATCAATCTCAATATTCCCTTAACCCAGCCAGCCTCTGGGCCCTTAAACCTATCATCTGTAAACTTTTACAAGCTCAAATTCTCAAGCCTGTCAAATCTCCTCACAGCATCCCTGTCTTGACTGTCAAAAAGACAGCTGAGTCCTACTGCTTGGTCCAGGATCTCTGAGTTGTTAACCAGGTGGTGGTGCCAATTCATCTGGCTGTCCCCAACCCATATATTTACTCTCCCGTATTTCTCCATCTATCACACACTTCTCTGTACTGGAACTGAAGAACACCTTTTTCACTATTCCCTTAAATCTGGCACCCGAAGCCTTTTTGCTTTCACTTGGTCAAATCCTTATACTCACATGTCCACCCAACTAATATGGACTATACTCCCACAAGGTTTCCAGGATAGTCCCCACCTATTCAGACAGGCCCTCACCAAGGACCTAGCTAAACTTCCCCTTGCCCCAGCACCCTCCTCCAATACATCAATAACCTCCTTCTCTGTAGCCCCTCCCTTAACTTGTCCACCCAATACACCACTCAGCTTTTAAACTTCCTCCATAGTCGAGGATATGGGTCTCACCCACAAAAGTTCAGGTAACCCAAACCCAGGTCACTTATGTTGGACTTATCCTAACCCCTAATTTCTGGGCCATCCCAACCCAACAAAAGGAGCTGTTTTGGGGCATGCCCCTTCCCCACACAAAGAAGCACTTTCTCTCCTTCTTGGGCCTTGTGGGATACTTCTGGCTGTGGATTCCCAATTTCAACATGCTGGCCAAGCTACTCTACACAGCCTCACATAGACCCATTATAAAACCCCTTGATTCAGCTTGCCCCATCAACTCCCACTTCAACAAAAAAAAAAAAAAAAAAAAAAAAAAAAAAAAAAAAAGCCCTTTTTATGGCCCCAGCACTGGAACTGCCCAACCCCACCAAGCTCTTACTCTGTATGTATATTCTAACTAAGACCTTGTTCTTGGACTACTTTGCCAAACATACAGCAGTGTCTCATAAGCCACTGCGTACCTCTCAAAACAACTGAACTATGTCATCCAAGGCTGGCCGCCCCGCTTAAAATCTTGGGTGTGACCACATTGCTTGCCTCAGAGGCACAGAAACTCACTCTCTACCAACACATTACTATTACATCTTCCCATAACTTACAGGAACTCATGAGCCATCAATGCTTTCTATGCCTCCCACCATCCCGCTTACAGCAGGTCCACGCCTTATTCATAGGAAACCCTCTAATCACCTTCCAGAGATGTAAAGCTCTCAACTCAGCTGCCCCCCACCCTGTAAACACCTCCAACTCTGAACTCTCTCACGCATAAAATCCAATGCTCTCCCACCCCATACTACCTCTCACAGGTGGAGCTAGTTGCCCTAACCAAGGCCCTAACCCCAGCAAAGGAAAAAGGCTTAACATTTACACCAATTCCAAATATGCATATCACATGCTACACTCTCATATCTTAATCTGGCAGGAAAGGGGTTTTGTAACCACAAAAGTTACCCCCATAGGAAATAACAAACTCATACATAAGTTGCTGGAGGCGGCTAAACTACCACTACAGGCTGCCATTTTCCATTGTAAGGAACACCGAAAGGCTACAGATGCCATAACCAAGGGAAACTTTTTAGCAAATTCGGCAGCCCAGCAGGCAACCCTTAAAACCCCATTATTAGTGCCCATTTTTCCCATCATACACCCTCTATATACCCAGGAGCAACAAACCTCATTTGCCCAGGCTGGTGTTGCTCAGGAAAAAAATGATTCCACTTCAATGACAAGTTGTCTTGCCCAATTCCCAGAAACCTTCTGTACTTTCATATGTGCACAACCATTTCCATGTGGTTTACTGCCCCCTACTCCAGCTTTCAAAAACTTATATATATTCTCCCACCACGACCGCCAATCACCAAAATATTGCTAAGGCATGTTCCCTTTGCACTCAGACTTCTCCTCAGGAAGGTATCAAATCACCTCCTTTCCCCACACACCAAGCTCAAGGACACCTGCCAGGACAGGACTGGGAAATCAACTTCACACACATGCCCCCTGTAAAACGAGTCTGATACCTTCTGACAATAATAGATACATTCTCTGGATGGATAGAAACTTTTCCTAACACTACCAAAATGGCACACACTGTCACTCTTATTCTCCTCATCCATATTATCTCCCAGTTTAAACTCCCCTCTTCCAGTAGGCCAACATTTGTTTCACAGGTTAACCAACAGCTGGCAAAGGCTCTCAACATTAAATAGTGTTCCATATTCCTTATTGCCCCCAACCTTCGGGAAAAGTTAAATGGACCAATGCCCTTTGGAAACAACAACTAACCAGATTCTCTAGAGGTTAAAATGGCTTGGACTTCACTTATCCTATTGGCCCTCATGCCTTTGCAAGTCATTCCCCAAAAACCCCTCAGCCTAAGCCCATTTAAATGCATGTACAAACACTCCTTTATCCTCCAGAATCTCCCTGTCTCTTCTTCCCCTTCTATACCAGATATTTGACCAACACTACACTTCACTGAACATCTAATAAGACAGTATGCAAATGTTTACTTGCCCTAACCTGAAAGTCCATCCTCAAAACACCCCTCCTTGTCCCTACAACCAGGGGACTGGGTCTGGATCGTACACTCTTCCTCCTCCCCTCTCCAACCTAAGTGGACAGGTCCTCACCAGGTTAACCTAGCTAATCCCACAACAGCAAAGCTAACACTCCTTCCACACTGGATACACCATTCCAAACTAAAAAGAAAACCAGATCCACATCCAGAAATTTCCTTCCCCACACCCAAATTGTTCTCCCTCCCTCACAGGACCAACCTTGCTGAGCTTAACAAAAATTCCAGAAGTTGCCAATCCAGAAGGCCTTGGCTCATAACACTCTCTGCCTCTAATTTCAAATCTATTATCTCATACATTGTTTCAGATCTTTCCTGGTCCATGTCCCTGGAGAGTCCACTCCAATTTCTCACAATAAACTGGGAGCTATGGCTGCAGGGCACCTTCCAAAATTTCACTCCTACTCAAATCTCCTTTTTCTCCTTTTGTCCTCTTTGTCTGTGGGATACTGTAAGTCCCCGCTCCCAACCTCTGGCATTGGGCCCCCTTTGACAGCCTCACACATCCCCTCTTAAATCAGTCACACTCCCTTCTTTCTTCCAACTGTTAAATTTGTTGTCTACACAAATCCAGCAGTTCACAGCCCTTCTTGTTAACCTAACTGCATAAATCCGGTCCAAAAATAAATCTGAATCTCACCTCCTCAGCCAATCCATTCCCAAAACCTGTTTATAATCTTGCTCTGCTAAACATCTTTCCCCCAAATCCACCCACATCATCATGCACAGGGCTGTCACCCTCCCTTGCCTCATGGCCTCTAAGTTAAACATGTTACAGCCGGATTCCATAAAACACCCCTTACCAATCTCTCCCCTCTCTGCTGCAGCTGCTCTCCATGTATCCAACTCATGAACACTCTCTGGAAGAAATGCACAAACAATTCCCTCAACTACAGCATACATCCTTCTGCCCTATTAGAACTGCAATGGTTATTAGTTAACAAGAGCTCTTTTATCTCTCTCTCTACAAAGCCAAACAGCCTTCACCTCTTTCCCCACCAACATTCCCTATCAGGCTCTCATAGGGGCTACCCTTGTTAACAGCTATTCAACCTAGAAAAAAACAAAAAGGTTGGGACACAATCTTTTTCCAGAATTCAACCCCTACCTTCTCATGGCTTGCTACCTTCACTTACAACTTTTGCCTGTCAACCTCCAGTCTTTTCTGTGTGACACAAACTCTTATCTTGCCTAGTGGCAGGTGGGTCAGGAATGTGCACCCTGGTTTGTCAATCTGCAAACATTAACATTTTGCCAAACAACCAGACCATCCAGGTTCCTTCAGTAACTTCTGTCTCATCTTCCTCCCCATGCACTATGTGGGTTCTACATCTCATTCCTCTGGAAACAGGAATACACATCTCTGCTGTACTTGCTACCAGAATAGCAAATATATCAACCTCAACTGCCCTATATAAAAAATATCTGTAGTCCTCTATAATACCCCAGAGGACATGTATAATTCCATTACAAGACTCTAAAGCAGATCAATTTCCTTGCGGGAGTCATCTTCCAAAACCAAAGGGCCCTAAACCTGCTATCTGCTGAGAAGTGGGGTGGGGGGGGGGCACATATGTATACCTCCAAGGAGAATATGTTCTTAGGTTAATGAATCTGGCATTGTTAACTGCACAGCCCAAAGACTCCATGACAGGGCTGCAGAAATCCAACATCACAACACTGACTCTTGGTGGTAGTGAATCCCCTTTTCTTAGGGTCCCTGATTTTCTTCTTCATAATAATAACAATTGGTCCATGTATAATCTCCTTCATATTCTGTTTTGTCTCCCCAAGGCTGAACTCCCTTGTCTAGGCAGCCACCCAAAAACAATTGATACCATCTTTCTCCTCCTCCAAGTCTGGTTCCAGCACCTCCAGGAAAACAACTCTGAAGTCAGACACCCACTACTTCAAAACCCAAACCCTGATTACATTGCCCTTATTCAGCAGGAAACAGCCAGATAACCAAAAATGCCCCCACTTTCTTTTATATTAAAATAAAAAGCAAGAATGTTAGTCCAAACTGCACCATTTTGTAAGTTCCCCGTTATGTAGCAGGCCTTGGTCAAAGTGAAACATTTCACTGGGGTTCGGGCCATGAGAAACATCCTGCCTAACCACCTGCCCACAAGGTAGACAAAGGCACAAATGAAGCAACAGCCTGCCTCTTATCATATTCCGCTGGGAGAAAGTACAAGGAGCACCACATTCTGCCGGTACAAGGGCCAGAACCACCCCATCATGGGAACATCTTATCAGTATCCTGCCGAGCAGCAAGCCATACTGCCCAGACACCTCCTGCCCATACCTAGAAATTACCCCAGGGGTGGGCACTGTCATTAGGCTGGTCCCCCACTTCTGTAGGTTTTATGCTGACCATAAAGCCTGCATTTGCTGGCAAGCCACCCTCTTTCTGTGTGTGTGTCTTTCTTTAAGCCTCACCTTCCCTTCAAAACCTAACCCCCAGAAGCGTGATTGCTGGATCATATGAGAGCTCTTTTTTTTAATTTTTGGGGAAACTTCTATGCCATTTTCCACAATGGCTATACCAATGTACAATCTCACCAGCAATACATAAAGTTTCCCTTTTCTTCACATCCTCTTCAACGCTTGCTATCTTTTGACTTTTTGATAATAGTCATCCTAACAAACAGGTGGTGATATCTCATTATAATTTTCATTTACATTTTCTAATGATTAATGGCGTTTGATCACTTCTTCAGATACTATTGACAATTTGTATGTCTTTCTTGGAGAAATGTCTATTTAGATTCTATGGTTATTTTTCAAAATCGGGTTATTTCTTGTTTGCTATTCAGTCATAACAGCTTCTAACATGTTTTGGATCTTAACCTCTTATCAGATACGTAATTTGCAAATGTTTCTTCTATTCTGTAGGTTGCCTTTTCATTTTGTTAAGTGTTTCCTTTGCTGTGCATATATAGTCACATTTGATTATTTTTGCTTTTGTTGCCTTTGCTTTTGGTGAGATATCCCAAAGACTGCCAGGATTAATGTCATGAAACTTTTCCCCTGTGTTTTCTTTTAGGAGATTTAGTTTCAGGTCTTAACGTTTAGACAACAATCTATTTTGAGTTGATTTTTGTGCATGGTGTAAGATAAGAAATCAATTTCATTGTTTTGCATGTGGATGTCATTTTCTCAACACCATTTACTAAAACTTCTATCCTTTTTCCATTATGAATTTTTGACACCTTCGTTGAGGATTAGTTGACTGTATATGTGTGGGTTTATTTCTGGTCCTTCTATTGTATTCTGTTGGTCTATGTATCTGTTTTTTATGTGAAAATTATGCTGTTAGGCTCACTATAGCTTTGTAATATAATTTAAAATGAAGAAGTATAATGCCACTAGCTTTGTTCTTCTTGCTCAAGATTGCTGGAGCTATTAGGGTCAAAGTAATTAATCTTATTTATTCAAATATGTTAGTCTTTATGGTTTGGTTTGACCATGTGTTAATGGTTTCCCTAAGTATTCGTTCCTTTTGTTTGTTTGTTTTTTTCCTGAACCATTGTAAATTTCTGGTATCTGAAGTACTGTTTGAACTTTGAAATCTTAGTAATGCTGTTCTCTTCTTTATGTTCACCTATTTCTCATTTTTCTCTTACCTATTTCTGTCCTAATCTGTGTCTTTAATATTTTACGTAACACAAATCCTGAAAAAAATTTCTCTCTTTGGATACTTTCAAGACATTTTTTTTTTTTTTTTTTTTTTTTTTTTTTTTTTTTTTTTTTTTTTTGCCTTTAGCTTTCAGGTGTTTAAGTATGATGAGTCTTGGCTGGAATATTTGTTTGGGGTTTGCTCAGATTACTGAATATGGAGGTTTATCTCTTTCACCAAATTTTGGAATTGTTAGGCATTATTTCTTAGAATACAGACATACCTCACTTTATTGTGCTTTACTTTATTGAACTTTTCAGATATTGTGCTTTTTAGAAAATAAAGGTTTGTTGCAACCCTGTGTTGAGTAAGTCTATTGGCACCATTTTTCCAACAGTATGATCTCACTTTTTATCTATCACATTTTGTACATGTTCACAGTATTTCAAACTTCTAAATTATTACTCTATCTGTTATGGTGGTATGTGATCAGTGATCTTTGGTGTTACTATTGTAACTGTTTTGGGGCACCACAAACCACACCCATATAGGATGGCAAACTTAATCTACAAATGTGTGTTCTGACTGCTTCACCTACTGGCTGTTCCCCTGTGTTTCTTCCTCTCCTAAGGCCTCCCCACTCCCTGAGACACCGCAATATTGAAATTAGACCAATTAATAACCCTACAATGATGACTCAGTGTTCAACTTAAAGGAAGATTTGCACATATCTCACTTTAAATCAAAAGCTAAAAATAAGTAAGTTAGTGAGGAAGGGATGTCAAAAGCTAGGTCTCTTATGCCAAACAGTCAACCAAGTTGAGAATGCAAAGGAAAAGTTCTTGAGGGAAATTGAAAGTGCTACTCCAGTGAACACACAAATGATAAGGAAGCAAAACAGCCTTATTGCTTGTGTGGAGAAAGTTTGATTGGTCTGACAGAAGATCAAGCTAGGTATGACATTCACTTAAGCCAAAGCTTAATTTGGAGCAAAGCCCCAAATATCAATTCTTCTAATCTGTGAACATCCTATATATTTCCATTTATTTGTGTCTTCTTTAATTTCTTTCATCAATGTTTTATAGTTTTCAGTGTATGGCGCTTTCACTTTATTTGCTAACTTTATTTTTATGTATTTTATTTTATTACTTTTTGCTATTATAAATGGAATGGTTCTCTTGACTTTTTTTCATGGAGTTTGTTTTCAGGGAATAAAGATGTTACTGATTTCTGTACAGTGATTTTGTTTCCTGCAACTTTGCTGAAATTGTTTATTACATCTAACAGCTTTTTGGTGAATGTCTAGGGTTTTCTAGACATAAGATCATAACATCTTCTTTTCCAATTTGAATTTTGTTTATTTCTCTCTCTTGATGATTCTAAGACTACCAGCACAATGTTGAATACTTATCACAAGAGGGGGAATCCTTGTCTTTTTCCTCATCTTAGAAAGCTTGCAATTTTTTACCATTGAGTCTGATGTGAGCTTGTGTGCTTTTCGTATATGTCCCTTATTGATGTATATTCCTTCTGTACCTAAATCGTTAAGAGTTTTTTTATGAAGAGGTGTTGAAATTTGTCTGATTTTTTTCTGCATCTATTGAAATGATTATGTTTTTGTCCTTCATTCTGTTAATGTGGCACATCACATTTATTGATTAGTTTTTGTTTAACCATCCTTGTATTTCAGGGATAAATCCCACTTTATTGTGATATATTATCCTTTTAATGTGCTGTTGATTTAGTTCTTCAGTGTTTAGTTGAGGATTATTGCATCTGAATTACTGGTTTGTATTTTTCTTTTCTTTTAATATCTCTTCTTGTTAATTTCTTATGGTTCTCTTCTTGTCTGACTTTTGTTATAGAGTAATTCTGGCCTCATAAAATAAGTTTGTAAGTGTTTCCTATTTTTCATTTTTTTGGAAGAGTTGGAGAATGATTGACAATAAGTCTTATTTAAATGTTTGGTAGTATTTACCAGTAAATATACCAAATCCTGTAATTTTGTTTGTTAGGAAAATTTTTATTACTAATTCATCTCCTTACTCATTCCTGATCTGTTCAGATTTTCTATTTCTTCATGATTTACGCTTGGTAAGTTTTATGTTTCTAGTTACTTATCTATTTCTTCTAGATTATCATATTTGTTGGTGTATAATTATTCATAATGTCTTATGCTCCTTTGTATTTCTGTGGTATATCCATTGTAATGTCAACTATTTCATTTATAATTTTATTTATATTCTTTTTTTCCTTTTTTCCTAGCTAATCCATTTAAAGATTTGTAAATTTTGTTTATCTTTTCCTAACCCAACTCAGTTTTATTGATCTTTCCTATTAAGGTTTTAGTCTCTATGCCATTCATTTCTGTTCTGAGCTATATTATTTTCTTCCTTTAACTAAATTTGCTCTTGGTTGGGTCTTTTTTTTCTAGCTTCTTGATGTCTAATGCAAGCTGGTTTATTTGGGCTCTTTCTTTTTCTTTGAAGTAGGCACTTATTGTTATAAACTTCCTTCTTAAAACTGCTTTTGCTGAGTCCTATATATTTTGGTAGGTTGTATTTCCATTTCTACTTGTCTGAATATATTATTTAGATTTCCTTTAAATTTATTTTTAGATCCATTAGTTACTTAGAAGAATGTAGTTTAATTTCCACATATTTGGGAATTTCTCATGTTTCTCCTATTATTGATTTCTAGTTTTATACCATTGTCATAGGAAAATATACTTAATATAATTTCAATCTTCTTAAACCTAGGAAGACTTGTTTTGAGGCCTCACATATGACCTATCCTGAAGAATATTCCATGTGTGCTTTAGAAAAATGTGTATTCTGCTGCTATTGGATAAAAGGTTTCATATATGTCTTTAAGTTCATTTGACCTAAAGTATAGTTCAAGTCCATTGTTTCCTTATTGATTTCTGTGATCTGTCCCTTGTTGAAAATGGAGTATTGACATTCCCTGTTATTATTGCATTATAGTCTGTCTCTCTCTTCATGTTTATTAATATTTACTATATATATTTAGGTGTTCCAAAGTTGGTGCATATATATTTACAATTTTTATATTCTTTTGATGAATTGATTCCTTTATCACTACATAATATCATTCTTTTTTATTATAAAGCAAGCTTCACAGCTCTCCCATGGAGCATACTGAATGGTGACATTCTTTACAATATCAAGGGAAAATGCAGCAGGATAGAAGTCCAAGTCAATATCCAAAATGAAATTGTTTTCAAAGACACAAGCAGTCTTGGTGGAATCAATGACAGCCCAAGCACTTTTGCTATGACTATTTTCATAATCAGGACAGGGAATACAATAATTTGGAAATCTGAGTGATGCCAAACCAAGTTACTGTCAGGTGGTGGGTGAAAGAAGTATAGAGGATTCATTCCGCACTCATGCTCAGATGACAGAGAATGAAGAATATAATGATAGTGGTGGAGATGGAGGCAGTGAAGAGGACTTTTCTACAAACACCAAAGCTGTGAACAGAAAGATTATCTGGTCATCAAACTTTCATACATCAGCTTAGCCTAGCCCAAGATCATCCAGAGTGGTCTGGAGAGTGATGATATGCAGTGAGATGATGTGCCAGACATCACTTCAGATGACTATGACTTCCCTCGCTATCACATTGCAGCTTTCCCCTTGACCTCTAGAGCCCAAGGGTGCACTGGGCCCAGGTGTCCATATGAACTTCTCTGCCCCAGCCGAGGGGCAGTCTATCTTAAAGACAAAAGATGCAGAAGCCAGAATTTGAAATTGAATAAATGTTCTGAGAAGCCCAATTGTTGTGACTGCATCTTTTAGATTTTTTTTTTTTTTTTTTTGGTGAGATGAGTGAAAATTTATGTATTTTATTTCAAAGATTCTTTGGTTATAGGTTTCCCTCAGAGAAATTCTGAGATATTTGTAATTTCTTACTAGATAAAACATCAAAAATTTTGCCCTGATTCTCTCTCCTTTCTCCCACTCCTTTTTTTTTTTTTTTTTTTAAGTTTTAATTTATTGGTTAAACTAATGGTAGCAATCTTTGAGGTATGTCAAAGAGTGTACATATGTATGTGTGTATATTATGTATGTGGTAACATATTACCGAAGGAAACATTTTAATAAAGATTTCTGTCATATTTTCAAAAACGCTCAGGCTTCAGATTCTGGGGCAAGATGCTGTAAGAAAATTACTTGGCAGCTGTGCACATTAATTGGAGCTCCAGTGGGGATATCATTCATTGCTACCATTGCTATTCCTGAAATGGTCATCAGAATTCCTGTTTATGTTGACAGGAAGATTCACTGTGTGGATAAAGGAAAGCAAACCTCTAACACAAGAGAAATTTGGCTATCCCAGGAAGAATGACTTTGTCAGTGATTGCATCCTCAGTTATTACTGCAGTTAGAATTGCTTTTGGCATCCCAATTATGCTGGCATATATCAATGTGACTGGCTAATATGTCTCTCTCGTGGAGGCTGCTGTGGTGTTAGTACAGTTGACCAAAAGGGAAGAAAAATTGAATCAAATGAAGATTATTGTCCAATCACAACGGCAGATGCCTGGCAAGCCCTCAAAAGTCCAAGCATTGGGGAAAGCAGCAATGAAGGCCTGACTAGTGTATTCAGCACCAGTGGAAGCCCTACAGATGGACCCTGGGTTAGTCATGTCCCTTACAGTAAATCAGCTCATATTCTTATGTATGTGGTCTATTTTTGCTGCTTAAGCTCATCAGATTAATATACCACTTTCAACTTCTACTCCTAAACAGAAATTGCTTCTTAAAGTACTGTTCTACTTTAGTGATGTACAGTTATCTAACCAAGACAAGACATTGAAACAAAACATGCCTTAAAAAATTTAATAATTTTCAATTATTTTAAAAGAAATGCAACATTGTGTCTTTAGACTTTCTTAACTTGTGCTTCATGACAGTGTAACATTATAAAATTTGTTGAAAAAGTAAGGAAACCACTCCTCTACTCCCTTTGTTGCTGAAGAAAAGCACTTCTTTCAAAATTAGAGGCTTGCATTGAAGAATAAAAATAGTAAGAAAAAAATATATTTGCAATAAAAAAACAAAAATCACTGCAGTGAAGAAATTATTGTGCATGAATATTGCTCTCAAGGGGATTCATCTACCCTAATCAGGCTTTTCCAGCTCTCACTTGTCAGAACTATCCTGCTTTCAGACTATATAAATACCCAAACAGATTTACCCACTTTGTTTTCTTCTCTATTTACTCTCTCCTTTATTTTTGACTCTTCGTTTTCTCTTCCTTTTGTTCATTTTATCTATTAATCAATATTTGTTCCTTTTGCTTTTTTGAAAGAGTGCTGTGTAGCTTCAAATTCACAGAAACTTAACTAATCCAAACCATGACTTGATAGTAACTTTGTGAGCTTAGACAAGTTGCTTACTTTAATAGGTCTAATTTTCATCCTCTTTAAAAGTACAGATAATAATATGTACTTCGCAAGTTTGCTGTAAAAGGTATAAGAGATAATGGATGAAAACATGTGGCACGATGCCCTGTACAAAGTTGATGTTTAATAAATATTAATTTAGGCTCTCTGGTAAGCAAAATAATGTCTGCCCTCAAGATGTTCTCAAATGTGTACTACACATTCTTGTAGTCCTGGAATGTGTGAATATGTTGCCTTACATAGCAAAAAATGATCTCGCAAAGTGATTAAGTTAAGAAGTTTGAGATGAGATATTAGAATATTTCACTGGACTAATGTAATCACAAGGGTCCTTAAAAATTGAGAACGCTTCTGGTTGAAGAGTGAGAGTTAATACAGGAAGTCAGCAGAGATGAAGCATAAGAAGAATTCTATACACCATTGCAGACTTTGAAGATGAAGGCGTCCATTATTCAAGGAATGTGGGTGGCCTGTATAAGTTGAGAGCAACCCCTGGCTGGCAGCTGGAAAGGTACACAGCCTTGCTAATATTTTGATGTTAGGCTGGTGAGACTGTGTAGTTTTAAGCTGCTAAGTTTATGGTAATTTACTTGAGCAGTCAAAATAAATTAATATTTTTTTCTCTTTTTGTACCTCTTTCTTTTTCTTCTTCTTTTATCTTGGTGGTAATTTTATATATATTTTACTTTGTAGAGACTCACCAAGATATGGTTAAGTTTGAAAAATATAAACAACTACTTGTATTAGTATTAAAGGTTTTATTAACATTTGTGACTTTGAGTAATCAAATATAAGAAGTAAATTTTAGAGAAATTTTTAAGCCTTTATAATTTTTAGATCTTTCATCAGTTAAACATCATTGCATAACAACTACTTCTACACTCAATAGCCAAAATTAATTTATTTAACTCACCTTTCTGTAGATCATGATTTTCAAATGGACTTAACAGGTGATCCTTTTGGCTTTTTCATGACTCTGTTGTCAGCTGTGGTTCAGCTAGGTATCTGTTCCCATAGAAGTCTGCAGGATGTCGGCTCTGCTATATTGAATTTCCTTTATATAATCAATCCCCCTCCAGCAGGCTAGCCTGGGCTTCTCCTCAAGGTGTCAGAGTTTCAAGATAGAGGAAACAAGGAAAGACTGTTAAGTTCTAGGTTTAGAATTTACCCAAGTTCCTTCTATTGCATTCTGTTCCACAAATAAGTCACAAAGTCAGTTGATATGCAAGGCTCGGGGAAATAGACTATATTCCTTGACAGGGAAAACTGCAAAGTCAAATTTCAAAAGACATGGATAGAGGAATGTATGAGAAACTTTTGCTATCAATCTACCATATGCAAATATAATGAATTTTGTTATTACTTTATTAATAAGAACATATTAATTCCTTAATGTGACAGAACAAATAGATATGCCTTATTTATTACTGGTGAAAAGTATATTTTATCTATATGTGGCTGATATTTGCAGTAATCCTAGCAAATATTTGAAATAAATGATGATCTACTGCATATAAGATCAAATTCTTTATTATAATTTGTTTATTCAAATTCATATATTTTGTAGTTAAAGTTTCTATGTAAATGTTATCAAATATCTGTGAGGATTTTAAACAATTGTATTTTGTAAGATGATAGAAGTTGATTGTTATTTTTGTTATCCAAGGGAAATTTTAATTCTAGAAAACTAATTTTAGGAGAATCAGTAATTAAACAATCTTAATATGTAACCCTATATTATTCTGTAATTTAAACAAATAGACTATTTAACTATTAAGACAGAACTTCAATATAATTACCTTTTAAACATATTCACATAGAAATGTCAAATATATACAAAAATGGGATACTATTCTAGACATCAACATATTTATTCTTGATCTTAAACAATTATCAGTTCCTGGTCAATTTTATTTCTCATATAATGAACACCCTTTTATTTTGAAGCAAATTCCAGACATTAATATCAAATAACCAACATCGGAAGTTCTGGACAAACAATTAAAAAAACAAAAAAGTGAAACTGACCAGATTTAACATGCCAAAAGGTTGAAAATCAAACTACAATGTAAGATTCCATCCATATTTTCCGTGGACTTTGAGTAGCATGTTTATGAAGTAGATCTAAATATCACCTCAAGGGCTCCAAAAAAGAAAGTGCCATTGGAATAGCAGCTCACAAAAGTGAGCGAAGACGTTTGGTCTAAACTTGAACAGGATAATTTCCTGCTAAAATAGGACATTTAAATAAGATCCAGAGTCCCCTAATATAACATCTCAAATGTCCATACAACAATTTAAAAACGTTTATTTTACTTAGAACCAGAGCATTCGTAACTTGAATGAGAAACGAATCAACAAATACAATGATAATTTACTTTGGGTGTTAAATGGACTGAATTAAAGCTTCCCCAAATATCTGGCAAAGCATTAGCTATTCTAAATGCTTCAGGAGGCAGTGAGCACATCCATCTTCTGCTGAAAAGGGAACTCAGAAAGTCTGGTTGAATGATCAGGGACTTGGAAGAAATACGAATGGAAAACTGGTGACAAAGAAATTTTCGGAAAAGGTAGACCTTTCCGAGTGGGCAAGGAACTTAAAGGTAATTATGTCCTATGTAAATGCTCACCAAAAGGTGACCTCAACAGAGGAATAATTGAATAATCAAGTTGATAGAATGACCTATTTTGTGAAATCCAATCATCCTTTTTCTTTAACCAACTGCCATTGTCCAACGGGCTTGTGAACAAAGTCGGCATGTTAGCTGAGATGGAGGTTATGCCTGGGCCCAACAATATAGAATTACAATCATCAGGACTGACCTGTCTGTGGTCATCACCTAGTGTCCAATCTATCTGCAGCAGACACCAACACTGAGACCCCAGTGTGGCACCATTGCCCCGAGTATTAAGCCAGCTACCTGGTGGCAGGTTGATTACATTGGACAACTTTCATCATGGAAAAGACAATGATTTGTCCTTACTGGAATAGACGCTTAATTTGGATAAAAAATTGCCTTCCCTTACAGCACCAGCTAGGTGGCAATACTTTGCAGGTCTGGGCAAGGTCTTCTAGAAGACTTTACGTGTTCTGAATAAAAGTTCACTAAATGGTACTATTTCCCCCAATTGCCAGAATTCACAGGTTCAGGAATCAAGCAGTGGAAATAGAATGGCACCACCATCATTCCCCTAGTGACCCGCTAGAAAACTAATTGCTTACTATTTCTGCGACTTTATGCTCTGCTAGCATAGAGGTCTTTGTTCCAGAGGAAGGAATGCCTCCACCAGGGGATACAACAGTAATTCTATCAAACTGGAAGTTAAAACTGCCACCTGGCCACTTTGGGCTCCTCATGCATCTAAACCAACAGGTTTACAAGGGAGTAATGGTGTTGGCTGGAGTGATTTATTCAAACTACAAAGAATAAGATTGGACTACTACTCCAGAGGAGAAGTAAGGGAGAATATGTTTGGAAAACAGTAGATCCCTTAAGACACCTCTTAGTATTATCATGTCCTGTGACTAAGGTCAATGGGAAATTACAACAACCCAATTCAAGCAGGACTACAAATGGCTTAGACCCTTCAAAAATAAAGGTTTGAGCTGAGCTTGGTGACTAATGTCTGTAATCCCAGCACATTGGAAAGGCAAGGCACAAGATCGTTTGAGGTCAGGAATTTGAGACTATCCTGGGTAACCTAGCAATACCCCATTTCTACAAAAATAAAAATTAAAAAAAAAATTAACCAAGCATGTTTCTGTGTGTCTGTAGTCCCAGCTATTCAAGAGCCTGAGGCAGGAAGACCACTTGAACCCAAAAGTTTAATGCCGCAGTGAGCTATGATCTCACCACTGCACTCTAGCTTGGATGACAGAGTGAGACGAAAGAAAGAAAGAAAGAAAGAAAGAAAGAAAGAAAGAAAGAAAGAAAGAAAGAAAGAAAGAAAGAAAGAAAGAAAGAAAGAAAGAAGAAGGAAGGAAGGAAGGAAGGAAGGAAGGAAGGAAGGAAGGAAAGAAAGAAAGAAAGAAAGAAAGAAAGAAAGAAAGAAAGAAAGAAAGAAAGAAAGAAAGGAAGGAAGGAAGGAAGAAAGAAAGAAAGAAAGAAAGAAAGAAAGAAAGAAAAAGAAAGAAAGAAAGAAAAGAAAGAAAGAAAGAAAGAAAGAAAAGAAAGAGAGGAAAGGAAGAAAGAGAAAAAATCGAGAAAGAAAAATAGAAAGAAACTGAGTAAAGGTTCGGGTCAGTTCTCCAGAAGGTAAAGAGAAAGGAAGGAAACAAGGAAGGAAGGAAGAAGGAAGGAAGGAAGGAAGGAAGGAAGGAAGGAAGGAAGGAGAGAAAAAATAGAGAAAGAAAAATAGAGAAAGAAAAAAGAGAAAAAATAGAAAGAAAGTAAGTAAAGGTTTGAGTCAGTTCATCAGAAGGTAAAGAGAAAGAAGGAAGGGAGGGAGGGAGGGAGGAAGGAAGGAAAGAAGGAGGGAAGGAAGGAAGGAAGGAGAAAAAAGAGAAAGAAAAGTAGAGAACGAGAAAAATAGAAAGTCTAAGTAAAGGTTTGAGTCAGTTCACAAGAAGGTAATGAGAAAGAAAGAAGAAATGAAAGAAAGAAGGAAAGAAGGAGAGAAGGAAGGAAAGAAGGAAAGAAAGAGAAAGAGAGAAAGAGAAAGAAAGAAAGAAGAGAAAGTAAGAAGAAAGACAAGAAAGAAAGAGAAAGAAAGAAAGAAAGAAAGAAAGAAAAAGAGAGAGAGAGAAAGAGGAAAGGAAAGGAAGAAAGAGAAAAAAATAGAGAAAGAAAAAAAGAGAAAAATAGAAAGTAAGTAAAGGCTCAGATCAGTTCTCCAGAAGGTAAAGAGGAAGGAAGGAAGGAAGGAAGGAAGGAAGGAAGGAAGGAAGGAAGGAAGGAAGGAAGGAAGGAAGGAAGGAAGGAAGGAAGGAAGGAGAGAAAAAAGAGAAAGAAAAATAGAGAAAGAAAAAAAGAGATAAATAGAAAGAAAGTAAGTAAAGGTTTGGGTCAGTTCGCCAGAAGGTAAAGAGAAAGAAAGAAGGAAGGGAGGGAGGGAGGGAGGGAGGAAGGGAGGAAGGAAGGAAGGAAGGAAGGAAGGAAGGAAGGAAGGAAGGAAGGAGAGAGAAAAAAACAGAGAAAGAAAAATAGAGAAAGAGAAAAATAGAAAGAAAGTAAGTAAAGGTTTGGGTCAGTTCACAAGAAGGTAATGAGAAAGAAAGAAGAAATGAAAGAAAGAAGAAGAGAAGGAAAGAAAGAAGGAAAAGAAAGAAAAAGAAAGAAAGAAAGAAATGGAAGGAAGGAGGGAAGGAAGGAAGGAAGGAAGCAAGCAAGGAAGGAAGGAAGGAAAGAAGGGAGGAAAAAAGAAAGAAAGTAAGTAAAGCTTTGGGTCAGTTCGCCAGAAGGTAAAGAATCGTGACTAACTAAGGTGTTTGCTGAAAAGAGACAGAATACATAATGGATATTAGAAGGTAGTTAAAAATACCAGCAATGACCGTGTGACCATTTATAGGAACAAGTGCCATGAGTATTTTCTTCCGATTTTGTTAGGAATATGTATGTTTGTACATATACATAAATTAAGAAAATATCCTTCATTGTTTTTCTTTATTATTCCTTGCATTGGTGCATAGAGATATGTTGAGTTCTACCAATATTTAAATATTTCTAATTTTATGTCATGGTATTTAAGTTATGGAATTTCTGGAGAAGAATAATCATCACTCAAGAACATTATTTCCTCTTCTGGGAAATAAATTAATGCATTTTTGTTGTACTCAATATAGTTTCATCATGCTAGGTGAAACTACAACCTTGCTATTGCCTTTGTTTCAAGATTAAGGATGGTTTAAAGAGATGCATATGGTGCCAAGTTGACAAGGGGTGAACTTGCGATGATTTATTTTGGGTGTCAACTTGGCTGGATTAAGGGATATTCACATAGCTAACAAAGCATCACTTATTCTCAGTGCTTCGGTAGGCACCGAGCCCATCTCATTTCTGTTGAAAGAGAATCCAGGTGGTTTGGCATTTAGTTAGAGTAGTTGTGCTGTCCCAGTTGGGTTCGTGAGAGTATTTCTGATGGAGACTGGACTTTGATTGGGTGGACTGAGTGGGAAGAATTGCCCACAATGTGAGTGGGCATCATCCAATCAGCTGAGTCCCAGAAGTAACAAAGAGATAAATTGGAACTCTTTCTTCCTGAGCTTGGGTGTTTTTCTTCTCAAGTTCTTGGACATCAGAACTTCAGGTTCTCCAGCCTTTGGACTCTGGGATTTGTACCAGCAACCTCCCAAACTATCAGCCTCAGAGAGCTGCAACATCAGCTTCCTTGGTTCTAAGGTCTTTGGATTTGAACTGGACCACACTAAAAATTCTTTGGTTCTCCAGCTTGCAGATGGCTTATTGTGGGAATTATCAGCCTTCATAATCAAGTGAGCCAATTCCTCTAATAAATTCCTTCTCATGTATATCTCTTTACAATAAGACCTACATATCCTTAGGTTCCACAGCTGTAGATACAGAAGGCTTACTCTTCTCTGCCATTTAATATAAGGGACTTGGGCATCTTTGGATTTTAGAACCAATGCCCTGCAGATAGTGATGGACAACTGTATATATGTTCAGTGGGATCTGTCTCTCTGGAAAACCCTGACTAAAACACATATCAACCTTGTTATGACTCAGATGGTGAAATTACCTGAAAAGGATTTTAATGCAGCCATCAAAACATACTTCAACAAGCAATATCAAATTCACTTAAAGCAAATGAAAATATTTTAACAATTCGAAAAAGAAATGAGTTATAATTATAAAAACAACAAAGTGGAAATTATAGAACAAAAAAATGCAGTAATATCAAAAGCAACAACTGACTGGATTGGCTCAATAGTAGAGTGGAGCTAACAGAAGATAGAATCAGTGAATTTGGACCGGGTATGTTGGCTCACGCCTGTAATCCCAATAGTTTGGGAGGCCAAGGCAGGTGGATAATTTGAGCCCAGGAGTTTGAGACCAGCCTGGGCAAGATGGCAAAACACCATCTCCACAAACAATGCAAAAAATTAGCCAGGCATGGTGGCATGCACCTATAGTCCCAGCTACCTAGAAGACTGAGGTAGTGGAATTACTTGAACCTGCCTGGGAAGTTGAGGCTACAGTAAGTTGTGATTGTGCCATGCACTCCAGCTTGGGCAACAAAGTATGACAGAGTCTTACTCAACAGGCTAAGAAAAAACAAAATTCTGTCTCAAAAAAGTCAGTGAATTTTCAGACAATATAATTGGCATAATCAATATAATTTACCTTATCTAAACAACAGAGATGAACTAGACTGGGGGAAAAATAGAGCCTCAGGGATCTATGTTACAGTAGCAAATGATCTAACATGCATATATTCTGAATCCTAGAAGAACTTACTGGAAAATTCTACTGAAATTTAAATAAGAACCAATGTGAATTCTGCATGATATGTTCCAGGACATAAAAAATAAGAAAACATTTCTAACTCATTTTATGAGGTCAGTATGCCCTAATATAAAAATCAGACACATTCTTAAAGAGAAAAACTACATACCTATATCTCTCATAAGCTTTGGCAAAAAAAAAAAAAAAAATCTTCAACATAATATGAGCGTGTAGGATCCAGCATTATCGAAAAAGAAATATACCTCACAATAAAGTGGAGATTGGGAGTTGCAAGGTTGGTTTAATATTCAGTAATCAATCAGTATAATTAATGATATCAACAGACTAAACAAAACCTATAGTTGGCAGCATATTTAATGGTGAAAAACTCTATCTTTTCTTACACTAAAAACAAGCAAGGATGTCTGCTATTGCCACTCATATGAAACATAGTACTGAAGGTTTAGCCTGCATAATAAGGCAAGAGAAGAAAAGAAAAAATAATGAAGATGATATAGGAAGAAATAAAAGTATCTCTATTTAAAGATATGACTATTTATTGAGAATATTCTAAAGAGTCCTTTAAACATGTGTCCTACTAACATTAACAAGTGTGTCCAAAAATATTGCAGGACATAAGACTAACCCACACAAATCAGTCATATTTTTAAATACTATCAATTGAAAACATGTAAAGTGGAGTTAAAAACGTGATAGTTGTAATTATTCCCCTAAAATTAAATCCTTAGGTATAAATCTAATAAAATGTCTACAGTTTCTGCATGATGAACTTAAAAAATGCTAATATAATAAATAAAGGAAACACTAAACAAATGGAAAGACATACCACGTTCATAGATTGTATGACTTAACATAGCAAAGGTATCAATTCTCCACAAATAAATCAATAGATTTAACACAATTCTGAACAAAATTCAGGCAAGATGTTTTGAATATAAATAGACAATTATAGACAAGCTGATTTTAAAATTTAAGTGAAAAATCAAGCAACAAAATACATATAATTATTTTTAAATGTAGAAGAAAGTAGAAGCAAACACTCTACCTATTATTAAGATACATATATAGTGACAGTAATCCTGACTGTGTGATATCAGTGGGAGTCATAGACACTTACATAAATGCAATAAAATAGTGAATCTAATAACAGACTCACCAACTGCGTCAACTGATATCTGAGAAAGGCACAAGTTTTTTAGTGGAACAAAGATGGTCTTTTCAATGATAGCGTTGAAAGATATTCATATGCAAAGAAAATAAATGATCATTGACTTGAGACTCACATGCTGTACAAAGATTATCTCAAAATGAGTCATAAACCTAAATGTAAAGCTATAATTTTTTTCAAAAAAATCACAAGTAGAAAGCTTTAAACTCATGGTTACGCAGAGTTCTTAGCCATAACATCATTAGGGAAGGAAAGCTATCTTTATTTTGCCTGTTGATGGGTTCATGGCTGAGGTCTCTATAGCAAAAGACAGGTTAATCAGAGAAAACATAATGAGGATTCAGTGAAACAGGTAAATTTTTGCATTTTTCTACTTAGGTATGATGAAGAGTGGACAGTTCTAGAAAAATACGATTGGAGTGAAAAAGGATGTGATCTACTAGTAACAAACTTGGGTGGGGGTATTTAACAAGGCTTCTTTGTGATTCTTCTCAGGGTCTTTAGAGATAAAGATGTTCCTTTCCTCCACATACAGGGAGGACAGTTTTCTAATGAGGTTCTTATGATCTGCTTCAGGGAAGAGGGGTGGCAGAAGGTCAGTTACTTTCCTAGGTTGTATGACCTAATTCAGAGAAGAGTGAAGAGAACGTAAGAGTGGTCTTCATGCTTCTACTGTTTTCTCAAACGCCAAAGGTGCCATATTTTGGGGGAGTGTGTCCTGAGTTCTATTAAAACAAATTAATAAAGCACAAAGAAAAATGAAATAAATTGAATTTCTGCAAAAGATCCTGACAATTGAACAACAGAATAAAAAAAAAATGATAGACTGGAAGAAAATATTTGTACAACATATATCTGACAAAGAACTTGTATCTAAAATATATGGAGAACTCTCAAAGCTTAATAATAGTAATGTTAGGGTGTCAATTTTAGATCTTTCTTGCTTTCTCCAGTGGGCATTTAGTGCTATAAATTTCCCTCTAAACACTGCTTTAGCTGTGTCCCAGAGATTCTGGTACATTATCTCTTTGTTCTCATTGGTTTCAAAGAACTTATGTATTTCTGCCTTCATTTTGTTATTTACCCAGTAGTCATTCAGGAACAGGTTGTTCAGTTTCCATGTAGTTGTGCAGTTTTGAGATGGAATCTCGCTGTCTCCCAGGTCGGTGTGCAGTGGCATGATCTCAGCTCACTGCAAGCTCTGCCTCCCGGGTTCATGCCATTTTCCTGCCTCAGCCTCCTGAGTAGCTGGGACTACAGGTGCCCACCACCATGCCAGGCTATTTTTTTGTATTTTTAGTAGAGATGAGGTTTCACCATGTTAGGCAGGATGGTCTCGATCTCCTGACCTCGTGATCTGCCCACCTTGGCCTCCCAAAGTGCTGGGATTAGAGGAGTGAGCCACTGTGCCCAGCCTTGAGTGAGTTTCTTAATCCTGAGTTCTAGTTTAATTGCACTGTGGTCTGAGAGACTGTTTGTTATGATTTCCATTATTTTGCATTTGCTGAGGAGTGTTTTACTTCCAATTATGTGGTCAATTTTAGAATAAGTGCAATGTGGTGCTGAGAAGAATGTATATCTGTTTATTTGGGATGGAGTGGTATGTAGATGACTATTAGGTCCACTTGATCCAGAGCTGAGTTCAAGTCCTGAATATCCTTGTTAATTTTCTGTCTTGTTGATCTAATATTGACAGTGGGGTATTAAAGTCTCCCACTATTATTGTGTGGGAGCCTAAGTCTCTTTGTAGGTCTCTAAGAACTTGCTTTATTAATCTGGGTGTTCCTGCATCGGGTGCATATATATTTAGGATAGTTGGATAGTTAGCTCTTCTTGCTGCATTGATCTCTTTACCATTATGTAAGGCCCTTCTTTGTCTTTTTTGATCTTTGTTAGTTTAAAGTCTGTTTTACCAGATACTAGGATTGCAAAACCTGCTTTCTTTTCTTTTTTTTTTTTTTTCTTTCCATTTGCTTGGTACATATTCCTCCATCCCTTTATTTTGAGCCTATGTGTGTCTTTGTACATGAGATGGGTCTCCTGAATACAGCACACTGATGGGTCTTGACTGTTTCTCCAGTTTGCCCCTCTGTGTCTTTTAATTGGGGCATTTAGCCTGTTTACATTTAAGGATAATACTGTTAAGTATGAATTTCATCCTGTCATTATGATGCTACCTGGTTATTTTGTCCATTAGTTGATGCAGTTTCTTCATAGTGTTGATGGTCTTTACAATTTGGTATGTTTTTGCAGTGGCTGGTACTGGTTTTCCCTTTCCATATTTAGTGCTTCCTTCCGGAGGTCTTGTAAAGTAGGCCTGGTGATGATAAAAATCTCTCAGCATTTGCTTGTCTATAAAGGATTTTATTTCTCCATCGCTTATGAAACTAACTTTGGTGGACATGAAATTCTGGGTTGAAAATTCTTTTCTTTAAGAATGTGGAATATTGGCCCCCACTCTCTTCTGGCTTGTAGGGTTTCTGTAGAGAGATCCACTGTTAGTCTGATGGGCTTCCCTTTGTGGGTAACCTGGCCTTTCTCTCTGACTGCCCCTAACATGTTTTTCCTTCATTTCAACCTTGGTGAATCTGACTATTATGTGTCTTGGGGTTGCTCTTCTCGAGGAGTATCTTTGTGGTGTTCTCTGTATTTCCTGAATTTGAATGTTGGCTTGTCTTACTGGGTTGGGGAAGTTCTCCTGTATAATATCCTGAAGAGTGTTTTGAACTTGGTTCCATTCCCTCTGTCACTTTCAGGTATACCAATCAATTGGAGGTTTAGTCTTTTTACATAGTCTCATATTTCTTGGAGGCTTTGTTCATTCCCTTTCATTCTTTCTTTCGCTAATCTTGTCTTCATGCTTTATTTTATTAAGTTGACTTTCAATCTGTGATATCCTTTCTTCCTCTTGATTGATTCAGCTATTGACACTTGTGTACGCTTCACAAAGTTCTCGTGCTGTGTTTTTCAGGTCCATCAGGTCATTTATGTTCTTCTCTAAACTGGTAATTCTAGTTAGCAATTCCTCTAACCATTTTTCAAGGTCTTAGCTTCCTTGCATTGCATTATAACATGCTCTTTAGCTCAGAGGAGTTTGTAATTACCCACCTTCTGAAGCCTACTTCTGTCAATTCATCAAACTCATTCTCCATCCAATTTTGTTCCCTTGCTGATGAGGAGCTGTGATCTTTTGTAGGAGAAGAGGTGTTCTGGTTCGGAGAATTTTCAACCTCTTTGCACTGATTTTTCCTCATCTTCATGGATATATCTACCTTTGGTCTTTGATGTTGGTGACCTTCAGATGGTGTTTCTGTGTGGACATCCTTTTTGTTGATGTTGATGCTATTCCTTTCTGTTTGTTAGTTTTCCTTCTAACAGTCAGTCCTCTCTGCTGCAGGTCTGCTGGAGCTTTCTGGAGGTCTACTCTAGACCCTATTTGTCTGGGTATCACCAGGGGAGGCTGCAGAACAGCAAAGATTGCTGCCTGCTCCTTCTTCTGGAAGCTTCGTCCAAGAGGGGTACCTGCCAGATGCTAGCCAGAGCTCTCATTCTATCCCTTTGCAGAGATTGAGCAATGTGCTGAGAGATCTGCTGCTCTCTCACAAGGTGGCAGGCAGGAAGATTAAAGTCTGCTGAAGCTGCACCCACAGCCACGCCTCCCCCAGGTGCTCTCTCCCAGGGAGATAGAAGTTTTACCTATAATCCCCTGACTGGGGTGATGCCTTTCTTTCAGAGATGCCCTGCCCAGAGAGGAGGCATCTAGAGAGGCAGTCTGGTTACAGAGGCTTTGCGAGCTGTGGTGGGCTCCAGCCAGTTCAAACTTACTGTGTTTTCCCTTCCCACTGTAAGGGGAAAACTGACTACTCAAGCCTCAGTAATGATGAACGCCCCTCCACCCACCAAGCTCGAGTGTTCCAGGTCAACTTCAGACTGCTGTGCTGGCAGCAATAATTTCAAGCTGGTGGATCTTAGCTTGCTGTGCTCCATGGGAGTAGGATCCACTGAGCTAGACCACTGGGGTCCCTGGCTTCAGCTCCTTTTCCAGGGTAGTGAACGGTTCTGTATTGCTGGTGTTCCAGGTGCCACTGGGGTATACTGAAGGAGATAGAGGCATGAAAAACCCTTCAAAAAAATCAATGAATCCAGGAGTTGTTTTTTTAAAAAAATTAACAAAATAGACTGCTAATCAGACTAACAAATAAGAAAAGGGAGAAGAATCAAAAGACAGAAATGATAATTAAAAAATGATAAAGGGGATATCACCACTGATCCCACAGGAATACAAACTACCATCAGAGAACACTATAAACACCTCTATGCAAATAAACTAGAAAATCTAGAAGAAATGGATACATTCCTGGACACATACACCCTCCCAAGACTAAACCAGGAAGAAGTTGAATCTCTCAATAGACCAATAACAAGTTCTGAACTTGAGACAGTAATTAGTAGCCTACCAGCCAAGAAAAGCTCAGGACTGGATTTATTCACAGCCGAATTCTATCAGAGCTACAAGGGGGAGCTGGCACCATTCCTTCTGAAAGTATTCAAAACAATAGAAAAAGAAGGAATCCTTCCTAACTCATTTTATGAGGTCAGCATCATCCTGGTACCAAAACCTGGCAGAGACACAATAAAAAAAAAAAAAAATTCAGGCTGATATTTCTAATGAACATCGATGTGAAAATCCTCAATAAAATACTGGCAAACTGAATCCAACAGCACATCAAAAAGCTTGTCCACCACAATCAAGTTGGCTTCATCCCTGGGATGCAAGGCTGTTTCAACATATGCCAATCAACAAACGTAATCCATCACATAAACAGAAACAATGACAAAAACCACATGATTATCTCAATAGATACAGAAAAGGCCTTTGATAAAATTCAACACTCCTTCATGCTAAAAATTCAATAAACTAGGTATTGATGGAACGTATCTCAAAATAATAAGAGCTATTTATGACAAAATCAAGGCCAATATCATACTGAATGGACAAAAGCTAAAAGCATTCCCTTTGAAAATCAGCACAAGAAAAGGATGTCCTCTCTCACCACTCCTATTCAACAGAGTATTGGAAGTTCTGGCCAGAGCAATCAGGCAATAAGAAAGAAATAAAGGGTATTCAAATGGTAAGAGAGGAAGTAAAATTGTTTCTGTTTGCAGATAACATGATTGTGTATTTAGAAAACCCCATTGTCTCAGCCCAAATTCTCCTTAAGCTGATAAGCAACTTCAGCAAAGTCTCAGGATACAAAATCACTGTGCAAAAATCACAAACATTCCTATATGCCAATCATAGACAGAGAACCAAATCATGAGTGAACTTCCACTCACAATTGTAACAAAGAGAATAAAATACCTAGGAATACAACTTACAAGGGATGTGAAGGACCTCTTGAAGGAGAACTACAAACCACTGCTGACTGAAATGAGAGAGGACATAAACAAATAGAAAAACATTCCATGCTCATGGATAGGAAGAATAATATTGTGAAAATGCCCATAATACCCAAAGTAATTTATACATTCAATGCTATATCCATCCAGCTACCATTGACTTTCTTCACAGAATTAGATAAAAACTACTTTAAATTTCATATGGAACCAGAAACAGCCTGTATAGCCAAGACAATCCTAAGAAAAAGAACAAAGCTGGAGGCATCATGCTACCTGACTTCAAACTATACTACAAAGCTACAGCAACCAAAACAGCATTGTACCGGTACCAAAACAGATATATAGACCAATGGAAAAGAACAGAGACCTCAGAAATAACACCACACATATACAACCAACTAATCTTTGACAAACCACACGAAAACAAGCAATGGAGAAAGGATTCCCTATTTAATAAATGATGTTGGGAAAACTGGCTAGCCATACGCAGAAAACTGGAACTGGACTCCCTCCTTACACCTTATACAAAAATTAACTCAAGATGGAGTAAAGACTTAAATGTCAGACCAAAAACCATAAAAACACTAGAAGAAAACCTATGCTATACCATTCAAGACATAGGCATGGGCATAGACTTTACCACTAAAACACCAAAAGCAATGGCAACAAAAGCCAAAGTTAACAAATGGGATCTAATTAAACTAAAGAGCTTCTGCACAGCAAAATAAACTTTCATCAGAATGAACAGGCAACCTACAGAATGGGAGAAAAGGTTTGCTATCTATTCATCTGACAAAGTGCTAATATCTAGAATCTACAAAGAACTTAAACAAATTTACAAGAAAAAAATCTACCCCATCAAAAAGTGGGCCAATGATATGAACAGACAATTCTCAAAAGGAGACATTTATGGAGCCAACAAACATATGAAAAAAAGCTCATCATCACTGGTCATTAGAGAAATGCAAATCAAAACCACAATGAGATACCATCTCACACCAGTTAGAATGGTAATCATTATAAGGTCAGGAAACAACAGATGCTGGAGAGGATGTGGACAAATAGAAATCCTTTTATACTGTTGGTGGGAGTGTAAATTAGTTCAACCATTGTGGAAGACAGTGTGGTGATTCCTCAAGGATCTATAACCAGAAATACCATTTGACCCAGCAATCCCATTACTGAGTATATACCTAAAGGATCATAAATCATTCTACTATAAAGACACATGCACACATATGTTTATGGCACCACTGTTCACAATAGCAAAGATTGGAACCAGCCCAAATGACAATCAATGATAGACTGGATTAAAAAAATGTGGCACATATACAACATGGAATACTATACAGCCATAAAAAAGGTTGAGCTCATGTCCTTTGAGGGGACATGGATGAAGCTGGAAACCATCAGTCTCAGCAAACTAACATAGGAACAGAAACCAAACACTGGATATTCTCACTCATAATTGGGAGTTGAGCATTGAGAACACATGGGTACAGGTAGGGGAACATCACACACTGGGGCCTGTCTAGGGGTGGGGAGCTAGGGGAAGGACAGCATTAGGAGAAATACCTAATGTAGATGATGGGTTGATGGGTGCAGCAAACCACCATGGCACGTGTATATCTATGTAACAAACCTGCATGTTTTTCACATATATCCCAGAACTTAAAGTATAATAATTTAAAAAACTTAAAAACAAAACAATTAGAAAACGGGCAAAAAACATAAAGACATTTCACCCAAGAGAATATACATACGTCACATTGATTATGTGTAAAGATGTTCAAAACCATTAGTCATCGGGGAAATGGAAATTAAAACTACATTGAGCTATCACTATGCGCCTATTAGAATGCCGAAAATAAAATACAATGACAATCTCAAATGTGTGTGAGGGTGCAGACAAACTGGATCTTTTATACATTGCTGGTGGGAATGTATAATGTTACTCACAGTCTGTTTGAAAACATCTTTACAGTTACCTTTAAAGCTAAATGTGCAACTTCCATATGACCCAACAACTACACTCTTGGCAATTTTTCACGAATAAATTAAAATTTATATTTACACAAAAACCTACATGGGAATATTTACAGCATCTTTATTCATAAAAATCACAAGTAGCAAAAGAACCCATATTTCATTCAATGGGTAAATAATTAAATAAATTGTGGTGCATCCATACCATGAAATAATACCCAGCAATACAAAGAAATGAACTTTTACATACACAACTTGAATGAATCTTTAGGGAATTATGCTGAGGGAATACCTTAATCCAAAAGGCTTACATATGGCATACATATGTAATAAAGGCTTACATAATGTAATAAAGGCTTACATTGCAATGCATATGTCTCTGAAGCCTCTTTTAATCCACAGCTTCTCCATTAATATTTTTTCATGACACTTTGTTAAAAAATATCGATCACCAGCTTGGGCAACATAGTGAGACACTGTTTCTACAAAAAGTTAAAAAATTATCTGGGTGTGGTGGTGCACACCTATAGTCCCAGCTACTCGGGAAGCTGAAGTGGGAAGATTGCTTGAGTATGGGAGTTCAAGTTTGCAGGGAGCCAAGATTCTGCCACTGCATTCCAGCCTGTTTGACAGAGCAAGACCCCATCTCAAAAAAAAAAAAAAATATATATATATATATATATATAAAATAAATATATACATATAATATATATATATATATTATATTTGTGGTAGATTCCCACAGTCTGATTACATCTCTGTGGTGATGTTTATTATGTTCCTCTGTCCTCTAGTTCCTGTAAATGGGTAGTTAGACCTAGAGGCTTGATCAGATTTAAAAATTTCCATTTGGGGTGGGCAGAGGAGGGGAGTGAAAAAATTACCCCACAGATTTTATTGTCATATAAAGGCACTGGTGTCTTGTTAGTTGTTCATTCGTTCGTTCTTTCTCTTTCTTTCTTTCTTTCTCTTTCTTTCTTTTTCTTTCTTCTTTCTTTTTTTTCTCTCTTTCTCTTTCTTTCTTATTCTTTCCTTTCTTTATCTTTCCTTTCTTTCTTTCTCTTTCTTTCCTTTCCTTCCCTCCCTCCCTCCCTCCCTTCCTTCCTTCCTTTTCTTTCTTCTTTTTGAGACAAGCTCTTGCTCTGTCACTCAAGCTAGAGTGCAGAGGTGTGATCACAGCTCACTGCAGCCTCAACCTCCTGGGCTCAAGCAATCCTCCCACCTCAGCCTCCCCAGTAGCTGGGATGACATGCACGTGCCACTACTCCTGGCTAATTTTTAATTTTTTGTATAGACAAGATCTCACTATGCTGCCCAAGCTAGTCTTGAACTCCTGGGCTCAAGAGATCCTCCTGCCTTAGCCTCCCAAAGTGCTGAAATTATAGGCATGAGCCATTGTGACCAGCCTGATTAGTTGCCTTTCTTTCTATGATATTAGCACACATTGGTCCATGACTAAATCTATTAATTCACCAGGAGATGCAAACTCAATTTGATCTTAAGATTTGTGATTAACAACAATCCATGCATTCTATAAAGATATTTGCTTATACAAACTCAATATTTGTGCCAAAATATATCCCTTGCATGCCTAATTATCTTTTAGATAATCACATGAGTACAATAACTGTGTGCCTAATTGTCAATTACCTAATTATCTACAATAAGCTCTTTTAATGTGGAGAATTGTGAGTGGAAAATTAGAGGTCAACACCTAGAAAGTTTGGCAATATTTCTAATCATCATAATTAGCAATTAACAACACACATTGAAAACATCCAGAATTTTTCTGTGTCCTTTCAGGGCTCTACTTTGTTAGTGAGATACTTTACATGTAATATAAAAGGGAGGGATGGAAATATAATATAGTGGTATTGATAGGTGACAAAGTGCTAGCAGCCCTCACTCTCAGCACCTCCTCAGCCTCAGCATCCACTCTGGTGGGCTTTCAGCCTGCCACGGCACCGTGGGAGCCCCTCTCTGGGAAGGCTGGGACCAGAGCCCCCTTCCTCTGCTTGCTGGGAGATGTGGAGAGAGAGGCGTGGGCAGGAACTGGGGCTGTGCACTACACTGGCGGGGCTGTGCATTGTGCTGGCAGGCCACTGTGAGTTCCAGTGGGCATGGGCTCCAGCTTGGCGGGCCCGCACATGGAGCGGCTGGCCAGCAGGCACTGTCAGTCCAGGGCAGTGAGGGGCTTAGCACCTGGGCCAGCAGCTGCAGAGGTTGTGCCAGGTCCCCCAGCAGTGCCGGCCAGCCCGGGCCACACTCAAATTCTCACCGGGCCCTAGCTGCCTCCTCGCAGGGCAGGGCTCCGGACCTGCAGCCCGCCATGTCTGAGCTCCACCCCTGCAGTGGGCTCCTGTGGGGCCTGAGCCTCCCCGATGGGCAGCGCCCCCTGCTCCGTGGCGCCCAGTCCCGTGGACAGCCCAAGGGCTGAGGAGTGCAGGCACCCTTCGGGACTGGCAGGCAGCTCTGCCTGCAGCCCGAGGCAGGATCCACTGGGTGAAGCCAGCTGGGCTCCTGAACTGGATGGGGACTTGGAGAACTTTTATATCCAGCAGGAGGATTGTATGTGCACCAATCAGCACTCTGTGTCTAGCTCAGGGTTTGTAAATCTACCAATTGGTACTCTGTATCTAGCTAACCTAGTGGAGACTTGGAGAACTAGCACTCTGTGACTCTGTGTCTAGCTCAAGGAATGTAAATGCACCAATCAGCACTGTGTCTAGCTCAGGGTTTGTGAATACACCAATTGGTACTCTGTATCTAGCTAACTCTGTATCTAGCTAACTAGCACTCTGTGACTCTGTGTCTAGCTCAAGGATTGTAAACGTACCAATCGGCACTCTGTCAAATTGGACCAATCAGCTCCCTGTAAAATGAACCAATCAACTCTCTGTAAAATGGACCAATCAGCAGGATGTGGGTGGGGCCAGATAAGGGAATGAAAGCAGGCTGCCTGAACCAGCAGTGGCAACCTGCTTGGGTCCCCTTTCACACTGTGGAAACTTTGTTCTTTCACTCTTTGCAATAAATCTTGCTTCTGCATAGCCTTTGGGTCCGCGCCGCGTTTATGAGCTGTAATAGTCACTGCGAAGGTCTGCAGCTTCACTCCTGATGCCAGCGAGACCACGAACCCACCGGGAAAAAGGAACAACTCCAGACGTGCTGCCTTTAAGAGCTGTAACACTAACCACAGAGGTCTGCAGCTTCACTCCTGACAGCGAGACCACAAACCCACCAGAAAGAAGCAGCTCCAGACACATCTGAACGCCTGAAGGAACAAACTCCAAGCACCTCATCTTTAAGAACTGTAACACTCACCGTGAGGGTCTGTGGCTTCATTCTTGAAGTCAGTGAGACCAAAAACCCACCAATTCCGGACACAGTATGTTGGTTAAACTATCACATGAAGGATTCAGTGCCTAGTCTTAGAATTGGAAAAGGCTTTCTTCTGTTGGTTCCTTAGGATGACAGTCACAGTGGAGAAGAATGTAGTACAAAGTTTTATTTAGAGCCATTTTTTTTTTATTTCCTGCAGTTACTTTTTTAGTATTATTATTAAATAAAAAGAAATTTTGTGTTTAAAAAATTCGAAATTTGGTGAATGAATATGACGTTACCAATACTTTGACTGACAAAAGGCAGAAACTGTGTTTAACTGTAGTTTTTTATTAATAACCTGCAGAAGGATAATAAAAGGAAATAGATTCCATATATATAAAATACTTAAACTCAAGAGCAAGCCGATGATGAAGCAGCAATTCATAGGGAAAATAATAACACTGCTTTTAAATATTTCAGGTTCCTAAGGATATCAGGAAAAAGCTTTCAAAGTCTGATGAATTCTTCAATATTTTCTCCTGCTGCTCTTCTATTCACATTTTCCATTTAAGTGAATGCAAGGTCATTGTTTTGCCTTAAGCACTCTGTTATTCCTACCCTCGTTGCCTTTTCACTTGGAAATCTCTAGGATTGAAATTCCCTTTATCTTTCCTGGGCTAAGAAAACACCCATTCCGTCTTCAAAATTCAAATAAGGTTCCAAATCCTATGTAAAACCTTCCTGTGCCTCCCCTTTCCCATCACAATTAATTACCTTTCTCATTTCTGTATCTTGAAAATAAGTAAATTATCATATGAATTACAGTGCAATTTATTTATTTGTTGCTTGCCTGGCTTCTTTTTAAGAATGTGAGTATCTGAAGGGCAGCAACTCTTTTTTTTTTAGTCCTGTTTGTATCCACAGTCTGTAGTATAGTGTTAGCACAGAAAGACATTTATTGGAGTCTTGTTTAGCTGATCCAAAGCTGAACGTAGACTAAAAAAGGTAAACAAGTACATGAAATTGATGATATTATGGGCAGGAGTAATGTGAAATTGAAGAAAATGTGTCATATGTAACTTTGAAATTAAATAGAACAGCAGAACAGAGAGAGGTAAATGGTTATAACAGATTTTATTGTGATGGCAAAAATTCTTTAAAAAATATGTAATATTTTGTAAAGATTTTTACTTTTTGCTAAATAGAGTGCTTCATTTTTATAACTTAATAATAGAAGACACATGCCTGATTTTCATGCATTACTCGCGTTCGCTTATTCAGCATGAAGTAAAATTTAAGGATTCTAGCCACCTGTCAAACAGAGCATTAACATTAAATTGACAGTTCTGTTAGATCTGTGTGTACTGTCTGTCAGTACAGACAGGAAGATCTTTAAGGCAAATCTTTAGCTTAAACATGGAGTTTACACATATTCCTCTTTAGATGTAAACTAGAAAAACTGCTGTTAGAGATGAGTGAAAATTGGTAAAGAGGCAATCTCAAGGCATATTAGCTTCCTTATCTCAGACAGTTCCTGTCTCCAGTCGTCTCATAATTATAAAACCAGTGCTAAGTATCTTCATGGAGTTTTGCACTCAGTTGTGTGCATATTTATGCAACTTGAATCTAATTAACAGTTCATCACACCTCATGAGTTGTGCCATTGCAAATGTAGCTCCTAAATGATTAAGGTGTATTTTGTTTCCAAAGTTACACAGTCATTGAAATACTACTACTTAACTACTATCATTTTTTCTTAGTGATTTTCAAATTTCTACCCCTATTGTTTTCAGAAAAATTAATTTGTATTTTAGTGATCAATGATAATTACTAATGAAAAAAAACTCAGAAAAAAAATTACAGTTTAGATTAAATGTAATAAGCTTGAGTTTAGTATTTTCGTGTAGTAGAAAAAAAAATAGTTGATAATAATGATAGAAGAAAAAAGTACATAATAAAATGATACAGTTAGACATGGAACTAATCACTGATAATTCTGGTTCCTGTTTTTACAACTTCATGGAAAGAACCACAAGTCATTTCACTGATTGTATTTAGTAACATTTAATACCTTATGAAGGTCACAGAGCCCAGGAAATAAATGAAAATGAATGATCTTATACAAGAGGCACTGGAAGTTCATACTGAGATCTGTTCAACATTGTAGTCAATAAAATGATCGGTATTATAATTTAGTATAGTACTTTAATTTATTATTTGACCTAAGACTAGAATTAGAATACTGTTTAGAAACCTTAGCTTTTTCCTCTATGAAAGATGAGTTTTAATTTTCCTTTTCTATTGTGTTTTCTTCTTTTCCTTTTAACTGCTGGAGCAGGTAACTAATCTTACAGTAATACTTTGGAAAGAATCCTTATGCAAGGGATAACACCAACAAATTTCAGTGATAAAACAATTTCTAAATCCTAAAAAAAATAGTGACAAAATTGTTTCCTAGTCACAAGAGTAACATGTGAAACTCAAGTGACTAATTTGTGACAATTACCACATGCAAAATTAATTGGATTGTATTTCCTAGTACATTTCTGGATACCTAATATGGCCCTTGTATAGGTAAATACAAAATAAGAGGGAGCTTCACATAAATTAGTCAATAAATATCTTTGGAACTGCTAATGATTTTCATGACTTAGTTTACATGCTGAGGGCTTAGCTGTCAATGAAATACAGAGCATGAGAGAGACCATGCCATATATACACATGAACAAATAAATAAGAAAAATTTCAGTCAATGATTAATTCAATGAAAAATATCATTTAATAGAATAACAGCATGTCACTATTTTAAATATAGTAGCCATGAAAAGTGATGGCTACTGATTAAATATAGTAGCTGATGATCTACTGATTAAATATAGTAGCCATGGAAAGTGATGGCTAGTTAACTGATTTAAATATGGTATCCATGGAAAGTGTATCTGAGAAGGAGATATTTAATTGAGACTTGAATCATGAAAAAGAAGCAGCCAAGCAAAGATCTAGGATAAGGCTGTTCCAAGAAGGCGTAGTAATAAATTACTTGATATGAGATTAGACTTGGAGTATACAAGAGGCAGAAAAAGCCCAGTGAGGCTGAATATAGTGGTAGGTGGCAAGAATGGAAGGAGGTAAAGCAGGGGCAATAGTCAGTGTGTGTGTGTGTTTTTTTTTTTTTCCAATTTTAACACCATTTTGTTTTCCTTCTTCTTCATATGATAAAGTGTCATATGATAAAGTCCTTTCCCTACTCAGAACTGCATATAATTTCTTTTTATTTTTTCTTTTATTTCCCCCTTTTTAAAAATATTATCATACTTTAAGTTCTAGGGTACATGTGCACAATGTGCAGGTTTATTACATATGTATACTTGTGCCATGTTGGTGTGCTGCACCCATCAACTCATCAGCACCCATCAACTTATCATTTGCATCAGGTATAACTCTCAATGTGATCCCTCCCCCTCCCCCTTCCCCATAATAGGCCCCGGTGTGTGATGTTCCCCTTCCCGAGTCCAAGTGATCTCATTGTTCAATTCCCACCTATGAGTGAGAACATGCGGTGTTTGGTTTTCTGTTCTTGTGATAGTTTGCTGAGAATGATGGTTTCCAGCTACATCCATGTCGCTACAAAGGACACAAACTCATCCCTTCTTATGACTGCATAGTATTCCATGGTGTATATGTGTCACATTTTCTTAATCCAGTCTGTCACTGATGGACATTTGGGTTGATTCCAAGTCTTTGCTATTGTGAATAGTGCTGCAATAAACATACATGTGCATGTGTCTTTATAGCAGCATGATTTATAATCCTTTGGGTATATACCCAGTAATGGGATGGCTGGGTCATATGGTATTTCTAGTTCTAGATCTTTGAGGAATCACCATACTGTTTTCCACAATGGTTGCACTAGTTTACAATCCCACCAACAGTGTAACTATTGTTGAGAACCTATTTCTCCACATCCTCTCCAGTACCTGTTGTTTCCTGACTTTTTAATGATTGCTATTCTAACTGGTGTGAGATGGTATCTCAAAAATATTCAACATTCTTAAAGAAAAGAATTTTCAAGTCAGTGGGTTTCAAAGGCCGTGATAAGTTGTTTTGGTTAATATTATTTCTACTATGGGAAGCCACTAAAGTTTAAGCAAGAGTGTGATGCAATTTAATATACTCTTAAAAACCCTTATTTTGCTTATTGTTTTGAACAAATTCTGACTGGAATTAAGGCAGAGAGACAAGTTAGGAATTTTGTCTGTTTGTTTCCCATCATAATCCAGACAAGATAAGATGGTGTTTTTAACAAAGTAGTAATAGAATTTCTTTAATTACTTTTGTGGGTACGTAGTAGCTATAGATATATTTATGGGGTACATGAGAGGTTTTGATACAGCCATGCAATGTGAAATAAACACATCATGGAGAATGGGGTGTCTATCTCCTCAAGCATATATCCTTTGAATTGCAAACAATCCAATTACACTCTGGTAGTTATTTAAAAATGTACAATTAAGTTATTATTGACTATAGTCACACTGTGGTACTATCAAATAGTAGGTCTTATTCATTTTCCTAACTAGTTTTTGTATCCATTAACCATCCCTACTTCCCCCTCAACCTCCCACTCAAGTAGTAATAGTATAATTTTAAAGAAATGTTTAGATTTTTTAGTTTCTTAGAGGTGCAGTCTACAGAATGTGTAAATAGAATGGGCTTGAATATCAGGAAAGAGAGGAATCAAAGATATTTCTTGGTTCTGGGCCTGAACAAGTAGGTACTATTTATTGAAATGGGGAAACCTAGGAAGCAGCAGATTGGGTCGGAATAGTATATATATATATGCACACACACACAACACACAAACACATATATAAGCTGGAAATCAGTATTTGGGATCCTATTTGAAATAGTGGTTGAATATCAATGTTAAAACTATAGCACTAGATAAAATTACTTAGACAAACCTATACATTGAAAACAAAAGAAAACTGAAGAAAGCTCATTTGAATTCAACATTTGAATAGCAGGAGATATAGGAGAAGAATAAAACATTATAAGAGCCTAGAGAACAAACACGCTTCTATAATGAGAGAATGTTCAGTTGTATCTAAAGAGGACAAATGAGAAGAAAATGGTTTCACCACTGACTTTGACAAATGTACATTATTGATAATCTTGCAAAGATAAGTCTCTTAGGAGTGGTGTGGGTGAAAACCTAGTTGAGAATAAGCAGTGATTTAAAGAAAAAAATACAAAATTATTCTAGGATTTTTGCTATGAAGGGTAGTAGTATAGTTAGAGTGTATTTGAAATATGGACTATGTTCATAAAATTTTTTAGCAGGAAAGAATGTATGTGACAGAGACAAAGGAGTAAAGGTAATTATAAATGAGTAACACTCAATTCTTTACAGTAACTTGGAGGATTCTTTTTTTTTTTTTTTTTTTTTTTTTTTTTTTTGAGACAGAGTCTCGCTCTGTCCCCCAGGCTGGAGTGCAGTGGCACGATCTCGGCTCACTGCAAGCTCCGTCTCCTGGGTTCAGGCCATTCTCCTGCCTCAGCCTCCCGAGTAGCTGGGACTATAGGCGCCCGCCACCGCACCTGGCTAATTTTTTGTATTTTTAGTAGAGACGGGGTTTCACCGTGGTCTCGATCTCCTGACCTTGTGATCCGCCCGCCTCGGCCGCCCAAAGTGCTGGGATTACAGGCGTGAGCCACCGCGCCCGGCCGGAGGATTCTTTTAAAATTTCCTTTGTGTATATAAATATGTTTTGAGTTTTAGATTGTCACTGCCAGAAATACAGGATTTCTTAAGAGGCTGGCAATTCAAATCATCATTCATAAATCAATGATCTCTGATTGATAGCCATATGAATGTGTCTTTGGCATTTTTAACACTAACATCACACAAACCTACAATAACAAAAAATAACAGTTCTTAAACATGACAGCGTAATGTCGATTACAGTATTGTAAGAAATCAACACTAACTTTGCTTGTTTAGGAACTGTGTAAATTAGTAAAAATAAAAATATCAATCCTTTTATTAAAAATCTTTAAAAATGTGTTAATAAAAAATTACTGCTCAATTTCTAAAATATCTTCAGGGTTAAAAATATAAATATGCAGACATATACATATATGTACACTTAGTTCTGAGTTCTGTTATTTCAAATAATATGCTTACTAATAAACTACTAGGTTAATCTTGAATATGAAAATTTACATTTAAATATAGCAGCCTGTTACGGCAAATGTGACAGAGAGACAAGCTAGAAATGTTTTCATCTGCCAGAAACTTGAGGTTTCAGAGAAAATTAAGAGGCAAATATTCTTAAACATCAAATTTTTCGATTCTGACTAATTCCTTTCTCTTGAGGGTAAATTCCAGGCTTAGTGAAATTCTGACACTAGGGATCTGTGTTCAAAGTGCTGTGTATACATGTAAATATCTTGAATAATGTGAGGATTATTAGAAATTCTTATGTTGTAGTAATGCCTTTGAAACTTGTAATATCCTCTAAAAATCTGTACAAAAGGCCCTCTGCCTTTGACCAAGCACACACACATATTCAGAATACTTTTCTGCAGTTTCACTCTAAAGTAATGGATCTGGTTGTATCAAGCAGCTAACACTTTGTTGGCTGAAACAGAAATTTCTCTCACCGTTTTAAATCAAATGAAAGCATTTTTTTTTTTTTTTTTGGTCAAACTGAGCACTAATTTTAACTTCATTTTTATTAATTCAGTAGCTCATTTGATACAAAATTTTCATGAAACCTTATTGTTTTAGTCTTTTAGTGTTCTTCACATTATGCTGATCTGTACCTATATTTCATTTATGGAGATATAGGTTGCTTAAAAGTATATATAGTAGGGAAATACTCCCTCCTCTTTTTCCATTTCTTATGCAAAGTAATCCTTTTCTAGAAATATATACTCTTGTAATTTCTATGTTTCAGTGATTCATGCTTTTGTGTTTATTATAAAGAAATGGCACTTTCTAAATCATGGTAATGACAAAGTAAAAAAAAAAAAAAAGGAATTGAAGCAGGCTGTTTTTGACATGAATGGGCAGAGTACAAAGTCAGAGCAAAAATCCAATGAAAGCAGACCAAAGGGTTAATGTAACTAGAATGAACTAATTAAGAGACACTAAAGAATGGCATTTTGAATCACAGCATGTTTAAATAATAAAACAATTATAAGGAGTGAACAGCATTGAAGAGACTTCTAATAATGGCTGAAGGAAGCCCTATCAATTAAACATAAAAGTAAAATTAAAAGAAAAACCACAAGAATAGTTCAAAGGGAAATAGAATTTATAAAATCGAGACGGGAGAGTAAATTATTAAGAATGACTTTGACAAGTAGCATACTATGCACCTTTGTCATATTGTGAAATATTCACCTTGTTAATCCAATTTTGTGAAATAACAGAAATGCTTTTAATTTTGCCTCACCTTCTTAATTACAATAATAAAAGTAAAGGTGCTTTCATGAGGAAAAAATTAAGAGCACTTAGGCAACACTTGGTGTTAATAAAATTCTAATTATGGAATGCTATAATAATCCCTGTGGTTGTAATAAATTACTTATCACAAAGGGGAAAATGACTCATTATTTCAACTTTCTGCAATTCAAATGTACAGTTTATATTAAGTGAAAGACTTTTGCTGTTGAGCTACCATGGGATTGCTTTGCAAATGCAAACTAATTCAAAATCTATTATAAAAGTATATAAAAAAATGAGTAAATTATTATTGAATTAACAAAACAGAAAACAACACCAGAATTCTGAAATAAAAAATAGGTTACAAAACCTTTGTTTCAATAATCTGAAGATGCTAATGTCTGTGTATTGTGTTTGTCAGAGATAACAATTTTTGGTTACTGGATGCTCTGATCTATTATCCTTATCCTAAAAAGTGCCAGTGGATTTGGTAAGCAAATGAGGTATTTGTTTATTATGGATCCATATTCAATGTATTTGTGAAATATCATTTCTTAATCTATCACCTTTTAACTTTCACTCTGCCTCAGAAAAAGAAAATAAAATTATTAGAAATACATAGTATTTACTGTCTGGGACATACTGAAAGTACAACTATCCTTGATGTATTTTGCATCCTGTAATTTTTGCATTCTGAGCAGATTGGAAAGGGAGTTTTCTTTACTTCTATTCTGACTGATACATATTTTGAAAAATATGTTTATTTTCTTTCTTCCTCCTTATTTAAACATTTTCTTCCGACAATAACCCCATATCTTTGGAACAACATGACCTATTGCTTATATTTACCAGGCTAAAACTACAAACATAACACTTGCATTATTGTTTTTCCACTCTGGTTGATTTTAGTTTCTTTGCCTATTTCTTTAAATATCAATTTAACCAATTTTACTTAATTTTCAACATTGATTAGACTCCCTGTGGACAGTCATTTATGTATTTGTTGATGAAAAGAGTCAAATTCTGTAAAATATTTGAAGAGATTTACTCTGAGCCAAATATGAGTGACCATGGCCCATGACACAGCCCTCAGGAGGTCCTGAGAACATGTGCCCTAGGTGGTCGGGGTACAGCTTGGTTTTGTATATTTTAGGGAGGCATAAGACATTAATCAAATACATTTAAGAAATACTTTGGTTTGGTTTAGAAAGGCATGACAACTGAAAGCAGGGGCTTCCAGGCTATAGGTAAATTTAAACATTTTCTTGTTGACAATTGGTTGAGTTTTTCTGAAGAACCGAGATCAATAGAAAGGAAATGTTCAGGTTAAGATAAAGGATTGTGGAGACCAAGTTTTATTGTTCAGAGGAAGCTCTCAGATAGCAGAGTTTAGAGAAAGCAGGTTGTAAAATGTTTCTTATTGGACCTAAAAGGGTGCCTAGGTCTTAGTTGATTATCTCCTGGATCTGGAAAGGAAGGAAGGAAAACAAAGGGGAAAGGGGATTCTCTATAAATTGTGGATTTTTCCCACAAGATAATTTGCAGGGCAATTTCAAGGTATGGCAAGGAAATATATTTTGGAGTGAAATGTTTTGATTTTTTTCCTTGTCTCATAATATTATGCCAGAGTCAGATTGGAAAGTAAGTCACAATATACAGGGTCAAATAAAACCCATCTGATGAGAATTTATGGTTTATAGGGCATGACTCCCTAGACCCCTTAAATATGAATTTGGGCAACATTAAGAAAAAAAAACAAAAAACAAAAAACAGAGCTTAGTCTTCATATTCATGAACAGTGAGATACAGAAATGCTGTATGCAATACAAAGAGAAGGTATTTTATCTGCCTGTGAAAGTGAAGCAAGAATTGAGAAAGGTAACTGGTTACTTTATAAAAAGAAAAAATCACAATAATGTTGACTACCACTCAACTCAATATCAGCTTTTCACTTGCTGGTGAATAACAACTACAAAAACTGAGAGGAAATTATTCATGAGCAATTAGAATTCAATTAACTGATTAATGGAATGCCTTTATTCCAATATTTTGGTTTGGCACTAAAGACACTTCAGGCTTCACTAACCCTTTATAAAAGCAATAGCAAAATCTCTCTGATTCATACAACTCCTTAATCTGTTCACTGCTTCTCTAAAAGATTATGTATTTTGTTAACCATTGTTCTCAAGCTATTTTCTTCTTTATTGTTGTTTTTAATGTTTGAAAATTATATATTTCCATCACGGCAGAAAGTAATTGCCTTGGATAATGCTGTCAATTATTTCTTGCCATGTCCAGTTCTCTCGTTTTTTATATTTGTATAGATTTATGCAGTACAAGTGCAATTTTGTTACATGGGTATATTGCACAGCAGTGACGCCTGAGCTTTTGGTGTCTCCATCATGGAATAATGTACATTGCATCTATTAAGTGATTTTTCACCCCAAACCACCTCTCACCCTCCCACCATTCTAAGGATCAAGTTTCTATCATTCCACGCTCTATTCATGTGCACACACTGTTTAGCTCCCATCACTTCTTTTTATGGAAATCCCACAGTCTTAAGCCCCTGTTGCTTATGTTAAAGAAAAGGGGTCCTGATCCAGGCCCCAAGAGAGGGTTTTTGGATTTCCTGCAAGAAAGAATTCAGGGAGAGTCCATAGAGTGAAGTAAAAGCAAGTTTATTAGGAAAGTGAAAGAATAATGAATGGCTACTCTACAGACAGAGCAGCTCTGAGGGCTAATGGTTGCCCTCAGTTTATGGGTTTTTTAAATTATATTTTAAACAAGTGTTGGATTATTCATATCTCCCCTTTTAGACCATATAGGGTAACTTCTTGACATTGCCATGGAATTTGTAAACTGTCATGGCCACGGTGGGAGTGTAGCAGAGGATGACCAGAGGTAACTCTCCTAGCCATCTTGTTTTTTTTTTTTTTTTTTTTTTTTTTTTTTTTTTTTTTTAGTTTTAGCAGGCTTCTTTACTGCAATGCTTTATCAGCATGGTCTTTATGACCTATATCTTGTGCTGACCTCCTATCTCATCCTGTTACTTACAATACCTTAACTGTCTGGGAATGCAGCCCAGTAGGTCTTAGCCTCATTTTACCCAGTACCTAATTAAGATGGAGTTACTCTGGTTCACATGCCTCTGACAGACAGTCGATTTTTGTACCATATGATTCCGGTCTCTTAACTGCAGCTAACTGTATCCAAGGGTGAGTCATTTACAGGCTACAGCAGACAATCACATATTCTGATGTAAAGAGCTGCTCATAATAGCTATGATAAATATAAATTAAAATTATTAATTAAAACTAGAATGATAAAAATATTTTGGCATTCTGTAGTGGTGCTGCAAGAGACAGACATACATAATTTTAATAATGATAGTTAGCATTTACCAGATACTAAATCTACCATGAAAACTATTTTAGTAATATGATCTCATTGAATTTTCACAAAATCTCTACAAGGTTGTTAGTATTATTTCTCTTTTGAAAATTAAAAAAAAAATCCGAGGATTTAGATAATTTGCCTGAAATCACACTTTTAATGAATTATGTAGGCTACAATTAGCTCTAAGCAATTTTGATCCTGAATTTTTATTTGTGACCATATTCCTGCTTTAGAGATCTCCTAAAAAGCCTTAAAACCAGATAATCTTTCTGCAATTCTTAGGATAAATGAGAGTCTGTAAATTATTTTGTTCTGCCTGCCCATCACAACAAGCTTTTCTTTATCTGAACCAGCTTGAGTGGGTCTTTTCTTTGCAACTAAATGAGCTTCTTTTAAAAACAAAATTGTGTCTGTGTTGAGGTATATTGTACTGAACTAGAGGCAAATTTTCCCTGGCTTTAGAATTCAAGTATTCAGGTCATAAAATCTTCAACCATTTGATTGTTATCTTTCCTTTTACCTCCTGGGTGAACAAGCCTTATGATAAACAAAATCATTTATTTTGTGTGTGCACATAAATATAAATCATGAACTCAGATTTCTATTATTTTGATTGCTTTATTGAGATGTGTTAAATAAAGTTGAGCCTAAAGCTGCCACCTTACATATTTTAAGTTCAATCTAAAGGTTTTTCTGTACATCGTGAACTATAACAAGTGGAGGTATAACCCAGACGATAGCCTATACTTGTGCCAATCACCTAGTTTTGGCCAATCAAATGTAGCCAACTGTTCAAATCATGTTCAAATAAGTCAAATGCCAAGCTGTAACCAATTCAGCTGTTTCTGTACCTTACTTCCATTTACTGTATATCACTTTCCTTTTTCTGTCCATAAATCATCTTCCACTATGTCGCTGTGCTGGAGTCCCAGTGCCTGCTCTAGCTCAGGAGGCTGCCTAATTTGTGAATTGTCCATTGCGCAATTAAACTTCTTTAAATTTAATTTGGCTGAAGTTTTTCTTTTAACAGATGGCATCAGAAGTGAGATCCAAAGTAGAGCTTCTAACGACCCCCAGGAGCGCTGAGTGACCAAGCAATGTACTCAACCGCCTGTTGTGCCCATCGCTCAGCTCTCAGAGCAGCTGGGAATTGTGGTAAGTTCTCTCTTGGATTCCAAAGCTCCATGAATTTTTGTTTTAAGCTCTCCAAGTTTCTTTGAACAATTTTCTGATCCAAACTGGGTCTGGCAGTCACGACAGAAACTGAACTGCGTCCTTGATTAGATTAGATACGGTAACTAACTGGCTTGGATCCAGTTAGAGGCCTTTTACATCTGAATGGGTCAGAAAGAAACAGGTAGTAAATAGTAATGTTGCAGGGGGTGCAAAATTTGGCTTTTGGAAATTCGCAGGGATTTTTGTGTTCTACACTTTTGTTTCATTTTTCATGCATGCTTAGGTTGGAAAAAATTGCTGGCTAAGTTGATCAATGGAACCTGAGAGCAAAGCCAGTATTTTAGGTAAAAATGGGATCCTTAATTTCTGAAGAACTGAGCTTCTTTCGGCTTATACATGGACAAGTGTTAGGCCCTGGAAGGAGCAAAGTCTTACAGAAATGATAAAATCTTACTAAAGATCATTTACAGTGGAACGTTCCAAATTAACAACACAGCACTGAAGTGCATTTGAAAATACGCACTCCCAAATTAGTCTCATCTAAGGATGCCTATTGATATGCAGAAGCTTCTAAAAAGATTTTAGCATTTTTATTTTAAAACTTTATGAAAGGAAAATAAAACGTTTAAGCAACTAATTCATTTTTACAATTAAATCTGCTTGCACTCTTTTCTGATGGCTATGGTTGACAGGATTAGCCATGTACAGGACCATGGAACATGGGGAACTTTTGCTCCCCGAAGGGGGAAACATGAGAGTTAATGGGACTGCTGAAAATGATCCCTTTGTGACCAAAAAGCAGCTACCTGAATTTTTGGTTAAGTATCGCTGCAATGGGTGGGTCTTTCTCTGACCTTCTGGAGCACTTCACCTTCCCCACCCTGCTGCAGGCAATGCTTCTCTCTCTCTCTCTCTCTCTTTTCAAACCAGTTGTGGGAATGGTAAAAATCCCTACCTCTTGTAAATTTTTAATTAATAAGAAAAAGGATTCAGTAGGCTAGTCTTAAGCTGTAGCAAATCTCATGTACTTTGTGCTACGAATTTGTCTTTCTGTGTTGTTCTGTCATGAAGAGGGGTACCTTGGGATAGAACATGGGCTTAGGACCACATAAGCTTGCTATTTCAGATTGCCACAAATTTTGCTTCAGTTCCCTGAAACTAACAAACAAACTGAATGAGGCCTCCATCTTGTCTTGTTTTATGTCCTTGGGAGCTTGACTTTGTAACCATGTGGCGGTACTTTCTCTTGGTCCCTGCCATCCAGGGAATAAGAATTTTAGGGTTCATGTCATAGTTAGCTCTAAACATTATTTCAAGAAGTTAAAAGCTTTGCAAGCTCAAAATTGGCTACTCTAGACTGCTACTGGGAAGAGCAATAGAAACTGCCAATGATGTAGCATAGTGACTAAGGGTTTGTCTTTTCACAATGACAGCCCAGGTTCAGGGCTCAATTCCTGGCTTAGCGAATGAGTCCTTTCTGGTTAGATATCCGTGTAACTTTGGCCCTTTGTTGATTCTCAGTCCCTCCATGAACAATCTCTATCTTTCCTTCTTGAATCTTCCTTTTTCTGAGCTATCTTTGGAGATTCTAGATCTTATAAAATATGCTAACCACCTCTTTGAAAATACCTCATACACTCATGGTTAAGTCATAACCTTAGATAAGGCTTGTTGATTTCACCTGTGAGGTTCCTTTTGTAAAGTTTAAAAGCCAGAAATATTGGTAATTTGGCCTGACTAAAGTAGGGTAATAAGAAATTTAAAAGGACTTTTTAAAAAGAGGTCTATGGCTAAAAGTCAGCTTAATTAAAAGTGGATAGCCAAGCTACACACACATTTGAAAGGCCTTTATGATTTTATTCTCTTCATAGATCTTGTTTTTTTTTTTCAGTCAACTGGATAGCTTTTCTCCATTTTGTCTTCTTGGCACTCTTGATGCACACATGAGAGGAAATAAAATAACTTCTAACAGCTCAGGACTCCAATAAAATATCTTACCAGGTTTTTGTTTTGTTTTGTTTTGTTTTTTTACCACAAATAAAAATTGCTAAGAGTTAACATTGTAACATGCAATCAAGACCTACTGAAAAAACAGTTTTACATGCAAGGTATGTGAAGAAAGTGAAATGTGCTTATAGTAAAAGATCATAAGAAGGCCCTGGAATGTAAATTTTTGCCTAGTAAGATAGAATAAAGCAAAATGTTTGAGCAAGTTGTTGAAGGTTTGTAAAAAATTAATCTTGTAAAAAGAAATTCTGTGAATGACAATATTGGCTATTTAAAGGAGGATTTTTCCATAAATTGAACATTGAAATAAAAGCACAACAGAGGCACAAGTCATGGTGACTCATGCTGGAAATCCAAGCACTTTAGGAGGCCCAGGCGGGTGGATCACTTGAGGTCAGAAGGTTGAGACTAGCCTGGCCAAGATGGTGAAACCCCATCTCTACTAAAAACACAAAAATTAACTGGGCATGGTGACATATGACTGTAATCCCAGTTACTTGGGAGGCTGAGGCAGGAGAATCGCTTGAACCCAGGAGGCAGAGGTTGTATTTAGCCAAGATTGTGCAACTGCACTCCAGTCTGGGTGGCAGAGGGAGACTGTCTAAAAACAACAACAACAACAAAAAGGAACAACAGGATTTTCTCAGTGCACTAATCTACTCTTTAACAAAAATTTGTAAAGGGTTATAAAAAGGCTTATGAGAATCTCACCTTATAATCAAAGTGATTAAGATTGAATAGATTTGTATATAAGGTTTTATTAAAAATTGGGGTTGACAATAGTATACTAATACAAGGATGAAATTTGGCTTTCTGTCTTGAATAAGATTTTCATGTAATACTAAAAAATAATAAAAGATTTTGTTTGCCTTTTGAGTAAACTACAGGAAAAAAATGGAAAAGCAAGAGACAGATTGTCTGAAAATTGAAGTCTTCCATCTATCAATGAGTAAAGGTTTTTGCCTTTTTAAAATTTTTGTGTCATCATTTTGGCTAATTAAATGACTTTTGGTGACCTGAAATTCTCAAGTGTTTTAAACCTTTAACATATTTGATAGTCAGCCCAAAATAAAATTTCAGCTTCAAAATTGTCTTTTCTGATCACTAACTTTGGGATGCTACAGCAGACCCCTGAAACATCCAAAAGAGAGGTAAACAGGATGATTTGACAAGTTAAGTTACATGGAAATTGTTGTCAAAATAAGAAATGATGTTTAACCTTTTTCAGGTTATATTTTAGTGAATGTTATTAATATATGTTCCAAAATTGTATGACATTTCTAAAATTCTAATATGTCTGACTACATACGATCAATCTATTAAGAATTATGGTTATTAGATTAAGTTATTGTAGACCACAGAAATAACCAAATTTCCTTGTCAATTGTGTTTTTAACTATGACTATTTATAGTCATTTCCACAATAAATTGCTTAATGCTGATGTAGTTTCTGAAAAATTCACAAGCACACAAAATCCTAGAATATGATGTCTTTTAGGAGGTTCATGAGAGGATGCAAAGGACCCTGAAAAGTGCTCTTGAATACAGGTTTCTGGAAACTTTAGAGTCATATCATTTGGACTGTTTAAGAATTCCTGGAACTTTAATTAAAAGACTGACTTGTTTATAAAATTGCTAATACAAGTAGAACAAAATTTAATTGAGTATCAAGAAAATATTTTGCCAGATTTTCATGCCAAATCAGCCAACACGGAAACTGTTTAAATATACAGTCTGAATGAACTCCATGGTCTCAGTCAATTTACCAATGAAAACTCATTAGTTATCAGTGCTACGTCCCTAAATTGGAGAAACAACTGGTATTCAAGCAGGGATAAGTCCGATGTTAAGCATGGACTCATGGAGAACCAAGATAGCCACCTTGTCTTTCCTGAGTCCTTAAAGCTTCTGTTATTAAAGATTCTTCATTCCATGACTCATTATGGAAAAGATGAAATAATCCAAATGAAATATATATTGTTGTGGTCACTTCTAAATGGCTGAAACAGTTTATGACCAATGTTTGGTTTGCCAAACCCATATTCCTGGGAAGACAATCAAAACTTCAGGTACGTTCGGCTACCTGGTGAGTCATTTAAACATTTATAGAGGGATTTCATTCAATTGTCCTTTTCAATGCATGTTTTCTGGTTGTATAAAAGCTTTCCTTTGCAAGAGGGCTGATACATACAACAGTAGATTATTATGCCACCATGTATTTTCACCGGGTAAATAAAGCTTTTTATGATTCTCTGACTTAAAACAATCAACTCTTCACAATCTAGGACCCGAAGACTGGATCTTCTAAGAACATCAGAGAATGACTATCCTTGTCATTCACACTGCAGCAAAACTTCAGAACCTGAAACTTAGGTTCATAACCTCACTACTGAGAAGGGTCCCTCCACACTCTTGACACTGTGCACCCATTGGAACCCTTAAGGTAATGCTAAACAGGGAAGTTTCTCAACAGAAAAAGATGGAAACTTTGTTTTATTTTTAATTTTTAATTTTTCTATTTCAATAGGTTTTTGGGGAACAGGTGGTGTTTGGTTACATAAATAAATTATTTAGTGGTGACTTCTGAAATTCTGGTGCTCCCATCTCCTGAGCAGTGTAACTGTACCCAAGGTGTAGTCTTGTATCCCTTGCCTCCCTACACCCTTTTCCACAAGTCCCCCAAATCCAATGTGACATTCTTTTTTTTTTTTTTTTTTTTTTTTTTAATTTGAGAAGGAGTCTTGCTCTGTCGTCCAGGCTGGAGTGCAGCAGTGCCATAGGGACTCACTGCAAGCTCCGCCTCCCAGGTTCACACCATTCTTCTGCCTCAGCCTCCCATGTAGCTGGGACTACAGCCATCTGCCACCATGCCCAGCTAATTTTTTTGTTTTTTGTATTTTTAGTAGAGACAGGGTTTCACCATGTTAGTCAGGATGGTCTCGATCTCCTGACCTCATGATCTGCCCGCCTCGGCCTCCCAAAGTGCTGGGATTACAGGCGTGAGCCACCACGCCCAACCAGTTTTTTGTTAATATTATTTCATCACCCACGTATTAAGCCCAGTACCTAATAGTTATCTTTTCTGCTCCTCACCCTCCTTTACCGCTGCCCCCTCAAGTAGACCCCAGTGTCGGTTGTTTCCTTATTTGTGCTCATAAGTTCTTACCATTTAACTCCAACTTTTAAGTGGGAACATACATTATTTAGTTTCTTCTTCCTGCATTAGTTTGCTAAGTATGATAGCCTCCAGCTCCATCCATGTACACACAAAAGACATCATCTTATTCTTTTTGGTTTTAGCTGCATAATATTCCATCGTGTTTATGTACCACATTTTCTTTATCCAACCTGTCATTGATGGGCATGTGTGATGATTCTATGTCTTTGCTATTGTTAATTGTGCTGCAGTGAACATATGCATGCATGTGTCTTTATAGTAGAATGCTTTATATTCTGCTGGGTATATACCCAGTAATAGGATTGCTGGGTGGAACTGTAGTTCTGCTTCTACCTCTTTGAGGAATAACCATACTGCTTCCCACAATGGTTAAACCAATTTACACTCTCACCAACAGTGTATATGTGTTCCCTTTTCTCCACAATGTTGCCAGCATCTGTTATTATTATTATCATTATTATTTTTAATAGTAGCTATTCTGACTGGTGTGAAATGGTATCTCATCGTTTTGATAGCATTTATCTAATGATCATTGATATTGAACTTTCTTTCATATACTTGTTGGTTGCATGTCTATCTTCTTTTGAAAAGTGTCTGTTCATATCCTTTGCCCACCTTTTAATGGGGTTTGTTTTTCCCTTGTAATTGTAAGTTCTTTATAGATGCTAGAACTTGGACCTTTGTCAGATGTGCAGTTTGCATATATTTTTTCCCATTCTGTAGGTTGTCTGTTTACTCTGTTGATAGTTTCTCTTGCTGTGCACAAGCTCTTAACTTTAATTAGATCCTACTTGTAAATTTTTGCTTTTGTTGCTGTTGGTGTTTTTATCATAAAGTCTTTGCCCATTCCTATTTCCAGGATGATTGTCTTCTAGGATTTTTATAGTTTGAAATTTTACATTTATGTCTTTAATCCATCTTGAGTTGATTATGTATATGGTGTAAGGAAGGGGTTTAACTTTAATCTTCCACATATAGCTAGTCAGTTATCCCAGTACCATTTACTGAACAGGGAGTCTTTTTCCCATTGCTTGTTTTTGTCAGCTTTGTCAAAGATCAGATGGTCATAGAAGGCTGACCTTATTTTGGGGCTCTCTATTTTGTTCCATTGGCCTATGTGTCTGTTTTTGAACCAGAACCATGCTGTTTTGGTTACTGTAGCCTTGCAGTGTAGTCTGAAGTTGGGTAACATGAAGACTCCAGCTTTGTTACTTTTGCTTAGGATTGCCTTGGCTATTTGGGCTTTTTTTTGGTTCCACATGAATTTTAAAATAGTGTTTTCTAGTTCTGTGAAGAATGTCTTTGGTAGTTTGATAGGAATAGCATTGAATATGTAAATTGCATTGGGCAGTAAAGCCATTTTAATGATATTGATTCTTTCTATCAATGAGCATGAAAAAAACAAATTTTTTCATTTGTTTGTGTCTTCTCTGATTTCTTTGAGCAGTGTTTTGTAATTCTCATTGTAGATGTCATCCATTTTCCTCATTAGCTGTATTCCTAGGCATTTTACTCTTTGTGTGGCAATTGTGAACGGGATTGCCTTTCTGATTTGGCTCTCAGTTTCACTATTGTTGGTGAATAGAAATGCTAGTAATTTTTGTACATTGAATTTGTATCCAGCAACTTTGCTGAAGTTGTTTATCAGCTAAAAGAGCTTTTGGCCCAAGACTATGGGGTTCTCTAAATATAAAATTAGGTTGTCTGCAAATAGAGATAAATCAGCTTCCTCTCTTCCAATTTGATGCACTTGGTCTTTTTTCTTATCTGCTTTCTTTGACTAGGACTTCCAATAGTATGTTGAATAGAAGTGCAGAGAGAGGGCATCTTTGTCTTGTGCTGGATTGCAAGGGGAATGCTACCAGTTTTTGCTCAATCATTATAATATTGGCTTTGGGTTTGTCATAGATGGCTCTAATTATTTTGAGGTATGGTATTAGTCAGGGTTCTCTAGAGGAACAAGACTAATAGCGTACATGTATATATGAAAGGGTGTTTAAGGAGTATTGACTCACACAATCACAAGGTTAATTCTCACAATAGGCTGTCTAAAAGTTGAGGAGCAAAGAAGACAGTATGAGTCCCAAAACCTCAAAAGTAGGGAAGCCGACAGTGCAACCTTCAGTTTGTGGCCAAAGACCCAAGATCCCCTGGCAAAGCACTGGTGTAAGCCCAAGAGTCCAAAAGCTGAAGAACTTGGAGTCTGATGTTCAAGGGCAGAAAGCATCCCGCACTGGAGAAAGATGAATGCTGGAAGACTCATCCAGTCTAGTCTTTCCATGTTCCTCTGCCTGCTTTTATCCTAGCTGTGCTAGCAGCTCATTAGAGGGTGCCCACCAAGACTAAAGGTAGGTCTGCCTCTTTTAGACCACTGAATCCAATATTAATCTCCTTTAGCAAACCCTCACAGACACACCCAGTAACAATACTTCGCATCCTTCAATCCAATCAAGTTGACACTCAATATTAACCATCACAGGTATGTTCTTTTAATACCTTGGTTACTGAGAGTTTTTAATATGAAGGAATGTTCAATTTTTTTTTTTTTTTTTTTTTTTTTTGAGACGGAGTCTTGTTCTGTAGCCCGGGCTGGAGTGCAGTGGCCGGATCTCAGCTCACTGCAAGCTCCGCCTCCCGGGTTTGCGCCATTCTCCTGCCTCAGCCTCCCGAGTAGCTGGGACTACAGGCGCCCGCCACCTCGCCCGGCTAGTTTTTTGTATTTTTAGTAGAGACGGGGTTTCACCGTGTTAGCCAGGATGGTCTCGAACTCCTGACCTCGTGATCCGCCCGTCTCGGCCTCCCAAAGTGCTGGGATTACAGGCTTGAGCCACCGCGCCCGGCGGAATGTTCAATTTTTATAAAAGTTCTTTTCTGTGTCTATTGAGACAAACTACATGATTATCTTGTGGTTTATTATAATTACCAACTTTGAATTCTGGGGATGAAACCTACTTGATCATGATAGATTAGCTTTTAGATGTTCTACTGGATTTGGTTTGCAAGTATTTTGTTTAGGATTTGTGCATTGATATTCACAAAAAAATGTTGGCCTTAAGTTTCCTTTTTTATTGTGTTTTGCCTGTTTTTGATATGTAGATGATGCTGGCCTCGTAGAGAGACCTGGGGAGGAGTCCTTTCTCCTCAATTTTTTGGAATAGTTTCAGTAGGTATGATATCAGCTCTTCTTAGTACATCTGGTAGAGTTTGGCTGTGAATCCATCTGATCCTGGGATTTTTTTGGTTGGTAGGCAGGCTATTTGTTATTGATTCAATTTTGGAGGTTATTATTGGTCTGTTCAGTGAATCATTTTCTTTCTGCCTCAGTCTTGGGAGGATGTGTGTGTCCAGAAATTTACTCATTTCTTCTAGGCTTTCTAGTTTGTGTGCATAGAGATGCTCATCATAGTTTTTAATGGCTGCTTTTATTTCTGTGGTCTCAGGAGCAACATTCCCATTATAATTTCTAATTATGTTTACTTGGATCTTTTTTCCTCTTTATTAGTCTAGCTTGCAATTTTTTGTAATGTAGCCAACTCTTGATTTGTTGATCTTTTGGATGTTGTGTGTGTGTGTGTGTGTGTGTGTGTTAATTTCCTTCAGTTAAGCTCTGATTTTTGTTATTTCTTGTCTTCTGCTAGCTATGGGGTTGATTTGTTCTTGTTTCTCTAATTCTTTCAGTTTTAAAGTTAGGCTGTTAATTTGAGATCTTTCTAACTTTTTGGTGTGTGCATTTAGTGCTATGAATTTCCTTCTTAACACTGCCTTAGCTGTGTCCCAGAGAATCTGGCATGTTGCATCTTTGTTCTCATTATTTTCAAAGAACTTCCTGATTTCTGTCGTAATTTCATTTTATACCCCAAAGTCATTCAGGAACATGTTGTTTAACTTGCAACTTTTATAATCTTTTATTTTTATGGTGTTGTGGTCTGAGAGTGTGTTCTATATGATTTCGGCTCTTTTATATTTGTTGAGGATTATTTTGTGTCCAATTATGTGATCAATTTTAGCATATATTCCATGTCATGATGAGAATAATGTATATTCTTTGCTTTTGGGTGGAGAGTTCTGTAAAAGTCTGTCAGATCCATTTGCTCCAGTGTTGAGTTTAGGTCCTGATATTGTCTGACTTTGTGTCCCCACCCAAATCTCATCTTAAACACTAATCTGAATTGTAATCCCCCATGTGTTGGGAGAGAGACCTCCTAGGATGTGATTAGATCATGGGGGTAGGCTCTCCATGCTGTTCTCATGATAATTAGTGAGTTAGCATGAGATCCAATGGTTTTATAAGGGGTTTTACGCACTTTGCTCATTCTTCTCCTTCCTGCCACCATGTGAAGAAAACATGTTTGCTTCCCCTTCTGCCATAATTGTAAATAAGTTTCCTGAGGCCTCCCCCACCCTACAAAACTGTGAATCAATTAAAACTTTTCCTGTATAAGTTACTCAGTCTCAGGTATTTCTTCATAGCAGCATGAAAAAGGACAAATAAAGGTCCTGAATATCTTTGCTAATTTTCGGCCTCAATGATCTGTCTAATACTGCCAGTTAAGTGTTGAAGTCTCTCAGTAATATTGTGTGAGAGTCTATGTCTCTTCGTAGGTCTCTATGAACTTGCTTTATGAATCTGAGTGCTCCTCTGTTGGATGTATATATATTTGGAATAGTTAAGTCTTGTTTTTGAATTGAACCCTTTACATTATGTAATGCCTTTCCTTGTCTTTTTTGATCTATGTTGTTTTAAAATCTGCTTTGTCTGAAATTAGAACAGCAACCTCTGCTTTTTTTTTTTTTTTCCTGTTTCATATTTGCTTGGTATATTTTTCTCCATCCCTGTATTTTGAGTCTATGAGTGCCATTACCTGTGAGATGGGTCTTTTGAGGATACCGTTGGGTCTTGCTTTTATAACCAGCTTGCCACTCTTTGCCTTTTAAGTGGGGATATTTAGCCCATTTGCATTTAAGATTAGTATTGATACGTGTGGATTTGATCCTAACGTTGTGATGTTACCTGGTTATTATGTTGGCTTGTTTGTGTGGTTGCTTTAAAGTAATACTGGTCTGTGTGTTTAAGTGTGTTTTTTTATTAGCTGGTACCAGTCTTTCCTTTCCATATTTATTTAGTAGTCTTTTCAAGATCTCTTGTTAAGCAGGTCTGGCGATAATGAATTCCCTCAATATTTGCTTATCTGGGGAGAATCTTATTTCTCCTTAACTTAAGAAGCTTAGTTTGACTGGATATGAAATTATTGGTTGAATATGTTTTTAAGAATGTTGAATATCGGTCCCCAATCTATTCTGGCTTTAGAATTTCAGCTGAAAGGTCTGCTGTTAGCCTGTTAGGGTTCCCTTTGTAGGTGACCTGCTCTTTCTCTCTGGCTGCCTTTAACATTTTTTCTTTCACACCAACCTTAGAAAATTTGATGATTATGTGTCTTGGGGATGATCTTCTTGTGTAGAATCTTGCAGGAGTTATCTGCATTTCTTGAATTTGACTGTTGGCCTCTCTAACAATGTTAGAGTAGTCTTCATGGATAATATTCTGAAATATGTTTTCCAAGTTGTTTGCTTTCTTCCCCTCTGTTTCAGGAATGTCAATCATTCATAGATTTGGCATTTTTACATAATCCCATACTTCTTGGAGGTTTTGTTCCCTTTTTTATTCTTTTTAAAATTTTTGTAAGACTGTCTTATTTCTGAGAACACGTCTTTAAGTTCTAAGATTCTTTCCTCAGCTTGGTTTATCCTGCTGTTAATACTTGCGATTGCATTGTGAAATTCTTGTATTGTGTTACTGAGTTTTGTCAGACCCATTCGGATTTTTTTTAAACAGCTATTTTTTTCCTTTAGCTCTTCTGCCACTGCCTCTGCAGTGGAACTTCCCTTGCCACTCTCAGAATAAAAAAGCATTAAAGATCCTAAGTATTTTTTTTTTTTCACACCTCCAACATATTTCAGTCAACCAAAGTAGAAGAGGCTAGTCCATCTCCCACAGGTTCCACACATACCCCACTGCTAGTAACAAGACAGGAAACCACTGGCTTGGGCCCAGAGCACAGACCCTCCATCCTGGGAGAATTACATTGAGCAATTGGTTACTTGCACCACTTTGGGGTGGAACCTCTGGGAGACAGGCAAACAACCCTCTACCACAACCACTACTAAAATTTCTTCCTCTGCTGCCTCTAAGTTGGGGAAGAAATATAAACACTGAGATCACCTCAGAGATGCAATGGGCAGCCCAGAAGTGTCACATAAGGATCTACGGCTAACGATCAAAGGAAAGAAGACCCCATACTTTCAGAGCATTGAGAGGGAACTTGGCTGCAACTGTGAGAATACAGGGTAGTCATGCAGCTGAGAAACATTCTATCAAATGACCAATAAGCTTACATACTACCTGTTAGATTATACCCCAAAGTTTCAACACCAAACATACCTCACTAATATCTACCCTTCTGAAGCGAGAGACAAGAAGGCAGCTTCCAATAAAGACCATGCACAAAGCCTGAGACCAGTGAAAACATTCAGAAAATAAGCCTATTGATTGTACTCAATTGACACCACAGATAAAGGAGCATCCCCACACAGAGATGAGAAAGAACCAATGCAAGAACTCTAGTAACTCAAATGGCCAGAGCGTTGTATGCCCTTCAAATGACTGCACCAGTTCTTTAACAAGAGTTCTTAACCAGGCTAAACTGGCTGGAATGACAAATAGAATTCAGAATATGGATAGAAACAAAGATCATTGAGATTTAGAAGGACAGCAAAACTTGACCCAAGGAAAATAATAATCACAATAAAGCAATCCAAGTGTATTTTATAACACATTCTTATGTACTATTTTGGGTTATACTATCTTTTTAAAAAAAATTAAGAGAAGTTAATTTCTTTTTTGTTCTTTCTCTGCAAGTAGAAATTAATCAAACATTTAAAAATTTTTAATTATTTACTTTAAGACAACAAAGATCTAGCCCATTAATTAATGAGGATTTTTATAAACAAATCTTGAAGCAATAAAAACTAAATAGGAGTTCACATTTAAAAACCAGTAACAGATTAAATCAATTTTTGGAGTTGTTTTACTCAGGCCATTTTCTATGCTTCAGCCCGTTTGTGAACATATGCTGCGTCATTCTGACTGAAAACCTTAAATGAAGCATCTTAAAGAAGGGCCATGAAGAATATAAAGAAAACTGTGTATAAAGACTAAATGTCTTTTTTGGGTGCTTTTTTCAAAGAATTTTATTTAAAATCATTCTACCAATGACATTTTTTTTTTCAGATATTTAAAAGGTATGAATTATTTTCAGTATTAAAGGACACCACCTGTATTTTTAACTATGATAAAAGGGTCATCTCTTGTAGTTAATAACACCAATTAACCTTTAAATACATTATAGAAAATTAAAAATATATAATCACCAATTTGCCTATAAACGCTTTTCTTTATTCAATAGTGGTGGTTATTAATTGGTACAAATCTCTTTATTTTCAGAGCAATAAAAGCATGAAAAACACTTTCTTATTTTTAAAAGAATCTTTCATAATAAACCTCAGCTACACCATTACTAGTAACTTTGACAAATAGACTTTATTATAAACCTGTAAATGCCTAATACTGTGCAATTCAAATAATTTTGTATCATTACTCTTGGTATCAAAATAGCTTTTCATTTTTTGTTCAACATGAGAAAAAATATTAGGTAAGTATTTTGAACTGAAGATCTCATTATAGTTTACTAAGAAGACAATATTGTATTTGTTATAATCTTGATAGAACTAATGAAAAGAAGTACATGGGTCTTGGCTATTACCTATTAGTTCAGCAATATGTGATAATGTATGTATTTAATTAATTATATCTAAGGTTCATATCTATTAATACCTTACTTCTGGTTCTGCACTAATTAGGTATTCACATTTAGTCATGCTACTAACAATTTTGTGTCCTAAATTTTTCCAATTGTAAAATTAAGAAGCATCTCAAGTTCTGGTCCCTTTATAAAACTTTATGATCTGTGGTGAATAATTATAGGTAAACATTTAAACTGAATTTTCTTTTCACTTTCAAAAACATTTTTTCCATAAAGTTGTTTGTCACCACTTTATAGGCTTTTATTATGCAATGAAAGTCTTACAGAAGTTAAATATCTCATTTTATACGTCTTTGCTAAATTTTAAGTGGTGTCACAAAGTGCTGCATTAATTTATAATTTTTAGTACTCATCAAGGTATTTTCTGTATAAGTACAAGTGATGGCTAAGATTAGTACAATATATAGTCCTGTATAATTTTTCTGTTAAAATCTGTCTTTATTAAAATAGTATATTTTGACATGCGGATTCAAACATAAGGAAAGAGGATAAAAAAACATACATACTACTGGGATAAAAGTTAACTTTAAGTATATTTAACTGTCAATCATCATAGTCTAATTACATTCTGGCTTTGCTTATAGATTAATTCATCCCAGGTATAAGAAAAAAGATTTTGTTATATCTGTGTTAAAATTCTAATTCAGAAGAAAAAGTACAACATTTTTTTGAAACTGGTTTCCGGGTTTTTAAAAAAAATTTTGTTTTAATTAATATGATTCTTCAAAATTTACTTTTCTGAAAGTCACAGAAGCTACATTGGGTCCATAGCCCCAGAACTAATCAATTTAGGCTAGTTAGTTAAGAGGGTTCTCATCTTATTTTCGAGGTACAGATTTGTTTTTATCGATCTTTGCAAACAGGTACAGACATAATAATAGTACATTATCTAATTAACATATATTCGATCTAGTAATATAATCCTTAATCACATTTTTTTTTTGGCTTCTTTTTAAGCTGAGGTTTTAAGTAGGATAAAGCCAGACGTAAAATATAATATTTTTCTTCAAATTTCAAAGTAGGAGAAATACTATTTAAAATTTGCCTGGAAAACCATGAGCATTTCTAAAGTAATTTAATACTGAAGTAATAGAAAGTTGAATGGTTATAAAAAAACAATGGGACAACTAGAAAATAGAGCTGGGCACAGTGGCTCGCGCTTGTAATCCCAACACTTTCAGAGGCCAAGACGGGCAGATCACCTGAAGTCAGGAGTTCTAGACCAACCTGGACAACATGAAGAAACCCTGTCTCTACTAAAAATACAAAAATTAGCCCGGCGTGATGGCAGGCACCTGTAATCCCAGCTATTTGGGAGGCCGAAGCAGAAGAATCGCTTGAACCTGGGAGGCGGAAGTTGCAGTTAGCAGAGATCACACCCCTGCACTTGGGTGACAGAGTCAGACTCTGTTTATAAATAAATAAATAAATAAATGAAAAAAACAAAGGAAAAGAAAAAGAATACCACAAAATAATCTTTAAAAAATTGTTTTTGTTGCCTGTGCTTTTGGCATCATATCCAAAAAATTTTTGCAAAGACCAATTTCAAGGAGCTTTTTATGTTTTCTTCAAAGAGTTTTATGGTTTCATGTCTGACATTTAAGTTTTTAATCAATTTTTAGTTGATTTTTTTTTTTGTATGATGTAAGATACAGGTCCAATTTTATTCTTTTGCATGGAAATTATTAGTTTTCCCAGCACCATTTATTGAAAAGATTATTCTTTCCCATTTATGTATTCTTGGTACATTTGTCAAAGATTAGTTGATAGTGTACGCATGGGTTTATTTCTGGAGTGTCTCTTCTGTTCCACTGGTCTCTGTGTCTATTTTTATGCCAGTACCATGTTGTTTCAATTACTATCACTTTGCAATACAATTTGAACTAAGGAAGTGTGATGCCTAAAGCTTTATGTTTTTTTTTTTTTTATCTTTTTCTCAAGATTGCTTTGGTTATTCAGGGTGTTTGTCATTCCATATTAATTTTAAGATTATTTTTAGTATTCCTTTGAATAATGCCATTGGGATTTTGATAGGAATTTTTTTGAATCAAAAGATTGTTTGAGGTAGCATAGACAATTGTTTTTCTTTCCTTCTTTTTTTTTTTTTTTTTTTTCTTTTTTAAATTCTGAGACAGGATCTTACTCTGTTGGCCATGCTGGTATCCTGGTGTTATAAATGTTAAAATTATGTATTTTGGCCATTTTAATCAGATTGTGTATATTTTGGCTATTGAGCTATTTTAGTACCTTGTATATTCTGGTTATTAGTCCCTTGTCAGATGGATAGTTTGCAAATATTTTCTACCATTCTGTGGATTGTTTCTCCACTTTGTTGATTTTTTTTTTCATTTGCTGTACAGTAGCTTTTTTACTTGATGTCATTACATTTGCCAATTTTTGCTTTGTTTGACTGCGTTTGTTTGGTGTTGCTCAAAAAATGTTTGCCCAGACCAATGTCTTGGAGATTTTCCCCAATGTTCTCTTGTAGTGGTTTCATGGTTTGAGGTTTTAGATTTAAGTCTTTAATCCCTTTGGTTTGATTTTTGTACATGGTGAGAGATAGAGTTCTAGTTTCATTCTTTTGCATATGTGTATCCAGATTCCCCAGCATCATTTATTGATGAGGGTGTCTTTTCTCCAGCTTATGTTCTTGGCACTATTGTTGAAAATGAGTTCACTGTAGGTGTGTGGATTTGTTTCTGGATTCTCTACTCTTTTCCATTGGTCTACATGTCAGTTTCTATGCTAGTAGCATGCTGTTTTGTTTACTATAGCTTTGTAGTTGCTATGTCTATGAAGAACATCATTGGTATTTTGATAGGGATTGCATTGAATCTGTAGGTTGCTTTGGTCAATATAGACATTTTAACAATTTTTCTACCAACTCCTAAACATGGAATATCTTTGCATTATTTAGTTTCCTCTTCATTTTTTTCATCTGTGTTATATAGTTTTTATTATAGATATCTTTTACTTCTTTGGTTTATTACTAGGTATTTAATTTGATGTTTGGTTATTATAAATGTGATTACCTTTTAATTTCTTTTTTAGATTGTTCACTGTTTGCATATAGAAATGCTACTGATTTTTGTGTTTTTTATTCCTTAACTTCAGTGAAGGTGTTTACTAGTTTTAATAATTGTTTTTTTGTGGAGTCTTTAGGATTTTCCTAATATAAGGACATATAATCTGCAAACAAGGATAATTTAACTTTTTTTCCCTTAAAACTTGTATGTATTTTATTTATTTCTCATCTTACTGCTTTAGCTAGGATTTCCATCACTATGTTGAATAACATTGATGACAACAAACATCCTTGTCATGTTCTACATCTTAGAGGAAAATATTTCAGTTGTTTCCCATTCTGTATACTAGCTGTGGGACTGTCACATATGGCTTTTATTTTGTTGAAGTATGTTTCTTATTTCCCTGATGCTTTTGGGATTTTTATCATGAAGTGATTTTGAATATTATCAAATTATTTTTCATTATCAATTGAAATGATCAGCACTTTGAGAGGCTGAGGCATCAGGATTGCATGAACCCCCGGGGGTTTGAGACCAGCCTGGGCAACATAAGGAGACCTTGTCTCTACAAATAATAGAAATTAAAATAAAATAAAAAATCATATATTTTTTGTTCTTCATTCTGTTGATATGATGTATCACATTGATTGATTTGCATATGTTGAACCACCCTTGTATCCCAGGAATAAATCTTACTTGGCCATAATAGATGACATCTTTTCAATGTATCGTTTAATTTTGTTTAACAATATGTTATTGGAAATTTTTGCATCAGTATCATCAGAGACATTGGCTTTTTATTTTTTCTTTGATCTAGTTTTGGGATCAGTGTAATATTGGCCTTATAGAATGAGTTTAGAATATTACCTTCTCTACTTTTAAGAATAGTTTGAATAGGATTGATATTAGCTCTAAAATGTTGGTGGAATTCAGAAGTGAATCCCTCAGGTTGAGGACTTTACCTTGCTGGGAGGCTTTTTATTATAGCCTCAATCTAGTAACTTGTTACTTTTCTGTTTAGGTTTTGGATTCTTGCCTAGTTCAATCTTGGTAGGTTTTATGTGTCTAGCACTTTGTGTATTTTTTCTAGATTTTCCAGCTTATTGCATATAGTTGCTGATAGTAGCCACTAATAATTCTTTGAATTTTACAGTTTCTGTTGTAATGTCTCCTTTTACATCTCGATTTTATTTATTTGGATCTTTTCTCTTTTTTTAGTTACTATGACTAAGCGTTTGTCAATTTTGTCTAACTTTCAAAAAACACTCTACAATTTTTATTTCATTGATCCCTTGTATTATATTTTTCATTTCAATTTTATTTATTTAAAATTATTTTAATTTGTAATTTTTATGGCTACATAGAGATATACATTAATGTGGTACATGAGATGTTTTGATACATGCATGCAATGTGAAATAAATGCACAATGAAGAATGGGGTATCCATCTCATCAAACATTTATCCCTAGTAACAAACAATACAATTACAGTCTTTAGGTTATTTTTAAATGTATCAATTTCATTTTTTCTTCTCTGATCATTATTATTTTTTCTTCTACTAATTTTGGGTTCAGATTGCTCTTGCTTTTCTAGTTTTTAATATGCATTATTAGGTTTTTTACTGACTTTTTTTTTTTAATGTAGGCACTTATAGCTATACATTTCCCTCTTAGTACTGCTTTTGCTGTATCTCATAGACTTTTGGTATGCTGTGTTCTATTATCATTTGTTTGAAGACATTTTTCAATTTCCTTCTTAATTTCTTCCTTGGCTCACTGTTCATTCAGGATAATATTGTTTCATTTTTATGTATTTGTATAGTTTCCAAAGTTCCTCTTATTTATTTCTAGTTTTATTGCATTGTGGTCATAGAATATGCTTGATACTATTCCAATTTTTTGAATGTTTTAAGACTTGTTTTCTGATCTAACATATGGTATGTCCTTGAGAGTGATCCACATGCTGAGGAAAAGTGTGTTTTCTTTTATCATTGCATATAATGTTCTGTAAATAGCTATTAGGTCAATTTGGTCTACACTGCAGAATAAATTTGATGATTCTTTATTGATTTTCTGTATGAAAGACGTGTCCAATCCTGAAAGTAGAGTGTTGAAATCTCCCACTATTATTGTTGTGGGGCCTATATCTCTTTTCATCTCTAAAAATATTCAACTTAAATATCTGTGTGCTCCAGTGTTGGGTGCTTGTATTTTTTAAGTTGCTATATCTTCTTGCTGAATTTCCCCTTTTATCATTTCATAGTTTCCTTCTTTGTCTCTTCTTACAGTTTTTGTCTTGAAATCTATTTTGTCTGATATAAGTATAGCTACTCCTGCTCCTCTTTAGTTTCCATTGACATGGAATATGGAATATCTTTTTCGATTATTATTATTTTTTTCAGTCTACGTGTGTGTTGATAGGTGAAGAGTTTTTCTTGTAGGCAACGACTAAGTGGGTATATTTTAAATCAGTTTAGCCACTCTATTTATTTTGATTGAAGACTTTAGTCCATTTACATTTAATGTTATTATAAATAAGTAAGAACTTACTCATGCCATTTTGTTGTTTTCTTGTTACTTTGTGATCTTCTCTTCCTTATTTTCTTCCTGTTTTCCTTTTAATAAAGGTGATTTCCTTTGGTGATATAAATTAGTTTCTTGCTTTTTATTTTTTGTATATCCATTCTGTATATTTTTGTTTGAGGCTAACATTTGGCTTATAACCAATTGTTTTCAATGATAACAAGGTAACACTACATAAACAAAGAAAAGCATGCAAAAACAAAACCAATAAAGACTAACTTCATCCCTCTGATTTTTAACATTTTGTTGTTTCTACTTATATTTTATTGTACTGTGTATGTCTTGAAATGTTGTTATAGTTATTATTTTTCATTGGTTCAGTATTAAGTCTTTCTACTTAACTGTAGTTTATATACCACAATTACAGTATTATAATATTCTGTGATTTTTTTTGTACTTATTATTACCAGTGAGTTTTTTACCTTCAGATGACTTCTTATTGCTTGTTAACATTCTTTTCTTTCTGACTGAAGTACTTTCTTTAGCATTTCTTGTAGGACAATTATCTTGTTAATGAAATCTCTCAGCTTTTGTTTGTTTGTGAACATCTTTACCTGTCATTCATATCTGAAGCATAGTTTTACCAGATATACTATTTAAGGCTAAAATTTTTTCTTCAACACTTTAGATATGTCAGACCACTCTCTTTTGGCCTGTAAGATTTCCACTGAAAAGTCTGCTGCCAGATGTATTGGAGCTCCATTGTATGTTATTTGTTTCTTTTCTGTTGTTGCTTTTAAGATTCTTTTGTTATTTTTGAACTTCAGAAGTTTGATTATTACATGCCTTGAGTAGTCTTTTGGAAAAATCTGCATGGTGTCCTACAACCTTCTTGTACTGGGATATTGATATATTTTTCTAGGTTTGGAAAGTTCTCTATTATTACCCTTTTGAGTAAGTATTAATTTTAGTCTTCACTATCTGGGCTTATTTGTACCCATTCTTCTGTGGAAGGCTTTCCAGATATTAGAAAAAACTTGAGTGTTGTGATCTAAGCTGAATCTACCTAAGCCTGTATGCCAAACCCAGTTAACACTGTGGTTCTTGCAGACTAGTAGATGTACAACCTTGATGATCTTGGACAAGATCCAAAAGAATTCTCCGGTTTGCCAGGCAGAAACTGTTGCTCCCTTCTCTTACTTTTTCTCAAATGAACGCAGTCTCTTTCTCTGGTCTGAGACACCTGGAGCTAGGGGTGTTGGGGCAAGAGGACCCTGGTGGCCATCACCACTAGGACTACACTGGGTTAGACCTGAAGCCAGCACAGCACAGGGTCTCACTCAAGGCCTATTGTAATCACTTCTTGGCTTCAGTCTGTTTGCTCAAGGTCTTGGGACTACAATCAGCAGGCAACAAAGCCAGTCAGGTCTTTGTCCTTCCCTTCAGGGAGGTGAGTTCTCCCCAGTGCCATGTGGGTCCTTAGGTGTTGTTCAGGAGTCAGAGACTACAGCCAAAAACCTGTCCTGTGACTTATCCTTCAGGGTAGTGGGCTGCCCTCTGGCCCCAGACAACTCCAGAAATGCAGTCTAAGAGTAAAGACCTGAAATTTGGGACCCCAAGTGTCTGCTTGGTGCTGTACCCCGCTGTGGCCATGTTGGTAGATTAGGTGCAAGGCTTTTTTCTCTGCTTTTCTCAAGTTTATGGAGTTTCATCCCATAGCCATCCCAGCTGGGAATGTGCTGAGTCTCACCTGAAGCCAGCAAGTGTTAGAGTTTCACCCAAAGCCCTTGACATAGTATTTGGGAATTTCCTCTGATTATTCAGGGCCCAAGAGCTTTTTGGTTAACGGGTGATAATCCTTCCAGAACTGGGTCTTTCCCTTCAAGAAAGTAGGTTCCCTTCTGGCCCAGAGTGTGTCTAGAAATACCAGGAAGTAGGATCTGGAAGTGTTCTCCAGGAAGTAGGGTCTAAAATGACTGGTGCTCTAACCTGCTGTAGTTGAGCTGGTGTCTAAGGCGCAAGACAAACTCCTCCTTACTATTTCCACTTCTCTCCTTAAATGGAGAGAAGGGCTCACTGTTGGAGCCATGAGCTGTGCAGCCTGGGCTTTGGGGAAGGCTGGTGCCAGCACTCCCTTAGCTGTTCCTGCTGGTGTATCAGTAGATTTAGCCCACCTAACCCAGCCCACTGTCTCTGGGCCCAGTTCAGCACTCGGACTCATAGTCCTTGTGGCAGTCTATATTCAAGTATATTTATGATCCCAGAGCACTTTAGCACACAATGGCAAGGCTCATGGAAACTCATGTTTGGACCACTGGGATTGGTGATTCCCCTTTCACTCAAACTGATTTAAATGCTCCCTTCCTGGGTGGGTGGCAGCTGAATTGGTATGGTTTTGTTTTCTGCTATAACAGGTCAGAACTAAGTCAGTCCCCTCTCCCCTGTGCACAGAAACACTCCACACCATGCAGCCACTGCTGGTGTGTGGGGCAGGCAAGGCATCAGCAATTCAAGGCTGTTTTTACTACCTCTTCAGTGCTTCTTTCAGTTATATGAAATAAAAAGCAGGTACTATGAGTGTTCACTTGATTTGGGGTTATTATGAAGGTGCTTTTCTTGTGTAGATAGTTGTTAAATTGGTTATTATGAAGGTGCTTTTCTTGTGTAGATAGTTGTTAAATTGGTGTCCTTGCCAGGAGGATGATCAACAAAGCCTTCTATTTTTTCATCTTGCCCCACCTCTCTCCCTCCTTCATGTTTCTTGACCTGTAAAAATTATGTCATCTGAAAACAGGGCAATTTAACTTTTTCTGTTTTAATTTGGAAACCTTGTATTTCTAGTTCTCATCTAATTGTTCTAGCTAGGACTTTTAGTTCTATGTTCAATTGAAATGGAGAGCATAGACATCCTTGCCTTGTTCCTAATTTAGAGAGAATACTTTCAGCTTTTTATGATTGAATGTAATTCCAAAAGCACAAACAACAAAAGCAAACATAAACACATGGTATTACATCAAACTAAAAAAATTTTGCACAGTAAAGGAAACATTCAACAAAATGAAAGGTCAACCAACTAAATGGGAGAAAGTATTTTTAAATCATATATCTGACAAGGGATTGATATTCAAACATATGAGAAACATCTATAATTCAATAGGAAAAAAATCAGCTGATTAAAAAATAGGCAAAGAATCTGAGTAGACAATGAGCTAAAGAAAACATACAAATGGCCAACAGATCATTGTATATTGTATGGATATGAAAAGGTGCTCAATCAAGCAACATCATTAATCACTAGAAAAATCAAAATTACAATAGAATATAACCACACATCTAGTATAAGAAAGTCAAATAGTGACAAGTGTTGGCAGGGATGCAGAGGAAAGGGAGCACTTGTATTCTGATGGGATTGTAAACTGGTACAGTTATTTTGAAAAACAGTAGAGAGGATCCTCAAAAACTTAAAAACAGAGCTACCACATGACTTTTTTCCAGCAATCCTACTTTTGAATATATATTTAAGGACATTGCAATCTGTATGTGAAAAAGGTATCTGCATTCCTATGTTTATTGTAGCATTGTTCACAATGGTTAAAATAGGGAAACGACCTAAGTGTTTGGTAATGGATGAATGGATCAAGAAAATGAGATGTATATATATAATGCAACATTATTCAGCCTTATAGAAGGAAAAAAACCTGTCATTTGCAAAACCATGGATGAAACTAGAGGATGTTATGCTAAATGAGATAACTCAAGCACAAAAAGACAAATACTGCACGATCTCACTTTTATATGGAATTTGAAGTTGAACTCATAGAAACATGGTAGAAAGGTGGCTGCCAGGGACTGAGGAGTGAGAAAAATGAGAACATTTTGGTCAAAATGTTTGAAATTTTAAGTTGAGTAATTCTGAAGATCTAATATACAACATAGTAACTATAGTTAATGGAAATATATTGTATATTTGAAATTAATTAAAAAGTAGATGTTGAGTGTTCTCACCACAAAAAATGCTAACTATATGATATGATGTATATGTTAATTTTGGTAATCACTTTATATTGTATACATATATCAAAGGATTACATTTTACATTTTAAATACATATAATTTGTATTTGTCAGTTACATGTCAAGGAAGTTGGGAAAAAGATTTTTAAAAAGTAAGTGTTGGTAGCTGGGTGTGGTGACTCGTGCCTGTAATCCCAGCAATTTGGGAGGCCAAGGCAGGTGGATCACCTGAGGTCAGGAGTTCGAGGTCAGCCTGGCCAACCCTGTCTCTACTAAAAATAATAATAAAAAAAAAAAATTAGCTGGGTGTGGTGGCACATGCCTGTGATCTCAGCTACTTGGGAGACTGAGGCTGGAGAATCACTTGAACCCAGGAGGCAGAGGTTGCAATGAGCCGAGATCATACCACTGCACTCCAGCCTGGGCAACAAAGCAAGACTCTGTCTCAAAAAAAAACAAAAAACAAAAAACAAAAAACAGAAAAAAAAGAAAAAGTATTGGTGAGAATGTGGAAAAAAGAAAACTTTTGTAAATTGTTTGCAGAGATTTAATTGGTACAGCCATTATGGAAAACAGTATGGGGCTCCCTCATAAAATTAAAATTACAACTACTATGTGATATAGCAATTCCACTACTGGATATATATCCAAAATAATTTAAATTAGAATCTTGAATAGATATTTGCACTCTCATGTTTATTATATCATTATTTACAATAGCTAAGTTAGGTAAACAACATAAATGTCAATTGGTGGATGAATGCATATAGAAAATGTGGTATATACATTCAATGGAATTATTACTCAGCCTGAAAAAAATACTGCAATACGTAGCAATGAAGATGAACCTTGAAAACATGCTAAGTGAAATGGGCCAGATGCGGAAAGGCAAATAGTGCATGATCTCAGGTGTGGAATCGAAATAGTCAAGATCATAAAGCACATAGTAGAATGGTAGTTGCCAGGTGCTGGAGGAAGGAGGAAATGGGGAAATGTTTGTTAAAGGGTACAAAATTTCAGTTCTGTAAGATCAATCTTTTTGAGAGATCTATGGTTTAGTACCTATAGTTAATAATACTGTATTATATACTTAAAAGTTGCTAAGAGTTTAGAACTTATGCTAAGTGTTATTACTCTGAAATAAATAACAAAGGGTGCAGGAGAAAACTTTTGGAGGTTGTTCTGGCTAGGACTTTCAGTACTAGGAGTAATGCCAAATATGTCTATGGCCTTCATAGTGGTAATGATTTCATGAGGTTATACATATCCTTCATTTCATTGAATTATATACATTAAGTATGTATGGCTGTTTACATATCAGTTGTACCTAAAAGTAGTTTAAAATTTGAAGAGTTTTAAATTTCAAGTTAATTAAAAATATACTAAGATTGGTGACGTTTTATCTACCTCTTTTTAAAAAAATTACGTTTTATACAATTTAAAATCACAGAGACAAAGGTCTTCCGGCATTTCGTAAGAAAAAGCAGCTTAAATTATGAAAAATAATTCCATTATTGCACCCCTCTAGTTGATAAAAACATTTTGTTGTTTTTGCTATAAGAGAAAATCTCAGCTCTTATGCTTTCCGTAATTAAAACGTTTTTGAAAATGAATCTGAAAATTTTCCTTATGTTTAAACACTTTTAAATATCAGTTGTCAAATTGTCAGAGAAGCAGAGTCTTCCCAGCTTCTATTAATACATGCATCTTCTGGTTTTGGCATGAATATTGCTGTCAGTTTTCTGAATGTTCTGTAACTGGGAATGGTCTAAATGAAGCTTGCCCAAGCCGCCACCTGCGGGCCTCATGAGGACCAGGACGGCTTTGAAAGCAGCCCAACACAAACTAGCAAACTTTCCTAAAAGATTATGAAATTCTTTTGTAATTTAAAAAAAACTCATCAGCTATTGTTAATATTTGTGTATTTTATGTGTGGCCGACGACAATTATTCTTTTTCCTATGTCATCCAAGGAAGACAAAAGATTCAACACTCCTGACATTTTCCTTGAACACTAAACTATTAGGTGGACTGTTGTACAGAGAAGTGAAACGCTTTCAGCTGTGACAGTGTAAGTTTCCAAGTCTAAACGCTGTCTTGAAGACAGGTGAATTTAAATCAGAAGTCTTTTACTAGTAATGAAAATAAAATGGAATCGTTTATGGGATCTTTTGCATTTCATATCGTTGTCAATGCATTTCAGTTGCTTATTATTTTGATGACTCCTACCTCATGAATATTTTGCTTGAAATTTTGAGAAATGCATGTTTTTCCTTTTTAAAAACGTAATACATATTTTGGCTCCAAATTTGAATTGATTGTGCTGTTAATCTGCATATTAAAGCATTGTTAATATAATAGTACAAAGAAACTTTAATATGGTACTATTCTTAACTATTGAGATGCACAGAAAGATTGATTCTATAAACAGCTCGAATTACTCACGATTGCAAGGGAAATGTTACAACAATCTTATTAACATTGATCACATTCAAAGGTGCTTGAAAGAATACAATATTAACACGTGCTAACTTATTTTTTTTCTTTTAATTTTTAAAATTTTTTGTGGGTACATAGTAGGTACATATATTTATGGGGTACATGAGATGTTTTGATACAAGCATGTAATGTGAAATAAGCATATCATGGAGAATGGGGTATCCAACTCCTCAAGCATGTATTCTTTGATTTACAAACAATACAATTATAATCTTATTTAAAATGTACAATTGGCCCGGCACTGTGGCTCATGTCTGTAATGCCAGAACTTCAGAAGGCCGAGGCCTGCAGATCACCTGAGGTCAGGAGTTCAAGACCAGCTTGGCCAACATGGCAAAACCCCGTCTCTACTAAAAATACAAAAATTAGCTGGGCATTGTGGTGGGTGCCTGTAATCTCAGCCACTCGGTAGGCTGAGGCAGGGAGAATGGCTTGAACCCAGGAGGCGGAGGTTGCAGTGAGCCGAGATTGCACCACTGCACTCCAGCCTGGGCGACAGAGCAAGACTGTCTCAAAAGAAAAAACATAAAATAAAAAGAAATAAAAATAAAATGTATAATTAAGCTATTATTCACTATAGTTGCCCTATTGTGCTATCGAATAGTAGGTCTTATTCTATTTTTTAATGAAACTATTGTTAAGGTAATAAGAGTGATTTTTAAAAAATCATGAAAAGAATAATCATAGTCTATTGTACATTTTCAGAATAGTTCCATTTATATTTGAGGTATCAAAAGTAGTTGACAACGTATGACAAAATAATTATAGGTACGAATTTATAAAAGATGACTGACTAGAGGAGCAAATAATTTTGTTTGCTGATGACATTGTAACTGGTTTATTATCATTAAAACACTTTTAGTATGAATAATAAATCTATTGAATTTTGGCATTAGTTATTACCTTTAGAAGGTTGCATTCTGTCCCATTTCACATTTTAAAAACTCCGTATACAAACATAAAAACTTACAAAGCTTTTAAGCAGGTCAATTTTTATGGATTCTTCCTTCCATGAAAAAATAAAATGCATTTTATTTTAGCTAAAATCACTCCTTTCTGTACCACCCTAAGCATTGAATATAATTATATCTTCAGAATTTTGCCATAAAATATTTCTGAACTACTTCTGCAGTGTAGTATAAATTGTATCTCTAGCCAGGAAATGATTTGACTACTACAAACTGGAGGTATTATGGAGGTTAAACCATTTAGCCTGCTAAAAATGACTGCAGGTATAGTACATTTGATGTAGATAAAGACCATGCTTGAGTCTGAAACCGCGTATTACCATTTGCAAGCATTGTGAAATTGTGCAAATGAACTTACCTTTCTCTGAGCTTCAATTGAATCACATGTAAAATATTCTCCCTAACTTAGAAGATGATTAATAATTTTAGAGGTGGTAATATTTACAAAGTGCCTAATGCAGATGTTGGTGAATAGTAAGAATTCAATCACTTTAAAAATCTGAATGTAAGTAAGTTATAAAGTTCAACATACCATTTAAAAATACCAAATCCATGAATTTTGATTACATTGTAGGACAGTTTCAAAAATGCTAAGATGAAGTAATTTCTTACTAAATATTAGGTGATTAAGTTTCATAAAAACATATTACAACATATGTACAGCTATGTAATAATTTGTGACCCACATGATCTGTTATTTTGTGTTTTCATTATCATTGTGTAATTTAAATCTGTAAATTCAAGATGTTTTGGAACTCTAGATCAAATATAAAGTACCTGTAAATTCTCTTTCAGATAAGATATTAGTTATCATATAAGATATAGAATTTGAGGATTTTTTTTTTTATAAACTACTCAAAAGGTCAGTTGAAGTTTTACAATTGAAAATGTGTGAATTCATGGAAGAGTCACTGATCATTTTAGAATATTTATGAACATTCATGTTCTACATTATAGACAAAAACAAGTGATTTGAATATTAATATTTATGGAAAAACTTCTCAAGTCATAAGTTATCTGAAGGCAGGAATCATGTCTTATTTATATTTGTATCTTCAGCACATAGCAAGTTCCTGACACAAAGTAGGACTCATTAAGTGCCTACTGATCGACTGAAAAAATAGAACATCTCACCATTAATTCCTCAAAAAAGTAATCCTAACTTAGTTTTCCCAGACACTGATATTAGAAACAAAACTTTACTAGAGTTTTGATGAATTTTTCAGAAGAATGACCTCAGAGAGACAGTGCGGATGTTGATATGTGTGTGTGTGTGTGTGTGTGTGTGTGTGTCTAATAAATGGATGACTGGAAAATGAAAAGAAAGTTGTATAGACAGAATTGTATATTAGGAGACAATGCAGAAGAGATTATCTACTTTTATGTGTATGTTGGGAGGCTGATTTCGAACTGTTAAACATAGAATCCTTTTTTGTTTTCGTGAACTTGCACACAGAAGTATCTATAGTATCCTTAATGTGTTAGTTAGTAGGATAAAAATTCGCTTTGCCTAAGTAGCATTGCATGAGTTGGGGGTACTGAAAAAATGTAAGTTTAATGAATTGAGTCTAGTTAGGAGTATACAAATTTAATTATATTCCAGATCCATAAGAGTTTCCTCAAAGGAATTGTGTCATATTTTAACAGAGATTTAAAAGGTAACAATTTCAATCTGAAAGTGTGCATAATAAAATTTTGGAAATTATGAAACAATTTTATAAATTATTTTTGACAACAGTGACAAGAATGGGGAAAACATTTCAGCCGTACATACAATTTTAGAGTGTGATTGAGCACCTTCCACCTTATCCCACAAATTAAATTATTTCAGTGTTTACAAAAAAAGAATATGTAATTTCAATAACTTTTGAATTTTCCCTTTTCTCTCCACTAGGCTACGCTGTTCGTTTCCTCCGTAGGTCTCTTTTATTTGATGTGACTGTGGTTAGAATATTTAACATTAGATCCAGCGTCTTAGCAATTTTTGAAGTGTATAATGCATTATTATCAATTCTAGGTACAATCTTGTATACGAGATCTCTAGAGCTTATAAATCTTGCTTAACTAGCACTTTTTGCCTGTTGATAATTACGTACCTTCCTACTTCCCCCTTCCCCCAGTCCTTGGCAACCATTTCACTCTTCGCTTTGAATATTTTAGAAACCTTATACAAATTGAATCGTTCCATATTTTTATTTCTGTGACTGGCTTATTAAACTTAGCTTATTTTCCTCAAGGTTTATCCATGTTTTTGCACATTGCAGTATTTTCTTTTTTAAAAAAGGCTGATTTATATTGAATCGTGTATGTACCACATCTCTCTATCCATTCTACTTAATATCCTTTTGGAGTCAATATTAGATTTTTGTTTCATTAAAATCACCTTTGCCAACATGATAGACTTAAAAATGCCTAAATATATTCTCCATGAATGTATCAAACTATCTTGAAAAAGAATCAGCAGAAGAAATAAAGATATCATGAATGAAGCTCCTTGAAGGGACTGACAGGATAGCAAGGGGTTTATGAACAAGAACTTTGCAATCTAACTACTTGGGCTTAAATTACAGCTGTGTTACAAACTAACTCTGTTACCTAGACAGGAAAATTGTCTCAATTTCTTCATCTATAAAATCAGAGATAATAATAGGACCTAACTCCTAGTGTTGCTGTGGAGAATAAATGAATAAACTACCTGAAATTTTATAGACACTGGATGTGTTAGTTTTGATGATAATTACTATTCCCAATAAGGTCCATACTAATGCCCTAAATTTTTTATAAACTTGTATCTGCTAACTATTACCACACAAAACTTATGAATGAATTAAATAGTGCCTTTTAGTTATGTTTTTAGGAAAAAAGACATTATTATTTTGGATATTTGAAGTTCAAACTTATAGAACACTGCTCTCTTTGAGGTTCTCTCAAATGTAAAGAAATTCCTCTGCATTAATTTGATAAGCTGAAGTTACCATACCATTTTAGAAAGGAGTGACTCCTATGTTCACATGCCTACCCCTCAAAAGTCATCAGTCTCATTAATCTGGACCTTTAATCAAACAAAATGTCAATCGGCTTGAAAGGCTTTCTTTCTTCTACCATTTGGAAAAGTTATTCCACTAAATTCTTCTCCTACACATTCAAGAGTTATCACACTCTCAAAAATTATAGCTACAAACAAGGAGTCCTAAGAGAACATGACTCATTTACAACCTTTTACAAAAAGTGAAGAGGAGGAATTGAGTCCCCACTTCCTTACAAGTAATTAGGGAAATGTAAGCCAAAGTAAAAAATTTGGCAATACCAGTTGTGGGCAAGGATATGGGGGAGGCAGAGACTTTTATATTCTTAAAGGACTATAAATGTGTTGCATCCACTTTGGATTATAACTTGGCATTAGCATTTCTGATTGAATATTGTAAAAATAATTATTTATTAATGTATAAAGATAGATGAACAGGAATCTTCACTGTAGCATCATTTGTAATAGCAAAAATTGGGAAATATTCTAAGTTAACATCAACATGAATGAAAAATGTAAGTACATTTATAAAATATGGTAAAATCGAGATGTAAACATAAATCTGTATGTATCAGTGTGGATAGCCTAAAAATGTTAAAAAGAATTGCTTGATAACTTATATAGTCCATATTAACTTGTGGTTTTAGTCCATTTCTAGAGGTTAAATACAAAGTGCTATTTTTGATTTGCTTCTGTTCAATCTTACAGAAATTCATGTGGGTCATAGGCCTATATGATTAAAGTATAAAAAAGTCGATTTAAAAAATTTATACCAATTGTGTGGTGATGGTTTTCTTTGGTAGTATAAGAAGGATGGGAGTGGCTTGAAGAAAAATAAGTGACTTCAACTGCATCATTAATTTTTTATTGCCTTAAATCAATTCATGATGCTAATATTTTCATGTGTCACTTTTATTTGGTGAGTTATGGGTTTTGCTATTACTTCCTTTAATTATCTATAAGAGATAATTTTCTTTAATAGAAAATCAATTTAAAATAGAGGAAAGTAAGGACAGGATATAATGCAAAACACATAATGTACAACTGATATATTAAGACTTTAAAACTAGTCAAGACTCTGATCTCTAAATCTCTAAAATGATCATAATGTCTATTGACTTGCTAATGCATTTCCGATTTCCTTTATAAGCTGCTCAATATCACCAAATAAATAGATCTAATTAACCTCAGTGATTTTCAAAGTGTCATTTGCTCAAATTTTATTTAGCGAAACTTGCTTTTCTATTTTATGCCTTCTGGGAAAAAATTGGTGGCTACTAATGTTATTGTGGTTTATTTACTAAGTTCAGATATCACTACTTAAAGCCTACTAATGTTTCCTCCTAGCAGCTTTTAAGACATGACACCACCATTATACAGCATATAAGAAAAGATTAGAGAGAAGGTCTAGCATAGCTGGAGTTATTAAGAAGCTTCAGCAAAATAATGAGGGGGGTGGGTCAGAAGGAAGATAAATAAAATAGCATACATAAGGATCAAATTAATATGCTTAGCTTCTTATGCTCAGGTTTATGATGAATGGGAATGACAGTTGTAACCCTGGACACTTAAGAGAATCCACCTGACAGTAATGCAAAGAGGAAATTACAGATGATGGGAAAGAGATGAGAAGCTAGTACCAACCTGCTTGTCAGGGTACTTGGCATCTACACTCAAGTTGATGGTGGGGGTACGAAGGAGATTTTGCTTATCCCAGAAAATCATGTAGAAGGAGGCCAATTAGTTTACCTGACATTTTTATGGAATATGTAGAGGGATACTCAATATTATCAGAGAAGTGCTTATCATCAACATCCTCATGGACCTATGAAAAGATAGCATCATCACCATTGATATTTAGAAGAAGGGCTATTGATTCTCAAAACTTCTTTTCTCATTGGTTTTAGGAAATGAAGGTAGCAACCTACAAATAACTGAAAAATCATTAAGAATAGGATTGATGAGGAAAATGGCATTTACAGATACTAGTATTTATAAATACTAAAATTAGAATTAATAATAATTAAATGACCTATGAAATGGATTTTCAAGTTTACTAAATTATAGTTGTCTGCATACATGTTCTTATATACATATTAAATATGTATATATTACAAACATAGACTCAAATAACATATAGATTACCATTGTGAGAGTCTGATATTAGATATAAATCTCTTCTCATTTGATGTTAGTGAACATTTTAGGTTGTTTTGATTAGTGATTGTCCTCTATTCTATGCGATCTTGTTCAGTAAACTTTGCATTCCCTCTCATTTGCTTCTGTGTAACTATTCTTATCTATTTTTCATACTGGTCCACATAGTTACAGGTCCTTTCATAAGCTCTGATGTAAAAATTGTAAGAGTTTTTATTATCTAGGTATGCAGCAATATATTTTATCAATTGCATTCATATTTCTATAGATACTTCTTTTCTTATTTGCTTTTGTATAAATCTGTGCAGTCCCAGATTCTGCTTCTTTACTTTTCTATGAATAATTTTTGCTATTATATAAAAAAATTCAACCTTTCTGGGCTTCTGTGGGGAGATATGTTCTCTAAATATCTTTTGAAATGTAGCACAAGTGGAACGGCCTTCAGTTTAAAGATAGTTTTGACACTTGTTACAAACCCTGTAAGGTTAGAAAATATATTGGTATATAAAGTGTTATACTTTGTGTATATATTGTTTTGGTAAAGCCAACATTAAGAAAGCACAATTGAAGAGTGCTCAGCTAAAATATTAATCAAGTATGTCCAGTTGAGCAGGGCTTCACAAACATTACATGAAAAAGAAACATACATTGGAAATGACTATAAACATGCCTTCTGATATTCATGTCTTCATACATCTCAATCAATAATGATGCTTTGCTCATTAGCATGATGGATGTGATATATAAATTTTTTGATGTACAATAATAAATGGTAATATGTGATAGTAGCATAATAAATGTCCTCATATTTGTGAAATTAAGGTTATTCATGATAAGATGTTCAGCGAAAATATTTTAAGACATGCCTTACCCTTGCATGGAGCAATACATAAAAATCTCTAAGTATTATATCCTTAGGAATGACACTCTAGCCTAAGTTACTAAGTGTTTCTATAGTCAGCTGTGAACTGCTGCCATAGCTGGTTGATATTAATACGGTTGATATAATTCATTCTAAAAATGTTGGCATTTGTCTCAAAATAACCTCTTACAACAAATAATAGTAAGAGTACTTAAAATCCAGTGTAATTGGAAATTTTCCAAGTAAATACAAATTGTGGGAATTGTTTCTTTTATATAACTAAAAATAGTTTGTTAATAAATGCCCCTGTTTGTAATCATCATGTGTGTAAAAGTCTCATCTAAGATTTGTTAATGTAACAATCCTCTCCAATTGAAATATTTAGTGGCTAATTTTAACTACCAGAAAGAACCTATACATGACCAAGTAGCATTAAGTCAGTTTACAATACTTCCTCTATTCTTGCCCCACAAATTCATTATTTTGAAGTCAATAACTCAGTGTCAGATGGTGTGTGAGCACTGCATGCAAAAATAATTTTCAGATATAGCTCCCAATTTTAGCTAATAAATGCAACAGAGTAGACATACTATTATTCAGATGTCAGTAGAACATTGAGCTGAATGAGTGAGTAGGTCTCATTATGCCACATAGGTAGATTTCCTTAAAAAAAAAAAAAAAAGAAAAAAAAGGGAAGAGGTATGATTTAATATCAATCCTCTAACAAAAATGATTGAAAAAATGTAACATATGTGAGAATCTTGGCTCTTGGGTATATAATAAAATATAGTCAGGGTAGGTAACAGTTATACTCGTATTACCACACAGTTATATCTGATCAAGTTGCAATTTACTGATGATTCAACCCTATTTACATAATTTACCATTGATTCCAAGTTGTTAGTTAAGTATGTTGGCAGAATAATTTTGAAAACATTCCAAAATCTCATAAATGCAGTATACAATGAAATTTACTATATTGTAATTTCCTTTCTACTCCCACTCAGGAATTCTAAAATTGCTTCATAGTTTTTGTAATGTTATGTTTTTGTGGCAATTTATTCTCTTCCTTATGTATATGTTTAGACTAGAAGGACATTTTCTGAACAAAAGAACAAAATAATGGGGATGAGATAAATTTGATTAAGTCCCTGTTCCGTCACTAATTAGCTGTCAGAACTTAACTAGGTCATTTTTGTGAAAAACGAACAATGATATTTGTTCTACCTCTAACAAAACAGTTATGTGTCAGAATTAAGAAAAATCCCTCTAAAGTGCTTCAAAATGTAAAATGCTAGGCAAATGCGATTTTTTAAGATTAAATTACATTTTTTAAGTCCCCACCAAATATCCTCCAACTTGAAATGCTTTTTGCCATTACTCGAGAATGCCACCAGAATTCACTGTATGGAGAATGCTAAATATGGCGTGATGTCTAGTCATGTACAATGGAAACTTATTCTATTCAAAGTACCAATTTCTGGTTGAGAAACATTTTACTAGAGGGTAAAAGAGCAGGAGCATCACCATCTTGGACAAGCCCCTCATTCTAAAGTGCACCTTAATAAAAAAAGAAAATCTGTCTAAATCCAAAGGGCATCAGCCTTAATGGCTAATGTCAGCATGACCATAAACCACAAATAACATCTCCGACCAGAAACATCCCAAACTCCTCCCCAGCCAGAGACATGCTAGCCCCAAGATAAACCCCTCCAGCTGGGAAGACGCCAGCCCAAAGGTAAGCCCCCTCCTGCTGGAAAGATGTCAGCCCCAAGATAACTTCCCCTCTGCCCAGAGACATTTCAACCCTGCCATAAACTTTTGCCCCACACAGAAACATCTCAAGCTTGTAATAGGCCCCTTCACCCTAAAACCAATATATACTCTTAGTCTGTAAGAGAAAGTGCTCCTGACAGAAATTGGCCAGAAGCTCCTCTTGGGTTTTATCTAAAGTAAACCTGTCTTTAACTGTCAAGCCATGTTTTCTGTTTCTTTCCTCTTTCTTTAACTTTTACAGAGGGTATCTATTTTATCTCTAGCCTTCTAAGACATACAAGCTCACATGTAACACAGCTCAGATTTTGGGGAAAAACACAAATGACTATGTCTGTTCTGATCCTTTTAGCTATGCTACCGTTTAACTCCTCCACTACCAACACCATGATCTATTATTCCCCTTGTTCTTACACTGAGCTTGCTGAACACAGTCTCCTCTTCTAGAAGCCCAGTTTTGATGTCCATATATTGTTACCTTGGTTTTGTAATAGCTGGATTCTTATATGACAGTGGTCCCAGTGGAGAGTGTCCAGATTCTTGATGTCTTGAACAAAAAATTGGACAAAACACACAAACAAAACAAGGAAAGAATGAAGCAACAAAAGCAGAGATTTCTTGAAAACGAAAGTATGCTCCACAGGGTGGGAGTGGGTTTGAGCACTGTTACAGAATTTTCTGGGGTTTAAATACCCTCTAGAGGTTTCCATTCATTACTTGGTATATGCCCTATGTTAATGAAGAGGATGAAGTAAAGTTACAAATTCATTTACTCATTGTATGCCCTATGTAAATAGAGAGGCTATTTCCTATCATAGCTGAAGTGTTTTCATTTGATTTAGTTCTAGGAAGTTCTTAGGTTCCCTGCCTCCAGGCCCTATTCTCCTGCCTCAACAGCATCGGTGCACATTTTTAAGTTTTGGTCACTTATTTATTATCAGGATCATCCATCTTGTTATTTTGGATAATTTCTTCCCCATTTCAAGACTTAGCCCCAAGGGACACCATTCACTCTCCAGCTGCATCCCTTCCCATCTCCAGATATTCTAACTCCTAGTCTATAAGCAAGACAGAATAAAATCTTTGAAGATATTTTCAACCCAACTTTTTACCTAATATAAAACTCATCTATGCTGTAGTCTGAAATAAAAGCAAAAGCTTGGTTTGAACACTTTAATAATGGGAATTTAACCAAGCTGTTCAGTGTTAGCTTTTGAGTTTTACTGTTAGTAAATTTTCCTTGTATTGAAATGAAAACTTTCTCCTCATAACATATATCAGTTTGTCCTGATTTTGTCCTCTTAATCTATTGATAATATCAAGTATCTCTTCCACAAATCTTTCAGGTATTTTATCATATATGTCATGTCTATAGCCTAGTTCCTAACATGTCATTGCATAAATTAAACTTAACATTTTAGTAACTTTGGTTCTTAAAAATTTGTCCATTGGCTTGCCTTTTTATTAAATGTGTCTTTTATATATTCATCTAAATTATTGATAACATTCTAGGCAGGAAGTAACAAAATGATAAACCCTGCAGACTACCTTTAAAGCTCCTCTCTGTCATTTGACAGTACTGCATTATTCATTTACCTAAAGAATCACTTATCTGTCTTGATATCCAACCCACATTTTCTCACATTGTACATAAAGTTTTTAGGCGTCACTACACACTTTCCTTTTTATGCTGATTTAATAATCTTACAACTTATATTTATTTAAAACAGAAATGTGGCTTGGCCTCAGGAAATCCAGAGACTTAAATAAGATCAAGCTCTTTCTATTTGCTCTACACTTCTCTCTGTGTGTGGCTTCATTATGTTCTCTCTAAAGTCAATTTTTTGTGCACTTTGAGGAACATTGCTACTCTCATCCACACAGCTTCACATCATACAGCTTTAACTACCTGAGAAAAGACGATTTTGCTCTCAAGCTCCTAATTCCCTGTTAAAAGGAGGTTCATTTGGTTAGATTGGCTCATTGGTTTATTATTGAATAAAACAGTGGTCAAAAAGATCTAACATTTGTACAACATGGTTACATGGCAGCTTCTGTGATAAACATGTAAAAGATGAAAGGATCAGTACCGTTACAAAAGCACTGCAGCATTGGGCATGCTATTCCAAACATGTCAATTTTATTGATGTTTGCTGAAAAAAAAAATGAAATGAGTAAGTCATTTCATTGTTTAGGGTTTTTCTTTTTTAGGTCTTTAAAGTGATGTATTGAATACTCAATTTCAGATATTTCCTAGGCATTAGTGCTAAGCTAAGTGGACTGTAGTTTCTACAATCTGATATTTTATCCTCTTTAAAAATCAGGACAACTCTCTCATTTAATCCCTTTGTAACTCTGTAATTTTTAGAATTATCCAAAGATAAATGGTGAAAATCTGCCGAAGGATTTTCATGAAGAGATAAAAAGGAAAAGGAAATTTGGGGTTTTCTGTCTTTTTATCATTTCTTAAAGATGACAACATCTTGCCTGTCCCTTCCTTTTCCTCCTTTCTCCTCCTTTTTTGGATTTGAATATATAAAAATAATAGCTAATATTCACTAAGTCTCACAGACTGTTCTGAACCTTTTTGTGGATTATTTTACTTAAAACCTCTGTGGACACTAAAAATTTGAGACAGTTCTCAGTCAATTAAGGAAGTTTATTTTGCCAAGGTTGAGAAAGCACACAGGTGACACTGCCTCAGGAAGTTCTGATGACATATGACCAAGGTGGTAGAGGCACAGCTTGATTTTACACATTTTAGAGAGACATGAAACATCAATCAATATATATAAGGAGTACATTGGTTCAGTCTGGAAAGGCAGGACAACTCGAAGCAAAGGCAGGAAGACTCAAAGCCAGGAGGGGTCTTCCAGGTCACAGACAGGTGAGAGACAAAGGTTGCGTTCTAATGAGTACCTAATTAGACTTTCCAAAGCAGGTAATCAGATATGCATTTATCTCAGTGAGCATAGAGATAAATTTTAATAGAATGGGAGGCAGGTTTCCCTAAGCAGTTCCCAGCTTGAATTTTCCCTTTAGCTTCGTGATTGTGGGAGCCCAAGATATTTTCCTTTTACACCTCCTAGCAACTATCTGAGATACTTACCCTACTTATTCAAGTTTTAAGAAAGAAAAGTATAACTAACAAAAGTTAAATGACTCCAAAAGCTGTCTAAGAGAATAAGTGGTAGAGCCATCAATTGTATCAAGCAGGTTGGCTCTTAAGTATTATTCATGCTGCCTCCTAAGAACCCTAACTTTCCCCCTCAACATTTTTCTCATAAATATCAAAATATTAATCTTTCTGTTATTGTATATACTAGTACCAGAATACTTGACTGCATTACAAGAAACAGGTTGAGATGTCTTTATGTAATACCTATATATCATCACTACACAGCTGATAACCCCCTTGATAATATTCTCTTTTATGACTTGAATAACTGTAACACTCAATCTGATTTCTGTCTTAACAAAATATAAAGTCTTTGCCACCTGGGGTTAATATTCATAAACTTTCACTTATTTAGTGAATTAACTAAATTCACTAGTCTAATCCTCGACTTTCCAACGCCGTCATAAAACTTCTCCCTCACACAGAAACATTCCAAGCTTGTGATAAGCCCCTTCACCTTAAAACCAATATATACTCTTAGCCTGTAAGAGAAAGTGCTCCTAACTGAAATCAGCTAGAAGCCCCTCTCAGGTTTTTTTCTAAAATAAACTTGTCATTAACTGTTAAGCTGCATTTAGTGTTTTGTTTTTTTTTTTTCCTCTTTCTTTAACTCTTACAGCTCTAAGATAAGGAACTCAGGGCCTATCATCAGGTTGGCTTGAACACACAGAAAATTTTCCTAGCAGCCTTATGTTTTCCCAGGTAGGCATTTTAATTCAGGCCTGGGGTCATGCTAGGCACACATTATATATATATATATATATATATATATATATATATATATATATATATATAAAGTAAACTGAGTTTTTGTTGCAAGTATAATATGGTTGAAAATATTTTATTTTCTTTCTTAGCAGCCAGAAGAATCCATTACCTTATTAATAAAATACCTGGGATATTGATGCTGATGTCAATTTTTCCACATGTGTAAATGATTCTGTCTATATTTACATTGCATTTACAGTTGTCATCTGACTGTTGGAGAAAAATAAACTAAGGGATCACAGGGCTCCATTGAAGCACTAGAATGATATTTGCTAGAAAAATTTTGATCCACATTGTCACTCTTGCCTCTTGTCTCTCTTGCAGTTTGTGAGGATTGTACAAAAAACTGACAAAATTTTATTCTCAACAGCCTTGAAAGTCTGCAGACTTTTCTCAATGGCAAAAATAAACATTGGTTTCTTAGATTTTCCAAAAGCCATCCCTGATTATGACATAATTCTTTTTACTGCACTGAAAAATGTAACAGTTGTTTATACACTAATAAAATCCAATTATGTTTGAAAGACATATATTAAAAACCTACTGTCCACAAGTTATTTCACTAAAGTTTCAGAATGTAAATAAATAAATCAAGTGTAATCCTCATCTTCTGTTACTGAAAAAACTGTAATATTAGACTATATCAAGAACAACGTTTATGTAATTTATGATACATGGCAGTATTTTGTACTTATACAGAATGTGTACCTTGTATTCAGACATGACAAGTTACTTACACTCCAAATTTCCAAATTTTTATCAAGAATTATAGAGGGTCAGATATTTTACCCTTCTTGCCAGCTAACAATTTAGCCTACCACGGTTTCATAGTGGTTGACAGAAGTCACAAAACTCCAGGATCAGATACAAAGGATCTTATTACTTGTAGCACAGCAGGAAGCATAAATATGAGTGTCAGTTTCCTTTGCCTGAAAGGTCCATTGGTTTAATGTGTTATGGATCAGATGGATGCTACACATGTAATGGTTTGCAATTACAGCTGAGACACACTGAGTTTCCCAGATCTTTTATGAGAGTAAACATGCCTGACTTTGCACTAAAGGAAAACATTTTTATTTTTTAATTAAACTGGACAAAAATAATTTCTTCACTTTTTTCCATAGGAATGTATTATATCTACATTTCAAACTTTTCCTCTATACAAAAATCCTTGAAAAAAACATTTTGGAGCAAAGGACAGATGGTGCCTTTCTCACAGGATGTTCATGCAGTTGTATTAGTCTGCTTTCACACTGCTATAAATAACTACCTGATACTGGGTAGTTTATAAAGAAAAGAGGTTTAATTGACTCACAGTTCCACATGGCTGGAGAGACCTCATGAAACTCACAATCATGGCAGAAGATGAAAGGGAAGCAAGGCACATTTTATGTCACAGCAGGAGAAAGAGAGTGAGGTGGACTGCCAAATACTTTAAAACCATCAGATCTTACGAGAATTCACTCACTATCACAAGAACAGCATGACAGAAACCTTGCCCATAATCCAATCACCTCCCACAAGGTCCCTCACTCAACACATGGAAATTATAATTTGAGATGAGATTTGGGTGAAGATATAGAGCCAAACCATATCATTTCACCCTGGCCCCTTCCAAATCTCATGTCCCTCTCACATTTCAAAACACAATCATATCTTCCCAAAAATACCTCAAAGTCTTAACTCATTCTGGCATTAACTCAAAAGTCCAAGTCCAAAGTCTCATCTGAAACAAGACAAGTTCCTTCCGCCTATGAGTCTGTAAAATAAAAACAAGTTGGTCACTTCCAAGATAAAATGGGGGATACAGGCATTGTGTAAATGCTCCCATTCCAAAAGGGAGAAATTGGCTAAAACAAAGGCTTACAGGCTCCATGTAAGTCTGAAATCCTGCAGGACAATCACTAAATCTTAAAGCTTCAAAATAATCTCTTTTGACTTCATGTCTCACATCAAAGGCACAAGGACGCAAGGGGTGTGCTCCCCATAACCTTGGACAACTCCACCCCTGTGGCTCTGCAGGGTGCAGCCCCTGTGGCTCCTTTCACAGGCTGGTGTTGAGCATCTGCAGCTTTTCAGGGTGCATAGTGCAAACTATTGGTAGATCTACCATTCTGGGAACTGGAGGATGATGGCCCTAGATTTCTCTGAAATCTAGATGGAAATTCCCAAACCTCAATTCTTGTCTTCTTTGCATGCACAGGCTTAACACCATTTGTAAGCCACCAAGGTTTAGGGATTATACTCTCTGAAGTAATGGCCCAAGCTGTACCTTGGCCCCTTTTAGCCACAGCTGGAGCTGAAGCCACTGGGATGCAGAGCACCATTTCCCAAGACTACGCAGAGCAGTGTGGCCCTGAATGCAGTCCAAGAAACCATTTTTTCCCTCCTAGGTTTCTGGGCCTGTGATGGGTGGTGGTTGGTGAGGGGTGGGGGGCCGGGAGGGGGATGCAGTGAAGACCTCTAAAACACCCTGGAGACATTTTTCCCATTGTCTTGGCTATTAACGTTCACTCCTCTTTACTTATGCTAATTTCTGCATTGGTGGTTTTAATTTCTCCCCAGAAAATGGCTTTTCCTTTTATACCACATGGACAGGCTGCAAATTTTCCAAAATTTTATACTGTACTTCCCTTTTAAAGATAAGTTCCAATTTCAGACCATCTCATTGTGAGTGCATATGACTGTATGCATTCATAAAACGCCAGGTCACATTTTGAATGCCTTGCTGCTTAGAAGTTTCTTCTGCCAGATACTCTAAATCCTCTCTCTCAAATTCAAAGTTCTACAGATCTCTAGGTTAGAGACAAAATGCCACTAGTCTCTTTGCTAAAACACAGCATGAGTGACCTTTACTGCAGTTCCCAATAAATTCCTCATCTCCATCTGAGACCATCTCAGCCTGGACTTAATTGTCCATATCATTAACACATGTTAGTCAAAACCATTCAACCAGAATCTAGGAAGTTCTAAACTTTTCCAAATCTCCCTGTTTTCTTCTGAGCCATACAAACTGTCCCAACCTCTGCCTGTTACCCAGTTAAAAAGTCTCTTTCACATTTTCAGATAACTTTACATTAATGCCCCACTTCCCTCAGTACCAACTTTCTGTATTAGTCTGTTTTCACACTGCTATAAAGAACTACATGAGAGTGGGTAGTTTATAAAGGAAAGAGGCTTAATTGAATCACAGTTCCACATGGCTGTGGAGGCCTCAAGAATCTCACAATCATGGTGGAAAGGAAAGGGGGAGCAAGACATGCCTTACATGGCAGCAGGGGGGAGAGAGAGAGAGAGAGAGAGAGAGAGAGAGAGAGAGAGAGAGAACTTCCAAACACTTTTAGACCATCGGATCTCACAAGAACTCACTATCACAAGAACAGCATGGAGTAAACTGCCCCCATGATCCAGTCACCTCCCACCACGTTCCTCCCTCAACACATGGGGATTACAATTTGAGATGAGATTTGAGTCGGGACACAGATCCAAGACATATCAATAGTATCATGACATATCCATGGAGAATTGTCTCCTGACAATTTTCTACCTCTAAAATTGGTAAACAATTTCTATTCTGAGGGCGTTTTGTAAAATTCTGAAAATTCAGTTAAATTCTGTCCTGAGGATGTTTTGTAAGATTCAATCATTTGTAAATAGCATAGCCCAGTAACTGGCACAGTGGATGATCTCAATAAAAATTTATGTCCTCTTATTCACTTTATCTTCACTTAAACTTTAAAATAATGCAATCAATATAAATATTAAAAGATGTCATTAATGGATTTTATTTTTATTTTTATTATTTTAAAAATTATTATTCTAAATAAACCTACAGACCCTCTATCGTATGGTAGGTCATCAAAATATAAGTCACATATTAAGTATACAAATTTGGGTTGCTGATGATAAGATTGTCCTGGGAGATAAAGTAATTTATTGTAAAGAAAGTAGACTTCAAACTGCTTATATAAGTCATTCCAGTTACTGCCAAAACTGTGATAATTCTCTGTATCTTAACACAATATACAAATGCTGATATATATTGGTGGTCAACAAATATTTATTCAATGCATAGACTGATGAATAACACGGAAGCAATCGTTGATCAATACAGTATAAACTATTAATTCAACACCTTATTTGAATCTTCAGAAGTGTCAGCTGTAAAAATAGTCCATGGAAATAGTTGTGCTGTAAAAGTCATTTACAAGTAGATTACAAATATATTTAAAATGTAAAATACATAAATATTATGAACAATATTTAACAAAACTTTAAAAAATTTAATGCATAGAAAATGTATATACATATCTTAAGAAAGGTTATCTCAATATTCTCTCAAAAATAAAAATACAGTGATGATTTGAGATAAGGAAAGAACCTTTTTACATTGTGTCATATTTAGATGCAAAATCAAGTATAGAAATTTTCCTATGAGTTAATATGTGAATAACTTATTCACTGCTATAAGTAATAATACAGTATTTGTGGACACCACTTGTCAAAATTGTGATCATAAATTAGCAAGAATGAAATTTTGGATTAACTGGACAAATTAATGGCATATCTTTCTAGAAAACTATAGAGTGATATTTTGTCAACATTGGTAACTTAGTCTACTAGGATTTATCAAAATATTGTTTGTCTGTTACTTTGAAGAATCTTAACTGTATCTCCAATACAGACAAATACATAATTTCTTTTTAAAAGCCTGAATATATTAACATTGAGCTCTGCTCAAATATAGCACAAAAGAAAGTTAGCTAGTAGCCAACACCCAGAGTATAAAGTTATAGAATTTAAAACATTGATGATAAATTTGAGAATTAATCTTGCATTTGCATTTATGTACTTGAATGATGTTATTAACCTGTATAAATCTATTCCCTGCCTTTCATAAAATGATTACATGGTAAAGCTAAAGAAAAGAAATAGAGGTTAATTGATTTTAAAAATGTAACATGAATTTTTTGAAGTACATTTACCAACATATGAAAAATTGCACACTTATATAGAATTTTTTCTGGAGTTGGTTTCTGAAGTTTCATTCCTGAGTCAAAATAGTGGGCTGAGGTCCTAAAATGGCACGACTTTGGGTTCTAGTATCACTATGGCAGTATAAGGCTACCACAGCAGATCTCTTCTGCTGAGTACAACAGAAAATTCTTAACATAATACAAAAGGAATCTATATGAGGACTCTTAAAAGTGCATAAAGGTAATGTTTTAGATCAGAGTCAAATCTTAAAGAGGTGTCCTGCATGGGGGATATTATCATTTTGTTCTTTTCTCTCTCACTTCTATCCCAAGGGTGACCCAATTACAGAACCATAAAACAGAGAAGAAACATAAATGGCTAAATCTCTAATAGAATTCACACTATTCTGAAGAACTTGGAATTATTGGAAAGGTGTTCCATATAAACTGAAGAATGTGGGAAAAAACGTAGGAAGTGAAAATCTGAAAAATGGATACCACTAATTCAATAAGTCTAGAGGTCACCCTTGCATCATGTTTGCACAGGAATGACAAAATTCAGCATAGCAGAGACTTCAAAAATTAAACTGAGATTGGTACCACTACCCTTGGAAGATGAGACAGAATTTGTAGTTTGAGCCTAAATGTTTGAATTGCCTGCTAAAAATTAAAGCCACTTTCTCCTTCCAGAGGAGTACAACAGGACCCAGAATATACACATCACGATATTTAAATGTTCAGGGTATAATCTAAAATTAATTTCACATGGAAAGAAACGTGACACATTTTCACAGGAAAATACCCTCAAAGGATGATATCTACAAGATATCCAAATAACATACAGGTGACCAAAAAACATAGAAAAAATGTTCAACATCACTAAACATCAAAAAATGCAAATTTAAACCATAATGAGGTACCACCTCACACCAGTCAGTATTGCTATTACTAAAAAGTCAAAAAACAGCAGATGCTGGAGAGACTGTGGAGAAAAGGGAACACTTATACACTGTGGGTATATAATTTAGTTTGGTTACTGTGGAAAGCAGTTTGGAGACTTCTCAAATAATTAAAATAGAACTACCATTCAACCCAATAATCCTATTACTGGGTATATATCCAAAGGTAAATACATTATTCTACCAAAAAGAAACATGTACTTACATGTTCACTGCAGCACTATTCAAAATAACAAAGACATGGAATCAACTTAGGTGCCTATCAATGGTGGACTAGATAAAGAAAAGATGGTATGTAATTACAATGGAATGCTATGGAGCCATAAAAGAGAATGAAATCATGTTCTTTGCAGAAACATGGATGCAGCTGGAGGCCATTATCCTAAGCAAATCATATAGAAAAAGAAAATCAAATACTGAATGTTCTCACTTAAAAGTGGGAGCTAAACATTGGGTATAGATAGGCAAAGAGATGGAAACAATAGACACTTAAGAACACCAGAGTGGGAAGGAACAGCAAAGGGCAAAGGGGGAAAAACCACGTATTGGGTACTATGCTTACTACCTGGATGACAGGACAATTCACACCCCTAACCTTAACATCACACAACATACCCATGTAACAGACCTGCACATGTTCCCCTGAATCTAAAAGTTAAAACTTAAAAAAAAAAAAAAAAAAAAAGAAAAACCCTCCTCATGCCCATTTATTTCAGATATATTTGGCTTAAATTCTGCATTATATTAGATCCTATGTCCTTTTAGAAACAGCCAAAAGAAAAATGCAAGGAGTAACAAGGAATGTGCATTGTTTTCATTAAAGAAAGAGATTTTTAAATAATGCAATTATTAGAAAAATACTTTAAATCAGTTAATTTATAACCATTCTCCGTAAGGTAAAAAGTAAACACACTTGAGAGCGATGGAAAGTGAATCTTACAAATATACATATGTATGTGTTTATACACACACACATATATGCTGTGAAGCAATTGAAACATTTAGAACTGGAAAATACTTTTCTGAAATTAAAAAAATGTACAGGATGGACTCAGTAGCAGAATAGATATGATAGAGTGGATGAATTTGAAGATAAATCATTAGGGATTAATCAGTCTGGAAGATAGAAAACAAAACCAAAAAAGGAACAGAACATCAGGGACTAATAGAAAAATATCAAAAAGTGAAATATATGAGTCATTGTAGTCCAAAAAGTAGAAGATTTCTGGGCTGTATGACTGAGAGCATTAACTCAGGTTAAGCCCTGCAGTTTTCTTGTATTCAGAAGCAGATGCCACTCTAGGGATGAAAAAGCAGCTGGCATTTATATTGCAAAGTATTTGTGCAAACAGAACTTCAGAAATCTCTAATATTCAACTGAGTACTGATCAGCACAAGTATGTGAGGAAATTACCAGTTTAGGGAAAGAATTACCCAAAGGAGTTAGAGGAAACAATACCAAGAACTCACACTGAGCTAAGAAGAGTGCCTGTTTCCAACAATCAAAGCAGCGAACTGTACAACTGATGGGGCACCAGTAAAGTACTAAGTAGCAATTCGCATAACTAGTTGAAAAATTTAGTCTTAGAATAAACTATGTTTCAGTATCTTCAAACAAAGCTTAATAGCAAAACCAAAAATACCAAATTATTTCTAAGTAACTAAACCATGACCAATAACAAATATCCAAGAAATTTATAGGTTAACAAAATATTTAGCATCCACAATTTAAATTCACAATGTGTTATAAGCAATTTAAATTTACCAAGCATGCAAAATAACAGAAAAATACAAAATAATACTGAGGGAAAATAAATTATTCAAAACAGATACAGAAGTACATTGATTAATAAACATGACATGACAATAATTATTATAACAGTATTTATTATGTTTAAGAAGCTAGACAAAACATTAAAGCATATTAAGTAGAGAATTGGGAGTTGTAAAAAATGATTCGGATCTAACTTCCAGAGATGAAGATAAGAATGCCTGAGATAAAATTCACTGGATGGGATAAATGGCAGACCAGATTTTCCACATAGAAAGAATTTGTACACTTGAAGAAAGCAATAAGAAAGCTATGCAAAATAAATCACATAAAAATGAAAGACCAATAAAGTTAGCAGAGTGTCAATGAACAGCAAGACAACTTCAAATTGCCTAATATATGTGCAGCTCAAGTCATCGGAATAGATGAGATGGAACAAACAGAAATATATTTAGAGATATAATGGCTAGAAATTTTCCAAACTTGAAAATTATAAACCCACAGCTCAATGAATCCTAATTAGCACAAAAAGCAAGAAGCACATCTCACCAAGGTATATCATAATAAAATTGGTTAAATCCAGAGGACAAGAAAAATGTTAGAATCAATAAGAGATAAAAAGATTCTCTAAGTATACACCATTATTTAAAGGTCTACAAATCAGTTATGTTTACACAGTGAAGTAATAAAATTTGCAAATACAGTAGTAAAAGTACAAAAAGTTGAATATTATAGATAAGGGTTTAGGATTTTAATGTGTATTAGAGTTGCCTAGTATGCTGGTTAATATTGCACATTCTAGGGCCTCAAACCTGGAATTCCAGTTTCAATAGGTCTGCTGTAGGACCTATGAATCAGCACTGTAACTAGAAAAAAATGGTTAAAATTCTTGTAGCATTTTTATTGAGATAAAATGAACATACAAGAAAATAAAAAAATCTTGAGTGCTGTTTGATGTGCTTTGACAATTATATACACACATCTAACTACCAACCAAAACTAGATATAGAACATTTACAACATGCCTGAAAGATTCCTCATCTAGGGAGACACTGAAACTCGTAACTAATAACTGTTGATTTCTGTTAACATAATGTAGTTTTGTGTATTCATATAAATGAACTTGTACAGTATGTACTTATTGGTGTTTGGCTTCTTATATTCAATTTAATGATTTTAGATTCTCTATATTTTTACATATGAGAATTTGTTTTCTTTTTATTGAGTAAGATTTCATTGTATAAATGTATCACAAATTTTAATCCATTCGTGTGTTGATGGGCATTGGTATTATTTCCAATTTTTAGCTTTTTTTTTTGTTTTGAGATGGAGTCTTGCTCTGTCGCCAGGCTGGAGTACAGTGGCGTGATCTCGGCTCAGTGCAATCTCCACCTCCCGGGTTCAAGCCATCATCCTGCCTCAGCTTCCTGAGTAGCTGGGATTACAGATGCGGGCTACCACACCTAGCTAGTTTTTGTAGTTTTAGTAGAGATGGGGTTTCATCATGTTGGCCAGGATGGTCTTGATCTCGTGACCTCATGATCTGCCCAACTCGGCCTCCCAGAGTGCTGGGATTACAGGCGTGAGCCACAGCACCTGGCAATTTTTAGCTATTATGAATTAAAATGTTATGTACAGGCTTATACTTGTCTTCAAGTGGACATAAGCTTGGTTAAGGATCTTATATCAGATATACGTATGGCAAATATTTTTCACAGATAGAGGCTTACATATTTATCCTTGTTACGCTGTCTTTTGATTAGCATAACTAAAAGTTTGATTGTCTCATTTATAAATTTTTGTCCTTATGGCTACTACTTGTGACCTGACTAGAAAGTCTTTGAGTAACCCAGTGTGCAGACTTTTTTTCTATATTTTCTTCTGGAAGTTGTATGAATCTAGATTTAATGTTTTGTTCTATTATTTGTCTTGAATTTATTTTTGTTTATGGAATGAAGTAGGGTAGTTATATCTCTAGGGGTCTCTATCTCTCAGTTCTTTCTTCTGTCTGCAACTTTTAGCGTATTATCCCTTAAGATTCTTTGAGGACCCATGGGAAAGTATTGAAACCACTGTACCTACTTTTTTAACTGCTGGGGTGTTTGCAGATCCCAATTCAATAAACCAGCTTATACATGCTATCAAAGGTCTGTTCAATATTTGAGTGGTTTCTATTAACAATTATCTATAGTAGATTCCTCTTCTCACAGCACTCTACAAAGGAAAAAAGTAAACATGAGCCTCTTCTCTCCTATAAAGGGCTTCTCATATTCTGCATTTTAGTTGATTTAATTTTCTTTTTATCCTCAGATTTAAAACTTTTTTAAAAAGAAAAACTATGCTCTTGTAACTTACCTGGCTTATTATTGATATTAGACAACAATAATCTTTTGTGACTTACTGCATCCTAAGTGATATAGGAAGTGCTTAGAATGTGAATTCAGGCTCTTACTTTGGCAAACACTTCTGTAGAGTAATGAAAAGATTTTAGTTACAGTTAATTTCAAATTGCCCTGATTCCTACAATGATATGTAAAAAAAACTTGTCTACTAAAGAGTACTGATAATATTCTAGTAGAACTACCATTCTAGCTGTTTGTAAAAGATTATTCTAGCCACCAAACACTTTATTGTTTCCTCTATTTTTACTATAATATAGGACAGTTAATTTGTTTACCTAAATTTATTAAACTAGTAGCATGGCTGATCTGTCAATCTTTTGCCTTTGGGAAAACAAAAGTCATGGAGGAGAAGTAATATACCCTAATGTTCATATAATATAATCTGGTGTAATATACACACATATTTTTTAAATTTATTTTTTTCAAATAACATTAAAAATAATATCTATCTTTTCAAATGAAGAGTACTTGTACCTGGTATATATAAGTAGCCGGGTTAGAATAAATCAACACACTATATGTTTCCTTTTCTTGTCTTTCTTCTTTGTCAGTGAAATTTATGTTTGGTATCAGAATTCCTAGAAACTTTTAAGAACTGACTCCAGTTAGTTTCGGTTTCTGCATACGTTTGTGTGTGTGTGTATATATAACCCTTTACATAGTGAAGCATTTCTCTAGCATAAGGAAGGTGTATTACTCCATTCTTGCACTGCTGTAAATACCTGAGACTGGGTCATTTATAAGAAAAGAAATTTAATTGGCTCATGGTTCCATAGGCTGTACAGGAAGCATGGCATCATCTGCTTCTGGGGAGGCCTCAGGGAACTTTTACTCATGGCAGAAGGCAAAGTGGAAGCAGGCGTCTTACAATGCAGTAGTAGGACCAAGAGAGGGAGGGGGAGGTATTACATAGTTTTAAACAACCATATTTTGTGAGAACTCAAAGCTCCAAGGAGGATGCTGTTAAACCATGAGAAACCACTCTGGTGATCCAGTTACTTCCCACCAGGCCCTACAATTCAACAGAAGATTTGGACAGGAACGCAGATCCAAACCATATCAGAAGGTAAATTTCTGTAATATATTTGTGCCTCTGAATGCTTTAGACATTTTTAATAAAAACTTGCTATGAGAGGAAAACCAACTTCAGTAATTCAGATACAGTAGCTTGAGATTGAATGCAGAATTTATTTTAAAATATTCATTTACTTTCTACTTTTTGAGTATATATCATGCTGTTTTTACTCTCTTGATACAAAAAAGGTTCAAATAAAATTATAGTGAAGAGTCAATAACTAAGTTAAATGTCCTAGTTTATTTTGTGTTGCCATACAGAGTACCAGAGACTGGGTAATTAATTTAAAAAACTGAAGTTTATATGCCTCAGGGTTTTGAAGGCTGAGAATGCTAAGTGCTGGCTTCTAGTGAGGGCCTTTATGATGCAGCAACCCATGGCAGAGGACAGAAGGGCAAGCGAGTACATCAGATAGACAGAAAGAGGGTATAATTCATGCTTTTGATCAGGAACCCACTCCCGGGATAATTAACTCATTCCCATGGCATATGGCAGCAACCCATTCTTAATATTCTCACCTCTTAATATAATCTCAACTGCAATTAAATTTCAACATGGATTTTGAAGGAAACATTCAGACTATAGCATTAAATGAATAATGAATACTGCTCTTAGCACAGTGGATAGAATCAAAACCTTCTGTGCTTTCTCTTTTCTGTTTGTGTGATCAAGTACAAAAGTGCTCAAAGGGATGTTTGTGTTCTGGAGGTGGTGAATTAGTAGTGGGTAATCTATTAAACAATTAGTCAATTCAAGTTATCAAGCATAAATAACAAATATATAAAATTCATTGGATGGTGCAATTACGGTTTAAACAATCGATTTCAATTATAATTTTCAGTTATATGTTTGATATCATGTGAGTGGATTCTATACAACTGTCTCAATGTATTTATTCAAAGAATAGGTTCCAACTGTCATATATGACTAGCTGCTGAAATAACTGAACATGACAATGCTTTGACCCTCTGCATTATTTTATGTGATGCTTGAGCTGTTAGAGGTATCACAAAAGATATATTTTAAGTGTCGAAGATAATGAATAGGTGTTATAACTTTTTTTTTTTTTTTTTTTTTGAGACGGAGTCTCACGCTGTTGCCCAGGCTGGAGTGCAGTGGCGCGATCTCGGCTCACTGCAAGCTCCGCCTCCTGGGTTCCCGCCATTCTCCTGCCTCAGCCTCCTGAGTAGCTGGGACTACAGGCGCCCGCCACCGCGCCCGGCTAATTTTTTGTATTTTCAGTAGAGACGGGGTTTCACTGTGGTCTCGATCTCCTGACCTTGTGATCCGCCCGCCTCGGCCTCCCAAAGTGCTGGGATTACAGGCTTGAGCCACCGCGCCCGGCCAACTTTTTTGTCTTTTATTTTTTAAGACAGACTCTCACTTTGTCACCCAGGCTGGAGTTCTGTGGTGCGATCTTGGCTCATTGTAACCTCCTCCTCATGGGTTCAATAAATTCTCCTGCCTCAGCCTCCCGAATAGCTGGGATTACAGACATGCACCACCATGCCTAGATAATTTTTCTATTTTTAGTAGAGACGGAATTTCACCATGTTGGCCAGGCTGGTCTCGAATTCTTGACCTCAAGTGATCTGCCCACCTTGACCTCCCAAAGTGCTGGAATTACAGGTGTGAGCTACCGTGCCCAGCCCAATGTTATAGCTTTTTATAATATCTCACCATATGGCCCATCATTATGGGATATTACTTAGTATTATTGTACTTTATGTTTGATAATAGATATTTTAATTACTTTTTAAACTGAGTTTTACAATATATGAATACAATATACGAAACTGAGTTTTACAATTATGAATTGATTCATTGGTTATGCATGCTTTTTAACCTTCAGAATTATGAGAGATTGCCCATCATATTCTCACAAACAAATCATATATGTTTAAACATGTATCGATTTCCACTTTGGGTGCTTTCTTTATTCTAGAAATTTTCTGCAGAATTTAGGGGGGTAAACTCTCATGTCAGACATTTTGGGTTCAAATTATAGCCCTGCCTCGTGCTAAAGCTATAACCTTGAATAAAGCACATAATCTCTCTGACTCAGTTGTTTTATCTGTAAAGTAGACATATTGAAAATGCCTCCTTTATAGCACTGTTGTGAGGATCAGTTCACTAATAAAATATAAAATATAACATGCCACATTGAATGCAAACCATTAAATGATAACTACATTTTGTAATATTGCTTAACTTATAAGTTTGAGAATGACTTATGACTCAACTGAACTACACACACACACACACACACACACACACACATTGTAAGACAGAAGTTGAATCTGTTCTGAAATTATCATTGTGATAAAAGATACTTGAGGTATAACCTTATTATTTGTTCCCATTTTTTTTTTGTTTATTTTCCTTTCCAAAAGATAGCTAATTAGACCATTGGGTTCCTTTGCCTCTCTGGGTAGTCCAAAGATAATAGTACTACCATTTATTTTTAAGAGCTTTATTGATAAATATTTTATATATTATATAATTCACCAATCTAAAATGTACAATTCAATGTTTGTGTGTTGGAAGAGTTGTTCAACCATCACCATAATCAAATTTTGAAATATTCTCATCACTACAAAAAGAAATCCAAAAAACTTTCACTCCTCATTCCCCTCCTCCACACTACAGCTCTCAGACTATAATTTTTAAAAATAATTCTCATCATACATTAATTATGTAATAATTTCAACTAAACTCGGGATATCAATTATATTGATTAATATTGATTAATTTTGTGTAACAAAATTAATCAATATAATATTTAAATTTTATAGTCTTCTGAAGGAAAGATATATATATGTAATTGTATGGGAAAATTATTTTATTTAATTAAAAATTAAATTATTTCTACATTAAGATGCACTAACATTTAGAAATTATAAGGAAATCTTTAGAATTTCTAATTAAAGTATGATTTTTTTCCCCTTTACAGTAATCTTCTTCCAGTAAGGAGCTTTTTAAATTACTTAATAATTTGTAAGGTCGAATTATATTTGCAATTATAAACATAAAGAAAAAATAAATTATCTGGGTAAATATGTTCTCAGATACCTTACATACATATATTTCATTATAAAATTTAAAGATCTTGATTCAATTTAAAATTATGAAATTATTGCAATATATGCTGTGGTAGATTCTCTACTTTAAAATTAAGCCAGCTGTGGGAATCTGACCCAATGGCAGCCGATTAGTACAGCTTTCTTTGAAATGTCATGAATGAAATAAAAACAAAGACCAGAAACCTTACTTTAAAGCTTTAACTGTTTTCCATATTGATGAATATATAGGTGTACATGAGTGTGCATGCACACATACATACACATACACATAAACAAACATACACCTCCTTTTGAAAAAAAAGTGTATACGGCCAAATAGCCAGTAAATATGCCCTCAGAAATGGGTTGTTTTCAAAATAAAATAACATTTGAATTGTGGTATTTTTCTCTCAGATTCTACGAGTGAGCTCATATGAGTAGCACCTCAAAATTTTTTCAGCACTGACACATTCATTTGAAACAAGAGAAACTGTCATTTGTTTAATGCTTTATGGACCAAATAAAAATATTAGCAAAACTTCTGTGGTGATTGTTATTCTAAACCATTTATTAAAATTCTACAAAATATAATGTGAAGCAAAGCTAGCTTATGTAAAATAAATTCTTATAAAAAATGATAAGAACAGACTTATGAACTAATTTTTCAATCATATTTATATTTGATTTTGATATTTTTGAAATTTCAGGATAATAAAGTACTACAGAAAAATAAGAATATTTTCATTTGTATTAAAACATTCAAATATAAATTATGAGAGGAAACATTGTTCCATTAGTGAGATATTCAACCATCTCAATGGATTATAATTCAAACAATGAGACACTTACCTATAAAATTCTGAATAAAATCTTAAGGCTAATGCATGTTTCACTCTCTGATTGAAATATATAACTACCTCAATTGGCTTCCAGAAAAGCAGGGACTTAAGAGTTCTAGGCTATGCTACTGTCTTAATGACTCAGGTTATTAAACAACCTTATGTTTAGGGAGACTACACGTAGTGGAATTTCTGGAGATTTTACTAATGAGGTCTTACCAAGAATATGAACTGTGAAAGACTTATACAGAACGTGAAATATCTTACTACAAGTGCCTATTGAAAACCTTTATTTAGCTCTTTGAGAAATTGCCACACTGCTTTTCACCATGATTGAACTAACTTACACTCCCACCAACAGTGTATAAATATTCTCTCTTCTGCACAACCTCTCCAACATCTGTTACTTTGCAACTTCTAATAATAGCTATTCTGACAGGTATGAGATGAGGCTTTGATTTGCATTTCTCTAATGCTCAGTGATAATTGAATTTTTTTTATATGCTTGTTGGCCACATGTATGTCTTCTTTTGAAAAGTGTGCTCATGTCCTTTGCCCACTTTTTAATGTGGCTCTTGGTATTTTGCTTGTAAACGTGTTTAAGGTCCTTACAGATATTATATATTAGACCTTTGTCAAATGCATAGCTTGCAAATATTTTCTCCCGTTCCATAGGTTGTCTGTGTACTCTGTTGATAGTTTCTTTGGCTATGGTGAAGCTCTTACATTTAAATATATCCTATTTGTAAATGTTTGCTTTTACTATGATTGCTTTTGGCATCTTTGTCATGAAATCTTTGCCAGTTTCTATGTCTAGGATGGTGTTTTCCTAGGTTGTCCTCTAGGGTTTTTATAGCGTTGGTCTAAGTCTTTATTCCACCTTGAGTTGATTTTTGTATGTGGAGTAAGAAATGGGTACAGTTTAAATCTTCTGCATGTGGCTAGCCAGTTATCCCAACACCATCTATTGAATAGGAGGGAGCCTTTTCTCCATTGCTGGTTTTTGTCACTTTGCCAAAAATCAGGTAATTTTAGGTGGACAGCCTTATTTCTGGGTTCCATATTCTGTTCCATTAGCCTATGTATCTGTTTTTATAGCAGTGCCACGCTGTTTTGGTTACTGTAGCCCTGTAGTGTGTGTGTGCATGAATATGTGTGTGTATATATATGTTTTTTTCCACAAATAAACCAACTTTAGTAGATATTATTTTGTATTTACATAGTGCCTTCTTCAAGAACCTTAAATGCTTTACAGACATTATCTCTACTTAATCCCCACAACAACACTGTGAGGTAAATATCACTCACATTTTACAAGATAGGGAGACTGAAACACAGAGAGGTTAAGTGACTTGCCCAAGGTCACACAGTTAAATTCACTGAAGAACCAGGAGATGAGGGCTTTAGCCTCCCAGCTGCCAGCCAAATACTTCATGATAGACTCTTTAATAAAAAGTGTTTTTAGAGAAAGTATCAAGAGTAGTTATGTTATGAAAATGAGGTCTTTCTTCTGCCATCAAGGAAAGAAAAAACCCTATACTGATGGTTAGAGGCCACAAGGCCCACATAATACAACATTTTCTTCTTTCCCTGTTCCCAAACCTCTTGGTTCCTGTCTTAAACAATCTTTTAAAGGTAAAATTCCCAAGGCAGAAACCATGTGACTTAAGAAGTGGGATTTAATTTAGGATATTTACTTTTAGTTACAACAATTTATAGAAATTTTTATTCCAATATAGAAAATATGGGACAGTCATCCCAACATTCATATACATAGTTACATAGCAATCAGCCACCATTTACAACTTACACCAGCCCTGCATTTTAATCACAGTCAACCAACATACAACCTCACAATGCTTTCTTCATGAGTCACTTTTCTTTCTTACTATACCTGTATTTTTCCCCCAACCCTGATCCTATATGTTTTAAAAGTATATTGAGTTTCTGATAAGCTTCAAAACATTTACTTAGATCCAGTTGCATTAAGAAGAAAAAGTGAATGTAAAACTGTCACCCCACAGTCCCTTCCCTGACAAATCATACTACCAAGTATGCTGTCGATTTGAACAAAGTATGTCACTACCAGGAACTCAATACACATACTAGAACTTGCTTTAATATGAAATTTAACTTGACTTTTACTGTATGTTTTCTTTTAATGCAACAATGTAAAAACAAACACAACATAGTATTTCAATGCTGTACCTTTATGCAAATGACTTCATCTATCTTTCTTAAACATGTTGTGATATAGCTAATGTTAAAACTGACACAGCTTCACTTTCCTCTTTTTCTCTCTACTGAAAGCTGCAGAAATACAGCTTTAAGTCCAAGACGATTTGGTTTAAGCCCTCAAAATAAAAAGTGCACATCCACTTCCACTGCTCTGACTTTCCCCACATTGTTGATTGTGATTCTCTGTGGCATGTTGGTAGAACAGGCAGTCTATATATAATTTGTACAAAACATCTCTAGCCAGGGTAAGGCTTTAGAAACTATCTTAAAAAGAAACTTGTCAAAATACTTTTCATATTTAGTACAAATGCTATTATGATTTTCTTCCAGCACATCTGTTTAAGCAGTCCAATTACCTAAGTGACGCTGTTAAAGATCTGCTTATGGAACAAATAGGCAAAGTCATTTCCTGAGCCAAAAGATACAGATAATAAATGTTAATAATAGTAGCAGACTAAAAACATTCCTTTTTGTTGTTTGTTTTCCATAGTCAACAGTTTTACCAGAATAACTTTAAAAATGACAGATTTTGGGCCGGGCGCAGTGGCTTATGCCTATAATCCCAGCACTTTGGGAGGCCGAGGTGGGCAGATCACGAGGTCAGGAGATCAAGACCATCCTGGTTAACACAGTGAAACCCCGTCTCTACTAAAAAATACAAAAAATTAGCCGGGCGTGGTGGCGGGCGCCTGTAGTCCAGCTACTTGGGAGGCTGAGGCAGGAGAATGGCATGAACCCGGGAGGTGGAGCTTGCAGTGAGCCGCAATGGCGCCACTGCACTCCAGCCTGGGCAACAGAACCAGATTCCCCACCCCCTCCGCCCCCCCTAAAAAAAAAGAAAAAATGACAGATTTTTTTTTTTTTTTTAATTTACTGCCTGAAAAGAGTTTAATAAAGAACATCCAAGGCCTGATTGCTATTATTCTGAATATAACTTTCAATAACTTTCTGCAGGTTACATTTGGCTACTGTCAGACAACTTACTGATGCATGGAAAAATGTCCAAAAAACTGCAGTGGTTTACATACATTTTACATTACATATATTATTTCTTAAAACCCCCAACAGAATGAAGTCTTAGCAAACACAAATTTTAATCTCTGAACCCCCTTCCAGTAAGATTTGTAAAGATGGGGGGAAGGGGAGGAATAACCCGTTTTTTGTATTCCTAGTGTATTGATTAAAATGTAATCTGCAAAGGGTTTGTTTAGCTCACTATCCAGGCTGCTAGGGTTATGACAAACATTATTACTTCTTTCCAAGGTAAAAAATGACATCCAAAAATAACATAAATTCTATGACATGATTTTCCTAAGCATGACCTCAACTTGAAACATTAGAATACTTAAGAATTCTAAAGATTGGTATACCACCACTGCACCAGCATTTTTAATTATTCCAACAACTACAGGACATGTTTATACAGTTTTTTTAACTTTACGAAATTAAAGCTGAAGAAAATAACTGATTTAGAGACCATAATAAAAGGACAAATACTTAGCCAGAGATATCACTTCCTCCTGAAAAAGGATATTTACCTCCTCTCATTGCAGTTTTTTTCAAGGTATCTTACTGATTTCAGATATAATTTAAAATTTACCTTAAAAATAGAAACAAACAAAAGGACCAGTTAAACTGACATTAACTAATAAAAATATGCTCAAATTTACTGACAGAATCATGAGCACTTCATAGAATACTTAGACTCTACCAGTTTTAAGTAAAAGAAATAAAGAATAAATTATAATTACAAAGCCAGCCTTTCCCCTTGGGGAAACAAAAAGCCACTTTTGACCAATTGCTCCCTACATATATATATATATACTGTATATTATTATAAGCTTCTTCAGAGAAGCAAAACATCTTTGTCTTCCCGACACCAGATTATCCAGCATGTTAGTTTTCATATCAGGAAGGCAACTGGAAGTGCTGGACCCAAAAGTATTTCTGGTTTCCTTTTGAAAAGACCACTGAATATGCTTCTATACATACTAAACCAGGCAAATTTATGCAGTGTGTTCAACATCATCTCCTTATCAATACAGCACAGATTCTGATTCTTTCTACTGCACCCCCAAGGAATTCAAAACATTATTGGTGCAATTAATAAAGAGAAAATGTGTGTCAATGACTGGAAGGCTGTTTTACAAGAGGAGCTGGTATCTCTGATTTTACCTCCTTGTTGTATGGAACTGTGCAGACAGGATGATACCTGAGCAAATAAATCAACTACCATAACTGGAAGGGCTTGTCAATCTATCGTCTTTGCTTTATCATTTGCAAAGTGTGCTACTGCCTCCTGAGTTTCCTGCATTTCTCTTTTCTTGAAAAATCAGTGCTTGACCCTTTCCAACATAACCAGAGAAGAAATGAGGCAGAAAGAATCTCTTCATCACTGTTCCGCCTCAGTCCTGAGACTGACAGGAAAGGATGTAACCAGACTCAGAGTTCTTTGAGTATCTGATGTCAACCCGAAGAATTCTTCAATAGCTTGCGCATCTATTTTTTCTACAACGTCGTCATCAAACAACAACCAAAAATCATGACTCTCAACTATTGCAATATAATGGCCCCCTTGGGACCACTTCCACAGTGAACCACAACAGCAACAAGAATGCCAACATTCTGTCTGGATTGGTGGCATAACCTGAAGTGTTAAATAGACAAAGTTCTAAAGGAAAAAATTACCTGGTAAGAGAGTTTTGTATATCGATGAAATTGATTCATATATTTAAGTCTCTTCAAGTGTAGAGCTAGAATCATGGGTAGTTTTTAAACTTTCCTTTTTTTTTTTTTTTTTTTTTTGAGACAGAGTCTTGCTCTGTCACCCAGGCTGGAGTGCAGTGGCCAGATCTCAGCTAACTGCAAGCTCCGCCTCTCGGGTTTACGCCATTCTCCTGCCTCAGCCTCCCGAGCAGCTGGGACTACAGGTGGCCGCCACCTCACCCAGCTAGTTTTTATATTTTTTAGTAGAGACAGGGTTTCACCATGTTAGCCAGGATGGTCTTGATCTCCTGACCTCATGATCCATCCTTCTCGGCTTCCCAAAGTGCTGGGATTACAGGCTTGAGCCACCGCGCCCAGCCTAAACTTTCATCCGTTTATGTGCTTCCTGTTTGCTGTGACGCTCTTCACAGTAATACTTGTATTCACTACACAGAGTTTCTGTGTTGCCAAAACCCCTTAGGCAGTGAGTAATTGATGTATTTTGTTCCACGTCAACAGAAAGGTCTAAAAAAATCTTTATCTTTACTGCTTATAGTTTCACAAGTAAGATATATGGTTTCATTAGTTAATGTTTCCTGAAAAATCTCATGAACCCACGTCGGGTCTGGTGTGTTGTTATTATTTTCATTATCAGTATTATCATTAGGTAAGTGACCATTTTGTTTTTCCTGCTTTCTCTCTTCTTGTAAAATATCAGCAATTGTATTTAGTAGATAATTCAAGAATTCATGGACATCTTGTTGCAAGATGTTGTCAAAAAGCTCATTTTCTTTCCATAATCTTGTGATGAACTTCTTAGGAGGTATTACTCCAACCTTTTTCTTCTGAGTGGCTATGCTATGAAAGAGATCTGCTAAGCATGTAAGAAGGCTCTCCTTTTTCCTGGGTTGACTCTCACATACAAGAACTTTTTCCCGAAATGGACGACAAAAGTAAAGTGCTTGAAGAACTGAATTGCAGTAGCAGGTATTCCCAAAATTGACTAATCCAAAATAATGCTCATTGACTGGAAACTGTTCTGGACCAATCTCTTTCTCTAATGTTGAAGCATTTGCGCCCATGGTACAGATGGAGGCGAATTTGGAGACTGTCACTGGAATTTCCATCCGGCCAGCGCCATCTTCCAGCGAATCACAGCGGCGGAGACTAGCCGGGTAGGAGGGGAGCCGGGCCGCTTGCTTGCACCACAGCCCGCGAGCGGACCCCGAGCCGCCACGGACCCATGCACCGAGCCCACTGGACCTCCGCTGCCGTCATCGCAGCTGGACCCTCAGGCACTCCAGGCCTGGGGTCCCAGCCCCTGCCTGCCGGCTGCCTTTTTTTTTTTTTTTGGACGGAGTTTCGCGCTCTATTGCCCAGGCTGGAATACAGGCGCGTGCCACAATGCCCGGCTAAATTTTGTATATTTAGTAGAGATGGGGTTTCACCATGTTGTTGGTCAGGCTGGTCTCGAACTCCTGACCTTGTGTTCCGCCCTCCCAAAGTGCTGAAATTACAGGCGTGAGCCACGGCGCGTGGCCCCACCCTGTAGTATATTTTGAAGTTGGGTACTGTGATGCTTTCAGTTCTGCTATTTTTGTTTAGGATTGCCTTAGGTATTCAGGCTGTTTTTTGATTCCATATGAATTTTATAATAGTTTTATCTAGTTCTTTGAAGAATATTATTGGTAGTTTGATAGGAATAGCATTGTATCTGTAAATTGTTTTAGGCAGTATGATCATTTTAATGATATTAATTCTTCCTGTTCATGAGCATGGAGTGTTTGTTCATTTATTTGTGTGATCTCTGATTTCTTTCTGCATTGTTTTGTTATTCTCATTGTAGAGTTCTTTCACCTAACTGTCTAGCTGTATCATTCTTTTTGCGGCAGTTGTAAACGCAATTGCATTCTTGATTTGGCTCTCAGCTTGCCTGTTGGTGAATAGGAATGCTAACGATTTTTGTGCATTGATTTTGTATTCTGAAACTTTGCTAAAGTTGTTTATCAGGTTAAGAAGCTTTGTGGCCATGACTATGGGGTTTTCTAGATATAGAATCATGTCTTCTGCAAACAGGGATAGTTTGACTTTCTCTCATCCTATTTGGATGCCATTTACTTATTTCTCTTACCTTATTTCTCTGGCCAGGACTTCCAATACTATGATGGACAGGTGTGGTGAGACAGGGCATCCTCATCTTGTGCCAGTTTTCAAGGGTAATACATTCAGCTTTTGACTGTTTAGTATGATTTTGTCTGTGGATTTAGGATAGATAGTTCTTATTATTTTTAAGTTGTTGATTACTGGGTAAAATATAGGAAAATCAATATAGTAAAATAAAAGGAATATAAGTTGTTCTACCACAAAGAAATATGCATGCATATGTTCATTGCAGCACTATTCACAATAGCAAAGACATGGAATCAACGTAAATGCCCATCAATGACAGATTGGATAAAGAAAATGTGGTACATATATACCATGGAATACTATGCAGGCAGAAAAAAAGAATATTAGGCCGGGCGCGGTGGCTCATGCCTGTAATCCCAGCACTTTGGGAGGCCGAGGCGGGCGGATCACAAGGTCAGGAGATCGAGACCACGGTGAAACCCCGTCTCTACTAAAAATACAAAAAATTAGCCGGGCGCGGTGGCGGGTGCCTGTAGTCCCAGCTACTCAGGAGGCTGAGGCAGGAGAATGGCGGAAACCCAGGAGGCGGAGCTTGCAGTGAGCCGAGATCGCGCCACTGCACTCCAGCCTGGGCGACAGAGCGAGACTCCGTCTCAAAAAACAAACAAACAAAAAAAAAAAAAAAAAAAAAAGAATATTATATCCCTTCTGGGAACATGGATGGAATGGGAGGCTATTATCTTAGCAAACTAATACAGGAACAGAAAACTAAATACTCCATGTTCTCACTTATAAGTGGAAGCTAAATAATGAGAACACATGGAAACAAAAAGGGGAACAAGAGATACTTAGGCCTGCTTGAGGGTGGAGGGTGGAAGGAGAAAGAGGATCAGAAAAAATAAGTATTGGGCACTAGGCTTAGTACCCGGGTAACAAAATTTGCACCACAAGCCCCTATAACATGAGTTTGTCAATATAAAAAACCTGCACATGTACCCCTTAACCCAAAATAAAACTTTAAAAAAAATTTTTTTACTTTACCCGGCCTGGCACGGTGGTTCACGCCTGTAATCCCAGCACTTTGGGAGGCCGAGGTAGTGGATCATGAGGTCCGGAGTTTGAGACCAGCCTGATCAACATGGTGAAACCCTGTCTCTACTAAAAATACAAAAATTAGCCTGGTGTGGTGGCACGTGCCTATAATTCAAGCTACTTAGGAGGCTGAGGCAGGAGAATTGCTTGAACCCGGAAGGTGGGGGTTGCAGTGAGCGGAGATCATGCCATTGCACTCCAGCCTGGGTGACAGAGCAAGACTCCATCTCAAAAAAAAAAAAAAAAAAATTATTAAGTTCTGGAATACATGTGCAGAATGTGCAGGTTTCTTACATAGGTATACATATGCCATGGTAATTTGCTGCACCTATCAACCCATCATCTAAGTTTTAAGCCCCGCATGCATTAGGTATTTGTCCTAATGCTCTACCTCCCCTTGCTTCCTACCCCTGACAGGCCCCAGTGTGTGATATTCCCCTCCCTGTATCCATATATTCTCATTGTTCAACTCCCACTTATGAGTGAGAACGAGAAGTATTTGGTTTTCTGCTCCTGTGTTAGTTTGCTGAGAATGATGGCTTCCAGCTTCATTCATGTCCCTGCAAAGAACATGAACTCATTCTTTTTTATGACTGCATAGTGTTCCATGGTATATATGTGCTACATTTTCTTTATCCAGCCTATCATTGATGGGCATTTGGGTTGGTTCCAAGTCTTTGCTAGTGTGAACAGTGCCACAACAAACATATGTGTGCATGTGTCTTTATAGTAGAATGATTTATATCCCTTTGGGTATATACCCAGTAATGGGATTGCTGTGTCAAATGGTATTTCTGGTTCTAAATCCTTGAGGAATCGCCACACTGTCTTCCACAATGGCTGAAGTAATTTACTGTCCAACCAACAGTGTAAAAGTGTTCCTATTTCTCCGCAGTGTCACTAGCATCTGTTGTTTCCTGACTTTTTAATAATCGCCATACTAACTAGTGTGAGATGGTATCTCACTGTGGTTTTGCTTTGCATTTCTTTAATGACCAGTGATGATAAGCTTTTTTTTCATATGTTTATTGGCCACATAAATGTCTTCTTTTGAGAAGTGTCTGTTCATATGTTCATATTCTTTCCCCACTTTTTTATTTTTATTTTTTATTGTAAGTTTAAGTTTCTTGTAGTTTTTGGATATTAGCCCTTTGTCAGATGGATAGATTACAAAAATTTTCTCCCATTCTGTAAGTTTCTTGTTCACTCTGATGATAGTTTCTCTTGCTGTGCAGAAGCTCTTTAGTTTAATTAGATCCAATTTGTCAATTTTGGCTTTGTTGGAATTGTTTTTGGTGTTTCAGTTATGAAGTCTTTGCCCATGCCTACGTCCTGAATAGAAAAAAAAAAAACTACTTTAAATTTCACATGGAACCAAAAAGGGGCCCATATAGCCAAAATGATTCTAAGCAAAAACAATAAAGCTGGAGGCCTCATGCTACCTGACTTCAAACTATACTACAAGGCTACAGTAACCAAAACAGCATGGTACTGGTACCAAAACAGATATATAGACCAATGGAATGGAACAGACACCTCAGATGTAACACCACACATGTACAACCATCTGATCTTTGACAAATCTGACAAAAATGAGCAATGGGAAAAGGATTCCCTATTTAATAAATGGTGCTGGGAAAACCGGCTAGCCAAATGCAGAAAACAGAAACTGGATCCTTCCTTATACCTCATACAAAAATTAACTCAAGACAAATTAAAGTCTTAAATGCAAAACCATAAAACCCTAGAAGAAAACCTTGACAACTTAAAAAAAAAAAAAAAGAAAGAAAACCTGTATTTGAACAGTATTAAGGCATTATATAATAAAACAGTGCTTATTCTGTGTTGTATCAGCACCATTTTAACATGCTATGTGCAATATAAGTACTAGGTAAATTCAGCCTTTAATCTACTGGTACATCACCATTGTTTATATTAAATGACAACAATGTAAAATCATCATAATTTTTAATTTTTTTCAGAAGCAGAAGCAAATGTAGGAAAGATGATTTCTAATATTAGAGAATTATGTATAATTTAGGTATTTGGTTTCCCTGCCTTTATAGGATGACCACTTTACAATAAATGAGAAAGAAAGATGCAAAGTCATTTTCCTAAAAAAAGAGCATGTAGAGTCCTAAAAATGTTATAGAACTAGTCTATCGTCACAGCTATTTTGAAGCATGAGACTAATAATTGTCTATACATATATACAATTGCCAATGGCTAAATTACAAAGGGAAACTTGTAGAATGCCTACTTCTTAAAATGTCTTTATAATGCACATCTTCAAAGGAGAAGGCATACTTACTGTAACAATTGAATTTCTTTGAGTCTGTGTAAAGGAGATGTTTGCATACTCAGAATAATATACATTCCTTTAAAAGCTTTTGCCAAGGGAAAATTTATACTTTCATTTATAGCTTCTATGTAATTTTCCCATAAAGTATAGTATACAATTTGGTTTTATATGCAAAACAGAGCTGTGTCTTCAAATTTACAAAGTCACATAAGATAATATAGGTATAAATCAACATTTATAAATCTAATAATCACATAATACAGAAATAAAATAATGTAATACCATATATACATATATAGACAGACAGAGAGATAAAGGCAGCAATAGAGATAGGAAGAGAGACAGAGAGATAGAGAAAGACAGAAAAAGAGAGAGAGATTTATTATGAGAATTGACTCATGAAATTATAGAGACTGAGAAGTCTCACCATTTTTCATGTGCAAGCTGGAGAATTATGAAAGCCAGTGATATAATTTAGTATGCTTCGAAAGGTCTGAAATCTGCGGGATCCACTGGTGTAAGTCCTGGAGACCACAGGCCTGAGAACCAAGAGCTTCAATATCTGAGAGCAGAAGATGAATGTTCCAGTTCAAGAAGAGAGATAATTTTCCCTCCTTCTGCCTTTTTGCTGTATTTGGGCTCTCAATAGATTGGTTGACACCTGACAGATTGTTACAAGTGGATTGTCTTTACTCAGTCTATTGATTCAAGTGCCAACATCTTCCAGAAACACTCTCACAGACATACTCAGAAATTATGTTTTTCCAGCTCTCGGGGCATCCCTTAGCCTAGTTGATGCCTAAAGTTAACTATTACAACAGCCTTTTGAGTCTGACTACTGCCACAGTGCATTTGAAATTCAGGCATTTTATTGTTTGTGTCACTATTTTTTTTGACAAATTGTATTCAATTGTATCAATATACAAATGTTTATTTGTGTGTACAGTTGAAGAACATTTGACTTGTATTCAATTTTGATTACAAGGAAAGGATACTATAAACATTGACATACAGGTTTATATATGCATATAGTTTTTATTTCACTTGCGTAAAAACCTAGGAGTGTAGTTTCTGGAAATGATGAGTATTTGCTGCACTTTATTTTTTAAAAAATGACCAAAATGTTTTCCATATTAGATGCACCCTTCTTCATTCCTACTAGTAATATATGAGTGTTCCAGTTACTCAGCATACTCAGATTTTTTTTTTTAAATACCCACTTTCATTTTAAAATGCATTTCCAGAATGACTAATAATGTTAAGAATTTTATATTGCACTTACCTGTCATTTATATTTCCTCAGTGGTGAAGTTTCTAAATCTTTCATCTATTTTATTGGAGTGTTTTTGTTGTTGTTGTTGTTGTTACTGAGTTTTCAAGAGTTATTTTTATGTTCCTGATAGAAAGCCATTATTAATTACAGAATTTATAAATATTTCCCCCAAAAAAACTGCCTTTATTATCCTCTTCACATATCTTTGAAAGAGTGGATATTTTGAGCTTACAACTGGGTGGGGCCAAGATGGAAGCAGCAATGATCAGAGGCTCCCATCGAAAAGATCCCAAACAGCATTGAATCCTGCGTTGGAAACTAAGGTATCCAGGTTTTGTCATTAGGACCAACTAGGCTTCTGGCATTCAACGGAGAGGAAAGAAGAGCAGTGGAAGGAAGGCTCCCACCGAAGAGCCACACAGGGCAGGGGAGCCCCCACCCTCAGCAAAGGGAGGCAGTGAGTGGGCGTGCTATCCAGCCTGGGAAACCGTGCTTTCTCTACAGAACTGTGCAACACAGGGATCAGAGGATCTCACTCATGAGCCCACACCACCAGGGCTTGGCTCCCAACCATAGAGCTGCACAAATTCTCACAGCCACTTGGCTAGAACCTGCCTAAGCCTGCCAAGTTCCAGGGGGAGGGGTGGCCATCACCACTGCTGCAGCTGCCTGCTTTCTAAGTTAGCTGAGCTCCTTGGGGGAGTGGTGGCAGCAAACACTTCCGCTGCAGGGCTTCCCTGCAAGAACTCCAGCAACTCCAGCCAGGGGGGCTCAGGAACAAAACTCTGATCTCCCTGGGACTGAGCCCCCAAGGGGATGGTTGGCCATAGTTTCCACAGACCAGGAGATTTAGTCTTTCCTCCTGCTAGCTCTGAGGAATCTGGGAAGCCCTGATGAGTGGGTTTCCCTCCAGTGCAGCACACCCCCTCTACCAAGAGACAGTCAAAGTGCTTTGTTAAATGGATCCTGCTTCCCATGCCACCCAACTGGGTGAGACCCACAGGGGGTGTCAGACACTCTAAACAGGAGCATTCCTACTGGCATCAGGTCAGTTCCCCTCGAGGTCAGAGATCCCAGAAGAAGGAGCAGGCACCCATCTTTGCTCTTCTTCAGGCTCATCAAGTGACATCTCCAGGAGCAGGAGTGAACCAGATAAAGGGGACCTGAAGTTAACCCCTGGCAAACCACAGCAGCCCTACAGAAGAGGGACCTGACTATTGAAAGAAAAATAAACAAACAGAAAGCAACAACAACAGAATCAACAACAACAAAAAAGTCCCCACAGAGACTTCATCCAAGGGTCAGCAGTCTCAAAGATTGAAACTAGACAAACTCATGAAGATGAGAAAGAATCAGAAAAAAAAAATAAATAAAAAAGAAAAGAAAAAAAAATGCTGAAAACCCAAAAGGCCAGAGTGCCTCTTCTCCTTCAAATAATTGCAACACCTCTCCAGCAAGGGTGCAGAACTGGACGGAGAATGAGTTTGATGAATTGACAGAAGTAGGCTTTAGAAAGTGGGTAATAACAAACTTCGCTGAAGTAAAGGAGCATAGTGTAACCCAATGCAAAGAAGCTAAGAAACTTGATAAAAGGTTATAGATGCTGCTAACTAGAATAACGAGTTTAAGGAGGAACATAATGACCTGATGGAGCTGAAAAACACAGCACAAGAACTTCATGAAGCATACACAAGTATTAATAGCTGAATCAATCAAGTGAAAAAAAAAAGAAGGTCAGAAATGAAAGACTATCTTGCTGAAATAAGGCAGGCAAAAAAATAAATCCTCCAAGTAATATGGGACTATGTAAAAAGACGAGTATCTGAAAGAGATGGAAAGAATGGAAGCAAGTTGGAAAACACACTTCAGGATATTATCTAGGAGAACTTCCGGAACTTAGCAAGACAGGCCAACATTCAAATTCAGAAAATACAGAGAAGTCTACTAAGATACTTCACAAGAAGATTAATCCGAAGACAGATAATCATCGGGTTCTCCAAGGTTGAAATGAAGGAAAAAATGTTAAGGGCAGCCAAAGAGAAAGGCCAGGCCACCTACGAAGTGAAGCCCATCAGACTAACAGCAGATCTCTCAGCAGAAACCCTACAAGCCAGAAGAGAGTGGGGGCCAATATTAAACATTCTTTTTTTTCTTTTTTTTTTTTTTTTTTTTTTGAGACGGAGTCTCGCTCTGTCGCCCAGGCTGGAGTGCAGTGGTGCAATCTCGGCTCACTGCAAGCTCTGCCTCCGGGGTTCATGCCATTCTCCTGCCTCAGCTTCCCTAGTAGCTGGGACTACAGGCGCCCATCACCACGCCCGGCTAATTTTTTGTATTTTTAGTAGAGACGGGGTTTCACCATGTTAGCCAGGATGGTCTTGATCTCCTGACCTCGTGATCCACCCACCTTGGCCTCCCAAAGTGCTGGGATTACAGGCGTGAGCCACCGTGCCCAGCCTAAACATTCTTAATAAGAAGAATTTTCAACCCAGAATTTAATATCAGGCCAAATTAAGCTTCATAAGAAAAGGTGAAATAAAATCCTTCTCAGACAAGCAAATGCTAAGGAAATTCATCACCACAAGGCCTGCTTGCAAGAGCTCCAGAAGGAAGCACTAAATATGGAAAGGAAAAACCAGTACCAGCCACTGAGAAATTCACCAAAACATAAAAACCAATGACATTATGAAAAAAATATGGCATCAACTAGTGTGCAGTATGACTAGCTACCATCATAATGACAGAATCAAATTCACACATAACAATATTAACCTTAAATGGAAATGGGCTAAATGCCCCAATTAAAAGACACAGACTTGCAAATTGAATAATAAGTCAAGACCTATCAGAGTGATATGTTCAAGAGACCCATCTGACGTGCAAAGACAGACATAGGCTCAAAATTAAGGGATGAAGGAAAATTTACCCAGCAAATAGAAAGCAGAAAAAAGCAGGGGTTGCAATCCTAGTCTCTGACAAAGCAGACTTTAAACCAACAAAGATAAAAAGAAAAAGAAAAAGAAAAGGCACAGAAGGGCATTACATATTGATAAAGGGATCAATTAAACAAGAAGAGCTAACTATTCTAAATATATATGAACCCAATACAAAAGCACCCAGATTCATAAAACAAATTCATAGAGACCTACCAAAAAACTTCAACTCCCATACAATAATAGTGAGAGACTTTAGCACACCACTGTCAATATTAGACAGAGCAACGAGACAACATTTACGAGGCTTTTCAGGACTTGAACTCAGCTCTGGATCAAGTGGAACTAACAGATATATGCTGAACTCTCTACCCCAAAACAAAAGAATATACTTTCTTCTCAGTGCCACATGGCACTTAATCTAAAATTGACCACATCATTGGAAGTAAAACATTCCTAGGCAAATGCAAAAGAACTGAAATCATAACAAACAGTCTCTCAGACCACAGTGCAATCAAATTAGGACTCAGGATTAAGAAACTCCTGCAAAACCACACAACTTCATGGAAATTGAACAACCTGCTCCTGAATGACTCCTGGGTAAATAATGGAATTAAGGCAGAAATCAAGAAGTTATTTCAAACCAATGAGAACAAAGAAACAATGTATTAGAATCTCTGGAACACAGCTAAAGCTGTGTTAAGAGGGGAAGTTATAGCACTAAATGCCCACATCAGAAAGCTAGAAAGATCTCAAATCAACACCTTAACATCACAATTAAAAGAACTAGAAAAACAAGAGTAAACAATTCCAAAAGCTAGTAGAAGACAATAAATAAGATTAGAGCAGAACTGAAGGAGATAGAGAAACGAAAATCTCTTCAAAAAAATCAATGAATAAAAGAGACATGTTTTTGAAAAACAAATAATAAAACAGAATGCTAGATAGACTAATAAAGAAGAAAAGAGCAAAATCAAATGGATGCAATAAAAATGATAAAGGGGATAATACCACTGACTCCACAGAAATACAAACTACCATCAGAGAATGCTATAAACACTTCTATGCAAATAAACTAGAATATCTAGAAGAAATGGATAAATTCCTTGACACATACACCCTCCCAACACTAAACCAGGAAGACATCAAATCCCTGAAAAGAGCAATAAGAGGTTCTGAAATTGAGGCAGTAATAAATAGCCTACCAACTAAAAAAAGGTCAGGAAAGACAGATTCACAGTTGAATTCTAGCAGAGATACAAAGAGGAGCTGCCATCATTCCTTCTGAAACTATTGCAAACAATTGAAAAGGAACTACTCTTCCCTAACTCATTTTATGAGGCCAGCATCATCCTAATACCAAAACTTGGCAGAGACACAATAGCAACAACAACAAAAAAACCTTCAGGCCAATATCCCTGATGAAAATCAATGCAAAAATCCTCAGTAAAATACTGGCAAATTGAATCCAGCAGCACATCAAAAAACTTGTCCACCTCAATCAAATTGGCTTTATCCTTAGGATGCAAAGCTGGTTCAATATGCACAAATCAATAAACGTAATTCATCACATAAATAGAACCAATGACAAAACCACATGATTATCTCCACAGATGCAGAAAAGGCCTTTGATAAAATTCAACATCCCTTCATGCTAAAACCCCTCAATAAAATAGGTGTTGATGTAATGCATCTCAAAATAATGAGATCTATTTATGATAAACCCACAGCCAATATCATACTGATTAGGCAAAAGCCGGAAGCACTCCCTTTGAAAACTGGCACAAGACAAGGATTCCCTCTCTCACCACTCCTATTCAACATATTATTGGAAGTTCTGGTCAAGGCAATCAGGCAAGGGAAAGAAATAAAGGGTATTCTAATAGGAAGAAGGGAAGTCCAATTGTCTCTGTTTGCAAATGACGTGATTTTATATTTAGAAAACTCCATTGTCTCAGACCCAAAACTCCTTAAGCTGATAAGCAACTTCAGCAAAATCTCAGGATACAAAATCAATGTGCAAAAATCACAAGCATTCCTATACACAAACAATAGACAAGCAGAAAGGCAAATCATGAATGAACTCCCATTTACAATTTCTACAAAGAGAATAAATACTTAGGAATACAGCTAACAAGGGATGTGAAGAATCTCTTCAAGGAGAACTACAAACCAGTGCTCAAGGAAAGAAGAGAGGACCTAAACAGAAGGAAAAACACTCCATCCTCATGGATAGGAAGAATCAACATAGTGAAAATGGCCATATTGCCCAAAGTAATTTATAGATTAAATGTTAATCCCATCAAACTACCATTGACATTTTTTCACATAATTAGAAAAAAAAAAAAGGTACTTTAAAATTCATAAGGAACCAAAAAAAGAGGCCATATAGCCAAGACAATCTCAAGCAAAAAGAACAAATCTGGAGACATCACGTTACCTGGCTTCAAACTACACTGCAAGGCTACAGTAACCAAAACAGCATGATATTTCTACCAAAACAGACATAAAGACCAATGGAAGAGAATAGAGATCTCAGAAATAAGATCACATATCTCCAACCATCTGATCTCCAACAAACCTGACAAAAACAAGCAATGGGAAGAGGATTCCCTATTTAATAAATGGTGCTGTGAAAACAGTCTAGCCATATGCAGAAAATCAAAACTGGATGCCTACCTTACACCTTATACAAAAATTAACTCAAGATGAATTAAAGAATTAAATGTAAAACCCAAAACGATAACAACCCTAGAAGAAAACCTAGGCAATACTATCATGACATAGGCATGGGCAAAGATTTTATGATGAAATCACCAAAAGCAATTACAACAAATTGACAAATGGAATTTAATTATACTAAAGAGCTTCTGCACAGCAATAGAAACTATCACCAGAGTGAACAGGCACCCTACAGAACAGGAAAAAAAATTTGCAATCTACACATCTGACAAAGGTCTAGTATCCAGAATTTAAAAGGAACGTAATCAAATTTACAAGACAAAAACAAATAACCCCATCAAAAAGTGGGCAAAGGATATGAACAGAAACTTCTCAAAAGAAGTTATGCATTAGTCAACCAACAATCATATGAAATAAAGCTCAATATCCCTGATCATTAGAGACATGCGAATCAAAACCACAGTGAGATACCATCTCCCTCCTGTCAGAATGGTGATTATTAAAAAGTCAAGAAACAACAGATGCTTGTGAAGCAGTGGAAAAATAGGAACACTTTTATGATGTTGGTGGAAATGTAAATTAGTTTAACCATTGTGGAAGACAGTGTGGCAATTCCTCAAGTATCTGGAACTCATACATGCACATGTATATTTATTGCAGCACCATTCACAATAGCGAAGACATGGAACCAACCCAAATGCCCATTGACTACAGACTGGATAAAGAAAATGTGGTACATATACAGCATGGAGTACTATGCAGCCATAAAAAGGAATGAGATTATATCTTCTGCAAGGACATGGATGAAGCTGGAAGCCATTATCTTCAGCAAACTAACACAGGAACAGAAAACCAAACACAGCATGTTTCACTCAGAAGTGGGAGTTCAACAATGAGAACACGTGGAAACAGGGAAGGAAACAACACATACCAGGGCCTGTCATGGGGGATGGTGAGGAGAGGGAGATCATCAGGATGAATATCTAATGCATGTGGGGCTTAAAACCTAGGTGATGGGTTGATATGTGCAATAAACCACCATGGCACATGTGTACTTATGTAACAAACATGCACATTCTGCACATGTATCCCAGAACTTAAAGAAAAAAGTGAATACTTTTAATATTTATAAAGTCTAGCACATGAACTTTTTATTATAAATTGTGCTTTTAGTGTTGTATCTAAGAAATATTTGCTGAACCCAAAGTCAGTGTTTTCTAGAAATTTTATAAGATTATGTTTTATATCTAGGTCTATAATATATCTGAGTTAGTTTTTGTAACATGCAAATAGTATGAATATTGTTATTATTAATGTCTTTGCATGGAGATATGCAACATATGTTGAAAAGATCATTTTTTTCCCAATAAAATCCTTTGTACTATTGTAAAGCTCCATGGTCCATATTTTAGTGGGTCTACTCTGATCTTCCTCTGTTCCTCTTCCTTTCTGTTCTACTGACAAATATTTCTCTCCTCCAAAATACACTATCTTTATTACAGTAACTTCATAAAGCTTTCAGAATTAGGTAGCAAGAGACTTCCAAGCTGTTGGCAAAATGGCAGTTTGGGAAGCTCCAGGTTCTTTGGCCCCCCACAGAAACATCAAGTTATAAACTGTAAACTGACTAAAATAACTTTGCAGGAACCCCAGAATACAGTCAATGAATTGTAACAATTAAGCAAATGCCTAATCAACAAGAAGTCACATTCATAAAGACAAGCAATTCTGTAGCCTTGTGTCACTCCCTCCCTTGTGTGGCATTTTTGGAAGGAAGTAGTCAAATTTCTTGCATTTCTTCCTCAGAGAAATTGTTTGCAAATTTTTGCTCTGTCTATGACCTGCTTACAGAACCAGATTCTGTATCACCTAACTGAGAGATAGGATGAGGAAAGCAGCATAGATGTTTATATGGAGGGAATTAGAAAAAAGCACAGACACAGGCAGAGGAAATATACATGCCGAGAGAAGACCTGAGAAACATAAATCCTTCACACTGGGCTGATAGTGAAGGTTTCACCTAACATAGAGTCAAATTGCGAAAACTGGAAGAATAGCTGTTATTTCAAATGTCAAATTTTCAACAAAAATTGCAAAACATAAAAAACAAGAAAAAACATTCTAAAGGACTGAAATAAATCTCTATGAATTGACCAAAATTTAGGACTTATTCGAAAAATACTTTAACAACTGTTTATAGTATGCTTAAATTTTAAGAACACAAAAAAGAAAAAGTATTAGAAAAATCATATATAAAAGTGAATATGCCAATAGTGAGATATAAATTATAAAACAGAACAAAACAGAAATTCTATAGCTGAGATAAAAAATAACTGAATTGAAAAGTTTAGTAAAGAAGCTCAACATCAGACTCAAACCAGAACAATAAAGAATTAGTAAATTTGAAGGTAGAAGATTGGAAGTTAGTAAATCTGAGGAGCAAAGCCAAATAAAATAATAATGAAGAACATGAACAGAGTCTAAGACATTTATGAGAGGCCATCAAGCATACCAATATATTCATTACAGTAATCTTAAAAAAGAAGTGAGAAAAATGGCATAGAGTATTTTTTAAATAATGATAAGAAATCCAAAATCTGATTTTAAAACATGGATATAAAAATACAAGAAGCTCCAAGTTAAAAAAAAAAATCCAAAGGGACCCAGAGCAGGTTGCATAATAATCAAAGTTGCAAAAGCCAAATATAAAACAGAATCTAGTAAACAGCAAGAGAAAAGTGACTAATTATGCACAAGTTATCTTTAATAAAATTATCAGATTATTTAGGTGAGCCTTCCAGTCTGGAAGGGGATATATCTGCAGTGTTAAAAGAAAAAAAAAAACAAAACGCACAAACAAAAAAAAAGTCTCAACCAAGTATTTAATCCAGGGCAAAGCTGTCCTTCAAAATGAGGAAGAAATTAAGACATTATCAGATAAATAAAAGCTGAGACAGTGCATTATCACGAGATCTGTGCTAAGAGAAATGCTGAAGGGAGTCTTTCATGTAGACATAAAAGGATGTATGTATAGACAATAACTTAAAGCCAAACAAAATATAAAAATTTCTGTTAAGGATACTTACATGAAAAACACATAAAAACTATCTTTTTTTGCATTTTGGTTTATAACTATTTTTTATTCCTCTACGGGACTTAAAAGAAAAAAATTATAAAAGAAATTTGAAACCTATATTAATAGTCAGACAGTATATTAATATGACATTTGTAAATCAATGACATGAAGAAAGATAATTTGTGTATGTGATTTAAATTAAAGTAGTATTAATTCAAAATAATTTTTCATATATGTAGGATATTATGGATAATCACCAAGGTAACCACAAAGGACATATCTATAGAATACACACAAAAGGAAATAAGAAGGGAATAAAAATGTGTCAATTAAAAAAATCAACTATCCACAAAGGAAGGCATTGGAAAAAAGAGGAGGCACAAAATAGCTATAAGACATACAAAAACAAATTATTTCAATGGCAATAATAAATCTTCCCTATCAATTATAAATTTAAACCATTATTTATTCAACTCTCTAATCAAAAGACATAGACTCGCACAATGGATTAAAAGCACTCTCAACTATATGCACACTTTAATATATTCATTTTGTATTTAAGAATATGCAAAGTTTGAAAGAGAGAAGATGAAAAAAAATATTGGTGCAAACAGTAATGGAAAAAGCAAAGGAGTGGTGATATCAACGTTAAAGTAGAGTTTAAATTGAAAACTATTATAAGAGACAAATGGAAACATTATATAATTATAAAGTATCAATTCACAAGAAGATATATAACAATACTATATATATGCACCAAATATCAGGGATCCTAAACATGTGAAATAGAATTGAAGAGAGAAATGGAAAGCTCTGCAATAATGGTCTGGAACATTTGGAAACTTCAGTACTACAACTTTCAATGATAAATAAGAAAACCAGAAATTTTAAACAGAAAGTGAAGGACTTAACACTAATAATTATACCTAACAGATGAAAACAGATCACTCCAGGCAAAAATACTAGAGTAACATACCCTTTTTTTGTTATTTTTAATTTTTAATTTCTATGGGAACATAGTAGATGTATATATTTATGGGGGTATATAAGATATTTTGATACAGGCATGCAATGGTAATAATTATATCATGAAAAATAGGATATCCATTCCCTCAAGCATTTATCCTTTCTGTTACAATCTACTTATGTTAGTTCTAAAACGTGCAAGTAAGTTATTGACTATAGCAACCCTGTTGTGCTATCAAATATCTTATTCATTCATTCTAATTATTATCTTGTACCAATTAACCATCCCAATTTTTACCCAACTCCCACTTCCCTTCCCAGCCTCTGGTAACCGTGTTATACTCTATATCTTCATAAGTCCAATTGTTTTGATTTTTAGATCCCACAAATAAGTGAGAACATGTGAAGTTTGTCTTTCTGTTCCCGGTTTATATCACCTGACATAATGATACCCAGTTCCATCCATGTTGTTACAAATGACTGAATCTTATTTTCTTAATGGCTGAATAGTAATAGACTGTGTATATGAACCATATTTCCTTTATATCTAAGAATATGCAATAATTGAAAGCTGATGTTGGACACTTAGGTTGCTTTGAAATCTTGGCTACTGTGACTAATGCTGCAATAAACATGAGAGTGCAGATCTCCTTGATACACTGATTTCCTCTTTGGTGAGTATGTATACTCAGCAGTGAGATTGTTGAATCATATGGCAGCTGCATTTTTATTCTTTTGAGTGATCTCCAAACTGTTCTTCATATTGATTGTACTAATTTACATTTCCAACAGCAGTGTATAAGGGTTCCTTTTGCTCCATGTCCTCACCAGCATTTGTTATTGCTTGTTTTTTGGATATAAGCCATTTTAACTGAGATGATATGATATCTCATGGCAGTTTTCATTTGCATTTCTCTGTTGATCAATTATGTTGAGTACCTTTTATTTGCCTGTTTGTCATTCGTATGTCTTCTTTAGAGAAATGTCTATTCAAATATTTTGCTCATTTTTAATTGAATTATTAGATTTTTTTTTTTTCTCTACAGTTGTTTGAGCTCCTTATATATTCTGGTTATAAATCCCTTGTCAGATGGGTAGTTTGTAAGCTCTGAAATGACCTCCTTTGACTCCATGTCTCACATCCAAGTCATTCTGATACACAAGATGGGTTTTCACGGTTTTAAGCAGCTCTGTCCATGTGGTTTGTTTTGTTTGTTTGTTTTTTTCTGTTTTTGTTTTTGTTTTTTGAGGTGGATTCACGCTCTGTCACCACGGCTGGAGTGCAATGGTAGGATCTCAGCTCACTGCAACCTCTGCCTCTCGGGTTCAAGCGATTCTCCTGCCTCAGCCTTCTGAGTAGCTGGGACTACAGGCACCCACCATCACACCTGGCTAATTTTTATATTTTTAGTAGAGATGGGGTTTCACCACATTGGCCAGGCTGGTCTCAAACTCCTGACATTGGGATCTGCCCACCTCAGCCTCTCAAAATGCTGGGATTACAGGCATGAGCCACCATGCCTGGCCTGTCCCTGTGGATTTTTAGGGTACAGCCCCCCTCCTGGTTGCTTTCATGGGCTGAAGTTGAGTGTCTGCAGCTTTTCCGGGTGCACTATGCAAGCTTTTGGTGGATCTACAATTCTGGGGTCTTGAGGATGGTGACCCTCTTCTCATAGCTCCCCAGTGGGGACTCTGTATCAGGGCTCCAACCCTACATTTCTCTTCTGCACTGCCCTAGCAAAGGTTTTCCATGAGGGTTCCCCACCTGCAGCAAATTTCTTCCTGGACAACCTGTGAAATCTAGGTGGCAGTTCCCAAACCTCAATTATTGACTTCTTGTGCACCTGCAGGCCCACCACCATGTGTAAGCCACCAAGGCTTTGTGCTTGTACCCTCTGTAGCAATGGACTGAGCTGTACATTGACCTCTTTTATCCGTGACTGAGATGCAGGGCACCAAGTCCTGAAACTGCACAAAGTAGCAAGGCCCTGGGTCCAGCACATAAAACTATTTAAAAAAAAAAATATCTGGGTCTGTGATGGGAAGGATTTCTGTGAAGACTTTTGACATGCCCTGAAGAAATTTTCCCTATTGTCTTGGTGATTAACATTAGGTTTCTCATTAATTATGAAAATTTTAGCAGCTGACTTGAATGTATCATTCAAAAAATAGGATTTTATTTTCTTTCACATTGTCAGACTGCAAATTTTCAGTTTTATGCTCTGCTTCACTTTTAAACATAAGTTCCAATTCTAAACTATCTCTTTGTGAATGCGTATAACTGAATGCTTTTAAGAGCACCCAAGTCACATCTTAAATGCTTTGCTGCTTAGAAATTTCTTCTGCAAGATACCCTGTATCATCTTTCTCAAATTCAAAGTTCCACAGATCTCTTGGGCAGGGGCAAAATGTCACCAGTCTCTTTGCAAAGCATAGCAAGAGTCACCTTCATTCCAGTCCCCAACAAGTTCCTCATCTTTATCTGAGACCACCTCAGCCAGGACTTCATTGTACACATCACTATTAGCATTTTAGTCAAAGTCACTCAACAAGTCTCTAGGAAGTTACAAACTTTTCAACATTTTTCTGTCTTTTTCTGAGGTGTCCAAACTGTTCCAATCTCTGCCTATTACTCAGTTCCAAAGTTGGTTCCACATTTTCAGGTATGTTTATAGCAGCACCCCATTCTCTCTGGTACCGATATACTGTATTAGTTCATTTTCATACTGCTATAAAGAACTTCCAAATGCTGGGTAATTTATAAAGGAAAGAAATTTAATTTACTTACAGTTTAGCATGGTTGGGAAGGCCTCAGGAAGCTTCCAATAATGGCAGAAGTTAAACGGGAAGCAAAGCACCTTCTTCACAAGGCAGCAGGAAGAAGAAGTGCCAAGCAAAGGGGGAAGAGCCTCTTACAAAATCATCAAATATCGTGTGAACTCACTCACTGTCATGAGAACAGAATGGGAGAACCCTCCCATCTCCCATGGTTTATTAACCTCCACCTAGTCTCTCCCTCAACTCATGGGAATTATGGGAAGTACAATTCAAGATAAGATTTGGTTGGGGATACAAAGTCTAACTATATCACTCTCCCTGCACATTAATACATTTGTATGACATTTATTTAACTTTCATCAGCTGATTTTCAGCAAACTTTCAGAGGTAAAATGTGAAATTCTTTCTTTGTCTCCACAATTTGTTAGTAAAACTTATTTAAAATGTTGTTTCTGATTATTTATTATTTATGTTTACCCGAGCCTTTGTCTCTTCATTGATTCTGACAAAAGTGTGTTCTCTTGCTTTATTTACAGTCTTACAATTTTTGTTAAAATCTGTGTATCTTATTTAGGATAATAGAAGCTGCAGTAAACAATATTTATGTAAAACAGTCACTTTTTGTCTTCAACTAAGCCTTCCTGGGTTTGAGTCCATCTACTTAAGAATCGAGCTCTGAGTTTTTTGTTTTGGTTATTGATATGTTTACCGTCAATGCATCACAAGCTTTAAATTCCTCTAGTGTTTATTTGTTTTAGGTTAAGCTACTCAGGAGGTTGAGGCGGGAGAATTGCTTGAACCTGGGAGGTGGAGGTTGCAGTGAGCCAAGATCTCACTATTGCACTCCAGCCTGGGCAACAAGAGCGAAACTCTGTCTCACAAAAAAAAAAAAAAAAAAAAAAAGAATATGTTTCCCAGGGGATACTATTCAATGTCTGTTCTCCCCTTTGTTGTAAGTATTTCCTTTGCAACTACACTTCAGAGAATGCCTCTCTTCCCATGCAGTAGATTCCCCAAACCTTCCCAAGCAGCAAATTATTGGATTTTTTTTTAACTTTTAATACTGTTAGCCTTGATGTGTGAACCAAAATGGCATCAAGTGTTTGACTGAAGGACTGGGAACAAGGTGAAAATTCTGAGAAAGCTTCCTTCATGTTACAAAACTGCTTGAAAGATAAGAGTAATTGTTGCATAAAAAGTATGGAATTCTTACTGTTGTCATTCTGCCTCAGTATTAGGCAGCCTTGTGACCTTGAATCTCATGGTTTAAGCCTCCTTAGTGATTCTACAGAAGACCTCTAATGGTCAGGGTCTGTGTGTAATTCTTCTTCTCTTCCACAAGTAGAGAAGTTTTGTTGTTGTTACTTTCCACAAGCTACAATGAGTCTTCAGTTGTGTTCTAACAAAAAAAAAAAAAATATTTGTTCTTTTTTGCCCAGTAGTTTAAGGCTTTTTTTTCATAATGGATATAGTGGTGAAGGATCTAGGTAGAACTAAGTACCATTTATGCAACTGTTGACAAAGATTCAAACTCTGTAAAATATTTGAAGAGATTTATTCTGAGCCAACTATGAGTGACTTTGGCCCATGGCATAGCCTTCAGGAGAGTCTGAGGACATGTGCCCAAGGTGGTCAGGGCACAGCTTGGTTTTATACATTTTAGGGAGACATGAGATTTCAGTCAAATACATTTACAATATACATTGTTCTGATTCAGAAAAGTGGGGCAACTTGAAACAGGGGCTTCCAGTTTATAGGTAGATTTAAAAATTTTCTGATTGGCAATTGATGAAAAAGTTATTACCAATAGAAAGGGATGCCTGGGTTATGAGAAAAGTTGTGAAGACTAAAGTTTTATCCTGCAGATGAAGGCTCCAGGTAGCAAATTTCAGAGAAGGTAGACTGTAAATGTTTCTTATCAGACTTAAAGTCTGTGTTGATGTTAATGCTGGAAGGGGTATGAGGCATGTCCAACTGCCACTTCCCATCATGACCTGAACCAGTCTTTCAGGTTAAATTTTAAATTATCCCTGGCCAATGAGGAAGTCCATTCAGATGGTTGGGGACCTTATAATTTTATTTTTCTTTACACTCCCCCTTCTGGCCAAGATTTGCCAGAGGCAACATTAGTTGCCACCAAATCTTTATTTTGTCTCATAACATTGCTGGGGTGGCAGAGCTTCTTGCCATGGGTCCATCCTATTCCTTGGTGGGACTCCCTGTGGCAAAGGGACTCAGTCAACAAGACTTACAGCCAATTAATTGTTCTAGGCCAGATAGGATTAGAAGTAGATAAGCATTCATTGCCCCTTGAAATTATTAAATTATTATTACTATTTTAAGTAGAAAACTAACAAAAAGCAAAAAGCACGATTACAAAACTGACTTACCTTTAACTTCTGTGTGTTGAGATACTGTAAGCTTAATTTTACTTACAGGCTTATAGCAACTAGTTATATAAAACATAAACACTGTTCTACAAAACTATATATACTATTTAAAACTCATAACTTAGAGGCCTTTTGACAAGGTACCTTTATTCTGTCAGGATATATTTTACTTCTGTAAAAAGCAGAAACTTCTTTATGATGGGGGTGGACGCAGTGATGACACGTAATCGAGTAGAAGGCAAAGTACTTTGTTTTACCAACTGTTTAGGCATCATTGTATCCATCCTTCATCTGAAGTGTCTGTCCTTGATGTAATTCTATCCCTCAAAACCAGTCTTTACAATCTCACACACCCACCACTTCTGCAACAGTTCCTGGGCCAAGAGGGAGGGAGTATAGTTTTAACAGCAGGAAATTTGCACGTTGGTCCCAGTGGGATGTCAAATGAGGGAGAGTCTCATTTTGGCTTTTCAGAATACCACGATTTTGGTTTCCTTGGAAGTAATAATAGGAGAGATAAAGAGCATTATTATTTTGACAATTGAGAGCATTTGTTTGTTAGAACAGAAAAAGGAATACAGTTCATTATGGTACCAACTAAAAGCAGGAAGAAAAATTATAAGCTGGTACTCTATAAGAGTGGTCACACAAAGTGCAACATGAATCAACTGGCTATGTAGGCTTCTTTCAAGTCAGCTTTGCTGGAACTTTACCTAAAAATATGTTATTTGAGTCAAAGTCTTGGGAACATAACCAGTGTCTCCAATTGTTCTGTTTTAAAAGACTGTTACTAAACTTATGCAAATAACTATACGATCACAAAATCACAATCTGAATTTGAGAACTCAGAAAGAAAGGCCAATTTACTTACAAAAAACATACTTCACCATAAATAACTGAAAAGAAAACTATTTTCTTGACCTTTCTTTAATCAGAGCAGCAGCCTTCCACATAAGACATTTTTTTAACCCTGGAACTGCCATTCACATGCTAAGCAGCTCTTGTTAGATGAGAGCTACTTATTAGGTGCTGTAGAATTTAGCAGCTCCTTACATTGTTAGAGTCAATGTTAAGGGAAAAAGGAATCTCTCTACTCATTAGTGTTTCCTCTTTTTATCTCCAGGTAGCAAGATCCTATGTAAACCATTATCATGGAACTCTTTTGGGCATTATTATTTCCATTAGCATTGGGGTAGCTTCAGTTCATATTTCATAGCAAGACAGAAAATGAACCTCAAGTAAAAATTTGCTAGTCCAGTAGTTGTCATTGGGAAGTATTCACAGTCTTTTGCCATTAGCCGCGATAAATGCTCCACAAAGGGCTATGAAGTGAAGGATTTGTCCTGACTAGTACTCCAGTTTCTACCCTATATTCTGTGGGCTCAGGGAGTCTTACTATTAATAGTTCCCAGTTAATGTGTCCAATTAAGATTTTTCAAAGGCTAGATTTACATGCCTTCATTTTTATAGTACTAGATAGGGTAAATATCCCCTAGTCAGAAACAATACCCATTTCAAAGACATTTAGGTAAAGAAGTCACAACTATCTTACATAATGTCTGTTTAAACATCTCAAATTTCATAATTATTTTAACTTGCTTTTTTGTTGTTGTTGTTCCAGGACATTTTCTTTTCTACCCCCAGACAATTGTACGTGTTCTGGTAAAAAAGGAGCAGGGAGTTGAACCAAGGGACTTAGGTTCTTTTGTCCATTTTGATTTTAATTTGTCTCAGCATTACCCCATACAATGTCAGCTTTCTGATGACAGCCTTTGCCTTGTGATTTTTTTTTTTTTTTTTTTTTTTTTAACTTTCCAGTCTAGGGCAAATAGTAACAATCCAAGCATATCGATCACCCTTCGGGGTAAGTTATTTGATGCCCATTTTCTTTTTTCCAATGTTTTAAGCATCTGTGAGACCCATGAGGGACAGCAAATTTGATAAGGCTTCTCAAACAATTATATGATTCAGCAGAAGGGGCACCCATGTAAAAGGGGTCCCCATAGCCCCCAAATTTCTCATGATCTGGGTAATAGGCATATTCGGTGGGAGAATCTTCTGGTCATTATAAAACCAATCCCATGTGGCTTACATATGATACATGTCAATTGCTTCATCTGGGGTGCTCCATTTAGTATTTTATAGGAAGAGTCAGGCAGTCCCCTTTTCAGGGCAAACAGACCTCACAGTGTTGTTTTTCTGGTCCATTAGGCTAGTTGTTCTCTCAGGAATAAACTCCTGTACATTTGAATCACATATATTCAGTAATTGTTCAATAGTGAGCTGTGAGCCCTGCATCAACACAAACAAACTCTTCTATTCTGTAGCATTTAAAATTAAGGATTTTTGTCTCTAAAGTATTAAAAGTAATGGCAAAATACTGCAATTGCTTTTTCACCAACCTGTTATTTTAAAAATCCATTGTAGTAACAATTTCTAAAGGAGCTCACAATACAAATCTACAAATGGAACAATTGATTTGCATTATATTCTCTGGTTTTTAGTAGTTACGTGGTTTTGCCCTTCCCTAACATTGAGTATCTTCTTGGTAACCGCAAGCCTCAGAAGTAACTTTTGTTGCCCTGGCTTAATTATTCTTTTTATCCATTTAGTTATATCTGTATAACTTTTTATTCATTTTAAAGGCATTTTTAAATAGTTTCTTAACTAGAGAAACATTTTTTAAAAATTTATATCCTTGTGTTTTATAAACTTCACCAAAAACACCTTTTACTTAATTTAACATAACATTACTTTAAGACTGTAAATTATTAGAGAGATCTTTAAGATTAAATTTATTGAATTAACCTTACCAAAGATTACCAAAGTCATGTGAATCAAAAGTCATCTGGTACAAGTTATCACACTTGTACCAGTCTGATAAGCACTTACTTTTTTTCAAGCTAGTTGATTAGCTCATTCATACAGTTTGGTAGTGAAACATCACTTCCACATGACATTTATAAACATTCAGATATTACAGGCATGCAGAGTAAAAAAACAGATCCAAAAATTTTTCATTTGCCTATTTTCAGAAAGAAATTATCTCCTTACTTAAGATAATTAGTTTTAAAAGTTAAAGGAGCCAACAAAGGTAAGGGAGAGAGTTACCATCCAAGGGAGACAGCCAAGTATAAAGGAATCACCTCTGACTGGCCTGTGCTCTGGGAAAATGAGGTGGACCCACAGAAGTTTGCTCCATTTACAGGAGGGAGGAGGTTGGCATCTCCTGATCTGGGGTGGTAACCTGGGATGCAATCTCTGAAATGGGAAGTCTACTAACAGGACTCTCATATTGCTAAGAGTCACTCTTTCCCATTTTTTCCTTTTCACCCAATAAACCCTGGCCTTATCACCCTTCAAAGTGCCTGTGATCCTAATCTTTCATGGTCTTGTGAAAAGAACCCACATTTAGCTGAACTAAGAGAAAGTTCTCAACATTTTGACACACAATGTAGGGCTTGAGAAAGGGTGAGTGAGAAGCAAACCAAAAAACTTTTTTCTCTTTTGCTTCTAAGCCTCTATTCCCTTGGAGTTCTGAGAGTAGAGGAAACTGTGCTTGCCTTTCTATGGCTTTTTCCTTCCTTTTTCAGGATGGGCAGGTGAGTGGCAGCTCACTGCTCCCCTCCTGATATGGTTTGGCTTTGTCCCCACCCAAATCTCATCTTGAAATTCCCACATGTTGTGAGAGGGACCTGGTGGAAGGTAACTGAATCATGGGGATGGGTCTTTCCTGTGCTCTTCTCATGATAGTGAATAAGTCTCATGAGATATGATGGTCTTAAAAATGGGAGTTTCCCTGCACAAGTCCTCTTCTCTTGTCTGCTGCCATGTGAGATGTGCCTTTCTCTTTCCATCATGATTTTGAGGTCTCTCCAACCATGTGGGATTATGAGTGCATTAAACCTCTTTCTTTTGTAAATTGCCCAGTCTCAGGTATGTCTTTATCAGTAGTGTGAGAACAGACTAATATACCTCCCCTCCCTGCCAGGACTGGGACACATAGTCCCAGAGCTTTCTGTGGCTGCCTGTCCAGACTCTCACTCAGTCCAAGCCAGGGGAAAGGAACCCAGTTGCATAAGAATAAGAAGTTCTTCCTTAGGCATTTTTAAACTATTTTTTTTTCTTTCCTTTTCTCCACCAGGTCAGAAGCTAACTTTTAAGAGAGGACTTTTTCCTTTTGGATGACATTTTGCTGGACTGGGAAATGAATATCACTGTTTATATTTCCTGTAGAGTTTTAATTGCGAGAAAGAATTTGTGAGGTTAGTCTTAAGCTGTAGCCAACCTGGTGTGCTTTGTGTGTCTTTCTGTATGGTCGATAGTAAACTTTGCTGTAGCCCTCCCTCTTGTTTTACATCCTTGGGGCATGGCCTGTGACCTCGTGGCAATGCTTTGTTTAGCCATGTGGCCCAGATTCATCCTTCCTTAGGGAATGAGTTATTTCTGGTTTTGATATATACATGACCTTTTGCTATTTGTCGATTCCCCTTCCTTCCATGCACCGCCTTGGATTTTCCTTCCTCTGAGCCTTTAGTAAGGTTTGAAAGGCAGAAATATTGGCTTTTTGACATGGCTAAAGTGGGGTAATAGGAAATTTTAAAAGAACCTTATTAAAGAGTGCTATGGTTAAAAATCAGCTTAATTAAAAGCAGATATTCAAACTCTAACAGCCTGGGACTCCATGGGAAAAACAGGAGGCACCAGAGAACCCATTTTGGAAAAACCGTTTTCCTCATGAAACACCAGGAATTAGAAATGGATAAATATCTCTAAAAATTAAGGTTCTGTTCTGTTTTACATGGTGTTATCTGACATTTTTTTACTTTTGGGGTATCAGAAATTCCTTTACATTATGAAAAACTTAAAACTGGCAAATGAAAAATCTTGTAACTACTGAATCTTCTTCTGTCTGTCTGTCTGTCTTTGTAGCTATATATGTGTTGTGCATGATGTCTATTCAAAAAGTTCTAATTAATTGGCCTAAAGAAAGATAAGCACTTGGGTCAAATATTTTTTTAAAGGGAAGATAAAAGTCATGGTACATTTCATTTCATGTGACTTTAATCTTTGAGAAATAAAAACAGCTTTAAAAATTATTGGTAAAATGAAGATGTTGTCAAAATGTTAATAAGTAGACTAAATTATACAGGTCAGATAAAAGGTTTGCTAAGTGTTTTGAGGTTATAAACTGCTTTTCAAGTTTGGAGAGCTGTTCAACTTCATATGGCTTGGGGACATACGGAACTAACCACACTCTTAATTATGCTGGAAGGAGTGAAACCTTGGCCGCACCTAGCACATAAATGAAACAACTTACCAAGTTTTACATTAAAGTTAAAATTGCTAGGAATTACTGTTATAATATCTAATTGAAATGACAGAAAATAGATTTACATGCAAGGTGCGTGAGAACAGCAAAATGTGTTTTTAGTGGAAGATTATAAGTAAGCATGAAAATGTAAATTATTGCCTAGGGTTAAAGGATGGTTTTGAATTAGATAAGATAAAGCTAAAAGTTCAAACAAGTGGTAAAAATATCGTAAAAATCGATCTTGCAAAATTCCTTGCGTGAACATATTGACTAAATTCAAAAGGGTATTATGTGGTTTTTTTTTTTTTTCCTGTAAATTGAGCATTGAAATAAAAGCACAAGGTACCCTTAAGGCAGCAATCTGCTTTTTAGAAAAATTTGTAAAGCGTTACAAAAGATTTTTTGCTTTTCACATTTCTGAGTCATCATTTTGGCAAAATAAATTACTTATGGTAATCTGTAGTTCTATATCATAATATCAAGTGTTTTTAACCTTTAATGTACATAACTGTCTTTCCAAAATCAAATTTCAGTTTCTAAATTGTCTTTCCTGATGCCTGGCTTTTCGGATGGTTCTGTGGGCCCCTGGAATATCCAGAAGAGAGGTAAACAGGATTATTTGACATGTTTAAGTACATGAGATTGCCAAAATGATGTTTAATCTTCTTTAGGTAATATTTTGGTGAATAATGCTAATATATGTTCCAAAATTATATGGGATTTCTAAAATTCTAATGTCTATACATGATATCAAATATAATGGATGTTGTTATATTAAGTTATTGTAAACCATGAAGATAACCAAATTTTTTTGTCAATTGTGTTTCTAACTGTAACTGTCATGGACATTTTGTTATTAACAGACAATTGTTGTCTTGTTTTAATCCTTTTCAAATGATGGTTTATAATAAGCTATAACACTTTGACAGGTGCTCTCAAATACTGGTTTTGGATAACTTTAGAGATTGTGACATTGGAATAAAGAAAAATGTACAGGACTCGGGAAGAGCTAAAATGTTCATGAATATCAAGCTAAGCAAGAGTTAAATAAATGGACTGAACTCAGAAAGCTGAAGCAATCTTTTTAACTTTTGCGTAGAATATTGCAGATCCTTGTTTTGTTTTTCAGAGTCAAGGAAACTTATTTTGAACTATTTATAGCCTTTAATAATTGAGTAAGGTACACTCCTGTGAACAAAATCTGGAGATATTATTTATCTCTTCCTGGTTCCTCTAGAATTTGGAAACTGTGAGTATTCTTAACTTATGGCAATATAGTTATTTGCATCAGTGCAATAAGAATCCATTTTCTTTTTCTACAGAATGGAACTGGAGAAACTTGTTGTCTTACCAGGGCTTTGTGTAGAAGGGTATGTTTCCCTTTAAGGACAGTCAAGCTCAACTTGCAGAGAGAATAAAATCTCCATGGGAAAAACTAGCCTGATAACCTTGTCTATGCAGTCCTTGTCCAGGGTTCCTGTTCTGTGGTCAGTAAAGAATGTCACTTTCTAACAGGCTCAGGAGCTCCAAGTTTATCTTGGGACCTTAAGAAGAGAGCATCACCCAACTCACAGGTATTTGAGGATACAAACCCATGGCTGGGCTGGGCTTTAAAAAGTCCTTTCTGAGATTCCTTGTGTAACAGAGTTCCATTCAAGTCAATCCAAAAGGCCTATGTAGAAACAATTATTCTTGCTGCAGTTTATGCAAATAATCAGGCCAAGTATAAGACTAAAGTTTATTTTGCAAAACACTCAGTCTTATGATAACTTGCTTCTTAACAAAAATGATGACTGTAGAGACAAATTATGTTTCAAAAGTTATCATGCATTTGCCATTAAATTATCAACTCATTAGTTGTTTTAAAGTTTCTGCCTACGTTTTAGACTAACCCTGCTTGTTCCTGTGAACCAACCAGCAATCTCCAGCTGCCCCTCAGAAAGAACAACAGGGATGGATAATATAGAAATCTGGACCAATATTCTAGTTCTGAGCAGTTATCCTGCAAATCCTGTCAGGTAATGGAAATAAATAGGGTACCCAACACCCGGAGATTTCCTCTTTGGGAAAGTAAGACCAAAGAAGCTAACCAAAGCCAAGCACCATGCATCAAAATCCTAGCAAGCATAACTATATCCAGAGATTATCTGGGCATGTTACAAGACATCAATTTCTCTCTTTTGTTGGAAGAGGACTCAATTCTACAGCTTCACTTTAGCATTTGGCTTATGATAAGGAGAGAATGCATCCCCACTGAGACACATTTTTGTCCCAAACTTAATTCCAAGCTTCAGGTCAAAGCCCTAGGAAAGAAAACTGGATCTGAGTGATTGAGAGGCAGATGATAACAGGTTAAAAGGCACAGCACAGTTGAGCATGATGGATTTCTGCCAATTAATCCAGGCTTCCTGTTTTATGGATAAAGGCCACTCTAGTATCCATGGCATAAATTAGGTCTAGGGAAGTCCAAGGCTACTGAAAGTAGGGGGAATAAAGGCATAGGTCAAAGAAAATAATTCCTATTCTCTAGGCCCTCCCTGCTTTGTGGGTATAAGCTGCTTTAGCACCCATGGGCAACATGTGCCAAGATCACTGGGACTCAGGGATGCAAGGATGGAATAGGGAAATGGGATGCTCTTCCTTCTCTCCTTCACATATTCCAAGTATTTGCTAGGAAGAGAAGGGAACCATGGATGCCTGCACCTCTTTTTCTAGATGAGTAGCCATGCATCTTCAGTCTGTACACCTTTCAAATGCATCTTGAACCCCTGGGACTCCTTCAAAAAACACCTTCTTTTTTATTTTTTCTTTCTCTGTCCTTTCTTCATTGATAGGTAATTGCGTCTCCATACTACAGGACACTCCACTCAAATGCATCCTCCAAACTAGGAAAAGTTAATTTTTCAAACCTTAATCTAGTTGGCTTAAGATTGGGCTCAGGGAAAGGGAACCCGTAAGCCTAGTGTGCCGGCAAAAGGGTAAAGTTGTTTTTTTTGTTTTTTGTTTTTTTGTTTTCCAGTTGGGCTTTTGACCTCCCTCTCCCTGTGCAAACTGGTAAAAGGTCTCAGGATTTTTGACCTGTCCTTATCCACTCCACCCCTTTCTCATTTTGATACATTTTTTCTAATAACCATTTGTCTCCTCTCACCTTCAGGCCATCAAACTCCAAACGGGCATGCAACCAGAGCCTCGGAAGATGGCCCCTTCTGCTGCAAACACTTAGATAGGCCTCTGAGGGAGATCTGACTGCCATTCTCCCCAAAACAGTGCACCCTGTCTTCAGGAAGCAGTGAAGATTGGTCTTCATCCTTATCCTTACCTTTATTTTAATGGCAATTAGATGTACTTCTTTAGAGGGGAAAATGAGACAGCCAAGTATAAAGGGTTCATGGGAGAACCTCTAACTAGCCTGTGAAATAGAAGAACATGATTGAGCCATGGAAGTACACACTGCTTGCAGTGTGGAGTAGCCTGGCCTTGCCTAATTTGGGGTGGTAAGTGGAAATTCAATTTGTGAGGCAGGAAGCCTATTAGCAGAACTCTCACTTTGCTAAGAGTCACTGTTTCTCTTTCTTTCTTTCTTTCTTTCTTTCTTTCTTTCTTTCTTTCTTTCTTTCTTTCTTTCTTTCTTTCTTTCTTTCTTTCTTTCTTTCTTTCTTTCTTTCTTTCTTTCTTTCTTTCTTTCTTTCTTTCTTTCTTTCTTTCTTTCTTTCTTTCTTTCTTTCTTTCTTTCTTTCTTTCTTTCTTTCTTTCTTTCTTTCTTTCTTTCTTTCTTTCTTTCTTTCTTTCTTTCTTTCTTTCTTTCTTTCTTTCTTTCTTTCTTTCTTTCTTTCTTTCTTTCTTTCTTTTTCCTTTTCACCCAATAGACCCTGCCTTTCTTACCCTTGAAAGTGTCTGTGAGCCTAATCTTTCATGGCTGTATGACAAGCAACATGTTTTTAGCTGAGCTAAGAAGAAAGCCCTACAACACAAGGACTTTTCAAAAGAGAGATGAATTCCTGAGATATCAATCTGAAGAATTTCAAAGAGACAGACTATAGAATTTAAAAATTAAAAACTTACTATATGTATGTCTATATTTTTAATAAAAACTTCTTTAACCATGTCTTTAGTTTTGTATTAGTGTATTTTTAATATCAAAGTTTAATTTTAGAAAAACTATTATTGTTTCCTTTAGTTAAAGCCTATTAATCACATAACATTTTTATAAATTGTTTCTTTACTGAATTTATTACAACTTAGACCATTCACAATGTGCTTGGACTTTCTGATTTGTCCTAAATATTTTTCTTGAACAAGTCAGCAATTTAATTTTATGACAAAAATTCACAGTAAAAGATTCTTTCTCGTATAAAATTACTTTTCTTATTACCTTCCTTACTGAAAATATCTCTTTATAACTCTCTGTACATTTCTTATTTTCTGGTTCCTTTTACCTTGTTTTGTACATAACCTTTAAAAAAGCTTTGCATTAGACAAAAATATTTACCTTTTAATAAGAACATATTTTTCAATATGTTTTTCTATAATTTTAAAATTGTAAATTACCCATCTATTGTTTACTATAGCCTTAGATTATAAATTATATGAGAAGTTTGTTTGCAAGCATTTATTACATTTACCTGATTAATTTACTTAAGAGTTTACCTAGATTGTTCATAAAAACTGTGATAGTCACATTTAAAGTTACTTTTCTGTTATTTTTATAACCTATGAATTTCAGGTATTTACCAAAATAAGCAACATAAAATTAAATACGTGGATTTAGCTGTTTTCATTAAACCAACAATATTAAATGTCTCATTTATCAAAAACTACACAAACAAAAATCACTTTGTTTCAAGCTGGGTTTATAGTTTTATAAACCTTATGTCCAATTTTGAAACCTTATAATATTCTGCAGGAATAAGCATGAAACTGCTTGATCAATAAATGCAAACAAAAATGCTAACAATTCTTAAACATTTTTGAATATTTTACCAATAATTTAAACCCAGTTCATTTATTAAGGATTTTACTTACATCACCTGAACTTAGAAAAGCATTTGAATTAGTCTTTTTCTGATAAAGTATTTTATTTAAGTGCTTTTACTTTTCTTTAAGCCTATTAGAGCTTTTTAAATATATTTTCAGTAGTTAAACATTATGTACACAACACATAAACACATGAACACAACACATAATAGACATATTAGGCATATGTCTGATAGATATGTCTAATAGATATATGTAGATATGTCTACATATATGTAGAAGTAAATCTTATAAATTAATAATATCTATGTTTCCTATTTTAGATTTCTGAATTCTTGATAACCTGTTTCATTATCCTAGGCAGTTGTCAGCTAAATGGCCCTAAATTTGCATATTAAGGGTAACGATTCTGTGATGAAAAAATCAGATAGCAAAATTTACATCTCAAAGTACAGAGACAAAAAATCCAGTGTGCTCGAGGAAAATTAGAATAAATTTAATTGCCAAGTTAAACATAAAATTATATAATTCTATCATAGAATTGTGTAAGAAAAGCAATTTTATTTAGATAGGTAGTTCTAATTTTACTCTGCATCTTTTAACTCAATCTTTGAGCTCTGGGCAGAACCTACACTGTATCCTGAGTGTCCAAGGAGAGAATTATTATGAGGCTAGACCATGTTTTTACAGTGTGCCTTTTTTTTTTTTTTTAACAAAGACATTTCTCTAAGTGTCTAAACTATACTCTTTCTTATTTTAAACATACAAGAGTAGTCTCTATTGTAATAACTATTTTAGTTGGAAAAAATCAGGTAACACAATACAAGCAAGCAGCTTAAGATTTGAAGCGAAATTTGCCTGTTTACACTCTTGGGGTTCCATAAGGAAAAAACAGAGGTTTTGTTACAGGTATTCAGACACACATGAGTGAGACAGGAGAGGGCTCTCCCCCATCCATTTGGAATGTTAGGTGATAGTTTGGTAATTATCACGTAGCCTCTCTAAAATGATAAATTGGCAGCTGGCACCAGGGAGAGACCATTTTTTGATGGTCCACACTTGTTGCATTACAGTGTTAATTGAATGCAGGCACCAGGGAGAAGCAACTTCCTGGACATGTGCATTAAGAGACGAAATGGTGGAGTATTACTGTCCAGGGGCAGTCCACCAGAAAAGGGAAAAAAGCCTCATATGGGCATGATTACAACTTCCTAAAACCACTGCACATGCTCTCTTCCCAAGGGTAAGGAAGACACTGTTCATGTGTGCAGCCCATGGTGAGGGAAGAGTCATGGTAAAGGGCTGCAAGATGCCAGAGGTGGGCCAGCCTATAAAGTCCTAGGATCAAGGTTAAACGCTGCACTTGTTCTTCAAGTCACCAGCTTGGGTCTCTTTCAAGAGTATTTTTCTTTTTTCCTGTTCTAAAGTCTTTTTAAATAAGCTTCCACTCCTGCTCTGAAACTTGCCTCAGTCTCTTTTTTTACTTTATGCCCTTCAGCCAAATTCTTTCTTCTGAGGAGACAAGAATTGAGGTTGCTGCAGACCTGTGCAAATTTGCTGCCAGTAACTTGGATCCCTTTTACCAGTAACGTATTTGGTCATGTGAGACTCGGATATTTGCCATCGGTAACAGTTTCTCCCCAAAAAGTAGTCTGACACCTTCTCTGTTTTCTATAAGGAATCCCAGGATGTTAGAAACTTATTTAAGAAATACTTTCTCCAGAAGAACAAGGTTATAGGATAGACAACAACAACAACAACAACAATAAGCAAAACAGAAGCAAAGAAGGCCATTTAAATACACACGCACACACACACACACACAAACACATCTTTTACTTCAGAACTTTGGACATGATATAATACAAATTCATTGGCTTGCAAAAAACAAAAACAAAACAAAACAAAAAACACCTGGATCCAAACAGTATCTTTTATCTCAGTAGAAAAGTAACAGCAGATATAAAGCTGTCAGAAAAGAATATAGAGAAAAAGAGCACTTGGGAACTCAATAATTTGCAGGTCAACCTTAGGGCTCTTTATTCTTGATGGAAATGTGTGCAAAAAGACAATAATATGTCAATTTTACACAAAAATTTGCAAGTAGAAGCACCATCAAACCAATGGAGTGATCAACGGGGGGTCATTCTCCTTGTTTTTTCCTCATTCTTAGATTATTTGTTTCCCACTTTATTTTTCCTCAAAAGAAGAAACTGAGCTGTGGTCTAGGGTTTTAGTGTAGTTGGTCAAAGTGTGCTGGTTGTGAGCAGGATGCCCGAGTGTGTTACCACTGGGTCATCTTTGCCCTCTTAGGTGTGTCAGTTTCTGTCTCTGAAGGTCTAACACCTCCAGAAGGGCTGAAAGTGTGGAGTGACCAGCTCTTACATGCACTTCCTGGACAAGCCTTTTTAAACTAATTTTTGGGGGTTCTCTATAGGGCCACTGCACATCATGGGGGGTTGCCTTTTGGCTGGGAGAAGTAAAATGTCCTTTCTCTTCCAAGTTGTGAAAACAGTCTCTAATTTATCTAAGAAAACAACAGTTCAATTTCTCACACAAATGCAGACAAGCCAAAGTGGAGACTAATTCTGGGAGAAAAAGCAATGAAGAAGACCCTTTAAAATGCATCTCCAAACTAGACTTAGGTTCCTAAACAACAATTTCTTACGAGGAAAAAAAAAAAAAAAAAAAACAGCTCAGAATAAATCAAGGACCATCAACCAAAGGGAGGTCCAAGGCTCAGGAGGACTTACCAGTTCCACTAAAGGAGAAGCTCAAAGCCAGAGAGACTTTCAATGGCACCTTGATGATATCTTAGCTCTGAGTTTGGGCAACTCTTTCTGGGTACTGAGTCTTCTCTGAGACCCCACATGTGTGGGTGCCAGATTATTGTTGATGAAAAGAGTAAAGCTCTGTAAAATATTTGAAGAGATTTATTCTGAGCCAAATATGAGTGACCATGGTCCATGACACAAGAGAAGCTGAGAACACGTGCCCAAAGTGGTCAGGGCACAGTTTGGTTTTATACATTTTAGGGAGACACAAGACATCCATCAAATACATTTAAGATATACATTGGTCTGGTCCAGAAAGGTGGGACAACTTGAAGCAGAGACTTTCAGTGTATTCGGAGCTTTAAAATTTTTCTGATTGGCAATTTGTTGAAACAGTTATCAATAGAAATGAATGTCTGGTTTATAATAAAAGGTTGTGGAGACTCAAGTTTTATCACGCAGATGAAGCCTACAGGTACCAGACTTCAGAGAGAATTGAATGTAAATGTTTCTCATCAGACTTAAAGTCTGTGTTGATATCAATGCTGGAGGGGTATAATGTGGCATGTCCAACCTTCACTTCCCATCATGGCCTGAACCAGATTTTCAGGTTAAATTTTAGAACGCCCTGGCTGACGAGGAATTCCATTCAGATGGTTTGGGGACCTTAGAATTTTATTTTTGTTTTACACTACAATTACTCTTGCATTCAAGCAGCTCTGCAAGAAGAAGAAAGCTTTCTTAGGACTTTTCAACTTGTCCCAAGCCCTTCAATCAAACACTTGAGGACCAAAATGAACAGTTTGTAAGTGACTGCAAATTATTATTTTATCTACAACTCTCCGAAATTATATTGTACAGGTGAATATAATTCTCTTCTCCCCATAGGTACAATAACTTGAGTTTATAAATCACAGTTATAATGGAAATTTTTTAAAAATGTCATACATATTTATTAATGTTCAAAGGGGAATGGGAGTCATATACAAAGTATTAGTTCCAAAGCAGTGGTTAGAAGGTTAAAGTTTTTATAGCATCCTGCGGTTCCAGAAAGAATAGAGGCTTGAGCATGGCAAGATAGTTTATGAGAGAGAGAGAAGAAAGGCATGGTTCTTGTTAAGCTGATGACACCTTACAAATAGCAGAAAGCATAGACAGCAGCCTGTGGTAACAGTCTCTGTGTTACACATTCAAAGGTTTCAGGCTCTGTTTCTCTCTCCCATTAGTTAATCTTTTTTAGATGCTGACAAAGGAAGAAGCCTTAGAGAAAGCCTGGCTGTGTATTTTGCTAATGTATATTTTTCTCTACTGATGAAAATCTCCTCCAAAGAAAATTTGCAGAGATGTTTCTGTCTGTAGTTCCTCTGAATAACTATCTCAAAATGCCAATAAAGCATATTTTGAAGTGAAATATTTTTAGCTTTCTCTAATACATCTAAATGCTAACCCATGTTCTACCTTTAATAACTTAATAAAAAATAACATTGTTTAGCTGTATTGTATAATACCCATTATTCAGCATCTGCCCCCATCTATGTAATCAAGCACTTTCATTCTATTTCTCCTGGGTTGTGCCTGCCTTTCCCTAGATCTTAGAATAGTTTCTTATTCCAAACCTTATCTCTCTATTAAATGTTTTTAAACATTGTGTTCTTCCAGATTATCTAAAAATTTTTGTGTTTTTTTTTCTTCTTTTTCTCCTTTTTAGCTTTCTACATCTTAAGTAGAAGTGAGAATCCTGTAGATATATTTTAAATTATTGTTTTGACTTGTGAAAATTTATTTTGAGAATACAGTGAACTATATCCTGACTTCTCCAGGAACTTATACTAACGGGAAGGAAAAAAAAAAAAAAACACTTCAAGATACATATTTAATGCAGTTAAAAAGCCAGTAAGTATTTAATTATTATTAAAAGTTGATTATAGACTCAGTATGGATATAGACATTTAAAAAATCCTGCCAGCTCTGTTTTGGGATTTTTACTCTTTCAATAAATATAGAAATGATGTTTAATTTAAATATAGAACCATTGTATTTCCATTGCAGTAGAAAAATGTACAATAGTGTTTAGAAAGTTCTTGTGAACAGAAGGAAGATAAAGCATAATAACTGACCAATAGCCAGAGAATTACAATTTTAAGTCCTGTGAATGACATACATTTTCATTTTAATATAAAAATCAATTTGTGTGACCCAAAGCAGAACTTTTCTTTTCATAAAAATTGTCTGTACATAGCTATTACCCTATTTCTTACTGATTGTGGACTCACTTAATGAAAAACTCCGTATCTCTGTAACAACATTAAGAATGACTGGCTTTTCTTTGTTTTTACAAAAGATTGCTTTCCTGTTGACATTTTCTAAATTCCCAAAAGAACAAGTAAAAATTAAAACTTTACTATTACCATTTCTCTTCTCTCTCTTCTATTTGTCTACAGATTTGTCTGTCACCACTTTTCAATCTCTTGTATACAATATCAGTGCAATGAATATATACTATTGTCACTCTTAAACTTTTTTTTTCTGTCTGAATTCTGAATTTTCTTAACTTTATGTTTCTGGATTATTCTAATTCATTATTAGGTTTTTAATTCAAATAGCATTTCTAATAGAAACTCTTTCTTCCCTGACCGGTCTATGGCACAGACTACATACTCAATCAAGTTTTCCTTAAATAAATAAATGAGGAATAGACATTTAGATCACGTATATAAAAGAGTCACAGCATATGCATCAGAGAAAATGGTTAAAACCGTTTAAGAAAAATTGATGTATCTTTCCCCGCTTTATGTTGAGTGCTTGTTGAAAAAGTTTTTTGAATTTCTACATGGAAAGGCATATTCGTATCCAAAAACAGAACCAAGCCCTATTCAGTTCCAGCAACAGAATCTTATCAGTTTAGTGCCAAAAGCTCGTGACTCAATAAATCCAGTTCTCCTGAGTGCCTGTGATTATGGGGTACTGTAAAGAAAAGGTGCTGATTTTTTAACACTTATGTAGTCAGATCCTCTGTTAACCCGTTAAGCAAATGGAAAGCATTCTAAGATTAGGGAGATCTCTACTTTTTGAACTTTCTACTGAATCACTGTCTTTTCTCACCTTGGTGGCTACATTTGCCTACTTAGCAGCATCAATGGTCACTTGTTATTCATGTATCAAAGTGCAAATAACTGAATGCAGCTCTATGTGAATATTCAGTAATGCACAACTTTTTATGCCTACCACCATTTAATTCATTTTTCCACATTCAAGGCACATAAAAAGCTGAGTTGAATAGTATTCAGAAATACACTTGGAATTGACCAAATGTAATTTTGTCATTCATTCACAAATGTAAAATATCAAAAATCTATAGAAATTAAAATATTTTCCTAAATTATTTTGCTTGACTTTGTATGCGTGTATGAAGTACATAATTTGTATGGCAAAACATAAAGGTTACAAATTTGTTTTGAATTTCTAAGTACTTGTATTTTCATAACTGTTCCAGAGCTGCAGGTGCACAGGATATTTATACCAAAGGCAGGAATAATGTATGAATTATTCTCCCTTCCAATTACTTCCCCTCTTTAATACCCAGCCTGATTGTCTGACAGTAAATAGGACTATGTTGAAAAAAGAAGGAGAAGAAGGAAACGTTACAATTTCTGCCAAATGACTTTAGTTCATCTATAAAGTGTATACATTTACCTTCTTTCCCCATATCCCCTCTGAGCGTGAAGCTAAACAGTATTTTTGCCTTGGATCTTTAGGAGCTCTCATTTTTTGCTGATTTGAATAAATTTTACTACTTTTAACCACTAAGTGGTTTTATTGGTTAATAGAATATTTTTATGGCTCTCTTTCCTTTTCAATATAGACAAAAATACCTCTGTTTATGTGTTACTTTCTCACAAAAGAAGAAATTTTGTTAAAATTATATATGCCTCAGGCAAAAGAAAACTAATAAATAGGACCTAACCTTTTCTTAAAAAGCCCATGACTTCTTAAAATCACAAATTTCTGTTGAGTTAGTGACAAAACAGAGAAAACTCTATCAACTGTTTTTTATACATAATGATGTGTTTTCCCTGTAAAATATGAAGTTTGATTGTCAGGCAATAACTTCTAATTGGCATAAGTGATCTTATAAAATGAGGTATTTGAGTATCTATTCTGAACAAGTTCTTGGTAGATTTAAGTATGGGAGGAAGGGGAGAAGTTAAACAGATTTTTGCCTTTGTACTGTGCTAAATAATTTATGATTTTTGAATAGGATTGTACTCGAGAGAAAAAATATATTGCTCAATTGCTTCTATTCTGTTTTCAAACAATGCAATGATAAATCCTTTTGTAAAGATTAATTCATTTTCAATTATAATGAAGAATCCTCAGATATACATAAGCCAGTAGGTTTCAGAAAAAATATATACATAATCTTTTGTGTAGTTGCCTGATACATAAACAAATACATAAATGAATAAATTCTATATGTGGGTTTTTAAACTTTAAACTGAGTGATAAAGAAGCAGCAAATTGGAGAAAGTCACGTCTTGGTAACTGTGTACCCTACATTTGCTTTTGGTATGCTTCATTATCATAGGCCCCATGAAACCTTTTATATGCTTCTTTTGTCACACAATAATACTTGAACATAGCAGAGAGTAGATTTATTCCTCTTTACTATCATGCCATATTACATTTACTCCTGGGTCAACTATTATTTATTGAGTAATATCTATGTGTTAGATACTGTGTTACATGCCAAGGATGTCATATTGAATAAGACACCATGCAGATCTTCCCAGATAAGTCATTGAGAGTGGATGGAGGGAAGACCCAGATGCTGGGTGGAAAGGGGAGGAAGCTGAGGACACTGCATGGGACTACCATGCATCTAGACTCATTCTTAGCTCCCTTTGGCTCCTGGGGAAGGGGTAAGTTTAGCAGGTAAGGAGCAACCCACTCTTGCCACAGGCTTTGGAAATCTTGCCAGTAGGAAGATACCCTACAACTCCCATGGAGTTGTCAGGGAGAGGTAGCTAGAGAAGTGGTAGGCACAGAACTCCAGCTGATGCAGAGCCCAGAGGATTTGGTGTGGTGGCTGGTGATACACATTCCCCAGGGCTCATTTTGCTCCCCTAGGAGACTTTAGTTCTAGGGAAACTATTGGGCTATTGGGCCTAAACTATATAGGGTTGTCTTGCCCATGAGATGGGATAGGTCTGGCTTGAGTATACCATGGTCTGCTGGCCTCTCCTTGGGCCCCAGCCTGGTGGTGCCTGCCTGTAGTGCAGCCACAAACGCCCAGATGGAGGGCCTCCTGGAGGCTTGCAACATTGCTTTTGCATTGGTAGATCATGTTTGACAAGTGGAGAGCTCCAGTAGAACACCCACATGGACACACACCAGCCCACCAATGCCTTCCCCCCACTGCAGCCTTCCTTGAGTCATTTTGCCGGCACACACTCATCCTCGGCCACCCCCACATAACTTTGCCTGTGCATGTGCATGTGCGTGGACCTTGATACCTCTTTCTTGTCAGTGCACATGCCCTGCCATGCCACAGCTGCCAGCATGAGTGCATCACATCCCCCAGCATCCTGACATTCCACCAATGCTGCAGGAGCATTTGTAGGCACAGAGAACACCAGCCTCATGCCCACCAGCTCCCTGACCCCATGCCCACACTGCCGTCCATGTGAAACTATGCAGGGAGACCAGTGGATCTGCCCCCAACTCCAGTGGCAGTTGCTGCCCATGTGAACATGCTCACAGATGGCACACCCAGTCTTGCAATTGTCAGTGCCTAGCCTTCATGCTTGCATTGCTGAACATGCAGATGGACGTAGGCAGGCCAGTTGCCACTGCCCTACAAAGCCCTGTGACTGGCACTACCTATTGAAGAGTTCAGACTAGTGGTCTGGGACAGCTTGGTCCTTCAAGCATGGCATGTTTCTAACTTCCAAAAGCCAGAGAATAAAGCCATATGCCTGATACCAGCCCCCAGAGTTAAAGCACGCAGTTCAGGTATAATGAGCTGAGTCTTGACCCACTAAAATCCTCCAGAAATAAAGCTGATCTACTGAACCCACCTTATACCACAGTCAACCCACCAAGGACATCAAATATGATAAAAGAAAAAAATTCAAAGGTCAGGAACCTCAAAGATTGAAGGAGCATCAGCCCATAAAGATCAGAAGAAAACTAGCACAAGAACTCTGGCAACTAAAAAGTCCAGAGTTTCTTGTTACCTTAAAATGATCACACTACTTCCCCAGCAATGGTTCTTACACAGAATGAGATGGCAGTAATTACAGAAATAGAATTCAGAATACAGATGGCAACAGAGATCATTGACATCCAATCCAAGGAATACAACGATTACAATAAAACAATACAGAGGCTGATAGACAAAATGGTCATTATAAGAAAGAACCAGACTGATCTGATACAGCTGAAAAACACCCTGCAGAAATTTTATAATGAAATCACAAGTATTAATGGCAGAACTGACCAAGATAATAAATGAATCTGAGTTTGAAGACTGAATCTCTGAAGTACCTCAGTAAGAGAAAAATAAAAAAATAAAAAGAATGAACAAAACCTTGAAGAAATATAAGATTATGTAAAGAGACCCAATCTATGACTCATTGGCATGTCTGAGAAACAAGGAGAGAAAAAATGCATCTTGGGAAATATATTTCAGGATATTGTCCTTGAAAATTTCCCCAGACTTGCTAGAGAGGTCAACGTTCAAATTCATGAAAAGCAGAGAACTCCTGAGAAATATTACACAAGAAGACCATTCCCAAGACACCTACTCATCAGATTCTCCAAGGCTGAAATGAAAGGAAAATGTTAAAAGCAGCTAGCGAGAAGGGCAAGTATCTTACAAAGGGAACCCAATCAGGCTAAAAAGAAGACCTGTCAAATGAAACCATATAGGCCAGAGGAGATTGGGGGCCTATATACAGCATTCATAAAGGAAATAATTCTCAACCAAGAATTTTATATCAGGTCAAATTAAGCGTTATAAGTAAAGAAAAAATAAGATCCTTTTCAGACAAGAAAATGCTTGGGGAATTCATTACCACCAGACTTGCCTTATAAGAGTTCCTTAAGGGAGTGATAAATATGAAAAGCAAAGGCTGTGACTAGCCACTACAAAAACACACTTAAGTACATAGACCAGTGACACTATAAAGCAACTACACAAACAAGTCTGCATAATAACCAGCTAACAACATGATAACAGGATCACATCCACTTATTTCAATAATAACCTTCAATGTAAATGGGCTAAATGCTCCAGTTGAAAGGCACAGAGTGGCAAGTTGCATAAAGAAGCAAAACCCACTTGCATACCATCTTCAAGATACCCATCTCACAGGCAATGACACCCACAGGCTCAAAGTAAAGGGATGGAGAAAAATTTACCAAGCAAACAAAAACTAAAAAAAAGAAAAAGAAAAAGCAGGGGTTCCTATTCTAATATCAGACAAAACAGACTTTAAGCTAACAAAAATCAAAAAAGAAAAAAAGAACATTACATGATGGTAAAGGGCTAAACCCAACAAGAAGACCTAACTATCCTAAAAATATATACACCCAACACAGGAGCACTCAGACACATAAAGCAAGTTCTTAGAGACCTATGAAGAGATTTGGATAACAACACAATAAGAATGGAAGACTTTCACACCCCACTGACAGTATTACACAGATCATCGAGGCAAAAAAAATAACAAAGACATCTGGGACCATAACTCAACACTTGAGGAAATGGACATAATAGACAACTACAGAACTCTCCACATAAAATCAACAGAATATACATTTTTCTTGTCTTTACATGGCATGTATGCTAAAATTGACCACACAATTGGCCATAAGACAACCCTCAGGTAATAAAAAAATAAAATTATATCGACCACATTGTCAGACCACAGGGCAATAAAAATAGAAATCAATCCTGAGAAAATGACTCAAAACCATACAATTAAATGACAATTAAACAACCTGCTTCTGAATAACTTCTGAGTAAACAATGAAATAAAAGCAGAAATCAAGAAATTCCTTGAAACTAATTAGAAAAAAAGATGTAACATACAAGAATCTCTGGGATACAGCCAAAGCAATACTAAGAGGGAAGTTGAAAGTACTAAATGTCCGCATCAAAAAGTTAGAGAGATCTCAAATTAACAACCTCACATCACATTTAGAGAAACTAGAGAAACAAGAGCAAACTAAGTTTATATCTAGAAGAAGACAAGAAATAACCACAATCAGAGCTGAACTGAAGGAAACTGAGATGTGAAAAACTGTGCAAATGATCAATGAATTAAGGAGATGGTTCTTTGAAAGAATGAATAACACAGATAGACCACTACCTTGTCTAATAAGGAAAAAAAAAGAGAGATGATACAAAAAAACACAAACTAAATTGGCAAAGGGGACATTACCACTGACTCCCCCCAAATACAAAAACTTTCAGACACCTTTATTGTATTATTCAGGATTTTCTAGATGGACAGGACTAACAGGATGTGTGTGTGTGTGTGTATGTGAGTGTGTGTGTGTGTGTGTGTGCATATAGGAGTTTATTAAGTAGTATTAACTCACAAGATCACAAGGTCCCACAACAGGCTATCTGCAAGCTGAGGAGCAAGGAAGCGGAAGAACTTGGAGTCTGATGTTTGAGGGCAGGAAGCATCCAGCATGGGAGATAGATATCGGCTGGGAGGCTAAGTCTGTTTAGCCTTTTCACATTTTCCTGCCTGCTTTTACATCCTAGCCATGTTGGCAGGTGATTAGATGGTACCCACCCGGATTAAGGATAGGTCTGTCTTTCCCAGCCCACTGACTCAAATGTTAGCCTCCTTTGGCAACATCCTCACAGACATACCTAGGATCAATACTTTGCATCGTTCAGTCCAATCAAGTTGACACTCAGTATTAACCATCACAAGTATGAACACTTTATGCACACAAGCTAAAAGACCTAGAAGTAATGAATAAATTCCTGGAAACATACAACCTCCCAAGATAAACCAGGGAGAGACTGAATCCCTGAACAGACCAATAATGAGTTCTGAAACTGAATCACTGATAAAAAGCCTACCAACAAGAAGCAGCCCAGGACCAGATGGATTCACAGTCACATTCTACCAGATGCATGAGAAAAAGTTATCATTTCTATTAAAACTATTCCAAAAAACTGAGGAGAAAGAACTCCTTCCTGAGTCGTTCTATGAGACCAATATTATTTGGATACCAAAACCAGGCAGAGATACAAGAAAATAAAACTTTATGCTAATATCATTGATGAACATAGATGCCAAAATCCTCAACAAAATACCAGCAAACTGAATCCAGAAGCACATCAAAAAGCTAATCCACCAGGATCAAGTAGGTTTTAACCATGTGATTCAAGGTTGTTTCAATATAAGTAAGTAAATAAATGTTATTCACCTCTTAAACAAAACTAGGAACCAAAAAGCATGATCATCCTAATAAATGTATTAGATAAAATTCAACATCCCTTCATGTTAAAAGCCCTCAACAAACTAGGCGCTGAAGGGACATACTTCAAAGTAACATCTCCATCTATGAAAAACCCAAACCCAACTTTACACTTATGGGTAAAAAGCTGGAAGCATTTCACTTGGAAGCCAGAACAAGACAAGGATGTTTTCTCTCAGCACTTTTATTCAACATACTGCTGGAAGTATTGGCCAAAGCAACCAGGCAAAGCAAATGAATATAAAGTATCCCAATAGGAAGAAAGAAGTCAAACTATCTATGTGCGTGGATAATTCTATGCCTGGACAACCCTGTAGTCTTTGCTGAAAAGCTCCTTTTTCTGATAAATACCTTCAGCAAAGTTTCACGATACAAAATCAATGTACAAAAATCAGTAGCAGGGTCGGGTGTGGTGGCTCATGCCTGTAATCTCAGCACTTTGAGAGGCCAAGGCGGGTGGATTACCTGAGGTCAGGAGTTCAAGACCAGCCTGACCAACATGGTGAAACCTCGTCTCTACTAAAAATACAAAAAAATTAGCTGGGCATGGTGGCAGGTGCCTGTACTCCCAGCTACTCTGCAGGCTGAGGCAGGATAATTGCTTGAACCCTGGAGATGGAAATTGCAGTAAGCTGAGATCATGCCATTGCACTCTAGCCTGGACAACAAGACTGAAACTCTGTCTCAAAAAAAAAAAAAAAAAAAAATCAGTAGCATTCCTATATATCAGCAACATCCAACCTGAGACTCAAATCAAGAAAAGAACACAATCCCATTCACAGCAGCCATAAACAAATAAAATACCCAGGAGTACAGCTAACCAAAAAGAATAAAGACCTCTACCACGAGAATTACAAAACACTACTCAAAGAAATCAGATATGACCCAAACAAATGGAAATAATCAGTATTGTCAAAGTGGCCACACTGCTCAAAGCAATTGACAGATTCAGAGCTATTCCTATGAAATTACCAATGACACGCTTTATGTAATTAGAATAAACTATTTTAAAATTCATATGGAACCAATGTAGAGTCTGAATAGCCACAGCAATCCTAAGCAAAAAGAACAAGGCTGGAGGCATCACATTACTCAACTTCAATCTATACCATAAGGCTACAGTAACACACACAATAAAACATGGTATAGGTACACAAAAACCCCACATAGACCAATGGAACAGAATATAAAACCCAGAAATAATGCTGCACACTTACATCCATTTGATCGTTAACAAAATCCACAAAAACAAACAATGGGGAAATACTCCCTATTCAATAAATGGTGCTGGGATAACTGACTAGATACATGTAGAAGATTGAAAATGAACCCCTTCTTTATACCATATACAAAATCAACTCAAGATTGATTAAAGACATAAACGTAAAACCAAAACCTCTAAAAAACCCTAGAAGATAATCAATTCACACTATTTCCTGTGAAATATTTCAGCAATTTACAATGTCTCTGATGAGGCTCAGGACATGCCACCAAAAATATGACTATAGGAGACCAGAGTATGCCACCTCAAATATGCCTAGCTAACATAATGATTATTTTGAGCTGTTATTTTAAGAAACTTCAGATAAATGAGAAGCTCAGAGAAGTTATCTTTTTGTAAGAGACTTTTAAATCTATAAAGGAAATATCCATTTGTAAGGTTGTCTTCCTGCACCAGGAAGAGAAAGGAAACTAAATCACTGGAGACTCTTCTTTCAGTGGAGAAGGCAAAGCAATCCTCTCCTTGTATGACAATGCTCTTCCTTACTAGCGGTATTTTTGAATGTTTGAATCTTCCTGACCATCTTGTCTTAATCAATGCCCTTTATTCTTTGTTTCAGAGAACAATAATAATTTAAGCAGATGTTTAAGACAGTTCTTTGACATCTACTCTAAAATTTTACTCATTTCTCTGGATTATTTTTATTTGTACAGGAGGAATATGTGCTATTAAATTTCTGTTTTTCTCTTGTTTTTCTCTTGTTAGTATGTTTCTTGTTATAGGGAGTCTCAACTAAGAACTAATGAAAGGTGGAGAAAGAAAATATTTTTCCTCCTGTACATTTCTCAGGTTGAATCCATAGTCACTAAATGTATGAATTTTTATTACTATTTTAGTGCTCTCTTCCCAGCCAAATAAGGCTTTTTTGCATTTGTTTCAAAATTGTCTATTTTAGTGTGCACTTCCAGATGGCAAAACCTATAAGGTTTGAAAACCGAATGGCCACATTCAAGTCCTAGATATGGCTCCAACTGAATTTGTGGACTTGGAGAATACAGTCAAATTATCTAATATTCTGTTTTCTCATTGCCTCATCTTCAACTGTGTTGCAGAATTTTTTGTTTGTTTGTTTTGTTTTGGATGGGGTTCAGGACTGGAGCTAGTGTTTGTAAGTGATTAGCACATACATGCACATAAAATATATGTTCATATACATTATAACTCCGTCTCTTTTTGACTCCATCTTTCCTTCCTGTTACAGGTTTTTTCTCTCTCTCCCCCAGCCCACTCCCTCCCTCCCTTCCCCCCACACCTCTCCTTGTCTCTATTTCCAAAAATTTTATCTTAATTCATACTATATAATTCCATATTCAGATTGTCTACCTAGACATTCTGTTGATGGCACAAGAGATACAATAAGGCAACAATCAATACAATATGTCAAAATTAAACCAGTATATAAGAATAATAAGCTTTCTAAATTTTTTTAAAGTTTTTTTAAATAATAAGCTTTTTTAAAATAAAACATAATTAAATAATAAGATTTTAAAGAGGATTTAATTATTAATCCTCTTGTTGAGCATGCATTTAGTATAAGTATTTCTTTATTTTTAGCATGTTCATTGGGCATTTTGATGCACTATTAAATGTCTGGAGGTTGTCTTAGACTTAAAGGTCAGCATATTCACTAGTTAGTGGCATTTGGTTCTTTTACTACTATTGTTTTATTGAAGTCATATGAATCACTCTAATATCAGCTTGTATGCGGGTAATCATTGACAAAATGATACTCAATGATATACAGTTTTGTAAAAGCAAATATGTTTAGCATTTCTTACATGAATTTTCCACCATTAGGTATATTTGTTCTTAGTTAAATCGAGTCTATGAATGTCAGTTCTCTGAGAAAGCACAGCATGAATTTTCTGGTTTGTTAGTACTATGCTCATTTGGTAAATTTGACAAATATAAGCAACTTTATTTGATTCCTATTACAATTAATTTAGCAATAATGTTGAACGATGATGTGCCTTTGTGCATGATTTCGTGATAATTGTAAAGAATTCAGGTCCTGTATATAATTGTTTTTAGCATTACACCTAATTTCCGTGTAATCACGGTCATTACTTGCTTCCTCTATTAAACAACATGTAAATATTAACCAAGTGGGTAATAGAAATGAGACTAAAACACAATTATTTGTTTATTATTAGATGTAAAGATATATATTTAATTAGGAAGTCCCTGGATATCTACTGATTATGATAGGTACTTTAATCTATATTAAGAGCGACTAAATGACAACTGCTATAATTGTTCCAAATACATTATAGGAAAGTATTGATGGCCTTATGAACTCTATTGTTTAGTCCATTCTCACACATTATGCAGAAATACCTAAGACTGGATAATTTACAAGAAAAGAAACTTAATTTGTTCACAGTTCTGCAGCATGTACAGGTAGCATGGTGGCATCTGCTTCTGGGGAGGCCTCAGAGAGATTTCAATCATGGTGAAAGGCAAAGAAGAAGCAGGCAACTCACGTTGCTGAAGAAGGAGAAAGAGGTGCTATACACTTTTAAACAGTCAGATCTTGTGATAACTCACTAACTCACTATCACAAGAACAGCACCAAGGAGATGGTGCTAAACCCTTTCATGAAGGACCACCCACATGATCCAGTCACCTCCCACCAGGCCCCACCTCCAACACTGGGGATAATAATTCTACATGAGATTTAGGCAAGGATGTAAATTCAAACAATATCACCTATACTACCTTAAACAGATTTCACCATGGTTCTGGTTCTATATCCATGTAAATAATTTCATAAGTTGCAACCTACTTTATTTTTTATTTTGACAATTTAAAATATTCAGATAAGACTTCTAACACTTTAAGTATTTCATGTTCAAATAAGTTTTCCTTGTAATCAACTGCATTTGGGTGATGAAAATTCAACTCCTTTCAGCAGCAAATCCTCACTACCAACTATGTTTTGGATGTCTTTATATTTTCAAAGAATATAAGGATATTTATTATTTAAAAGCAAATCTAATAATATATTTGTCTAAATATTATTTATAAATCCACTTTCTAGCCCTCATGCTTAGTTTCAAGATTTAAAAAAACTCAGATTTTTTTTTTCTGCTATCCAAATTTATTATCAAATTAAAATCTTTTCAAAGTAGGGCTTATGTTTAATTTTCCAAAGTGTTGTTTTAAAAATACAGGATTTTTAAACAAAAGGAAAAAAAAAATATGTGTTTGGCATTTTTATAAAATTCAGGTGTATTCATTTGTTTTTATAAAGACGTGCCCAAGACTGGGCAATTTATAAAGGAAAGAGGTTTAATTGACTCACAGTTCAGCATGGCTGGGGAGGCGTCAGGAAACATAATCATGGCGGAAGGGGAGACAAAGCACTTTCTTAACAAGGTGGCAGGAAGGAGAAGAGTGAGGAGCGAAGGAGAAAGAGCCCCTTATACAACCGTCAGATCTCGTGAGAACTCATTCACTATCCTGAGAACAGCATGGGGAAAAATGCCTCCATGATCTAACTACCTCCACCTGGTCTCTCCCTTGACACGTGGGAATTATTCAAGATGAGTTATGGGTGGGAAAACAATGCCTAACCATATCATCAGGCTACTTCAAAAATAACTTCAAGATCTTCATTTGAGTCAAAATATCATTTGGACAGAATTTCCATCTCTGAACCAAAATACAAACAGTAATGTTTTGATATTTTTAATGTTTTAGAGCAATTGTTTCTTTTTTTTTCTATTGAAAGGCAATGTGCTTCACTAAGAAGTTTGCTTACACATTGTATTAGTTTTAGATTGCTGTTCTAACAAATTGCCACAAACTCAGTGATTTCAAACAAACTTAGTTTATTACCTTAGGGTTATGGGTGTCAGATGTTCAAAATGAGTATCACTGGGCTAAAATCAAAGAGTTGGCAGAGTTGCATTCTTTTCCGGAGGCTTCAGAAGTAAAACATTTCCTTGCTTTGTCTAGCTTCTAAAGGCTTCCCACATTCCTTGGCTCATGGCCCCTTTCTCCATCTTCAAAGCCAGCAAGTGAAAGTTGAGCCTTCACATTGTATTATTCTGTCCATGTAACATTGCCTTTTCTGACTTTGACTCTATTACCTACATCTTCTGCATATTTTTTAGTGTTTAAAAATTTCACATATAAGGAGAATAAAATTTATCATTTTAAAGTGTATGCATTAGTGTTTTTTAGTATTTTCACTGTATTTTTTCCTTCTAACACTTTTGAAAACCCTTGTGATTATATTTGGTCCACCTGGATAATATAAGATAGTCACCAAAGGGGAGAAAATATAAATTCTTTCAACTTTCAAAAAGTTTTAGCTGAGACACTCTCATAGGAACAATCCAGATTAAAAAGAAAAACAAAGCAGATGTTTATTGACACGTGCTATACCCATTATGTGGGATAGGCCTCAAATCAAAAGTATCTGTGTTAAGGCGGTGGCTTACAGGGATTGCTTAAATTGTATATTAACAAAGAGCAATACATTTTACTATCATTACAAAACAAAGACGAGAGCAATTCCAATCCTTTAAAAGGCAGGAAAAGGTGAGAAAGTAAAATCTGTCCCCAGATTTCTCTGGTGACTTCTCTTGGCCGATAAGCAACTGCTGTCTTCTGTAAGGAAAGATTTATGTCCTACCATCAGCCAATAAAAGCCGAGGCAGACTGTTTCCCTCCATATCAAGTGTCTTTAGCTTAACAATCCTCAATATTTTGGGAAGAAACGTTTTAATTTATTTAACTCTCTTCTTTGAAAATTTACTCTCAGAAAGTTTTACATATTAAAAGTCAAGTTGTTAGCTTTGGATAGATTTGGGTTACAGATTCTAAGATAAGCAACTTGGCAAAGGGGAGAAAAACATAGGTTGGAACAAGTAGACATAAACAAATTTAAGCAAACGGTGCCATATCTTATTGCCTCAGTCTCTTAGTCCTGAGAATAGTCAATTCTGTTGAACAGTAGCTTCTCATGAAAAGTGGTGGTATTTTAGGTGGATTTTCAGCACAGTTTAGTCTCTACATGGTATTGGCAAACAGATATTTTATGAGGCATTTCTCTGGAAACCAAATAAAAAAGTTAATATATGGAGCAGTCGACAAACTAGTCTGAGGCAGTCATTTGAGAATATTTTAGATGTGAGCTCAGACTATTGTCAATTGTAGTGGGTAGGCAGTGGTACTCTGACAGATTTTCCCGGATTGTAGTTTGAATAAAGTGTTGCAGTGAACTTTCTGTCCATAAATTGTTGTGATTTCTCCAAAATTTATATCAAATTGTCTAGCTTTAGGGTTTCAGGGAAAGTACAGTTTTAATTTCTAGTGATTTCAAGTCAAAGGGGTGGAAGAAAAATTGAAAATATTAATCTAGAGAGTCATAGAAAGATACTGGAGGAATCTAAAAATTCAGGATTCTGTGCAGGTTAAAAAAAAAAAGCCTTAAAAAGAAATAAAGAAGGCTAGAATCTAATAAAAAGTACTCTGCAGTTATTTTTTTCTGAAACATACTTTTTCTCTCCAGTTCCTCATTCCTACCAAAGGTAATCACAGTAAGTCTGATTTATTTACAAACTATGTTTTAGTCTCATATTTGGTCTCACTGTTTGCATAAAAGTCAGAAATAAGAGTGATTGTCCATATATACTCTTTAAGTTGGCTTCGCTGGAATTTCTTATAAATAATTTCAGATTAGACTTTTAAAGGCCTCTTGAGGCTAGGACACCAAGCCACAGACTCACCATCAGATTTTATCTGTATTACCGGGGTGAATTCTTCCTAAAGTCCCCCAAATATTATGATGTTCACGGGTCTGTCAGAAAGTGATATTCTGTATTTACCACAAGGCTACAAACCCTGTAAGAGAACTATGTACCCAAGGTACCAAGTCGGTTTCCCCAAGTATTTTATTGGCTCCTGAAAGTTAACATTAGGTCTTCAAGGCAATCTAGTCAGATCTCCAAATGCGAAATCCCAGTCAGAGCTTTGGCAATATCACCTGTGTTTCCAATTGTCTTGCCACAATAGGAGCAGATTTTTATTGAACTTATGTAAATAATTATGTTGCCTGTAAAAACAAGAATACTCACAAGTAATTTTAGAATTCTGCAAAGATTAGGTAGAGAGAAAGGTAAATAAATGTCCTATTTTTGCATACAATTATATAATTTATAATATTACTAAAAAGGTGTAGATAGTTTAAGAGAAAAAAAGAAAGTCTTAACTCTTGGAAACAAAAGCTAAAAAGAATCAGCAATATTTCAAACAAAAAAGTTATAAAAATATTTCAGTCCTTCATCAGTTGGGTTCCATGTAATTAATATATATATTTTTTTACTTGCTGTTAGGTTAGTAATTTTATGAGGCCATTTTTTTTTTTTTTTTTAATTAGAGTTTTGGCAACTTTTACCCAGTCCAATGACACAATCTCAATGTTTTCAGAAACCTGTATTTGTAACAGTTCTTTCATCATTTCCAAAATGTTCTTAAAGACATAATACAAAGGTCAGGCATGAGGGCTCACACCTGTAATCTCAAAATTTTGGGAGACTGAGGCCGTAGGATCAATTGAGGCCAGGAGTTTGAGACCAGCTTAGGCAAAATGTGAAACATTGTTTCAAAAATAAATAAATAAATAAATAAATAAATAAATAAATAAATAAATGTAAAATGGTGAGGTGTGGTGGCACACACCTATAGTTTTAGCTGCTCATAAGGCTGAGGCAGGAGGACCCTTGAATCTAAGAGGCTGAGGCTACAGTAAGATATGATTACAATACTGCACTCAAGCCTAGGCAACAGAGCAAAATCATTTCTCAAAAAAAAAAAAAAAAAAAAGACATTACACTGAAGGATTTCCAGAGTTTTCAGGAAAAAAAGCATCAAAATAAGGCAATTAAGTGTAGAAAACAAGATTTAAATTACTATGGTTAAAAACACAATTGATAAGAAATTAGGTTATTTTCTGTGGACTAAAACAATCTAAAATAATGGCTCAAAATATGACTGATAACATATATCATGACACGTCAGAAACACATAACAACATATCTATACAAATATAACTCAAAGAAGGTTAAACATCATTTCTTATTTGACAATTCTTCCTATATAATTTATGTATCCATAAGTCTACTTATTATCTCCTTTTTTAGATGTTATGAGGGGCCCTCTGAAGCATCCCAAAGTTAGTTTAAGGTCAAAATGACTTAATTGTAGAATTTAAAATTTGATTTTGGAAAGCCTGCCAAATATGTCAAATATTTAAAAACGCAATCAAAACAGGATTACAGGTCACTATAAAACAATAATTGTAATTAATTTAGCCAAGATAATAATGAAAAAATTTCAAAAAGCAAATCCTGTATTCTTTGATAGGAGACTCAGTTTTCCGAAAAATCAAAAGACCTAAAAAATTAGCATGAGGCACACAGAATTTGTTTCTCTTTCCCCTGTTTTTAAAATTTTTCCTGTTTACTCCACTTAGAGAAAAATCTTTTACTGTCTCATCAATATTACATAAAAATCTTGTTTAAATCTTAGTTGTGCTGGTGGTCTTAAGGCTCATTTTTAAAAACTCTTACAGTAAATTTATTTACTCAGTCAGTTTGATCATGCATATTTTTAAAATAAGATTTACCTTTTATAACCACTTTATAACTTTTTATAATTCAATTTTAATATTATAAAATTATTTTACAATTTTAAGTAACATCCAAAGTAGACAAAATTACTTCTCTTTCAACAAAAGCCACATCCTCCTATCTTATTTTTCTTATACATTATGCATAAAGAAGCATTTTTGTTACAGATAGTGTGATAGTTCATATTGAGCGTCAACTTGATTGGATTGAAGGATGCAAAGTATTGTTCCTGCGTGTGTCTGTGAAGGTGTTGCCAAAGGAAATTAACATTTGAGTCAGTGGACTGGGAGAGGCAGACCCATCCTCCATCTGGATGGGCAACATCTAATCAGCTATCAGCATGGCTAGAATAAAGCAGGCAGAAGATAGAAGAGCAGGTTTGTTGAGTCTTCCAGTCTTCATCTTTCTCCTGTGCTAAATGCTTCCTGCCCTAGAACATTAGACTCCAAGTTCTTCAGCTTTTAGACTCTTGGCCTTATACCAGTGGTTTGCCAGAGGCTCTCGGGTCTTCGGCCACTGATTGAAGGCTGCACTGTCAGCTTCCCTACTTTTGAGGTTTTGGGAATCGGCCTGATCAACCACTGGCTTCCTTGCTCAACTTACAGACAACCTATCATGAGACTTTACCTTGTGATCGTGTGAGTCAAATCTCCTTAATAAATGCCCTTTCATACATACATATATCCTATTAGTTCTGTGCCTCTAGAGAACCCCTCAAATAACAGCTAGTAGTTTTAATTATATAGGTTGATGATAATTTTAAATCTTAGTAGCCCTAATTTTCAGTGAAAAACCTAAGAAGTAAGCAATTTTGTTATGTACCATTTCATGAATACATATCTCATAGTTTGTAAAAACATAGGCAATTTATAGATTAATTTCTAATGTGGAACAGGCCATATTTGCTAAAAACTCAAATATCTTTTTTTTCCCCCTGAAATAAGAAGCCAAATGCACACAAACTTTCTTTTCTTCAACTTTTATTTTAAGTTCTGTGTACAGGTGCAGGATGTGCAGGTTTCTTCCATAGGTAAATGTGTGCCGTTGTGGTTTGCTGCACAGATCAAACTATCACCTAGGTATTAAGCCCAGAATTTAACAGCTATTCTTCCTGATGCTCTCCCTCCCCCTATACCCTCCCACTCCGACAGCCCCTAGTGTGTGTTATTTTCCATGAATCCATGTGTTGTCATCATTCAGCTCCCATGTATAAGTGAGAACATGTGTTTCGTTTTCTGTTCCTGCGTTAGTTTGCTGAGGATAATGGCTTCCGGCTCCATCCATGACCCGGTAAAGGACATGATCTCATTTCTTTTTATGGCTGCACAGTATTTCATGGTGTATACGTATCAGATTTTCTTTATCCAGTCTACTGGTGATGGGCATTTGGCTTGATTCCATGTCTTTGCTATTGTAAACAGTGCTGCAATTAGCATACATAAATGCATATAAACTTAAACTCATATTTAGTACTTAATGTTTTAGCATTATTTCTTATTTGGAATATCTAGACCACTAGAAATTCAATGAATACCATAATTTAATTTAGCTTAGGAAAAACCCTAAGGTGTAGTTACCAAAAATATTTGAAAAATCTATTTAAATAAGTATATTGTAAACATAATTATTATTAAAAAGTTTATGTGTACTCTTTAATCCCATTTACATCTATTTAATTTATTACTTACAATTAGGTTTTAAAAATTGCATAAAATGTTAGACAAATCTAGTCATCATCTGAAGTTAAATTTTTTATTAAAGTTATATACATGTATATTTTGCTAGTAACACAGAAAACATAACTGTCTATCAAACCAACAAAATTAGGCTAGTCTTACCTACCAAATGATTTACCCAAGTTACGTGAACTTGAAAAATATTTGGGATTATTTATTTAAACTATGAAATATAGTCTATCTTTAACTTAATTTGTACCATGTAAAAACGCACCAACACATGTATAGACATATACATACAGGTAAACACAACATATAGCACATATATGTAAAAGCCAAAAAGATCAAAGATATTTATTAATGTTAAAGAGAATAGAATGTTAGACTTGAAAGGGACTTGTCTAATCACAACTCGTGGGACTTCATAAAGAAAATAGGGGTATCCAATAAAAGGGGCTCACTGGTGCCAATTTTTGTTCTTTAAGAGGCCCTAGGGTCATTAGGAGTCTCTTGCAGGTGCTTCATATGTCATCAAATGTTATAAAAGGAAAAATGGACAAAAGTGAATAGAGGAACAAGTCTTAGAGGAGCCAGTTTGAAGAGATATTAGATTTCTCAAAGGCTAATGAGATTTTCTTTTAGTATTTTTTAAAATTCAATAGCTTTGGGGTACAAGTCATTTCTGGTTACATGGATGAATTATATAGTGGTGAATTCTGAGATTTTAGTGCACCTGTCATAAATCCTAGAATTCAACGCTGTATAATGTGCTCTACCCAATATGTAGCTTTTTTATTCCACACCCCATTCCATTCTCCCCTTTCTGAGTTTTACATAATTCTCGGCAAAAAGTATGCCAACAAGAAGAGAAGCAGACGGAGCACATATAGTTAGCAGGGATTTAAGAAGAAAGAAATTCAGCTGACTGAACTGCTTTTACAAAGAGAACAAAGTGCCCCACTCATGCTGTGTGTGTGTGTGTGTGTGTGTGTGTGTGTGTGTGTGTATGCCTATTTAAAAAAAATCTAGAAAGTAATTTTGGACTGTTTTATATAAGTATTTGTAGATTAAAATAATTTCATAATTTCTTAGAAGAATATATTTTCCATTAGTATATGTATATACTAATATATACATATGCCTATTTATTCACTCTCTTTTGATGCCTCAGGCGCCCTACATAATCTCCCAAAGTTAGCTTTTGGTCTAAAATCGTTATTTTTGATTTTGATATTTGATTTCTGAAAGCCTGTCAAATACAACAAAGGTTTAAAACACTTAGTTAAAATATGATAATAATAATAACCAGTTATTTTGCCAAAGTAATAATTGAAAGGATTTTAAAAGCAAAAGCTTTACTCTTCCACAGAGAGGAGACTCAGTTTTTCAAACAATAAAAGATCTAATAAAGACAACATAAGAGAGAATTTCTCATCTCCCCTCTTTGTTCTTATAGTTTAAACATAAAAATATTTATCTCTTATTATTATTACATGAAATTCTTGTTCAAATGGAAAAACTAAATTTTACTTCTTTGTTAGTGTGTTATCAATACTAAAGCTAATTTAAATAAAACCTTATAAACAAATCTATTACATCTGTTATCTTTTGACCACAAAAGATATTCATAAGCTTCTTATAACCTCTTATAAAATATTTTCTATTCATTTTTCTTTCCCCAACTTTTTGTATCCATTTAGTTTTATCTACGTAATCTTTCCTTCATTTTGAAACAATCTTTAAATAACTTCTAAACTAAACAAGATTATTCTTTCTTGACAAATATATATCTTCATGCCTTTGCAAATTTACTCATCAAGAGCATATCTTACTTCTTGAATACATTCTGTATACGGAATTATTTCTTTTATATCTGGTAGTTTCACTTACATGTATTAAATAATGTTTTAACTCTTAGTAACCCTAATTCCCAGTAAAAACATCTGGGAAGTAAGCAATTTTGAATTTTTTATATAAATATTTGTAGATGAAAACCATTTTAGACTTTTTCAGAAAGATATACTTTCTCAATTTTTTGTTTATTAATATATCTAAATACATTTTATTTTCCTACACCATACAAAAATAAGGTACTGAAGTATATTCACTTAAACTAATATTAATTGTTTTAGTTTTAGTATTTTAACTTAGAAATGACTTAGAGATTTTATTATTATTAAATTAACATAGCATGACTTTCAGAATTTAAATTACAAAAAAGAATTTTGAAACTATGACAATAGCAGACTTCTTAATGTCTTCTCCAGTCATCTTGGGTCCAGAGTTCCCACCTGCTACCCAAGGACAGTGATGAAGGGCAGGACACATTTGGGCCCTAAGTTTACACACCAGGTGTAAAGCTCAAGATAGTAGATAGAATTGTGAAAAGGATGACTGGAGGATTTGAACCTCCCAGCATGGCCAAGAGACAGAGCTGGCCAGGGAGAATGGCGTCTTTTGGGGCTTGGCTCTGCACTACAGCTGATAGCACAGGTACTGTGGCCACACATATGTCCCCAGGCCTCACCATGGTCCCCTATCTAGGCCTCAGAATCTAAAGTTTCAAAATCAAATACATAAGCTCATAAACAAATCAAGTAAGTATAAAAAATATTACAGAAGCAGTAGTTTTATAAACTTTAAATATGTATCATAGACAATATAATCCTGTCTGAAAAGTAGACCCAGGAAAAAGGTCAAATTTTATTTAATACCGGTAATTCTGAATACATTCCTATTTTATTTTACCAAAAAACTTTATTTAAAGTTACTGTAACATAACTTTATTTATCAAATATTGTTTTAGATCACATAGAAATACTGTATATGCATAGCACATAGATACATAGACAGAAGATCTTAGACCTTTCATTAAACTTTTTATTTGCCAATTTTCAAACTTTTTTTCCCCCAGACTATCAACTTTCCAATTACCTGTTTTTATTGCCCTAAGCAATTGTTAGCTAGGCAACCATAAATTCACACTTTCCTTTTTTTTTTTTTTTTTTTTTTTAAATTGAGACAGAGTCTTGCTCTGTCACCCAGCCTGGAGTGCAGTAGTGCAATCTCAGCTCACTGCAACCTCTGCCACCCGGGTTCAAGCGATTCTCGTGCCTCAGCCTCCCAAGAAGCTGGGACTACAGGCGTATAGAGACACGGTTTCTCCATGTTGGCCAGGCTGGTCTTGAACTCCTGACCTTGAGTGATCTGCCTGCCTCAGCCTCCCAAAGTGCTGAGATTACAGTCATGAACCACCCCACCCGGCCTAAAGCTTTTTTTTTTTTTTTTTTTTTTAAAAAAAAAAGAGACGAGGTCTTGCTGTGTTACCCAGGCTAGACTGCAGTGGCCATTCACAGGCATGATCATCGCACACAGTAGCCTTGAACTTCTGGGCTCAATAGACTCTACCGCCTCAGCCTCCTGAGTAGCTGGGGCTACATGTGTGTGCTATCATAGACCCAGTCCGATTTCTGTTGTGACTTCTGAACACAGATTGTATCAAAAAACAATTAAACTCAGATAGTTCAAACACAAATCTGTGGAGCTTCAGAATTTGAGAGATGATTTATTCACAATCTCCAGTTGCTGTCCAGCTTTAAATTTACACTTCTTATCATGAATTGATTCTTAGGGAAAGCAAGGTAAAAATTAGTATCTCCAAAGCACAGAGCTGAGATTTCAGGCCTATATAGTGTACAGTCATTTGCTCAAACCAAGGAAGGATAGTATAAGGTAAGACAACATAGCAAGGAAAAACACCCTAAATAAAGGTAAGACTTGTCATGTAAATTAAAACTAATGCCAAAAGTTTCTAGTGACTCAGTCCTCCCTTTCTTCCTGGTGCAGAGGCATACACTTTTGCAAACTGATATTTCCTTTATAAGTGCACATTTCTTTTACAAAATGGTTTCAAAATGGTCAGCTAAATGCCTTTAAGGTATGTTTTGGAGACTGATATGATTCAACAGGCAGTCTTCTTAACTTAGCTTTGGTTTCTTAGTTGAAATTACTTATTTCAAAGTGGAACTCATTAACTAATATGGCGAAGAAAGCATTCTCTATGTCTGGATTCAGCATGAATAGCTGTGAAGAATAAAAGCAAGCCTATGTTACCCGAGAGCTTACTTTTTATAGACGTCTTATCCAGCTTTCTTTTTAGCTTCAGAGCAAACTAATCCAAAGGCTTATGGATTCATTATTTCTTATCAATTAGTTGCTTCAGTGTTTTATTTGCCTTTTATAAAGAGTCTTTTTTTAAAAGGCAATAAAATATTGAATTTTTAGAAGCTTCTGCACATCAATAAGCATCCCTGGTGTTAAACTAATTTGAGAGGTCTCATTATTAAATTCATTTTTTAAAGTGCAGTGTTGTTCATTTAGAACATTTTGCTGTAATTTAAAATCATTGTTAGTATAATTTTGCCTTTTTTGTAAGCATTTGCTGTTTTTAGGGTCTAATACTTATAAGTGCAAATGTAGGTGTAGATAGAAGAGGTAGTCTTCAGTTCCGTAGAAATTAAGAGTCCCATATTTACTTTGAATATTGGCTTTGGCTCACAGATCCTCTTGATCAATTTTTTTTTTCTCTAAGCTCACAAGAATCACAACAAAATAAAAGGGATAAAACAAAAAAAATACTGCACATTTCCAAAAACTGGAGTTCATACCACTATTGTATTGTCATTTACTTCAAGTTTCTGTCTACCACTGTCAGATATCCAAAGCATCTAGCTGTTATCTAATCCTGTTAATTACCAGATCCAGTTTTATCCTGGACCCAGTCATTTCCATTGCGACTTCTGAACACAGACTGTATAAAAAAAAATTGCTCAGGCTGGGTGCTGTGGCTCATGCCTGTAATCCCAGTAGTTTGGGAATCTGAGGCGGGTGGGTCACCTGAGGTCAGGAGTTCAAGACCAGCCTGGCCAACATGGTGAAACCCTATCTCTACAAAAATACAAAAATTAGCCGTGCATGATGGCGGGTGCCTGTAATCCCAGCTACTTGTGAGGCTGAGATGGGAGAATCACTTGAACTTGGGAGGCAAAGGTTGCAGTGAGGCGAGACAGCACCACTGCCCTGCAGCCTGGGTGACTGAGCAAGACTCAGTCTCCAAAAAAAAAGAAAAAAAAAATTGCTCAAGCAAACTCAAATATTTCAAACACAAATCTGTGGAACTTCAGAATTTGAGAGAGAATTTACTCACAATCTCCAGTTGCTGCAAGAGAGCAATGGACACAATGGACCCAGCAGGGACCTCACTTGGTCACTGGATGCTCCTGGGGTTCACTGGAAGTTCTACATTGCATCCCACCCCTGATGTTATCTTTTGAAAGAAAAATTTTAGACAAATTAATCTTAGAGTTTGAGCACAAAATGATTCGTGACTAGAACCCCTGGAACCTGAATAGATTCAGAGTGACTCTGGGGCTACCACATGTCTGGAAAATATTTATAGCTAGAAAAAGGAAAGTGTCATACAGGAAATGGAAGTATAGGTACAAAAGCAGGGGTTACAGCTTGACATTTGCCTTATTTGAATATTGTTTGAACAGTTGGCCACTTGTGATTGGCTGAAATGATGAGATTGGTACAAGAGGAAGCTATAGTGTGTTTACCTATTCAGTTAGGTTACAGTTTATTATGTATGAAGAAATCTAAGTTCAAGCTTAAAATAAGTAAGATGACAGATTTAGGATAAACTTAACAAAGGGTGAGAAGGGGAATATTTGCCTATTGAAGGTCTAGGGTTATCACTGTTTTGCCTTTTTAAAAAGTGAACAGTACCATTTCCAATATCCTGATTTTCTTTTAAAGTATTTGCAAACATTTTGAAATAAGTACATGGACTTTAAAATGTTTGTAGAGGCATATTTTTGTTTATGTAATGACTCCATTTGTACAAAAAAAAATTACTTTCAATTCCTGTAAAAACTGCTGCAGTCTGAACAATATCCAGGGCTGACCCATCCATTTAACTGCACTAGCTTCAATTTATTCTTTTATATCAGGCAATACATATCTAGCTAAGATGGAAATCAAAATATTTGCCTGCTTTGAATTAGAGTTGATTGTCTCTAAAATGTTGTAATAAATTGTTTATTTCCTTCTTGAGTATATGGTCCCATTTAGCTTAGGAGAGAAAAATGAAGAAACAAACAAAATGTTTTTATCATGCTCTAAGCATAAACTAAGGTTTTAAATGAATGGTATGCCTGAAAAAAAATGACTCAAAACCAAGGCAAATAAGCACACATGAAAACAAAACCAAAAATGCTTTTATAGCTTTAACCAAGGTCTTCAAAGAGGGAACAAGGGCTGCAACCTTTTCAAGATCCAAACCATTTCCAATGATAGTTTAAAGAATGTGAAACATTCTCTAGGGTTTCAGTTAACCATTCTCACACAAAGACCCAGCAACACTGTGTGTTCCATAGATGGAAAATTAAAAGAGACAAACAGTAAGACAGTAAATCAAAAGCTGTCCAATAGAAAAGATTACAAATATATTCCACAGAAAGTCAAGAGACCTACAAATAATTTAAAACAAGCAATATAAACTAATTCTTATAAACACTTCTCTTTTGAGCTAAAGGTATCCACTGAGGAAAGAAATGTTCTGGTGGATCTAAAGATCTTTAACCCTGTTTTAAATCTGATCTCTGCTGGGATGCTGATTAATTACCTGGAAGTCAACATTTAAAAGACGTGGTAAGATTTACATCTCCACTGGACAAAAATGGCTTTTCCAGTCAGACTGAAGTACTTTTTGTAAATATCGTGATGAATTTACAGGAACTTGGAAACAGAGCTTCTTTTAAAAAATTGATTTGTTTTAAATATAGCTAATCAATGTATTTCAAAGCAACTTGAACCAATAAGGCAAAATAAAAACACCAGTGTTACTATATCTAAGAGCAAATGTATACAAATGATTTTCTCCTGTTATTTGAATTTGGAAAAAAAATAGAAAAGAAAAAAAAAAATACCTTCCCTTTTCTACCAAGCACTGCAGATAGAGATCTGGAGTGCTGATTTTTCTGCCAATGTTGGTCAGGTTTCAGAATTCCAGCCATTGGCCCTAGAGTGAGGAGAGTATCTCTTTCAATCCCTTCGTGGCCATGAAACTCAAGGGAAAAAATAAGTTTTTGTTAACCCTCATAAATTCTTAGTTGAGACACTCTCATAGAAACAACAGTCAGGTTAAGAAGAGAAAAACAACAACAACAACAACAACAACAACAAAAAACCAGCAAAAGTTTATTGACACATGCTGTATCCATCATCTGGGAAAAACTCAGTTCAAAAGAATCTCTCTCAAGGCAGTGGCTTAGGGGTCTTCCTTAAATAGTATTTTTAAAAAGATCAATAAATCTTAGCATAATGATAACGTAATGGAGAGAGCAATTTTCGTCTTTTAAAAAACAGGGGAATGTGGGAAAATAGTAAAATTTGTTTTCCAAATTCCTCTGGTATCTGCTGGTGCTTTCTCTGAGCTGACAAAACAGTGTTGTCTCCAGTAATGAAGGATTTATATCCTGCCATCAGACTAAGAGAGGCAGATGCAGAGTGTTCCCCTGCATTTTTAGTATCTTTGACTTAGCAATCTTCAATATTTTGGGGAGAAATATTTTGGATTCATTTATTACTCTATTTTAGGTCAGTTGATTAGCCAACTCAATTCTATGTGCAACTTAAATTTTCCTTTGCCATCTAACCTAAAATGTTCACAGTTTGCTGGAATTAGCATGTGGATGTCTTTAGAAGGTCATTATTCTATCTACCACAAACCCCTTTTAGCTGTGTTATCTTTATGATGTCACAAAAACTGTGATGCTTCAGTTGTTTTTATCTATAAAACGGAGACAATAGTTCTTGTTCTGGGCCGGTGCGGTGGCTCAAGCTTGTAATCCCAGCACTTTGGGAGGCCGAGGTGAGTGGATCACCTGAGGTCAGGAGTTCGAGACCAGCCTGACCAACATGGTGAAATCCCATCTCTACTAAAAATACAAAATTTAGCTAAGCGTGGTTTTGCGTGCCTGTAGTCCCAGCTACTCAGAAGGCTGAAGCAGGAGAATCTGTTGAACCCGGGAGGCGGAGGCTGCAGTGAGCCGAGATCACACCACTGCACTCCAGCCTGGACAACAGAGGGAGACTCCGTCTCAAAAAAAAAAAAAAAAAAAAAAAAGTTCTTGACCAGGTGCAGTGGCTCACGCCTGTAATCCCAGCACTTTGGGAGGCCAAGTCAGGTGGATCACGAGGTCAGGACACAGAAACCATCTTGGCTAACACGGTGAAACCCTGTCTCTACTAAAATTAGCCAGCGTCGTAGCGGGCACTTGGAGTCCCAGCTACTCGGGAGGCTGAGGCAGGAGAATGGCGAGAACCCGGGAGGCGGAGCTGGCGGTGAGCCGAGACCACGCCACTGCACTCCAGCCTGGATGACAGCGAGACTCCATCTCTCTCTGTCTCTCTCTGTCTCTCTCTCTCTCTCTCTCTATATATATATATATAATAAAAATAAAAAATAAAAAAATACTTCTTGTTCTGTCTACTACAATGGGTATATTGAGTATCAAAAAGGATGATGCTTGTTCTTTTGCTTTGTACTGTATGTATAATCAGGGCTCAGGGACCATGCCTTAAAATATGGTACCTTGGCATGCTAAGTATTTTTGAGTTGAAGGAGATAGCAGTGACTCAGAAGCTAGAAAGTCTCTCTGACCTTATCCCACCTTATTGTCTCCCACCTCTAATTCTGCCCAAACGGAAACCATGAAACTTAGGAAAATTGCCCTCTGAACATTTGTCATAAGATCCTCATGTGGATCTTATTGTTGTCTTGCTGCATATCCAGAGGAAAGGAATGCCAAACAGAGAGGTCAAGAAGAAACTGAACAAACAGGCCTTGCTGGGTTCCCTCCTCAGTTTATTACCATTAGATTATACCTTTTGTGTCCAATCACTTTTCTCCACAACGATCTACTTCTTTCCTCAGACTTAGCGTGAAAGCACACTTTTTCCAAGGTCTTCGGCTTTTCGTTTCTGAAGGCTCCCGTGTCATATAATGAATTTGTTTCGTTTTCCATTGTTAATCTGTCTTTTGCTATAAAGGTATCAACTATAAACCTGATAATGGTTATGGCAATGGGAAAGGAAGATAAAGCACCTTTTCTTCTCTACAATAGCAATGCTAGGTGTTGACTATACATAATCTTTTTAGTAAAATGCTATTATAATACAAATACAGAGGTACTTGAAATTGCACACTTGTTATAAGAGGTCCAATGTGGTTCTCAACAGGTTTGGAAAACTAAACTGGCATTCCACTTTCCAAAAAAAAGGAATATATTATATATCATATATTTTACACATATATATTTATATATTATATATCATATATTATATTTTTTATGTATTATATTATATAAATTATATATTGAATATATATTACATATAATATATTACATAATATATATTATATAATATACATATTATATATATATATAATATATAATACATCACACACCGGGGCCTATTATGGGGAGGGAGGAGGGGGTAGGGATGGCATTGGGAGTTATACCTGATGTAAATGATGAGTTGATGGGTGCTGACGAGTTGATGGGTGCAGCACACCAACATGGCACGAGTATACATATGTAACAAACCTGCATGTTGTGCACATGTACCCTAAAACTTAAAGTATAATAATAATTAAAAAAATACAAACAAATGCAAACCACTTAAAAAAAAATGGGAACAGAGAAAAATGAAAACAAGTTAATGTACATAAGTTAATATTTTATAATAAATTTTCTCTTATCTGAAATAAAAATAATTATTATTATATAATATAATATATATGATATATAATATAATATATGATATATGGATTACATATTTACATATAAATATATATGTAAAAAAACCTTGTGTGAAACTAATTGCATTTATCACAGGCTTATAAATAAGTAATTAAATTTAAGTCCCTATTCAATGATGTTTTATACTTATCTTCATATTCAACCGTGGAGTGTGAAAAGTCAGATTATTCATAAAACATGTTAGTATTCATAAAATTGAACCTTACACCTTATCTCAAATTTGCTTATTTCCTCACATTAGTTTGTATTAATAAGGACTACAAAGTAATAGAAATCTGTGATTGCTTTTGATTTTAAGATGAGAACACCTCCATATTTCCTGAAGCAAAATTGTCATGTTCAGAGGTTTAAGGTGAGTCGTAGTTGACCAGCTGAAACTCTTCAGTTCTTATTTTTGATACACTGTAGCATAAAACTGTATCTTTCATTACTGAACGTTTTCTTCTGTTCACTGGAAACAAGTAAATTTGCATCAAATGTCACCAGATTTCAGTTTTGAAACATTAATTTAATTTCATTCTATACTTTCTTATCATCCTATGAAAGTTATTCATTATGAGCTTAAATTGCACATACATAATATCATCTGTTATTTGGGATTATATGATGGAATATTTTTAAATAGGCTTTAATAAAATAAATAGTGAAATAGAGAAAATATATTTGTGTGCGAATACATGCTTACATATTTATGGTTCATGCATGTGCATATGTTTGAATCAGTAAATCTAGAAGATGAGAAATGACAAAGAGAGCAAACATCAGAAAATGTTAAACAATATTAATCATAACCCCCAAGTGGTAGAAATAATTCTGTTCAAATTTCATCTTATAAACTCAGGGTAGAGAGCTGTTGTTTACTGATTCTCCCCTATTTTACTTTACACTGAGTTAGTATACGTTTTTGTGACTTTCTGACTTGGAAATCTCCATTCAATGACATTTATTAGATGCCTATTTATGCCCCAGTACATGAGAGAGGCAGAGAACCTCTCTGTGACTCCTCTTTCCACTGTGGAATTTGAGCAGCCAGGCTGAAGGAAAGCATTTTGCTTCTCCCAAGCCCTGGCGTTAACTTGTGGAGATGCTTGGAGACACTGAGAGGGAAATACCATACAAAGCGACTACACAACTGAAACTACAAAGCAAGCAGCTAACAACTTCAGGATAGGGTCAAAACCTAACATATCAATATTAACATTGAATGTAAATGACTGAAGTGCTCCATTTAAAAGACACACAGTTGCAAGTTGGATTTTTAAAGAGACACATCTATCTAACGTCTTCAAGAGACCCATCCTGCACATAAATGACACCCATAGGCTCAAAGTAAAGCGTTGGAGAAAGATCTACCGTGTGAATAGGACACTTAAAAGGGCAGGGGTCACTACTCTTATATCAGATAAAAGAGACTTTAAACTAACAACAGTAACAAAAGACAAAAGAACCTCATTATATAATTATATGGGGTTTTAATAAACAAAAAGGCTTAACTATCCTAAATATATAAGCACCTAACGTTTGAGCACCCAGATTCATAAGACAAGTACTTCTAGACCTACGAAAACACTTAGACAGACACACAATAACAAATGGGGAATGTCAACCCCTCACTGACAGCAGTGGACAGATTTTCTAGGCAGAAAACTAAGAAGAAATTTTGGACTTAAACCCAACACTTGACCAGTTGGACCTAATAGACATCTACAGAATACTCTGCCCATCAGCAAGAGGATATACATTCTTCTCATCTGCACATGAAACATACTCCAAGATCAACCATATGCTTGGTCATAAACCAAGTTTCAATTAATTCAAAAAAATAGAAATAATACCAACCATAATCTCGACCATACTGGAATAAAAACAGAAATTAATACCAAGAATATCTCTTTAAAACACACAATTACATGATAATTAAACAACTAGTTCCTGAATGACATTTGGGTAAACAGTGAAAGTAAGGAAGAAATTAAATAATCTTTAAAATAAATAGAAACAGAGACACAACATATAAAAATCTCTATAAAGCAGCAAAAGCAGTGTTAAGAAGAAAGTTTATAGCACTAAATACCTACCTCAAAAAGTTAGGAAAAATCTCAAACTAATGATCAAAGTTCACACTTGAAGGAACTAGAAAAATAAGAACAAACTAACCCCAAAGCTAGAAGAAGAAGTGATATGTCTAAAATGTGAGCTGAACTTGTTACAGTAGGTAGCTAGTCAGGCATGAGCAGCGCAGGAGAGGGCTCTCCCCCAGCCAGTAGGAAGGTCAGGCCACCATCAGATGATGGTTTGGCAGTTGTCACATTGCCTCTCTAAAATGGCAATTGATTGCAGCCAACACCAGGAAGAGGCAGTTTCCCAATAGATAAAAACACTTGAAATCGGTAATTGGCAGCTTCCAATAAGATCTCAGGAAATGGGTGAATGGGCTCAATGTGTGCATTAAGAGACAAAATGGTGCAGTACGACCTTCCAGGGGCATAATACTGCAAAAGGGAAGAAAGCCTCAGGTTAGCATGCATACAATTCCGGTAAATACATTGCACATACTCACTTCCCAAGTGCAACCAGGGCACCACACATGCAGGTAGGTCACCCTAAGGGAAGAATGAAAGGAAAGGGGTGCAAGATGCCAGAAGTAGGTCAGCACATAAAATCCAATGTTCAAGGTGAAACAGGGCACTTGACCTCCAAGGTGCCCACTTGGGTCTCTTCCAAGTGTACTTCCTTTATTTCCTACTCTAAAGCTTTTTAATAAACTTCTGCCGTGCTCTGAAACTTGCCTCAGTCTCTTTTTCTGCCTTGTACCCCTCAGTCAAATTTTTTCTTCTGAGGAGGCAAGAATTGAGGTTGCTGTAGACCCACATGAATTTGCCAAGGGTAAGTCACATATTCGCCCTTGCTAGCAAACTGACCAAAATGAGATCCCAATGTACATAATAATCAACAAAACAAAAGTTGGTTTTTTGAAAAGATAAACAAGATCAATACGCCACTAGCCAGATCAACAAAGAAAAAGTGAGAGAGGATCCAAATAGCACAATCAGAAATGAGACAGGTGATATTACAAAGGATCCCACAGAGATACAAAAGAATCTCAGGGACTATGATGGACACTTGTATGCACAAAAACTAGGAGAAAATCCAGGGAAAATTGATAACTTCCTCAAAACACACAACATCTTAATATTGAATCAGGAAGAAATTGAAACCCTGAGCAGACTAATATGAAGTTCTGAGATTGAAACAGAAAAAAAAAATAAACAAAACAAACAAACAAACAAAAAAACTACCAACCAGAAAAAGCCTCACATTAGAAAGATTCACTGCTGATTTCTATTAGATGTACAAAGAAGAGGTGATACCAATTCTATTGAAACTCTTCTAAAAAGATGAGGATAAGGGACATCTCCCTAACTTATTCTGTGAAGCCAGTATCACCCTGAAACTAAAACCTGGCAAAAACACAACAAACAAAACAAACTACAGGCCAAATTACAGGAGCAGCGCAGCAAACAATGGCCGCGCTAGGTCGCAGGGCGGCGGGAGGCAGAGTGGAGAGGCTGCCTACCACAAGGATGATTTTAGCTTACTTTTTAAAGACTGAAGAGAGGAGGAGGAGGAGGAGAAGAAGGAGAAGGAGAAGGAGAAGGAGGAAGAGGAAGAGGAAGAAGAAGGAGGAGGAGGAGGAGGAGGAGGAGGAGGAGGAGGAGGAGGAGGAGGAGGAGGAAAGAAGAAGAAGACAGAAAAAGAAGAACTCAAGGATACACAAAGTAATTCGACCAAGGCTCAGAAGTTTTTGGAGCCGTAAGGGATACAGCAGTTTGGTCAATATTGTCTTAACATGCTTCAGATAAATCAGTTTCTCTCCAAGATAAAATTGGCCAACTCAAAAGAGAAAACTGCAATGTGTCTGGTAAATGAGTTAGCCCATTTCAATAGAGTCCAACACCAGTATAAACTTCTGATTCATTCAAAGATGTTCTCAGCGCAACTGAGTCTTGGTGAGCGGACATGGGAATCTGAAGGCAGCAGTATAAAGAAGGCTCAACAGCCTGTTGCTAATAAAGCTTTGGCTGAATCTACGCTTCCCAAAACGGTTTAGAAGCCACCCAAAAGTAATGTTAACATTAACCCAGGCAGTATAACACTCACTGCGGAACTGAACGTGCTTGCTATGAAAAGGGGCAGAACCTGCCATCTACAGGCCATTAGATCCAAAGCCATTCCCAAGTTATAGAGCTAATTACAACTTTCGGGGCCTGTACCATCAGAGGTATCATTGCCCAATGCCTAAGATCTTTTATGTTCAGCTCACTGTAGGAAATAATGAATTTTTGGGGGAAGGAAAGACTCGACAAGCTGCTAGACACAATGCTGCAATGAAAGCCCTCCAAGCACTGCAGATTGAACCTATTCCAGAAAGACTGCCTCAGAATGGTGAATCAGGAAAGGATATGGATGATGACAAAGATGCAGATAAGTCTGAGATCAGCTTAGTGTTTGAAATTGCTCTGAAGTGAAATATGCCCGTTAGTTTTGAGGTTATTAAAGAAAGTGGACCACCACATATGAAAAGCTTTGCTACTCGACTGTCAGTAGGAGAGTTCTCTACAGAAGGAGAGGGAAATAGCAAAACACTCTCCAAGAAGCGTGCTGCAACCACCATATTACAGGAGCTTAAAAAACTTCCACCTCTTCCTGTGGTGGAAAAGCCAAAACTATTTTTTTTAAACACCCCAAAACTATAGTAAAGGCCGGACCAGAATATGGCCAAGGAATGAACCCTATTAGCTGCCTGGTGCAAATTCAACAAGCCAAAAAGGAAAAGGAGCAAGATTATGTTTTGCTTTCAGAAAGAGAAATGCCTCGATGTCAAGAATTTGTGATGTATGTGCAGGTAGGCACTGAAGCTGCTACAGGAACAGGACCTAATAAAAAGATAGGCAAAATAAATAAATAAATAAATAAAATAAATTTTAAAAAGCTGCAGAACCAATGCTATTACAACTTGGTTATAAAGCATCTACTAATCTTCAGGATCAACTTGAGAAAACAGGGGAAAACAAAGGATGGAGTGATCCAAAGCCTGGGTCTCCTGAACCAACAAATAATACTCTAAAAGGAATTCTTCATCTGTCTCCTGATGTTTATCAAGAGAGGGAAGCCAGCCGCCACAAAGTAATCTCTGGCACTATTCTAGGCTATTTGTCACCCAGAGATATGAACCAACCTTCAAGTTATTTTTTCAGTATATCTCCCACATCGAATAGTTCAGCTACAATTGCCAAGGAACTCCTTCTGAATGGAAAATCTTCTACAGCTGAAGCCACAGGTTTAAAAGGAAGTTCTCTACTCCCCCTTGTTCTCCAGTACAACCTTCAAAACAACTGGAATATTTAGCAAGGATTCAAGGCTTTCAGGTATGAATTAAAAGCAAAAACAAAAAATAAAACAATTCACTTGCCTCAGATCTTTCATCTCTATCCATGACAAGGCTCGTTCTCGCCTGCTAGTGTGGCCTACGTGCCACGTACATTTTAAGTTATTTAGGAACACAAAGGAAAGACAAAAAAAAAAGAGCCATAAGCACATGCCTCATTTTCTCTTATTTTTGATCTATCTAGTAATTCTTTTGCTGACTGTCTCTTTTCCATTTTCCTTCTTCTTTTTCCTTTTCCTTTTTAAACATTTTTCATACTCTTCACTGTCTTCCATTTGGTCTTGATTAGGTGCATTTATCTCTTCACTCTGTCTTCCACAAACAAAAATTATGCCTTCAGACATTTGGTGTTAGTATTTCACACTCAGTTCTCCCACTTTTTACATAAGGATTGGGTTTTTTTTTAATGATGATTTTGCTTTTATTGCAGTTCTGAATTTTGCATTCTGTTGCTAGTATTGATTCAAGTACACCATTAAGACACAACATTCTAGAAGTCTGTTACCTTAGGAGTTAATTAAACATGATATTTGAAGAATATTGAAATGTTTTATAGTTGTTTGAGGCACACCAATGTGTATTTCTTTTACTGACTCATGTTTTGAACTGACTAAGGAGGGTAGCACCTGCCTCAAATGGTACCAACAATTCTATTTCACTGGGTAGTCTAAAACTACCTTATAGTTTCACTTAACTTGTGTATGTGAATTTAGGGATGAAAACTTTTGTTTCCTTTTGGAAAAAAATCCACAAAAATCAACACTCCTTTATGGATACATCAGAGCTTTTAAAAGAATTGTTAAATTTAGGAAGGGGAAATACCTGTGTCCTAATTTCTTAGTTGTCTTGAAAATCATGAGTATAATTTTTAAAAATAAAATAAAAATAAAAAAGAAAAAAAAATCATGTACTGAACTGTAATTGCTAACTTGACTGAATGAACTACAGTTTGCTTGTGTGTAGAGCGTGTATTGTTTCCTCAGATTTCACTGTTTTCATCTCCTTTTCCATCTTAGTCTTTACTCCTTAAGACCAAAAACTGTAATATCCTTTAGAAATGCTCTAGAAGATCTGCATTGTATAGAATGATCATGTATTTATAAAAATTTTACAAGTTTAGATTATAAAATGAAAAGGAAAATCTTGTGTTTTGCAGGTATTTTTCATGTTTGGATATTTTTTTCCCTTCATGGAACCCTTCTGATTCTTTCAAACTATTGCCAGGTAGTGTTTTTAGTGTTTTCAATTGGACTATTAATATGAACTTAAAGAAGCTGTTACCAATTATTGGCTCTGCCATCTGAAATTTTAACCACTTAATTTAAAGTTATAATTTTAGAATTTGTTTTTCTTGTTTTACTTTAAGAAACATAATAAATCACTGTAAAAATGAAAAACTTTGGATAAACATTTATTCATAATAAAAATCAGCAACAGACTAGGCATTGAAGAAACATGTTTCAAAATAATAAGAGCTGTCTATGACAAACCCACAGCCAAAATTATACTGAATGGTAAAAAGCTGGAAACATCCCCCTTGAGAACTGGAAGAACTTGGATGTCCACTGGTAATCTGAGAAATGCAAATTATAATTATGAAGACATACCAATATTGGTCAACAGACTAGCAAAATCTTTGTCTGACATTGCCAAGTGTTGGCAAAAAAAATATGAAGCCACAGGAAATCATACACGTAGATGAAAGAGTAATATTTTGCACAACCACATTACAGAGCGTTTTGACTATATTTCTAAAGTTTAAGATTTGTATCTTTTTACCCAGCAATTTCATACCTGAAAAATAATTTAGATCAGGGACCAGGAAGCTTTTTCTGCAAAGGGACAGATGGTAAATAGTTTACTTTTTGCATGCCATATATTCTCTGTCATAGCTACTCAACTCTGCCATTGTAGCACAAAAGCAGTCATAGACAATATATAAACAAACAGATGTGATGCTTTCTCCTTTAAAGATCATGTTCTATCTATGCAGAGGAATGATTTTTCCCTTGCTAATTACTTGCCTAACTGATTTATCAGCAGGGATATGGGAAACTTGAACAATATAATAAAGTAACTAGAGATAACAATCATCTAGAACACTTAACCCAGGAACAGCACAGTACATATTTTTCTTAAGCACATGTGGAATATTCTCCAGGATGGGCAATATATTTGGCCTTAAAAAGTCACGTGGGCCAGGCATGGTGGCTCACGCCTGTAATCCCAGCACTTTGGGAGGACTAGGCGGGTGGATCACGAGGTCAGGAGTTCAAGACCAGCCTGGCCAAGATGGTGAAACCCAGTCTCTACTAAAAATACAAAAATTAACCCAGGTGTGGTGGCGGGTGACTATAATCTCAGCTACTTGGGAGGCTGAGGCAGAGAATTGCTTGAACCCAGGAGGTGAAGGTTGCAGTGAGCTGAGATCGCGCCACTGCACTCCAGCCTGGGTGACAAGAGCAAGACTCCATCTCAAAAAAAAAAAAAAAAAAAAAAAAAAAACAACAACAACAAAAAAAAACGTCTTGTGCAATTTTAAAAATTTGAATTATAAAATGTATTTTTTCTGACAACAGTATAATTAGGGATCAACATTCGGGCAATCTACAAACGTTTGAAAATAAACAACACATTTCTGAATAATCAGTGGGTCAAACGGAAACTCACAAGGAATACTAGAAAAATTTTAAACTGAAATAAAGCAGAAATACACCATATCAAAGTAATGGAATTCAGCTAAATCAGTGCTAAGAGCATAATTTATAGCTATGAAGAACTAGTATAGAAAATATCTGAAATAAAACCCTCAGTCTCCACCTTAACAAACCAAAAGTGTGATTTTTTTGGAAAATTAACAATATTTACAAACATTTATCTGTATTGAAACAGAATAAAAGAAAAAATACATCAATCACTGCAATAAACAAAAGGTTTGTGCCCCCCATTTCATGCACTGAAATCCTAATCTCCATGGTGACAGTATTCTTTGAAAGTGGAAATTAGATGTTATAAATATATATTGCAAACTCTACATTAGGCACAAAAATGTGTTAAAAATAAGTTTAATTAACATGATAAGAGAGGTAAAAAATGAAATTTCATATTGCTTTTGGTTAATGACAGGGAAGAAAAAAAGTAGAAAACAAAAGAAGATGGACCTCAAACAGAAAACAGTTATACATATGACAGGTATTAATCTAACTATATCAATAATCACTTTAAATGGGAATGATCTAAATGTACCAGTAAGAAGACAGAGACTGTCAGGGTGGATTTAAAAAAAACCACACACAGCTATTGTTTTAACAAGAAATCCACTTTAAATATTGTATTAGTCAGTTTTCATGCTACTGATAAAGACATGAGAATTCAAGGAATTTGGTCGTGGATGTAGAGAGTATGCCTTTTGTGGGATATTTCTTTACAGTGGTAGATAAACTAACGCTTAAGTATTTGACCCATGACTAGATGTTGCTCTCATGGAAATCTTGTTTATACTGGCCAACACCCTCTGCCTCTCATTTGTATTATGTCCAGTTTATTCTTGTCAAGATAGCCACTCTCTAAGAGAGAGCCTGGACTAGAAAGAAGGTTAGGTTCAAGTATTTGTGTCAGGTGAGATACAATGAAGAAATGAAGCCAAACTGCATAAAACAAAAGAAATTTATTCCTTCTAGGCTCCAGAGACTAGGAGTGCTAATAGGATGCCAGCAAGAAGTCCAGAGGCTCCAGAGAGTTCAACCAGCAAGGAGGGAGCAAGAGAAACAGAACCTGTGGTACTTTATTTTTAAAAAATTAGGTTTTTAAAACTGGGTACTTTATTTTTTTAAACTGAGGTTTAATGGACCCACAATTGCACATGGCTGGAGAGGCCTCATAATCATGGCAAAAAGAAAAAGGCACATCTTACATGGTGGCTCACAAGAGAGGAGAACCAAGTGAAAAGGAAAACCCCTTATAAGACCATCAGATCAAGTGAGAGTTATTCATTACTAGAGTAGTATGGGACAAACCGTCCCCATGATTCCGTTATCTCCCACTGGGTCCCTCCCATAACATGTGGGAATTATTGGAGCTACAATTTAAGATGAGGTTTAGTGGGGACACCGCCAAACTATATCAAATATAAAGACACAAATATTGAGAGCTCTGAGGTAGCGAGAGTTATATCATGGTAGCAATAAGCTGGAGTAACTACATTAATTCCAGATAAAATGTAGTTTAGAACAAGAAAATGTATCAGGGATAATAACAGAGTCATACATAATGACAAAGAGGTCATTTCTCCGAGAAGACATAACAACTATTAGTATGTATTTACTTAACAACAGAGCATCAAAATATGTGAGGCAAAACCTAATAGAACTACAAAGAGAAACAAACTCACCATTATAGTTGGAGATTTCAATACTCATCTCTCAGTAATCGATAAGTCCAGGAAGCAGAAAATCAATAAGAATGTGGTTGAAATGAATAAACACATTCACTCGATTTGATCTAATTGAGATGCATAGAATACTTCAACAGCATAGAACACACATTCTTCTCAAACTCACATGGGACATTCATCAATACAGACAATATCTTGCACCATAAAAATACCTTAATATTTTTAAAAGAATAGAAATTACAAAAATAATATACATACTACAATATAATTAAGTTAGAAAATCAATAACAGAAAAAACAGCTGGAAAATCCCCAAATATTAAACAACACATTTCTAAATAACACATGGGTCAAATAAGAAGTCTTCAAAAAAATCAAGATCTAAGTGCAAGGATCCTCAACAAAATACTTGCATATCTAATCTGACACCATCTAAAAAGCATAATACAGCATTGAATAGTGAGATTTGTCTTAGAAATGCAAGGTTGGCCCAATAGACAAAAATCAATAAATGTAATATACCTTATTAGTATATTAAAGTACAAAATCCACTTGGTTACATTATCAAACACAGAAAAGATGTTTGGTAAAATCTCTCACCTTATCATAATAAAAAAAATTTAGCTGACTAGAAATAGAAGATGATTTCCTCAACTTTATAAAGGCCATTCATAAAAACTAAAAACATGACATCATATTAAATGGTAAAAAAAAAAAAAAAAAAAAAAAAAAAAAAAAAGCTTTCTTCATATGACCTGGAACCAGATAGGAACCTGTTCTCACCATTCTTTGGCAAAATTTAACTGGAAGTTTTAGCCAGGGCAATTTAACATAAAAGAATAAAAAACACTAAGATTTAAGAGGAAAATAAAACATCATTAGTTGAAAATTACTTTTAAGTAAATATAAAAGTTTAGGTAATGTACAAAAGATTTGTTGGAACTGATAATTGAGATAATCACATATAAAAGAAGGTGAATACCCAATAATAAATTGGATTTCTACATATTAGCAATAAATGACTTGAAATTAAATTAAGAAAACCATTCCATATTAAATAATTTCAAACATGTAAAATATTTAGAGATAAATTTGGAAAGAGAAGTACGAGAATTGTTCTCTGAAATGTAAAAATTACTGTAAAAAGTGAAATAAGACCTAAATAATTAAAAAGACATCCCATGTTCTTGAAACAAAAGACTTAATATTGTTAAAATAAGATTATTCCCTAAATTGATCTACAGATTTTGTCAAATCCGTACTGAAAACTGAGCTGTTTATTTTTTCTTTTTTTTCAGAAATAAAAAAGCTGATCCTAAAATTCGTATGGAAATACAGGGGCCCCAAAACAGCAAAAGCAATCTTTAAAAACAAGGACAAGTTTAGAAAACTCACACATCCTGATTCAAAATATGTTAGTACTCCAGGCATTTTGATACTGGCAAAGGCATATAGATCAACAGAACAGAACTGAGATACCAGAAATATACATTTGTGTGATGAATTTATTTAATAAAGTTGCTGCCTCAGGATCAGTTTTTAGGCCTGACACAAATTGTGTGTAACTCAGTCAAACCCCATCACTTCTGGCCTAGTTAAAACTTCCTTTCCCCATGTGGTTGTATCCCACTTGTTCCTCATCTTACTGACCTGCGACTTAACACACTGCACAGTCGCTGACTATGATAAAACCCAGTGGTCAATGCCAGAGTTCTGTAAATAAGTTATCCTTTTACGAGTGAGTTTTCTTTAAACTAGCCAGTCCACAATTCCTGTGGGAAAGCCTAAGAGATAATACCCATGGATTTTATAAAGGCATAGTCCCACAGGTTCTGTTTCTCTTGCTCCCTCCTTGCCGGTTGAACTTCCTGGTGCCTCTGGACTTCTCCCTGGCATCCTATTAGCACTCCTAGTCTCTCTGGAGTGTAGAAGTAATAAATTTATTTTGTTTTATGCAATTTGGCTTCATTTCTTCATTGTATCTCACCTGACACAAATACTTGAACCTAACCTTCTTTCTAGTCAAGGCTCTCTCTTAGAGAGTGGCTATCTTGACAAGAATAAACTGGACATAGTACAAATGAGAGGTAGAGGGTGTTGGCCAGTATAGACAAGATTTCCATGAGAGCAACATCTAGTCATGGGTCAAATACTTAAGCATTAGTTTATCTACCACTGTAAAGAAACATCCCACAAAAGGTATACTCTCTACATCCATGACCAAATCCCTTGAATTCTCATCAGGGTATGGTTAGAACTTGTGGTCACTCTCAAGATGGAGAACTGAAAATCAAATTAACAGGGAACCATAACAATAGAAATCATAATATCTTGTATTTATAGACAATTGATTTTCAACATTTGTGCCAATTAAATCCAACCAGAAAACAGCAGTATTTTCCAAAACTGGTGTTAAATCAACTGTATATCTACATGCAAAATAATAAAGTTGAATTGTTTCTTCACATCATACATGAACATTAACTCAAAATGGATTACAAATGAAACAAATAAGTTAAAATTATAAAATTCTTAGAAAAAAAATAGATGTGAATCTTTGTGACCGTGACTTAGGCTATCGTTTCTTAGATACATCATTAAAAGCACAGGCAACAAGAGAAAATATAAATAAGTTGTATTACACCAAATTTTAAAACGTTTGTGCTTCAAAGGACACCATCAAAAAAGTGAAATAACTTATAGTTCGGGAAAAAAATACTCGCAAATGGTATATGTAATAAAAGGCATAAATCCAGAATATAAAAGCAAATCAGGATAAAACAATTCAGGAATAAAAAATAACAAAAAGACAAGTCAGTTTTGAGTAACAATTTGAATGGATATTTATCCAAAGAAGATATTCAAATACCCAATCACACGTGAAAAGATGTTCAGTATCTATCATTACTCATTGGGGAAATGCAAATCTAAACTACGAGTTACCACTTCACACACACATAAGAGATAATGTAAAGGAATTAAAGCTTTCTTACATTTGCAATGAGATTTTAAACAGTATAGCTACTTTGAGAAATAATTTGTCAGTTCCTGAAAATGTTAAACATACTTTTAGCATATAACCCAGCCTTTCCAACCCTAGGTGTATATACAGGAAAATAAAAACATGTCATATTTGTACAAAAGTTTGAATACATATTCATAGCAGTATTCTTCATAATTGCCTCAAACTAGATACAGCCCATGATGGTTGATTTTATGTGTCAACCTGGCTAGCCTCTGGTGCCCGGTTTTGGTTTTTATACTGAAACATTAGCTTAGATTTTGTGGTGAAGGTATCTTTTATATGTGGCTAACATTTAAATCACTAGACTTCGAATAAAACAAACCATGCCTGCACAATGCACATGGTACACGTCCAATTATTTATAACACCTAAGAGAAAAGACTAGGGTCACCCGAGGAGAAAGGAATTCTGTCTCCAGACTGCCTTTGAACTCAAGATGGCAGAACCAACTCTTTCCAAAATTTCTAGTCTGCTATCTTGCCTTGGGGACTTTCCAGTTCACACAATCATGTGAGTTAATTCCTTAAAATAAGTTAATCTCTCAAAAGACAGAAAGATGTTTATAGACTGATCCATCTATCTATCCATCCTATTCAGTTTCTCTGGAGAACAATGACTAATACAAATTTTGGTACTGCGAGTCATCCTAAGAGAACAAAATTGTGTGGATGAGATTATAAACTGGTTTTGAGATTTCTGGCATTTTTCTCTAATCTGACTATATTTAAAGACATTAATGACAATTGCCAGTAGTAAAGACAACATGAGGAGTCCAAAGCATGATGTGGCAATAGAGACAAGAACAATATCATTATTTGATACTCCTAATTAAGTAGTTTTAAGAAGCAAGGTTCTGGGTCACTACGTATTTGACATTTTATAACATTTTTGTCTAACTAATGAGTAGAATGGGATTCACTGGTTGCCCTTAATTGTGCTGAACAGAGTCAGTAAAAAACAGGATAAGCTCAGGCATTTGAATTTTTGGCTCAAGTATAGCATAAATGGCCTGAAAATTTCTATGTCTGCCTTGAAATGAACCTTTATCTCCTGTAGCCACAGAGCTTAGATTGCTGAAAATCAGACCAAAAATGTCATCCTGCAGGTGGCTGAATTATAACACAAACAGAATTTCCAACCTTGTAGAGTGTCTACTATTAAAGTGAGTTCCCAAGCTGATCTGGTGGCTATTTGTCCTTTTCATTTGAAAAGGCTATATTTACCAAATGACTGTATCCCCAATGTATGTAGGAAGTAAATAACTTGGTTTTGATTTTGCAAGCTCATAGGTGGAAGGCACTTGCCTCGTCTCAGATGAGACTTTGGACTTGGTCTTTTGGTTTATGTTGGAATGCACTAAGAATTTGGGGGACTGTTGGAAAGGCATGATTGTTTTTTGAAATGTGAGGACATGAGATTTGGGAAGGGCCAGGGACAGAATGATATGGTTTGGCTGTGTTCTTACTGAACTCTCATCTTGAATTGTAGTTCCCATAATCCCCACATGTCATGGGAGGGACCCAGTGGGAAGTAATTGAGGAAGTAATTGACAATATAAGGATTATTTCCCCCATGCTATTTTCGTGATACTCAGTAAGTTCTCATAAGATCTAATGGTTTTATAAAGGGCTTCCCCCTTTGCTAGCCTGTCTTTCATTCTCTCTACTGTCACCCTGTGAAGAGTTGCCTTGTGCCATGATTATGAGTTTCCTGAGACCTCCCCAGCCATGTGGAACTGTGCTTTTTTTTTTTTTTTTTTTTTTTTTTTTTTAATAAATTGCCCAGTCCCAGGTATTCCTTCATGGTAGCATGAGAATGGACTAACACAGCAAGGTATGACTATCTAGCTTGTGCTGTAATTGAGTCTTTAAAGGGCCACTTCACTGTTTTATTAAGCTGGCTGTTTCAAAATAGTGAGTGTCTTTGTCTATTGGGGCTGCTATAACAAAGTGCTATAAAAACTGGGTAGCTTGTAGGCACCAGAAATTCATTTTTCACAGCTCTGGAAACTGGGAAATCCAAGGTCAAAGCAGATTGGCACCTGGTGAGGGCTCACTCTCTTCTTCAAAGCTGGCATCTCCAAATTGTATCCTAACATGACAGAAGGGGTGTGCAAGCTCCCTCAGGCCTCATTTATGAAGACACTAATCCCATCCACGAGGGTTCTGACTTCACGATTTAATAAAATTTCAAAGGCCACAACTCCAAATATCATCACATTCATGATCAGGTTTTCAATGTATTAATTAAGGGAGGGGGAGACAAACATTCAGACCGTAGCAGTGGGAAATATGGTACACATAGTGAATTCCATAAATGTGCAACTATTGCCACACTTCATTTGCTGTGAAGTGAGTTTCCTGACCAGAAGCAATGCTCTGCAGAATACATGATGGTAAACAAGACATTGTTAAGGTCTGTGGATGACAGTTATGACCAAAGCACTGCAAGCAGAGGAGGCAAATCTATATCCAGTTTAAGTATCCAGCCTGGTAAGAAGAAAACATTGCCTCTTTCATGATAAAAAGCAATCCAAAGTGATCCAATGTAAATAATCTGCATATACATATATGTGTGTGTGTGTATATATATATGTGTATATATATACACACATGTGTATAATACACACAGAAGAGACAAATCTATATCCAGTTTAAGTATCTAGCCCGGTAAGAAAACATTGCCTCTTTCATGATAAAAAGCGATCCAAAGTGATCCAATGTAATTAATCTGCATATATATATATATATATATGTTTGTGTATATATGTGTGTGTGTGTATATAAATATATATACACACACATATGTGTATAATACACACACAAAGAAATATATTGGAGATGTAAGGTAAACTTGTTTCACTTAAATACAGAAGCTTGTTCTTCTTTCAAACAAATACATTCTTCTTAGATGTGATGTAGAAGAAGAAATGTTCCTGAAAGGAAGGTCTGTAAAATTTGGAAAATAGTACACAAATAACACTTTCCGATATTCAAGACAGACATAATTCATACATGGAATATGGATAATGCCTCCAAAAGAGCATTCTCGGGTTATTTTGGTCCTAATTTTCTCATCAGCAGTAGCACTTGCTTTTTAAGAAATTGCCGTGAGAAATGCAAATGTGTCACCTAGATAAAGTAACACAATCCAAACCATTAAGTATCAGAATAAAAAATGAAGGTTTCTCAAGAGAATGAACATGAGGTAATTCTTCACAGAACATGCCTACATGAGATGATGCAAGGAAAATATAGATAAAAATGCAGATGGTCAGAGAAGTGGAGCAGCTCTGGATAATATTTTTTTTTTATTTTCATATTTTCCTGTAGTAAATACTGCAGATATTTTTTGTTAACATCCAATATGAAGTGAAATTGCAGCAATATATTCATTGCAAACAAAAACAAGTCCTGTGTTCATTTTTTATTTAAAGGAAACTTGGGTTGTGAATTTTTCTCCATCATATATTTTATAACATCAATTAGTTTAAGATCTTTAAAATGTAAAGGCAAGTTTTATATATGTGGTAGTTATTTCTAACATGCAGATTTAGTATGGAAAATCTACAAGGATTAAAAAATGACTAGTCAATGCAGAACAAGTACTCCATACAATGTTATATATTAAATAGAAATGACAGTATATGACATTATTGTGTTCATAGGCCTGGTAAGTGAAGAAAAAACTATCTTTAGGGAAAAGCAATCACTTAATTCTCTAACGGTGTCTGGAGAGAATGAGCCCATTTCTGAAACGAACCTGAGAAAGCTAAATAACTCTGGCAATGACTATTTCCCTGGAGCATTTTATCCTTGTGTCTTTGCAAAAGGTAAAGTAGACACAAGACTCTATTCCATCTCCCAAGATAAAATATAATCAAGATTTTCCAAAAATTATACATAAAATCCTCAATATTTGCCCCCCCAAAAAAAAACCGGTTAATTTTATCTACTGGTAGGGTATTCTAAGGATCATCTTACCTTCCTCCTTAGAATATAAATCATTAAATGACTCTAAAATATAAAATACGTAGCAACTTTGCCAACTTAGGATGGTAAAAAATGCAAAACCGTGGTCTCTGGGAGAAGGTTAGATACATTTGAAAGCTATTATATTCATTATTTTAAGTTAAAAAATATATTTTTATTTATTTATTTATTTATTTATTTATTTATTTATTTATTTATTTATTTTCTTTCCACCTATTAGGTTCAAGAGGTATGTGTGCAAATTTGTTACATGGGTAATTGCACGTCACAGGGGCTTGATGTACAGATAATATTGTCACTCCAGAGATCAGCATAATACATGATAGATAGGGTTTAAATACTCATTCTCTTCCCACACTCCACCCTCAAGTAGGCCCCAGTGTCTATTGTTCTCTTCTTTGTGTCCATGTATATTCAATATTTAGCCCCCGACCCTATAAGTGAGAACATGTGGTATTTGGTTTTCTGTTTCTGCATTAATTTGCCTCTGATAATGGCCTCCACCTCCATCTGTCTTGCTGCAAAGACATAATCTCATTCTTTTTGTGGCTGTGTAGTATTCCATGGGAGATTTTATATATATATATATATATATATATATATATATATATATATATATATATATATTCCATGGGAGATTTTATATCATATTTACTTTATCCAGTCAACATTGATGGGCATCTAGTTTGACTCCTTGTCTTTACTATTGTGAATAGTGCTGCAATGAACATACAAGTCCATGTCTCTTTATGACAGAACAATTTATATTCCTTTGGATATATATAAAATAATGGGATTGTATTCTACAACTACTATTGTAGAATACTTCTATTTTAAGTATTGAGAAATCTTCAACTGCTTTCCACAGTGGCTGAACTAATTTACACTCTCATCAGCAATGTGTAAGCATTTCCATTTCTCTGTAACTTTGTCAGCATCTGTTGTTTTGACATTTAAAAAATAGCCATTCTGACTGGTGTGAGAAGCTATCTCATTGTGACTTAGATTTGCATTTTCCTAGTGATTAGTGATGTTGGGCATGTGTCCGTATGTTTGTTGAGCACGTATATGCTTTATCTTGAGAAGTATATGTTCATAAACTTTGTCCATTTTTTTAATGGGGTGGTTTGATTTTTGCTTGTTTAAGTTCCTTATAGATTCTGGTTATTAGACCTTCGTTTGATTCATAGTTTGCAAATATTTTCTCCCATTCTATGGGTTGCCTATTTACTGTTAATAGTCTCTTCTGCTTTGCAAAAGCTTTTAATTAGGTCCCACTTTATTTTTGTTTTTGTTTCAATTGTTTTACAGTTTTCATCATGAAGACTTTGCTAGGTCCTATTTCCAGCATGACGTTTCCTAGGTTTTCTTATTTGATTTTTATAGTTTTAAGTTTTACATTTAAGTGTTTTATCCACCTTGAGTTGACTTTTGTATATGGTGAAAGGTAGGCATCCAGTTTCAATCTTCTGTATATGACTAGCCAGTTATCTCAGCACCATATATTGAATAGGGAGTCTTTTCCCCATAGCTTGTTATTGTTGGCTTTGTTGAAGATGAGATGGTTGTATATGTGCTTTATTTCTTGGTTTTCCAACCTGTTCCATTGGTCTATATGTCTCTTTTTGTACCAGTACCATGTTTTAGTTACTGTAGCCTTGAAATATAGTTTGATGTCAGGTAGTGGGAGGCCTCCATATTTGTTCTTATTGTTTATAATTGGTTTGCCTATTCTGGCTCTGTTTTGGTTCTAAATAAATATCAATTTTTTTCTAATCCTGTGAAAAATGTCCTTGGTAGTTTGATAAAAAGAGCATGCAATCTTTACATTGCTTTGAGTAATATGGCAATTTTAACAGTATTGTTTCTTCCTATCCATCAGCATGGAATGTTTTCCCATTTGTTTGTGTCATCTCTGATTATTTTCAGCAGTGTTTTGTAATTCTTGCTGTTGAGATCGTTCACCTCCCTGGTTAGCTGTATTCCTAGATATATATATTTTTTTCTTTTTGTGGCTATCATGAATGGGATTGTGTTCTTGATTTGGCTCTCAGCTTGGAAGTTGTTGGTGTATAGATATACGACCGAGTTATGGACATTGATTTTGTATCCTGAAACTTTACTGAAGTTGTTTATCTGACATAAGAGTCTTTGAGCAGAGACTGTGGGGTTTTTTAGGTGTAGAATCCTATCCTCTGGAAAGAGAGATAGTTCAAATTCCTCTCTTTCTGCTTGGATGCCTTTTATTTGCTTATCTGGCCTGATTGTTCTGGGTAGGAATTTTAGTACTATGTTGAAAAGGAACAGTGAGAGTAGGCATTCTTCTCTTGTTCTGGTTCTCAGTGGGGAATGCTTCCAGCTTTTACCTATCCAGTGTGATACTGGCTGTCAGTTTGTCATAGATGACTCAATATTTTGAGGTGTGTGTATTTTCAATGCCTAGATTGTTGAGGGTTTTTACATGAAAAGATGTTGAATTTTATCAAACGCCTTTTCTGCATCTATTGAGATAATATGTGGTTTTTGTTTCTAGTACTGTGCATGTGATAAATCACATTTATTGATTTGCACACGTTGAATAAACCTTGCATCATAGGAGTAAGGCCTACTTGATCCTGGTGTATTAGTTTTTGATAGGCTGTTGGATTCGGTTTGCTAACATTTGATATAGAATTTTTGCACCTATGTTTATTAGGGACATTGGCCTGAAGATTTCTTTTCTTGCTGTGTCTCTGCCAGGTTATGATATCAAAATGATACTGGCTTCATAGAATGAGTAAAGCAGGAATCCTTCCTCCTCAATTTTTTGGAATAGTTTCAGTAGAATTAATACCAGCTCTTCTTTATACAACTGATATTAATAAGATTCGGCTGTGAATCCATCCGGCCCAGGACTGTTTCTGGTGGGTAGGTTTTTCATTACTAATTCTATTTTGTAACTTGATATCAGTCTGTTCAGGGTTTCAATTTCTTCCTAGTTTGATCTTGTGAGGTTTTGTACTTCCAGGAATTTATCCATTTATTTTATGTTTTCCACTTTTTGTGCATAGAGGTGTTCATAATAGTCTCTGAGAGGTTTTTTTGGTGTTTCTTTGAGGTTAATGTTAATATCCACTTTGTCATTTCTTATTGTGTTCATTTGGATTGTCTTTCGCTTTTTCTTTATAAATCTAGCTGGAGATCTATCAATCTTATTTATTGTATCAAAGAGAGACAATTTTTGGTTTCATTGATCTTTATGGCTTTTTCATCTGCATTTCATTCACTTCAGCTCGATTTTGATTATTTCATTTCAAAAATTGTGTTCTGGCTGGGTGAAGTGGCTCCCGCTTCTGATCCCAGCACTTTGGGAGGTTGAGGTGGGTGAATCACTTTAGGTCAGGAGTTCGAGACCAGCCCGGCCAGCATGGTGAAATCCTGTCTCTACTAAAAATACAAAAATATACAGTTAACTTGCTCTTGTTTTTCTGGTTCCACTAGGTGTGCTGTTAGGTTGTTAATTCGTGGTCTTACTTTTTGATGTGGGTCTTTAGCACTATAATCTTCCTTGTGAACACTGTTTTATCTATGTCCAAGAGATTCTGGTATGTTGTGTGTTTATTTTTATTAGTTTTAAATAATTTCTTAATTTCTGCCTTTATTGCATTGTTTTCCCAAAAGTCATTCAAGAGCAGATTGTTCCATTTCCCTGTAATTGTGTGGTTTTGAGAAATGTTCTTGGTATTGATTTCTATTGTTGTTACGCTGTGGTCTGTAAGTGTGGTTGGTATAATTTTGATATGTTTAATGTGTTGAGAATTACTTTCTAGCCAAGTCTGTGGTCAATTTTAGTATATCTGCCATGTGCAGATGAGAAGAATGTACATTCTGTTTTTGTTGGGTGGAGTGTTCTGTAGATATCTGTTATGTCCATTTGGTCAAGTGTCGAATTTAGGTCCTGAGTATCTTTGTTAGTATTCTGTCCTGATGATCTGTCCAATACTGTCAGTGGGGTTTTGAAGTCTCCCACACTTATTGTGTGTTTATTTGTCTCTTCCTATGTCTCTATGAACCTGGTTTATGAATCTCCAGTGTTGGGTGTATGTGTGTGTGTATATATATATAATAGTTAAAATTTCTTGTTGAATTTAACTCTTTATCATTATGTCATGCCCTTCTTTGTTCTTTTTGATCAATGTTGGTTTGAAGTCTGCTTTGTGTGAAATAAGAATAGCAATCCCCCTCATTTTTTTGTTTTTCATTTGCTTGATAGATCTTTCTCCATCCCATGACTTTGAGTCTATGTATGTCCTTACATGTGACATGGGTCTCTTGAAGACAGTGTGCAGCTGGACATTGCTTCTTCATTAATCTTGCTGCTTTGTGACTCTTAATTGAGATATTTAGCTCATTTATGTTCAACGTTAATATTGATATGTACAGACTTGATCCTGTTATTATGTTATTAGCTGGTTGCTATGTATAATTGAACATGTAGTTGCTTTATAGTGTTAACGGCCTATGTACTTAAGTGTGTTTTTGTGGTGGCCAGTAGCAGTGTTTCATTTCAATGTTTAACACTCCTGTAATGGCCTCTTGAAAGGCAGGTCCTTAAGGAATTTGCTTGTCTAAAAAATATTTTCTTTACTTATACACTGTTGGTGGAAATGTTAATTAGTTCAGCCACCATAGAAAGCAGTTTGGAGATTTCCCAAAGTTAAAAGAGAGTTATCATTTGATCCAGCAATCCCATTACTGTGTAAATACCCAAAAGAAAATAAACAATTCTACCAAAAAGACACATGTTCTCATATGTTAATCACCACAATAGCAAATACATGAAATTAACTTAAGTACCCATCAATGATAGATTAGATAGAGAAAATACGGTACATATTCACCATGGAATAATATTATAAAGCCATAAAAGGTAATAAAATTGTGTCCTTTGCAGTAGCATGAATGCCGCAGAGGGCCATTATTGTAAGCAAATTAATGCAGGAACCGACCAATACTGCATGTTCTCACTTATAAGTGGGAGCTAAACATTGAGCACACATGGACATAAACATGGGAAAAACAGACACTGTGGACTACAAGAGGGGGATGGAAAGGAGGATGGCTTGGGTTGACAAACTATCTATTTGCTACTGCAGTTACTATGACAGGATCCATATCCCAAATCTCAGCATTATGCAGTATACCCATGTAACAAATATGCATACATAACCATCTATCTTAAATAAAAGCTGATGTTTAAAGAAAAGAAACTGAGTTGCTCTTTCTGTTTGCCAAAAATTATTTCCATAATTTTTGCACCTAATTTTAAGTTTTAGAACAGTTTGACATTTACAAAATTATTGGTAAAACAATAAAAGACATTCTGTATACCCCAAACTCTTTTCCTTATTACTTAGCAGTATGTATTTAATATTCATGCATATGGAAAAAGAACCCATTCACACTTTTGTTGGAAACATAAATTGGTACGGCCATTATAGAAAAGAGTATGGAAGATCCTCAAAAATTAAAAATATAACTACTATAAGACCCAGATATAAACCCACTTCTGGGTATATATCCAAAGGAAATGAAATAAAGACTTTAAATGGGTATCACCACTCACGTTCTCATTGCAGTATTATTATTCACAATAGCAAAAATACTGAAACAAACAAAATGTCCATCAATGGATGAACAGAACTTTTAAAATGTGGAGTGTGTGTGTGTGTGTGTGTGTGTGTGTGTGTAATGGAATATTACTCAGCCTTATAAAAGAATGAAATCCTGCCATTTGTGGTTAGATGAATGAGCCTAAAGTACATTATGCTAAGTGAAATGAGCCAGATGCAGAATATATACTGCCCGATCTCAACTGCATGTGGTATATAAAATACTCAAACTCTTAGAAACAGGGAGTAGAATGGTGGTTCCCAAGGTCTGGCAGGAGGTGTAAATTGGAGATGTTGCTCAAGGGGAACAGTTTCAGTTATGCAAAATAATTAAGTTCTGGATGCACATCAATGTGACTATAGTTGGCAATATTACATTGTATACTTAAAATTTGCTAAGAGACTAAATCGTGGGTGTTCTCAACATAAAGAAAAGAAAGAAAATATATCACAATGTATATGTACATTAGGTCATCAAGTTGTGTATCTTAAACGCAAAAATTTTTATTATCAATTATACCTCAGTAAAGTTGTAAAAAATATTTATTCATGTTGTTGCATAAATTGATAGTTTATTCCTCTTTAGCACTAACTAGTATTCCACTGCACAGATGAATCATATTGTTTATACACTCACATATTGAAGAACATATTGACTGCTTCCAATTTTGGGTGTTTATGAAAACAGCTCATATACATGTGTGGTTTTGAGTTACCATAAGTTTTCAAATAAATAGGATAAATGCCTAGGAGAGTAATTGCTGGCTCGTGTTCTGAGCCTATCTAGTTATATTAGAAACACGTAACTTGTCTTCCAAAGTAGCTGTACCATTGTGTATTCTCTTCGGCAGTGAATGAGAGTTTCTGTTGCTCTATATATTCACTGTCACTGGTAATGTTGACTATAATTTCATGTGCTTGCTTACCATCTGTATATCTTCTTTCATGATGCGTCTGTCAAGATATTTTGCCCACTAAAATGTGTTTCTTTTTATAAGTTTTAAGTATTCTTTGCATATCTTGGATATAAGTTCTTTTTCAGAAATACAATGTCCAGAGAGTTTCTTCAAGACTGTGACTTATCTTTTCATCCTCTTAATAGTGACTGTCAGAGAGAAAAACGGTTTTAATTTTATTAAGTCCAATTTATAAAAGTAACTTTTCATGGGTTGTGCATTTGGTCTTGCATATAGAATTCTACCAACAATCTCAAAATCACGCAAATTTATTCCTAGATTTTCATCTAGAAATTTTATACTTTTACATTTAACATTTGGGTATATTATCTATTTTGTATTGATTTTTTTTTTTTTTTGGTAAGATGTAAAGTCAGTATCTTTAGTTTTTTAAATTTTTTCTATATTTTATCTTTTTCTTTAATGATGTCTGATTCTTTCAGTACCATTTGTTCAAAAAACAATATTTTCTTTAATTACTCTTGCATTCTTTCCAAAAGTCAGTTGAGTATATTTGTGTGAGTCTATATCTGTTCTCAATATACAACACTCTTTGTACTATAACTTTATTATTAGTCATAAAATTGAGTAATATGAGTATTCTGGTTTAGTTTTTCTTTTTCAGAATTAACTAAGGTATTTAAGAGCATTTGCTTCAGAATTATTTTTTCAATAAATAGAAATATGTCCATCAGGAAGATCCAGCTACCAATCCCAAGCAAGGACTCTCACCACATAAAGAACAAGGATGACAATGCCAACCACCAGAAGTAAGCCACAGATCTCAGACCACTGCATCTTCTACAGGTTCAAAGTCACCAAAAAGGACTCAACACACAAGGCACTAGTTGGAACAGCATATTACTCACAGAATAGAAAAAAAAACACATAGCAAGATTATTGTCTGTACTATGTGCTGGTCTCCCATGGCCAGTGGGTTCCTGCTGACAGACGTCACAGAACAGTAGACCACATGCTCCCCTCTTATGCAGCATGTAATTACCTTGTTTCTTTCCCATGTGGGGACATACATACTGGAGGGACTGGTCAAGTGCCATATGATGTGCACACTTAAACAACACAAAGAAATTAGCTGTGTACTAAGAACAGAAGAAAGTTATCTTTTAATAAGAAAAAAAGACTCAGGAGCCAAGAGACAGCTTGGTCCTAGCTTCCATAAAGGGGAATGTTCCAGAATCAGGCCGTTGACTGAACAATCAAAAAGAGGAGGAGTATGTCACATAATGACTGCTTCTTCAACACCCCATCCAATATTGGGATGTCATGAAGAAAGGACAAAGCACATCACACAGTATAGGACTAACAGACACCATGAATATGAGATGCATGTGTGTCCAGTGTGGTCTGTAAATAATTTTAATGGTAGTGAATTGCTTGTAGAGTCTCCCTGCCCAATTGGACAGCACTTAATCAGAGCCACTAATAGGATCGGTCAAAGGAGGATGATGATCAGGCCTTCAAGGAGTGTAGGTCTTTGCCAGAAGCCCCAGATGTTGGTGTTTAGGGAGCTAAAATGGTTAAAGAATGAGTCTAACTGAGACTGAGAGTTTACAGAGAAGTACTATCCTGCTTGAGCATGGATTTCCTCCAGCTTGGTCTCAATTTTCTGCAAATTGTTTATACACAGCAGGATAAACTGTCGAGATTAATTAAGTTAGATTTTAGTATCCAGAAATAAACCCTATGTTTATGGTCAATTGATTTTTTAAAAAGGTAACCAGGAAAATTTAATAAAACTGCAGCAGTCTTTTCATGAAAGGATGTGAGGCAGCTGCAGAAAGAATAATTTTGACATTTTTACACCAGATACGAAAATTACCTGAAAGTAGATTTAAGGTGTAAATATAAGGGACATAATTATAAAATTTTTGAATGAAAATATTCTGACCTTGGGTAAGGCAGGAGTTTCTTAAATATGACTGCTTAAATATAAATATAAGCAAAAAAAAAGAAAATTGGATGAATTTGACTTAATTAAAATGTAAACGTTTTGTACCAAAAATGACACCATCAAGAAAGTAAAACAATTATATATGACTTGAATGATGTCAACAAACAGTCAACTAGAGTTGTCTGCTTCTCAGCTTCCCAACAAAAAGTGACCAAAACAACAGATTAACAACTATATTTTGACTGCAGTGACAGAGGAAATAGCCTGGAAATCATCAGGGAAATGAGGACCCTGTGGGGTATAGAAGACCAGGATTTCACTATAGAAAGGGGAGTGAGGCATCTTGCCTCTGTCACACTGTCTCCTTTGCCAAGTTGGCTCACAGCCAGGAACAACTTATTGTTGGAAAAAGTATGGTGGATAATATTGGTGGTCTCAAACACCATCATGGATGCCAGAAGTTATTGATATAGAAGGGTCCCCCAGTCCTCAAAGACCCCAGTTCCAATGTGGAAATTTTCCAGGAGTCTCTGTGACTGCATAATCCAAGAGTAGAAATCCCCTGGGCATCCCCTACTCCCAAAACCTAAGTTCCTACTATATGGCACCATCTTAAAACTAAACACACATCTGGAGTAAGTTCTGCCCTGGAGGCCAGTAGCTATTCACTCTTCATCCTTGAGGTCCCACCATCATTTCACTGTGTTCACATGAGTGCCTGCAGGAACAATACTCCAGTTGCTCAGAACTTACGCTTAAAGAAATGACTGAAACCCCAACACCTGAAACTGTGAGGCACTCTATTCGTAAAGGAACACTCAGGCATGCTCAGGCTGCCTTGCCCAACACACAGCTGTCTCTAGCATCACAGCCAGCCTGGAGTGGGTCCTATTCCAGTGGAGAGGGTCTAGGGAGTGACCCAGCCTATGTTCCTCTGCCTGCAGCATGACAACCAGCCTGTCTCTGATCCTAATCTTCCAGAGAGCCCACCACACAGCCTGCCTTTCTGCTGCATTCACAGATACCTGACTTGACAATCAACCAGGGCCCCTGCTGCAAGCAAAACCACAACACTACATTATAAACTTCCACATTACACATGAAGATTATAGCTGAAGAATCTATATGGAGACCATGTTACTGAATCCACTCACAAAGAAAGCCAATGCATTATTTACAACTGACATTTTATGATCTATATACAGGAAAAAGTCTCTTCTTATGACAGCTAATCCAGAACATGGGAAAGAAAACCAAATGCTCCACTAGATATACAAATTTCAAATTAGGAATATGAGAAACATAAAAAGCAAGGAAATATAACACTGCCCAAAAACCAAAATAAGTGTTCAATAGAAGTCTGCCTCCAAAAAAGGATGTTTAGAAAATGCCTGAAAATGGTCAAAATAATTATCTTAGAAAACCTCACTAAGATACAAGAGAATACAAACAATTTGATGAAATCTAAGAAAAATTTGTATGAACGAAAAATTCAACAAAGAGGTAGATATTACTAAAAAGAAACAGATAAATATTGGAAGTGATGATTTCAATGAATAAAATAAAAATACAATTGAGAGCTTCAACAAAATACTAGATCAAATGAAAAAAAGAAAAACTCTGAATTTGAAGATGCATTTTGAAATAACCCATTCAGGGCAAAAAAAAAAAAAAAAAAAAAAAAAACAAAAAAAAAACAAATAGGAATTAAAAATGAAAAACATCTAAGGAACTCATGGAAGACCATTAAGCAAACAATTTTTTTGCACTAGTGCATGTGTCAGAAAAAGAAGACCTGGAGAAAGACACTGAAAACATATTTAACAAAGTAACAGCTAATAATTTTTCAAGCTTTGAGAAAGATACTGACATCCAGCACCAAGAATCTCAAATGTCAATGAGATTCAACCCCAAAAAATTATCTCCTGGGTACCTTATAATCAATCTGTCAAAAGTCAAAGAAAAAGAAAGAATTTCAAAAGCTGCAAGAAAAAAATGTCAAGTCACACATAAGAAAGTCAACAACAGACTATCCAAAGATTTCTTAGCAGAAACCTTGATGGCCAGGAGAGAAAAAAATGATGTATTTAAAGTGCTGAAATGAAAAGATCAGCCAAGAATACTATTTCCAACAAAACTATCTGATGGAAATGAAGGAGAAATAAAAACCTTACCAGACAAGCACATACTGAAGAGATTCATCACCACTAGACCAGCTTTAACAAGAAATGCTTGAAAGAGTGCTACAACTAGAAACAAAACCATGAGAATAACTACTAAGAAGATAAGTAAAAGTATAAAACACACTAGTACAGGTAAATTTATAAGGGTATTCAGAATACCATAATACTGTAATAATTCCATGTAAATCTTTCAATCCACTAGGATAAAGGTCAAAAGTCAAAAAGATAAAATATCAAGAACTAAAATTAGTGGCTAAGAAACACACAAAAAATGCAAAAAGATAAATTAAGGCAAAAATATCCAATTTGTTGAGGAGAGGGAACAAAGTCTAGAATATTTTTATATGACTGAAGTAAAGTTGTTATCAGCATAAAATAGTTTACTCTGACCATAATATTATACTGGCATCATGGTAACACATAGATTGAAATTACAGCAGATAAAAAATATATGAGAAAGATACAGGAAACAAATCTTAGAACCACAGAAAACAACCAAATCACAAAGGAAAATAATAAGAAAGGAAAAGAAATACAAAACTACAAGAAAGCAACTAACAAAATGGCAGGAATAAGTCCTCATCTATCAATATTAACCTTTTTTGACTAATTTTATTATCACTGTTACTTAGTTTTAGGAAAACAGGTGATGTTTCATTACATGGACAAGTTCTTTAGGTGTGATTTCTGAGATTCTGGTGCACTCATCACCCAAGCAGTGTACAATGCACTGAATGTGTAGTCTTTTTATTCCTCACCCTCCTCCTACATGTTGCCCAAAGTCTCTGCAGTCCGTTAGATCATTCTTACAACTTTGTGTCCTCATATCTTAGCTCCTACTTATAAATAACATACAATGGGTGGTTTTCCATTTCTAAGTTACTTCACTTAGGATAATGGTCTCCAACTCCATCCAGGTTGCGGCAAACGCCATTATTTCACTCCTTTTTATGGTTTAGTAGTATTCCATGGTATGTGGAATATATACGTGTGTGTGTATAGTTATATAATATTTATTTTATCCACCCATTGGTTGATGGGCATTTAGACTGGTTCCATAATTTTGCAATTCCGAATTGTGCTGTTGTAAACATGCATGTGCAAGTGTCTTTTTCATATAATGAGTTCTTTTTCTTTGGGTAGATACCCAGTAATGGGATTGCTGGATCAAATGGTAATTCTACATTTAGTTCTTTAAGGAATCCCATACTGTTTTTCATAGCGGTTGTACTAGTTTTAGTTTACATTCCTACCAGCAGTGGGAACATGTTCCCTTTTCACCACATCCACACCAACATCTATTTTTTTTTATTTTTATTTTTAAATTATGGCCATTCTTACAGGAGTAAGATGGCATCACATTGTGCTTTTGATTTGCATTTCCCTGATAATTAATAATGTTGAGGTTTTTTTTTTTTTTTTTTTTTTTCAAATGTTTGTTGGCCATTTGTGTATCTTCTTTTGAGAACTATCTATTCATGTCCTTAACCCACTTTTTAATGGGATTGTTTTTTTCTTACTGATTTATTTGAGATCATTTTTTTCTGGTATTAGTCCTTTGTCAGATGCATAGCTTGCAAATATTTTATCCAACTCTATGGGTTATCTGTTTACTCTGCTGATTATTTCTTTGGCTGTGCAGAAGCTTTTTAGTTTAATTAAGTCCTATCTATTTATCATTGGTTTTTCTATATTTGTTTGTGGGTTTTGGGTCATAAACTCTTTGCCTAAGCCAATGTCTAGAAATGTTTTTACAATGTTATATTCTAGAATTTGTATGGTTTCAGGTCTTACATTTGAGTCTTTGACCCATCTTGAGTTGATTTTTGTATAAGGTGAAAGGTGAAGATTCAGTTTCATGCTTCTACATGTGGCATGCTAATTATCCCAGCATCATTTGTTGGATAGGATGTCCTTACCCCACTTTATGTTTTTGTTCACTTTTTGAAGGTCAGTTGGCTGTAAGTATGGGGCTTTATTTCTGGGTTTTTTATTCTTTTCCATTGTTCTATGTGCCTGGTTTTATACCAGTACCATGCTGTTTTGGTAACTATAGCCTTGTAATATAGTTTTAACTTCAGTAATATGATGTTTCCAGATTTGTTATTTTCACTTAGTCTTGCTTTGGCTATGCAGCATCTTTTTTGTTCTATATAAATTTTAGGATTGTTTTTCTAGTTCTGTAAAAAAAATGGTGATGGTATTTTTATGGGAATAGCATTGAATTTTTAGATTGCTTTTGGCAGTATTGTGATTTTAACAGTATGGATCCTGCATATTCGTGACCATGGGATGTGTTTCTATTTGTTTGTGTCATCTATGATATCTTTCAGCAATGTTTTGAAGTTTTCCTTGTAGAGATCTTTCATTTCTCGGTTAAGTATATTCCTAAGTATTTTATTTTATTTTCCAGTGGTTGTAAAAGGCGTTGAAGTCTTCATCTGATTCTCAGCTTGGTTGCTATTGGTGGATAGCAGTGTTACTGGTTTGTGTACATTGATTTTGTATACTGGAACTTTACTGAATTCATTGATCAAATCTAGATTTTTTGATGAGTCTTTGGGGTTTTCTAGGTATACAACCATATCCTCAGGAACAGCTGAAAGTAAAAATCTTGGTATTGATATTACAGGCTCATGGGTGAAAGCAACATATCTTGAGTTTCAGATAAAACTTTGGACTTTGGACTTTGACTTAATGCTAGAACGAGTTAAGCCTTTTACAGACTATCAAAAAATGATTTTATTTTAAAATGTAAGAAGGATATAAGATTTTGGGCAACACGGCAGAATAATATAGTTTTAATGTTTGTCCCACCCAAATCTCATGTTGAAATGTAATCCCTAAAGTTGAAATTGGGGCCTTGTGGGAGGTGTTGGGGTGATGTAAGCAATTCACTCATGAATGCCTTCTTTGCAGTAGTGAGTGAGTTGTTTCTCTGAGTTCATGTGAGATATTGTTGTTTAAAAAATGTGTCACCTCCCTTCATTTCTTCCTTTCTTGTAATGTGATGTTCTGAATCTCCCTTTGCCTTCTGCCATGCTTGGAAGCTTCCTGAGACCTCATCAGGAGCAGATGCTGGTTTCACACTTTCTGTGCAGCCTGTAGAATCATGAGTCAAAATAAATCTCTTTTCTTTATAAATTACCCAGCTTCAGGCATTCTTTTATAGCAACGAAAATTGACTAACACATAAACCTAGCAAGCTTAAGTTATTCAAGTATACAAAATCCGAACTGGCTGATAAAAGTGAGAACATGAAATTAGTAATAAAACGTGTTCCATCAGAAAACAAACTCAGGAAATGATGGCTTCAAAGCTGAAACTACCAAACATTTCAAGAAGACCTAATAAAGCTCTTCTCAAACTTTCACAAAAAAATTGAAGATGAATAAATACTTATAAATTCATTCTAGGAGGCCAGCATTACCCTAATTCCAAAACCTAACAAGAATATAACAACGACAAAAAAAGGAAACTACAGACCAGTATTTATAACGAACATAGATGTAAAAATTCACATTGAGATACAAGCAAACTAATTGTAACTGCACATCTTTAAGATTATTTAATCTCATTAAATGACATTCATTCCAAGGCATGCATAGATGCTTCAACATGTGCAAATCAATAAATATAATATATGACATTAACAAAAAGAAAGACAAAAGCCATATGATTATTTCAATAGATGCAGAAAAAGCATTTGACAAAACTCAACATCCCTTTATAATAAAACCTCTTAACAATTTATATGTAGAAGTTTTATACCTCCACATAATACAGGTTGTATATGAAAAACCCATAGTTAACATTATATTAAACAAGGAAAAGCTGAAACCTTTTTTTCTAAGATCTAAAACATGACAAGGGTGAGCACATTTACCACTCTTATTACACATAGTACTGGAAGTCCTAGCCAGAGCAACTAGGCAAGAAAAAAAGGCATTTTAACTATAAAGGATAAAGTTAAATTGTCTCTGTTTGTAGGTGACGTGATCTTATATATAGAAAATATTAAATGCTTTTCCAAAAAACTGTAATACGTAAGAAAGTATGTAAAGTCACAGGATATGAATCAATATACAAAATTTAGTAGCATTTCTATTAAGAGAGAACACTCAGGAAAAGAAACAAATAAAGCAATTTCATTTACAATAGCTATAAAAATAATATATTGAGAAATACATTCAATAAAATAGTTGAAAAATCTCTATACTGAAAAGTATAAAACATTGATGAAAAAATTAAAGACACAAACAGAAAGATATCTTATGTTCATGTATTAGAAGAATTAATACTGTTATAATGGTCATACTACCCAAAGCAATATATAGATTTAATGCAATCTATATCAACATACCAATATCATTTTTCAAAGAACTAGAAAAAAAATCCTGAAATTCACGTGTAACTACAAAAATCCCCAAATAGATGAAGCAATGTTGTGCAAAAAGAACAAAGCTATAGGTATCACACTACCTGTTTTCAAATCCTACTAAAAATGTATAGTACTGGTAAAACTGAATATTTATATGCAGAAGAATAAGACTGGACTCCTACCTCTAAACATATATAAAAATAAACTGAAACTGATTAATGACTGTATTAGTCTGCTCTCATACTGCTATAAGGAAATACCCAAGACTGAGTAATGTATAAAGGAAAAAGATTTAATTGACTCAAAGTTCCACATGGCTGGAGAGGCCTCAGGAAACTTACAATCATGGCAGAAGAAGAAGCAAGCATGTCTAACAGTAGCATGTGAGAGAGCATGTGTTTAGGAAGCAAAGGGGAAAGAGTCCCTTATGAAAGCATCATATCTCACGAGAACTCACTCACTATAATAAGAACAGCATGGGGGAAACCACCTCCATAATCCAATCGCCTCCCATAAGGTCACTTCTTCAACACCTGGGGATTACAATTTAAGATGAGATTCAGGTGGGGACACAAGGGCTAACCATATCATTCTGTCCCTGGACCCACCCAAACTCATGTCCCTTTTACATTTCAAAACCAATCATGCCTTCCCAACAGTACCCCAAAGTCTTAAATCTTTCCAGCATTAACCCAAAAATCCAAGTCCAAAGTTGCATCTGAGACAAGGCAAGTCTCTTCGGCCTAAAAGCCTGTAAAATCAAAAGCCAGTTAGATACTTCCAAGATACAATGGGGGTACAGGCATTGTATAAATGCTCCCATTCCAAATGGGAAAAATTGGCCAAAACAAAGGGGCTATGAGCCCCATGCAAGTCTGAAATCCAATAGGGCAGTCATTAAATATTAAAGCTCCAAAATGATCTCTTTTAGCCCTCTGTCTTACATCCAGGTCACAATGATGTAAAAGGTGGACTCCCATGGTCATGGACCACTCCACCCCTGTGGCTTTGCAGGGTACAGCCCCCTTCCTGGCAGATCAGGACTTGGTGGCCTGCGTTCCAATCACTCAATCTGTGGATAAAAGGGGTCATGGTACAGCTCAGTTCATTGCTTCAGAGAGTGCAAGCCCCAAGCCTTGGCACCTTCCACATGAGGCTGCTTTTGCAGGTACACAGAAGACAAAAATTAAGGTTTAGGAACATCCGTTTAGATTTCAGAAGATGTATACAAATTCTTGAATATACAGGCAGAGGTGGCTGCAGGGGCAGAGCCCTCATGGAGAACCTCTGCTACAGCAGTGTAGAAGGGAAATGTGGGGTTGGAGCTCCCACACAGAGTCCCCACTGGGGTACTGCCTGAGAAGAGGGCAACTGTCCTCCAGTCCCCCAAATGATAGATCCAATGACAGCTTGCACAGTTCATGCGGAAAAGTCTCAGACACTCAACGCCAACCAAGGAGAGCAGCCAGGAAGGCTGGGGAACTGGAGCATCGGTCACTCTTGCCATGCTTTAGCAAAGAAACTGCTGGCATTTTGCCCCAACTTAGAGATTTGTGGAAATGTGAACTTGAGAGACATGACTTAGGATATTGGTGGAAGAAATTTCTAAGAAGCAAAGCATTCAAGAGGTGACAGAATATAAAACTTTGAAAAATTTGCAGCTTAATGATGTGACAGAAAAGAAAAATCCATTTTCTGAGGAGAAATTCAAGCCTGCTGCATAAATTTGCATAAGTAATGAGGAGCCAAATGTTAATCTCCAAGACAATGGAGAAAATGTCTCCAGGGCATGTCAGAGACCTTCATGCTCCAGTTCCCATTAAGTCCCTCATCTTCATATGAGACCACCTTAGCCTGAACTTCATTGTTCACACCACTGTCAGTATTTTGATAAAAACCATTCAACAAGTCTCTAGGAAGTTCCAACCTTCCCCACATTTTTTTCTGTCTCATTCTGAGCCCTCCAAAATATTCCAACCTCTACCTGTTACCCATTTCCAAAGTCACTTCCACATTTTCAGGTATCTTTATAGCAGTACGCCACTTTACCAGTACCGTTTACTGTATTAGTCTGTTCTCACAAAGCTATAAAGAAATACCCAAGACTAGGTTATATATATATATATTTAAAGAGGTTTAATTGACTCATAGTTCTTCATGACTGGGGAGGCTGCAGGCAACTTACAATCATGACAGAAGGGGAAGCAAGCATGTCTTACATGGCAGCAGGCAAGAGTGTGTGTATGTAGAAAGCAAAGGGGGAAGAGTCCCTTATAAAACCATCAGATCTCATGAGAATTCACTTACTATCATGAGAACAGCATGGGGAAAACTGCCCTCATGATCCAATCACCTTTCACCAGTTCTTTCCTTCAATACCTGGGGATTACAATTCAAGATGAAATTTGGTTGGGGACTAAAAGTCTAACCATATTTATGACTTAAATGTAACATTTAAAACTATAAAACTACTAGAAGAATCCATAGGAAAAAATTGTGGCATTGGACTAGGCAAAAATATTTTAAATAATAGCTCAAAAGCAAAGGCAACAAAAGCAAAATATAGACAAATGTAATTACATCAAACTAAAAAGCTTCTGCATACCAAAGGCAACAATAGAGTGAAGAGACAATATATAGAATAAGATATAATATTTGCAAGCCATACATCTGACACAGGGTTAGTATCCAGAATATATAAGAATCTTAATAGCAAAAACCAAATAAATGATTTAAAATACGTAAAAGATCTTTAGACATTTCCAAATAAACACACACAAATGGCACACATACATGAAAAAATGCCCATCATCACTGATCTTCAGAGAAACACGAATCAAAATCAAAATGAAACACCATCTCATTTTAGTCAGAATGCATATTACCATGGCCGGGCGCGGTGGCTCAAGCCTGTAATCCCAGCACTTTGGGAGGCCGAGACGGGCGGATCACGAGGTCAGGAGATTGAGACCATCCTGGCTAATATGGTGAAACCCCGTCTCTACTAAAAATACAAAAAACTAGCCGGGCGAGGTGGTGGGCGCCTGTAGTCCCAGCTACTCGGGAGGCTGAGGCAGGAGAATGGCGTAAACCCGGGAGGCGGAGCTTGCAGTGAGCTGAGATCAGGCCACTGCACTCCAGCCTGGGCGACAAAGCGAGACCCCGTCTCAAAAAAAAAAAAAAAAAAGAATGCATATTACCAAAAAGTGCTGCTGAGAATGTGAAGCAAACAGAACATTTACACAGTTTATGGGATCGTAAATGAGTACATCCACTATGGAAAAACTATAGAGTTTCCTCCAAAAATTAACACTAAAACTATAGTATGATCTAGCAATCCCACTCTTTTTTCAGTATGTAAAAGAGATATTTGCCCTCCCATGTTTATTGCAGCACTATTTTCAATAGCCAAGATATAAAATCAATACAAGTGCCCAACCAAGAATAAATATATAAAGAAAGTGATATATATACACAATGGAATACTATTCAGCCATAAAAAATGAAATTCTATAATTTGCAACAACATGGATGGATCTGGAGAACATAATTTTCATTGAAATAAGTCAGACAGAAAAATATACAGCATGATTTCACCCACATGTGGAATCTGAAAAAAAATGATATCACAGAAGCAGAGAGTAGAACAGTGGTTACTAGAGACTGGAGAGGAGGGTGTGGAAGGGAGAATGGGAAGAGGTTTGCCAACAGAGAGAAAGTTACAGTCAGACAGGAGAAATAAATTCTACAGACAGTAATGTATTGTACATCTCAAAATAACTAGAAAAAAGAAATCTTAATACTCTCATCACAAAACATTTTAAATGATCAAGGTAATATATTTGCCAATATGATTTGATCTTTCTGCAATTTAGACATGTATATAAACAATGCATTTTACCCCATAAATTTGTATAATTACAGTGTGTCAATAAAAGCATTACTCACATAATGAAATAAATATTTTACAAATCATATACATCATAAGGGACTTGCTTCTAGAAAATAAAAACCCCACATAATTTAATAATAAAAAGAATAATTATGGACATAAAAGGGGAAAGGATTTGAATAGATAATTTCAAAGATATTTACAAATAACTAATAGTCAATTGAAAAAATACTGAATATTATTTATTATTAGGGAGATGCAAATCAAAACTATGAGATATTATTTTATGACTTCTAGAATGAGTGTCATCTATAAGAACAACTATGACACATTTGGCAAAAATGTGGGGAAACTGGTACATTCCTAAATTGCCAGAAAAAAAAAAAAATGTAAGTTGGTTATTACCGTTTGAAAACAGTGTGACAGTTCCTCAAACATTTAAACAGAGCTATCATATGACCATAAAATTATACTCCTAAGTATATACTCAAAAGAAATAAAAATATAAACCAACAGAGAAACTTGTATACAAATGTTCACAGCAGCATCTTTAATAATAGTTAAAAAGTTGGGGGAAAGGCTGGGCATGGTGGCTCATGCCTGTAATCCCAGCATTTTGTGAGACTGAGGTGGGCAGATCACTTGAGCCCAAGTGTTTGAAACCAGCTTGGACAACATGGAATAAACCCACCTCTACAAAAAAAAAAAAAAAAAAGAAAGAAAGAAAAAAAATTAGCCAAGTGTGGTGGCACACGCCTGTAGTCCCAGCTACTTGGGAGGCAGAGTTGGGAGGATCACTTGAGCCTGGGTGGCAGAGGTTGCAGTGAGCTGAGATCATGCCACCGCACTCCAGCCTGGGTGATAGAACAAGACCCTGTCTCAAAAAAAAAAAAAAAAAAAAAGTGGAAAAAATTTTATCAGTTGATAAATGGATAAACAAACTGTGGTATGTCTACAACTATGTATACTATTACTCTTTCAAAAGAAATGAATAACTTCTGGTTTCCTGTCTGGTATGTAAGCATGGAAGCCACCATCATTCTCTCAACAAGAAAAGGAGTTATTAAACTTAAAATTAACAATTATTCTTATGTACATCAGAGAATGTGTGGTCACAGGTCAAACTGCTGCTCCAAAACTTTCAGAAGCACACAGATGGGTACAAAAAAATCACTATTTACTAGAGCAGAAACCACTACCAGAATAGTAAAACCTAGCCTACTAATTCCTGGCTGCTCAGCGTGGGCAAGTTTGAGAGTGAAGAGTTGGGGAATGGAAAAAAAAAAAAAACAGTTGGGGAGTCAGTCTTATGGAGACCCACACACTTTTGTGAGTTTTTCTCTCCAGAAATCCCATCATGTTCTCATAGTGAAAGAGAAAAAAAAAATCTTCCAAATTTCTGGCAGCAAGATAGAAAATGTAGCCATTTAGAAATATAACCAGAATATTTTGTTCTTAGCTAGGCTTTCCCTCAAGAGATACTTTTTTTTTTTTTTTTTTTTTTTTTTTTTTTTTTTTTTTTCAGGACAGTTGACTAGGAACATTGGATGTGAGTTCTCCTCAGAGAAAACATCAAAGTTACCAGTGAATATACAGGTTTTAAATGGAAAACTGAAGGAAGAGAATCAAGATTTGTCAGAGTGCACATGGGAAGAAGATAAGATGCAGTAAAAGAAATCAGCAAGACTCTGGCGGAGATAAATTCCCAAGGAACTCAGAGTTCTGTAGAAAGGATAGGTGGGAGTGATTCTCTGCTCCCTTCAGTCCTCTGACAATCTGTTGACTGCTAACCTGTTGGGGAGCCCCTCTGCCCTCATGACCCTGGGCAAAACTATCAGTGATGACTTGAGCATCTCCTGTGACAGAGTATTGCATGGCCAGTTCTCACAGGTGTTCCCACATTCCCCTCTTATCTGAACTGAGATGGCAGGTAACATACTGGTTGTGCACCACAGGTTGGTAACAGTTCTTCTAAGAGATTCTCAACCCTTGAGCCACATCATCACCAGATACCCTGCAAACATACCTCATAAACTGCAGTGACTTCTGCAAGCACACGAGACTAGCAGGTCCCTGGGAAGTCGTAAAACACCTGGAGATATAACCCTCAGTGAGAGCCATTGCTCAGTGAGGGGGTTGCACAGCCAAAAAAAACCCAGTGGTAAAAGGAAAACATGGATGCAGAGCCAACTGCTGAAGGCAGTAACACTGACACCAAGGAACAAACATAAAAAGGAGGTCATTTCCCACCTCCTCCCGTACAGAGTTGAGGACGCATCAGTGGTCCTTCTCACCAGGTGATGCCTCAAAAAACGTTTTTTTGTTTTGTTTTGTTTTTGTTGTTTGTTTTTTTTTCCACACTTAACTGTGGCAGCTTCAACCCCAGTGAAAGTAAGTACATGCCTGCCTAGGCTTTTACTTTGGCAGAGCGCATCTCCCCTTCCATACAGAGAGAGGCAGCACCCTGCCAATGAAGGACAAACCATGGAGTGGCCTGCGCTAGACTGGGGAAAGAGGCACTTGATAGAGCTCCATCTTAGTGATAGCGATCAGAGAAGCTTATCTGTGTCCCACAGACACACTGTAGCTGGGAACCAAAAGATGAAGCCTTTATACACTGAAGGTAGGCAGGATGCAGTGGCTCATGCCTGTAATCCTAGCACTTTGAGAGGCCGAGGTGGGCAGTTCACTTGAGGTCAGGAGATCGAGACCAGCCTAGTCAACGTGGTGAAACTCCATCTCTACTAAAAATACAAAACAGCCGCACGTGGTGGCGGGCACCTCTAATCCCAGCTACTCTGGAGGCTGAGGCACAAGAATCACTTGAACCCAGGGGGCGGAGCTTGCAGTGAGCCGAGGTCGCGCCACTGCACTCCAGCCTGGGTGACAGAGCAAGACTTTGATTCAAAAACAGAAAAAAGACGAAAAACAAAAAACCAAAGGTAGTGAGCCCCGTGACAGAGGCATGATAGGGAAGTGGATCGTGTTTCTGCTGGCTCAGGACAAGGAGCTGGTGCACCAACTTCCACCCCTGCTGCTTCCCTAGAAACCTCAGCACACTCCATCACAATCTCTTCCTGCCACTCCAGTCAGGACAGATGTGTCCACTTGGCACCAGCCTAACTGAAAGCTCTGACTCTTAAGTACCATCTCTTGGGTTTCAGCCTGAAATGTACCAGGAAGTAAAACACCTTATACCAGAAAGGCGTAGTGCTGCTGCATGAGATAAGCTCCCTGAGACCTCCACACCATCAGACCTAGAAGAGAGAGTGTGTCAGCCCTCATAGCTAATACATTGCAAAAACAAGCAACATATGACAAAGCCACTGCACAAAAACTATCCGTAACCAAAGTATCCATACAGGGCTTCAGCTTCCTGAAAGCACTCAGAAACAAAGCCAAACCATCATACACAACATACACCACAGTCAAACACTCAAAAGAAAGAAGAATTTAAAAATTAGACAGCCCATGTAAATGATAGTAAATGTAAAATAAGAAGTGACCGCTACTTTAGATTAGAAGGAATCAGCACAAGAATTTCAGTACTACAAAAAGCCAAAGTGCTCTGACACTTCTAAAGGATCACACTAGCTCTCTAGCAATGAATCCTAATCAGATAGGAACGACTGAAATGACAGATAAAAAAATTCCATATATAGATTGCAATAGACCTTAATGAAATCCAGGAGAAAGTTGACATCCAATATAAATAAGCAGAAAAAAAATCAGAATATGAGATTTGAGATAGCTATATTGAGAAAAAAACAAATAGAACTACCCGAATTGAAATACTCACTATAAGAATTACAAAATATAGGTGGAAGTTTTAAAAATAGACTAGAAAAAGCAGAAGACAGAATTGCAGAGCAAAAGTCAAGTCCTTTAAATTAACCCACTCAAAAAAAAATTTAGAAAATGAATTTAAATAAATGAACAAAGCCTTTGGGAAATATGAGAGTATGTAAAGCAAACAAGCCTATGACTTACTGGTGTTCCAGTAAGTCATAAATAAAGAAAAAAAAATAAGCAACTTGAAAAGCATATTTGAGGGAATATTTTATTAATTTGTTTAAAATTTTGCCAAAGAAGTCAATATCTAGATACAAAAATTAAAATAACTCTTCCAAGATACTACACAAGACGACCATCACTAAGACATATAGTTAGCAGAGTGTCCGAGGTCAATATGAAAGAAAAAATCTTAAAGGCAGCTACAGAAAAGGGCCAAATTATCCGTAAAGAAAATCCCATAAGATTAACAGCAGACTACTCAGCTCAAATTTTATAAACAAGAAGAGGTTAAGAGCTTATTTTTAGCTTCCCTAAAGAAAAAAAAGTGAGGCAAGAATTTCATATCCTGCCAAACTAAGCTTTATAAATGAAAGAGAAATTGTCTTTCCCAGACAAACAAATACTAAGGGGATACTCCACCACAAGACCAGACTTACAGGAAATGCTCAAAGGACTCCTAAACATGAAAAATGAAAGAATGATACTTGCTACCACAAAAGCACATGTGAGTGCAAAGTTAACAGATTCTAAAAATCAATTACATAATTGAGATTAGAAAGAAACATATTAACAATATGTCAGGAATGAGACCCTTGAACATCAGAAGCTTAAATGCTCCACTTAAGAGACATAGACAGCAAATTGATTAAGAAAACAAGGCTGAAACTTCTGCTTACTTTCAGAAACCTAGCTCATGTGTAAGGATACCCCAGACACTCAAAGTAAAGCGATAGAAAAATATCTATTATGAAAATGGAAACAAAAAAGAGTCAGGGGTTGCTATTTTTGTATGAGATTAAACAGACTTTATACCTAAAATGATAAAAAGAAACAAAGAAGGGCATTGTATAATGATACAGGGTTCAATTCAGCAAGAATATTTATCTGTCCTAAGCATATACTTACCCAACATGACAGCACCTAGATTTAGGAAACAAATACTCCAAGAACTAAGAAAAGAGATAGACAGTCAAACAATAATAATTGTGACAGACTTCAATACCCTACTGAAGTCAATAGACAGATCACTGAGGCAGAAAACTAACAAACAAGATTTGGACTTAAATTGAGTTATTCATCAAATAAATACTCCACTCAACAATCAGAGTACACATTCTTCTCATCTGCCTAATACGTTCTCTAAGATTGACCACATGCTCAGTTATAAAGCAAGTCTCAATAAATACAAAAAAATATTGAAATCATATCAAGCATATTCTTGGACTACAGTGGAATAAGATTAGAACTGAATATCACAAGGAACTCTCAAAAACGCACAAAATACATGGAGACTAAACAATTAGTTCCTAAATGACTTTTGGATAAACACAAAATTAAGACAGATATCAAAAAAATCTTGGATAAAGGAACACAGAGACACAAATTATCAAAACTTCCTAAATATAGCAAAAGCACTGTAAGAGGAACGTTTATAGCGCTAAATACATACATCAAGAAGATAGAAAAGACTTAACAACAACCCAACATCACACCTAAAGGAACTGGAAAAAAAAACGAAAACAAACTAAATGAAAAGCTAGCTAAAGAAAATAAAGAACTGATATCAGAGAAGAACTAAATAAAGTCAATATGAACGAAATCATACAAAGGATCAATAAAAAATGGTTTTTGAAAGGATAAACAAGATTGATACACTGCTAGATAGACTAATTAAGAACAAAAGAGAAAATCCAAGTAAGTACAATCAGAAATGACAGAGGTGACACTAAAATTGATACCACAGAAATAAAAAGATCCTCAGAGACTATTAGGAATATTTCTATGGGCACAAAGTAGATATCCTAGAGGAAATGGATAAATTACTGGAGATGCACAACCTCCCAAGAGTGAACCAGGAAGAAATTAAAATACTGAACAGACCAATAATAAGTTACAAAACTGAATCAGTAACAAAAAAATATATCCACCAAAAAAATCCCTGAATCAGACAGATTCAAGGAGAGGGGATTCCTCTCTAAATTATCCTATAAAACCATTTTCTTCTAGATACCAAATCTGGCAAGGACAAAACAAAAATTGGACACTACAGGTCAATATTCCTGATGAACCTAGTCACAAAAGTCCTCACAAAAATACTAGCAAACTGAATATAGCAGCATAAATTGGGTTTTATTCCAGAAATGCAAGGATGCTTTAACATATGCAAATCAACATACGTGAGTCACTGCATAAATAGAATTAAAAATACAAACATATTATCTCAATAGATGCTGAAAGAACATTTGATAAAATCCAACATCCCTTCATGATAAAAAAAAAAAAGAACCTTTCAACAAACTAGGCATACAGGGAACATATCTCAAAATGATAAGAGTCATGTATGACAAACCCACAGCCAACATCATACTGAATAGGCAAAAGTTGGAGGTATTCCCCCTAAAAAAAAAACAAAAAAAAACAAAAAAACAAAACAAAACAAAACAAAAACAGGAAAAGACAAGTATGTCAATTTTCACCAGTCCTATTCAGCATAGTACTGGAATTCCTAGCCAGAGCAATCAGACAAGAGGGGGAAAAAAAAGACATCCATATAGGAAAAGAGGAAGTCACATTATCTAAGCATCATCAAATGACATGATCCCATACCTAGAACACCCTAAAGATTCCTGAAAAAGAATCCTAGACCTAATAAGAAACTTCAGTAAAGGCTTAGAGTACAAAATCAATATACAAACATTAATAGCAATATACAACAATGACATTCAAGTTGAGAACCAAATCAAGAATGCAATGCCATTTACAATAGCCACCAAAAAATAATACTTAGGAATATATTTAACCAAGTAGGTGAAAAACCTCCAAAAGGGGAACCACAAAGCATTGCTGAAATAAACCACAGATGATATAAACAAATGAAAAGAAAAGTTTCATGTTCAAGGACTGGATGAATCAATATTGATAAAATGAACATACTGCCAAGAGCAATCTACAGAGTCAATGCAATTTTTATCAAATTACCGTCATTCATAGAATTAGAAAAAAAAAATTCTAAAATTCATATGGAACCAAAAAAGGAGCCCAAATAGGCAAAGCAATCCTAACCAAACAGAATAAAGCAGGAGATACCACATCACCCAAATTTATACTATTCTACAAGGTTATAGTAACCAGAAGAGCATGGTACAAGTACAAAATCAGACACACATACCAATGGAAAAGACTTGAGAACCCAGAAATAAAGCCACACAGCTACATCTTATTGATGGTTGACAATGTCAACAAAAATAAACAATGTTGAAAGAAAGTGTAACCTATTCAATAAATGATGCTGGGAAAACTGGCTAGCCATATGCAAAAGAGTAGAACTGGACCCCTATCTCTCACTGTATACAAAAATCAACTAAAGATTAAAGACTTGAATATGAGACTTGAACTACAAAAATCCTAGAAGAAACCTAGGAAAAACTCTTCTGGACATTGGCCTAGGAAAATAATTTATGACTAAGACCTCAATAGCAAGTGCAACAAAATAAAAATTGACAAATGGAACTTAAACTAAAGAGCTTCTTCACACCAAAATAAACTATCAACAGAGTACACAGACAACCTACAGAATGAGAGAAAGTATTCACAAACTATACATCCTATGAGGACTAAAATAAAGAATTTATAAGAAACAAACAAATCAACAAAAAATAAAAAACAACTCTATTAAAAAGTGGGAAAAAGGACATAAAATGACACTTCTCAAAAGAAAGCATACAAGCAGTCAAGAAACATATGAAAAAAATGCTCAACATCACTAATCATTAGAGAAATGCAAATCAAAACCACAATTAGATACCATCTCATATCACTCAAAGCGACTATTATTTAAAAGTAAAAAAAAAAAAAAAAAAAAAAAAAAAAGAAGATTTTTTTGTGGATACAGGAAAAAGGGGATGCTTATTCACTGTTAGTGGGTATGCATATTAGTACAACCTTCATGGAAAACAGTATGGAAATTTCTCAGAGAACTAAAAAATAGAGCTACCGTTTGATCAAGCAATCCCACTATTAGGTATCTCCCCAAAGAAAAACAAACTTGTATGTTTATCACAACACTGTTTACAATAGCAAAGACATGAAATCAACCTACATGTTCATCAATGGAAAAATGGATAATGAAAATTCGGCACATACACATGAAGGAATGCTACACAGCCATTAAAAAGAATGAAATTATGTCCTTTCCAGAAACATGGATGCAGCTGGGGGACATTTTCTTAAGTGAAATAATACAGAAACAGAAAATCAAATAACACATGTTTTCACTTATGAGTGAGAGGGAAACAATAAATACACATGGACATAAAGATGGAAACAATAGACACTGGAGCCTGCAAAGTGGGGAGGAGCCTGGCACAGTGGCTCATGCCTGTAATCCCAGCACTTTGGGAGGCTGAGTTGGGCAGATCACTTGAGCTCAAGAGTTCAAGCCTGGGTCAATCCTTTAAGTAGAAATAACAATCCATAAAATGTATGTGCCTAACGACAAAGTATCATAATATATGAGGATCTGCAAGGAGGAATAGCATTAGAGTTGAACATTTCAACACTTCTCTATCAGTAATTGCCAGATCTAGCAGGCAGAAAAATAGTAATGATACAGTTGAACAGAGCAGAACTACCATTAAACTATATGTAATTGATATTTATAGAAAATTTTATCCAGAAGCAGCATAATACACATGCTTCCTAATTTCACACAGAGCATTCACCAGGATACAACACAGTTTTGAGCATAAAGCACACTCTAACACATTTATTTTTTATTATGTTTTATTTTTAATCTACAGTAATTATATGCTTATGGAGTACAGTGTGATGTTTAGATAAACCATTGTAGAATAATTAAATCAAGCTAATTAACTTATCTTTCACCTTGCCTAATTTTCAATTTTGTGTGTGGAGAACTTTTAACATTGACTCTTCTAGGAATTTTGAAAAATAAATTATTATTAACTGTAGTCATCATGCTTTGAAACTGGTCACTAAAATGTATTCCTCCTGTCTAAAACTTTGTACCCTTTGACCAGTATTTTCCCTTTCCCCACCCCCATTCCAAGCCTCTGGTAATCACCATTCTACTGTCTACTTCCATGAGTTGACATGTTTTTAGATTCAACATATGTAAGTGAGATTATGCAGTATTTATCTTTCTGTGTCTGGCTTATTTCACTTAGCACAATTTCCTCCAGGTTCACTAATGTTGTTGAAAATGACAGAATTCCCCTTTTCATCCCATTATGTATATATACCACATTTTCTTTATCCATTTATCCATTAATGGACATTTAAGTTGTTTCCATATCTTAGATATTGGGAATAATGCTACAATGAAAATGGGAGTGCAGAGTTATCTTCAGTATACTGGTGTCAATTTCTTTCTATATATACTCAGAAGAGGTATTGCTGAGCCATATGATAAGTCTATTTTTAGCTTTTAGAGAAACTTCATAATCCTTATCATAGTGGCTGTACTAATTTACATTCCAACTGACAGTATACCAGGGTTTCCTTTTCTCTGCATCCTGGCCAATACTTGTTATCTTTCATCTTTGGGATACTACTTATTCTGACAGATATGAGGTTTTAATAATTGGGGTTTTAATAAGTTTTTAGGATACAAAGTTAATATACAAAAGTCAATTGATGCCTCATGTACCAGCAATGAACAATGAAATTTGAAACTAAAAACTCAATACCATGTATTCTACCATCTAAAAAATCCTGAAATAGTCACAAAGCTAACAAAATATGGACAAGATTTTATTATTTCTATATGAAAAATTTACAAAACTGTGATTAAAGAGACAACTGAGTATCTAACTGAAAGGAAAGATATCTCATATACACGGACTCAGTATTGTCAAGATGGCTGTTTTCCTAACTTGATTTCAAGATTCAATGCAATCACAATAAAAACGAAAATAAGGTATTTTGTGAACATTGACAAATATTCTAAAGTTCATATGGAACGACAAAAGATATAGGATAGCTGACACAATTTTGAACAAGAACAAAGTTGGATGACAGACATTATATAACTTCAATACTCATTATAAAGCTGCATTAATAAAATAGTGTGACATTAACAATGGACAAGTAGATTCAATAGAACGGCATAGAGAGTCCCAAAATAGGTCCATACTAATATTATCAACTGATTTTTGATAAAAGGATGAAAGCAGTTCATGGGAAAACAATATTCTTTTCAAGAAGTGGTGCTGGAAAACTGGATATATGTGTTCAAAAATAATAATAATCTTCCTTCTTTCACAAAAATTAACTAAAAATAAATGATAGAACTAAATGTAAAATGTAAAACTATATGATCTGTACCTCCAAAATCCATGACACACAAATTACTTATACAACAATCCTGCACATGTACCCCTAATCTTAAAATAAAAGTTAAAAAAAAAGTTGACATGACCACAAAACAAAAAACTAAAAAACCTCTTGGCAAAAATGTAGGAGGAAATCTAAATGATCTTGAATTTGGTGGTGCCTTATTAGATATAAGACAAAAAGCCTGATTCATGAAATAAAATGTAGGTAAACTGGACTTAATTAAATTTAAAAGCTTATTCTCTATCAAAAATACTGTTAAGAGAATGAGAAGAAAAGACACTAAAAGAACATATTTGCAAAACACATTGATAAATGACTGATACTTGAAATATGCCAAAAAAACACTTAGGTCTCAAGAAAAAAAAAACAATTAAAAATAATCTAAAAATATGAATAGAAAGCTTCCCTAAGAAGGCATACAGATGGCATAATTGCATATCAGCATATAAAAATATATCATTAGAGAATTGCAGATTAAAACAATAACTATATATCTATTAGAACGGGCAAAATTTAAAACACTGAGAACATCAAATGATAAAGAGGATATGTAAGAACAGGTACTCTCATTTATTGCTGGGAAAAATACAAAATTATACAGATATTTGGGAAAAAGAGTGGCAGTTTCTTGTATAACTAAACATGCTCTTACCATATGACCCAGAAATTCTGCTCCTTAGTATTTACCCATAGAAGTGGAAAACTTACGTTTACACTAAAATCTGCACATAAATGTTCATAGCAGTTTTTTTTCATAAAGGAATAAATTTAAAAGCAACCAAAATGTTTTTAATAGGTGTATAGGTAACCAAACTGTCATATATGCATGCAATGGAATATTCAGTGGTTTTTAAAAAACTATTGAAAAAAATAGAAAAACTTTAAGTGTATATTTCTAAGTGAAATAAGCTAATCTGAGAAGGCAACATAACTGTATAATTTTAAGGATATGACCTTCTGGAAAAAGCAAAACTATTCTGAGAATAAAAATATTAGTGATTGGTAGAAATTTCTGGAATACATGGAGCACACAGGCTTTTTACGGCACTGAAACTATTCTGCACGATAATATAATGGTAGATATATGTCATTATACATTTGTCCAAAGCCATAGAATGTAAAACACAAAGTGAGACTTCTAATGTAAAATGAGGACTTCAGTTAATAATACATCAATATTGGCTCATCAATTGTAACAAACATACTTCTGCTCTTTTTCTATTAGCCTTAAACTGCTGAAAAATATTGTACATGTTTTTTTAAAAGTTAACCAAGAAAAAATAATAGTGGAGTACCAATAAATGTTACAGATCATGAAAGAACATCAAAAGATGTGCTAAGCAAAATAATACTCTCACAAAGGACCACGTTTTTATGATTCAATTCAAAGGCAAATCCGTAGAGGCAAAAAGTAAATTAACGATTGTTTAAGACTTGGTTGAAGAAGGAATGGGGTATTGAGGCCATTGGGTACAGAGTTTCTTTTTGAAGTAATAATAATTTTCTAAAATTAGGTAGTGGTAATGACTGCATAATTTTCTGACTATACTAAAGACTTCTAATTTGTACATTTTAAAGGGACAAATTTCATGGTATGTGATTTATATCTCAAAGAGGTAATAGTTATAAAAGCAAATGAAAAAGCTGTAAGACTGGAAAACCAAAAGGAAATATCCACATACACTGTATTCTAATTGATAAAGTTGTTTTCCATTGGCACATGGTTTAACACTACTGAAACCGCTATACACTTGTACTGGAAGTGAACAAATAAGTTAATTGATATTGACTGACATGAGCCAGCTTTTTCATTGTTGTAGTTGGGGGTTACAGATATGCAAAGAAAGTGGGCTAGAATAATCCACGTGATAATAGAGTTGAAGACTATAGTATTAATTTATGATTAGCTTAAGTGCAATGATGGCTTTTAAAGTGTCAGTCATACCTCAATAAAATAAAGTTTTAATGATCAGCTTGACATAAACATAGTTGGTTATATGCAGAAATAAAGGTATATGTATATACATGAGTGAGTATATGTAAAAAGTTGTTTTATGGCCGGGCGCGGTGGCTCAAGCCTGTAATCCCAGCACTTTGGGAGGCGGAGACGGGAGGATCACAAGGTCAGGAGATAGAGACCATCCTGGCTAACCCGGTGAAACCCCATCTCTACTAAAAAAATACAAAAAAAAAAAAAAAAAAAAAAAAAAAAAAAAAAAAAAAACTAGCCGGGCGAGGTGGCGGGCGCCTGTAGTCCCAGCTATTTGGGAGACTGAGGCAAGAGAATGGAGTAAACCCGGGAAGCAGAGGTTGCAGTGAGCTGAGATCCGGTCACTGCACTCCAGCCTGGGCGACAGAGCGAGACTCCGTCTCAAAAAAAAAAAAAAAAAAAAAAAGTTTTTTTATTCCCCGATAGGGCCTAGAAACAAAAGCATCTCAGTAAGAACAGGCATGACTAGTGTTCTGATTTTAGTTTCTAATACAATTTTCCAATAAAAAAATCAGGAATACTTGTAGTAAAAGCTGATTTTAGAACGAGAATAAGAAATACACAAAAATTATCCTGAAGCAACTTATACTTCCAGAGAATACAAAAATGTATAAAACCCTTGATATGATGTAAAGAATGGCACTTTATATCTGTGGTCTTCTCCAAAATTCATAGCCTCCGAGTACCAAACAAACAAAGCAAAAAAAAAAAAAAAAAAAGCAATATTCTATAAAATGTCTGTAAAATTCTTAAAGTTATCAAAAGAAAATGAGAACTGTCACAGATCATATGGGACTAAGAAATGACTAAATGTAATGTCAATGCTGATTGAGATTCTTGAAAATGACATTAAGAAATAACTATTAAAATCAAAACAATGTGTAAAGTATACACATGTATATATAATATATAATATATAGTATAATATATAATATATAGTATATACACTTATATAATATATAATATATAGTATTAATATGTAGTATATTTTTTATTTTTATATATTTTATTACATATAATAATATATAGTATTATACTATATATTATATAACTATAGTAGTTATATACTACTATATAGAGTGTATATATAGTAGTATAGTTGTATATATATACTATACAGTATATATTAAATATATACTATATATTATATAGGATATATACTACATATATTATATACTATATATAGTATATATGCTGTATATATACTACATATATAGCATATATACTATATATAGTATATAGTATATATAGTATAATAGCATATATTATTATATAATAAAATATATAATAAAATAAAAAATATACATTATACTATATGTTAATATTATATATTATATATTACATGTATAATATATATTATTCTATATTATATATACATATTTATATATAAATATGTATTGTAACATATATAAATATATTATATATAATGTATGTATAATATATACATACATAAATATATTATATATAATGTATGTGTGATATATGCATATATAAATATATTGTTATATATTAATATATTATTATTATATACTGTATACTATGGTATATATAATATATAGTACACATAATATATACTATATATGATAGCACATATACTATATACTATGATATATACTATAATATAGTATATACAATATATACTATATTATATAAAATATGTATATATTTTATATATTTGTTGTATTTTGCTGATGTTGGTTCCTTCACTGTGAGAGATGCATCAAAGTCATATAAAACATTAACAATATGGGAGAAAGTATTAAGATATAGGAAACACGAATTTTCTATGTATTTAAAACTATTCTAAAATTGAAAGATTAAATTTTAAAAACATGATAAAACAAATGTTAATATAATGTTTCCAGTTTTGGTCTCACTCTGTCACCAGGCTGGAGTGCAGTGCCGCCATCTCAGCTCACTGCAACCCCCAACTCCCTGGTTCAAGCAATTGTCTTGCCTCAGCCTCCCAGGTAGCTGGGATGACAGGCACACAGCACCACACGCAGCTAATTTTTGCACTTTTAGTAGAGATGGGGTTTCACCATGTTGGCCAGAATGATCTCAATCTCCTGACCTTGTGATCTGCCCACCTTGGCCTCCCAAAGTGCTGGGATTAGCATGAGCCATTGTGCTTGGCCTAATGTTGTCAATTTAAAAAAACAGTCGGTTAAAAACATTTGAAGTCCTAAAGAAAAACATGCATTTAAGCAGAAATAGATAATTTTAATCTTTTATTTCTTTAACTGATGCATGGAGTGGAATGCTTTTCATAAATGGATATTATGATTAATACCTACATATTGCATAAACCATACAGAAATTATTTTTTAAAACATTGGAAAATATATGCCATGCATTTCATATTTTAAAATCTTTTAAAGATAATCAAATTTCTACTCTATAATATAGTGATGACTTCTAGATTTTATAATAGTTTGGGTCATTATTATTAGCCTAATAAAGTATCATATTCCATGGCTTCTATTATTTATGAACAAGAAAATAAATAAATGGCTTTAATAAAAAGCTGATTGCACACATTATAGTTATTGGCAGAGGACTATTGAGTTTAATATGTTTTTATTTTACTAATTTTTTCAGGAATATGTCATAAATTAAACAATATGTATTAATAAAGTATCTAAAATGAATAAATTTGACCATTGTCACTGATCATAACATGTGTTTTCTCAAATATTATACTAAAATTTAACCAGTACTTTGAAAGCCAAAATTACTGAAAATGTGAAAAAATATTCAAATACAGCATAACAAAGCAAAAGGAAATCAATGTTGTTGATAGACACTGATTTTATAAGTGATAGTTTGCCAGAAATCTAATTGTAAGGTAACTATTAATAGTTAAAATAACAATAATGTTCTATTATATATTTATTTACTCCACCAGCAGGGAAATCAACAATAAAAACGACAGGTTTTTAAAAATTTGCCACTTAGTAAATTTTTATGGTTCCATCATTACTATCTGAAATACAGCATATCTGCTGACAGAGTTCTAAAATAAATTTGGGTTTTAATTTCATTCAAGTTATTGCACACAATTTTCTAATTGCTTTTGTGAACATTTGAAGGTGTGTTTTCTAATCCTATTTTATCCACATGAGTGTATCTACAATTACATGAAGGCCTTTCTAAAAGTTGTATAAAAAATATTGCTTTATAGCAAATTACCATCCTAACCAGGAGAAGTAAAAATTTCAGATTTTTAGTATCTTTGGAATAAAACTTTTAATATGGTTACTTAAAATATTACTTTCTTTTTATGACCCTTCTTAGCCTTTCTTGTGGATTTATAATGGTTCAAGATTCTTGTCTTTCTGTGTAGAATTACTTTACATATTCTTTCAAGGCGTCAAACACTTCAGTAGTAAGTTGAATTGTTTTCTTTTTTGGATTTCTTTCTAGTTTTTGCTTGTTTATTTTATTGTTACTGTTGTTTTAGTTTATAAACCAAGACCATAAAAAATCTGAGGAAAAGTGTGTGTTCATTGACTTATATTTTAAAATTACCTTATTATAGCCTTATCAGATATTTCCACTTCTGACCAACATGGAGTAACATAGGATATAACTTGCCATCTGAAACAAACAAAAAATCTAGATACAATATATGAAAGATGATTTTCAAGACACTGAACTTCAAGCAAAGGACAGTGATCCCAGAGAGTCAGTCAGGAAATAAACAAGGTGAGACCTATATCACCCCAGTTTCTTGCCTTAAGAAATTTTCTAGACCATGGCTCAGGTATGACAATCTAATAATAATAGTGGTGGACTCAGGGAGTAAAAGACAGGGAGTTAAGACACTGGGTAGACCAAGAGAACTAGAATTTGCATAACAGCATAGCAGAGAGAAGAGAGCTGCACACTGAGATAATTCCATAGTTCTGCAGATGGACTGACTTCAAATATTTCATAAAAGTAGTGATCAGTGCAGATGTGTGAGGCAACTAACCAATACTAGGGAACAACTATTTTAAAGGAATAGTGTCTTGTGTTTACACAGGGCTGGAAAATATGCATGTTCCCACAAGCTACAGAGGAAAAAACACATAATTCACAGGAAAATGGATACTGCAATCAGGAAAGTCTTGCCTCAGTAATGGAGAATAATTAGGACAAAATAGAGCAAAAGAGAACAACAACAAAAAAAAATTTTAGTGTGTATTAGAAGTGGAGGTATAATTTACTCAATCTATATTAAAAATAGTTTTACAAACTTTATTTCTGAAACAGATGATATAATATATGGCATGCTTTCTCTGAGAACAGGTAGAAAAACCAGATATATTACAAAACCTGTATTTTAAGGCATTGGAAAACTTTGGAAATGAAACTAGGGAAATGAATTTCCAGGAAGGGACAAGCTTTCAGAGATGAGCTGAGGATCCGTAACTGATATTTCTATGAAAGCGTTTGCCTAATGCCTCAGAATGATAGCACTAGCTGTATGTGGGAAACACAGTGTATGTACAAATTAACAAAAATTAAATAAACATTGAATTCTATAGTCACACCAGTCATACAACAAGCACTTGATAGCTACATGTGACTAACAAATATCCTTTTGTGTACCATAGACATGTACATAAAATTTCCATCATAAGATGAAAATATGAAAAAAATTACATGATCATTTCAATGAATGCAGAATAATTTAAAAATAAATTTTAATATACATTAATTCTTCTTAAAAAATTTCCAACAAACTTTATCAGTCAGATTTCTTCAGAAAGAGTTTTAAGAGAAGGAGAGATAAAGACTTTAAGGAATGGGTTCACATGATTGTGGAGTTTAGTAAGTCTGAAATCAATAGGATACGCCTGCAGGCTGGAAGCTCAGGCAAGAGTTGATGTAGTCTTCACTCTAAAAATTTTAGAACACGCTTCCAGGATGGAATGTCAGGCAGGAATTTTGTTAGTCATGAGATAGGTTTTCTTCTATTCTGAGAAACCTCAATTTTTGAGCTTAAGGCCTTCAACCATTTAGAAAAAATCCGCCATATTATCCACAGTTATCTCCTTTAGTTAAAGTCAATTGAAAACAATGTTAATCACATCTAAAAAAAACACCTGCACAGAATGGTTTAGACTAGTGTTTAACCAAACAACTGGACATCATCGTCTAACTTATTTGACACAGACAGTTTAATAATCTAGTTCACCACTTGTCAACTTGGCACCCATCCACATCTCATTAACCCACACTTATCTCAAAATAAAGACAATGACAAAGTCATTCTTCCACCCAACATGATATAACTACTCTGTGCTCAACGGAAAATTCACTAACTCTTTCTCCAACAACAGCAAAAAAATTTGAAATCCTCAGCAATGTTAACTCCTATTCTTCATATCCTGTAATGTGATACTAAAATTTAAACTTAACAATACTTAAATAATATAAAGGAACATTAATATATGTTATATGATAATGAGATAACAGAGATAAAATAAAGATATTGAGTAAATACACATACAAACATATTCGTAAAAATTATGAAAGAAATAATGATAGGAATTATTCCTGCAATTGGTCGTGTGGTCAAACTTTTATTCAAAAACTACCTTCTTTGACTACCCATTCCATATTCCCTTTCCCATCGCAAGCACATAAGCTGACCATGGCACTTAGCTTTAGGAAATGACGAAGCCTTTATTTCTGAAGTATTTGGGCCCTTAGCAATCCTGCCTAACTTGAGTTGTCATAGTTTTCCATTGACTTGAATCATAGAACAAGGTAGGACTAAAAGGTGCCTTAATGGATCTGGTTCCACAGCTTCACTTTACATTATTCCAATGTATTTTCCAAGCTTAGGTACGGAGCCCTAAAACCAAAGCTAGATCTGAGGGATTCAGAGACAGTAGACAGCAGAAGGCTACGGTACAGTGCAGGTGAGCATGATTATCTCTGGCAGCTAGGCCTTCCTGCTTCATGGGTGAAGAACTTGCTTGCATCTGTGGCATAGATGAGGTCTAGGGAACCCAAAGGTTACCAACAGTGGAAGGCTGGGGCACAGAGTAGGTAAGTGTGACAATCCCTACTGACTAGGCTTTCCCACTTCATGGTTGGCGGTTGCACTTGTGTCCCTGGGTGGTGCACCTAGTGGCTTCCAGGACTCAGAGAAGGGAAGGAAGAAAGGGATGCCTTTCTCCTTTTCTTTCATATGGGTAACAAACTATCTGCAGCCTGCACTCCTCTTGAGTGCATCCTGAATCACTGGTACTCTTTGACCTTCAGACTCTGGGCAAAAAAATATATGCCTTATATTCTTTTGCACGAGGGCTTGGCTAGGTTATAAGCAGAAAAGGAAAAATCGGAAGGGACTAGGATAGCAAATCTCAGAGGTGCCTTCGGCAGGGGAGTCATCTCCCTCTAGTCCTGCTCCTCCTGGTCCACGCCATCATCCCTATTCAGGTTCTCTCTCAAGTTTGCCTCATCCTAGAAATCCTCATTTTAGGCAAGTCCCAGTCTCGTTCCTACCCCTGCAAGAAATACCTGGTGAATATTTTCCCATTAAGGTCCATGTCCCCTTTTCTCTACAGGTCTTAAGGCAAATTAAACCACACATATCAATATTGACTTTGAACGTAAATGATCTAAATTTCCCAATTAAAAGTTTCAGAGTGGCAAATTGGATTTTTAAAAAGACCCATCCATCTTTTACCTTCAAGAAACCCCTCTCACTTGTAATGACACTAATTGGTTCAAAGACAGGGTTGGAGGAGGATATATCATGTGAATGGAAGACAAAAAAAGGGTGAGTCATCATTATTATATCAAATAAAACAGACCTTAAAACAACAACAGTAATAAAGGACAAAGGAGGACATTACATAATGATAATGAATTCATTTCAACATGAAGATAAACTATCCTAAACATAAAAGCACCTAACACTGAAGCACCCAGATTAATAAACAGGTATTTCTAGACCTACAAAAAGACAGCCACACAATAATATTGGAGACTTCAACTCCTTACTGACAACACTAGACAGATGATCAAAGCAGAAAGCTAAAAAAGAAATTCTGGACTTAAATTTGACCCTTGACTAATTGGACATAATATACATCTACAGAATTCTTCACCCATCAAATACAGAATATACATGCTTCTCACATGCACATGGAACATATTGTAAGATTTCCAACATTCTTTGCCATAAAGCATGTCAGTCTCAGTACATTCAAAAAAATGAAATTATACCAATCATACTCTTAGAACACATTGGTGTAAAAAATAGAAATCAATACCAAAAAGTTCTCTCAAAACCACACAGTTACATGGAAACTAAACAACTTGCTCCTGAATTACTTTTGTGTAAACAACAAAATTAACACAGAAATAAAAAAATATCTTTGAAATAAGTGAAAACAGAGACATGAAATACCAACATTTCTTGGATGCAGCAAATGCAGTGTTAAGAGGAAAATTCAGAGGGCTAAATCCCTACATGAAGTTAGAAAGATCTCAAATTAACAACATAACATTGCACCCAGAGGGACTTAAAAACAGGAACGAACTAACCACATGGCTAGCAGAAGAAAAAAAATTAAAAACATGGCAGGATTGAATGAAATTGAAACCCAAATATTCATACAAAGGAGCAACAAAACCAGAAGATGGATCTTTGAAAGGATAAAAATGATCTATAGCCTGTTAGTTAGATTAACAAAGAAAAAAGAGAGAAGTTCCAAATAAGTACATTCAGAAATGAAAAAGGTGATATTGCAAATGATCCCACAGAAATGCAAAAGATTCTTGGAGAGTAATATGAACATGGCTATGTAGACAAATTATAAAATCTAGAGGAAGTAAATTCCTGGAACATTCCATCTATAGATTAAATCAAGAAGAAACGGAAACCCTGAAGAGGCCAATATTGAATTCCAATGTTGAAACAATAGTAAAAATTCTACAATCCCAAAAGAGCCCTGGATTAAATAGATTTACAGCCAAATTTTACCATATATACAAAAAAGAGTTACTACCAATCCTATTGAAACTATTCCAAAAAATAGAGGAGGAAGGAGTCTCCTCCCTCATTTATTCTTTAAAGATAACATCATCCTGATACCAAAATCTGGCAAAGAAATAAAGAAAAAGAAAACCACAGGCCAATACTTCTGATGAACATAGACACACAAAAATCCTCAACACAATAATAGTAACCTGAATCCAGCAGCACATCAAAAAGTAAATTCACCGGGATCAAGAAGGCTTCATTCTTGGGATGCAAGCTTGTGTCAATATGTACAAATCAATAAATGCAATTCACCACATAAACAGAATGAAACACCAAAACCATATAATAATTTCAATATATGTAATAAAGGCATTCAATAAAGTTCAACATCCCTTCATGATAAAAACCCTCAACAAACAAGGCATTGAAGGAACATATCTTAAAATAATAAGAGCCATGTATGAAAAACCGGCAGCTAACATCATTCTGAATGGGCAAAACCTGGAATCATTCCATTTGAGAGCTGGAAAAAACACAGATGCCCACTCTCACCACTTTTATTCAAGGTAGTTTTGGAAGTCCTAGCCAGAGAAATCAGGCAAGAGAAAAAAATATAAGGCATCCAAATTGGAAAAAAGAAAGTCAATTATCCCTCCTCACTGATGATACTTTTCTATACCTAGAGACCCCTAAAGACTCTGCCAAAAGGCTCCCAGAACTGATTAACAACTTCAGTTAAGTTTCAGGATACAAAGTCAACGTAGAAAAATCAATAGCATTTATATGTTCCAATAATGTTCAAGCTAAGAGCCAAGGAAATAACATAATTGCTTTTACATTAACCGCAGAAAAATAAAATACCCAGGAATATATTTAACCTAGGAGGTGAAAGATCTCTGCAAAAAGAACTACAAAACACTGCTGAAATAAATCATAGATGATACAAACAAATGAGAATACATTCTGTGCTGATAGATTGGAAGAGTAACTATAATTAAAATGGCCACACTGTCCAAATAAATGTTCAGATTCAATGTTTGATACGATTTTGCTGTTTTGGCTTTTTCAAATCTCATGTTGAAATGTGATTCCCAATGTTGGAGGTGGAACTTAGTGGGAGGTGCTTGGGTCATGGAGGAGGATCCCTCATAAATGGCGTGGTGGTGTCTTTGAGGTAATGAGGGAGTTCTCATCCTATTAGTTCAAGCAAGATGTGATTATTTAAAAGAGAATAGCACCTCCACCTCTCTCCCTTTCTCCCTCTCTTTCCATGTGATACACCAGTTTCCCCTTTGCCTTCTGCTATAATTGTAAGCTTCCTGAGACCTCATCAGAAACAAGCCAGGACCATACTTCTTGTATAGTGCAGAAATGTCATCTAAAATAAACTTATTTTCTTTACAAATTACCCAGCCTCTGGTATTTCTTTATACCAACATAAGAACAGACTAACACAATGCTATCCCTATCAAACTACTGACATTATTTTATATAGAATTAAAAGACAGATTTTATAATTCTTATGGAACTAATAAAAGAGCCCTGATAGCCAAAGCAATCCTAAGCAGAAAGAGCAAAGCCACAGCCATTACATTATAAAAATCGAAACTATACTACATGGTTACAGTAATCAAAAGAGTAAGGTACTGGTAAAAAAAAAAAAAAAAAAAAAAAAAAAAAAAAAAACAGATACATAGACCAATGTAACAGAATAAAGAGCCCAGAAGTCAAGCCACACACCTACAACCAACTGATTTTTAACAGAGTCAACAAAAATAAGCAATAGTGAAAGGACTCGCTATTCAATAAATTGTGCTTGGATAACTGACAAGCTATATGCAGAAGATTGAAGCTGAATGCCTACTGTTAACCATATATAAAAGTTAACCCCAAACAGATGAAAGATTTAAATTCAAGACCTTTCAAATTTGAGAACTATAAAAATCCTAGAAGACAATCAAGAAAATACTCTTCTTGCCACTGCCCTTGATAAAGAATTTTTGGCTAAGTCTCCAAAAGCAATTGCAATGAAAGCAAAAAATGACAAGTGGGGCCTAATTAAACTGCAGAGCTTCTGCACAGTAAAAAAAAAAAAAAAAAAAAAAAAAAAAAACCAAAACAAAAAAACAACTATCAACAGAGTAAAAAGACAACTTATGAAATGAGAAAAGATATTTGCAAACTCTGCATGTGACAGAGGTCTAAAATCCAGAATCCATAGGGAATCTATGATGTGACTTTTTAAACCATATTCATCTCTTATATGTATTTATAAAATAAAATTTGTAGTTAAGTAAAGATCTTCCATTACCAACAAAATAGTTTCTTTTGCAACTAAAATGTGATAACTCTTTATATATTATAGAAATATTATGCTTTGGGAGTGACAATTTAGATATTTACTTAAAAATATACCAACTTCAACAAATATATCAGGACCACACAAGAATGAATATATTCATAAGCTTGATGTTTTCTATTACATGTATTTCCTTTTAGCTTTTATTTTGAAATATTGATGTATATTCTTAGTAGGTACCTTATCATATATATGTTTTATATTTTTTCCATTGATTTTTAACTAAGGAGAAATGCATTTTCAGCAGTCACATTATAAAAATTTGAAAGTCTTTCAGAGGAAGAGTGATAATGCATTTATGTTCTAGCCATTCTATATAAAACATTTCTTGGAGAAGAATGTGGATATTTTATGTACACATATTTGAACATCAAAAATTGAAGACGTGTGGTCAACTTAAAACAAATGAGAGAAGCTTGATGTACTTCATGGTACCTCAATTGACTTTCTACAGCAAACTGTGTACTTGCATGCTTGCTTTTATTTACAGGATTTTCAATTCTTAGAACTGTGGCAAACAAGATAGAGTGAGAAATATATATAGGCATGCCTTGGAGATATTGCTGGTTTGGTTCCAGATCACCTCAATAAAGTGAAGATTGCAATAAAGCAACTCACAGAATTTGTTTGGTTTCACAGTGCATACAAAAGTTATGCTTAGAGCATACTGCAGTCTATTAAATGTTAAATAGCATTTTGTCTAAAAAAAAAAAAGGTACATACCTTAACTAAAAATACTTTATTGCCAGAAAATGCTAACAATGATCTTAACCTTCAACAAGTCATAATCTTTTTGCTGGAATCTTGCCTTGATGTTGATGGCTGCTGACTGATCAGAGTAGTGGCTGCTGAAGTTTGGGGTGGTTGCAGCAATTTTTAAAAATAAGAGATCAATAAAGCTTGCAGTGTGCATTGACTCATAGAAAAATTTCTCCGCAGCATGAAATGCTGTTGGATTGCATTGCTATTTGATACTGTTTAGTTGAACTTTTCTCAAAATTTGAGTTAATCCTCTCATACCCTGCCACTGCTTTATCAACTAAGTTTATCTAATATTCTAAATCCCCTATTGGCATTTCAACAATATTCACAGCCTCTTCACCAAAACTACATTCCATATGAAGAAACTACTTTCTTTGTCTCATATACAAGAAGAAACTCCTCACCTATTCAAGTTTTATCATGAGATTGCAACAATTCAGTCACATTTTCAAGCTCCACTTCTAGTTTTCTTGCTATTTTCACCATATATACGGTGACTTCCTCCAGTGAAGCCTTGAACACCTCAAAGTCAACCTATGAGGGTTGGAATAAGCTTCCTCCAAACCCTTGCCAATTTTAATATTTTGACCTACTCCATAAATCATGAATGTTCTTAATGGCATCTATAATGGTGAATTATTTTCAGAAGGTTTTCAATTTACTATTCCCAAGTTACTGAGAGAAATCACTATCTATGGCAGCTACAGCCTTACAAAATTTATTTCTTAAATAATAAGCCTTGGAGAGTCAAAAATCGCTCCTTGATGTATAGGCTTCAGATTGGATATTGTGTTAGCAGGCATGAATACAACATTAATCTCCTTCCAAATCTTTATTAGAGCTTTTCAATAACCATGTTTATTACTGATGAGCAGAAATGTTTTCAGAGTTTTAGTTTTCAAGCCGTAGGTCTCAACAGTGGACTTAAAATATTCAGTAAACTTTGCCAGGCACGGTGGCTCATGCCTGTAATCGCAGCACTTTGGGAGGCCGAGGCAGGCAGATCACAAGGTCAGGAGGTTGAGACCATCCTGGCTAACACTCTACTAAAAATGCAAAAAATTAGCTGGGTGTGGTAGCAGGCACCTGTAGTCCCAGCTACTTGGGAGGCTGAGGCAGGAGAGTGGCATGAACCCGGGAGGTGGAGCTTGCAGTGAGCTGAGATTGCGCCACTGCCCTCTAGCCTGGGTGACAGTGCGAGACTCTGTCTCAAAAAAAAAAAAAAAAAAAAAAAATTCAGTAAACTATGCTGTAAACAGATGTGCTGTAATCCAGATTTGGCTGATATATTTCTAGAGCAAAGACAGAGTATATTTAGCATAATTCTTATAGCCATAAGATTTTGGAATGGTAAATGAGCATTGACTTCAACTTAAAGTCACCAGATAATGCTATTCCCTAACACTATAGTTAACCTGTTCTTTTGAAACCTTAAAACCAGCCATTGACTTTTCCTCCCTAGTTATGGAAGTCCTAGATGGCAGTAAGACTTTCCAATAGAAGACTGTTTCATTGACACTGAAAATTTGTTGTGTAGTATGGCCCCCTTCATCAATTATCTTAGCTGGATCTTCTAGATAACTTGCTGTAGCTTCTACATCATCATTTGCTGCTACACATTATGTTGTTATGTTATAGTTTCTTATTTAAAACCTCATGAATCAACTTCTGCTAGCTTCAAACTTTTATTCTGCAGCATCTCCAAATCTCTTAGCCTTCATAGAAGTGAAAGAGATTTAGGGTCTTGCTCTGGATTAGGCTTTGGCTTAAATGAATGAAGTGGCTGGTTTGATCTTCCACCTAGATCACTAAAACTTTCTCCATATGAGCAATAAGGCTCTTACACATTTTATCATTTGTGTGTTCACTGGAGCAACACTTTTAATTTTTATCAAGAACTTTTCCTTTGCATTCACGACTTGGTGAGGTGGTTTGGTACAAGGGCCTACATTTTGGTTTATCTGGGCTTTCAGCATGCCTTCCTCATTAAGCTTAATTATTTCTAGCTTTTGATTTAAAGTTAGAGACATCTGACTCTTCCTTTCACATGCGCACTTACGGGATATTGTAGGGGTCCTAATTGGCCTAATTTTAATATCATTAAGTCCCAGGGAATAGGGATGATCAAAGACAAAAAGAGAGAGAGATAGGACAAGGGCTTGTTGATGCGGCAATCAGAAAACACACAGCATTTGTTAAGTTTACCATCTTATATGGGTGGTGTTTGTGACACTCTAAAACAACTACAATAGTAACATCAAATATCAGTGATCACAGGTCACCATAACTGTCATAGTCAGGTTCCAGCCCCAGCTGAGGGCTGAGGGGAGTGGATGGTCGTGGGGTAGGGAGCTGGAAGAACAGTCAAGAGATAGCAGGTAGGTAAGACATGGCTTTAATCAGCAGTCCCTCACAGGGTCAGTGTCACTTTTATACATTACACAAACAATAGTAGCTGAGAATTAAGTGGTCAGCTTCTCTATGTTATGGCTATGGAAGTGAGCTTTCTCCATGTTATGTCTACATGGCTATGGTTATATAAGACCTGGGACTGTGCGTGTGTGCCACAAACCCACTGCATCATCCAGGTTGTTTACCTCAGCCTATGCCTGCTGCCCTATGCCTTCTTAGCTGCAGCACAGCCATGTTCTTTACAGTAACAGCTATAATAATAATGAAAAGTTGGAAATGCTGGAAGTATAAATCAAAGATAAAATTCTAAGGCTCTCCAACTACCTGAGTGGACTTCTTTCTTGGTCAGGGCATTCTTAAATTTAATCTGAAAGACAGGTTTAAACCATGATGGGAAGTGGGGTTGGACATGACTCATTTTACACCTCCAGAATTAACATCAACACAGATCTTAAATCTGATAGGAAATATTTACAATCTATTCTTTCCAAAGCCTGCTACCCAGAGGCTTCATCATGCTACCCAGAGACTTTATCAAGGCATGATAAAACCTTGGTCTCCACAACTCTTTATCTTAACCCAGACATTCCTTTCTACCAATAACTTTTTCAACCAATAGCCAATCAGAAAATTTTTAAATCTACTATGACCTAGGATCCCCCTCTCCTTTGAATTGACCCACCCTTTCAGGTAGAACCAACGTAAATCTTATATGTATTGATTGATGTCTGATGTATCCCTAAAACGTATAAAAGCAAGCTGTACCCCTACTACCTTGGGCACATGTCTTCAAGACCTCCTGAGGCTGTGTCATGGGTTCATCCTTAACCTTAGTAAAATAAACATTCTAAATTGATTGAAATGTCTCTCAGATATTTTGGATTCACACAAGCATTATCATAATGTGATACAAAGACACAAAGTGATCACACGCTTTTGGGAAAAGGGCACTGATAAACTTACTGGATGCGGAGTTGCCACAGACCTTCAGTTTCTAAAAAAACACAGTATCAGTGAAGGGCAGTAAAATGAAGCACAATGAAAAAAAGCCGTGCCTGTACTTCAAGAAGTGCATCATCCTGTGGCTCTAGTTGTCTTGTAAATGGAAAGTTCAGCACCTTCTTCTTGGAAAAAAAAAATTAAATTGTTTTGTTTTTATTTTATTTATTTATTTATTTGAGATGGAGTTTCGCTCTTTTGGCCCAGGCTGGAGTGCAATGGTGCCATCTCGGCTCACTGCAACCTCCACCTCCCAGGTTCAAGAGATTCTTCTTCTTCAGCCTCCTGAGTAGTTGGGATTACAGGTGTGCGCCACCAAGCCTGGCTAATTTTGTATTTTTAGTAGAGACAGGGTTTCACCATGTTGGCCAGGCTGGTCTGAAACTCCTGACCTCAGGTGATCACTCACCTCGGCCTCCCAAAGTGCTGGGAATACAGGCATGAGCCACAGCACCCAGTCTAATAAAATTGTTGCGTTAGTGGTCTTGGCTTTAATTTTGTATTCTGTATAATCATTCTGTTTGCAAATTTTTACTACCAAAAATAATACTGCTGTCTGTGACAAACATTGTTTTCTTTGATCTTAGCTACATAATAAAGAAAGTAAATGAAATTAATGCCAGAGCTACTATCCCTTAATTAAAATAAAGCTTATACAAAGCTTGCAATAGAAAGAGGTGCTGCTATGTTGTGTATTGGGTAATCTAATTCTTACCTTGAGGAATCTGAGGATTGACAGTATGTAAATAGGATGTGCAGTCTTATTACTTATTCATGAATGAACTATTTTGCTGTAGTCAGATATAAATGTTAGTGGGTATGGTAAAAGTATTGTGAAAATTATATTTATTTTTAACTTTGTAATATGGTCTTATTGTTTAAATGAATGCTTCCTGTAGATAAAACTATTCTATTTCTACAGCACTAGAAAGTGTACTAAGCTTAAAATGTAATGTATGAAAGGATACATTATCCATAGGTTTTCAAGGAAGTCTTTTTTATTGAAATCGGCACTTATATTTTTCTAGTGCACTCATTCCAGCTTTAATACATCTCAATCCATGCTAACTTTGAAAATTAGTTCATTTATAGTTTCTCAATTATTAATAGGAGTAAAAAACTAGTTCTAATAGCCATTTCTAAAATTATGGCTAGAGGTATAGAATTTTGTCCACTTCTTTGATACTACATCATGATAGATGGTCCTTGAAATTTTCCGGTTGTGAAATATGATGAAGTGTCTCTTTTCTTTTCAATAAAACAGTTCAACATAAAATTTTATCTGTACAATTCAGGTTCAATAGAAATATGTAAATCTAAAAAATTTTTTGCTTAAGCAAGTAATTTTGTGACTTGCAGCTAAATCTAAGTATTTTAGTGTTATATACACTATGGAGAAACCTTTATTAATTTGAAATAAATATAAGGAAATCAGTGTAAGTGCTATAAAAGGTCTAAATTATGGTCTCCTCTCAAGGCATACAAAATATTAGGTATAGGTCTTATGACTCTTTTTATCTCCAGCAACTAGTATAGTGCTTTGCATATGGGGAGTGTTCATAAATATTTGATGATGTTGAACTTAGTTTCAAAAGAAGTCATTAGTGATCTGCTTAAATTAATATGTAAGAAAAATTTCCAATTATATACACAAAAATATAACTCAGTAGAGGCTTCAAAGATTATATATATATACACACGTGTGTGTGTGTGTGTGTGTGTGTGTGTATCACCTGCAATCTCGGTTTCTCTACTGATTTATATGTTTGCAACTGAATGACTGTGTTATATAAAATTAATACATTTCCTGGGTAAATTAATACATGCTTTAAAATTTTTTATTCCCCATAATGAAATATTAAAGTCAAAATAAACCTTACAGCATATGTGTGTATCTGTTTCAACACCATTTAAAATAGTCTGTAATATTATTATTATTAATTTTTGAGACAGAGTTTCACTTTGTTACCCAGGCTGGAGTGCAGTGGCATGCCATTATGGCTTACTGCAGCCTCAAACTTCTGAACTCAAGCAATTCTCCTGCCTCAGCCTCCCGATTATCTAGGATTACAGGTGTTCTCCATCACGCTAATTTTTAAAAAAATTTTGCAGAGATAGAGTCTCACTTTGTTGCCCATGGTGGTCTCTAACTCGTGACCTCAAGTGATCCTCCAACATTGACCTCCCAAAGTGTTGGGAAGATAGGCATAAGCCACTACACCTGGCCTATATTACATATTTGTACTTTCTAAAGCAAGTGCAATGGAGGATGACTAACTAATAGGTCTTTTTCATTAGAATTTTAGTAAACATTGTAAATCTCTTCCTTGCTGATATAATAAATAGCATTAGTACTGTTTAATACTTTGATTAATAATGCTTGGAAAGATTTACACATTTTTGACAACATGTCTTTTTTTTTTTTTTTTTTTTTTTTAATTAGTGGTCTTGGCTTTGATTTTGTATTCTGTATAATAACCCTATCTGTTTGCAAAGCTTTACTACCAAAAATAATACTGTCTGTGACACACGTAGCTTTCTGTATAAGACTGAAGTGCTGGGTAATTCAGGATCACTTTAGCTCATCACTGAATTTTTCCAGTAAATTTGGCATAGGTTTCTTTTTCTTTCTAGGTTATTTTTCTAAACATATCTGCAAAGCAAATTAAAATTAAATGATAGAGGTTTGGCATGACACTGTTTTTTTATCTTCATGTCTAAAAAATAATTCTTTTGCTTTTATTCGTATCAGTAAATATGGTATTTCAATAGAGAGTTTCTTTCTCTCTCATGGTGAAATAAGCTTTCTAAAAATATTAGCATTTTACTGTTTTTGGCACTAGTGATGTGTACTTCAGAGTAATAAAGACCAAAGTTCATATCCTTACTTCATCAGATTGTGTGAACTGAAACAAATCACTGTTCATTGTCTCTAGTTTTTGTTTTTTTTTTTGAGATGGAGTTTTGCTCTTGTTGCCCAGGTTGGAGTGCAATGGTGCGATCTCAGCTCACTGCAACCTTCGCCTCCCGGGTTCAAGTGATTCTCCTGCCTCAGCCTCCTGAGTAGCTGGGATTACAGGCTCCTGCCACGCCACCCCCAGCTAATTTTTATACTTTTAGTAGAGACGGGGTTTCACCATGTTGGTCAGGCTGGTCTCGAACTCCTCACCTCAGGTGATCCAACAACCTTGGCCTCCCAAACTTTCTATTTTTTAATATATGTAAAGTGTAGTACAATTCATACAGTTATGTTGATGACTAAAGGAGATACAACACATATAAAGCAATAAATATTATGCCATACAAATTGTAAGCATTCATTAATAATTACAATGATTATTTTTGATAGGATACATTTAAATTTGTTTCGCAAAATGTCATCTGTAACTATAAAACATGAAGGTTGAGGGCAAAAAGTGAACAGGGAAATTAATTTAGATAAAAACATATTTTAGAGAAGTGATTACTAAGCTACTCTCATTGTTGATAAGTGACAAAGTCATTTATGGAACTTTCAGGTTGATTGATCAGAAATTTTGTGGTATTTATTCCTCAACTCTATATAATTATACTGCCAAGCTATTAAATTAGTGATATCTACGATGGGGTGATATTTGTAAAGGAAAATGTATGGAATAATATTTAATTAATAATAATACACATAGAAGAGTTATCTCTCCAAAATAGTCAAGATAGATAGCATGAATGAAATATAAGCAATTTAATTTATAAGTGGTTATAAGGAAGATCAGATTAATAACAATAGGTTTACAAGCCAACTACTCAGGGACCCATTTATTCTGGAGGCTCTAATTAACTGAGTTCTCAGTTGTCTAGGAATAACATAATTTGCACTATCGGTTTATCAAAAGCTTTTGAATGCATTCTGGTAAATTGCCATAAACTAACAGAGGCAGTCCTTTACCTGGGGAGCCTTAACAGCACATTATAAAACAATATTTTATAATTGTCATTGATATCCTTGGATCTCTTTTAATTATCATGCTTCTGTTTTTTGTTTGTTTGTTTTTAATCTGATGGTAGTGGTGCTGCATGCAAATTATCTGCTGGCCAGTGTAGCTCCATCAATCCTTTTCTGGAAATAGAGGAGACCTAACTCATTTCATTTATTTTCTATTTGACATGCTAAACCAAGTGAAATTTAGATTGTTTAATGTACCAAATGTCCATGTCATTACTAGTATTTGAATATATTTGAAGATGTAATCTCCTGGTTGTCAGATTGACCACCTTTAGGCTTATTAAAATTGTTAATACTTTTACAACATAATTTCTGGCCTTTTTATTTTTAATCTGTCACCAAGATAATATTTATGAGCATGCTAACCATGCTGCTATGATAACAACGAGTAATGCTTCAACTAGTTCTGCTCAGCTAAGTGTGTACAGAGGGAATAGCTGTCATGTTGTTAACACTACCCAGGACAGTCCAGAAAAAAGATTTTAATTTTTTTCTTATTATATAGTATGACATAAAACTACGATGTCATCATTATTTCTGACGTCTGAGGAGAACTCTGCATTAGTTATTCTGCTTCAGTTCCTAGGGTGCCTCTTGCTTTAGTGTCCTGGGAAAACTTCATGCCTCAAATAAATTGAACATGTGATAGACAATGATTACATTTGAAGCCTAGCTGACTGAAATAGACACAATAAAATAAACGCACACACACACACACGCAGAAAGAAGGGGGTTAGTGAAGAGAGGGCATAGAAAAGAAAAAAGAGTACAATATTACGCTCTTAGAAAGTGTACATTTCTACAGTCCTCTGCCTCTCAAAGGCATAGCATAGCATTTTCCATAGTTGTGTGTACTTATAGTAAATATTTGGTACAAGAAAGAATGTAGATATAGTAGATTCAAGAATAAGTCACCTTCTTCCATGTATGATGTAAGATAGTTTGTTATTTTTATGAAAGAATACATTGGTCAGATACTAGGTATTGCTATATAATTCTTAGTCTCTTCTTTATTATTCCAAATGGACATTCATATCCCTGGGTAGAAGGCATTTCTGTTTAATGTTTTCTCTGAAGGACTTCAAGTTGCATATTTGGCATACTAATTTGTAGAGTACCAAGACACTCTGATTTATAAAAATCTGATGTTGATTTATTCCTGTTTTTGAGAAATTTAGCATTCTAATAGAAATGGTGGGTTGAAAAAGCTGTTAAATTATTTAAAAACAAGAAATAAATTTCATTTAGTGTTTATTGTCAATGAGACAGCATGTCCACAAATTTTAAAAATTCTTCTTTTACATAAATAAAAAGTCTTTTGAGTTTTCCTTCAGTTTATTATATAGTAATTATTTATAGAATTGTTTTCTGTCAATAGTTAACAATAATCAATGACTTGGTTATATCTCTATAAAAAGTTTTCGATCATTTACTCATTGTACATGTGGTTATTGAATGCTTTTTCTCTAGAAATCACATAGCAGAAAATGGCCTGGAACTAATACTTTGTTTTAAAAATAAACTTATAGCAACTTACAAAAAATGGATTGAACTATTTTTACTTAATGTCATCAGATATGGGGATATATCATAGATGAAGAGTTTTCTATTATCATTGTATTAGTCTGTTCTCACACTGCTAAAAAGAAATATTTGAAACTGGGTAATTTATAAAGAAAAGAGGTTTAATTGACTCGCCGTTCCACAGACTGTATAGGAAGCATAACTGGGGAAGTTTCAGAAAACTTTCAGTTATGGCAGAAGGGAAAGCAGGAATGTCTTACATGGCCAGAGAAGGCGGAAGGTGGGAAAGAGGTGCTACAAGCTTTTAAACAACTAGATCTTATGAGAACTCACTCACTATCACAGAACAGCAAAGATAAAAATCTGCCCCCATGATTGTATCACCTCCCATCAGGCCATTCCTCCAACATTGGGGATTACAATTTGACATGAGATTTGGGTGAGAACATAAATCTAAACCATATCAATTATAGATGGACAGATGAGAATGAATAAAATACGAATTAGTATTCCAGCAAAGGGATATTGCCTTGAAAACGCTTCTCAAAAAGGTACAAGTTACAAGAAAAAAACTTTTGGAAAAGTTTCAAAAAAGTGGCAGAAATATACTTACTGCAAAGATTCTTTCACAGTTTACTATAATCATTTTGCATCATATTGTTTTTTTAAGTTTTGAATTTATTGTGAAATAGTCAAAGCCTATAGAAGACATAAATAATAATATAAAGAATACCATTATACATACAATTCAGCTTAAAAAATTAAATCTTGCAATGATGTTGAAATTTATAGCATAAATGATTTTCAGTTTATTACTTTCCCTTTTCTCTTGAACTGATCACTATAATTTGGTGATTGTCATTACCATAACTTTCTTAATATTTCATTACACTTGTAGGTGTACCTTGTGAACCCAATTTTGAGACAGGGCTCAGTTAATTTAGAAAGTTTATTTTGGCACCTTACAGTATTTGGCAGGAATAAGTATGAAATTGCCTGATTAACAAATGCAAACAAAAAAATGTGTGGTGGCAATTCTTAAGACATTTCTAATATTACTTTACCAATCATTCTAAAGCTAGCTTATTTATTAAAGATTGTATTTAAGTTACATAAACTTGAAAAAATATTTGACTAGTCTTTTCTTTTTTCCTGATAAAATATTCCATTTAAACATTTTTATTTTTCTTTAAGCCAATTAATTAGAGGACTTTTATATATTTTCAGCAGTGAAACGTTGTGTAAACACCACATAAATACACAGACGTATGAAAGCACATATTATAGATTCATAAAGATCCTTTTTACCTATGTTAGACTTTTAGATTTTTGATAACCTGTTTTATAATACTAGGTGGGTGTTAGCTAAATAGCCTTAAATTTGCATATTAAATGAAACAACTCAGGTGAAAGTTAAATAGCAAAATTTACATTATAAGGTACAGAGAAAAAAAGTCTGGTGGTGCTAGAGACGCTTTTACAGTGCAGTTAATTTTTTTTAACAAAGACATTTCTGAGTGTCTAAAGTACACTCTTCATTTAAAAACCCAAGAGTAGCCCCTGTTGCAATAACTATTTTAGTCAAAAAATCAGGTGAAAACAGAATTCAGTCAAGTAAGAAGAAAAAAATCTTTTGTTCAAAAAAACCCAGAAAAACTAGGTCTTAAAAGAGAAAAACAAAAATAAAAACATGAAGGCCTTTTCAATACAAACGCACCCATGCATACATATACACACACGTGGGATGCTACCTTTTAATTAAGCTGACTTTTAACCATTGGGCTCCCTTTAAAAACGTATTTTAAAATCTCAGTACTATATTTCAGCTAGGACAAATTGCTGCTATTTCAGAAGCATCAAGTATCAAAAAGACGGAAATAACAAAAACAGAAACAAACAAACAACAATAACAACAACAACAAAAACAGTTAAGCAATACAAATGTTCGCACAACTTACATGATTGCTGAGTGCTCTAATAGTAAGGAGAAATTAAGACCATCTGGTGGTCAATCTTACCTTTAGCCAAAACAAACCCTAATTCAGTTAACTTACCTAGGGATGGGTCTCAGGCTGTAGACTGCCAGACTGCTCTCCTGCTCGCTACCATCCTAGAAGCACACACACACACACACACAAAAGAAACAAAACAAAACAAACGAACAAACAAAAACACCTCATCTTCCCTGTTGAAAGCAAGCTCAAACTCCATACAGGTGTTGCCCGCTTTTCATCATCATGGAAGCGGAAAAACTTGCCCTCCTTGTGTTGGAAGCAAGTAAAACTCCCCAACAAAGAGAAGTTGTACAGCAAAATAAACTTTAGATCTTGACCAAATTTGGGGAGATCAGGGATTGTCTGGAGGGGTTGCTCTCAGATCTCAGCAATGTTTCCTGCTAGTTTGAGCCATAATGTTAGCTCATGCTGGTACCAAACAGCAATAAGAGATTTGTCAAAGGTCAGGGGCATCGCCACTCAGAATCCCCCCGTGGTCAACAAAATGTGAATGCAGAAAACCTGAGAGAGGTCTCAGTTAATTTAGAAAGTTTATTTTGCCAAGGTTGAGGATGCATGCCCGTGACACAGTCTCAGGAAGTCCTGTCGACGTGTGCCCAAGGTTGTTGGGCACAGTTTGGTTTTATACATTTTAGGGAGACAGGCGATATCAAGCAATATACGTAAGAAGTACATTGGTTCTGTCTGGAAAGGAGTGACAACTCGAAGCAAAACCAGGAAGACTTGAAATGGGGAGGGGGCTTCCAGGTTACAGATCGGTGAGAGAAAAACAGTTGCATTCTTTTGAGTTTCTGACTAGCCTTTCCAAAGGAAGCAATCAGATAGCATTTATCTCAGTGAGCAGCAGGATAACTTTGAATGGAATGGGAGGCAGGTTTGCCCTAAGCAGTTCTCAACTGCTTCCCTTTAGCTTAGTGAGTTTTGGGTCCCAAGATATTTTCCTTTCACGCTCTGAACAACAAGTGGCATGTTTTTATGCTTTAACTTTGAATGTGTAGAATGGTTTGTGAATTTTTCTGCAATATATTTTTACATAGCAATGTTTTTAAGAGTTATCTACATTTATAGTGGTAGCACTAGTTCCTTCATTTTTATTGTTAAATAGAATTCAATTTTATGACTGTTCCAGAATTTGTTGACTATGGTACATTCAGGCTACTCTTAATTGTTTGTCATTGTCAAAATGCTAATATGTACATTGTTGAATATGTATTCCTGAACACGTATATGAGGGCTCTCTAGGACTGAAATTGTGATGATATGTATATCTTACACTTAAATAGAATTTGCCAAATTATTTTCAAAATTTTTATAAATAATTTAATTCTCCTAATGAATTTCTAAGAACTCTGTTAGCACCATATTAGAGCCAATATTTGTATTTCAGACTTTCAAAAATAGGTATTATAATCACATAGTTAAAATATCAAAACAATATAAAATTATATATAATGAAATATTTGTTGTTAATAGTTTAAATGCAGATCTGGAGAATAGTCAATCACTGCAGGCCATTTATTATGGGAATTGACTTCATTAAACAAGAAGGAGGGTTAAGTGATAGCATTTTGGGGTAAGGATGATAAAAGAAAATAAATGGTACATTATTGTGCTGATAACTTATGTGGGAAGCTAGGGCTTATTTCTGCTGAAAATTCTATGACACACTATGTGGAATATGCCTCAGAATTTTTTGCTAATGACTGAGAGTTGCCCTTGAGGACATTAATTTCTCTGACTCTAAGCTAAGCAATCTTACAGGGCTTCATGTGAGACATGAAGTCAAAGGAGTTTATTTTAAAGCTTTAATATTTAATGACTGTCCTGATGGGTTTTGAACTTGCATGGGGCCTGTAACCCCTTTCTTTTCACTGATTTCTTCCTTTTGGAATGGAAATTTTTACCCAATGCCCATCCCTCCATTGTATCTTGGAAGTAACTAACTTGTTTTTATTTTAACAGGTTCATAGGTGAAAGGATTAGCCTTGTCTCAGATGAGACTTAAGACTCTGGAGTTAATGATGGAAGGAGTAAAGACTTTGGGGGGACTGTTAGGAAGGCATGACTGGATTTTGCAATGTTAAAAGGACATGAGATTTGGGAGGAGCTAGGGGTGGAATGTTACGGTTTGGATCTGTGTCCCCACCCAAAGTTCATGTGGAATAGTAACCTTCAATGTTGAAGGTGGGGCCTGATGGGAAGTGATTGGATTACGGGTTGAATTTTCCCTTTGGTGCTGTTCTTGTGATACAGTTCTCACGAGATATGCTTGTTTGAAAGTGTGTGGCACCTCCCGCCTTTCTTTTCCTCCTGCTCTGGCCATATGAAGTGACTCACTCCCACTTTGCCTTCCGCCACAATTGAAAACTCCCTGAGGCCTGCCCAGTTGAGCAGAAGCCTCCATGCTTTCTAGACAGCTTTTGGAACCATGAACCAATTAAAACTCTTTTCTTTGTAAATTACCCAGCCTCGGGTATTTCGTTATAGCAACTTGAGAACAAACTAATACAGGTAGCAACAAGTCTACTACTATGCTTCCTTCTTTTCCACATCTGAAATATTTCTCAATCCCTATAGATACCTGCTCTTAATAATGTTTTTGTATTTTCTTGTAACATTTCTTATAGAAGGCATGCACAAAATGAATACGCAATCTGTTCTTCCCCATTTCTCACATACATTTTGCTGTAGAACAACATATTTTGTATTTATCCCCAACAGTACACGGTAAGATTTGTTGTTTCCAGCAACTGCATTATATGGATGTACTGTAATTTTTAACCAGTATACTATAGATGTTCAGTTGTTTTTTTTCCCCGAATTTTCCCATTTTGCTATTACAGTAACTAACTGTGTTCGTATGTATTTTATAGACATACTTGTAGAATAGTTGGGGTAAATGCATTTGCAATTTTGAAAGTTCTTTTGAAATTGTTTCCTAGGGGATCATAACATTTTATGCCCCATAAAACAATGTGAACGATCCTATTTTTCTACAGCTTCAACAACATTGTGTATTGTCAAGTTGTGTGTTTTCGTTAATCTCATAGATAAGAGGGTTATTTCAATAAAGCTTTAAATTACCTTTCAATACCAGCAATAAAAAATTTCACATCTGTTTTATATGTTTAAGGAATGATTGCACATTTTTAATAATGGTTTATGCCATTTGCCTATATTTTTACTGGGCTGTGTCTGTTTTTTATTCCTCTGACATATCGACGGACAGATGGATGGATAGACGGATGGACAGATAGATAATAGATACGTAGATAATTTATGGTATAAAATTTGCAAAGATTTTACCTTTTTACTGTGCTTTGGTGGGGTATTTATTTTTACCATAAAACAATTTTCATTATTTTTATGTGGTTAAATTTATGAAGTTTCTTAATGTATTGTGTCATAATTAGAAAGCCTTTTCCCACAAAAGATTATAAAAATTTTTCTCCTAATATATGTATTGGATTTTTTTTGTTACATTCACATATTTCATCTAGTGGTATATTTCTTAATGTACAGAAGGTGTGAAGTCAACTAGCTGTCCAAACACCATTTACTAATGTCCATATTATCCCATAGGAAAATGCAGGAATCACTTTTCTCATGACTGAGGTAAGTAGGTGTATTAGATTTATATTGCTGCATACAAAGTTACCAAAATCTTACTGGCTTAAAATAAGAAAACTTTGTTTTGTCATAGTTCCCGTTTCAAAAATCCAGCATGTTTTCACTGGATTATCTTCTTAGAGTCTTAAAAAACTGAAGTCAAAATTTTTGCTGGGCTATGTTCTTACCTGAAGGTTCAATTAACGAATATCTACTTGTAAGTACCATCAGACTTTTTGCAAAATTTGTTTTCTTGAAGTAGTAGGACAGAAGTTTTCACTTTTATGTTACCTGTTGACTGGAGATGACTGTCAGCAACTAGAGGCCTTTCTCAAGTCCTTGCCACATGGCCCTTCATCTTAGAAATAAAAAAACCTCCCATGCATCATATTCCTCTCATGCTTTAAATATCTCTGACTTTCCCTTATGCAACCAACTAAAGAAGCAGATAATCATCCAATTGTAAGTTAAACCTTTTATTAATCTTAATTTTATTTGCAAACTACCATTTGCCATGTAATATAACATAATCATGGGTATAACACCAGTGAGTGGAGATCGCGAGAGACACATTAAGATTCTGCTTACCATAAATATATACCTAGACCCCAGGCAGATATAAAAAAGTTTTACTGAAGACTTTCTTTGATGACAAACATATTATTCCTAGTTTACCATTTCATTGAGGATATAGGGCTTTAATGGTGCTTACTGCGTGTAAGGGCTGAGTTTTATCTTCCATTCTTCTCAGTTTCAAGCCCCTATCTCCTGGCCCCAAAATCCATCAAGGCACAATAATCTTATGTATTCATATGTGTTAGTGTGTTCTTGCATTGTTGTAAATAAATACCAGAGACTGGATAATTTATAAAGAAAAAGGTTTATCTTGGCTCACAGTTCTACAGGCTGTAGAGGAAGCAGGGTTCCTGCATCTGCTCCGGGCGAGAGCCTCAGGAAACTTACAATCATTGCAGAAGGAAAAGGGAAATGAGCATATCACGTGGCAAAAGAGAGAGCGAGAGACAGAAAAGAGGGCTGTCTCAGAATCTTTTATTTTTATTTATTTAGTTTAAAAATTTATTTTATTTTATTTTTTTATTAAGATAGAGTCTCACTCTGTCACCCAGGCTGGAGTGCAGTGGTCAGATCTCGGCTCACTGCAACCTCCGCCTCCCAGGTTCAAGCAATTTTCCTGTTTCAGCTTCCCAAGTAGCTGGGATTACAGGCATGAGCCACCATGCCCGGCCAATTTTTGTATTTTTACTAGAGACAGGGTTTTACCATTTTGTCCAGGCTGGTCTCGATCTCCCGGCCTCAGATGATCTGCCCGCCTTGGTCTCCCAAAGTGCTGGGATTATAGGTGTGAATCACCGCGCCTGGCCCCAGAATCTTTTAAACAACCAGATCTTGTGTGAACTAACTGAACAAGAAGTCAGATATCACCAAGAGGATGGGGCTAAACCATTAATGAGGGATCTGCCCCCATGATCCAGTCACCTCCTACCAGGCCCTACCTACAACACTAGAAATCACATTTCAACATGAGATTTGGGGGGCACAAACATCCAGACAATATCACTCGTATCAGCACATGATATCAGAAAGGGTGAGTCTTTCTTCTTGCTCTAGTTTCACGATTCTCTTTATTTTTCTATCATAGAAATTTTTCATTGATTTATTAAAAATGTATCTATGCATTTAATTATATGTTAACTGATATTTCTAGTTGTTTTAGAAAGCTTTTGTTCTGTTTATAAGGCTACTATGAGGCATAAAATGAGAGTCTTAGTTGTGTTATTATACTTCTTTTATTACCTACATTATGTACGTTTCTGCAGGTATTATTTATTTATTGCAGTTAAAGAAAAAGGTAAGTAAATTAAGATATACAATTTTATTAAAGCATAAAGCACAAGAAGAGCAATTTCATGAAACCCATGTTTGTAATAATATGTTTCAGTTGCTAAAAATCTGAAATTCCAAATGGAGATAACTGCATATTTGTTTTCAAATCAGCAATTCAAGACAGCATTTTTATTTTCATATAGTAATGCAATATGTATACCTATCCACCTATCTATATGTAATCTGGGGTTATTAAAATAATCACATATAGGGATTATTCACAGATAGTAGCAGATAGTTATTTTGCTATTGCAAAACACATTCAGAGGCTGGTTGTCAGTCATATACAAAATGGTTAACAATCCTAACTCTAGTTTTTATACAAGTCTGCTCTTAAGACTAAAGACTGCGACCTGAAGCCCAGACTTTCTATGATGTTTGTTTGTGTTTAGAGGATAATATTTTCCTCTAATATTTCTTATTTTCTAATCATAGTTCTGCATGTCTGTGGAAACCACTCTGTTTTTTACACCATCAATAAAGTGAATTACTGGACAGGTTTATACTTCATGTCTACCAATTCTCACATTCTGCTAGTACTCTGTTATTTCTAGCACTTATGTCATGCCTGGAAGATAATAGTTGGGTCATATATCCTAACGTATATCAAAGCTACGGATTCTTCAAGTTCCAGAGTATAACTAAGCACCCTTAATTCTCCCTAAGTCTATTATCCTCACAATAAGCTCCTTCAGCTTCTAACTCTAAAATAAAGCTTTCATGCATGTAAAATTATGCTACTAGACATGCGAGGAGATCGTAAGTCCAGAAATTCTGTCAAAAATCGGGCTACTATTATGTGATTATTGTAAGCTTTTATAATAGGACTGTATAACACCTTATATTTCTCCTGCTTAAGGCTTTAATTCTTTTTATAAATTAATTATTTGATGGCCATCTTTGAGATGTCTGTTCATATGTAAAATCTTTATATAAATTAGAAACTGCCTGTATAGGAATTGTATATTTGTAATTTATTCTGCTGATTAACACAGATAGATTGTATATTGGGCAACCAAACACATACAATTACATAAATTAGCCGGAAATATGTGCTTATTTATTATTCAGTGAAATATTTTCTCTTTAAAAAAGTTAATTGAAAAAATTCATATTCACCATATGTAGTTAAATTTTAAAATTGCATACTTAGAATTAAATAAAATCAAGATGGCATTTAAAAAAATAGAGTATTAGACTTTTTGTTCTCAGTTGCACCTTGGATAATATTACAAAAGAGCAGATGAACTTCTATTCTTTGTATTTCACTTTCCCCTTAATTAAAATCATTACTTGAAATAGAAAAATTAAATTACCAGTGTTTGCAAGAGAAATAATATGTTTTACGGTATCTTAAGGTATACAGTTGTCTCCCATATGCTTTCAAGATAGTTATATTTAAATAGCATTATTATCAAGCAAATTTGAAAGAATCATTTTTACATTTTATCATCATTAATAATAAAGAGTAGTCATATACCCTGTTCCCTCAGAGCCTAGGTCTGCACAGCCAAGGTTGCACTGAACATGCTCCTGTACTTTTATGCCACATGCCCTGTAAAAAATTTTTTTTTTTTTTTTTTTTTTTGAGACGGAGTCTTGCTCTGTCGCCGGGGCTGGAGTACAGTGGCCGGATCTCAGCTCACTGCAAGCTCCGCCTCCCGGGTTTACGCCATTCTCCTGCCTCAGCCTCCCAAGTAGCTGGGACTACAGGCGCCCGGCACCTCGCCCGGCTAGTTTTTTGTATTTTTTTAGTAGAGACGGGGTTTCACCGTGTTAGCCAGGATGGTCTCGATCTCCTGACCTCGTGATCCGCCCGTCTCGGCCTCCCAAAGTGCTGGGATTACAGGCTTGAGCCACCGCGCCCGGCCTAATGCCCTGTAAAAATTATGTTGGGACTGATAGCATTATTAAAAATTTAAAAAACTGATAGCATTATTCCATAAAATATATATTGGAAATGTCTTCTGAGAAAATAATGCCAGAACTGGAAATAAATTTAAAGATGAAGATGATTTTTGTAAATAATATTCTCTTTCTGTCTGAAAAGTAACTAATCTGAAACTATATTCCCTCAGGCTAAAATATGAAATATTGTAAGCATAAAATATGGAAGAAGACACATTCTTAAGGATGATAAAGGTAGACTAAGGGTAAACATCGCTCCTTAATTGGCACTAACAATTGTGTTTGATTCTTATTTCATACATACTAAGCAATGTAAAAGTGAAAGTGGATAAACTCTACCTAATAGTTGTTAATATCATGAGTGAAACATATGGGCAAAATTTACAACATTAGTATTCTATGTCATGTACATAATTAGCATACATAATACTGTACATAGAGTGATAACATATTTTGTTCAACTATATAGAATGAAGGACACATGAAATCACTGCTAACCTGAATAATTAGCTTGATTTTCTGTACATTAATCAATAAGATTAGAAAGGAAGGTCTAACATCTCTTTAGGAGTCTGGGCTCTGAAGTTAGACTATCTGATTATAAATTTCAAAAACCATCTTATGGCACTTACCAATGTCTCACAGTAAATACTAGCTATTGTTTTTCTGTCTGTGTAAACATCTAAATTGGTGCATTTCAGTTAAAGAATGGGAGGAAAAAGAAAAGAAAGGCACAGAGACTAATGTTAGTTGATGTTCATTAAAATGTTCCAAAGAAGGATTTGGGACCATTAGTAGATGCTAAGTATGATTTTTTGTGTGGGTCCTGTGGGCAAGGAGAGTTGTGTAGATAAATCAGGCAATTTTAACCTAATGACATTACATGTTTAAGTCTTTTGTGGCTGAATGAACTTAAAAACCCCGAGAGGCAAATCTGAGAAATAAGACAAGATCTGACTGCAGGAGCAATAACTGGGCTTTTGTTTTGCTGAGTATACAAGCTAAAGGAAGGATCAATATTACTTTGAAATATAAGCTAATATTTTAGAAGCTACATGAAAGATAAAAAGATGAGGAGAAATAAGACACCGTAACTTTGGGGGAAAAGAAAACCAACAACAGAGATTTTCTTAAATGGAATTTTGTAAATCTTTACCACTCTGCTTATGACATAAACCTTTAATTTCAAAACTCTCTCCTCATAAAATATTCTTTAAATATCTAGCTCTTGTTAATGCAATGGAAAGATGGATCTTCTTTGGGTATGTATCAAAGTGCTAAATCCATCAAAGTGGGAGAAGGGTGAGAACCAATTATGCCTATGTAGACATACCACTTCTAGATCACACTTAGATCTAACTTGTCTTGTTCAAAGTTGAAGCTCCCAAAAAAGCAACAATCTAATTAACATTGCCTTTTCATGTGGGTACCTCTACAACAAGAATATGTGCTGTTCACACAATATGACTATTCTGGTATGTGTTATATTCTTAATTTTAAAAGGATAAAACATAATCTTAATGTGACAAATGAATCTTCACATATTAAGTAATACAATTTTACTCAGAAAGATGGATTTACTCTTTGTACTCTGAAAACAAAATGAAGAAAAGAGTCTTTCATGTTGAAAAAGATGTTCTGGCCAATGTCAAATGTATGACTGTAAATTCTAGGAAGGAGGGCTTTTGGTAGCTATCCAAAAAATAAAGCCTGAAGCTCACAATGAACTTTTCCACCCATATTTCACTTTGGGAAATACATGATTAATATAGTTTGCAAAAAATAGAGAATATTTAAAGAAAATAGTCCATAATGTCTGCAAATATGATAGTAGACTAATAGGAAATAATGTTATGAAATGAGCAGAAATGTAATATATTATTTTATCATGCCTGTATTCATCATGTTTAACTTATGCCACTTTATCTCCTACTGCTAAATCCGATATATATAATGGGAGAATTCCCTGATTTCCCCTCACAGGGCATATGACAGGTGTGTAGCTCACCTGTTTGGTTGCCCTGCAGCTCAAACCCCTGAGGGGAGCATGCAGCCTGGCAGGTGCAGAGTCTGGGGCCAGTGTCTAGGGGTGGGTGCCTGCAACCCCAGTGTTACAAAGGTCTTTCAGTTTTGCCATCTGCAGATTGCTTGATGGTAAATCAGCTCAATGGACCCTCTGCCTTATCGCAAGGGCAGAGGGCCAGTGTGATAGCCTTCTGTATCCGGAGCACTTGCCCGTGTCCCAGAAGGATCGGATCACACGTGGGCTCAAAGGATGAGTGCAAGGTTTTTTTGAATGGTGGAGCTGGAGCTCAGAGAGATGAATGGACAGCCAGAAGGTGGAGGGATGGGGGAGTTCTCTGATGAACTTCTCTCGATGTTCAGACGCTTCTTCCTTCGCTCTCTTCTGCGCCGCCCTGCTGCTCTCTGCTGCTCTCTGCCACTCTCTGGCGCTCTGTTCCTCTGCTCCTCTTGACATTCAGCCACTTGTATTGTGTGCCCCCTAAGGTCTCGGGTTTATATGGGCACAGGATGGGGGTCATGGCAGGCCAGAGTGATCTTGAAAAATGCAACATTGGAGCGTGAAAACAAGAGTGCCTGTTTTCACTTAAGTCCACTGATACAGGCCCAAGGGTGGAGGTGGAGCCCTGGCCAGGGACCCCACCCTCTCTACCCAGCACTTTCTTGACCCCTCCCGTATTATATCATTTTATATGTATATACACACACACACACACATATATATACACACACACACATATATACACACACATACACACATACACATACATTTACATAAAAATATCAGTAGTAGCAAATCATAGAGCAGAAGTGTATCCCAAAAGAGTTTCTTCAAACTTACAATGAGACCTTCCCTCAAACACATGAAAGTGTAAGAAACTGTCAGAAGAGCAAGATACTGTCTGTATTAAATGTTATTCCATGGACACTTTGTGAGAAGAATTAAGTTTGAGGAGAGCCACATTGTATATAAATAAGTGATCACCAAGAAATATTTTTTAATCATATGATATCATAAAACTAATTGTCCTTTATGCTGTTTTACTTAAAATTTTTCTTCTCCACCAACTCTTCTGCTGTATAAGTGATCCTCTAATTAATTAGTATTTCAGTGACACATACTGGAAACTAGATTGTATTCCCAGGAAAATGTCTATAGAATTAATCTTTTTATTATAAAAAAAAAAAACTAAGCTTCCAGAAATCCAAGAAAAAAATATATGATTGTGAAATTTTGTACTCCAATACAATATCCCAGATCATCTTATGGTACTTCAGAATGTTACTCCAGGACATCAGTTTATCCAAGTTTTTATATTAGGCAAAAGTATTTTCCTAACTTCATCCTCATATTCTCTTTTTACTAATAGTTATATATATACACATATATACACATATATATACACATATATATACATATATATGTGTGTGTATATATAACATTAGAGAATAAAGATGTAGTGGTGTCATAAATGATAACTCGGATTAAATGTCTCAGCTTTTAAACATTAGAGTTTGTCAGATGGTGGGGTCAAAGACAAGGTGTTCAATACTTGGCTTTTAAATATAATATATTTCCTTATATGTGCAAAGAACAAAGGGAATTACACAAAAATGACTTAAAACAAGGGTTTGAGATAGAGGCTTTGTGTGTTTATGTGTTTGTGTATTAAGCTCGGTATTATGATTAAAGCTATAATGAGCAAGAAGTCTTCTAAGACATGAACATCCATTGGCGGAATTGTTTCCACCCTTAATATCTTCACTTAACCCCCATATAAAAATGATACCAGCTATCTGAAAAGCACACGGCAAAGGAGTGTTACTCTCCAGCAAGAGAATAATCTTGTAAAAATCATGATATTCAAATGATAAAAAATTAAGATGCTTATTTTTTATAGAAAAACTCAATGAGAGATTTAATAAGTGAACAGATTCCAAAAATATTTAAATTGTAGTTAGGCAAGCATTCATTTGTTTACCTCTTTGTGTTTTAAAACTAAAACATTAACAGCATTAAATTTTAGAAATCCAAGGGAATCTGTGTATTTGAAAGCATATACTAAGAACAGAAAAAGAAATATATATATTACAAAAATTATTTTTAAAGGTATTTTTTTCTTTAATGAGAATTCTAAAATAAACAGAAATTGAATTAAATCATCTTACCTTTAAAGGCTTAATTCAAAATTTTATCTCTGCATATTTTAGAAATACTTGCATAAAATATGTCCAGTTGCCTTCTCAGGGATGGTATTCTAAAACTACTTTTCTACTTTCATCTAAATATTGAAACAGATGTCAAATAATGTCAAAAACAATGAATTGTCTAGCAAGCTCAAGAACAGTCAGAGTTAGAATATAAATATATTTTCTGATGTTGAGTAAGATGTTTTCTGATGCTGCTTTGTTGAAAAGTTTCCTGAAGCCTTTGAGCTCAAAAAAATTTTCATACATTTTTTTAAAAAATGTATTCAGTAGGACTTCATCTTTAAGGAACCAGTCCCGGGAGATATTTGTCAGGACAGAGTGAGACAGATAAATAGCAAGAACCGACTTTCTATGCTTTAATGGAATATGTATTTTATAACATACAATGGCTAAGAATTTATGCAAGAAATAAATTTGCATTCATTGGTTTAATAGATTAGAAACACACACACATACACACACACACCTGAATCAGCATCATCATCTTTCATTAAACTGTATATGGTTTACAGAAATTTTTTGTTGATATAGTTTTCTCTTTTCATAGAATATATTACGTTTATAATAATTATTTCAAAATTCAGATGTGTGAACACCATGGGATACCCCAAACAGTGCATTGGGGAGTGGGAAAATTTTAGAGTGGCTTGTGTTTGCCACTTCTCTAACTTTAATTTTTATTTGTGTTCACTTCATAATATGTATAGGATATAAATATGCCTGTGTAAAATTTAGGGATACATCTGGATGCTTTTATTGGTAGCACTTTCTCAAAAATGCATGGGATGCTGGTTCAACAAAGTTTGTAGAGTATGTGTTTACAGAACTAGAAAATTGGACATAGTTTTCACAAAATGTAACTGTATAACTGTTTCTATCCCTCTTAGTCTCCTCTGACTTAATGGATGATCTGATAACTCCCAGCAATATGTTTAAATCTTATTGTTATTTCTTGTTTCCATAGGGATAATCATTTTGGGGATGGGTTCCTTGTAGGGATAGAGGTACAATTACTGAAATGCTCTATTACCACTGAAAGTTAAGTGATGAAAAATAGTAAACATCTAGCCCTCAATTTTATTCACGACTTACCTCATTCTCCGTTTTTTTTTTTTTTTTTTTTTTTTTTTTTTTTTTTTTTTTTTTTAATTCAAGACACTGTATATTTCCACACAGTTTACCCCATTGAGATAAATGCAAGTTGAATGAAAAGTTTGAAGGCAAGAACTCTGTTTGGTTATCTTTGATAACTCCTTGGAACATAGTAAGAATTATGTGTTGACTGAAAAAAGGCTAATTCTACCAATCTCAACTCTAGTATTCTCTGGGCTTTTCATGGGGTGATTAGCATAAAGGGAGGTAAGTAAAATTTATAAAAATTAATAAATTCCAATTATGCTATAGCAGAATAAGCCCACTATAGCCTGGTTTTTTGCTGTTTATAATTATAAATCCTGGACAAATTACAAAAAGCAAATACCAAAGACTGAAATGAAGTCACTGGGTTTCTACTGTTAGAAAAAGAAACACCTTCTTTAGATGTTTACACAGACAGAAAAATAATAACTCATTTATTGTGAGACACTGGTAAGTGCCACAACATAGGTTTTGAAATTTAAAATCCAGATAGCCTAATTTCAGAGCCCAGACTCTTAAATAGCAGTTAGATCTTCCTTTCTAGTCTTGTGGATCAAACAAAAAAAAAAAGTAAAATGCACTTCATTTCTGCATCAAAAAACACAGAAAAAGAAAAGCAAGCTAGAATATTGTGAATGGCGAAGATTTTGCTTGTTTTGGTTTTTGGTTGGTGTTTGGTTCTTTTTCTCTCATGACTTTGCCCTGAGGGAATACTCTGGTCATTTATGCGTTGGAGAAATAGTGCAGATGGCAAAAACTTTAAAAACAAACTTTCTTTTTTGTCATAATAACTTGGAAGAGGCCCCCCGAATGACCAGAGAGCCCCCGCACAGAGTTCCCACTGGGACACTGCCTAGTGGAGCTGTGGGAATGCAGACATCACCCTCTAGACCCAAGAATTCGGCAGAACCACTGGCAGTTTGCAATTCCAGCCTGGAAAGGACACAGACATTTAACTCTAACTCATGAGAGCAGCTACAGGGTCACCTTGCAAAGCCATAGGGGCAGAGCTGCCCAAGGTCTAGGGAGCCCACCCCTTGCACTAGTGTGCCCTGGATGCGGCCATGGAGTCTGGGATTATTCTGGAGCTTTAAGATTTAATGACTGCCCTGCAGGGGTTTCAGACTTGCATGGGGTTTGTTGCCCTTTTCTTTTTTATTTTATTTTATTTTACTTTACTTTATCTTATTATTTTTTTTATTATACTTTAAGTTCTAGGGTACATGTGCACAACGTGCAGGTTTGTTACATATGTATACATGTGCCACGTTGGTGTACTGCACCCATTAACTCGTCATTTACATTAGGTATATCTCCTAATGCTATCTTTCCTCCCTTCCCCCTCCCCAAAATAGGATGTTTCCCTTCCTGTGTCCAAGTGATCTCATTGTTCAATTCCCACCTATGAGTGAGAACATGCAGTATTTGGTTTTCTCTTCTTGCGATAGTTTGCTGAGAATAATGGTTTCCAGCTGCATCCATGTCCCTACAAAGGACACAAACTCATCCTTTTTTATGGCTGCATTGTATTCCATGGTATATATGTGCCACATTTTCTTAATCCAGTCTGTCACTGATGGACATTTGGGTTGATTCCAAGTCTTTGCTATTGTGAATAGTGCCGCGATAAACATACGTGTGCATGTGTCTTTATAGCAGCATGACTTATAATCCTTTGGTATATCCCCAGTAACGGGATGGTTGGGTCAAATGGTATTTCTAGTTCTAGATCCTTGAGGAATTGCCACATTGTTTTCCACAATGGTTGAACTAATTTACAGTCCCACCAACAGTGTAAAAGTATTCCTATTTCTCCACATCCTCTCCAGCACCTGTTGTTTCCTGACATTTTAATGATTGCCATTGTAACTGGTGTGAGATGGTATCTCATTGTGGTTTTGATTTCCATTTCTCTGATGGTGAGTGATGATGAGCATTTTTTCATGTGTCTGTTGGCTGTATGAATGTCTTCTTTTGAGAAGTGTCTGTTCATACCCTTTGCCCTTTTCTTTTGGATGATTTATCCCTTTTGGAATGGGAATGTTTACTCAATGCTTGTACCACCATTGTGTCTGGGAAATAAATAACTAGGTTTTATGTGAAAGAATTGATGAGGTCGCTATGAAGACTGTTAAATTCCACCTTAGAAGTCAGTATCAGTTTCCAGACACATATGTGTATGGCCGTTCAAATAATTTAATAGTAGGTATTCCTTGGCTTCAAAGAGTGAGATAACTATTATATGCTTTTGCTCTCAAAATCATGTAGTGTATTGTCTGTAAGCTAGGAAGATCATACACTCAGGTTTACATGTAATAGTTCTGATTTATGTCTTTTTTCCCAGCATGTTGTTTCGTTTTACTTTTGTTTTATACATTTTCATTTTTAATGAAGTATTATATTAAAAGTTGCATTAAAATAGTCTACAATGGATTCATTAGTTGTTTTTATTTATTTATTTATTTATTTGAAGACAGTCTTGCTCTTGCTCTGTCATCCAGCCTGGAGTGCAGTGGTGCGATCTTGCTCACTGTAGCCTCAACCTCCCAGGCTCAAGCTATCCTCTCACCTCAGCCTCCTGAGTAGCTGGGACTATAGGCATGTGCCATAACGTCTGGCTAATTTTTTTTTTTTTTTTTTTTTTTTTTTTTTTTTTTTTTTTTTTTGTAGACATGAGGTTTCACCATTCCTCATTTAACAATGGAGTAAACAGACATTCAAGATGGCCGAATGGGAACAGCACTGGTCTGCAGCTCCCAGCGAGATTGACGCAGAAGGTGGGTGATTTCTGCATTTCCAACTGAGGTACCCGGTTTATCTCACTGGGCCTGGTTGAACAGTGGGTGTAGCCCAAAAGGGCGAGCTGAAGCAGGGTGGGGCATCACCTCTCCTGGGAAGTGCAAGGGTTCAGGGAATTTTTCCCCCTACCCAAGGGAAGCCGTGAGGGTCTGAGCCTAAGGAACTCTGGCATGGATGCTGCACTTGTCCCACGGTCTTTGCAACCCGCAAACCAGGCTATTCCCTTCAGTGACTACTCCACCAGGGCCCTGGGTTTCAAGCACAACACTGGGTGGCCAATTGGGCAGACACCGAACTAGCTGCAGGACTTTTTTTTCTTTTTTCCCCATACCACAGTGGCGCCTGGAATGCCAGTGAGACAGAACCTTTCACTCTCCTGGAAAGGAGGGCTGAAGCCAGGGAGCCAAGTGGTCTGGTTCAGCAGGTCCCACCTGCCAAAACTAAGATCCACTGGCTTGAAATTCTTGCTACCAGCACAGCAGAAATCTGAGATCCGCCCGGGATGGTCGAGCTTGGTGGTGGGGAGGGGTGTCCGCCATTGCTGAGGCTTGAGTAGGCAGTTTTAGGGCCACAGTGTAAACAAAGCTGCTGGGAAGTTCGAACTGGGCGGATCCCACTGCAGCTCAGCAACAATGCTGTGGCCAGACTGTCAGATTGCTCCTCTCTGGACAGGGCATCTCTGTAAAAAAGGCAGCAGCCCCAGTCAGGGGCTTAAAAGTCCCTGCCTGATGGCTCTGAAGACAGCAGCAGACCTCCCAGCAGAGTGTCTGATCTTTGCTAAGGGTCAGTCTGTCTCCTCAAGTGGGTCCCTGACCCCCGTGTGTACTGACTGGGAGACACCTCCCAGTTGGGACTGACAGACACCTCATACAGGAGAGCTCTGGTTAGCATCCGGCATATGCCCCACTGGGTCAAAGCTTCCAGAGGAAAGAACATGCAGCAATCTTTGCTGCTCTGCAGCCTCCACTGGTGATACCCAGGCAAACAGGGTCAGGAGTGGACCTCCAGCAAACTCCAGCAGACTGGCAGCAGAGGGACCTGACTGTTAGAAGGAAAAGAAACAAACAGAAAGGATTAGCACGTCCACTCAAAGACCCCATCCGAAGGTCACCAACATCAAAGACCAAAGGTAGATAAACCCACAAAGATGGGGAAAAACCAGTGCAAAAAGGCTGAAAATTCCAAAAGCCAGAATGCCTCTCCTCCTCCAAAGGATCACAACTCATCTTCAGCAAGGGAACAAAACTGGACAGAATGAGTTTGACGACTGACAGAAGTAGACTTCAGAAGGTGGGTAATAACAAACAACTCCGAGCTAAAGGAGCATGTTCTAACTCAATGCAAGGAAACTAAGAACCTTGAAAAAGGTTAGTTGAATTGCTAACTAGAATAACCGATGTAGAGAAGAACATAAACGACCTGATGGAGCTGAAAAATACAGCACGAGAACTTTGTGAAGAACAAGTATCAAGAGCCAAATCGATCAAGCAGAAGAAAGGATACCAGCAATTGAAGGTCAACTTAATGAAATAAAATGAGAAGACAAGATTAGAGAAAAAAAGAATAAAAAGGAATGAACAAAACCTCCAAGAAATATGGGACTATGTGAAAAGACCAAATATAAGTTTGATTGGTGTACCTGAAAGTGATGGGGAGAATGGAACCAAGTTAGAAAACATTCTTCAGGGTATTATCCAGGAGAACTTCCCCAACCTAGCAAGACAGGCCAACATTCAAATTCGAGAAATACAGAGAACACCACAAAGATAATCCTCGAGAAAGCAACCCCAAGACACATAATTGTCAGATTCACCAAGGTTGAAATGAAGGAAAAAAATGTTAAGGACAGTCAGAGAGAAAGGTTGGGTTGCTCACAAAGGGAAGCCCATCACACTAACAGCAGATCTCTCTGCAGAAACCCTACAAGCCAGAAGAGTGCGGGGGCCAATATTCAACGTTCCTAAAGAATTTTCAACCCAGAATTTCATATATAGGCAAACTAAGCTTCATAAGCAAAGAAGAAATAAAATTATTCACAGACAAGCAAATGCTGAGGCATTCTGCAACCACCAGACCTACTTTATAAGAGCTCCTGAAAGAAGCAGTAAACATGGAAAGGAACAACCATTACTAGCTACTGCAAAAACATGCCAAATTGTAAAGAACATTGACACTATGAAGAAATTGCATTAACTAATGGGCAAAACAACCAACTAGCATCATAATGACAGGATCAAATTCACACATAACAATATTAACCTTATATGTAAATGGGCTAAATGCCCCAATTAAAAGGCACAGACTAGCAAACTGTATAAAGAGTCAAGACCCATTGGTGTGCTGTACTCAGGAGACCCATCTCACGTGCAAAGACACACATAGGCTCAAAATAAAGGGATGGAGGAATATTTACCAAGCAAATGGAAAGCAAAAAAAAAGCAGGAGTTGCCATCCTAATCTCTGATAAAACAGATTTAAATGAAAAAAAAGATCAAAAGAGACAAAGAAGGGTGTTACATGATAGTAAAGGGAACAATGCAGCAAGAAGAGCTAACTATCCTAAATATATATGCACCCAATACAGGAGGACCAAGATTCATAAAGCAAGTTCTTAGAGACATACAAAGAGACTTAGACTCCCACACAATAACAGTGGGAGACTTTAACACCACACTGTCAATATTAGACAGATCAACAATACAGAAAATTAACAATGATATTCATGATTTGAACTCAGCTCTGGACCAAGTGGACCTAATAGACCTCTACAGAACTCTCCACCCTAAGTCAACAGAATAAACATTCTCCTCAGTACTTCATTGCACTTATTCTAAAATTGACCACATAATTGGAAGTAAAACACTTCTCAGCAAATGCAAAAGAATGGAAATCATAACAAACAGTTTCTCAGATCACAGTGCAATCAAATTAGAACTCAGGATTAAGAAACTCACTCAAAACCACACAAATACATGGAAACTGAACAACCTGCTCCTGAATGACTACTGTGTAAATAACAAAATGAAGGCAGAGATAAATAAGTTCTTTTAAGCCAATGAGAATGGAGATACAACGTACCAGAATCTCTGGGACACATTTAAAGCAGTGTTTAGAGGAAAATTTATAGCACTAAATGCCTACAAGAGAAAGCAGAAAAGATCTAAAATTGATACCCTAACATCAAAATTAAAAGAACTAGAGAAGCAACAGCAAACAAATTCCAAAGCTAGCAGAAGACATGAAATAACTAAGATCAGAGCTGAACTGAAGGAGATAGAGACACAAATAACCCTTCAACAAATCAATGAATCCAGGAGCTGCTTTTCTGAAAAAATCAACAAAATACATAGACCACTAGCCAGACTAATAAGAGAGAAGAATCAAATAGATGCAATAAAAAATGATACAGGGGATATCACCACTGATCCCACAGAAATAAAAATTATGATCAAAGAATACTATAAACACCTCTATGCAAATAAACTAGAAAATGTAGAAGAAACGGATAAATTCCTGGACACATACACCCTCCCAATTCTAAGTCAGGAAGAAGTCGAATCCCTGAATAGACCAATAACAAGTTCTGAAATTGAGGCAGTAATTAATAGCCTACCAACCAAAAAAGGTCCAGGATGAGATAGATTCACAGCTGAATTCTACCAGAGGAACAAAGAGGAGCTGGTGCCATTCCTTCTGAAAGTATTCCAAACAATAGAAAAAGAGGGAATCCTCCCTAACTCATTTTATGAGGCCATCATCATCCTGATACCAAAACCTGGCAAAGACAAAACAAAAAAAGAAAATTTCAGGCCAATATCCCTGATGTACATCGATGTGAAAATTGTGAAAAGAATACTGGCAGGCTGGGCGTGGTGGCTCATGCCTGTAATTCCAGCACTTTGGGAGGCTGAGGCAGGCAGATCGCGAGGTCAGGAGATTGAGACCATCCTGGCTAACATGGTGAAACCCTGTCTATACTAAAAAAATAATAAAATAAAATATTAGCCAAGCATGGTGGTGGGCACCTGTAGTCCCAGCTACTCGGGAGGCTGAGGCAAGAGAATGGTGTGAACCCAGGAGGCAGAATTTGCAGTGAGCCGAGATCACGTGACTGCACTTGAGACTGGGCAACAGAGCGACATTCGGTCTAAAAAACCAAACAAACAAAAAAGGAATACTAGCAAACCGAATCCAGCAGCACATCAAAAAGCTTATCCACCACAATCAAGTTGGCTTCGTCCCTGGGAAACAAGGTTGGTTCAACATGAGCAAATCAATAAATGTAATCCATCATATAAACAGAACCAATGACAAAAACCACATGATTATCTCAATAGATGCAGAGAAGGCCTTCAATAAAATTCAACACTCCTTCATGCTAAAAACTCTCAATAAATTCCGTATCGATGGAATGTATCTCAAAATAGTAAGAGCTATTTATGACAAACCCACAGCCAATATCATACTGAATGGGCAAAAACTGGAAGCATTCCCTTTGAAAACTGGCACAAGACAAGGATGCCCTCTCTCACCACTCCTACTCAACATAGTATTGGAAGTTCTGGCCAGGACAATCAAGCAAGAGAAAGAAATAAAGGGTATTCAAATAGGAAGAGAGGAAGTGAAATAGTCTCTGTTTGCAGATGACATGATTGTGTATTTCAAAAACCCCATCATCTCAGCCCCAAACCTCCTTAAGCTGATAAGCAATTTCAGCAAAGTCTCAGGATACAAAATCGATGTGCAAAAATCACAAGCATTCCTATACATCAATAACAGACAGCCAAATCATGAGTGAACTCCCATTCACAATTGCTACACAGAGAAAAAAATACCTAGGAATACAACTTACAAAGGATGTGACGGACCTCTTCAAGGAGAACTACAAACCACTGCTCAAGGAAATAAGAGAGGACACAAGCAAATGAAAAAAAAAAAAAAAAAACTCATCAGCACCCATCAACTCGTCATTTACATCAGGTATAACTCCCAATGCAATCCCTCCCCCCTCCCCCCTCCCCATGATAGGCCCCAGTGTGTGATGTTCCCCTTCCCGAGTCCAAGTGATCTCATTGTTCAGTTCCCACCTATGAGTGAGAACATGCAGTGTTTGGTTTTCTGTTCTTGTGATAGTTTGCTAAGAATGATGGTTTCCAGCTGCATCCATGTCCCTACAAAGGACATGGCTGCATAGTATTCCATGGTGTATATGTGCCACATTTTCTTAATCCAGTCTGTCACTGATGGACATTTGGGTTGATTCCAAGTCTTTGCTATTGTGAATAGTGCCGCAATAAACATACGTGTGCATGTGTCTTTATAGCAGCATGATTTATAATCCTTTGGGTATATACCCAGTAATGGGATGGCTGGGTCATGGCACAAGTATACATATGTAACAAACCTGCACATTATGCACATGTACCCTAGAAATCAAAGTATAATAATAAAAAAAAAAAAGAAAAGAAAACACACACACACACACACACACACACAAAAAAAGAAAGATACCAGTTTTCCTGTGGACCAAAAACCCAATCTCCTTTGAACTCTATCCTGGATGACCCCGGACAGTATCTTCTTACTTGCAGTACAGCCAGGAATCTGCCTCAAGACCTTTTCAAAATGATGTAAGGCACAAAGAAACATGCTCAGGGGATGCCTCTCCAGAGGCCAGAGGGCTGGACAGGCTTATCTTCGAAGTACATCTAGTCCCCTCTCTTGGGTTCTTCACAGTTAGATATCTTACCTAATACTTAGCTAATTGTAAGCAGAGATCATTATCATATTATTAACCTAGCCTTTCACAAATAGCTGTGATAACTCAAACAGTTTATATGATATATTAAACTTTAATAAAATATATATAGCCCATCAAAAAAAAAAAAAAAACATTCCACGCTCATGGATAGGAAGAATCAATATCGTGAAAATGGCCATACTGCCCAAAATAATGTATAGGTTCAATGCTATTCCCATCACGCTACCACTGAGTTTCTTCACAGAATTTGAAAAAACTACTTTAAACTTCATATGGAATCAAAAGAGAGCCCACATAGCCAAGACAATCCTGGGCAAGAAGAAAAAAGCTGGAGGCATCACACTACCTGACTTCAAACTATACTACAGGGCTACAGTAACCATAACTGGTTATGGTACCAAACATGGTACTGGTACCAAAACAGATATATAGACCAATGGAACCGACTGGAGGCCTCAAAAATAATACCACACAGATATAACCATTTGATCTTTGACAAACCTGACACACATAAGCAATGGGGAAAAGATTCCCTATTTAATAAATGGTGTGGGGAAAACTGGCTAGCCACATGCAGAAAACAGAAACTGGACCCCTTCCTTACACCTTTTACAAAAATCAACTCAAGATAGATCAAAGACTTAAATGTAAGACTTAGGACCATAAAAATCCTAGAACAAAACCTGAACAATACCATTCAAGACATAGGCATGGGCAAAGACTTCATGTCTAAAACACCAAAAGCCAAAATAGACGAATGGCATCTAATTAAACCAGAAAGCTTCTGCACAGCAAAAGAAACTATCATCAGAGTGAACAGGCAACCTACAGAATGGGAGAAAATTTTTGCAACCTATCCATCTGACAAAGGGCTAATATCCAGAATCTACAAAGAACTTAAACAAATTTAGAAGAAAAAAAAAAACCATCAAAAAGTGGGCAAAGGATATGAACAGACACTTCTCAAAAGAAGACATTTATGCAGCCAACACATACATGAAAAAATGCTCATCATCACTCGCCATCAGAAAAATGCAAATCAAAACCACAATGAGATACCATCTCACACCAGTTAGAATGGCGATCATTAAAAACTCAGGAAACAACAGGTGCTGGAGAGGATGTGGAGAAATAGGAACACTTTTACACTGTTGGTGGGACTGCAAACTAGTTCAACCATTGTGGAAGACAGTGTGGTGATTCCTCAAAGATCTAGAACTAGAAACACCATTTGACCCAGTTATCACATTACTGGGTATATACCCAAAGGATTATAAATCATGCTGCTATAAAGACACATGCACATGTATGCTTATTGTGGCATTATTCACAATAGCAAAGACTTGGAACCAACCCAAATGTCCATCAATGAGAGACTGAATTAAGAAAATGTGGCACATATACACCATGGAATACTATGCAGCCATAAAAAAGGATGTGTTCATGTCCTTTGTAGGGATATGGATGAAGCTGGAAACCATCATTCTGAGCAAACTATCTCAAGGACAGAAAACCAAACACCACATATTTTCACTCATAGGTGGGAACTGAACAATGAGAACACTTGGACACAGGGTGGGGAACATCACACAACAGGGCTGGTCGTGGGGCGGGGGAAGTGGGAGGGATAGCATTAGGAAATACACCTAATGTAAATGATGAGTTAATGGGTGCAGCACACCAACATGGCACAAGTATACATATGTAACAAACCTGCACGTTGTGCACATGTACCCTAGAATTTAAAGTATAATAATAATAAAAAGAAGACATTTATGCAGCCAACAGACATATGAAAAAATGCTCATCATTACTGATCATTAGAGAAATGAAAATTAAAACCACAATGGGATACCATCTCACACTTGTTAGAATGGCAATCATTAAAAAGTCAGGAAACAACAGATTCTGGAGAAGTTGTGGAAAAATAGGAACACTTTTACACTGTTGATGGGAGTGTAAATTGTTCAAGCATTGTGGAAGACAGTGTAGTGATTCCTCAAGGATCTAGAACTGGAAATACCACTTCACCCAACAGTCCCATTACTGGGCATATACCCAAAGTATTATAAATCATTCTATGATAAAGACACATGCACACATATGTTTACTGCAGCACTATTCACAATAGCAAAGACTTGGTACCAACCCAACTGTCCATCAATGATAGACTAGATTAAGAAAATGTGGCACATATACACCATGGAATACTATGCAGCCATAAAAAGGGATGAGTTCATGTCCTTTGTAGGGACATGGATGCAGCTGGAAACCATCATTCTCAGCAAACTATCACAAGATCAGAAAACCAAGCACCACATGTTCTCACTCATAATTGGGAATGGAACAATGAGAACACATGGACACAGGGAGGGGAACATCACACACCAGGGCCTGTTGTGAGGTGGGGTCTTAGGGGAAGGATAACATTAGGAGAAATACCCAATGTAGGTGATGGGTTGATGGATGCAGCAAACCACCAGGGCATGTGTATACCTATGTAACAAAACTGCATGTTCTGCACATGTAATTCAGAACTTAAAAGTATAATTAAAAAATTGGAGTAAACAATAAATATATACAAACTGCATTAGATTGAATTGATTATATTATTCAACTCGATACATATTAAAACTGCTTTTTGATTGGAGAAGTTCATACATGTCAAAATTTGCAATAATCTGATATCAGAAACAGTTTTATTATAACATCTTGTTTTTGATATATAAAACAAAAAGACTGTATCAAAGGGTTACAATAACTATAACAAGATTCCTATGCTCTCTATTTTTTATTTATTTTCATTTTTAGATTAGTGGCACAATGGAGAAATATTATGTCCAAGGTTTTTGTTACTGTTTATTATATAATTAGAAATAATTGTTACATTGAACAGTAGTATTGCTCAGTTTAGCTAGTACCAAGTTTGTAAAATCCTTCAACAACATAAATATACCATGTTGATGGTGCTGGTATATTAATAATATGTCATTGATTAGTTATTACAAAGAAACAAAGTCATTTTAAAATACCCCAAAGGTTACAAGTTAAATCCTATTCATTTCTCATACTCTTAAGAATTCCGGTCAATCATTGATCTGAAGACATTGTGAAACTTTGGGTTACTACAGTTGGCAAGGAGACAGTTAGGTCTAGAATTTAGACGCTTGGCAGGGTTCAGAAACTAATTTTTGTGAACTGAAATTGCCATTTAAAAATGTTCTTTATTCATTTGAATGCATTTAGAGATGCCCTTTCTCACTGCTTCTCATTCCTATGATAAATGATATGTTGGCTTCCTCTAGAATATATGGAAGTTTCTATTACTATATTTGTTTATTTAACCTACTAAAGCAATAAGGCATGAAAAGGTCTTCTGTCCTATGCTTCAGTGGCATTATTATTTATAAGCACATCTCTAGTGGTGTGATGTCAATGAAATCATTATTTGGCTATTACTGTTCTCCAATAATTAGTTCACAGCAAAATAAGTATAATTTAAAATATATAGTTTTAAAATACAAGGAAAAAAAGAATAAATTCTCGATACATCTCTTGCCTAAAATACTTTAAAAATGTTTCTTTCTTTTGAGAATTTAGGCTTAAAAAGATGTTTCATTCTAAATCCCAGCATAAGCTGGCTATAATGATTAGGGTACACATGTAAAATCTGGATTTTTCTAAGGATTGCAATGGGACCCTCCTCTAACTTGAAACAGTATGTATGTATGTTGGAATTTCTAGCTTTGGCAAAACTTTATCTTGGAATACCACAAACTTTGTTGGTACAAGATTCCTGTAGACAAAGAAGAAAATGGGCAGGACATAGACACATATCATCGATAATCTAACCTGTCACAGAAGGAGCTCTTTGGCACAATATACGGCAACAGAATTACCTTTGTACCATCCCACTGAGGGATATAATTTCCTGTCTGAGGAACTGCTGTGAGAGGTGATATATTCAATGTTGCAGATGTTCCACATTCAAACATACAGGGTAGATTTCACAAAAGCTAACTCTAACAATGAATCTGTTATTATAAATGAAGGATCACGATATGTTCATTTCATGCCAAAAATATCATTTTTGATTGCCATCTCAAATAACTAAGAAAAAAGTGAAATAGTATTATCTTTGATGGACAGTAGGGGGGAAGAGTCTTAGCTTCGTTAATTGAAAGCAGCTAAGTTTTATAGACCGTCTATTTTATTAGCTGCAAAATTATGAATTCCACTTACAAAAATTTTGGAATGTCAGGGAAAGATGAATCATATCTGACTCTAGAGATTATTATAATTAAGTCAGAAGTATACGCAAGACTTATCATAGGCATTTATTTATAAACAGATAATTAAAATTTATAGAAATTTTCTTGGAAAGCTATACAATTTCCCATAATTATCTTATACAGTGGTTTATTGAATGTCTTCATAATTATTCTATGTTACAGTTAACACCTTAAGTTAATTTCCTTAGTTTCTTTTATCCTGGAAGTTGGTCACTTGACCAAATAAAATCCTGATTTTTTCAGGTACTTTCATAATCATAAAATACTGATTTGGGAAAAATAACTTTGGTATTATAATATTCATGAACATTGACAACAGCTGCTTTTAGAGTCTCTTGAATTATTGTAATCATTTTGTTTATTAAAGGTCAAATTATTCTCTGAGATCTTTATGAAATACCCATACTGTGTAAAAATACCATGGTTACCTTATCAACTGTGATTCTGCTTTCATAGTGATGATTCTGCTAACACACTACATTAACTAGGAAGTAAAGCTTTTCTTGTTGGATTATTGGGTTTTCTGTCTCTAATATATACACACAAACACATACACACAAATGCATGCACATACACTCCTGTTATGAATCAAACCCATTACTGCTCTTCTGTTAAGTAGACTACTTAACATGGTTGGCAAAAAGGAGGATGGAAAAGAATTTCTAACATTACCTCACATGTTTCTATTAAAATTTTAATTACTTCATAGTTGTGCATGTTATTCTAATTCAATACAATATTTTGCTTGTTACTATAATTTTAGATTCTTAATTCTTTAAAGTTTTCATAAGCATATTATATAAAACTTAATGATTATCTGAGGAAAAATCAGAAAACTGAGGATATCTTTAAGAATAAAGTAGTAAAAGTTTATATTATGATGTAGAGGTAAAAATTAATGTTCATATAAGTGCTTTATATTAAATTTAGAGTAGCATGCAAAAAGAGCCCCTTTTTATACCTTTTACAAAATTATCATTGATTTCAATACTTCCTTATTAAACTTTTTCTAAATTATATTTTCAAAAGCTAAAGAATGAACTTTAAGATACTTTAGGCTGTCTTTAGGATAATAAGGGGAAAAATAGCATTTCTGAAAAGATAGTAAAAGTAAAAATAAACTATAAATTATAACTTTTTCATCATATTATATAATAAGCCAAGAAATAAATCTCTGTTCAGGATTTTAATATTTGAGAACTCCCTGCTCTATAACATGAATAATTATCCTATAAAAAACAATCATTTATTATACATTGGTATAACAAGGAATTACAGGTTGTAACATATAGACTATCTAGTAGAAAAATGCTGGTCACCCATTGTTATTGTTTGTTTTATATAAAGAAATGCAAATTTAAAAGTCCAAATACCACCTGTATCATTGAAGTAACGAAAATTTCTAAAATAAGATTAAAACATTATTGAAAGTGAAAATGAGCTCACAACAGGTTTAAATAGTTATGTTCTAAATCATATTTATCACATTTCCAATTTGCATTTTATAGAAAGCATTAAGTGTCATTCCAGATTAGACTTTTGGACTATCCAACCTGTTATTTGGCCTGTACAAACGATAGCAAAACTATATCAGGAAAGACCCTGTTTGACCTCATAGATTTCTTCCTTGATGGTTTCAGCCAGTGAATTTTACTTTTCCTTTAAAATTGATCTTAGCTTAGTTACCTATAATTTTTTGAAGTCCTTTTGAATTATGTTTCAGTGTGTTCTATATCATGAGGTTCTAAAAGCACAAAGTAAAAAATAATCAATTATAATTGTATGCCTTCTCATGTGACAAACCACATTATTTGATTTACCTTCAGTTACCTTCTACCTGTTGCAAAAGATATGACATCTTTCTAGTAAATCCACGTTACCTTACTCTTATTTTCCTCATTTTACCACGATGAACGAAAAAAGCCAAAAGGTAAATGGCAGATTTTTAACAGTAAATACATATACACAAAGCACCATTTCTTAAAAAAAAAAAATTATAATACAAGTGCCTAGGTCCTTGAAATATAATAGGTGAAATATAAATAGAACTAAATTTGATCAAACGTAAGAGTTGGGAGTATTTGAAAATCGAAAACCAATGTTTTAAGTGACCCAGTGTAAACTTACTGAAGTGACTAAATCATGGCACACAAAGTATGCCCCTGCTAGCTAAGGAGATTATAGATAGATCAAATATATTATTTGCCTTAGTGTTCATTTAATAAAATATCCAGGAAAATTCCACTCCCATGTTTTCCCTTTATTGCGATACACTGCATACATTAGAACATGTTATAATACATGTAAAAGGCATTCTTGTCTTAATAAATAAGCTAAAGTAAAATCCCTGGTATTGTATATCTAGTATAGTTTGAGATATATGAAAGAACACGAGTGAAGATATCCTTTATGACTACATTGTTTATAAATGTGCTCTTATGCCAGAGGATTAAGAAACATTGAAATGACATCCCATTCTATGAATATCTTTAATATGAAATTCTTGAAGTACACACTGATGAAATCTCACTTTTACATCAATCAAGAGAAACAGACATAGTGAGGGGCTGGGTGGAGGGATCACTGAAAAGAACAACTTTATTCATAACCAGTTATGTCTTATTCCTTATTAGAGCCACCCTATGGACTTTCTATTTAATAACCTACATCTTTTGACTGTATATTTCCCTCATTCCAAATAGATTAATAAAAATGTATCTTTCTTAAGAAAAAAAAACAACCACCACATGTTTTCACTCATAAGTGGGAGTTGAACATTGAGAACACAGGGACACAGGGAGGGGAACATCACACACCAGGGCCTGTTGGGAGGTCGGGGACAAGGGGAGGGAGAACATTAGGACAAATATCTAATGCATGCAGGGCTTAAAACCTAGATGATGGGTTGATAGGTGCAGCAAACCACCATGACACATGTATACCTATGTAACAAACCTGCACATTCTGCAATGTATATGTATGTAACAAACCTGCATATTGTACATATGTATCCCAGAACTTAAAGCAAAATTTAAAAAGAAACTTACGTAAGAAAACACAGGAAAATATCTTCATTATACCTAGGCAATGACAGACTTCTTAAATAAGGCACAAAGAGCACAACTCATAAAGGAAAACTGATAAATTTGCATATAATAACATTTGAAATTTTGTATGACAAAAGACACCATAAACAAACTAGAAACACATGCACAAATTGGAAGAATTTTGCAGTTCATATAGCAAAATAATTGTAATAGAATTTATGAAGAACTGCCACTAGATAAATAAGGCAAAGCAGAAAGGAAAAATGAAGCAATTGATTTCAACAGAAGAGGAAAAAATGGGTGGCAAAAGAAAAATATGTAAAAGTGTTCAATTTTGCTATCAATCAGACAAATGCAAATGAAAGCCATAATGGTAATCTGTTTTATACCTATTGGCTTGAGAAAAATTGAAAATTGATATTATGTATTGGTAAAAGTGTAGAGGAACAGAAATTCTTGTACACTTCTGGAAATATAAATGACTCCCAATACTTTGGCAGAAAAAAAAAAAAGGAAAAAGAAAAAATCCTAACCAAGATATTCTCAATGCTATCTTCACCTTTTCACTTCTACAAGACCATTGTTTCAGAAACTCTTTATCAGGTTTTACATAGTTCTCAAACTCAAATAACATGGAATTGGTGGTTAAGTTTTCCAAACTTAGTTCCTTTAGAAAATTATCCCCATTTCTCTCCACAAAGCGAAGAAGAGTATAGCTTCCTAAATTTCACTCTTAAAAAAAAAATAGGCATAAAGAAGCTACAACTTCAAAGTGGTTAAAGCCTGGCGGAATCACAAACACATTTAGTCATCCTTTTATATGAAAAAAAATACATTTATTTGACAAAAACTTCAACAATAAAAATTCTGTTGTATATAGTTCTTAATTTAACTAAACAACTGCTTCTTCTCCATGTTTGTAGCACAAAACCAAGAACAGTTCTCCCCAATTTCTTTTGATATAATACAGTTAAAGCTGGAACACAACTGTAGACCACAATTCACCATTATAAAGTGCACAATGGAAATGGACAAATACCACTGTAATCCCAACAGATTCACCTTTGAGTAAGTTTTACAGCAGCAATGATTTTACAATGATTCCACAGTCATTTTACAATAATAATCAAGTTATTAATAAACAAGTACTCCAATAATCATTCTACAGGAACAGTCCAAGTGGCCTCAGCCTCTAGAAACAAGAGGAAACAAGCCTCTTACATTGTCTGTAAGAGCCTAAACAATAAGAAACTTCCTTTTTCAGACTTCAGCACTAAAGTTGCAATTAACTTCATTTTCAACTGAGAAAGAGAAAAGCCTGAGTCCTAAGACCTGTCAGACGTAAAAGTTAGAAAGCTAGAGGACAAAGTAGTAAGGGTCCAGAAAAGTGTGTATAGAAATAATCTAGGCTGAGTCTAGAAATCTTCCCACCCAGATAGCAAACTTCCTTTCCTTGAATAAGAGCCTTCTGTGTATCCATATGCAGAAAATGCTTTTTGCCAGGCACTATAAACAAAATGGTTTGGGCGTTTCCTTGAGTGTTTACAGGTCCCCCTCAGTAAGGTTACGATGAGTATTTTTATACCACTTCCTTCTAAATGCCCCTGGATCCATGTATGTCTTAGAAACCTCAACTCCTTCCTACTTTATTTCAGAAACAGCAGTTTGGGAATGTGGGCCTGTTTCCTTTCTGGTAATATGGAAACTTATAATAAGCACAGTAATAACTCATGACTATTGTTTGTTAAGATGCCTGAAGAAGATACAGTATCTTATATTTAAAATTGCCAATAATTTGATAACAATATAAAAAATGGGTCCCAGAAGTAGAAAAATCATGATCTGTTTCACATTAGAGCAGAATCAGAATCAGGCTAGAGTCCAATTTATAGCCCCAGATTCCTCAGGTTTTAGCTCCCTAAAAGCAGAGAAGTAAAATTACAGCTCTCTGGGGTAGTATCTTTCTGTTCCTATCCTAGTGAAAATCTGCCTGTACTTGTGAAAAAGCTGCCTTTATAAGACAATAGGATTATTCTCACACAGGACGGGTCTGAAGCTTTTAACATTCCTACCCCAATCTTTACCAAACCAATAATTTTAAAAGGAAAAATACATAAATGTATTAAAAAGATAAAAGCAAAATAATAGAATACCTGGAACTACTTTATTTTTGGCTGACATGTTCTATATTGATTACTTTTCTTTCTTTTTAAATTGTCTTCCTTTGGTTTCTTCAAGGGAATTTTTTTGTTTTTTTTTTTGTTTTTTTTTTTTTTTGCTATTTTTTGTTATGTTTTTACTTTGATGATTAAAATCAATAAAAAGTATTCTCTAAAACCAACTAACCAACAACCAATAAGATAAAATTAACATTTGGAATTTTCTTACCTTTACTCAGACTTTTCACTGCTCAAAGCAGGAAGAGTTCACCTTTATCCAAGAAAATGTTCATGAATTTACTGTACTTCGGCTCTCAAAGTCAACCCCCTGCAAAGAATCACTACTTCTTCCAAACTGGCCAATAAATTGCACAAAGAGGAACATAAGAGTTGAAAGCTTCAGAAAACTCCAACAATAAAATGAGGGATGTTATAGCCATTTTTATAGAGGCTTTCTTTTCTATGATTCATACTAATAAACAGGGAAGATTACAGAGAGGGAGAAAGAGGGGTGACTTACTATATGTAGCAACCCTGGGATTAAGAAAGTTGACTAGAAAGCCAAAAACATTTGTCTCTGAAATCTCAGCTTGATGTTTAATCTCAGATGTATTAGTCTGACGGTCTAAAGAATTCAAATCCAGGGGGATGGAGAGTAAGAGATCTTTGCTACAGTGTTCATCATGATGGCACCTTAATGTCTTTCACCTGGAAACACTGAAATATCTGACAGAATTTAGTCCCAATAATTAAGATTGGTTCTCATAAAACCACTAGAAAGAAAGATGCCTCTATAAAAGGTAAGTCTACAAATAAGTTAGGGTGAACATAAACAGGTTTACCACAGTAGATAAGGGACTGACTACTTGGGTTTTTGGGACATCATCAATCATGGATTAGACTCTTGCTTCTTCTCTAGCTCCAGCTCGGCAGCCCTTTGTACCGCTGCATCGACTAGCAGCTGGAAGCTGCTGAAGTCGGCGTACTCCTCTGTTGACACAGGTTCTGGAGAAGACAAGGACGTGATGTTAGAAACCTTGACCTTTTTCTTTGGTTGGGCTATCATGGTGAGCTTCTGGCTAGGGGCCGACCCCGGCTCTGGTATCTTCTCTCCTGACATCTGGCCTTTTGGCGAGGACCGCAGGGGCAGGCTTTGTACATTGTCTGAACCACGGGGCCCTGACTTGGCCGGCACAGACGCATCGGTGCTCCGCAGGTGGGTGGCATGGGCATCTTTGCCCGTTTTGTGGCCAACAATGGGGTCGTTTCCACGCCGTTGCAGCATATCCGGGAGAATGCGTCTGCGAGCATTGATGAACCAGTTAGAAATCTGCGACAAAGACAAATTGGTCTTCTTTGACAGCATTCGCTTCTCCGCTTCTGAAGGGTAGGCCCTAAACCGATGCTTATACATCCAGTCACGGAGGATCTTAACGGACTCTGCTGGCAAGTATCCCTTGCGCTTCTTCTTGTGCTCTGGTAAGGCAGGAACTTTGCCTGTATCTGCGTTATTTCTCAACATGATTGAGGTGTCTTGGGCTGGGCTTTGGGTCTTCGCCGGGCTGTCTTTTTTTGCCCGCCGGCTGTCTTTTTCCACCCGGCTTCGGGTCTCGGCCGGGCCGTCCGCAGCGGCCTCCATATTCAAAGAGGCTTATCTTTACTGTATTGAGAATCACAGACAACTAAGTTAGGACAAAGGTAGGTTTGGGAGAGCCACTTTAGAAAGCATGGGCAAGTCTCCAAGGGGAAGTCTCACCTGTTGTTTCGGAGGAAGAAAAACAGCGTTGCTAACAGAGTTGCTAAGAGCAGAGTTAGTTATCTCAGTGACGTCACATCCTTTATTCTCCACGCCGCCCCTCCCCCACACTTCCCGGACTTCCCCTTTTCCCATTGTTCTTGCGTATTTTCTGTAACTTCCAATGCACTTGATTTTATGCAGTTTATAGCTCTCCAGAGTTTTCTCTGCTGTTGTCACCAGTTTCCACTAACTGACGAACTCTATTTCTATTAGTGTAAATACGCCTATCACTTTCTTCCTATTTGATTTTACTCTGGTATTATTCTTCCCTCTTATTACTTTTAATTGTCTCACTGGCTCATCTAGATATATCAGGAACAAATTGTTGGTTAGCTACTAACCTCAATAAAAGAGTGTAACTACTGTACTTTGACTCCTCTCTTCCATTCTTCCACGTTCAAAGCAGATATTAATAATCATTTTGAACTAGACTTTTGCTTTTGATGCCTTGCTGCTTAAATTTTTCTTCTCTATGGCCTTAAAATCTTTGTCTTTTTTTTTTTTTCTTTGATACGGAGTCTCGCTCTGTCGCCCAGGTTGGAGTGCAGTGGCAGAGTGGCAGCATCTTGGCTCACTGCAACCTCCGCCTCCTGGGTTCAAGCGATTCACCTGCCTCAGCCTCCCAAGTAGCTGATTGCGGTGCCTGTCACTACGCCCGGCTAATTTTTTGTATTTTTGGTACAGGTGGGGTTTCACCATATTAGCCGTGATGATCTCCATCTCCTGACCTCGTTACCCACCTGCCTTGGCCTCCGCCTCCCAAAGTGCTGGGATTACAGGCGTGAGGCCCAGCGCCCAGCCAAAATCTTTGTCTTTTGAATGACTTTGCTATTGCCTGTCAGTACCACTGAGGTCTTCCTGTCTCTTCCTTGGACTCGGATATCTAGTTGTGATGTATCTCTTTAAACTTCAGTCAGAAATTGAGGGATCTTTTAGCAATGTGGAATAAGTGGAATAAGATAGAATTCAAGAAATAATGGTGATCACAGACAGTTTATTTAAATATTTATTTTTAAAATTATTATTATTATTATTATTATTATTTTGAGATGAAGCCTCGCTCTGTCACCCGGGTTGGAGTGTAGTAGTGGCACAATCTCAGCTCACTGCAACCTCAACCTCTCAGGTTCAACTGATTCTCCTGTTTCGGTCTCCCAAGTAGCTGGGATTACAGATGTGCACCACCACACCCGGCTAATTTTTGTATTTTTAGTAGAGTCAAGGTTTCACCATGTTTGCCAGGCTGGTCTCGGACTCCTGACCTCCAGCGATCCACCCACCTGGGCCTCCCAAAGTGCTGGGATTACAGGTGTGAGCCACTGCAGCCGGCCAAATATTTCTTGATATTTCCAGCATGTAGAAATCACCCCATAAGTCAAATGAAAATAATTTGTAAATTTCAAATTTTCATTTCTAGTAGCTGAAAAATAAGGCTTGACTTTTTTCAAGAACACTATGATTCACTTTGAAGACAATTACCACCAGCATCAACTCTGATTCCTCAATAATACTGTATGGTATTATTTATTTTTAATTTCAGATATTTTTCAGAGTCCTAGCTATCATCTTAAGCAGCATATATTATCCACAGTTTCCTTTTGCCCTTAAGAATTCTTCCTTGTCACTGGGCTGGATATCAGAATGTTGTCTACTGATCCTTTGGCTGTTGGTAATCTTCCTTATTGGTACTGACTTTCATCACTTAAAATTTATTGTAAGGGAGACCTACTGAAGAACACAATCAAATCTAATGAACAACTGAGTAAAGCTCCGAACAACGAATAATTGGGTATGTTGGATACAATTGAAGGTCTACTTTGGAATACTCTAGAAAAGAATGCTACTATTTCCACTGGACTTTTGGGCTTTTGAAACACAGAAGATAAGATTTTCTATGCATAGTAGAAACTCAGTTCCTGCCACTGTTTCTCACCAACACATTTATGCTTCATGCTCGCTAAAAGTATTTTTGTGTGTCAGTATGACTTCTAGTAACTTGTCTTCCCTCACTTGTTACTCCTATATGTTCTTTCTGTCTATGGGGATTCAGGCCTCTGCTCAAGGATTGACATAGAATTGCACATATTTAACGAATTACAGATTTCTTCTCACTGACATGATCCAGGTTCTTGATTTTTAATGTCTACTTTATGATTCCCCTCTAAAAAGAATATTATGATGGCTCAAAATTATTCCCAGGAGATTTGGAAACTGTCTTTTCCTTTACCAACAGATATAGGAATATGGAGAAATCTGGAAAGTAGGTGAGAAATTGGAAATGAATCCCATCGCTTTTCACACAAAAAAATGTGACTTCCTTTCATGATGAAATAATTGAAATGCTGAATAGAAACTGTATTACCTTTCTTCATGTTTTTGGTGATACAAAATTATGAATTATGGATATCTCTGAGAGAAAGATAGATTGCTTCCACCTACTTCTTTATAACTTGTAAGAAGATAAAATGATCTAAATAGTGTCTATCAATTTTTATCTTCCTTTATTGTTTCTTTTTATGTGAAGTACACAGATCTCATTGTAAACAGTTTGTCTATTTATAAGCATTGATTTATTTACTTGTGACTCTGAAAAGTGCCTTCTCATGACTGTACTAGGGATGTCAATGGCATTACACTATAATAGACATTTTATTTCTCAAATTATGAAAGACCATAGTGAGACTAAGGTCCTTATTATTTTATTGCTTATTGTTTCCAGTAATATAATTTTCATATGAGTATTCTACAAACCAAATTATGTTGATCTACTTGTAGAGTTTTAGAGAAAGCTTGATTTTTGGCATCGAAGAAATGGGAGACTATAAAACCAAATTAAAAAACAAAACCAAGGCCAGGCGCAGTGGCTCACACCTGTAATCCCAACACTTTGGGAGGCCGAGGCGGGTGGATCACGAGGTAAGGAGTTCGAGACCTGCCTGGCCAACATAGTGAAACCCCTGTCTCTACTAAAAGTACAAAAAAGTAGCCGGGGGTGGTGGCGGGTACCTGTAATCTCAGCTACTCGGGAGGCTGAGGCAGGAGAATCACTTGAACCTGGGAGGCAGAGGTTGCAGTGAGCCGAGATTGTGCCATTGCACACAGCCTGGGCAACAGTGCAAGACTCCATTTCAAAACAAACAAACAAAAAAAAAAACAAAAGTAAAAATTAAAGCACAGTGAACTAAGCAAAACTTGGTGATGTGGTAACTGAATTTCACCAACTCTAAAATAAAGAATGTTGTCCCAGGAGGCAGAGCTTGCAGTGAGTCAAGATCACGCCACTGCACTCCAGCCTGGGTGACAGAGCAAGACTCCGTCTCAAAATAATAATAATAATAATAGTAATAGTAATAATAATAATAAATAAATAAATAAATAATAAATAAAGAATGTTGTCAAGGGCATACCGCTTTTTCATATCGTAAAGTATCTGGATAATTCCTGCCAGGTATTTTACACCTTGAAACGAATTGTAGAAACAGTCAAGAAACCAGCATTAAACCCCTATTGACAGAAATGGTGGCATGTTAAGAGTAAGAAGTGTAGGAAGTTCTAGCAGATTCAATACCTTAATTTGGAGGGATGAAAGTTGGAAGTATGGCCTGACTGTAAGAGATACCATAGAATTATCCCCCAGTAAGACTTATGGATCTTACAGCGTATTCTATTCATGTCCTCAACTTAAGGAGCAAATGATTCTCTTTGTAAAAAGATGTAAAGAAAATGCTCTCCAGTTCTTTATAAATCTGGTATGACTCGGATGTGAAAATCTCACAAAGCATGACAGAAATATCTGTGGCAGATTCACTTATAGAATCATAAATTATTATTGAATAGAATGTACCTTCATGTAAAATATAAAACACATGAACAAATGGAAACATTATCTAAAATATAACATAATATTAGAATATATATTTTGAGAATTAATCACATTAATGGATAAAAGAAAAAATGTCATCTTGTTGGAGTTTGAGTAACTATTTTACTGAATTTAAAATAAATTTCTGGGCCAGGCACGGTGTCTCACGTCTATAATCCTAGCACTTTGGGAGGCTGAGAAGGTGGATCACCTGAGGAGTTCAAGACTAGCCTGGCCAACATGACGATACCCCATCTCTACCAAAGAGTACAAAATTAGTGAGGCGTGGTGATGTGCACCTGTAATCCCTACTTGGGAGTCTGAGGCAGGGAGAATTGCTTGAAACCCAGGAGGTGGAGGTTGCAGTAAGTCAAGTTGGTGCCACTGCACTACATCCAGCCAGGGTGAGAGAGCAAGACTCCATATCAAAAACAAATAAATAAATAAATTTATGATAAACATATTTTAATGAAATAAGGATAAAAGGATCCTTCCTTTTATACATAGATTAATAAAAAGTTAAAATCTCCAATATACAACCTTATACTTAACAGTAAAATAAAAATGATTCTTTCAATTTCATAAGTAAAGCAAAGATGTTTATTTTCTTTTTTTGTTTGTTTGTTTTTTTTGAGACGGAGTCTCACTGTGTCGCCCAGGCTGGAGTGCAGTGGCGCGATCTCGGCTCACTGCAAGCTCCGCCTCCCGGGTTCACGCCATTCTCCTGCCTCAGCCTCCCGAGTAGCTGGGACTACAGGCGCCCACAACCGCGCCCGGCTAATTTTTTGTATTTTTAGTAGAGACGGGGTTTCACCGTGGTCTCGATCTCCTGACCTTGTGATCCTCCCGCCTCGGCCTCCCAAAGTGCTGGGATTACAGGCGTGAGCCACCGTGCCATTGCTTAGAAATTTGATCCAATAGAATTAATCAAACAAAAACAAATACAATAAATGTACTAAAAGGAGGAAAAATATTATTATTTGTTGATACCATGATTTGCCACTTAGGAAATATCTAAAAATCAAAATCAACTGAGAAACTATTATAAATAATAAGAATTACGTAAGGTGGTCAGTTACAAACAAAAGATAAATGTTAGCATATATCAATAATCGTAATTTAGAAAATATATTGGGAAAATTATCTAATTCATAATCATATCAAGAAAAAAGATACAAAAAGATATCTGCTAGTATGTGCTTTGTTCCTTAATTTTCTTAACCGTGTTTTTCACAGAACAAAATGTTTTAATTTTAATTAAATTCAACTTCTAAATTATATTTTTTTCATAGACTGTACGTATGATGCTGAACTTAAAATGACATCACCAAAACTGAGGCCATCTAAATTTTCTCCTATGTTATTTTCTAAGTGTTTCATAATTTTGCACTTTACATTTAGTTCTATGATCCATTTTAGGTTAATTTTTGTAAAAGTTGTAAGTACTGTGTATTTACCTTAAACTAATCTGTATCCTTATAATATATATCTCTTGTAGAATTCCTTGTATTGGTCTTGATCTTTTGTACAATCTGAAAATTGCTTCTATTTAATTGGAGCTATTAATCTTCTTATATTTAATATAATATAACAGTTATATTTGGTCTACCACTTTAATATTTATCTTTTTACAACATATTTTTGTTTCTCTGTTTTCCTTTATTGTCTTTTTTTAGTTCATTAAATATTTGTTAGCATTTATTATTAACATCTATAAGCTTTCTGATATACCTGTTACAATTACATTTTAGAGGTGTCTCTAGTGATAGCAATATATATTTTTAAGTTTTTACAGTCTCCATAGATTTCATATTCTACCACTTTGCAAAAAATATAAGAACATTGTGTTTGGATATGTTCATTCTCTATACCTCTATCTTCTTTTTATAGTTTTCATGTGTATTATATCTAAATATGTTCAGAACTATATTAAAATGTTATAACTTTTGTTTTAATCAATTATGTGTCCATTTAAGTAATTAAAAGGAAATATAGTGTGTTAGTTTCCTGACATCTTCAGAATTTTCTGTGTTTTCTGTTCATACCTGAAAGTCTGATTTATATCTGGAATACTCTTCAGCCAGAAAAACTTTCTGTAGCAGTTATTCTCAGGTATTTAGAGAGATGACAGATTTTCTTAGAATTTAGTTTTTATTTTCTGAATATGTCTTCACTTCACTTCCATTATTAAAGGATATTTTTGCTAGATATAGAATCAGATTTTCAGTTAATGGTTTTATTTATTGTTGAGCCCATTAAAAATCTCCCTCTACTGCCTTTCGTTTTCATTATTTCTGAATTATAGTCATAACTGATTCACATTTTTCATGGCCTTTTAAGGTCAGTTTTCAGATGTCTGAAAATGATTTATTTTCTGTTTATGTCTCTTCTTCCAGTTGTCTGAATTTCTTAACTCTACACATATATGAATTTTCTTAAAATGAAAATTTTGGTCTTTATTTTTTCAGATGGTATTTCTGTTCCATTCTGTCACTCATTTTCTGATACCTTCATTTTATATATTTTAGACTTTTTCACACTTTACCAGAGATTATTGTAGATCTACTCATTTTTTAAAATATATTTTTCTCTATTTTTCTGATTGGATAATTTATATCAATCTATCTATTTTTTTCTTTATTTTCCTGATTGGATAATTTATATCAATCTATCTTTAAGTGAATGTATGTTTCTTCTTTTATTTGTAATCTGACATTATTCTATCTAGGTTCTGTGTTTGTTTAGGTATTGTAATTTTAATCTGAGCATGTCTGCTTTTATATCTCCTTAAAATTGCCTATCAATTTATTCATTAAACATATTTTCCCATAAGTCTGTGAGTTATAGTAATGACAGCTGTTTTAAAGAACTGTCTGCTAATTTCAAACATCAGCATTATGCCTGAGTCAATCTCCATTTGTTGTTTTTCTGTTTTTACCTGAGCATGAAATATTTTTTTCTGTTTCTTCGTATGTCTAATAATTTTGGATTATATCTTCATAAAATACTGCAGAGATTCTTGATTCTATTGTATTCATTCAAACAGTGGGATTTTTTCATTTGTTGTAGTTTCAGCCCAAAGTTAACTTGGCTGGATATATTTTTTTTAAATGTTGACTGCCCTGCATGGAGAATCAGCTGAAATTAAATATATATGTATATTAACCTTACCTGGTCTGTGTGGCATCTGACCTGACTTTGCATACTTCTTGGGTCAGTGAGAAATTTGGGTAATATTTATACATCAGTTTTGGGACTCGTCTTCTCTGGAATTTTTCTCCAACATTTCCTCTTCAATTTACAGTTGCTGTGGCAGCCTAAATTCTGTTCTGTGGATAGTCATGCAGACAAGACTGTAGAATTCCATGTAAATGGAGGTACCTTATGTGAAGTGAACTGGAGCCTGTCTTCTTTTTCATAAGAAGCCTTTAAAATATCAGAAACTTACTAAGTGTTATTCTCATATTAAGCTGTTGACTCCTTTGTGGTTTTATCATGCCTTTTGTTGTGCTCTAAGTTGTAAGATTTAAAGGATATTTTAAATATTTTCTCCATAGTTTATAGTTATCTCCAGTAATGCTCTGATAGCAGGTACTCTTACAGAGGAAATTCTGGATATTTTTAAAATATATAGCTACCTACTCTATATGCTTTATCAAGCTAGAATTGTTCTATCTTGGAAAATAGTAATTATTGAATATAATATGTCACAATTTTATTAAAATTTGTAGCAAAATAGTATTTTATCTTCATTGCTTATTTTCATATCATCAGAAGGAATTTTGATTTGAATGTGACTTTAGAGAGAATCTGTGTGTATATGAAATTTTTTTTTTAAAAGGCTCTGTAATGGAAGCTAATTTTTCCAATCATGAAGAATACGTTGGTGTAAAACCTGGACTGAAACCCAAGCCTCATGATTACCATCAAATATACTCCATTTTGACTCAGTAGTTATTTGATTTAATGGCTGGGATCAAGAAAATGCTCTTTTTATTTTTTTCTACTATAACAATCTTCGCTAATATGTTTTTAGAAGCAGGAAAATATCTGTAAATTTTTAGTTTAATCAGTAGTTTAAAATCATACATTAATATAATTTTTAACTAAGGCTAGAGTTAATATATTTTTTCGCAAGTATGAATAAAATCTATATATTATTTTCATTTGAAGATTTTGTGTAAGTGTAGATATGACAAGACACAAACAGTAAACTTAAATGTAGTATGAAAATATATGTTTTAATAGTAAATACATGCATCAGTATGCATATTTTAATAATTGATATTATACTCTGAATAAAGAGTTGAACTTTTAAATAATAGTATTTTGCCTTTGGCTTTGAATATCACCTTTTACCTACAGGTGAAGCAATTATCTGGGGATGAATAAATGACCAACATGCAGAATATTAAAAAGGTCAACATAGTAGAAAAGCATAATTAATAATATATGAACATTAAATTTCCAGTATCACAGTTTCATTATAAAGGTTACGCTAAAAGGTTGAAAACATAGCCAGACATATGTAGATACTTTTGACGAAAGGAAAATATTTATCATTTTATTTTATGAACATCAGTTGTAAATTAAATGTACTACCTAGGGAGAGCAAATAACTTTTACCCATTGTGCTATACATCTTTTATTTTTGCATAGTTATGCTTTGTAACTCACTGTATTAAAGTTTTCATTGTTTTCTCATTGTTTGGGATTGTGGAGAGGAAATGAAAAAATCTTCTTTTGCCATTTTGGAAGGCATGACATTCACAGGTTGTTATGCCAGCTTCCTAAAATAGCTATTTTGGTTCGGCATTAAAACTATTTACTGTATCGTGGTGCCAAGAATAATGTCTCAACATTTTTGTACTCATATCTTTTAAACTAAGGGTAACAGAAGTGTAAGGTGTTATGATCTTATTTAAAACTTATACCAATTAATCAGAAAATCTAATTTCTTTCAAGGCAAAATTTATATCTGTGTTTCCATTCCATAGAAATGATGGAATTAGTTGGCTTTCCAAACTTTTTTCCCCCATATATTGGAAAAGTGGAGAAAATTTAAAACTACTTGTATATAACTTCCCCAAATCAACATGCATTTTCAAATCTACATAGTTCATTGCATGCTCTCTATCTTTAGTGTACTTTAATTGGAAGTGAAACCTGAAAAACTACTAACAAAAATTGTATATGCATATACTTGTTCCTTCAGTGAGCAGGATGACAGACTGGCTTATTGAACAGTCTTCTGCTTGTTTTCTAGTTCCGCAGATGACTTCTCGGTTGTATTCTCCTTTTGAAGAAGTGTGGAATTTAGAAGAAGAGGAAATTGGTTAACAGAATATTGAAAAGTTAGTTTTATTTTATAGAAAATCCTCATTAAAACGGAGCAAATATGAAAATTTCCCGTTCTGTCTCCTCCCTCACCTTTTGTTTCACCTGTTTGCCAAATATAATTTATTCTTTTTTTCTCTTACTTGCTTCTCATTTCATCTGATTATTATCATCTCTCCTTAAAACATTTTAAATGTTTGTGCTCTATTTTAATGGTCCATATTCTGTTTGTTGTTGTTGTTGTTATTGTTGATTTGTTTTTTAGAAATTATTTCTCTCCAGTACAGTCATTATCCAGTGTCTCACATTAAAGATTTTTGACTTCTTGGTACTATTCCTCTACTAGGCTTCTAAGGTACCACTCTCCCTATGTTCAGTTCAAAATTACAGTATTCATCTTATCATGCAGTCTGAGAAAATAGGGCCAGGGTTTATCTTATCTTGATAGCATTGGCCCAGCAAACGAAGGAAGACAAATTTGGTGGTGGTGTGAAAGGATTCTGTGCTCTAAGTTCGTGCATTTGTTGTAACTTTACCATTGTGGAAGTAGGGATTATTGAGACCTGAAGGAGAACTAACTTTTTAAAAATTAATGACTTTTCATGAAGAAAACATGAACATATAGGTAGAGAGAAATCACAAATTTAGCCATATTGCGTCAATATTTTTCTATTGAATTTGACTCAAAGATGAGTCAGTTTGGAAAAGAAAATGAGATTTATAATAGCATGGACTATTGTGAATTTTATTTAACTTTTTATTTTGACCTAGTTGTAGATTAATACGCCATTGTAAGAAATAATACAAAGAAATCCTGCCTGCCCTCACTCAGTATTCCCCAGTAGTTACACCTTGCATAACTGGAAACAATAACACAACCAGGATATTGACATTGATAAGATTCATGGACATGGGCCGGGCGTGGTGGCTCACGTCTGTAATCCCAGCACTTTGGGAGGCTGAGGCGGGCGGATCACTAGGTGAGCAGATCGAGACCATCAAGGCTAACACGGGTGAAACCCCGTGTCTACTAAAAACATAAAACATTAGCCCGTGGCGGCGTGCGCCTGTATTCCCAGCTGCTGGGGGTGCTGAGGCAGGAGAAGGCGTGAACCCGGGAGGCGGAGCTTGCAGTGCGACTCCAGCCTGAGCGACAGACTCCGTCTCAAGAAAAAAAAAAAAAAAAAAAAAAAAAAAAAGATTAATTGACATTATTCGGATTTTCTTGGTTTTACCTGCACTCATTTTTGTGTGTTACGTCCACTTAATTTTACGCAGTTTTACTACGTGTTCAGATTTCTGTGACCACCACAATAATCAAAATACAGAAGGCATCCATTACAGGGATCCCTCCTGCTGCCGTTATAGCAACAGTCACCTCCTCCTTCCCTAACTAGTTCTGGCACATGCTAAGCTGTTTTCATTTTTAATATTTTGTCATTTTAAGAATGTTACATAGCATTTCATAGATGAAATATTTGAGTATATAACTGTTTTAGATTGGCTTTTTTTCATTCAGTATAATTACCTTTAACGTAATACTAGCTGTTGAGTGTCTTGATAGTTCCTTTTTATTGCTGAGAAATATTCCATAGTATAGGCATGCTAACTGCAGCGTAACAATTCAGTTAATGAATTGCATTTTGGTTATTTACAATTTTTATATTGCGAATAAAGCTGTTATGAACATTTGTGTAAGGAGTTTTTATGAAATTAAACAATTTCTGGGATAGATATTCAAGGATAGAATTCCTGGGTTTTACAGAAGGCACATGTTTACCTTTTATGAAATTAAACAAATTCCGGGATAGATATTCAAGTATAGAGTTCCTGAGTTTTACAGAAGGCACATGTTTAACTTTCCGTAAAGTTGCCAAAATTTTTCAGAGTGGTTCTATCATTTTACATTGCTTCAAGCAATGTATTGGTATTTTGTTTTCTCCACATTGTCACCCTTTGGTATTGTCACTACTTTTAATCACTCTGATAAGTGTGCTGTGATATTTTAATATGGTTGTAATTTGCATTTCCTTAATGACTTATGATGAATACAATTTGATTTACTATATGCCATGTGAATATCCTCTTGAGTAAAATGTCTGTTTATGCCTTTTGCCCATATTCTAATTGGATTCTTTGGCTCTTCTTTTCTGTTGAGTTTAGAATATTAAAAAGGAGTCTGTCCTAATACCAGCATTTGCTGAACAGGTGGTTTCAAAATTTTTTATTATAGTCAACATACTGTATTTCTTAAAGACTTTATTTTTCAGAAAAGTTTTAAATTAAACAAATTAGCAGCTACTTCAGAGTTTCTGCATACCCTACCCCCAAATCCATATTTCTCTCTATTATAAACATGTTGCATGAATGTGGCACATTTTCGACAATTTATGAAATAATATTGATATGTTAATATTAACTAAAGCCCAGAGTTTACATTAAAGCTCACATTTGGTGTTGTATAGTTCTTCAGGTTTTATAAATGCATAATGCCATGCATCTAACAATACAGTGCCATAGACAACACTTTCACTGCCTTGAAAATCCTCTGTGCTTTACCTATTCATATTCCACTACAATATGCATTCAAACTTTTTCTATATCTTTTCATGGCTTGCTTGCTCATTTCTTTTTATCACTAAATAATATTCTTTTGTATGACTGTGTGATTGTTTGTTCATCCATTTATCTTGGTTACTTCTGTTTTAGGGCAATTACACTTAAAGCTGCTATAAGATTTTTTTTTTTTTTTTTTTTTTTTTTTTTTTTTTTGAGGCGGAGTCTCGCTCTGTCGCCCAGGCTGGAGTGCAGTGGCCGGATCTCGGCTCACTGCAAGCTCCGCCTCCCGGATTTACGCCATTCTCCTGCCTCAGCCTCCTGAGTAGCTGGGACTACAGGCGCCCGCCACCTCGCCCGGCTAGTTTTTTGTATTTTTTAGTAGAGACGGGGTTTCACTGTGTTAGCCAGGATGGTCTCGATCTCCTGACCTCGTGATCCGCCCGTCTCGGCCTCCCAAAGTGCTGGGATTACAGGCTTGAGCCACCGCGCCCGGCCTACTATAAGATTTTATATGCAGATTTTTCTGTTGACATAAATTTTAATTGGATAAATGCGTAGGTGTGCAATTGCTGGACCATATAATGAGACAATTTTTACCTTTGTAACGTACTGGCAAACTGTGTTTCAAAGTGCCTACAACATTATGCATTGCTATCAGCAAAAAATGCATTTGGTATTGTCAGTCTTTTGGATTTTAGCTATCTTAATAGGTATTTAGGAGTAGTTCATTATTGTTTATTATTCCCTAATGACATATGAAACTGCACATCTTTTCATATGCTTATCTGCCATCTGTATATTTTCTGATGAGGCATCTATTCAAATGCTTTGTCCATTTTTAATTGGGTTTTTTTTTTACTATTGATTTTTAAGAGTTCTTTGTATAACTTGAATATAAGTTTTATTTTTAATCGCATAAGTGCTTTGCAAATATTTTTAAAACGTCTATAGACTTCCCTTTTCTTCTTTTAACAGTATCTTTCACAGAGTAGAAGATTTTTATTGTAATGATGTGCAACTTAATTTTTTCTTTCATGGATAGCATTTTTGATGTTGCATCTAAAAAGTCATCGTCACCACCAAACCCAAGGTTACCTAGAGTTTCTCTTATGATTTTTGAAACAACATTTTATAGTTTTCTATTTCATATTTAGGTCTATAATCCATTTAGAGGTGTATGTGCGGGTGTGTGTGAAAGGTATAAGGACTGTATCTAGACTTTTTTTTGGCGTATAATGTCCGGTTGTTCCAACACCATTTGTAGAAAAACTTATCCTTTCTCCATTGGATTGTCTTTGCTTTTTATTGTCCAAGATCAGTTGACCATAGTTTTTCAGTTATGTTTCCGGACTTTCTATACTGTTTCATTGATCAATTTGTTCACTTTTTAAATCAATATGACACTGTCTTTGTTTCTTATTATTATAACATTTCTTAAAGAAGTGTAGTATCAGTTATCTGATTTTTTTCTTTTTCAGTCTTTTGCTGTCTATTCTGGGCACTTTTGCCTTTCCATATAAACTTTAGAATTAATTTTTTGATGTCAACAAAACAACTTTCTGAGATTGTGATTGGTATTGTGTTAAAATTACGTTGGAGAAATTGGCATCTTAATATTGAGTCTTCCTATTCATGAACATGGATTCTCACTCTATTTATTTATGTCTTATTTAATTTCTTTCAACAGAGTTTTGTAGTTTTCTTCATATAAATCCTGTATGGATTTGGTTAGATTTATACTTATTCATTTAATATTTTTGGTTATAACATAGATGGCATTTTTTTTTATTTCAAATTTTATTCGTACATTTCTGGCATAAAAAAACTCTATTGATTTTTAAATTAACCTTGTATTCTACAAACTTGCCATAATCCTGTGTTAAGTCCCCTGCCACAATTTTTTAAAATCATGTCTTTGGAGTTTTCTAAATAGACAATCATATCATTTGTGAAGAAAGACATCTAGGGTTACTTGTGCGTTATTCCCCTAAAATTTAGTATTTTCACTCATCTTTATTTTATTTCATTTTTTAAAATGTGAAACCTTAACATAGCTTCAAAACACAAAACTATGCATAAAGCTACACACAGAAGCTACACATTGTACCCAGTGCTCCTTTATAGCCTATAGGTAAATAATTTGATTTGTTCTTGCCTTATTCTTTGTTTTTCTTCTTTAAAAAGCAGATATAACTTTGTAATGCTTTTTAAATATATAGGTATATATATGGTATATATATATATAGGTAAACATACATATGTAGAGGTATATATAGGTGTATATATAGGTATATATACCTATAGATAGGTGTGTCTATATATACCTATATAGATATATATGCACACACCTATATATAGATATAGGTGTATATATATACACATGTCTATAGATATGTATATGTGTATAGATATGTATATATGTGTAGATATAGGTGTATATATACACATATCTATATATAGGTATATATAGAGATATATAGATAGATAGATAGGTATATAGATATATAGATATACATCTATATATAGGTGTGTATATATACATCTAGATATAGGTATATATATTTATATAGAGATATATATATACACACCTTAATTTGTATATTTCTTTGTGCTTTTTTTTTTTATCTAACTGCAATCTTGGAAATAACTCCATATTGGTTATAGAGATCTTCCTCACTTTCTTTATCAGGTTGCTATAGTTCTCCCTGGGGTGTATGGTGTATGCATCACAATTCGTTCAAACTATTTTCCATATTTTGCCATATAGGTTGTTTTTATTATATTAAAATTACAACTACTGATACAATGAACAAAGTTGTGCATATGAAAGTTCTTATAGCTGGAGAGAACTTATGGATAAATTCCTAGAATTGAGATAAAGTACAGTTTATTAATATAATGCTATAGTATAGTTTTATTATAATTTAACAAATCTCCTTCTATAGTGATTATATAATGTCGTGTTTCCAATGGCTATATATGATTGTGCCGCTTTCCTCACATCCTTACCAACTAAACATGTTACCAATATTTTGAATATGGGCAATTTTTGAGAGGTATAAAATGGTATCTCAAAGTAGATGTCATAGATATTTCCCTTATGAATTCATTTAGATAGCTTTATATCACGTATTTGGTATTTTCTTTACATTTTGGATTATCTTATTTTATACTTTCCTATTTTGTTATTTTCTCCAATACGAAAATAGTTAACATGGAATATAGATGTGCTTTTAAGTTATCATTTTTTCGTGAAAAATTTAAAATTTGTTACTATGATTTTAGCCTTAAATAAATGTGTTAATGTGTAGTAAAATTTATTACTCCTTTTTGTTCTTGAAACTAGATTTTGAGTTATAGTTAGATTTTTGCACATCAAAGATTATAAGATTTTACTCATCTTTTCTTCTAATTTGTATATGATATCTTTCTTTCTTTGGTTATTTTCTGCTAAATTTATATCTCCAAATAATTTGTACTTGATTGCTGTGTGGTATGAGATATAGACATTGTTTTTTTTTCTTGAAATGACTATCCAATTATCTCAATGTAATTTATATGTCCCTTTTAGCTCTGGTGATATAAAATGCCAACATTATATTATAAATATAACTATATACTTGGGTTTTCTTTTGTAATTCTTTACTAATCCATGTTCTGCCTGTATATTAGTGTGCCAGTATGTTATTGCGTTACTATAGAGATGTTATGTATGTTTAAATATCTAGTGGGGCTAGTGGCTCCATGCAAAGCTCTAGCTGTTAATTTTTACACTAGCTACACACCTTCCTGTTCATTTTCCATTATGTCTAGTACAAAAACATGGGGATTTGTTGTACAGATTATTTTGTTACCCAGGTATTAATCCTAGTATCCATTAGTTATTTTTCCTGATCCTCTCCTTCCTCCCACCCTCCACCCTCCAATAGAACTCAACATGTGCTGTTTCCCTGTGTGTGTCCATGTGTTATCATTATTTAGCTCTCACTTGTAAGTGAGAGCATGTGGTATTTGGTTTTCTGTTCCTGTGTCAATTTTCTAAGGATAATGGCCTCAGGTTTCACCCATGTTCCTGAAAATAACAGGATTTTATTCCTTTTTTATGGCTGCATAGTATTTCATGGTGTACATGCACCATATTTGCTTTACATAGTCTACCACTGATGGGCATTGAGGTTGATTTTATGTCTTTGCTATGGTGAATAGTGTTGCAATGAATATATGCATGCATGTTTCTTTATACCAGCATGATTTATATTCTTTTGGCTATATACCCGGTAATGGGATTGCTGGGCCAAATGGTATTTGTGTTTTTAGGTTTTTGAAGATTCGTCACACTCTCCCACAATGGCTGACATCATTTACAGCCCCACCAACAGTGGATAAGCCTTCATTTTTCTCCACAATTTTGCCAGCATCTTTTAACTTTTGACTTTTTAATAACAGCCATTCTTATTGGTATAAGATGATATCTCTTTGTGATTTTGATTTATGTTCGTATAATGATCAGTGATGTTGAGCTTTTTTTAATATGATTGTTGGCCACATGTACGTCTTCTTTCAAAAAGTGGCTGTTCATGTCCTTTGCCCACTTTTTAATGGGGTTGTTAATTTTCTTGTTAATTTAAATTCATTATTGATGCTGTATATTAGACTTTTGTTGAATACATAGTTTGCAAACATTGTCTCTCATTCTGTGGGGTTTCTGTTGACTCTTTTGATAGCTTCTTTTGCCATGCAGAAGCTCTTATTTTAATTGGATCTCATTGGTCAATTTTTGCTTTCATTGCAATTTCTTTTGGTGTATTTATCACCAAGTCCTTGCCCATTTCTATGTCCAGAACAGTATGGTCTACGTTGTCTTCCAGGGTTTTTTATAGTTTTGGGTTATACATTTAAGTCTTTAATCCATCGTGAGTTAATTTTTGGATATGGTGTAAGGAAGAGGTCCAGTTTCAGTCTTCTGCATATGACCAGTCAGTTATCCCAGCGCCATTTACTAAGGAGAGAATCATTTCCCCATTGCTTATTTTTGTCAGATTTGTCAAAGATCAGATGGTTGTAAGTGTGCGGCCTCACTTTGGGGTTCTCTATTCTGTTCCATTGGTCTATGTGTCTGTTTCTGTACTCGTTCCATGCTGTTTTGGTTACTGTAGCCTAGTAACCAAACTACAGCCTTGTACTGTAGTTTGAAGTTGGGTAGCACGGTGCTTCCAGCTTTGTTCTTTTTGCTTATGGTTGCCTTGGCTATTTGGGTGCTTTTTTGGTCCCAGATGAATTTTAAAATAATTTTTTCTAGTTCTTTGAAGAATGTCAGTGGTAGTTTATTGGGAATAGCATTAAATCTATAAAATGCTTTGGGCAGTTTAGTCACTTTAACAACATTGATTCTTCCTATCCATGAGCATGGAATGTTTTTCCATTTGTTTGTGTCATCTCTGATTTCTTTGAGCAGTCTTTTGTTGTTCTCCTTGTAGAGTCCTTCACCTCCATTGTTAGCTATGTTCATTGATATTTTATTTATTGTGTGCGGCAATTGTGAGTGGGAAGATGTTCCTGATTTAGCTGTTGGCTTGACTGTTGTTGGTGTATAGGAATGTTTCTGATTTTTGCACACTGATTTTGTATCATGAGAATTTGTTGAAGTTGTTTATCAGCTTAAGAAGCTTTTGGGCTAAGACTGTGGTTTTGTAGATATCAGATCATGTTGTCTGCAGATAGGCAGTTTGACTTCCTCTCTTCTTATTTGGATGCACTGTATTTCTTTCTCTTGCTTGATTGCCCTGGCTAGGACTTCCAATACTATCTTAAATAAGAGTGGTGAGAGAGGGCATCCTTGACTTGTTCAGATTTTTAATAGGAATGCTTCCAGCTTTTGCCCATTCAGTATGATATTGGCTGTGGGGTTGTAACAGGTGGCTACTATTATTTTGAGGTATGTTCCTTCACTACCCAGGTTATTGAGTTTTTAACATGAAGCAATATTAAATTTTATTGAAAGCATTTACTGCATCTATTGAGATAATTATGTTGTTTTAGTCTGTACTGATGTTTATGTGATGAATCACATTTATTGATTTGCACATGTTGAACTAACCTTGCATCCCAGAGATAAATCCTACTTTACTGTGGTTGCTAAACTTTTTGATGCACTTATGGATTCGGTTTGCTAGTATTTCGTTGAATGTTTTTGTGTCAATGTTTCTCAGGAATTTTGACCTAAAGTTTTCTCTTTTTTTGTTGTTTCTCTGCCAGGTTTTGATATCAGGGTGATGCTGACCTCATAGCCTCATAGAATGAGTTAGGCAGGAGTCCCTCCTCCTCAACTTTTTTGGAGTATTTTCAGTAGGAACGGTACCAACTCTTCTTTGTACATCTGGTATAATTCAGCTATGAATCCACCTGGTCCTAGGCTTTTTTGGCTGATAGACTACTTATTACTGACTCAGTTTCAGAGATCATTGTTGGTATGTTCAGGGATTCAATTTCTTGCTGGTTCAGTCTTGGGAGGGTGTATGTCTAGGAAATAACCCATTTCTTCTAGATTTTCTAGCTTATGTGCATAAAGGTATTCATAATGTTCTCGGATGTTTTTCTGCCTTTCTTTGTTGTCAGTGGTAACATCTTCCCCGTTGGTTCTGTTTGTTAATTTGAATCATTTCTCTTTTCTTCTTTATTAGTCCAGCTAGTAGTTATATATATATATATATATATATATATATATATATATATAGATAGATAGATATAGATATATATATATATATATATAAAACCTCCTGGATTCATTGATTTTTTTTAAAAATGGTTTTTCGTGTCTCAATCTCCATCAGTTCAGCTCTGATTTTGGTTATTTCTTGTCTTTTGCCAGCTTTAAGAATGGTTTGTTCTTGGTTCTTTAATTCTTTTAAGTTGTGATGTTAGGTTGGTAAATTGAGATTTTTCTAACTTTTTGGTAAGGGCATTTAGTGCTATAAATTTTGCTCTTAACACTGCCTTAGCTGTGTTCCAGAAATTCTGGTATGTTGTATCTTTGTTTTCATTAGTTTCAAAGAACTTCTTGGTTTCAACCTTAATTTCATTATTCACCCAAAAGTCCTTCGGGAGCAGGTCGCTCAATTTCCATGTAATTGTATGGTTTTGAGTAAATTTCTTAATCTATAAGGGCAGCCTCACCCTTATAGCTATGCTGAGCTCAGCCCATGCAGCGGTTCTTACAGGTTGATGTTTCATGCCTGCAGCTCTTCCCGACTAGCATTGCACACTGGTTGCTGTCAGTTCTGGGGTCTTGGAAGTAATCCCACTCTATGGCTCCTCTAGGCATAGCCCTAATGGTAACTCTCTATGGTGGCCCTATCCCTGAAGCAGGTATCTGTTTGTGCCCCCAGACTTTCTGATATATTCATTGAAACCTAGGTGGAGACCACCATGGCTCTACGGCTTCAGCACTCTGTGACACTGCAGAGATAGGATCATATGGACAATACCAAAACTAAGTATCCGTTCCCTGGGGAGCAGTGGTCCAAGTGTCACCTAGGCTCCCTTGGCTAACCAGCAGTGCCCTGCTAGAATGCGGGAAGCAGAGACTTGAGGTGGCCCTAAGCAGCAAGCCAGAAAATCTTTAGGGCACCCCAGGCCTCTCTTTTGACATATTTTTACTTTCCAGGCCTTGGCTTTCTGAGCCTGTGGTGAGAGGGATGGCAGGAGTAATTTGCAAAGTGCCTTTAAATTCATTATTCTGTTGTCCTAATGAATAAGGTGCAGTTTTGTTATATCCCCACTAATCTCCTTAACAAATGGTCCTTTGGCCATATCTTTGGGCCTCTCCTGAAAAGGTGATTTTATTTTATTTTATTTTATTTATTTATTTATTTTTTTACCACAGGACCAATATAAGAAGCCTTCAAATTCCTAAATATCTGGAGAAACTAGGAAGTGTGAGATCTCCAACTATTTTCTTTTTCTTCTTCAATATTGTGGCTATGCAGTCCTTTGAGATTTCATATGAATTATAGAGTGGATTTTTCTACTTCTGAAATAACATCATTAGGACTTTGACAGGGCTTGTATTTAATTTGTAGATAATTTTGTATAGTATTTTCATTTTGGAAATATGTTTTTCAATCTATAAATAAGGTATGTCTTTCCATTTATTGGTGTCTTATTTAATTTCTTTCAGCAAAATTTTGTAGTTTTTCATTTGTCTGTCTGTTTTGCAGAGATGGAGTCTTACTATTGCCCAGGCTGTTCTCAACCTCCTGGCATCAAGCAATCCTCCTGTCTCAGCCTCCCAAAGTGCTGAGAGTATAGGCGTGAGTCAACATGCCTAGCCGGTAGTTTTTAGAGCACAATTGTTCACCTCTTTGGTTAAGTTGATTTCTAAATGTTTTATTTTTTGAACTTATTGTAAATGAATTTCTTTTTGACCTGTTAATTGTTGATGTATAGAAACACAAGTAATATTTACGTATTCATTTTGTGTCCTACAAATTTACTGAATTCATTTATTTGTTCTATTGGGGGTATTTTTGGTGAAATATTTTAAGTTTTCTGAATTTATTTGCCATTTGCAAATAGACATAATTTTACTGTTTCCTTTCCAATTTGGAAGACTTCTACTTATTTATTTGTTTGTTTATATATTTATTTATTTATTTATTCTTGCTTAACTCTTTTAACTAGGACTTCCCATACTATAAAAATAAAAATGAATAAAATAAAATAAAAATTATGAAAGGAGACAATCTTGTCTTTTTCCTGATGTTGGAAGAAAAGCTTTTAGTCTTTCACCATTGATTATGATTTCCTGATCTTGGAAGAAAAACTTTTAGTCTTTCATCATTGATTGATTATGATGTTAACTGTGTTTTTTATATATGAATTTTATTATATTGAAATAGTTTTGTTTCATAGCATTAACTTTTTTAATCAAGTGATGTTGAATTAAATTTTTTTCTGCATCAATTAAGATGATTAATATTATTTTCCTCTTTATTCTGTTAATGTGGCATATTACATTAATTGATTTTAGTATGGTAGAGCATCCTTAGATTTTAGCAATTAATACTACTTGGTTCATGGTTTATAAGTCCTTTTAATATGCCAGCACTTTTACATTGTGAGTAATTTTCGAGGATATTTTTATCAACATCCATCAGAGATAATGGTTTAGAGTGTTTTATAATGCCTTTATCTTTGCTATCAGGGCCATGCTGACCCCACAGTATGAGTTTGAAAATATTCTGTACTCTTAAATTTTTAAAAGAGTTTAAGAAGGATTGGTGTTAGTTCTTCAAATGTGTTACCAGTGAAGTCAAATGTTTGCAGATTTTCTTTGTTGCAAAGTTTTTAATTACTGTTTCAATCTTCTTAATAACTATAGGTTTTTATAGCATAGTAATATCTGGCAATCCTGTTTATTTCTATAAAGTCAATAGTCATGTCCTCTCTATTATGTCTGAATTAGGCATTGAGTATTATCTTTTTGTGCTTAGTCAATGAAGCTAAAGACTTTTCAATTTGTTTAACATTTTACAAGAATCATCTCATGATGTTATCAATTTTCTCAAATTTTAAATTATCTGTATTGTTTGTCTCCTGTCTTATTTTTGTTATTTTCATCCTTCTGCTAGATTTGTGTTTAAACTTTTCTTTCCTAGTTTCTTAAGGTATAAAATTAGGCTTTTGATTTGAGATTTTTCTTCCCTTTTAATATAATTGCTTATAGTTCTAAATTGTCCTCTTATTACTTGTTTTGCTGCATCTCATACCTTTTGGCTTATTGTATTTAATTTTCATTTCTCCCACAATATTTTTAAAATATTTTTAATAGTTACTTCCTAGATCTATTAGTTGGTCAAGAGTGTGTTTTTTCAGTTTTCACATATTTGTGAATTTTCCATTGTTCCTTTTGTTCTTGATTTCTGGTTGTATTCCACTGAATTGAGTTCAGATATGATATTTGTTGAATTTTAGTCTTTAAAAATTTATCAAAACTTGTCTCGTGGTGTAAAATATGGAATTTCCTGGAGATTGTTCCATAATCACTTGAAGAAAATGTATATTCAGTTCTCAATGTGAGGAACATTCTGTATATGTCTATTATGTCAACTTGACCTGTAGTACTATGAACGTTCCTATTTTCTACCAATTTTTTTTGTGTTCTTTCTGTTATCGAATGATCTACTCCTGTTTATGTCTCCAGCTCTTATTATAGAATTTTCTGTATATATGTTCAGTTCTGTGAATGTTTGCTTTACATACTTTGGAGCTTTGATGTTTGGTGCATATTTGCTTATAATTGTTATATATTCTTGGTTAGTTAAACCTCCTATCAACATATAATGTTCTTTTTTTGCCTCATAACAGTTTTTCTTTTACATAAAGACTGTTTTATTCTATTATTAGTATAGCCACCACTGCACTTCTTTGGTTATTAATTTAGGTGGAATATATTTCCCATCTTTTTATTTTCAAACACTATATGTCCTTATATCTATAATGAGTCTCTCGTACACACAATGTAATTCGATTATTTTAAAACAATTCATCCACTTGTCTATGCCTTTCAATTGACGAATTTAGTCCCTTTATATTTTTAAAAAATTCTTATAGGGAGGGACTTATTTTGCAATCTTGTTATTATTTTCTGTATGCTTATTAATTTTTGCATTCATCATTCCCTCCATTACTTCTTCCTTCTCTTGTTTAGTTGAGTTTTTGTTATAGCATGTTTTAATTCTCTTCTTATTTTTTTTTGTGTATATTTTCTTTGTGGTTATTATAGGGATTTTCTTTGTGGGGATTGAATATAATATCTTAAAGTCACAACAATCTATTTTAAATTGATATCAATTAAACTTTATTTGCATACATAGACTCTACTTCTTTATACCTCTGCCCTACTGCTATATATTATTAATATCACAAAGTACATCCTTATATATTGTACATTCATTAAGATAGACTTACACCTTTTTATGCATTTTGTTTTTTTAAATTCTGAAGAACAATTTTAAAAAATTTTCCAAATTGATATTACAATAATCTTGGTTTTCATACTGTTGATGTATTTAACTTCACTAAATATAGTTATATTTTCATCTGGCTTCACATTAACATCTAGTATGCTTTCATTTTGGCTTGAAGAACTCTTTCTAACATTTCTTGTAGGGCTTGTCTGGTGTATTTTGGTTGATAAGGTATGGACTAACAATTCTGAAACTAGTATAAATGTGTGCTATAATAAACAAGTAAATGAATGTCAGATGATGATAGCTTTGTTTCTTACTTCTGAAGAACAAGCAAATAAAAATAACTAGATTTATCATTGTTGTAATTGATTAGAGTTAGAAAGTATGAACTAATAATTACTTCATATAGATAGAGATGAATAAATGAGTAACCTTAGATTGATAAATATTTGTACACACATGGGCTAGTATTCACACATACATCTATTGATCTGCTAGCTGAGAAGACCTTGAAAAATGACACATCAATAACAATAAGAACACTGAGAAACCAGATCCAATAAACTTGATCTGGTTTTTAGTACCTTTATCCAATAAGCAGGAGCAGATTTACCTGGGAAATAATGGATTTTAGGACATTTTAAGAAATACAGAAGATAAACTTGGAACATTGTGTAATGACAGAAAGTAAAGGAAATACTCAACAATTAAATGATAGGAAACACATACATACATAATGATTGGGTATGCCAAATTAGCATAGGAGTTTACTGAAAGAGCTCCCAGCTGTGAATAGTGGCTCACCCATGTAATTCCAGCACTTTTGGAGACTGAGGAAGGAGGATTAGTTTAGGCCAGGATTTCCAGAAGAGTCTGGGCAACAGAGCAAGACTGAACCTGTACAAAATATAAAACACCTGACTGTGTGTGGTAGAACATACCTGTAGTTCCAGCTATGTGAAAGGTTGAGGCAAGAGGATCACTTAGACCCCTGAGTTTGGGACTGCGGTGAGCCATGATCACACCACTGCACTTCAGCCTGTGCAATAGAGCAAGACCCTGACTCAAAACAAAAACAAAACAAAATGAAACAAAAACAGAGATCTTAATAGCCAAAGATGAAAGAATTTGAAAAACAAAATGAATAAATTACATTGTAGTGTAACCTAAGGAAAAAACAAATATGTATGAGTTCACACTGACATAAATAAATGAATAAATAACTAAATGGGGGACAATGAACAAATGTCCCATTTAGAAGAATTCCAAATAATTTAAATTAGATACTACCTCCACAAGGAGCTCCATTAGTTAAGTGTGGGCTGAATATGGTGACATTCTTTTGAACTGCACAGTATGTGAAGGGGTAAAAATATTGACTTTTATAGTTGAAGAACCCTGACAAACACTAACTTTGCCAAGTGATCAAGGTTAACACTGCCCATGAGAAGTTGTGTTCATAGCATGTACCCTTGATATAATGTGATTCTAAAGGCACTTTACCTCCGCAATCTTCTGGAAAAAAAAAAAAAAAAACATAACCAGTCTACTCATGGGAAAAAATTAGACTCATTCCAATTAAATGACATTCTACAAATTACTTCATTAATACTTTATAAACCTGACAATGTTATCATAAACAAAGAAATTCTAAGAATCTGTCATAGACAAGAGGAGCCTAAGGGGACATGATAACTAATATGTTGTGATATCTTGTGTGAAGTCTTGTAATATAAAAAACACATTAGTTAAAATTAAGAAAATTGAAAAAAGTATGGGCTTTAGTTAGCAGTAATGTATCAGTATTGATTTGTCAGTTTTGACAAATGCACCTTACTGAGGCAATTTATTAATATAAGGGGGGAAACTGGATGTTGAATACATGGGAATACTCTGTACTGTATTTGCCACTTTTCTGAAAATTTAAAGATATTCTAAATAAAACATTATTTTAAAATGAGCTAATACCAATGTCATCTTTCTCCATTGTTTTTTTCTTTTTTAACATCTCTGCTTTCTTTATTCACTTGATAGAGGTTCTTTGCCAAATCTCCTGCTACCAGAGCTGACTTGGGGAATTCTACTTCTTCTATTTTATTTTTCTATATTTAGTGAATGTTATGTCTATATTTCATTTATAGTGGTCAATGAACCATATGCTATATACATTTTGGGTTTATTCTTTTCTGTCTTTTTTTCTTAAAAGCCCCCATATTTTATGCTTTCACTGTTCATTCATTTACTCTACAAATATTTCCTGTATATCTAATATATATACCTGGAATTTTGCTGGACACAAACAAATAGAATAATAAAGAAAACAAATAAGATCTTTTTTTTTTTTCTAATGAAATATACAGGGGAATTTACAAAGTGTAGCATCTGAATTTATTATTTATTTATTTATTTATTTTTAATTTTTAAATTTTTTTTATTATTTTTTATTTATTTTTTATGCATCTGAATTTATTAAGAATTCTAGATCAGTGGGCATATAGGCCTAGATTTTAAAAACTAACATGATCACTTGTTAGCTATTTTATCTTGATTAAATAGCTTAATCCCCATAAACCTCAGTTTCTTAACCTATAAAATTGGGAGAAAATAACACCTGCTTCATAAGATTGCATGAGATTTAAATAAATAGTTTACATAAAGGATTTACATGTACATGTTAAAATTGCTTGATAAAAACTTGACACTTTCAAAATTTGCCTTACTCCAGGCAAATCAACTTTTAAAGTAAATGCCTGTGGGACACAATTCTCATTTTGTCATTCTCCATTAAGTTCTGCATGTCAACTACCAATGTTTATATTGTGCGTGTGTGTGTTTATGTTTATGTGTGTGTATGTGTGTTTATTTCTTGTTTCTCATACTAGGGCAAGTGGTTTTGCATTCTTTTCGTTTATGCTACTTAGCACATTTCCGTGCATATATCAATGTTGCTGATTATGTGGCTAAAACCCTGATTGTTTTTTCATTATTTAGAGAATACTTTATTAGTTTCTGTAATCAAACCCATGTAGATAAGACCTTATGTATTTAATACAGTGCATTACGCCTGTACAAATCGAAAAAAATAAGTTTAATGTTTGTTGTAGACCAATATGGCTAATAATTTCTGTACAATGCCAACTCAACACAGTAAACTGGGATACTTTTTCCAAAGTTGACAGCACAGCTAAAGTTTCCAAAAATTCAAATTATATATATATATGTATGTGTGTGTGTATATATATAGAGACCAATAACAGCAGTATGTTACGGATCAATAGCAGCAACAGTCAACAGTTTTTCCAGGTTCTGCAGTCATCTGAACAAAATTATAGAGACATCCAGCACAGTCCATTAAAAAAATGGAGGGGGGATGTAAAAAAAAAACCCAGAAGACTGCAAAATTCTGTTACTGTTGTGGTACCTGGTGCCATTTTTAAAAAATAGCTTCTAAATCATCATCTGGAAAGAAAACATTCTAGAATAACATAATTAAAACTAACTCTGATAAAGCACAGTCACTACTAAGTATCGTAAAGCAGGTACAAGATATTTTACATTCACAGAGGTATGATACAGTACTGTCCTATATCTATAATACTAGAGGATACAAATAAAAGGCATTATTTGAGACTTGATTCTACTTTTCCAGCAGAGGGCCAAAAGGACGGCATGACACAGCTCTGTACAGAAATGCATCTTCTTAGGATTTCCTTTAATTAGGGGCACAGTTCCAGGTTGTCACTGTTCTTCGTGAACATCAGCTAAACACTGGTGTGATTCAAGGAAACCTCCTGAAACGCTGGCCAACCCACCTGGTTTCTGTCAGGAAAAAGTAGAAGAAAAACCACCCCCTGCACCATCCATAGCCACCAAACCTATTAGAACTGGAGCGATCAAACCTCAGGCGATCAAAACCGAAGAAACAAAATCTTAAAGGCTATGGTTTATTGCAGGTGATCGGGAGAGGAGGAAGGAAAACATGGAGAATTAAGTCAGATAATGCCGGCAGCCAAAGGGGCAAAATGGTCTGTAACATGATCCTGTTCAGAGCTTGGAGATGCACAAGGGACATAGGAACAATTTACACTGACACACAGATGCTGTACCAGTAAAAATGAGGCTTTGCAAGCTTATACCTACAATGTAGCATGCGCTGAAATTGATGGCCGTGCATCTTCAGTTAGAATTTATATATAAATATATGCACCCATTTTTTGAGTACATATAATTTAAACGTAAAAATCCTTATGATTAGATGAAACACCAAAAATATAAGGAAAATAACACTGCAGAGGAATAACTCAGCCTGAACAATATGGTGGTCCCAGCTAATACATCAGGTGTGGGTTTTTTGCTCCCTTATGTTCTTTGGATATGGTTATGGTGTTTGTAGGCTTGGAGGTGAAGAACTGAAGATGACTGATGCTGGATAGAGAAACCTTATTTTTTATTATGACAGCTTGCTGTTTTTATAACACGATGATTGAGTTGAACACAATCAAAGTACAGTAGTAACTGATCTCCCCTTCTTCCTGGATGAGTGAGTAGGTGATTAAATATTGATGTCAGCATCTTTGAACCATATCATAATGAACAGTGTTTGGCTGCTGCTTCTGCCTGAAATGATGCTGTGTTTTGGTTGTGGTCCGAAGCTTTGAAGCACTACTTGGCATCTCCTTTCTTCCATGGAGCTCTCACCATTCAAACATGACAGATTCGTTAAAATACTACTTAGGTTGAGTCTTCCTTGCCCCTACTCAGTCATCATTGCTAGAGACCCATGGTTTAGGGGTTCTTTTCTTTTTCTTCCTTTTCTTATACCAGTTTTAAACCCTGATTTTTTATGGAAATAAACTGTGTGGCTATCCATTCAGATAAATACCAAAACCACTTACTAATGAGGGCCTGTGGACAGGATTGTACCATGCATTGGAAAGAGCCCATATATATTCTTAATTCCACTAATATTTACTTTTTTTTTTTTTTAACCAACCAGCTACAAGATGAATTTTTCATTCCACTAAAGTCAAAGTTCCTGGAGAATCTCATTGTTTTCATTTTAAAAGTGGATATAATGTAACAAGGGAAAGCAAAGTCAATACAAAATGTTAATTCCAATAGAAAAAAAATCAGCTGTTTACTTCCTAGAGAGTAAAAGAAAGGAATTCTCACAAAAATTTAATTTTATTTAATATTGATATATTAATTCATGATGACAAAAGAATGCTGGGTTCCCTTGAATTTGAAAAGGCAGCTTGTGATCAGTGTTAAGCAAACTTGATGGTCCATATCTCACATTTCAGCTGTCATCACACAGTGTTACAAAACTCATGATCAGAATTACAGATACCACTTACTTTAGTTGCTGACTGAAATGTACTCTTTAGCACAGAAACAGGGAAGGACTTCTTCACGTTAATAAAATTTTTCAAAAACTTTGACAAAGATTTTCTCCTTACATTTTGTGTTCAGTGTTAAGAAGAACATGAAGGGACATGGTTGCTGCTTATTAATAAACATAGTAATACTTGTAAAACTGCTACTTATTTTATTTCAGTTCTAGCACCAATTATATAATATTCTCTCAAAAATGTAGCACTTAAAGTTTTCTAAGTATGTTCCTTAGAAAGTTGGGTATTTATCATCACAAAGTGTGTAACTTACCTAGGGAATTGTTCAAAAGATACGACATTTTTTTCTTCCCTGAAGTATTGGTATAATTCTCACATTCTTTGAAACTGCTTCTTTTACTTCTGTCTACTATAGAACACAAAATGTTGGTGTTGTAAGACACCTAGAGACAATCTATTAAAAATCATTTGTTTTACAGATGAGGAAGCAGACATTATAGACTTTTTTCAACATTTTTTCAAAATCTATACATGTTAGCAGATGTCAGTTTTAATAGATTTACATAAACTAATTTCAATGTTAGCTATGATATATTGTCTAAAAAGTGTAGGGTATACTTCAATTTATTATACAATTAATACACATAATAACTATTATTACTTAATTAACACAAAAATAGGCTAAGCATCAAAAACAAAAAAGCAGCTTTATAGGTAATATCATAATAAAAGAAGAGTTTCAAAAGAATATAAAGATTATAGCAGTAATTCAGCCGTAATGGTTAATGCACTTCTTTTTAAGGAACATAATTAAAATATCCAGGCTGGGTGTAGTGACTCACGCCTGTAATCCCAGCACTTTGGGAGGCTGACGTGGGCGGATCACCTGAGGTCAGGAGTTCAAGACCAGCCTGGCCAACAAGATGAAATCCCACCTCTACTAAAAATACAAAAATTAGCTGGGCGTGGTGGCAGAGGCCTATAATCCCAGCTACTTGGGAGGCTGAGGCAGGAGAATCATTTGAACCTGTGAGGTGGAGGTTGCAGTGAGCCGAGATCATGTCACTGCACTCCAGCCTGGGCAACAGAGTGAGACTCCATCTCAAAATAAATAAATAAATAAATAAATAAATAAATAAATAAATAATAATTAAAATATCCACAGAACCTGTGAAACTGTATATTCTTGCTTAAAACAAAAGATTTTTAATGCTTTAGAGACCTCTTTGTGGAAAATTTAGAATCTACTTGTTGATCAACCTTGAACAGAGAGCAACGAATATATAACTAGTTTTGTTACTGTTACTGTTTTTGCTGTTTGCTATGCCCTGGGAATTGGAGGTATTTATCATGATGGAATATAAGAAGACATTGGGGGGTAGTTATTTGAATTAGGAATTATGCTTCTAAATTAATTTTGTAAATAAAATTACAAAAATGGACTTGCTATTTTCATGTATCTTCAAATCTATAGAATGCTTGTTTACTATGAAGTGTTTTATTTCTTAAAATTTTAACTCTTCTGAAGATTCACATTCTGCTCACTTAGAAATGGTAAGAGTGAGTTCCTTGGCCTAGATAGAAATTCTATCCCGAACTAAGGCCCAGCATTTTTATCTGTTCTTGGCAGTCTGTCTATTTTAATGAAAGGTGTTCAATTCATTTGGAATGCTGATTTTTTTTTTCTCTTGATTAATTGTCATGCAGTCTACTTTGGAGCTGAAATTAAAATATTCTAGGAGCAAACTCAGAAGGGGAGCAAGATGGCAGCATAGAAGGCACCCTTGATTACCCCCCACCCAAGAACACCAATTTAACAACTATCTACATACGAAAAGCCCCTTTGTAAGAAACAAAAATCAGCTGAGAACTCATAGTCCCTGGTTTCAACTACTTATCCCTGAAAGGGACCGTGAAAAGGTAGGAAGAACAGTCTTGAATCACCAATGCCAGCCCTCTTCCCCCCCACTGGCAGTGCTAGTGTGGTGTGAAGAGCATTTTCTTTGTTGTTGTAGTGGGGGAAGGGATTGACTTAGTGATGCCTTGTTATAGCAGAAACAAAACTGGACCAAACTTAGCTGACACCTGCCCACGGAGGGAGCATTTAAGCCTGCCCTAGCCAGAGGAGAATTGCCAATCCCAGTGGTCCAAACATGACTTCCAGCAGCCTCACTACTGAGAGCTAAAATAAATTTGAAAGGTAGCCTGTGTCACAAAGGCTGCAATTCCTAGGCAAGTCCCTGTACTAAACTAGGCCCAGAGCTGGTGGACTGGGGGCAGGGACACATGACCTATTGAGACACCAGGTAGGGTGGCTAAGAGAGTGCTGTAATCACCCCTCTTCTGACCCCAGGCTACACAGCTCATGGCTCCAAAAGAGACTGCTTCCTTCTACTTGAAGACAGGAGAGGAAAGAGTGGGGAACCGGGGGGGAATTTATCTGCATCTTGAATACCAGCTCAGCCACAGCAGGATAGGGTACCAATCACAGTTGTGAGGCTTCCTTTTCAGGACCTCGATCCCAGATAACATTTCTAGACACACCCTTGGTCTGAAAGGAACCCTCTGACATGAAGAAAAGGATCCAGTTTCACCAGCATTTCTCACCTGCTAACTGAAGAGCCCTTGAACCCTGAATAACCAGCAGCAATACCCAGGCACTTCATCAAGGACCTTGAGTGAGACTCTGAGATTTGGAGGCTTCAGGTGAGACTCAGCACATTCCCAGCTAAGGTGGATACAAGGTGAGAGACTCCTTCCACTTGAGAAAAATGGAAGGAAAAGGGACATTGTCATGCACTTTAGATATTAGCTTAAACACAGAAGGGTAGATCAAGTGGGCCATCGGTGTCCCCAATTCCAGGACTTGGCTCTTGGAACACATTACTAGACCAGCCTTTTGTGAGAGGAGAACCTACTGCCCTAAAGGGGGAGTCCAAGCGAGGCAGCATTTACCACAAGCTGATTTAAGAGCCCTTGGGCCATAAGGGAACATCAGAGGTAGTTTGGCAGTACTCCCCACATGTGGAAAAAATCCTAGACACATGCAATCTACCAATATTTAACCATGAAGAAATCCAAAACCTGAATTTTCCAATAAGAAGTAATGAGATCACAGCCATAATAAAAATTATCCCAGTAGAGAAAAACCCAGGACACGATAGCTTCACTGCAGAATTCCACCAAATGTTTAATGAAGATGTAATACCAATCATAGTCAAATAATTTTGAAAGTTAGAAAAGGAGAAAATACTTCCAACATCCTTTAATGAAGCTAATATTATCCTAATACGAAAACCAAAGACATGTCCACAAAAGAAAACTACAGACAAATATCCCTGATGAATATTGATGCAAAAATCCTCAAGAAAACACTGGCAAATATAATTCAACAATATATTTAAAAGATCATTCATCCTAGCCTAGTGGGATTTGTCACTGAGATGCAAGGATGGTTCAACATGCACAAATCAATGTGATAAATCATATCAACAAAATGAAGCACAAAAGTTATATGAACATTTCAATTGGTGCTGAAAAGGCATTTGAGAATGTTAAATATCCCTTCATAACAAAACCCTGAAAACACTGGACACAGATGTAATAAACCTCAACCTAATAAAAGCCATATATGACAGACCCACAGCTATTATCATATGGAATGGGGAAAAACTGAAAGCCTTTCCTTTATGATCTGAAACATGAAAAGAATGCCCACCTTCACCACTGTTCTTCCGCATAGCACTGGAAGTATTACCTAGAGCCAACAGACAAGAAATAGGAATAAATGGCTCTCAAATTAAAAATGAATAATTCAAATTATTCTTGTTTGCAAATGGTATGATCTCATACTTAGAAAAACCAAAAGACTGCACCAAGAAACTACTAGAAATGATAACACATTTGTAAAATCACAGGATATAAAATCGATACGCAAAAATCTGTAGCATTTCTATATGGCAATTGTGAACAATCTGAACAGGAAATCAAATGTAATTCAATTTATAATCACAACAAAAAATAAAATTAAATTATTCGAAATTAGCTTACATGAGGAATTAAAAGATCTCTATAAGTACAATTACAAAACACTGATGAAATAAATTGAAGAGGATACCAACAATTGCAAAGATATTCCACATTCTTGGATTGGAGGAATCAATATTGTTAGAATGTCCATAATACCCAAAGCAATCTACAAATTCAATGAAATCCCTATTAAAATAGCAACAATATTCCTCACAAAGATAGAAAAAAAATCCTAAAATTTATATAAAACCACATACACACACACACAGAGAGAGAGAGACAGAGAGAGAGAGAGAAAGAGAGAGAGAGAGAGAGAGGGAGAGAGAGAGAAAAGAATAGCTGGAGGTATCCTAAGCAAAAAGAACCAAACTGGAAGAATCATATTACCTGACTTCAAATTATACTCCAGACCTATAGTAACCAAAACAGCATGGTATTGTAATAACAACAGACACATAGACAAATGGAACAGCAGAGAGAACCCAGAACAAAAACCACACACAAGCAGTGAATTCATTTTATACAACAGTGACAAGAACATACACTGAAGAAAAGAGTCTCTTCAATAAATGGTTTCGGGGTAAGTAGATATTCATCTGCAGAAGAGGGAAACTAGACCCCTATCTCTTGCCTTATACAAAAATCAGATCAATATGTATCAAAGACTTAAATCAAAGACCTCAATCTGTGAAACTACAGCAGGAAAACATGAAGGGAACTCTCTAGGACATTGGTCTGGGTAAACACTTTTTGTGTAGTACTCCACAGGCATAGGCAACCAACACAAAAATGGACAAATAAGATTACATCAAGTTAACAAGCTTCTGCACAGCGAAGCTGGAAATGACTAAGGAAACCATTAACAACATGAAAAGGCAACCTACAAATTGGGAGAAAATATTTGCAAACTACACATCTAGGAAGGGATTAATAACCAGAACATATAGGGAGGTCAAACAGCTCTATAGGAAAAAAATTTAATAATCTGAAAAATGGGCAAAACATCTTAATAGGCATTTATCAAAAGAAGAAATAGAAATGGCAAACAGGCATATGAAAAGGTGATCAACGTCGTTGATCATCAGAGAAATGCAAATCAAAACTGCAATGAGATTGGTTAAAATGGCTTATATCCAAAACACAGGCAATAACATATGCTGGCAAGGATGTGGAGAAAAGGGAACCCTCCTACATTGTTGGTGGAAATGTAAATTAGTACAATTACTATGGCGGATAGTTTGGAGCTTCCTCAAAAAACTAAATATTGAGCTGTCATATGCTCTAGCAATCAGACTACTGGGTATATACCCAGAAGAAAGGAAATCAGTATATCAAAGAGATGTCTGCACTCCTGTGTTTGTCACAATAGCCAAAATGTGGAGGGAACATAAGTGTCTATCGACAGATAAATGGGTAAAGAAAATGTGGTACCTATACACAAAGGAGTACTATTCAGTCATCAATAAGAATGAGATCCTGTCGCTTGCAACAACATGGATAGAATTGAAGGTCATTATGCTAAGTGAAATAAACCAGGCACTGAAAGACAAATATCACATGTTCCCACTTATTTGTGGAATCTCAAATTCAAAACAATTGGGTTCAGGAAGAGAAAGTGTAGAAGGATGGTTAACAGAAGCTGGGAAGGGTATTGGGAGTGTCAGGGGCAAGTGGGGATGGTTAATGGGTACAAAAATGTTAGAAAGAATAAATGAGACCTAGTATTTGATATTACAACAGGGTGACTGTGGTCAATAATAAGTTAATTATACATTTAAAAATAACTAAAAGAAAATAACAGAATTTTTGTGTAACAGAAGGATAAATGCTTGAGGATATGGCTACTCCATTTTACATGACATGTTTATTACACTTTGAATGCCTGTATCAAAACATCTCATGTACCCCATAAATATATACACATACTATAGGCACATACATATATATATTTTTAAAAATTTAGGTAGCAAGATTGTGCACTGAAGGAAAACACCAGGAATATATACAGTGTCCATAGGCTTCCATTTTACAAATATTGCTGAAATGCTCCGATACAGAAGTATAATAATGTTGTCAATTAATATATAAAGTCTGTAAATTTAGTATGGTTTTTCATTTCTTCATCTTATTTTCTACAACATTCCCAAAATATGCTTAAAATATTTGTGGGCCCGGCCGGGCGCGGTGACTCACGCCTGTAATCTCAGCACTTTGGGAGGCCGAGGCAGGCTGATCATGAGGTCAGGAGACCATCCTGGCTAACATGGTGAAACCCCGTCTCCACTAAAAATACAAAAAAAAACAAAAAAAAACAAAACAAAACAAAACAAAAATTAGCCGGGCGCGGTGGCGGGCGCCTGTAGTCCCAGCTACTCAGGATGCTGAGGCAGGAGAATGGCGTGAACCCGGGAGGTGGAGTTTGCAGTGAGCCGAGATATCGCCACTGCGCTCCAGCCTGGGAGACAGAGTGAGACTCCATCTCAAAAAAAAAAAAAAAAAAAAAAAAAAAATATATATATATATATATTTGTGGGCTCTTGATTAGAGAAGAGAACAATTCTGTCACACAATTGTTAATAGTAATTAATTTTTCATTACAAATAAAGTTATTGATATTTTTATTTTTTAAGAATTATCATAATTTATTCTTACAATAGCTGAACACATTGTATATGCTTTTTATTTCTATATTCTTTAATCAGACAACTTCAAAAGATGAGTGTATATAGATTGAACAATATTGTTATTTCCAGCTTCAATGATGTATAAATGAAATATTTAAATTATACATATTGTAGATCTACAAATGAAGATTTGACCTTTTTATGCATTGGTGTTTTACTAATTTTTAATTTTTTTTGTGGGTACATAGTAGGTGTATATATTTATGGGGTACATGAGATGATTTGATGCAGGCATGAAGTGTGTAGCAATCACACTATGTAAAATGGGGTACCCATTCTCTCAAGTATTTGTCTTTTGTGCCATATAATTCTATTATATTATTTTAGTTATTTTACAATGTGCAATTAACTTATTACTAACTGCAATCACCCTGTTGTGATACTAAATACTAGATCTCATTCATTCTTTCTAACTTTTATTTTGTACCCGTTAATCATCCCCACTTCCCCCTGAAGCCCCCATTACCCTTACCAGCTTCTGTTAAATCCTTCTACTCTCTCTCCATGACTTCAATTGCTTTGATTTTTATAATCCACAAATAAGTGAGAACATGGGATGTTTACCTTTCTGTGCCTGGTTTATTTCACTTAGCATAATGACCTTCAATTTCATCCACGTTGTGGCAATTGACAGGATTTCATTCTTGTTTACGACTGATAGTACTCTTTTGTGTATATGTACCACATTTTTTAACCATTAATTTGTTAATGGACACTTAGATTCCTTCCTAATCTTAACTATTATAAACAGTGCTGCAACAAACATAGGAGTGCAGACATCTCTTTGATATACTGATTTCCTTTAATTTAGGTATATACCCCAACAGTAAGATTGCTGGATCATATGGCAGCTCAATTTTTATCTTTTTTCAAAGAACCTCCCAATGGTTTTTCATAGTGGTTGTAAAAATTTATGCTTCCATCAACACTGTATGAGGGTTCCCTTCTCTTCACATTCTTCCCAGCATTTGCTATTGCCTGTGTTTTGGATATAAGCCATTTTAACTGGGATGAGATCTTTCATTGTAATTTTAAAATTATTGTTAGATTATTTTATGTATGATTTCATTTCCTTTATTTTTTCATTATAATTTTGATTTGCATTTTTCCTGATGATCACTGATGTTGAGAACTTTTTCATAAGACTGACATTGTTATGTCTTCTTTTGAAGAACGTCTGTTCAAATCTTTTGCCCATTTTAAAATCAGCAATTGAATTGATCAAATAGTTTTGTCCTTCATTCTATTGATATGATGTACCACATAGATGGATTTGCATATTTTGAACCATCTTTGCATTTCAGGGATAAATCCTACTTCGTTATTATGAAGGATCTTTTATATATACTGTTGAATTCTATTTGCTAGTATTTTCTTGAGGAATTTTGCATCAATATTCATCAGCGGTACTGGCCTATAGTTTTCTTCGTTTGATGTGTCTTTGGTTTTGGTATCAATGTAGTATTGGCCTCATAGAAAGAGTTTGGGAGCATTCTCTCCTTCTCTAGTTTTTGAAATAGAGTAGCATTGATATTAGTTCTTCTTTAAATGTTTGATATAATTCAGCAGTGAAGCCATCAGGTCTGATATTTCCTTTAGTGGGAGACTTTCTGTTATGGCTTTGATCTGGTTCCTTGCTTTTGCTCAGTTTAGGTTTTGGATTTCTACATTGTTCAATCTTGGTAGGTTTTATTTTTAGGAATTTGTCCATTTCCTCTAGGTTTTCTGATTTATTGTCATATAGTTGCTCATAGTAGCCATTAATGGTCCTTTGAATTTCTGTGGCAACAGTTTTAATGTCTCTTTTTTTTTTTTTTTTTTTTTCATCTCTGATTTTATTTATTTGTATCTTCTCTCTTTTTCTTAGTTTGGCTAATGGTTTGTCAATTTTGTTTAACATTTCAAAAAGCCAATTTTTGTTTCATTGATTATTTGTGTTGTTCTCAACCTATGTATACATCGCAAAATGCTTTAAACAATCTAATTTACACATTATAATCTCATGTGGTTTTCTTTTCTTTTCTTTTCTTTTCTTTTCTTTTCTTTTCTTTTCTTTTCTTTTCTTTTCTTTTCTTCTTTTTTAAGATGGAGTCTCGCTCTGTCACCTAGGCTGGAGTGCAGTGGCGCAGTCTCGGCTCACTGCAATCTCCGCCCCCCATGTTCAAGCGATTTTCCTGCTCCAGCCTCTTGAGTAGCTGGGATTGGAGACGCGCACCACCAGGCCCGGCTAATTTTTGTATTTTTAGTAGAGACGGGGTTTCACTATGTTGGTCAGGCTGGTCTTGAACTCCTGACCTTGTGATCCACCCGCCTTGGCCTCCCAAAGTGCTGGGATTACAGGCGTGAGCCACCGTGCCCTGCCAGTTTTCTTTTGTTGTGTGTGCGCGCGCACGCGCGCGTGTGTATGTGTGTGTGTGGTAAAACTATTAGATCTATCCCCTTAGCAAATCTACCCTGTTAGCAAATTTTGAGTACATAATTCATTACTATTAACTATAGTCCTCATGCTGTAGATCTTCAAGAGTTATTAATTTTATAACTGTAACTTTTGTACCCTTTGCCAAACATCTTTTCATTTTTCCTACCTCCTGACCCTTGGTAATCACCCTTCTAAACTCTGTATTCATGAGTTTGACTATTTCAGATTTCACCCATAAGTGAGATCATGTGATATTTGCATTTCTGTGTCTGAGTCATTTTACTTAGCATTATGTCCTTCAGGTTAATTTGTGTTGTCACAAATGGCAGGGTTTTCTTTTTTAAGGCAATATCATATTCCATTGTATACACACTTATCACATTTTCTTTCTTCATTTATTCATTGATGGACACTTAGGATGCTGCTATATATTGGCTAACATAAATAATGTTGCAATTAATAATAGAATGCAGGCCAGATATGGTGGCTCATGCCTGTAATCGCAGCACTTTAGGAGGCCAAGGGGGGCGGATCACCTGAGGTCAGGAGTTCAAGACCAGTCTGGCCAACATGGTGAAACATTGTCTCTACTAAAAATACAAAAATTATGCAAGCATGGTGTCACCTGCCTATAGTCCCAGCTACTCAAGAGGTTGAGGCAGGAAGATCGCTTGAAACCAGGAGGCATTGCAGTGAGCCAAGATTGAGCCACTGCACTCCAGCCTGGGCAACAGAGCAATACTCCATTTCAACAACAACAAAATAATAGTAGCAATAATAGAAGGCAGATATCTTTTCTAGAAGGTGGTATGATTTCCTTTGCATATATACCTGGAAGTGGGATTTCTGGATCAGATAACAATTTTAATTTTAATTTTTTGGGAATCCTTCATACTGTATGCTTATGTTTTATTCAAAAAATCATTGCCAAGACCAAAATCATGGAAATTCTCCCCTTTGTGTTATCCTAGGTGATTTATGGTTTCAAGTATTACATGTGTCTTTAATCTAGTTTAAGTTGGTATTTGTGTATACTGTAAGATAAGCGTCTAATTGTATTCTTTTCTATATGAATATCTAATTAATCCAACCGCATTTGTGGAAGAGACAATTTGTTCCCCACTGTGTATTCTTGGCAACATTGTGAAAGATAAGTTCAACATACATGATTGCATTTATTTCTCAACTTTCTGTTCTGTTCTACTGTTCTATATGTCTGTTTTCATGCCAGTACCAGAGTGTTTTTATTCCCATAGTTTTCTAATATAATTTGAAATTAGAGCATGTCATGACTCTAGCTTTGTTGTTCTTGGTCAAGAGTGTATGTGCTGTTCAGGTCTTTTGTTGGTTCGTGCAAATTTTAGGATCTTTTTGTTCATATAGCATTGAATCTCTAGATCGCTTGGGGTAGCATGGAAATTTTGGTGGTATAAAATGTTTCCAGTATCATGCATGGACATATTTTTTATTTATTTTTGTCTTCAATTTCTTTCATTAATATTTTACAATTTTCAGTGAATACAACTTGGACCTGCTTGGTTAAATTTATTTTTTGACATTTTATTCTTTTTGAGGCATATAATTGTAAATGGGATTTTCTTCTCAATTTCTCTTTAGTTCAATGTTAACACATAGAGATACAAATGATTTTGTTCTTTTCTTATTCTGAAATTTTATGAGATTTTTAATGAGTTCTAACTATTTTTGGTGTAGTGTTTAGTGTATTCCATATGTAGTGTCCTGACATCTGCAAACAGAGATGTTACTGTTTCCTTTATGATTTGGATGACATTTATTTGCTTTTCTTACCTAATTGTTTTTGCTAGGACTTCCAGTACTATGGTGAATAAAAGTGGCAGGAGTGTGCCTCCTTGAATTTTTCCTGATCTTAGAGAAATAGCTTTCAACTTTTTACTGTGGAGTATGATGTTATCCATGGGCTTGTGATACGTGGTCTTTCTTGTATTTTGGTACATTCCTTCTATACTTACTTTGTTGAGAGTTTTAATAATGAAATATCTTCAATTTTATCCAAAGTTTTTTCTGCATCTCATGAGATGATTCATTCTGTTAATGTGGTGTGTTCCATTTGTTGATTTTCAGATGTTGAAACATTCTTGCATCTCAAGGGTAATTTCAATTTAATGATATTGTATGATCTTTTTAAGGTGTTGTGGAATTTAGTTTGCTAGTCTTTTGTTGAGGACTTTTGCATCTATGTTCATCAGGGTCATCATCCTCTTTCTCTTCTTGTAGTGTCTTTATCAGGTTTGGTATCAGAGTAATGCTGGCCTCATTAAATGATGTTTTTAAAGTATTTCTTTTCATTTTTTTTTTGGAAGAATTTGAGAAGGATTGGTATTCTTCATAAAATGTTTGGTGGAATTCAGCAATGAGGCTATCAGGTACTGGATTTTATTTGATAGGATGTATTTTTTATTACTGATTAATTCTCCTTTCTCATTATTGGTCTGTTCAGATTTTCTGGTTTTCCTGATTGAGTCTTAGTAGGTTTCACATGGCAGAAATTTACCCATTTCCTCTATGTTATCCAGTTTATTAGTCTATAATTGTTCATGTAGTTTCTTATGGTTATTTGTATTTCTGTGGCATCAATTTTAATATTTCCTCTTTCCTTTCCAGTTATATTTATTTGAGTCTTCTCTTCTTAGTAAACTTAACTAAAGGGTTTTTTTTTTCAACATTTTGTTTATCTTTCAAAAAATGAACGCTTGACTATTTTTATCTTATCTATTGTTTTTCTAGTCTCTATTTCTTATTTCTGCTCTATTATTTATTATTTCTTTTCTTCTACTAACATTAGGCTTAGTTCACTCTTCTTTTTCTACTTTCTTGAAGTGTAACATTAAGTTGTTTACTTGAGATCACTCTTCCTTCTTGATATAAGTATTTTGTACCACATTTTCTCTTTGAACTACTTTTTATGAATCCCATAAGTTTTACTATATTGTATTTTCATTTTAATTTGTTTCAATATATTTTTAAAATTTTCTTCTGACCTTCTTTGATCCATTGTTTGTTAAGGAAAATGTTTTTGAATTTCCAAATATTTATAAAATTTCCAATATTCCTCCTGCTATTGATATAAAATTTAATACCATTGTGATGAGAAAAGATACTTCATATGACTTCAGTTATATTTGTTAAGACTTGTCTTGTGGCATTACAGATGGTCTGTTATGGAGAATATTCCACGTGCACTTGAGAATAATGTGTATTCTGCTGCTGTAAGATCTAATTTCTGCATGTCTCTTTGGTTCATGTGATCTAAAATGTAGCTGAAGGCCAATATTTCCATATTAATTTGCTGTCTGGATATTCTATTCATTGATCAAAGTGGGGTATGTACATCCCTATTTTTACTGCATTGCAATTTGTCTCTCCCTTCATATATATGAATATTTGTTTTGCATATTTAGATTTTCCAATGCTGGATGCATAAATATTTAAAATTACTACATACTCTTGATGAATTGACTATTTTATCATTATATAACCACACTCCATGTCTTTTGGTTTTGGGTTTTATTTTCATGGAATATCTTTTTTCCATCCCTTCACCGTCAGTCTGTGTGTCCTTAACACCAAAGTAAGTCTCTTATAAGCAACATGTAGGTGGGTTTTGCTTTTTATCCATTCAGACACTCTACATCTTTTGAGTAGAGAATTTAATTCATTTATATCCAAGGAAATTATGGATAGGTAAGGAATTACTAATTCCATTTAGTTTATTGTTTTCTGGTACTTTTGTTCATTCTTTGTTTTTACTTCCTCCCTAACTGTCGTTCTTTGTGATTTGATAATTTTCTGTAGCGATATGCCTTATTTTTTTCTCTTTTCCTTTTGCATATCTCCTATAGATTTTTGTGGTTATCGTGAGGCTTATATAAAACACCACATATTTATTTATAACAGACTCTTTTGAGCTGATAACAACTTGAGTTTGATCACATTCAAAAAATATATACCTTTATGCACCTACCCACATTTTATGTTTTTGATATCACAATTTACACCTTTTTATATTGTGTATCCCTTAAAATTAATTGGAGGTGTAGTCATGTTTAACAGTTTTGTCTTTTACCCTTTACACTAAAAATATGTAATTTTAACACAACCATTACAGCACTAAAGTATTCTGAGTTTGACTATGTACTCACTTTTACCAGTATGTTTTATATGATCATATGTTTTCATGTTATTAATTAGCATTCTTTCATTTTAGCTTGAAGAACTTTCTTCAGAATTTGTCATAAGGAATTAGTGGTGATGAACTCCCTGGGCTTTGCTTTGTCTACAAAGCCTTTGCCTGTCCTTTATTTCCGAAGGATAGATTTGCCAGGCAAAGTATTTTTGCTTTCCAGTATTTTTCTTCTTTTAGTGCTTTGATATATCGCCCCATTTTCTCCTCACTTGAAAAGTTTCTGCTAATAAATCTGATGATAGCCAAATGCTGTTCCTTTTTATGTGAATTTTTAAAATTTTCTCTTCCTGCTTATGAGAGTCTCTCTTTGCCTTATAATTTTGTCAATTTGCTTACAATATGACTTTGTATAGTTTTGTGTGAATTGAACGTATTGGAGACTTTTGAGCTCTTTGTACCTGAGTATTTAAATCTTTCTCTAGATTTGAGAAGTTTTTAGCCATTATTTATTTAAATAGTGTTTCTGTCCGTTTCTCTCTCTCTTTTCTGTCTCAAATTCTTGTAATGTGAAAGTTAGCCAATTTGATGCTGTCCCATAAAGTCCATACTTTCTTCATTCTTTCTACTTTTAAAAACTGATTGTATATTTTCAAATAATCCACATTTGAGTTCGTAGATTGTTCTTTATGTTTGAGGAAATCTGTTATTGATAATCTCTATTACATTTTTCATTTCCTTCACTTTGATTTTTCATTCCAGAACTTCTCTTTGGTAATTTTTTATACAACTTTAATCTTTTTGTTAAACTTATTTTGTTCATTTATTATGTCTCTGATTTTGTTAACTTGTCTCTGTTTTCTTTTGAAGTTTACTGAGGTTCCTTAGAACAATTATTTTGGATTATTTTTCAGGCAATTTAAAAATCTCTATTTTTTGTGGTCAGTTACTGGGAAATTATTGTATTCTTTAGTGGTAATATATTTCCTTGGTTTTTCATGTTTCTCACTGCCTTGCATTGATATCTGCACATGTGATGGAGTAGTCACCTCTTCCAGAGTTTATTGAAATGCTTTCCATGAGGAAAGTCTTTCCTCAGTGGGTAGTTGCAAGGACACTGTTTGAGTGGTTGTGGAGGTTCTGGCTGTGGTTTGGGCACAGCAGCATAGTTTCCACACAGATCTACCAGCTAAGTTTAATGTTGGCAAAGATTGCAGTTGTTCTTAACAGCCAAGGCTGAATGCATCTGCAGTGGTGATGAAGGCCATTAGAGTTTTTAATGGTGAAGGCTGTTGGGTCTTTCTCATCACTTTTTTTTCTACCAGAGAAGTCATGGCCCTGAGGATCTTTATTAGCACTGGATCCAGCTTAATGGCATTCTTCCCCTGGTGTCTCATGAACATTGCCTAAGAAGCAACCATGGAGCTTGGATCTGAAGCATGGGCACACATAGAAAGATCAAGACTCTAGGATCCTGGGCTGCCATGACAATGGTGTCTGGTGTACACAAACCTTCATTGCCATATTGGTAATAATGTGTGAGGTATAGGTGTATGTGAAGTAGTTGGGGAACTGAAGTATGGAGCACAAATGTGTGTAGGACAATAGCAATGCGGTTTTCTGTGCAGACTATCTCATAGTAACATTTTTTCTGAGTTTTGGGTGCAGGTGCATGCAGTACAGCAATGGGGCTAGAGTTTGGAGTGTTAGCACATGAAGGGCTATAGCAGCCTTAGGGACTGGAGAATGGGTTAGCTGTGACTGTGACTCAAACACCAGATACATTGTTTTCATGAGGTGGCTACAGGGCAATGACCTGTAGTTTATGCAAACACAGAGTAACGGTAGAGTTTAGGGCCTATGGTCGTGCTAGTCCTTAACTGTGGTAGTTCCAGTGTTTAAGGTGTGGATGTTCACTGGTAAGCACAGAGAGATTACAGAGCCATTGTCTGGAATGTGGACACTGGTGAAGTGCCTACATCTTTGTGGTGGTTGGTGGTGGGGAGCAGCATGCACAGGGTTGGGAGGGATGGCAGCTTCAGTCCTAGAGTAGCACAATTTTGACTTCTGGGTGGCCATGGTGCAACCACATCTTCCTCTATGGGGGTCTGCAGTGGGGATGGCTGTTTGTTACCTCAATGATGAAAGGTGCCAGTGTCCTCTGACGATCAGGCCATTGGAGTCCACAGTGGAATTCAACATGTGGCTGACACTGCTAGCCATCACACCTCTTTGCTCTTAGTCATCTCCAGACATTACAGATATGCCACTTTCATCATCTATCCTTTCTGTGAAGTTTTTTCTGTTTTTTTTTTTTTTCTCTACTTTGTTACTATTTATTCTGCAAAGGATCCTTAAGCCCTCTCAAGGCTATTTTTGTTTATGGTTAGTTGTTTTATTGTTGGTGGTGGTGGTGGTGATGGTGGTGGTGGAGGATGAAAGCAGGTATCTCCTACTCTGCCACCTTCCCAATGTCACTATTCCAAAGCTTGCCTTAGGTATTCTGATGATCTCTCATTAAATACTTACATATTAAAAACTACCATGTATTTGTAGAAAATTAATTAATTAATTAATTTATTTATTTATTTATAGATGGAGTTTTCACTCTTGTTGCCCAGGCTGTAGTGCAGTGCCGTGATGTCTGCTCACTGCAACCCCTACCTACTGGGTTCAAGCAATTCTCCTCCCTCAGCCTCCTGAGTAGCTGGAATTACAGACACGAGCTACCACGCCTGGCTAATTTTTTTAGATTTTTAGTAGAGACTGAGTTCGGCCAGGCTGATCTCGAACTCCTGACCTCTGGTGATCCACCCACCTCAACCTCCCAAAATGCTGGAATTACAGGCATGAGACACCATGCCCGGCCCCTTTATTGTTATGTAATACCTCTTTTAATGTTTTATTTCTTGTTTTGAAATCTACCCTGTCTGAAATCAGTATAGCTAAGCCATCCTTTTCTCAAACTAGTGTTATCATGGATCTCTTCCTACGTTTCTATACTCTTAATCTATCTGTGTCTTTCTATTTAGAGAGGATTTCTTATAAACCAAACACAGTTTAATCTTTCTTTTTATCTACTCTGAAAGTCTGTCTCTACATTAGTGAGTTTTAAGCATTCACATTTAGAGTGATTATTGATATAATGAGATTAATATCTAACACACTTGTTAATTATCTTCTATTTCTTACACTTGTTCTTTGGTTTTAGTTTTGTTATCTTTTTTCTGCCTTCTTGATTTTAATTCATCATTTTATGTACCTTTATTTTTTCTTCTATTTTATCACATCAATTATTCTTATTCTTGATTTTGTTATTGGTTTACCTAGAGTTCTCAATGTAGCTTACTTTCACATAACACTATATCATTTTACAGTTTAGAAGGGTGGTTACCAGAGATCAAGAATGGGGGAAATGAGATATTGGTAAAAGGGTACAAACTTGAGGTTATAAGATTTATAACTTTTGAAGATCTTATGCACAGCATGGGAACTATAGTTAATTACAATATATTGTATACTTAAAACTTGCTAAGAGAGTAGATCTTAAGTTTTTACCACACACACAAGAAAAAGTAGCTATGTGAGTAATGGATATGTTAATTCGCTTTATTGTGGTAAGCATTTCACAATGTATACATATATAAAAACGTCATGTGGTAGACCTTCAATATATACAATATTTTATTTGTCAAATATACCTCAGTGAAGCTGGGAAGAATCTTAGTCTTTTAGAGTGCTTGTGTCCCTGGGTTGTGACTTTCACATTTCCTCTGTGGTTCTATAGCTATTTTTGTTTTCTGCTTACATAAGACAGAAAGCCTAGAAGGAGATAAATTTGGTCAAGCGTCTTTCTTCTAATTTGGATGAGACTCTGGTGAAATTCTTTCTTTTGAAGAAATGGCCTTTGTCATGATGAACATGTTGTGCATATTTTAAATGGTTACCTTTTCCATCTCCTTCCATAAAAAGGAAGATTTTGGGTTTTTGTTTTTTCTTTCTTTCTTTCTATTACCATGAGAAACTGGTGAGTGCCTGGAGGTAAAACTTACAAAAATGTGGACTTTTCCTTCGAAGTATGACCCCAAGACATTTATCACTTTTGCTCTAGTGCACACTCAGCCTCCATCAATTTTTTATAATTACTGTTTTAGTGATCCTGTCAGTTTATGGTTCTATCTTCTGCTCTAGGTAAGCTGATATCTGCTGTGGCTTCTGAATTCATCATTCACTTCAAGTTTTCAGTGGCAGTTTGGTACTGTCACCTCAATTCTCTAACTGGTTCAAGAAAAATTCCTGCTTGAATTAAGTGATATGTTATGACCACAAATTAGAAAACAATATTATGAAGTTAAAATTTATCCCCCAAATGATCTGTGTATGTAGGTTCAACAAAATACATGACAGAACACCTCTTCATTTATTTCTGGGTTTTCTATTCTGTTTCATTGGTCTATATGACGATTTTGGGGAAGTATCAACATTTTATGTACATACATAATGCTTACATACAAAGTCAATATTGTGATAATGCACTTTGGAGGCATCAAATTTATAAAAAATACATAAAATGAATTAGAACCCTCTAAAAGTCTCTACACAATTTCAACCTCCAGTATTGGAAATGAAGTGAAGATGAAATATAGTATAAGAAATTGCAAAAAGAAAAAGGATAACATAGTGAAAAAACCTGAAAAAAGAAAAAGAAGATAAAAATGACTGAAAAGAAAATTTAACATATGAAAAAGTGTATCACAGGGATAGTTTATGGGCAGTTTCACGGAGATACTTCCTAAGAGATAACTGACTTTTATGATCATTAACTCAATTTTGAAATATTGTGTCATAATGAATAGCTGCTTTTTTTCTTTTAGGAAATGGCTGTCCTCAGAGAATATGATCACATTCATTTGCCACTACATGGCATTGCCTTTTCTTGAAATTCTTTCATGATTTGATATACAACAACATGAACATTTCTGATTAAATGTTCCCATTTTATGTGCAATGCTTCTATATTGTTTTGGTTATGCAAAAAATCCAATCTATATGCACTCAATTACAGACCACAAATTTGATGTAAACAACACTGGCCAAACAGCAACACTATTAAATAAGTGGTTTCTTATACTACCATACACAAAATTATTTTTGAACTAGTAGTTAACTACACTGACTTTTTGGGCAAATGCTGTTTTAATTCCTGAATTGTTCCTGGAATGTTATAAGCTTGAAGGAATGCCAATGCAGGCAAATGATACATTTTTAAACTGAAGCTTTTGTCATTGTCATGCTGTGTGACCAATCCATTCATTAGAATTTTTACCAAATGCATTGAGGTTAATGGAAAAAAAAATAAACAACTTTACTGGTAACATTTTGAAATTCACTTGTAGAAGCTTTGGCCACACTTACTCAAAACTGTCATTGTGGCTTGAAAATGTATTTTTTTCTACAAAGCTCACCATATCTTGAGCATTTACAAAATGCTTTACTATTTTGAGTTATTAACAAAAAAGTGAGTAGAAAAGTGCTAAACTTTTTGGATTCGACCGGGGTATTAACTGTATATAGTTAATAAAAAACAGTAGGGACAGTTGAAAGTGCCATTCATTAGCCAAAGTGAAGCATATTTCTGTATTAGGTTTAGTGGTAAATATAAAAAAATCAAAGAAGTTTACCATTTAATGTGTTTTGTAACATGGGAGAAACCGTAATATGAACAAGTGTCTTTGGTTCAGAAGGTCACTGAGCTTGTGGAGTTCTTTATATTCTCTGACAGGCATTTTTTGAAGGTAAGCATGACACCTATGTATGAAGCAGCCGAAGTACATGATTGAATAATTTGGCAGGGGAGAGTTCTTGTTTTTTAACCTGCATTTTTACTTATTCTGTGATCTTTGAAATACTCACTGCACTTATATTTGGAGAGTGCTTCTGGTCTACAAATTTTGTAAGTATATGCTATCTATTTAAAAGTCTGGTTATTGCTCAACTTGTAGAATTAAGCAGATTTTTGCTTTTGCAGCACCAATTAATATTAACATTTAAACTTGTATCACTCAGTGTTAAGTAACCTTGTACATTTAACTAATTACAGCTTTTTAAAAAGGTAATAATTTCAGAGATCTCATTCATTGTCTTGTAAGAAACACAGTAAAGAAGGAATGATATTCAGCTTCCCCCTATGCCAAGTCTGTATAACCCATGGTTCTCCGGAGAGTCATAAGCAATAGGATATGTATGTAGATATATGACAGAGAACTTAGGGGAAATGGCTCATGTAATTACGTTAGCTGGAAAATCCAATGATAGGCTTTATGCAAGTGAAAACCCTGGGAATGGTGGTAGAATTGTTCAGGATTTTAAAAGCCTCAGAACCTAGGGAGGCTGCAGTAAATTCTGCAATCCAAAGGCTGGCAAGCCTAAAATTCTGATGACTGAGGCACCCAGAAGAAGACTGTTTTAGTTCTCAGGGAGAGACAAATTCTCCTTCTGAATTTTTTCTCTCTAGATCCCAGGTGATTGGATGACGTTGACCAATAACAAGGGCAGATTTTCCCTACCTAACCCACTCAGATTCACACACTAATCTTCTCTGTAAACAACCCCACATACACACCAAAAATAATCCTTAACCAGGTTTCCAGGTATTATTTCATCTTGTCAAGTTGACACCTAAAATCAAGCACACAAATCCAATTCTTAACAATGTGGCACTCATATGTATCTCCTTAAACTATACTAATTTGTTATAATGTTTACTACAATACTGTAATCCTTGAATAAAACCATGGGACCCATATGAAGTGCCACTAATAATGCTGGAAGTGTTTTCAAGGAGCACAGAAAAGTCTGACTTTACGAGAAAGAGTTGAATTGACTGATATGTACTACAGATAGCACAGAAAATTCATGACATTTCAAGAAAAAGTTGAATTGCCTGATATGTACTATAGGTTGAGATCTGCAGCAGTGATTGCCTGACATTTCAAGATTAATAACTCAAACTTAAGGATCATTGTAAAAAAAAAAATTGAAGCAAGCTCCAAAAGCTTTCACTTTTTGAGAAATACCTTATCTTGTGTTGAATATACAACTTTTATGTGAGTGAAGGATTGCTAAAAGAAAGGCACACCTATATATTCTAATACAACTCAAGAAAAAGCCCAGTTATTATATGACAACTTAAAGCGAAAGGAAGATGAAGGATCTAAAACTAAAAATTGTAATACCAGCAAGAAATGGTTTGATAATTTCAGAAAGACAAATTCTGGCTTAAAACGTTTTTAGAAATGTTGACTCAAAAATGTCAAGAAAAGAGGAGAAGCGTCTTCTGCTGACCTAGTGGAAGCAGACCAGGTCCCAGCTATCATTAAGAAAATCATTGAGGAGAAAGTATATCTACCTGAATGAGTTTGTAGTACACACAAAAGTACCCTATTCAGAAATAAAATGCCACAAAAGGACATTCATTAGGATAAAAGAGAAGTGAGCATGAGGATTAGAGACAGGATAGTATAATTCTTCTGTTTTGTTTAAAGGTTTATGACAAGGACTGCTCTTGTCTATAATGTTGCTAACCCTGGAGCATTGAAGGGAAAGGATAAATACCAGTTGCCAGTCTTTTGATTGTAAAACAAGTAGGCTGGGACAATAAGAATCTTTTTATTTTTTCTCTATTAATCATTTGATGCTTTGTCTTTGAAGTCAGAAAATACCTTACCAAAAAGAGACTGCCTTTTAAAGTTCTTATAATATTGAACAATATGTGTGGCCACCCAGAACCCTAGGTGTTCAACACTGAATGTATAAAAAGTGGTCTAATTGCTCCCAAAATAATGTTTGCAATTCAGCCTCTAGATTAGGGGATCATAGGGATGTATAAGCCTCATTACACATGGTTATCTAAGGAAAGGATTGTCAACTGTATGGAAAATAATTCTAATAGAAAGAAGATGATAAAAATCTACCATTCAAGATGCCATTATCGTTACTAAAAAAAAAAGCCACAAAAGGTATCAAGCTTGAAACAATAAATTTCTGCTGGAGAAAATTGTGTTCAGACGCTGTGCGTGACTTCACAGATTTAAAACAGAGCCAATCAAACAAATCATGCAAGAGATTGTGGGTATGACCAAAAAGGTGTGTGTGTGGGTGTAAAGTGTTTCCAGATATGAATCTTGAGGGGTTCTGGTTCAATAAGACTGACTAGAAGCATTCATTTACCTTTATTATGAAGATAAGTAAAAATAGCAAGTAAATAGCAAGACTTCAAGTACATCATCTCATAGAGCAGACTGAAATTCACCAGGTAAGTGATGGGAGCCACAGAAAGCCAAGAAGTGTGCAGCCAGATGACCACTGATTCAGGACAGTTGCAGAGCCAAGAGAGGATCTCGAAGCTGGGAAAGGGGTGGGTGAGTGAGACACCAGAAGGGATACACACCTCTGCCATGGACCTTTACAATCCTAGTCATGGGATAGTCCCTTTGATGTCCCCAGGCCACCAGAAAAACACAAGAGCCACCTGAAAACAGTGCAGAGACACCGTTCAAGCCCACATGGAATCCCACAGGCTTTTGATCTCTGAGTAGGCCACTGCCAGCTACTCACCACCCCACCAAAGAGAAAGGCCAGGTACTTTCATGTACCCCAAAGATAGAAACCACATCCATGGTGTTGTAGAGCAGCCAGACTATGCACCACGTGCCTTTCCACCTCTGCTGCTCCCTGCCAAATGAGGTTTGCCACTTTCTGGCCTCAAGCACACCCATACCATCTCCATCTGAACACTGTGTCCACAGTTCAGCATTCTTTTGAGAGCACCACTCCCAGAGGTCACTGACAAGCCCTTTACAGCTGCCTCCACCTTTGCTGCCCCTATGCCAGGGAGGGAACGGGGAGGCTGGACACGTGCTCGCACTGTCAGCACACATAACTGCAGATGAGGTACAGAACAGCAACGCTTTATGACCCACAGCCCCCCACCTTCACTGCTTCTTGCCAAACGGGCCTTGTCATCTTCAGGCCTCCAGTGCACCTGCCCCACCCTCACCTGAACACTGCAGCTGTGGCTCTTTGGTCCTCTGACGGCACACTCCCAGAGGTCACTGACAAGCCCCTTGCAGCTGCCACTGTCACTGGCTAAGTCCTTGCCACTCCAGGGCCAGGGATAGAGCAAGGAGGCCCAGCACATGTGCATGCCCCCAAAATATTAATAAAACCCAATGTTACCTTTGTAAGAGGGAAGTGCAAGTGTGCCACACATCCCACAGCTGCCAGTCTCTATTGTCCCAGCTGAGGGGATCTGCTCTCTGCAGTTAAAGACCCACAACACTGCTGCCCTGCCTTCACCTGAGCATTTTTCCTGAAAGTATAACCCCATCACCTGAGAGTTCTGCTGGTGATCAGTGACCAGTCCACCCCTCCTCATCACAGCCAGCATCTGAACTATGGGCTAGCCCAACCCTGCCTGGTCCAGCCTCTTCAGGACTCATAGACATGAACCAGCAGCCAATTTAAGGACCTGTGAACTATGGGACAATTTGGCCCAGTCCAACAGTTCTGCCACCAGAACACTCCCCACAAGGTGTTAGGTCAGGCCAACTCAACCAGCTGACACCTCCATAACTGATGCCCATCTACATGGGCCAAAAAAGAGACCTCTCCGTACACATCAATAGTATTACCAAATCAGAGAACAGGCAAGCCATACAGCTGTCTGTATTGTACTGAGTGAAGGAGTTCCAAACTGAAGCCACTCCCACAGAGAGTAATGTAAAAGGAAAATACATCTCAGGACCCCCAAACCACTAAGCTAAGAGAAAAGTCAAGGTGAAAACTATTTCAGGCAAAATTGACTTGCATTTTATTCCTAAAGAAGATAGCTATAAAGATAAGAAGCTACATACTTTCCTCACTATTTGCCCACAGGAAATTCCTTGTAGACATAGGACAGGCAGAACTCTAAGTCATCCCCCTGAGGCTCGCCTGAGACAAATTCATATCCGATTGCTTCCTCTGCCCTGTTGTTTATGTAAAAATCCAGATTTACTGAGCCAGGCTAAATTGTGTATTTAGTGGAAGGCTGATCAAGGACTCAAAAGAATGCAACCTTTTGTCTTCTAACCTGGAAGCCCTCACTTCGAGTTGTCCCACCTTACTGGACTGAACCAGTGTACATCTTACATGTATTGATTGATGTCTCATGTCTCCCTAAAATGTGTAAAGGTAAACTGTACTCTCGACCACCTTGGGCACACGTCATCAGGACTTCCCTGAGGAAGTGTCATGGGTGTGTCCTTAACCTTGGCAAAATCAACTTTCTAAATTGACTGAGACCTGTCTCAGATATTTTGGCTTAACAGTAACAATACAGGCATTTACTATGGCCTAAAGATAGACAACAGTATGCCTCTAAACTGAGAGGCATGAGCCATGGGACAAGAGTGTTATTGGGAAACAGATCGTGCTCTAGCCTATCCAGGATATGGAGCTGGCGCCATCCCCTCACTTCCTGCAGAGACCTCAAAGACTCCTGGCCACCCCCATCAGGGCTGGTGCCTGCACCCAACATTGAAGTACTCATAAGCATGCCAGGGGATCCAGATCTGTTCATTTTTGCCAACCCCTCCCCCTCAATTAAACAGGAAGCTAACGGCACTGGGCACTCCACTATTCAGCCCATCACAGGAAACAACAGAGAGCGTCTCACAGTAAACAACAAAGTGCATACATATCTCCTTGTGTTGCAGCTGGCTCTTACCCATAATCACCACCTAGTGGCCCGCACTTCAAACTGCATAGCCACATATAAAACCTGCCAATAAAAGACAACAGGTCTATAGAAGCAAAGACAAAAGATCCTACTCAACATACATTATAGTCACACTCTGGGGAGGATGAAAAAGAAATAAGGAAAAAAAAAAAAGCAATCCTATCCTAAAGAAAATAATTTCAAAATCAAGGAGTACCAGCCTTTGCAGATAAGGAATCAGTATAAATTCTGGCATCATGGAAAAACTGAATATTGTGAGACCACTAAAGGATAACACTAGATCTCTAGCAATGGATCCTAACCAAACTGGAAATTCAGAAATGATAATGAAGAGTACAAAGTGTGGATTGTGAGGAAGCTCAAAGAAATCCAAGAGAAGGTTTAAAATCAACACAAAGAAACAAAAGCAATCCGAGAAATAGAAGAGATAAAAATATTTAAAAATTAAACAGAATTTTTGGAAATGAAAGAATCACTTATGTAATTTGGAACTACAGTTGAAAGGTTTGACAGTACACCATACTAAGCATAAGAATTTCAGAGCTTGAAGATGGGTAATTTAAACTAAGTCAGATAGAAATAAAGAAGCAAATGTAAAAGAATAAACAAAACCTTCAAGAAATATGGGATTATATAAAGCAACCAAACCTGTAATATAGTGGCATTTCTGAGAGAGAAGAAGAAAAATTAGGCAGCCTAGACAACATATGTGAGAGAATAATTCACAAAAATTTCCATAATCTTGCTAGAGAGGTAGACATCTAAGAACAGGAAATCCACAGAAAACCTGCAAGAGGCTATACAAAACAAACATTATCAAGGAATATAGTCACCGTATTATTCAAGGTAAACACTAATTTTAAAAATCTAGAGAAAAGGGTTAGAAAAGCTAGAGAAAGAGTTAAATCACTTATAAAGGAAAATTGATTAGACTAACAACATACTTTGAAGTAGAAACCTTACATGCCAAAAGAGATTGGGGACCTATTTTTAGCCTCCTTAAAGAAAAAAAAATGTCAGCCAAGAATTGTATATCCTGCCAAACTAAGCTTCATAAATGAAGGAGAAATAAAGTATTTCCCAGCCACACGCATTCTAAGAGGTGTCACCAATAGACCAGTCCCATAAAAAAAAATGTTTAAAGGAATTCTAAATGCAGAAATGAGAGGATGATACTTAGCATCAGAAAAGACCATATAAGGATAAAGCTCACAGATCCTATAAATTACACAACTGAAACTCCAAAACAACTAGCTAACAACAGTACAACAGGAACAAAACCTCATTTATCAATATTAACCTTGAGTGTAAATGGCCTAAATGCTCTGTTTAAAAGATACAGAGTGGGAAATTGAATTTAAAAACAAGAACCAACCATCTACTGTCCATGTGAGACCCACTTACTGATTAACGACACATTCAAACTCAAAGTAAAACGGTAGAAAAAGACACATCCTGAAAATGAAAAACAAAAGCAAGCAGGAGTAGCCATTTTCATATCAGATAAAACAGACTTTAAACAAACAACAATTAAAAAGGTAAAGAAGGATATTATATAATGGCAAAGGGTTTAATACAACAAGAAGATTTAACTATCTAAATATATATGTATCAAACACTGGAGCACCCAGATTCATAAAACAAGTAGTTATAGACCTATGAAAAAAAGATTGATCACAAACAATAGTGGTGGGAGACTTCAACATCACACTGACATCACTAGACATATCATTGAGACAGAAAATCAACAAAGAAACTCTGAACATAAACTGGATTTTAGACAAAATGGACCTAATAGATATTTACAGAACATTCTACCTAACAGCAGCAGAATATGCGTTTCTGTCACCTGCACATAGAATATCATACAGAATCAACCATATACCTGGACATAAAGCAAATGTCAGTAAATTTAATACAATCAAAGTAGTATCAATTATCTTCTCAGAATGCAGCGAAATAACATTAGAAATCAATACCAAGAGGAACTCTCAAAATTGCATAAGTTAATGAAAACTAAACAATTCGTTTCTGAATGACATCTGGGTAAACAAAGTTAAAACTGAAATAAAAAACAATTTGAAATGAATGAAAATGGAGACACATCATATCAAAACCTCTGGGATAAAGGAACACCAGTGCTGAAAGAAATCATAGGCAATACAAACAAAAGAAAACATATCCCATGCTCATGGATGTGTAAAATCAATATTGTGAAAATGACCATAGTGCTTAAAGCAATCTACAAATTCAATGCGATTCTCATCAAAATGTCACCATCATTCTTAACACAATTTGAAAAAAACAAACAATTTGAGAATCCATATGGAACCAACAAAGAGCCCACATAGTCAAAACAAGACTAAGCAGAAAGAACAAATCTGGAAGTATCACATTACCTGATTTCAAACTATACTATTAGGCCAGAGTCACCAAAACAGCATGGTACTGGTATAAAAATGGGCACATAGACCAATGGAACAGAATGGAGAACCCAGAAGTAAACCCAAATACTTACAGCCAACTGATCTTCAACAATGCAAACAAAAACATAAAGTGGAGAAAGGACACCCTTTTCAACAAATGATGCTGGGATAATTGGCTAGCCACATGCAACAGAAGGAACCTGGATCCTCATCTCTCACCTTATAGAAAAATCAACTCAAAATGGATAATACAAAAATCAGCTCAAGATGGATTACGGACATTTGTTGAATAGCATGTCCTTTCCCCAATGTAACCTCTTACTGTAACCTCTGCCTCCCAGGTTCCAGTGATTCTTCTGCCTCAGCCTCCCGAGTAGCTGGGATTAGAGGCACCTGCCACCACGCCCGGCTAATTTTTCTAATTTTAGTAGATACAGGGTTTCACCATGTTGGCCAGGCTTGTCTCAAACCCCTGACCTCAGGTGATCTGCTCGCCTCGGCCTCCCAAAGTGCTGGGATTACAGACACGAGTCACTGCCCCCAGTTGGTTCCATAAAAATTTTAGGATTATTTTTGTATTTCTATAAATAATATCACTTATACTTTATTAGAGATTACATTGAATTTGTATATCATTTTGTGTAGTATGAACATTTTAACAATATTATTTCTTTCAATCTACGAACATAAAATAGCATTTTATTTTTTGTGTCTTTGTCAACTTTATATTTTCAGTGTAGAGGACTTTCACATTTTTAGTTATGTTTATTCTTAGGTATTTTATTTTTGTAGCAATTTTAAATAGAATTACTTTCTTGATTCATTTTTCAAATGTTTCAGTATTGCCACACAGAAATAGTACTGATTTTCGTTCGTTGATTCTCTTTCTTTTTTTTTATTTTCTTTTTTTTTTTTTGAGTCGGAGTCTTGCTCTGTCACCAGGCTGGAGTGCAGTGGCATCATCTCGGCTCACTGCAACCTCTGCCTCCCGGGTTCAAGTGATTCTCCTGCCTCAGCCTCCTGAGTAGCTGGGACTACAGGCGCGTGCCACCATGCCCAGCTAATTTTTGTATTTTTAGTTGAGACAGGATTTCCCCATGTGGGCCAGGATGGTCTCGATCTCTTGACCTCGTCATCCGCCCACCTCAGCCTCCCAAAGTGCTGGGATTGCAGGTGTCAGCCACTGCGCCCGGCCTGTTGATTTTCTAACTTGCAACATTACTGAATTTGTTTATCAGTTCTAACATGTTTTGGTGGAATTTTTGAGTCCCACATTGGAGAAAAGTCCAGGACCATGACTTCACTGCTTCATTATAGCAAACACTTACAAAAAAAAAAAAAAAAAGGAAAAAAAAAAAAAGCCAATTCTACTCAAACGATTTCAAGAAATTGAAAAGGAAGGAATACATTCACACTCATTCTAGGAGGCCAGCATTACTCGGATACCACAACCAGACGAAGACACAACAAGGAGAGAAAACTACAGGCCAATATCCCTGATGAACATACATACAATAATCCTCAGCAAAATACTAGCAAGTCAAATTCAACGACACATTAAAAAGATCATTCACCATAATCAAGTGGGATTTATCCCAGGGATGCATGGATGGTTCAACATATGCAAATAAATACATTTAATACATCACATTAATAGAATCAAGTAAAAATCTATATGAACCTTTTAGTACATGCCAGAAAATCATTTGAGAAAACTCAACATCGCTTCATAATAAAAACTCTCTACAAACTGTGTATGGGAAGAACTTACCTTAGCCTAATAAAGGACATATATATGACAAACCCACAGCTAGCATCACATTGAATGGGAAAAAAATGAACACCTTTTCTCTATGATATGGAACAATACAAAGATGCCCACTTTTACCACTTTTATTCAACATACTACTGGAAATCCTGGACAGAGCAATTAGACAAGAGAAAGAAATAAAGAACATCCAAATTGGCCAGGAAGAAGTAAAAAATCTTCTTGTTTGCAGACAATATAATCTTATATTTAGGATAACTTCTTTTAAAGTCTCTCTTTTCCTCATTTCACCTGGTTAAACTTCTAGCTGGTGTACAACTTAGCTTGTTGCTTTCTTAGAACGACTAGCCTCCTCTTAATTGATTACTACCAAAAATCTCCATTGTTTTCTATTGTTACTTTAGATTTAAAGTTCTCAGCTCTGTTCCAGGTAAAGTCAGTGCCCTTGGGAAAAAAATATACAACTCTGTCTTACGGACTGCCTCTTCTCCTGGGCAAAATCTTTTTGCCAATCCTCCCTCAAAGTGATACTCTGACTGTATAAGCAGGTCAATGGGCAATTTGGGTAGATTCTGGTCTTTTCAGCTTATCTCTCTTGGCATGGAACCTATGCCCCCTCTAAGAAAGCTCATCTTGTTGAAACTGGGATAGATAAAGCTTCAGCCATATGAATGGGGGCTGGATACAGGAACAAAACCTCTGATCTCTTAGCCACATGGACCTGAAAAGGAATGAACATTTTTAGCATCATTCTCCTCTCAGAAAGATGTTGTGGCCTTAGACTGGAAGGGAAGGAGAGAAGTAGCCATGTGTTCTTGGTTGGACACTTTCCCCTACCTCACAGTAGAATTTCAACACACTGAAAAGGGCATGGCAATAAGACATGGTCTAAATGTCTCAGACTATCATGACTCTTTCCAATATTTAGTATATTTTCTTAAATATACACTAAATATATAAATGTATATATGTGTGTATATATACTTCAGAGCTTCCTTATGTATTTATATACATAAGTATGTATATGTGTGAATATATACACATATATACGTGTATATATAACATTTTCTGTATGCTCTTCAGACAATTTCTACAGATTGAAATTGCTGATTTTTAAAATAATTTTCACAAATTATGTTTGTTTCACTGGGGAAAGGGTCTGTAGAGCTTTTTATGCTACCCTTCTAGAACTGTCACTCATCTATTAAACTTTGTTTTTAATTTAATTGATCTAATTTTAATTTTATACAATTTGATTTATAAGAATCATGTATTTAACAATTGGCTTTTTAAAAGTGTATCAATTAACATTCTATGCTTGCTAGCCAGTATAATCTGCTTTTAGCACAGTGCTGAGTTCAGTACAGTAAGCATATAAGGTGTAATGCATACATATAGATGTGTAGTTGCTCTTCTATGGGAGAGAAACAACAACATAAAAAAAATAGCAAAATTATTTTGAGGCTGTTGTCCTGAATATGTGTATCCGTATTATCAAAAAATAATTACTAACATCTCATAAAATGCTCTATTTGTATTCTTTTCTTTTTTTTTTTTTTTTTTTTTTTTGAGACAGAGTCTTGCCCTGTTGCCCAAGCTGGAGTGCAGTGGCATGATCTCGGCTCACTGCAACCTCCGCTTCCCGGGTTCAAGCAATTCTCCTGCCTCAACCTCTTAATTAGCTGGGATTACAGGTGCAAGCCACCATGCCTGGCTAAGCGTTTTTTTTTTTTTTTTTTTTAGTAGAGATGGGGTTTCACCATGTTGGCCAGGCTGGTCTCGAACTCCTGACCTTGAATCCACCCACCTGTGCCTCCCAAAGTTCTGGGATTACATGCGTGAGCAACCACGCCCGGCCTGCATTCATTTTTTGTGTGCAGATAAGCTCTCACTATAGTTACTGATTATGTAAAGTTTGAAAAATTAGGATCCAATATTATAATAATTTCTTATGATCTTTATCGAACAATCATTTTCTATAGTTGATTTATAAATACTTCCTAGAGATACCAGAAAGTACAGATTTAAAATTTTCCATTTATCAGTGTGTAATGTTTGTAAAAACAAGCAAAGTCAATTTTCAAGTGTGGAATCATTTGATAGTAATAACCTATGTGAAGCTCAAATTCAGGATTTTCCTTGATTTAATGCCTTTCTTCAGGTTTTGCATTGCCATCTTAAAATTCTGGTCTTGAGACAAAAGAACATTTTATGCACTTTACCTTTCTTTTAACTAATCATTATTAAAGACATCTAGAGACATTATAAATGCCCCTTATCTATCATCTCATAAATAATGGGAAAACATATTTACTAATATAGAACTTCTTACAAGACAGATCATAGAGACAAATTCTTCCTTGCTACTCTGGCAATGAACAGTTAGCATAAACTCATCACACTATCACCATAAGCATATCATGACACGCAGAGGTTTTTGTGGCCCAAAAAAGTAATTTCTGTTTTGCTTCATATAAATCTAGAATTAGGAATGGGATAATTGAAGCTTATTTTGTGCTTCATGTGATGAGTTAATATTAATTATTGTATAAACATCAAAGGAGAATTTTCTCTACAGAACAGTGACTAATTATCCATTTTCCCTCATGCCTAACTTAGTAGATGTTCAAAATGTTAATGGTAACCTAAACCTGTTATGTTTTTGATTGACTCATTCTATGTTTTATAGTGCATTTGAGCTGTAGTGACTATGTACTTTTTATAGTTTACTTGATATTGAATATTTTTTTCACCAAATAGCGTGAAAGTGTATCAGTAGAAAAAGTAACATTTTGCAATCATTTACTATGGTTATAATATTAATTTTTATTTTTATGAAAATATCATTCCTATAAAACTCAGAATACACTTAATTAGACACATGTGCTGAACAGGCTTAAAAAACCCAAACCGCTGAAAAATGCTAAACTGACATTATGCTGACACTGTGGATTGGCTAAGTTTTAATTGTTATATGTGACGAGCTTGTGTGGAAGTGATTCACATGATACCATGATAATGGCACTCAGTGAGCATGTCAATATAAATATAAAAGTTTAACATAAATATGATTTTAGTAAAATATGCCTTGCTAATAACTTGCTTCATATAACTAAGGCTATAGCTTTCAAAAATTAGCTCAGAAATCTGTAACAAATTAGAATATATATTCAAAAAATCCCTTGTAATTAAAAGCGTGAATTATTTAAATATCTTTTGAAGATGCCTCCGTTTTGCTAAGCATAGTTCTTGAAAAAACTTTTGCTAATTAGTTGTCAGCCATCATTTCTTTATCATCACATTACACAAGTCGTGGAATGTACTGGCATGTACATTTATTCAAATAGAAAACAAAGTATATGTTTTTTAAAAATTAGTTTCTCCAGGACCATCTATTTTGGCTTTTAGAAATGTTTTATTTCAGACAAGTATTTCTTTTGCCTATTGTGAAAATTTCACATATTATGAATCTGATCAATGGCTATACATATTTACACTCATAGTGCTAGTATAATTTTGTATAGTACTCTATTTATAATAAACGTAATGGTGAACAAACAAGTTGATACCTACACTGTTTAAGTTGCAGGAGAAGGGTTTATTCTTTTATATGTACATACATAAATAAATAGGCAATTCAATAATAGTAGCTAGGAACTGTAATACTCCCTACCAAATAAGAGATAAGGCAACTATGTAGAAAATTAGTAGCATTATAGAAGTCTTGAACAACGTTATTGACAAACAAATATCAACACTATCAAAAACTAACTGATACCTTTAGGGCATTCCACCCGAAAAGTAGTTGGGTTATAACATATAGAAATGTAATATATCTAACACTATCATAACACAAAGAAGGTGAATTAAAGAAAATCTGTATTGCAGTAGGGAAATGACAAAAGATGGTAATTCAAGTACATAGGAGTAAATGAAAAGGACCATAAATGGTTAATAAGGGTAATATAACAAACTTTATAATATATATGTACTATAATTTCTTGTCTCATTTTTTAAAAGACTTAAAATTATATGAAGTAATAATTTTAAAGTTTGTGACTATATTTGTAATAAGTATAAAAATAGTCACACAAAAATAAGGAAGAAGAGACAGAGCTATATAGAAGTAATATTTTTATATTTCAGTGTAATTAAGGTGCCCTAAATCTGAAGTTGATTCTGATAAGGTCTGTGTAATAAACCCTTGACAAATCAATAAAAATAATTCAAAAATATAGCACAAATGTATTAAACACATACAGAAATCAAATGTACCCAGTGGAATATAAAGTCCAAGTCTATATTTTAATTGTGATATATGGTCACGTGTGTAATCTTGAAACTAAATAGGTATTTTATTATTTTGTGTGGAGTACCATATAGGAAGGAAGTAAGCCACAGTTTTTGATAGTGTTACTTAAGTTTTCTATATCTCTAGGCTGATTGTCAACCCAGTTGCTCTATCTCTTACTGCATGTGGAGTGTTGACATTCCCATCTATTGCTATTAAATTACCTATAAATTTCTGAACTAGCAAATATTCCCTTAATGCAAAAAGAACAAAAATACAGATGACAGAGAAAGCAAAAATTAAATGGCAGATGTAATCCAATTATTAATAGTACCATTAAATATAAATAGATTATTCCAATCAAAAGGCGGAGATAGTTAGACTGTATAAAAGTACCTGATTCCACAATATGCTGCTATAAGAGACATAGTTTAGATTAAAAAATGCAAGAGAATAACAGTAAAATGATGGAAAATCTGTATTACAAAAAAGCAAGAAGAAGGCTGGAGTGTCTATACTAGTATCAGACAAAATAGACTAAGAAATTTTACTAGAAATACAGTGGTATATTTAATAATAACCAATATGTATAAATACATTAGAAAAATAATTATAAATGGAAATGCATCTAAAAACAGAGTGCTAAAATGCATAAAACAAAAACTGCCAGAGAATAAGAGAGAGATTGATCATTCAGCAATAACAGAGTCTTTAATGCTTTGCCTTCAACAGTAGATGGAACAACAAGGCAGAATATCATCATTGAAATATAAGACTATAAGCTATGTAAACCCAACAGGTATCTATAGAATGCTTCACTTAAGAACAGAATATACATTCTTCTCAATGTATACATGGAATATTCTCCAGCATAGATAATATGCTAGGCCAAAACCAAGCTTCAATAATTTAAACAGAAATAATATAAAGCATGTTCTTCCACCACAATGGAATAAAATTAGTAATTAATAACATTAAAAACTGGAAAACACATATATATGGAAATTAGACTACTCACTCTTAAGTAACAAGTATGCCAAAGAAGAAAAAAAGGAAATCAGACAATATTTTGAGATGAATGAAAATCAAAATGTAATATAATAAAACTTATGAGACTAAGTGAAAGCAGTACTTACTGGGAATTTTATCAGTCACTATGTTAAGAAAAATTAATGTCTCAAACAAATTAATCAGCCTTCCACCTAAAGACACTGGATGGAGAGCAAACTAAAACTAAGGCAAGCAGGTGGAAAAATAATAAATATTAGCATAACTTTAATGAAATTGAGGCTATATAAAACAGAGAAAATTAATAAAACCAAAAAGTGGTTCTCTGGAATAATCAACAAATTTGAGAAATCTTTAGCTAGATTTACCGAAATAAATAAGAGAGAAGACTCAAATTACTACAGTCTGAACTGAAAAAGGTGATATTACTGCCATTCTCACTGAAACAAAAATGATCATAAAGACACTAACAACAATTGTATTCCAGAAAATTAGATCACTTAGATGAAATTAGCAAATTTTTAGAAAGACACCAGCTACTGAAACTAGTGCAGAAAGTAATAAGCAATAACCATAGACTTAAAACAAGTGGAAAGATTGAATCATTAATAATTTAAAAAATACCCACAAATAAATTACAAGCCCAGATGGCTGTATCACCAACTTCTATCAAACATTTAAAGTATATAATGCCAATCTTCACAAACTCTTCCAAAAAATAGTGAAGGTAAGAACTCCAACTTATATGAGGCCATGTGGATTTTCAACTGCACAGGCAATTGATGCACCTAATTCCTGCACTGTTCAAAAGTCAACTGTATTATGTTGAAGACTTTTCCTCAACAGACCTACATTCACAAAGAAAATTTGGACCTAAGTTGTCTTTCTTTATAAATCTTTGTCTGTTTCAGTTACCAGGACAATGATGGCCTCCCCAAAAACAAGTAATAGCACACTGTTGACTAGAAGCCTTACAGATAACATAAACAGTTGATTAAAACAAATTTGTATATTATATTTATTAAATACTGTACTCTTACAATAAAGTGAACTAGAGAAAAAATGTTTTTAAGAAAATCATAAAGAAGAGAAAATATATTTAGTATTCATTATGTGGAAGTGGATCATCATAGAGGTCTCCATCCTCATTGTCTTCATGTTTATAGTATGATTATATTTATACAATTATTATTTAATAATTCAGCTTTACATTTGATTACATTTCTTTTGACTGCTGGTGGTGCCATGTATGGTCTGGAAATGTGTCTGTATGTTTTGATAAATTTTAAATTTTGTAATAGATATGTATATAGTCTACAGTTGTGAATAATAAGATAGACTAGTATATACATATATTTTATGCATTCATGACATTCCATACTTCTTTATTTTATCAAAATTCCTTGACTATGTTGACCGTGGGTTTTTTAAAATTATCACAAATCCCCAGACATTTTGCCAACGTATTTGTTGAAAAAAATCCACACATTTCAAGCCCATGTTGTTCAAAGATCAACTGTAATAGCAAACTGAATCCTGCAACTTGTAAGAAGAAATATACAACATTGCCAAATGAGATTTATACTTTGAAGGTAATATTGGTTTAATATCTAACAATTAATGGAATCAACACATCACATCAATAGAATCAAAGATAAAAATCAGAGGACCATCTCAGTAGATACAGAAAAAGCATTTGACCGAATCAAATGTAATTTCATGGTAAAACCACTCAATTAACTAGGAATAGAAGAAAACTTCCTGAACCTGATAAAGAGTATGCACAAAAAAACCCAAAGCTAATATTACACTTAACCATGAAAGACTGGATTCTTTCTCCTTAAGGTCAGAAATAAGACAAAAATATCTACTCTCACCACATCTATTTAAAATTGCAAAGGCAGTACTCTCCAGGGGAATTAGGTATGCAAAATAAATAGTAAACATTCAAATTTGAAAGGAAGAGGTAAAACTATCTCTATTCATAGACAAAATGATCTTGAGTGTAGAATATCTTGAGGAATTAATGACAAATATTAGAATAAGTAAATGAGTTCAGCACAACTGTAGTATATAAGATCAATAAACAAACATTAATGTTACTTATTTAAACTTGAAACAGAATCTGAAAATAAAATTGAGAAAGCGATTTTATTTACAATAGTACCAAAATAATAAAATATTTAGAAATAAACTTAAGAAGTGTAAAACTTGTACTCTGAAAACAATAAACAATTGTTTAAAGAAATTAAAGACAATAATATGTGGGAAAAATATGATTATAGAACTGAAAAGTTTACATTTTAAGGTGAAAATGCTTCCCAAATTGACTTACAGGTGCAACACAATGCTTGTTATTTTATTTATAGAAATTAGTGAACTGATTCTAAATTTTAAATGTATATAGAATTGCAAGGGACTCAGAATAACTAAGCAATATTTAAAAGGAGGAACAAAGTAGTAAGATGCACATTTCCCAATTTCAGTACTTACCTACAAAGTGACAATAATCAATGCAGTATTACTGGCAAAAGCATTCGACGTGAAAAAAAATGGAATAGAATTGAGAGTACAGAAACAGAAATATGCATCCATGTTCAACTGATTTTTGACAAGGGTGCCAAGGCTATTTAATGAGAAATAATAGTTATTCAGCAAATGGTGCTGGGACAACTGGACACCCACATGCAAATGAATAAAATGGGATTGTTACCTCATATCTTGTTTAAGAAGATGACAGATTAAAAATCTGTATATAAGCTCTAAGAGTACAAAACAGTTAGAAGAAAATACATATACATCTTAATAAGCTTGGATTAGTTGATGGTTTCTTAGATGTGATATTAAAAGCACAATCAACAAAAAAGATAAATTGCATTTCATCCAATTAAATACTTTTGTGTGTCAAATGATATAATTTTAAAAAGTAAAGAGACAATCCAAAGAATGGGAGACAATATTTGCAATGATTATATCTGATAAAGTAGTTTTATCTTGAAATATATATGTTCAAAATTTAAATTATGATGATGGTTGTCCAACCTTGTGAATATACTAGAAGCCATTGAACTGTACACTTTTAATAGGTGCATTTTATAATCTCATATTATTCTAATTACACATCAATAAAGTGTTTAGAAAGAAAGAGACATAGCATGCAAGCAAACTCTCATTAGGTATATTAACAACAAATCAAATAGGCTCCATGTCAAAGTATATTACAAGAGATAAACAGTGGCATTTCATAATAATCAAAGGGTCAGTCTTAAAGAGGAAATAATTAATTTTAGTGTGCATGAATATGAAAGAAGACCTTCAAGACACTAAAAACAAAAGATGTAATGTTTATTCATCAATCATATCGAAGTTATAGTTGCATATTTTAGCGCTATCATATATTATGACCGAATTATCATTTGGAAAACATTATGTCTAGTATTTTTTCCAAATACTCATGGAACATTTGCTAATGGAGGCCAATATTGGACCAGAAAAATAATACTTAATGCATTTCAAATAACATAAATTATGTAATGTATGCTTTGTTACTAAAACCCAAAAAAAAAACCAAAATTAGATCCAAAATTGGATATAGTCTGAATAAAATATTTTTAAATTATAATATCAAAGAGTAAATCACAAGAAAATTATAAATTATTTTTTATCTAATATAATGAAAGAAAAATATATAAAAATTTGTGGGAGGAAGTTAAAGCAGCAGTGAGAGGGAAAGGAGAATCAATAAATGCTTACATTAGCAAGTGAAAAACACTTAAAATTAATGACCTAAACTTTAATTTTGAAAGCATAGAATTAGAATAACAAATTAATTCTAAAGAAGGAAGAAAACAATACATTTCATAATTGACATTAATATAGTCGAAAATTCCAAGAGTTACGTATCTGATTCCATAATATCAATGTTGACTGTTTTTCTGGTTCCACTTTCCCAGAGATTTGGCTTCTCAAGCCCAAGTTACTGTAAGAGGTAGCTCCCATATCTATTCAATTAGACATGATTGCTTGTTTTTATCTAGGTGTTTTTGCTTTTGCTCATTTTTAATAAAGCTGAAGACAAATTGATCATATTGAAATGTTACAACATTGGTAATTCTTTTGTGTGTGATGTTGACTCAGATTAAGTTGTGGTTTATCAAAAGTTAAAAGTTTATAAAACATATTTGAAAGTGTTTACAGTTTTCTTCGGAGGCAGAAAAAATATGCATTATAATTTTATGGGAGATTATAATTGGTGATATATACATCATATTAGTTTTGTCTGTTATAGAGCTGTTTCCTTTCTATGAAATATTCATTTTTTGACTCAATGAATGCATAGTTTGATTTCCTATTTTTTTCTGATAGTAACCAACAAGATGAATTCACATTTATTTTATGCTTTATATCAAGTTGCCAGTTTTTAATTTTCACAAAAATCTTATGAGAAAGTCATATTATTCTTTACTTAGATAAGAAAACTGTGGCTCAAAAAAATCAAGCTTAAAAGTAGTGTAGTTATATGTGAATATATGTTTATATTACTTTAAACACAAGATGTATAGGAAAGGCATACATATACACTCAGTAACAGAAATGTGCATATACATATATACATCTACAATGCATCGAAATAAAAACTTTGTAGCACATAGCAGAACAGCTCTCAGTCAAATTTAGAAGATAATAAAGTTTCTATTCACCACTACATAATGCAAATTCACTCTCTTCTCCTTTCTTCCTAATTCTCCACTGTTACCCTGAATCATCAACCCCATTTGTTGTCCATAATTAAAAATATTCCAATTATTTATCTGATCTTCTTATAAAAATATTACTTGAAATTTTGTGACTATTTTTTTGAATTTTAGTAAATGCTGGTAAACTAAGTATTTAACAAAAATGTCTCAATATATTTCTAGTTTAGATAACACAGTTGTATTCCAAGAAGTATATTCTAGTGATGTAATTCCACAATGTTTAGGGGAGGGGAATATAAACTATTAAATATATAAGAAGAGGTATATTTATGTATAATGATCCAAAAAAGATACTATTTAATTTGGCAAAATATCAAGTATGAAATTCACCTCCATTTATTTATTTGCCTTTTATTTTATCTGTTTTGGAGCTAGAATAATCACATTGTTGAAGAGTGTCTTTAAAATTATTATTTGGACGGCACTCACTGGTTTTCTTACTGGAAGAAAATGACGTTGATTAATAAGCATTTTTAATGAGCAAGAATCAGGCTTTAGTCAAGTTTACCATGCTTAGTGAGGTCATACAGATATGTATGGTGCAAAAGAAATGTGCATTCAGTAGAAATTATCCTTGGAGTACCCACGCAGCCATTCTGTTTTCCACATTCAGTACAGTAGTCAATAAATTATGTGATGCATTTAATACTTTATTATAAAATAGCCTTTGTGTTAGATAATTTTGTTCAATTATAGGCTAATATAAGTGTTCTGAGCACATTTAGGCTAAATGATAATGTTTAGGCTGAACTATAATGTAGGCTAAACTATAATGTTCAATAGGTGAGGTGTATTTGATGCATTTTTGACGTATGGTATGTTCAAGCTATGATGAGTTTATAGAGATGTAACACCATTGTAAGTCCAGGAACATCTGTAAATGTATTCTGTAACTTAAAACATCTGCATAAATTTTAGAGTATAAGAAGAGTTGTATGCTGGTCATTTTAGTTTGTAAAATTCTATTTCACATGTTAAAAGTCTTTTCTGGTACAAGAAAAACCTCTAAGCAAAAAAGAAAATACTGCTTCTTGGCTTTTTTTTAACAGAGGAGGAAAAAGAAGGAAATATCTAATTTCAAAGTACCTTCTATTGAAACTTAAATGATTAAATGCAAAAGGAAACTCACATTATTGACTCTTTTTATGTGTGCTTTCTAGAGAGAGGAGTCTAATACAGCACATTTAAAATCCATATAGGTCTGCTTAAAACTATGGAAACCATAATTAATTGACTGGGGAATTCACTTTTAATATGAAATCAAATCCGCAAGTGTTTTTAGTTCTCTTTTTGTTAAACCTCTTTTGGTGTTACAGACATTCTGAGTTTTATTTCTAATTGAAGAGACTGTACCAACATTAATGTTTTAAAATTACATTTGACACATATTTTTGTTTGTTTTTAAATACATGCTACCTTTTGATAAATTATCTCTGCTTACCATAAATCTTTCTCTCCTTACCCTCTTTGTATTTATTTAATTTCTTTTCTTCTGACTTGATTATTAAATACATTTAGACGAAAAGTATGATAGAAACACATCTATTTATACCATATGAGAACAATTTAAAAATATATCAAAATCATTCTCCTCACAACATGATATCAATACTTTTTCTTTCTTTTTTTTGCGGGGGGGGGGGGGTCATAGTCTTACTGTATGGCCCAGGTTGGAGTGCCATGGAATGATCTCGACTCACTGCAACCTCTGCCTCCCAGGTTCAAGTGATTCTCCTGCCTCAGCCTCCCTAGTAGCTGGGACTACAGACTTGTGCCATCACATCTGGCTCATTTTTGCATTTTTAGTGGAAACAGGGTTTCACCATGCTGTCAAGGCTGATCTCAAACTCCTGACCTCAAATGATCCGCCCATTTCAGCCTCCCAAAATGCTGGGATTACGGGTATGAGCCACTGTGCCCAGCCAGATATCAATACATTTTTAAATGAAATTTGTCATCAACTAAGTATATTTTGATAAAATAGATTTTTTAATGCAGGTGAGCTACATTTATCTAAGTAAAAATTTCAAAACAACTTATTAATATTTGGAATGTTACATCACTATGATTGAAAAGCCAATATGAGGAATTTTAATTCGTGTAGAAAAAGTTTTATTCATATGCTACCTATCTTCACAAAGAATATATAAATTCACCTCTACACATAATATAAAACCAACAAATACCACTCTTAATTTTCAACAGTAATCTGAGGGTGGTGAGAGAAGAGGTTAGAAAATTAAGCCTGAGCAACAATGCTTAAAACACAGCTTGCATGAACTAATATTTAATAGAGCAGAAGAAAGCTGGGTGTAATTTTAAAATCCCTCTCTGTTATCTTTAATTTCTTTGAGTTTCCTCAAAACAGCTATTTCACATTTTCTGTATGAAAAGTCACATATCTCTTTTTTTTCTAGGATTAGTCTCCGGTGCTTTATTCTGTTAATTTGGTGAGGTCATGTTTTCCCGGATGTTCTTGATACTTATAGATGTTCATCTCTGTCTGGGCATCAAAGAGTTAGGTTTTCATTGTAGTTTTCTTAGTCTGGGCTTATTTATCCTCATTCTTCTTGGAAAGGCTTTCCAGGTTTTCGAAAAGACTTGGGTGTTGTAATCTAAGCTGTATCTGCTGTAGGGGGTACCACACGCTCATTAACACTGTTTTTTTTGCAGACCTATCTAGGTACCATCTGGATAGTCCTGGGCAAGATAGGGAAGAATTCTCTGAATTACAAGGCAGAGACTCTTGCTCTCTCCCCTTCCTTTCTCCCAAACAGAGTCTCTTTTTCCCCTTTGAGCCACTTGGAACTGTAGTTTTTGTGACACAAGCATCCCTGTGGTCACCACACCTAGGACAGCACTAGGTCAGACCTGAAGTTAGCATGGCACTGGGTCTCACCCAAGGCCTACCGTAACCACTCCCTGACTACTTACCGTGTTTACTCAAGGCCCTGGAGCTCTACAATTAGCAGGTGGTAAAGCCAACCAGGCCTTTGTCATTCCTTCATGATGGTGAGTTTTCCCAGACCTCAAGTGGGTCCAGAGGTACCTACCAGGAGCTAGGGGCTATAGTCAAAAAACTTAGAAGTCTACCTGGTATTCTATTGTACTACAACAGAGCTGGCATTCGAACCAGAGAGCCCAGTCCTTCCCACACTTCCTTTCTCTTTCCAAAGGCAGAGGAGCCTCATCTTGTGGCCACTGCTACCACAGACCCACAGAGGGTGCTACCACGCTATGGCCGATGACTCCTTAAGGCCCAAGGGCTCTCCAGTCAGCTTGTGGTGATTGCTGCCTTGCCTGAGACCCACCCCTCCACCTTCAAGGTAGTGGGTGCCCCTCTGGCCAAGCACAGATCCAAAAATGTTGTCCAAGATCCAAATCTTGGAATCAGGGACCTCAAGAGAGCACTTAGTGCTGTAAACCCCTGTGGCTAAGCTGGTACCTAACGTGAAAGACAAAGTTCCCTTTACTTTTCCCTCTAGTTTTCTCAAGCAGAAGGAATCTTGCTTTGTAGCCACCAGAGCTGAGAATGTTTTGAGTCTCTACTGAAGCCAGCAAGTCTCAGAGTGCCACCCCAAGCCCTTGACACAGTACCAGGGTATCGCTGCTAGTTATTTAGGATCCAAGGGCTCTTCAGTTAACAGTTGATGAATTATGCCAGAATTGGCTCCTTTCCTTCGAGGGAGTTGGTTCTCTTCTTACACAGTGTGTCTAGCAACATCATCCGGGAGCTGAGGCCTGGAAAGGGGATCTCATGACTAACTGGTGCTCTATCCTGCTCTGGCTACGCTGGTATTCAAGAATCAAGACAAAGCCCTCCACGCTCTTGCCTCTCATCTCCTCAAGCAGTCATTCAAGTTTATTTGGAGACCCATAACAATTTAGCCCATGGTGGTGAAGCTTGCAGAAACTCAAGTAAGGGCCGCTGAGATTGGCAATTCCGCTCTAGCTAGGGCTGGTTTAAATGCACCCTCTGTTTGTGGGCATCAGCTGAGTTTGCTTACATTTCTCTTTCTGCTATAGTACTGCAGCACTGAGGTCAATGTCTCACAATTGCTACACTATCCCTCTTCCCAGCACACAGAAATGTTCTCCACACCACATGGACACTGCCAGGGGATGAAGGAGGAGTGGTGTTAGCAATTCAAGACTATTTTTTTCTACCTCTTCAGTGCCTCTTTCAGCAATATAAAGTTATAATCAGGTGCTCATCTAATTTTTGGTTCTTATAATGGTGTTTTCTGTGAATTGTTGTTACATTTATGTTCTTGTAGGTGACACAGTTAGTGGAGCCTTCTGTTCTGCCACCTTGCTCCCCCTCCCTCAAGTACTGTTTTACAGTTTTGAAGAGCACTGTTCAGATATTTTTCAGAATGTCCCCCAATTGGAATTTCTCTGATGTTTATCTCATAATTAGACTGGCATAATATGTGGAAATCCTGAGGCGTAAAACATCATTGTCATGACATCATATCAATGATACATACTCTCAACACGACGCATCACCATTGATGTTAACATTGGTTACCTGCCTTAGATAATGCTTTCTAGTTTTCTCCAGTGTAAAGTCACTTTCATTCCCTCCCTACCCACATTGTATGTGTGTGCAGCTCAGATTTAAGGAATGGGGAGTTACACTCCACCTCCTTAAGGACAGATTCTCTACATAAATTATTTAGAATTCTTTTGTGTGAAAGATGTAGCTATTCTTCTCTACTCATTTATTTATGCAATGACTCATTAATTTATATCAGTATGAACAAAATCTTTTTGTTGTGGATTATTATCCAGTACAAGCTCATTTATTATGTTGCTCAATTTTTTCCAGCTTTAACCATTGGTAGCTCTTTTTATTTGCTCCTATAGCCCTTTGATGAACCTTAAAATGATCTGATTTTTAAGGTACAGTCTTACTTTCTGGTGCTATAAGATGCACCAGGCTTGCCTTACGTATTTTCTTCCCTGTTTGTAGAATGAGTCATTCCTTTAAGGAGGTGTGGTTTCTTTTATTGAATATTATATTAGAAAACAAGATTCGGGTGCTGGGTGTATTCTTTGCTAATGACGTATAATTGCTTTTAGGCTCTCTCACCTGACAGAGTAAAAAGATAAAGTTGTGAATATAAACCTTTGTATTATAGACTTACCTGTAAAAATTTATGTATGTATTCATTTACATATTATCATATATATAAATGCATGCTGATGTCTCTAACATTGTTTAATTTACCATATATATGATCCCAGCCTCCTCCTCTCTTTGTTAATATTTAAACTCTCACTCCAACAGTAAAAGCATAAACAAAAACAAACACAGAAAACCGGCTTCTAAAATTGTTTCTTTATATATTAAACTTTTGGTAAATCATAACACTTAATCATTGTCACAAATTAAGGTCTTAATGAAGGGCTGGAGACCCTTTTTTCTCTCTCTCCTCTGATAAACATTTTCCTTTTACTTTCTGCCACTTCACTCTCTCAATTCTGACATTTATCTTCTCAACTGATCAATACTCTACACTCCACATGATATCACCTTTTTTCAGCCAAGTGAATCTCCATTTTTAGTGCTGAAATCACCTCCAAGTAGAGAGCCAAGAGGCTTTTAAGGACCCAGTTATTTTTCTCCTTTATCTCATACTTGTACTGCTTAATTTCCATTCTATAGAAAGTGATTTTGGCCGGGCGCGGTGGCTCAAGCCTGTAATCCCAGCACTTTGGGAGGCCGAGACGGGCGGATCACGAGGTCAGAAGATCGAGACCATCCTGGTTAACACGGTGAAACCCCGTCTCTACTAAAAAATACAAAAAACTAGCCGGGCGAGGTGGCGGGCGCCTGTAGTCCCAGCTACTCGGGAGGCTGCGGCAGGAGAATGGCGTAAACCCGGGAGGCGGAGCTTGCAGTGAGCTGAGATCTGGCCACTGCACTTCAGCCTGGGCGACAGAGCGAGATTCCGTCTCAAAAAAAAAAAAAGAAAGTCATTTTATACATGTATCTAGATTTACTATTCTTTATGTAGGAAGAGCCAATCTAATCACTGTAACTCGTTCATGGTCAGAAACAGGATGGATTTTGGCATTTAATATCCAACAATAAAAATAAAATATTAATTCTTCTTCAGTGTGTCTGCTGAAATACCAGTGACTATCTTTTCAAGAGTTAGCCAACTGCAGAGTCACATGATTTGTCTTCTTACGTTGCATCTCTTACATTTCTGCTTTCACATTGTGTATCTTACAAACCAAGACCTATGTTTGAAAGTGTCTGTCAGTCCATTAATAAGAACATTTAATTAAAATGCCAGTTGTGTTACAACTTGTTCCTTAAAAATTTCTAAATAACTGAAAAATGAAGGTTTACTTCCCAGCTGTAGATTCCCCAGATAAATTCAGGAAATACCTTTATAAAATCTGGTAAGAAAAAAAGCAAACAAAAAATTCTATTCCACATGACTTCTTTCATTAAGAAAATACCTGGAAGAGATTCTTCCAGTGTAAACATGGTAATGAATCCTTTGTAACTATAGCCTGGTGATATTTTGATTCACATGTTTCTCAAATAAAGGTTAAGTCTCTACTTCATTTTTCAAGAGTTATTATTGATATTAGAACTTGCATTGTATTATTTTGAATTGGTGGTTGTTTTGTATCATAAAACTAAGGAGATGATAACAGCATAGTTTCATGAATGACACAGTTTATTGACAGCTATCCGAGTAGCTGGGATTACAGGTGTGAGCCACCAAGCCCAGCTAAATTTTTTGTATTTTTAATACAGATGGGGTTTAACCATGCCGGCCAGGCTGATCTCAATCTCCTGACCTCAAGGGATTGACCCACTTCAGCCTCCCCAAGTTCTGGGATTACAGGGGTGAGCCACCACGCCCAGCCTATGATACCATTTTCAATGCCATACCCCTCATTCATTGAAGTGGCAGAAAATTATACCATAACTGGTTGCACTTAATCCCTCTAAATTGTTTTCCCTTAGGTTTGCAGTGTTTAAAGAGGGGGAGAATAACATGAACAAATCTCACAGAGAATGCACTCAGTAGGCGAGGTACATTAACCACATAGTAAGTGAGTTTCAAAATTACTAGTCTACTTGCTAAATCTGAATAAAAGCAGGCCTCTGTGGAAAGTAAAGTCTAATTCAACTTTGAGGTATAACTTTATAGGAGTGGTTCTCAGGAGAGATTATATCCAACATAGTAGGAGATTTGTGAAGGCGCTTCAGGTCCTTTGACACAAGAAGATGCAGTTTCTGTTGACCAACAAGGCTTCAAAGGTTAACTCAAAGGCTAAAGATGTTGCTTTTGCTACTACCTGACCTGTTAGTCCTCAAAGCAGCTGACAACGCAGCCCTATCACAGAAGATGTTCTTGATCTATAGCCTGCTAGAGCCTAAGCTCTCAAAGTGTCTGTCAAATTTGCGTTTATATGTATTTTGAAGTGCAGGAGTTGAGGTCAATAATTCACATATGGATTTTTATAAGGTGCAACCTTCTTAAGGGGTATGGGGAGTAAACTCCAAGTTCTTATCACGACAAAATATATCACTTATATAGCAAACTACATAGGTGTTTGGAATAATTTCAAGGTTAAATAACAGTGATTATTGGTTTAAAAGTACATGTTCTCACTCATACGTGAGAATTGAACAATGAGAACATTTGGACACAGGAAGGGGAACATCACACACCGGGGCCTGTAGTGGGGTGGGGGGTGGGGGGGAGGGATAGCATTAGAAGATATACCTAATGTAAATGATGAGTTAATGGGTGCAGCACACCAACATGGCATATGTATACATATGTAACAAACCTGCACGTTGTGCACATGTACCCTAGAACTTAAAGTAGAATAAAAAATTAAAATAAATAAATAAATAAAAAATATACTATTTATGAAAAAAAAGTACAATATATGTGTTATGATCAACTGAAAAATTGTGAGCTTTCAGAATCCTATCCTTTGGTCTAAATAATAGAAAGTATAAATTATTTTTAAATAAATTTCTGCCACATTTATTAGTTACCACATGGTTAACATGGAGTTCCTTTCTATGAAAGAAGACTTCCACTGTAAGCTTCAAATGGACTAATCCAATCTTGTATATTTGCAAATTTAATCATCCAACTTATTAAATTATAAATAAAATTTTAGATATAAATGTAACAATTACATTTTCTACTTCAATATTATTGAGTTAAATTTGGAGGGATTAAGTGCAACCAGTTATGGTATATTTTTCTGCCACTTCAATGAATGAGGGGTATGACATTGAAAATGGTATCATAGGCTGGGCGTGGTGGCTCACCCCTGTAATCCCAGAACTTGGGAAGGCCGAAGTGGGTCGATCTCTTGAGGTCAGGAGTTCGAGATCAGCCTGGCCGGCATGGTTAAACCCCATCTGTATTAAAAATACAAAAAAATTAGCTGGGTTTGGTGGCTCACACCTGTAATCCCAGCTACTCGGGAGGCTGAGACAGGAGAATCGCTTGAAACCAGGAGGTGGAGGTTGCAGTGAGCCAAGATCATGCCATTGCACTCCAACCTGGGTGACAGAGCGAGACTCCAACTCAAAAAATAATAATAATAGGATCATAAATCAGTTCAATGCCATTTAAGTTGGCTGAAAATTTGGCCCAACAAACAAATTGTGTCAATGTTTTTAGACACAGTGATATAGCTAAAACACAAGTCCAGTTTACACTGGCTTAACAGGTTAAGGTAAACTGCATGTGATTTCACCATAATAAAAAAATTGCAATGGCCCCACATCTTACCATTCAATTTGACATTAGTGAAAATCATGGTTAGAAAAATCACCCCTCATTTGAGAAAGTTTATCTTCTTAATTTGTGGCCTTGATGGGGTATCGGTTTTTGTGTTATCTGTAGTATTCCAGCTGCCATACCCAATGTTAGAGGTGTACAACTGGCCACATTTTAAATATATATGTATGTATATTGCATATGTCAAATATATACTGCATATATATATATATATATACACACACACACACTGCACATATATATATATACTGCAAATATCAAAGCACAACTATTTTTTAAACATTTATTTTAAATTCAGGAGTACATGTGCAGGTTTCTTATATAGGTAAACTTGTGTTATGGAGGTATGTTGTATAGATTATTTTATCACCCGAGTATTAAGCCTAGTACCCATTAGTTATTTTTCCTGATCCTCTCCATTCTCCCACCCTCCACCTTCAGGTAGGTCTCAGTGTCTGCTGTTTCCTTCTATGTGTCCATGTGTTCTCATCAGTTAGCTCCAACTCATAAATGAGAACATGTGGTATATTCTTTGCAGCCATAAAAAGGAATGAGTTCATATCCTTTACAGGAACACGGATGGAGCTGGAAGTCATCATCCTTAGCAAACACGCAGGAACAGAAAACCAAAGTATAACTATTATATGGAAGTACTGCACTGCCATCTTTGAAAATGCAAACATAAATTCCATGACTTTGAAAAATGTTACTCCTGCTGACATTTCAAAGACAACGTACTGGAAGTTTGTAATACCAAACATTTATTTTGGGATTTTAAAGGGAATATATTGTGTGAGGTGCAAAACTATCAGTTAAATATGTAGACCACTTATGAAGCATACTAGACAGTAACTCAATATGGCATTGCCCTTATCACCCCTAATTATTTTGCAAGAAGTAAACATTTACACATACCTGAAAAGATAAAATATATTTGAAAGGAATACAATTGTAAAATAGAATATTCTTTAGCATAGATGATGGCCATGCTTGTAGGAAAACAATACAAATACTGGGATGTATTTTGGTGAGCAATAATTTTTACTTATGTCAATTATTTAATTTTTTCATAATCCTAGGTACTATTAAAAGTAAGTATTAATTTATCAGTCATTTATGCTTTTTATAAATTTTAATAAACTTTATTTCTTGCTTTGTGCTAATCATTGTGTTAGACTTTATAGAAGATATGAAGCTGAATAAAGCACAGAATATAGAACATTATTATTCTTATAGAACTTATATAGAGATCTTATCCATTTTCACTAGGAATAGAATGGACATTCATCAACTTGATGAAGAACATCTACAACTAATACTATATTTAATGAGAAAATATTGGAAGCTTCTCTTTTAAATTAGGGATAAGATAAAGAGGTCTTCTATCATCACTTCTATTTGACATTGTACTGGACATTCTTGCCATAGAAATTAGTAAAAAAAAAAATTTAGTCCTGGCACGGTGGCTCATGCTTGTAATCTCAACACTTTGGGAGGCCAGGCTGGGAGAATGGCTTAAGTTCAGGAGTTCAAGACCAGCCTGGATAACATAGTGAGACCCTGTCTCTACAAAAGATTTTAAAAAATTAGCCAACTATGGTGGCATATGGCTGTAGTCCTAGCTACTTAGGAGACTGAGGTGGGAGGACTGCTTGAGCCTGCAGTGAAGCTGTGATCCTGCCACTAACTGCACTCCAGCCTGGATTATAAGCAACACTCTGTCTCAAAAGAGAAGAAGAAGAAGGAGAAGAAGGAGAAAAAGGAGAAGGAGAGGAAGAGGAAGAAGAAGAAGAAGAAGAATGAATTAAAAACCCCATCAATTTAGGAAATAAGACTAGAATTTGCTCATATCATGTTACATAAAACAATTCAAAGCATCCACTATTAGAGCTAGTCAATGAGTCCGACAAATTTGAAGGACACATCAATATACAAAAACCAATTGCATGATTATATACTATATTATAGCAATGAAGACTAGAATAAATTTAACAAGATAGATGTGAGATTTATGCACAAATTAATACAAATCACCACTGAAAGAAATTAAAGAAGATCTAAATAGAGAAACATCTCATATTCATGGATTAGACGTGTTAATCATGTTAAGATGGCAGTAATGTCCATATTAATATACAGATTCAATGACATACAATACTCACATTAATTTTAAAGGGATTGTGTAAAAATCCCTGTAAAAATCCCAGCTACCTTTTTTCCTTTCTTTTCAGAAATTGACAAGTTGATCTTAAAATTTGCATGCAGATATGAAAAAACAAGAATAGTTAAAACTGCTTAAAAACAGAAAACAAATTTGGAGTGCTCACTCCCTCATTTCAAAACTTACAAATCTGCAGTAATCAAGACTCTGTGGTGCTATCATAAGGAAAGTAATAGTGGAATAATGAGTTGATCCAAAATGATTACCAAGACAATTGAATGGGAGAAAAGATATTTTCCACAAATAATGCTGGGGCAACTAGATATCATCATACAAAATAATAAATTTAAACCCCTGCCTCATACATATGCAAAAATTAAGTAAATATGTATCAAAGACATAAATATAAGAGCTAACACCATAAAACTCATAGAAGAAAAAACAGAAATAAATCTAAGACCTTGGGTTAGGTAATAATTTTATAGATGTGACACAGTGACAAAAGACAAAAGTAAACAAATTCAACTACATAAAAACTAAAAACTAGTGTTCTTCAAATGAAACCAACAAGAACATAAAAAGATGTCACATAAGGTCTGAAACTAAGTCACAATAGTATTTGCTGCCTTTACATATGGGGAAATAAGACAGACATTGAATGACTTAACTCCAAGTTCTCCTCCCCATTCTATTCACAAGGATAAGGTATCCCAGACAAACAAATCCTCCTCTATAAATGGACCAGATGCAATTCTTGCTTTTTCTTTTTTTTTTTTTTTTTTTTTTTTTTTGAGACGGAGTCTCGCTCTGTCGCCCGGGCTGGAGTGCAGTGGCCAGATCTCAGCTCACTGCAAGCTCCGCCTCCCGGGTTCACGCCATTCTCCTGCCTCAGCCTCCCGAGCAGATGGGACTACAGGGGCCCGCCACCTCGCCCGGCTAGTTTTTTGTATTTTTTAGTAGAGACCGGGTTTCACGGTGTTAGCCAGGATGGTCTCGATCTCCTGACCTCGTGATCCGCCCGTCTCGGCCTCCCAAAGTGCTGGGATTACAGGCTTGAGCCACCGCGCCCGGCCAATTCTTGCTTTTTCATGAGCCACAAGTTTCAGTTCACTGCCAGCCTGTAGAATTATTCAAACTAGCCAATCACATCTTCCTTCAGGAATCAGGAGTTATCCCACACACTTCTGTTACTAAAAAAGCTATCTCACAAAGCCAATGCTTGTCCACTCTATTCCCTACTGTCATCTCTGGGTGGCCATGTATGCTAGGCAGTGCCCTCATACCCTGTGCTGTGTGTTTATGTGACTAATAAACTTATCTGTCCAGCGAGAGGTGTTGTGTACTTGGCCACCACCATAATTCTCAGGTAAGAATCCATTCTCATCAATAAGCTAAGTAGAAGTTGATTATAACAATTGCTATCATGAACAGAATTATCCAACCATTATTGTAGTCACCTGGTCAGTCCTAATTAACTGTTCTTCGTTAAGTAACTGGTTCCATGGTAGGAGAAGGTTGCCTTGGACAGAACTGCCAATTTCTGATTATCTTGGTTTTGAATGTTGGCTTTTAAGGTACTTTGTTGTCTCTATCTCTTCCTACCCTAAAGTACTCTCATCTAAAAGGCAATAATTGTTTTTAATTGATGATAGCATAATGTGCAGATGAGTTTGGCCTCTGATGGTCTTCAAGTCTACCACCTATAAAGGTGGCAACAACACAGCAGCCTAACTTGTTGGCTATTGAGTCATACTTTCCAAGAATCAGCCTAGAGCTCTCTGGTCAAATGTGTCTAGCCTGATGACTGTCCTTGGCTGGTTGAGAGAACCATACAGACATTTTTGTGATTGTGCACCCTTGGGACAGACCCAGGCACAGACCTTGGTGAGGATTGTGAAAACAAAGGAGACCACCACCTTGGGAAGAATTAAACGTGGCACCCTGGTTGCTTAGCAAGAGTCATTGTTATTCAGGTGAGGGTAACAACTTCACACATTTTCTGTGCTGCTGCTTGCCTTGCTGTTGTTGCACACATTCTCCTAAACCCTAAGTGTATTGAGGTACACATCCATGGTGACTGGTGATGAGAAAGGATCGAAAAACAAGCTATTCTAATGCAAAACAACTAGCCAAGGTACCTGAGTTTTACTCAATATTGCTACTTATAAGCACATCAAAGGGGTAATCTTGTGATACTGGGGCTTGATGGCCTCCAGCCACGCCACATGCAAAATGACCTTATTGGAGGTAGAATTCAATCTCAGGCAAATTGACTGGCAATCCCTGGAGAAAGTAGGTGGCTGCCTATGAGACAGGCCAGGCCACATGCTTCTAAAACTCTCTGTAACTATGCAGAATGTTACCACTCTTGCAAAACTGGATGGAGACAGAAACTGAAAGCCATGACTTTATACGGCTAGAAATCCAAAATATGAGGACATTTATGTAGAGAAAAAATAAAAATAAAATGTTGTGAGGAAAGGAAGGGCCATAGCAAAGGATGTTTGTCATCTGAGTTGTGACACTCAAAACCTTCTACTGTGCCATTTTTCTATTTATGGGTTTGTTTCAACAAAGTCCTGGCCTCAGCGTTATAGGAGAAAACACCCACGTCACCTCTGTGGCACAACAAAGAGGTTAATTAAAAACTGACTTCATCCCAGGTCCTATATATCACATTTTGTTTATCCATTCATCAACCAACAGATACTTGGGATACTTCCACATTTGGCTGTTGTGAAAAATGATGCTATGAAGAAGCATATACAAATAGCTGTTTAAATTGCTGCTTTCAATTATTTTGGGTGGAGTTGCTGGATTATACAGTATTTGTACTTTTAATTTTTTTAGGACCTGCCATTCCATACTTTTTCCCACAACAGTTGCATCATTTACATTTCCACCAGTAAAGCACATGGGTTCCAATTTCTCCTAATCTGTACCAACACTTGTTATTTTATGTGTTTTTGATAACATTCATCCTAATGAGTGTGAAATGGTATCTCATTATGGTTTTGATTTACATTTCTCTGATGGTGTATGATGTTGAACATGTTTTTATGTGCATACTGGTTATTTGTAAATTATTTGAATAAGTGTCAACTCAAGTCCTTCATCCAATTTTCAACTGGACAGTTCGTCTTTTTGTTGATGAGTTGTATAAGTTTTGTATTTATTCTGGATATTAGCTCCTTGTCAACTATGATTTGTGAATACCTTCTTCCATTTTATGTGTTTCCTTTTTACTCTGTTGATAGTGCCCTTTGATTTTTAAAAGTTTTTATAAGTCAAGGAGATAGTCCAATATATCTCTTTTCTTCTGTTGCCTGTGCTTGTCATATTAAAGGGATCATTTCGGCCGGGTGCTGTGGCTCACGCCTGTAATTCAAGCACTTTGGGCGGCTGAGGCTGGAGATGACCTGAGGTTAGGAGTTCAAGACCAGCCTGGCCAACATGGTGAAACTTCATCTCTACTAAAAAAAAAAAAAAAAAAAAAAAATAGTCAGATGCAGTGGTGCATGCCTGTAGTCCCAGCTACTCAGGAGGCTGAGGATGGAGAATTTCCTGAGCCTGGGAGGCTGAGGTTGCAGTGAGCCGAGATCGCACCACTGCACTCCAGCCTGGGTGACAGAGTAATATTCTGCCTCAAATAATAATAATAATAATAACAAATAAAGAGATCATTTCTAAATTCAATGTCGTAAAGCTTTACCGCCATATTTTCTTCTAAGTGTTTTATAGTTTTAGCTCTTACTGTTACATCATTGATTCATTATGAATTAAAAATTTTATATGCTGTAAGGTAAGGGCTTCTCTTCATGCTTTGGCATGTGAACATTTAGTTTTCCCAGCACCATTTGTTTAATAGACTGACTGGCTTTTGCACCTCTAAAACACAAGTTGTGAATTAACCATAACATTTGCTAAAATATACCAACTGGAAAACTCTTGTAAATTTAATACTGGGTTTCAAATTACAGTTATAACTGGGAATCTCATTAAATTTAAACATGGTACTGTTAGTAGCAGAACTTATGAGTCACATGGCACCAGAGTATGTTAGCAGCAGAACGTATCTGAGTCATGCAGTACCAAAGTATGTTAGTGGCAGTGAATCCATACAGGTCTGCAACAACCTCAATTCTTGCCTCCTCAGAAGAAATATTTCGACTGAGGGGCAGAAGGCAGAAGGAGAGACTGAGGCAAATTTTAGAGCAGAAGTGAAGTTTATTAGAGAGTTTCAGAACAGGAATGAAATAAATGTGTATGCTTGGAAGAGGGCCAAGTGGGCGACTTCAGAGATGAAATGCAGTGTTTGACCTTTTGACTAGGAGTTTTATATGCTGGCATACTTCTGGGGTCTTGGGTCCCTTCTTCCTTGATTCTTCCCTTGGGGCGGGCTATCCACATGCACAGTGGCCTGCCAGCACTTGGGAGGTGAGCATGCATAGTGCATTTATTGGAGTTGTATGCATGCTTACTTGAGACATTCTTCCTTTACCAGTTGAATGTCCCTAGGAGGTCATATAGCAATTATATTCTGTCATTTTGCCTTTTAGTGAATATGCTTGAACCTACTCACCCAACTCCCAAGACCCCATCAGGAATCTGCCGATCATCAGCCCCTAGGTTTCCTATATCCATTTGGAGACTGCTTTCCCCTGGTGCCAGCTGAGACCAATTACTATTTTAGAGAAACAGTTTAACAACTACCTGTCCATCACCTGATGGTTGCCTGACATTCCTGATAGTGGTGGGGGCCTCTCCTTCCCTGTTCATGTCTGACTAGCTATCTAATGTAACAATACCTACTATAATCTTAGCGGGAGGTTAACTAAATATACAATAGAAGGTTAACAGGTGTAAGTCACTTTAGTTATCATAAAATTAAATTGTTTCTGTCTTTTACACAATAGCTTGACAAAATGGTACCCTATAAACCTCAAGTTAAAATAGTCAACATAGCCCCATATAAATTGAAACAATACATTTCAACAATTGTGTTATATAAGACTATAGTATAATAAAAGTAAATATATTTGGACTTTTTTTCTCCCTTCTTGGCACAGGGTTTCAAAAAATGTTTGATATTTCCTGAGTGATAGAAATGTCCTTTGTTATTTATAAAAAGCCCCTTGGGACCATACCAGAGTTTATACTAAGAAGGTGACTCATGGGAGTTGGTTGCCAGAAAAACCAACCACATGATTAGGCAGAAAAAATTGTCAACCCCACTTTATTACCTTCAAGGAAGGGAGAAGGGCTGAAGATTGAGTTAAATAACTTGGCCACTGATGTAATTAAGCATGCCTACATGATAAAACTTCCACAAAAAAAAAAAAAAAAAAAAAAAAAAACAAAAAAACAAAAAAAAAAACCTCTGTACAATGAGATTTGGAGAGCTTCTTGCCTGGTAAACACGTGCATGTAATGGGAGGATGGCACACCCTAACAACACAGGGACAGAAATTTTGTACTACTGCACTCCCTTGCTTTATGTATCTCTTCATATGTTTGTTTATGTAATTTATAATACAACAGTACCCATAATATAGCACTTGCCCGAGAGTTTTGTGAGTAATTCTAGCGAATGATCAAAATTTAAGGGAAGTTGGGAAACCCTACATTTATAATTGGTGAGTTGAAAGTGCAGATGGCACCCAGAATTTGGAACTGACATTTAAAGTGAGGGTAATTTGTGGGACTTAACATTTGGGGTCTGCCCTAATTTCAGATTGTTATCATCAAAACTGAATTGAATATCAGGACATCTAGCTGGTGCCAGAGAATTATTATCTGAACACAAGTACCTAATTAGTAAAGAGGGAATTATTCCCACAGCTTTTCCATTTAACAACCTTATTTGGCCAGCTCTTAAACCTGGAAAAAATGAATAGTTTCTCATGGCAGATTACTGCAACTGTAATGTTATGGTCTCATCCACTAAGGCTTCCTATGCCCAATATCACTGAAAATACTGACTCACTCCAAATAGCAACTGGTGAATATTGTTCTATTATAAATTTGGCTAATATGTTCTGTTCAATTTGTATTTCAATGCCTCTCTGCTGAAGTTTACCTTTCCCCATGAAGGGGCACAATACACCTGTATCATGCTACCTCTGGTGTATTTCAGCAGCCTTGCCATTATGCCATTACACACAATTTTTGTAGGCAAGATATTAACTCTGCCGTCTTTTTTTTCAGGAGCATGAGCATATTACATTGATTACATTCTCCTCTGAGAAGATTTGTTTGATGTGCTGATTAAGGAAATACAAATACAAGGGAGTTTACAAAAAAATAAGTCATTGCTCCATATATAGTGAAAAGCCCTGCCACCTTTGTTAAAATTCTAAAAATCAGTTGGTGAACTGAAGATTGCTTCATCGCTGACACTGCCAAGAAAGAGCTATTCATGTTCTCAGTATCCATAATATTTATAAAAGTCCAGCATCTTTTGATCATTTTTGGATTCTGGAGACAACATATACCTCCTTTACAAATTTTGCTTAATATCGCTGCTGTGTGACTTTAAAATTGATAAACTTTAAATGGGAGACTCTCCAACAAAAGAATCTAGAATATGTCCAAATTGAAATCAACAGGCACTCCTAGAGATTCTTTATGAAACTGCCATTGCAAAATTATAATTGAGAAAATTATTACAGTGAAAGAGATCTGACGTGACTCCACCTTGCTTATAACCTCCAAGCTGTCCTTGTTCATTCCTGAGTGCAGGGCAAACTAACTTGGGGAGGAACTTATAGTTCATAGTTTAACTTTGAAACAAAGATGATAACAGCGCTTTCCCAAAACAAACAAACAAACACTTCCTGCCTGGGAACTACACTGGCTTTGTAGAACTATCAAATTAGCCTCAAATATAGAAATTATGGTTTAGGAGTCATACAGCTGGAGTCTACAAGATTCTGACCCTCCCCAAATTGCTCCTGGAGATAGCATGGCTGTTGTAAAACCTAAGATCGGCGCTTGAGATATTTTGCAGAGCCTGAACTTGATGGATTAGCTGGCAACACCCAGATCCACAAACTGGCTCATCTGGTCTTGTGGTCCTCACCCAGGAACTGACTCAGCACAAGAGGATAGCTTCAACTCCCTGTGAATCATCTCAAACCCGACCAATCAACACTCCTGACTCATTGGTCCCCTATCCACCAAATTGTCCTTAAAAACTCCAGTCCCTGAGTTTTTGCGGAGACTGATTTGAGTAATAACAAAACTCTGGAAAGGATCCAGTTTCAGCTTTCCACTTAGGGCTAGCCAATTTTCCCAGCATCATTTATTAAATAGGGAATCCTTTCCCCATTTCTTGTTTTTGTCAGGTTTGTCAAAGATCAGATGGCTGTAGATGTGTGGTATTATTTCTGAGGACTCTGTTCTGTTCCTTAGGTCTATATCTCTCTTTTGGTACCAGTACCATGCTGTTTTGGTTACTGTAGCCTTGTAGTATAGTTTGAAGTCAGGTAGCGTGATGCCTCCAGCTTTGTTCTTTTGGTTTAGGATTGTCTTGGCAATGTGGGCTCTTTTTTGGTTCCATATGAACTTTAAAGCAGTTTTTTCTGATTCCCTGAAGAAACTCATTGGTAGCTTGATGGGGATAGCATTGAATCTATAAATTACCTTGAGCAGTATGGCCATTTTCACAATATTGATTCTTCCTATACATGAGCATGGTATGTTCTTCCATTTGTTTGTGTCCTCTTTTATTTCGTTGAGCAGTGGTTTGTAGTTCTCCTTGAAGAGGTCCTTTACATCCCTTGTAAGTTGGATTCCTAGGTATTTGATTCTCTTTGAAGCAATTGTGAATGGAAGTTCATTCCTGATTTGGCTCTCTGTTTGTCTGTTACTGGTGTATAAGAATGCTTGTGATTTTTGCACATTAATTTTGTATCCTGAGACTTTGCTGAAGTTGCTTATCAGCTTAAGGAGATTTTGGGATGAGATGATGGGGTTTTCTAAATATACAATCATGTCATCTGCAAACAGGGACAATTTGACTTCTTCTTTTGCTAACTGAACACCCTTGATTTCTTTCTCTTGCCTGATTGCCCTAGCCAGAACTTCCAACACTATGTTGAATAGGAGTGGTGAGAGAGGGCATCCCTGTCTTGTGCCAGTTTTCAAAGGGAATGCTTCCAGTTTTTGCCCATTCAGTCTGATATTGGCTGTGGGTTTGTTAGACCTAATAACATAAAAACCCTAGAAGAAAACCTAGGTAATACCATTCAGGAGATAGGCATGGGCAAGGATTTCATGTCTAAAACACCAAAAGCAACGGCAACAAAAGCCAAAATTGACAAATGGGATCTAATTGAACTAAAGAGCTTCTGCACAGCAAAAGATACTACCGTCAGAGTGAACAGGCAACCTACAGAAAGGGAGAAAATTTTTGCAATCTACTCATCTGACAAGGGGCTAATATCCAGAACCTACAAAGAACTCAAACAAATTTACAAGAAACAAACAACCCCATCAAAAAATGGACAAAGGATATGAACAGACATTTCTCAAAAGAAGACATGCATACAGCCAACAGACACATGAAAACATGCTCGTCATCACTGGCCATCAGAGAAATGCAAATTAAAACCACAATGAGATACCATCTCACACCAGTTACAATAGCAATCGTTAAAAAATCAGGAAACAACAGGTGCTGGAGAGGATGTGGAGAAATAGGAACACTTTTACACTGTTGGCAGGATTGTAAACTAGTTCAACCGTTATGGAAAACAGTATGGCGATTCCTCAAGGATCTAGAACTAGAAGTACTATATGACCCAGTCATCCCATTACTGGGTATATACCCAAAGGATTATAAATCATGCTGCTATAAAGACACATGCACACGTATGTTCATTGCTGCACTATTCACAATAGCAAAGACTTGGAATCAACCCAAATGTCCATCAGTGACAGACTGGATTAAGAAAATGTGGCACATATACACCATGGAATACTATGCAGCCATAAAAAAGGATGAGTTTGTGTCCTTTGTAGGGACATGGATGCAGCTGGAAACCATCATTCTCAGCAATCTATCGCAAGAACAGAAAACCAAACACTGCATGTTCTCACTCATAGGTGGGAACTGAACAATGAAATCACTTGGACTCGGGAAGGGGAACATCACACACCGGGGCCTATTATAGGGAGGGGGGAGGGGGGAGTGATGGCATTGGGAGTTATACCTGATGTAAATGACGAGTTGATGGGTGCAGCACACCAACATGGCACAAGTATACATATGTAACAAACCTGCATGTTATGCACATGTACCCTAGAACTTAAAGTATAATAATAATAAAAAAAAATACAAACAAACAACAACAAAAACAAAACTCTGGTCTCCCATACAGTCATCTCTGTGTGAATTACTCTTTCTCTATTGCAATTTCCTTGTCTTGATAAATCAGCTCTGTCTAGGCAACTGGCAAAGAGAACCCACTGGGCAGTTACATTTTGATGTAAGTTGCCCTGGGCTTTAGACGTGAGAAACTGCCCATTAGGCTCAGTACTATGCACCATTACAGTGGCAATTGTTGGTCATATACCAGGTTCCCTGAGAAGGTAGGCTCTCACAGACCCTGAGTGTCTAACCCTGCATACCTAGGGGCCTGTTATGCCTTGGGTCATGAAAATGAGACCACACAAATTTGGCATGGCCACCAATTCCTACTTGCCACAAGATGAAGCCAAACACGGGTCCTTTGGCATGTCTCATCTATAGGAGGCAGTGACCTCCCTTGTCCTCAGTCCCTTGCCAGATGCTATGGTGCTGGAGGAGGTAACCTGTCTACCAGAAACCTTCACTGGCTATGGAGCCCCTTGGGATCAACTGAGTGAAAATAATAAAAGTCGTAAGGGCCAAAGAAAAATTCCCCTTTACCCTCCAAAGGTTTGCTGAAAAATCAACAAACAAAAGACCAATTAATAGAAGAAATGACATGCAACTTTAACGTGCTCAGGGAGAACCACAGAGTGATTACTCCCAATCCCAATAGTGTTCATAAGCTTATAAAAGCATCTTGAGGTTTACAAAAAGAATAAAGGATTTGACCACGTGTGGTGGCTCACTCCTGTAATGTCAGCATTTGGGGATGCTGAGGTGAGAGGATTACTTGAGTTCAGGAGCTTGAGACAAGACTGGGTAACATAGGGAGACTGTGTCTCTACAAAAAAATAAAAAATATATATTAGGCAAGCATGGTGGTGTGTGCCTGTCATCCAAGCTAAATGGGAGGCTGAGGTAAGAAGATTACTTGAGCCCAGGAAATCAAGGCTGCAGTGAGCTATGACCATGCCACTACACTCCAGCCTGGGTGACAGAGCAAGACCGTCTCAAAAAAAAAAAAAAAAAAAAAAAAAAAAAAAAAAAAAAAATGGTGGCTTGAATAATGGCAAAACAGGTTATAGTGGCAGTACAGGTACTAAAGAGAGAGAAGAAGGGGCTTCACTAACAGATATAGTCTATTATGTAGATGAAACATCACAGGTAGTGGCCCTTAGAGAGAATAGTTGGTAAGTGTTTCTTTTGAACCTTTAAAAGTTTCAGGCTCTCAGTTAATATTTCCTAGATATGAATGAGGAACAAGAGAAGGCCCTCAGAAAAAGCCTTACTACATCAATGGAGATTTTCTCTACGGATTCATATCTCTCCCACAAAAGATAGCATTTCAGCAAATTCCAACCTTTTTAAATAGCCATCTTGAAATATGTCAAAGAAAATATATTTTGGAGTGAAATATTTTGGTGGTTTCAAATGACCTAACTACATGTTCACCTCCCCTTCTGCTCCCATGGATAAAGCACCAAAAGAAAAAGAAAAAAAGTAAAGAGAAACACACACACACACACACACACACACACACACACAAACAAAACAATTCTCATTATGAAAAGTACCATCAGTAGTTTCTGTATATTCTTGATAAGTGGATTTCAGTGCCCTACCAGCCTACAGAATTATGTAAAGAAACCAATTACATTCTCCTGCAGCAAACAGGGAACACTCCACCCTCTTCACACTAAAAAATCTGTTTCTTACAATTCCTCATTTTTCACTCTGTTCCTGGATGTAACCCTTGTGTGGTCCTGTGTGTTACTCAGTGTCTTCTGCTCCTGTGGCTGTGTGTGTATGTGAGAAACAAACTGCCCTCAATTTCATCTATCAAGAGTCAGTCATATGTTTGGCCATCTCCGTAACTCTAGGGAATTCCTTCCTCACCGAGTTATTAGTTGATGATATAACAAAAGACAACCTACAAAATGTAAGAAATTATTTGTAGACAATATATTTGATGAGAGACTTGTATCTGGAATATATAAAGAATACCAAAAACTCAATAATAAAAAAGGAAATTTTACTCATTTTTAAATGGGCAAAGGATGCGAATAAACATTTGTTCAAAGCTATGCAAATGGCCAGTAAATACATGAAAAGATATTCAACAGCATTAGTTATTCGAAAAATTCACACGCACCAAAACTGTTTATGTACTAAGATGGCTATAATAATAAAAGACAATAACAAGTTTTGACAAGGATGTGGATTAACTGCAACTCCTCTACATAACTGGTGGGATAGGAAAATTGTACAATTACTTTGGAAATCTACTTTTAAATTTTTCTAAACGTTAAATATATAATTAGTATATGATCCAGCAACTTCAATACTTAGCTATACATTCCAGAGTTGAACATTTATGCTTACACAAAATCCTGATATGATACTTCATAGAAGCATCATTCAAAATAATAAAAAAGTATACAACTCAAATGTACAAAAGCTGATCAATGAATAAAGGAAATATGACATAGTTATAAATGGGATGCTATTTTGTGATGAAAGGGAATGAAATGCTAATACATGCTATAACTTTCCAAAACAATATAGCACAGGAAAGAGAAATATAATTTGCTGTAGACTCTAATTATTCTAAATGACTTTTGTTTTAGCATGTTTAGTTTTGTATAATATGCTTTTTAATGCTGTCTGTTAATTTTTCTGGCTTTTCAACCATGCAGGAGCTGCATGTTTATCACGGCAAATCTTAATTATAAGGGCAAACCTTAATCCTAAGTGCAAATCTTAATCAAAAGAGCACCAGTAATGATGGTTCTAGGTAGCAGTGCTGTTTTCAGAGTTACATAGTGTAACAATAATCTGTCCTTGTTTTTACCGCCACAAAATCAAGATAATTCAGTGACAACATAGAGAGTAAGAGTAAGTGTGTTCTCTATTGGTCATATTATCTTACTTTCAGCTTCATTGTTGCGAAGGCCTCAGCGGCTAATGTTGAATATGATGACACAAAATTATTTTGTCAAATAGAGGCATTCGAACTTGCTATTTGTTTTTTGTTTTTTTTTTTCTTTTTTTTATTATACTTTGAGTTCTAGGGTACATGTGCACAATGTGCAGGTTTGTTACATATATATACATGTGCCATGTTGGTGTGCTGCACCCATTAACTGGTCATTTACATTAGGTGTATCTCCTAATGCTATCCCTCCCCCGTCCCTCCTCCCCACAATAGGACCTGGTGTGTGATATTCCCCTTCCTGTGTCCAAGTGATCTCATTGTTCAATTCCCAACTACGAGTGAGAACATGCGGTATTTGGTTTTCTGTTCTTGAGATAGTTTGCTGAGAATGATGGTTTCCAGCTGCATCCATGTCCCTACAAAGGACACAAACTCATTCTTTTTCATGGCTGCATAGTATTCCATGGTGTATATGTGTCACATTTTCTTAATCCAGTCTGTCACTGATGGACATTTGGGTTGATTCCAAGTCTTTGCTATTGTGAATAGTGCCGCAATAAATATACGTGTGCATGTGTCTTTATAGCAGCATGACTTATAATCCTTTGGGTATATACCCAGTAATGGCATGACTGGGTCATATAGTACTTCTAGTTCTAGATCCTTGAGGAATCACCACACTGTTTTCCACAATGGTTGAACTAGTTTACAGTCCCACCAACAGTGTAAAAGTGTTCCTATTTCTCCACATCCTCTCCAGCACCTGTTGTTTCCTGACTTTTTAATGATTGCCATTCTAACTGGTGTGAGATGGTATCTCATTGTGGTTTTGATTTGCATTTCTCTGATTACCAGTGATGACGAGCATTTTATCATGTGTCTGTTGGCTGTATGAATGTCTTATTTTGAAAAGTGTCTGTTCATATGCTTTGCCCACTTTTTGATGGGGTTGTTTGTTTCTTGTAAATTTGTTTGAGTTCTTTATAGGTTCTGGATATTAGCCCTTTGTTAGATGAGTAGTTTGCAAAAATTTTCTCCCATTCTGTAGGTTGCCTGTTCACTCTGATGGTAGTGTCTTTTGCTGTGCAGAACCTCTGTAGCTTAATTAGATCCCATTTGTCAATTTTGGCTTTTGTTGCCGTTGCTTTTGGTGTTTTAGACATGAAGTCCTTGCCCATGCCTATGTCCTGAATGGTATTACCTAGGTTTTCTTCTAAGGTTTTTATGGTTTTAGGTCTAACATTTAAGTCTCTAATCCATCTTGAATTAATTTTCGTATAAGGAGTAAGGAAAGGATCCAGTTTCAGCTTTCTAGTTATGGCTAGCCAATTTTCCCAGCACCATTTATTAAATAGGGAATCCTTTCCCCATTTCTTGTTTCTCTCAGGTTTGTCAAAGATCAGATGGCTGTAGATGTGTGGTATTATTTCTGAGGACTCTGTTCTGTTCCATTGGTCTATATCTCTGTTTTGGTACCAGTACCATGCTGTTTTGGTTACTGTAGCCTTGTAGTATAGTTTGAACTCAGGTAGTGTGATGCCTCCAGCTTTGTTCTTTCGGCTTAGGATTGTCTTGGCAATGTGGGGTCCTTTTTGGTTCCATATGAACTTTAAAGCAGTTTTTTCCTATTCTGTAAAGAAATTCTTTGGTAGCTTAATGGGGATGGCATTGAATCTATAAATTACCTTGGGTAGTATGGCCATTTTCACAATATTGATTCTTCCTATCCATGAGCATGGTATGTTCTTCCATTTGTTTGTGTCCTCTTTTATTTCGTTGAGCAGTGGTTTGTAGTTCTCCTTGAAGAGGTCCTTTACATCCTTAGTAAGTTGGATTCCTAGGTATTTTATTCTCTTTGAAGCTATTGTGAATGGGAGTTCATTCACGATTTGGCTCTCTGTTTGTCCGTCACTGGTGTATAAGAATGCTTGTGATTTTTGCACATTGATTTTGTATCCTAAGACTTTGCTGAAGTTGCTTACCAGCTTACGGAGATTTTGGGCTGAGACAATCGGGTTTTCTAAATATACAATCATGTCATCTGCAAAGAGGGACAATTTGACTTCTTCTTTTCCTAACTGAATATCCTTTATTTCTTTCTCTTGCCTGATTGCCCTAGCCAGAACTTCCAACACTATGTTGAATAGGAGTGGTGAGAGAGTGCATGCCTGTCTTGTGCCAGTTTTCAAAGGGAATGCTTCTAGCTTTTGCCCATTCAGTCTGATATTGGCTGTGGGTTTGTCATAAATAGCTCTTATTATTTTGAGATACATTCCATCAATATTGAATTTGTTGAGAGTTTTTAGCATGATGGGCTGTTGAATTTTGTTAAAGGCCTTTTCTGCATCTATTGAGATAATTATGTGGTTTTTGTCTTTGGTTCTGTTTATATGCTGGATTTCATTTATTGATTTGCGTATGTTGAACCAGCCTTGCATCCCAGGGATGAAGCCCACTTGATCATGGTGGATAAGCTTTTTGATGTGCTGCTGGATTCAGTTTGCCAGTATTTTATTGAGGATTTTTGCATCGATGTTCATCAGGGATATTAGTCTAAAATTCTCTTTTGTTGTTGTATCTCTGTCAGGCTTTGGTATCAGGATGATGTTGGCCTCCTAAAATGAGTTAGGGAGGATTCCCTCTTTTTCTATTGATTGGAATAGTTTCAGAAGGAATGGTACCAACTCCTCCTTGTACATCTGGTAGAATTTGACTGTGAATCCATCTGGTCCTGGACTTTTTTTGGTTGATAGGCTATTAATTGTTGCCTCAATTTCAGAGCCTGCTATTGGTCTATTCAGGGATTCAAATTCTTCCTTGTTTAGTCTTGGGAGAGTGTAAGTGTCCAGGAAATTATCCATTTCTTCTAGGTTTTCTAGTTTATTTGCCTGGAGGTCTTTATAGTATTCTCTGATGGTAGTTTGTATTTCCGTGGGGTCGGTGGTGATATCTCCTTTGTCATTTTTTATTGCATCTATTTGATTCTTCTCTCTTTATTCTTTATTAGTCTTGCTAGCAATCTATCAATTTTGTTGATCTTTTCAAAAAACCAGCTCCTGGAATCATTGATTTTTTGGAGGGTTTTTTGTGTCTCTATCTCCTTCAGTTCTGCTCTGATCTTTGTTATTTCTTGCCTTCTGCTAGCTTTTGAATGTGTTTGCTCTTGCTTCTCTAGTTCTTTTAATTGTGATGTTAGGGTGTCAATTTTAGACCTTTCCTGCGTTGTCTTGTGGGCATTTAGTGCTATAAATTTCCCTCTACACACTGCTTTAAATGTGTCCCAGAGATTCTGGTATGTTGTATCTTTGTTCTCATTGGTTTCAAAGAACATCTTTATTTCTGCCTTCATTTCATTATGTACCCAGTAGTCATTCAGGAGCAGGTTGTTCAGTTTCGATGTAGTTGAGCAGTTTTGATTGAGTTTCTTAGTACTGAGTTCTAGTTTTATTGTACTGTGGTCTGAGAGACAGTTTGTTAAAATTTCTGTTCTTTTACATTTGCTGAGGAGTTCTTTACTTCCAACGATGTGGTCAATTTTGGAATAAGTGTAATGTGTTGCTGAGAAGAAAGTATATTCTGTTGATTTGGGGTGGAGAGTTCTGTAGATGTCTATTAGGTCTGCTTGGTGCAGAGTTGAGTTCAATTCCTGGATATCCTTGTTGACTTTCTGTCTCATTGATCTGTCTAATGTTGACAGTGGGGTGTTAAAGTCTCCCATTATTATTGTATGGGAGTCTAAGTCTCTTTGTAAGTCTCTAAGGACTTGCTTTATGAATCTGGGTGCTCCTGTATTGGGTGCACATATATTTAGGATAGTTAGCTCTTCCTGATGAATTGATCCCTTTACCATTATGTAATGACCTTCTTTGTCTCTTTTGATCCTTGATGGTTTAAAGTCTGTTTTATCAGAGACTAGGATTGCAACTGCTGCTCTTTTTGTTTTCCATTTGCTTGGTACATCTTCCTCCATCCCTTTATTTTGAGCCAATGTGTGTCTCTGCATGTGAGATGTGTCTCCTGAATACAGCAAACTGATGAGTCTTGACACTTTTTCCAATTTGCCAGTCTGTCTTTTAATTACCATTTAGTCCATTTACATTTAAGATTAATATTGTTATGTGTGAACTTGATCCTATCATTATGATATTAGCTGGTTATTTTGCTTGCTAGTTGTTGCAGTTTCTTCCTAGCATTGATTGATGGACTTTACATTTTGAGATGTTTTTGCAATGGCTGGTACCGGTTGTTCCTTTCCATGTTTAGTGCTTCCTTCAGGATCTCTTGTAGGGCAGGCCTGGTGGTGACAAAATCTCTAAGCATTTGCTTATCTGTAAAGGATTTTATTTCTCCTTCACTTATGAAACTTAGTTTGGTTGGATATGAAATTCTGGGTTGAAAATTCTTTATTTAAGAATGTTGAATATTGGCCCCCACTCTCTTCTGCCTTGTGGAGTTTCTGCCAAAAGATCTTCTGTTAGTCTGATGGGCTTCCCTTTGTATGTAACCCGACCTTTCTCTCTGGCTGCCCTTCACATTTTTTCCTTCATTTCAACTTTGGTGAATCTGACAATTACGCATCTTTGAGTTGCTCTTCTCGAGGAGTATCTTTGTGGCGTTCTCTGTATTTCCTGAATTTGAATGTTGGCCTGCCTTACTAGGTTGGGGAAGTTCTCCTGGATGATATCCTGCAGAGTGTTTTCCAACTTGGTTCCATTTTACTCATCACTTTCAGGCACACCAATCAGATGTAGATTTGTTCTTTCCACATAATCCCATATTTCTTGGAGGCTTTGTTCATTTCTTTTTACTCTTTTTTCTCTACACTTCTCTTCTTGCTTCATTTCATTCATTTGATCTTCAATCACTGATACTCTTTCTTCCAGATGATCGAGTCAGTTACTGAAGCTTGTGCATTTGTCATGTAGTTCTCGTGTTATGGTTTCCATCTCTATCAGTTCTTTTAAGGACTTCTCTACATTGATTATTCTAGTTAGCCATTCCTCAAATCTTTTTTCAAGGTTTTTAGTTTCTTTGCACTGGGTATGTATTTCCTCCTTTAGCTCTGAGAAGTTTGATCGACTGAAGCTTTCTTCTCTCAACTCGTCAAAGTCATTCTCCATCCAGCTTTGTTCTGTTGCTGGCGATGAGCTGCGTTCCTTTGGAGGGGGAGATGCATTCTGATTTTTTGAATTTCCAGCTTTTCTGCACTGCTTTTTCCCCATCTTTGTGGTTTTATCTGCCTTTGGTCTTTGATGATGGTGATGTACTGATGGGGTTTTGGTGTGGGTGTCCTTTCTGTTTGCTAATTTTCCTTTTAACAATCAGGACCCTCAGCTCTAGGTCTGCTGGAGTTTGCTTGAGGTCCACTCCAGACACTGTTTGCCTGGGTATCAGCAGTGGAGGCTGCAGAAGATAGAATATTACTGAACAGCGAGTGTTGCTGTCTGATTCTTGCTGTGGAAGCTTCATCACAGGGGTGTACCCCACTGTGTGAGGTGTGAGGTGTCAGTCTGAACCTAGTGGGGGATGTCTCCCAGTTAGACTACTCAGGGGTCAGGGACCCACTTGAGCAGACAGTCTGTCCGTTCTCAGATCTCAATCTCCATGCTAGGAGATCCACTGCTCTCTTCAAAGCTGTCAGACAGGGGCATTTACCTCTGCCAAGGTTTCTGCTGCTTTTTGTTTAGCTATGCTCTGTCCCCAGAGGAGGAGTCCACAGAGACAGGCCGGCCTCCTTGAGCTGTGGTGGGCTCCACCCAATTCAAGCTTCCTGGAGGCTTTGTTTACCTACTTAAGCCTCAGCAATTGCGGGCGCCCCTCCACCAGCCTTGCTGCCGCCTTGCAGTTAGATCTCAGACTGCTGTGCTCGCAATGAGGGAGGCTCCAGGGGCGTGGGACCCTCTGGGCCAGGTGTGGGATATAATCTCCTGGTATGCTGTTTGCTAAGACCCTTGGTAAAGGGCAGTATTAGGGTGGGAGATACCCGATTTTCCAGGTGTTTTGTATCTCAATTTCCTTTGGGTAGGAAAAGGAATTCCCTTCCCCATTGTGCTTCCCAGATGAGGCGATGCCTTGCCCTGCTTCAGCTCTCACTAGTCGGGCTGCATCTACGGACCAGCGCCAACTGTCCGATGTGACCCAGTGAGATGAACTTGGTACCTCAGTTGAAAATGCAGAAATCTCCCGTCTTCTGTGTCACTCATGCTGGGAGCTGGAGGCTGGAGCTGTTCCTATTCAGCCATCTTGGATGTGCCTCCTGAATTTGCTATTTGAATACCTGAAGCAGAGGCAGGCAAACTTCAGCCCACAGGCCAACTTGGCCTATAACCTGTTTTTGTAAATGTGGCTTTATTAGAACACAGCCAAGTCCATTAGTTCATGAATTATCTATGGCTGATTTCACATTATAATAGCAGAGTTAAATAGTTAAGACAGATGATCTGCCCACAGAGACAGAAATATCTACCCTCTGGCTCTTTACAGACTAGATTTGCTGACCTATTGTCTACAGTGAGAATGTTGACTCTGTAAGAACCGTAAGAATTGTCTAGTTCATGACCCTTCTTTTGTAAGTGAGAAAACAGCGCCAAGTATGTCAGAAAACTAAGTTGCAATAATCACAACAATTGTCAAAACAAATAGTAAAACAAAATGACAAAATACATTATTTACTAACTCCACTATATGCCAAGTATTATGCAATTGGGTAGTTATAAACCAATTTTAAAAGGTGAAATTAGTCCCTAAATGTGCTCAATAAACTGACCCAGAAACATTTATGTTGTACACAGTTGAGCAAACTTGTGAATTTTCCTTTTTCAAAGCCTCTCTTTTATCCTACCAAACCACATTTCCTCAAGAAAATGAATAATTTTCCAAATTTCAAATATTTCTCCATTAGGCCTTGTATTGCATATAAGTAATAACTTTCCATGATGGATTTTAAGTTACAATGTAAACATCATATACCATAATTGACCAAGGATCAATGATCATATTTTGTTGATTATCAGATATGGTGCTTCATTATATATTTTAAGTGTTTTTTTTTTCATTTTAAATTTTTGTGTGTATATAGAAGATCTATATATTTATGGAGTACATAAGACATATTGATACAGGCATACAATATGTAATAACCACATTAGGGTAAATGAAGTATTTATTACTTCAATCATTTATCCTTTTTGTTACAAACAATCCAGTTACACTCTTTTAGTTATGTTAAAATTAACAATAATTTATTATAACCTATATTCACCCAGTTGTGCTGTCAAATACTAGGTCTTATTTATCCTTTCTATCTACTTTTTGAACCCGTTAACCATCCCCAGTTCCTCCCCATTCTCTGGTAATGATCCTTCAGCACTCTGTCTCCTAGGGTTCAACTACTTTAATATTCAACTCCCACAAATGAGTGAGAATATGTGAAGTTTATCTTTTTTATGCCTAGCTTATTTCACTTAGCATAATGACTTCCAGTTCCATTCGTTTTGTTGCAAATGGAAGGACCTAATTACTTTTTATAGCTCAATAGTACTCCATTGTGTATATGTACCGTATTTTCATTTTCCATTCATATGTTGATGAATATGTAGGTTGTTTCCAAATTTTGACAATTGTGAATTGTCCTGCAGTAAATATGAGTGTGCAGATATCTCTTTCATATTGGATATATGCCTACAAGTGGGATTGCTGGATGGTATGATAGCTCTATTCTTAGTTTTTTCAGGAATCTCCAAACTGTTATCCATAGTGGTTGTACTAATTTACATTCTCACCAACAGTGTAGGTGGAATCCCCTTTTCTCCACATCCTTGTCAGCATTTGTTATTGTCTGTTTTTGGATTAAATTCATTTTAACTGAGGTAAGATTATATCTCACTGTAGTTTTGATTTGCATTTTTCTGATTACCAATGATGTTGAGCACCTTTTCATACAATTCTTTGCCATTTGTTTGTCTTCTTTTGAGAAATGTCTATTCAATTCTTTTGCCCATTTTTAAATTTGATTATTAAATTTTTTCCTATAGAGTTATTTGAGCTTATTATATATTCTGGTTATGAATTCCTTGTCAGATGGATAGTTTGCAAGTATTTTCTTCTTTTCTGTGAGTTATCTTCTCACTTTGCTGATCATTTCTTTTGCTGTGCAGAAGCATTTTAACATTATTTCATCCCATTTGTCCATTTTGGCTTTGGTTGCCCATGCTTGTGGGGTATTTACTTAAGAAATCTTTGTCCACTCCAGTGTTCTGGAGAGTTTTTCCTTTGTTTTCATTTTGTAGCTTCATAGTTAGTGGTCTTAGCTTTAAGTTCTTAATCCACTTTTATTTAATTTTTACATATGGTGAGAGATAGTGGTCTAGTAATCTTCTTGTGCATATGGATATCCATTTTTTTCAGTACAATTTATTAGAGTGACTGTCCTTTCCCTATTGTATGTTTTTGGCACTTTTGTCAAAAATGAATTCACTGTAGATGAATGGGCTTGTTCTCAGTTCCTCATTCTGTTCCATTAATCTATGCATTTGTTTTTATGTCAGTATCATACTGTTTTCATTACTATAGGTTTGTAGTATAATTTGAAGTCAGGCAATGTTATTCCTCCAATTTTGTCCTTTTTGAAAAGGATAGCTTTGGCTATTCTGGGTCTATTATGATTTCGTATGAATGTCATGATTGTTCTTTTCAATTTCTATGAATAATATTATTGGTATTTTGATAGGCATTGCATTAAATCTGTAGATTGCTTTGGGTTATACGGACATGTTAACAATATTGATTTTTCCAACCCGTGAACATAAAATATCTTTTCATCTTTTGGTGTCCTCTTCAATTTCTCTCATTAATGTTTCATAGTTGTCATTGTAGAGATCTTTAACATTTTTAGTTACACTAATTCTTAGGTATGTGGTTTTGTTTGTAGCTATTGTAAATAAAATTATGTTTTTAATCTTTTTCAGATTTTTCATTGTTGATGATTTTTGCTATTGATTTTTGTATGTTGATTTTGTATCCTGCAACTTTACTGAATTCATTTATCTGTTCTAATCATATTTAGTGGGGTGTTTAGGTTTTTCCAAATATAAGATTGCAACATCTGCAAAAAAAAGGATAATGTAAATTCTTCCTTTGCAAATTGGATGCCTTTATTTCTCTTGTCTGATTGCTTTAGCTAGAACTTCCAGTACTATGTTAATAACAGTGGTGAAAGTGGGCACCCCTGTCTTGTCCAAATCTTAAAGGAAAGACTTTCAGCTTTTCTTCATTCAGAAAGATACTACCTGTGAGTCTGTTATGTATGACTTATATTGTGTTGAGATGTGTTCCTTCTATACTTAGATTCTTGTGAGTTGCTTTTTTAACTTTTAAGTTCAAGGGCATGTGTGCAGGTTTGTTACATATGTAAAGTTTTGTCTTGGGGGTTTGTTGTACAGATTATTTCACCACCCAGGTATTAAACTTACTACCCATTAGTTGTTCTTCCTGATCATCTCCCTCCTTTCACCTTCCACCCTCCAATAGGCCCCAGTTTGTGCTGTTTTCATCTATGTGTCCGTGTGTTCTCATCATTTAGCTCCCACTTATAACTGACAACATGCAGTATTTGGCTTTCTATTCCTACTTTAGTTTGCTAAGGATAGTGGTCTCCAGCTTCATTCATGTTCCTTCAAAGAAAATGATCTCATTCTTTTTTATGTCTGCATAGTATTCCATGGTGTATATGTATGACCTTTTGAAATTCAGTCTATCATTGATGAGCATTTAGTTTGATTCCATGTCTTTGCTATTGTGAATAGTGCTGCAATGAACGTACACATCCATGTTTCTTTATAACAGAATGATTTATATTCCTTTAGGTATATAACCAGTAATGAGATTGCTGAGTCAAATAGTATTTCTGTTTTCAGGTCTTTGAGGAATCACCACACTGTCTTCCACAATGGTTCAACTAATTTACACTCCTACCAAAAGTGTATCAACATTCCTTTACCTCCACAATCTCTCCAGCATCTGTTATTATTTGGATTTTTCATAATTAACCATTCTGACTGGTATGAGATAGTATCGCATTGTGGTTTTGACTCACACTTCTCTGATGATCAGTGATACTGAGCTTTTTTTCATATGATTGTTGGCCCCATATATGTCTTCCTTTGAAAAGTGTCTTCTCATGTCCTTCACCCACATTTTAATGGTTTTGTTAGTGTTTTCTTTTTCCTGTAAATTTGTTTAAGTACTTTATAGATACTGGATATTAGGCCTTCATCAGATGCATAGATTGAGTAATGAAGGAATGTTGAATTTTATCAAATGTTTATTCAGTATCAATTGAAATGACCATGTAATTTCTTTCCTTCATTCTGTTAATATGATATATCATACTGATTGCTTTGTCAATCTGAAACCATCTCTGCATCCCTGGAATAAATCCCACTTGGTCATCATCTTTTTAATATGTTGTTGAATTTATTTTGCTGGTATGTTGTTCAGAATTTTTGCATCAATGTTCATCAAGGACCCACCAATAATAGACTGGATAAAGAAAATGTGGTACACATGCACCATGGAGTACTATGCAGCCATAGAAAAGAACTAGCTCATATCTTTTGCAGGAACATGGATGGAGCTGGAGACCATTATCCTTAGCAAACTAACACAGAAACAAAAAACCAAATACTGCATGTTCTCACTTACAAGTGGAATCTAAATGAGGAGAACACATGGACGCATCGAGGGGAACAACACACACTGGGGCCTTTTGGATGGTGGAGGGTGGAAGGAAGGAGAGAATCAGGAAAAATAACTAATCATTACTATGCTTAATACCTGGTTGAAAAAATAGTCTGTACAACAAATTCCCATGACACAAGTTTACTTGTATAATAAATCTGCACTTTTACCCCTAAAGTTAAAATAAATGTTTTTAAAAATGTTCACCAAGTGTATTGGCCTGTATTTTTGTGTGTGTGTCTTTGTCTCGTTTTGGTATTAGGGTAACACTGGCCTTGTAGAATAAGTTTGGAAGTATCATCTCTTCCTTTATTTTTTGAAATAGTTTGAGTAGGATTGGTACTAGTTCTTTTTAAATGTTTGATAAAATGCCACAATGAAACTCTGGACTTTTCTTTGCTGGGAGACTTTTTATTATGGCTTCAATCTTGGTACTTGTTATTGCCTTACTCAGATTTTGGAATTTTCATGGCTCAACCTTCGTGGATTTTAAGTAACTAGAAATTTGCCCATTGTTTTTAGGTTTTCCAGTTTATTATCATATAGTTGTTCATGGAAGTATCTAATGATCTTTTAAATTCCTTCAGTATCAGGAATAATGTCTCCTTTTTCATCTCTGTTTTTATTTGTGTCTTCTCTCTTTTCTTCTTAGTCTTACTAAAGGTTTGTCCTTTTTTTATGTATTTTTTAAAAGTTTAAATTTTCTTAAATTTTTTTTGAGACATAGTCTCACTCTGTCACCCAGGCTGGAGTGCAGTGGCATGATCACGACTCACTGCTGCCTCAACCTCCTGGGCTCAAGCAATCCTCCTGCCTCAGTTTCCCTAGTAGCTGAGACTACAGTCACATACAAACATGTCCAGCTAATTTCTGTATTTTTTGTATTTTTGTACTTTTTTTTCAAGTTTCATTCTTCTGCATAGGGCTAGTCAGCTATCCCAGCACCATCTATTTAATAGGGAGTATCTTTTTTGGAGTATGTTTTTCTATCTCTTTATTTTTAGTCTTTGTGTGTCTTTATAGGGGAAATGTGCTTCTTGTAGGCAATAGATTATTATTGGGTCTGGCTTTTTAAAAATTCATTCATCCATTCTATGCATTTTTGATTGGAGAGTTTATTTTCAATGTTATTATTGATAAGGAAGGAATTACTCCTGCTATTTTATTATTTGTTTTCTAGTTATTTTGTGGTCTTCTCTTCTTTCCTTCTGTCTTTCCTGTCTTCCTTTCAGGAAAGATTATTGTCTCTGGTAGTATGTTTTAATGTATTGCTTTTCAATTTTGTTTGCCTCTAGTGTGTATTTCATGTGAGGTTACCATGAGGCTTGCAAATACTATCTTATAACACATTATTATAAACTGAAGAAAATTTAACACTGATTACATAAATAAAAAAGCAAAAGGAAAATTTATAAAAACTCTACATTTTAACTTCATCCCTCTACTTTTTAACTTACTGTTGTTTCTATTTAATTCTTATTTTACTCCCTATGTATTGAAAGGTTTTATAGTTATTTTTATCATTTCCTCTTTTAGCCTTTCTACCCAAGATCGAGTAGTTTACACACCACAATTAAAGTGTTGTAATATTCTGTGTTTTTCCATATTCCTACTATTACTGGTAAGTTTTGTACCTTCAGACAATTTTTTATTGTTCATTAATAGCCTTCTCTTTCAGACTGAAGAACTCCCTTTAGCATTTCTCACAGGACAGGTGTGGTGTTGACGGAATTCCTCAGCTTTTGTTTTCCTGGGAAGGTCTTTATTTCTTCTTGTTTAAAGAATATTTTCACTGGATATACTAATCTAAGGTAGATGTTACTTTCCTTCAGTACTTTCAATATGTCATGCCACTCTCTCCTGGCCTGTGAGGTTTCCACTGAATGTCTGCTGCCACACATAGTGGAGTGTGTTGTATGTTATTTGTTTCTTTTCTTTTGTTGCTTTTAGAATCCTTTATCCTTGAGTTTGGGGACTTCAATTTTTTCTTTTTTTTTTTTTTTTTTTGACGGAGTCTCACTCTGTTGCCAGGCTGGAGTGCACTGGCCCAATCTTGGCTCACTGTAACCTCTGCCTCCCGGGTTCAAGTGATTCTGCTGCCTCAGCCTCCCTAGTAGCTGGGACTACAGGCGTGCGCCACCACGCCCAGCTAATTTTTGTATTTTTAGTGGAGACGTGGTTTCACCATGTTGGCCAGATGGTCTCAATCTCTTGACCTCATGATCTGTGCACCTCAACCTCCCAAAGTGCTGGGATTACAGGCGTGAGTCACCACACCCCGCCGGGACTTTGATTATTAAATCCCTTGAGGTAATCTTCTTTGGGTTAAATCTGCTTGGCGTTCTATAACTTTCTTGTACTTGAACATTGATATCTTTTTATAGGTTTGAGAAGTTCTCTGTTATTATTTGCTTGAATAAATTTTCTATCCTTATCTCTCTCTACCTCCTCTTTAAGGGCACTATGTCTTAGATTTGCTGTTTTCAGACTATTTTCTAGATCTTGTAGGTATGTATTTTTATTATTCTTTGTTCTTTTGTCTCTCTTGACTATGTATTTTCAAATACCCTGTCTCCAAGCTCACAAATTCTTTCTTTCTTCTGCTTGATCAATTCTGCTATTAAGAGCCTCTGACACATTCTTCAGGATGACAGTTGTATTTTTCAACTCTAGAAATTCTGCTTGATTCTTTTTAATTATTTTAATACCTATTAAACTTATCTGGTAAGATTATCAATTTCTTTCGTGTGTTATGTTGAATTTCATTGAGTTTCCTCAATAAAGGCATTTTGAATTCTCTGAAAGGTCACATAACTCTGTTTCACCAGGATTTGTCCCTGGTGCCTTTCTATAGTTAGTTTCGTGAGGTCATGTTTTCCTGGATGGTCTTGATGGTTGCGAATGTTCTTCAGTTTTTGAGCATTGAAGAGTTAAGTATTTGTTCTAGTATTTTCAGTCTGAGCTAGTTTATACCTGTCCTTCTTGGGAAGGCTTTCCAGGTATTCAAAGAGACTTTGGTGTTTTTATCTAAGTTTTTGGTCACTTAAGCTGTAGCTGCATCATAGTGCACCCCCAGCCCAAAAATACTGTGGCATTTTCATACTTATAGAAGTACTGTCATGGTGGTCTTAGATAAGATCTAAGAGAATTATCTGAATTACTAGGCAGAAACTCTTGTTTTCTTATCTTGCTTTCTCCAAAACAAACAGGGTGTCTCTCTCTATGCTGAGTTGCTTGGAGCTTAGGGAGGGGTGATACAAGCACCCCTGTGGTCAACATCAGTGGGACTGCCATGTGGGACAACACAGCACTGGGTCTTGTGGAAGGCCCACTGTAATCACTATCTAGTTGCTGTGTTTGTTCACTTAAGTCCCTAGGGTTGTATAATTAGTATGTGGTGAAATCAGCCAGACTTGCTTTTTCCCTTCATGGTGGCCCAGGACAGATTCAGGAATGTTACCCAGAATCTAAGGCCTGGAGTCAGAGGCCTTAGAAATCTAACTGCTGCTCTATTCTTTTCTGTCTAAGCTGGCATCCAAGTCACAAGACAAAGTCTTTTTCACTTTTTCCTCTTCTTTTCAGAAGCAGGGATTCTCTGCCCATGCCCACCATCCCCACATGCCCATGGGGAGTACTGCCAGGTGACCAGCAATATATATTCAAGGTTCAAGGGCTCTTTAGTCAGCTAGTAGTGAATGCTACCAGGCCTGGGATTCACCCTTCAGGGAAGTTAGCTCTACTCTGGCCCAAGAAAGGTCCACAAATAACATCCAAGAGCCAAAGCCTGGAACTGGGGTCCCAAAAAGTCTGCTATGTGCTATACCTCAACGTGGCTGAGCTGGTACCTGAAGTGCAAGAGAAAGACTCCTTTTCTTTCTGCTTTTCAAAAGCAGAAGGAGTCTGTCATCACAGCCACCACATCTGTAAATGTTCTGGGTCACACCTTAAACTAGCAGGTCTCAGAGTCTCACCCAAAGCCCATGTCAGCTACTACCTGACTACCACGATTGTTTATTCAGGGACCAAGAGCCCTTTAATCAGAAGATGATGTATACTATTAGGACTGGGTCCTTCTCTTCATGGCAGCGAGTTTCCTTCTGGCCCAGGGTATGACTGGAAATGTCATCCAGGAGCTAGAGCCTGCAATGGGGACCTAAAGACTCTGCCTGCTGCCCTATTCTACTGTGGGTGAGCTGGTCTCCATGTTGCAAGACAAAGTCCTCTTTACTCTTCCCTCTCTTTTCCTCAAGTGGGAAGAAGGAGTCTCTTTAAGAGCTGTGAGCTGCGTTGCTGGATATTGAAAGTGGGGTGGTGGAAGCATTCCGTTGGCCATTCTGTTGTCTCACTAGGTTGTGTGCCCCCAAAGTACACTGGCTCCAAGCCCAGCACAGAACTAGGACTTGCCTGGGAGTTGCAGGCTTTGTGACCTAGAATGCCTTTCAAGTTAATTAAGTACTCTACAGGACTTTAGTTCAAAGTGGCTAGTCTTGCCAGACCTCAAGTCAGAGCCACTGGGATGGATGACTCCCCTCTGCTTAGATATGGTCTAAATGCTCTCTCCATGGGCATTGGCTGAGTTCTGTGTGATGTTGCTTTCACTGTGACAGGACAGCACCAATGCAAAGTCTCACAATCACAATTCTTTTCCACCCCCTAGAGCACAGATTGTCTCTCTAGGCAACAGGGCTGCTGTTGGGTGATGTTGTAGGGGTGGCATCAGCAATTCAATATTATATTTTCTGCCATCTTCTATGCCTTTTTCAATTATATAAAGTTAAAACCAGGTACTGTGGTTAGTCACCTGATTTTTGGTTCTTATTAATGTGCTTTTTTGTGTAGATGTGAAATTCGGTGTTCCTGCAGGGAAGACAATTCATAGAGGCTTCTATTCAGTCATCCTGCTCCCCTGGGCATTTCATCATATATTGTAAGTACCTTCATTCTATTTTTAGTAAAGAAATTATATATCAAGAAAGTTCATTGGTAAGAAACAGTTAAGAAAGAAATATTTAATTTTAAAAATATGAATTAGGGAAGGACAAATATAATTGAACAATATTATCTGAGAAATATGCTTTCTGAACAAAGGAATTTGCTGCATCAAGGTTTTCAAATTATTGAATCGTGATGATTATCTACTTATATTTAACAAAATGTGAACATTTTAAAAATTTTGTTTTATTAATAATAAAATAACCTATCAACCAACAAAATCCCCTGGCTTCATAGATTCATAGTTTAATTGAACAAGACATTGAAAGAAGAGCGTGTACCAATCCTGCTGAAACTATTCAAAAAGTTGGAAAGAAATGATTTATCATTAGCTGATTCTATAAAGCCAGCATCACCCTAATACCAAAATCTGGCAAAGATACAACAAAAAGAGAAAACTAGAGGCCAATATCCCTCATAAACATAGACATAAAAATCCTCAACGAATTCTAGCAAACCAAATCTGGCACCATGTTAAAAAATAACTCACCATGATCAAGTAGGCTTCACTTCTGGGATGCAAGTTTGTTTCAACATATACAATTTAAGAAATGTGATTTACCACATTAACAATAATTAGAAAGAAAAACCATATGATCACCTCAATAAGTGCAAAAATGCTTTCGGTAAAACCTAACATCCCTTCATGACAAAAGCCTTCAAGTAATTACATATCAAAGAGACTTAAAATAATAAGAACTATCTATGACAAACCCACAGCAAACATCATACTGAATAGGCAAAAACTGGACGCCTTTCCCTTAAGAACTGGAACAAGATCCCCACTCTAATCACTTATATTCAACAAAGCACTGAAAGTTCTTGCCAGACCAATCAGGCAAGATGAAAATATAAAAGGCATACAAAAGAAAAAGAAGTAAAATTATCTCTCTTCATGGACAATATAATCTTATGCTTACTAAAACGCTAACGGCTCTGCCAAACAGTTCTTGGAACTGATAAATTACTTTATTAAAGTTCAGGACACAAAATCAATGTATGAAAATCAGTAGTGTTTCTATATACCAATAATGTTCAAGCTGAGAGCAAAATCAAGAACAAAATCTAATTTACAGTAGCTTCAAAAATACCTAGAATAGTATCTAACGAAGGAGATGAAAGATGTCTGTAAGGAGAACTACAAAACACTGCTGAACATAATGACAGATGACAAAAACAAATGGAAAAAAACATTCCATGCTCATCAATTGGAAGAATCACTATCATTAAAATGGCCATACTATCCAAAGGAACCTATAAATTCGATGCTATTCCTATCAAATTACCAATGTCAGTTTTCATGGAGGTAGAAAACACTATTCTAAAATGTATATGGAACAACCACAAAAAAGAGCCTAAGTAGCCAAAGCAATGCTAAGCAAAAAGAGTGACCACATTATCTGACTTTAAACTATACTATAACACTGCAGTAAATAAAACAGCATAGTACAGATGCAAAAACAGAACATAGACCAATGGAACAATAAAGAAAGCCCCCTCCCCACACCACCAAAAAATAAATAAATAAATAAATAAAAAAGCTGTACATTTGCAGCTATCTGGTCTTCAACAAAGTTGATAACAATAAGCAATGAGGAAATAACTCCTTATTAAATAAATAGTGCTGGGATAGCTGGCTAGCCCTATGCAAAAGAATGAAACTTGACCCCTACCTGTCACAATATACAAAAATTAACTTAGGACAGATTAAAAACTTAAATGTAAGACTTCAAGCTATAAATATCCTAGAAGAAAACTTAGGAAATAGCCTTCTCACAATTGGCTTTGTGAAATAATTTATGATGAAGTCCTCAAAAGCATTTGTAACAAAAACAACACTTGACAAGTGGAACCTAATTAAACTGAAGAGCTTCTGCACAGCAAAATATACTGTCAACAGAGTAGAAAGACAACATGCAGAATAAGAGAAAATATTTGCAAACAATGCATCTGACAAATATCTAATATCTAGAATTGTTAAGGAATCTAAACAATTGAAGAAGAAAAAAGCAAATAACCCCAATGGGCAAAGGACATGAACACTTTTCAAAATAAGACATACAAGCAGCCAACATACACGTGAAAAAAAAAGCTAAATGCCATTAGTCATTGGAGAGTTGCAAGTCAAAACTACAATGAAATACCATTTCACACTAGTCAGAATAGCTATTACTAAAAAGTCTAACAACAACAGATGCTGGTGAGGCAGTTTTGAAAGGGGAATGCTTATACCCTATTGGCAGGGAATGCAAATTAGTTCAGAAACTGTGTAAAGCAGTTTGGGAATTTCTCAAAGAACTTAAAAGAGAACTACCATTCAGCCAACCAATCCCATTACTGGGTATATATCCAAAAGAAAATAAATCATTCTATGCATTTTTAGGTCCATTGCAGCACTAGTTACAAAAGCAAAGACATGAAATCAACCTAGGTGCCCATCAACAATGGAATGGATAAAGAAAATATGGTGCATATACACCATGGAATACTACACAGCCATAAAAGGGAACAAAATTGCATATATTGCAGTAATATGGATGCAGCTGGAGACCATTATCCTAAGCAAATTAACATAGGAACAAACTCCAAATACCAATGGGTACTCACAGACATAAAGATGGCAACAATAGACAGTGCAACTACTATACAAGGGAGGTAGGGGGGATGGCAAATGCTTTAATAGTGTTTTGTTTTTGTATTTTCCCAATGTTTTGTTTTGAAACTTTAAAATTACATACATAAAACATTAAGATAATGAAGCCCTTGCATACCCTACACTTGAATTTGCCAATTATTAAAACTTTCAACATTTGCTTTATCTATATCTATGCATATGTATTATTTTTTCTTTTTTCTGTTGCCCCAATATATAAATTCTTACTTCCAAATAATAATTTTTACTGTACATAAAAATTGCTTCACAAAATATGAGAATAAAAGTATTTTTAAATGTCACAGCCAAAATGTATAGTTATTGTAAGCCACAATATGTACTTTCACTGAAATTAGGAAATGAGAGACATTGTTTTACTATTTTGATGCTGATTAATTGTATTTTAACAGTTTATGATTTTCGTTTCACTTGCTTTTTGAATTATTATCTTATTATATGTCATTTAAGAAGAAATGACATATTCACAACTAATACAAGTTCATTACTGAATCCACTTGAAATGTATCCAACCACCCAAATGTAATTTGCTAGCATATAGAGACTATCCACCAAATTGGGAATATTGCTTTTGGAGGTGAATTAATTTGCTGTTACCATTGAGAGAAATGTGTGCATTTCATAAAAATTTAATGAAGAAAGTTTGGTATCTTAATATGTGAAATATGTTTGCTTATTCATCTCATAAATTCTTGTGGAAAGAGTTTTTTTCTGAATGGAGTAATTTACACTCTCCTAGTAAGATAGCTAGCATAGTACTTAACTTTGGTGTTGTCTGTGAGACAGGTTCATCAACATTCATGTGTCCCCTCTCTAACACAGATTCTATGTTCACCACATATTAAGTATATACGCTTGAGAAATATTTAGCAGGATTGTTAATCTGATTGTACAAGCCCTGAAAATCATGTTTACCTACATTACACCGATCTCGCCTGTGCATGCTCACTTAAGTATGTTGCACTTGAAAATTTTTTTCTTTGTTAACAAAAATTGCCTCCACCACTGCTATGATTCACTACTTTAATTTTGTTTATCCTACTGGGAATAAAGTTTTTATTTTCTCGCCCCATAAAGGTGGCATAATGTGAGAGAAAGATCACCCATACTACTGCATCCATTTTTACTAAGAAAAGTTTTCCATTGTAGACATTGATAAAATAAAAACCTCCACCAAATTAAATTTTAAGAGTTTAATTGAGCAATGAATGATTCACGAATTGGGTAGCCTTCTGAGCCAGAGTATGCTCAGAGACTCCAACACAGTCAAGTGGTAGAAGACTTATTGACCAAAAAAAAAAAAAAAAAGAAAGTGACGTACAGAAAAGGGAAGTGAGTTACAGAAGGATTGGTTACAGCTTGGTGTTTGCCTTATTTGAACATGGTTCAAACAGTTAGCTATATTTGATTGGCCCTAACTCGGTGATTGGGACAAGTATAACCTATGGTCTGTTTATACTTCCGCTTGTTAATAGTTCACAACTTACAGAGGAAACTTTAGACTGAACTTAAAATATGCAAGGAGGCAGCTTTAGGCTAAAATTGATTTAACAATTCCCTCCTTTTAGTCATCTTCTCAATTTTGAGAGATTGATCGAAACTTTACTCATTGATGTCACTATCACCGTTGTAAATGTAGTTATTTGGTCTTGAAACCTACTGAAAGACAGTAGAACAGTGGGTTTTGCAATGTGGGAACAAGGACTTCGGTTTTTTGTTTGTTTGTTTGTTTTATGGGTTAGAGTAGAGGATACTTCCTTATGCTTGAATGTCCTGTTTACGGGAGATTTTTTTTTTTAAAACATCCAAACCTGGGTCGGTTCTAGGATCTTTGTGTTTCCTTAAAGTTTTAGTTTGATTATGTCACATTTAACATGAGTGACTTCATTTTGATTTGATCTGGTCTGTTGGGTCCTAGTACATGAGCTCAGTCCAAAACAATGGCCTCCCACAATTTTGTTTAAAACTTTCCCCTCTTTGGTCAGGTTCTCACTTAGGGAAGAGTGTGACCCAAATGTAGGGCCTTAGCATCACTCTCAGCTCCCATCATTTCGTGTTTCCGGTCTCAGCATGTCATTCATAGGTTACGGCTCCCTCATGATCAAACATTTTTTTCAGCTTTTATCATTGCAATTGAAGACAGACCAGTTGACATGCTAGAGATTGCTACATGGAAACATTTAAAAGTTTTGGGAGAATACAGCACACCAGGGGAAATACTATTATGCCTATTAGGAGGATAATACCAAGAGTTTGGAGCATGCTTCTTACCTAGGATCCCCATAAACCAAACCACCTAAAATTAAATAGATCAAAGAATGAGCGAGAGTTTACTCACTTAACTAAGCAGTCTCTTCATTAATCCCCTACAACTAAATCTCTCTAATACATGATGTGATGTATTTCTTTATAGGCCACAAGTGACAGAGGCTGTACAGATACTTCCCTGTGACAAAGCATACACATTAGTTACTCTGCTTAGCACCCAATATCAAACTGGGATGGCTTAAACTTTCCCCTGGTTGGGCTCTGTCATCTTTGCCTCCAATCAGGAGTTGCAACATGTGATCTCTGGGCAAGATGGTCGCCCTGAGTAACAGAAAAAAGAGAAAAGGGAAAGGAGAGAAAGAGAGAAAGTAAAGCATTCCCCATGGTCGGGTGGGGAAGGCAAAGAGCTCAGTGAGGCCAGAGAAAGATCCATCCATTGTGGAGATACTGAATCAAAAGTTCAGGTGGCCACTTGTCAGTCAAGAAGTGATCTTTTCCAGCAATTCTATCAGTTCTTGAGTTTCCCTCCTTGGGGAGAAAAAGGTTCCCCATATCCTATGATCCTGTACATGCCTAATCCTGTCACCCATAGCCATCAGCAAAAAGTGCAAGACAGATTAATCCAAAGAGAATAGGAGTTAACATCACATAGTGCCAAATCCATTTTTAACCAAGAGGGATTTTACTGAGGGGAGTGCCTCTAACTCCCTATGTCTTAGGAGGGAATCTAACCTTCCTATGTTGGACTTCAAACTCAATCCCATTCTTTGCCCAGGTCAAACGTACCCCACTACTTACCAAAAGTCAACCAACTGGTACTGAAGTCTATTTCCTTTGGACCGGGATAGTAACTAAGACAAAAGGTTAGCAGATTTAATTTTTTATATTAATTAATTGCTTAAGCTTTTTATTTGCCTTTTGTAAAAGCTTTAAATAAAAATATTGAAAACAATTTATAAGTTTCTGCATATCATTAGGCATTCCTAGATGAGACTAATTCGGGAGGCTTCATTTTCAATTGCACTTTAGTGAAGTGTTGTTCATTTGGAGTTTTCCACTGTAAGTTATCTTTAGTAACATTTTGCCATTTCTGGAAGACTTTGCTGCTTCCTAGGCCTGATACTTATGCATGTGTAAGCTGAAGGAATTCAGTTCTTCAGAAATTAAGGATCCCATTTTTACTTCAAATATTCACTTTGCTCTCATGTTCCCCTTCTCAACTTAGCCAATCATTGTTTGCCTAAGTGCACAAGAAGAATGAAACAAAGGGGTAGAAAACAAAAATTCCTGTGAGTTTTTCAAAGCCAAATTTTACACTCCGGCAATATTGCCATTTACTACTAGTTTCTTTGACCCAGTCAGATGGAAGAGGCCTCTAACTGGACCCAAGCCAATTAATTACCAGATCCAATCTGATCCTAGGCCCAGTCAAGTTTCTGTTGTGACTTCCAAACCCGGTTTGGATCAGAAATTTGCTTGAAGAAACTCAGAGAGCTTAAAACCCAAATCCGTAGACCTTCGGATTCCAGCAGAGATCTTACCACGATTCTCAGCTACTCTGAGAGAGGAATGGACACAGTGAGTCTGGCGGGTAGCTTGCTTGGTCACTCAGCCCTCCTGGGAGTTGTTAGAAACTCTTTTATGGATCCCACTTCATTGAGCAATGAATAATTCATGAATCAGATGGCCTACCAAGCCAGAGTATGCTCAGAGACTCCACTGCAGCCATGTGGTGGAAGAAGATTTGTGGGACAGAAAAAGTGACGTACAGAAAATGAAAGTGAGGTACAGAAACACCTAGATTGGTTATAGCTCGGCATTTGCCGTATTTGAACACAATTCAGACAGTTGGCTACATTTGATTGGGCAAAACTTGGTGATTGGCTCTAGTGTAGGCTATGATGTGTTTACACTTCCACTTGTTATAGTTCACAATGAACGGAGAAACTTTTAGGTCAAACTTAAAATATGTAAGGAGGCAGCTTTAGGCTAAACTTGATTTAATAGGATTATATTTATTCTCAGAAAGATGTTTTGATTTCAGTAAAGGGGTTCCTTAGTGTGTATGTGTGTATGAATTTTTATTTTTTGGTATTATAGCACTTATAGACTAATATCAAAATAAATCCTAAAGTAGTTTTACTGTTTTATAAAGCTGTAGAAAATAAAAATATTTTGCCAATAGATGAACTAGGAGCAGTCCTCAAAAAACATTAGCAAAACAATGTTATTATATTTTCTCTAAAAAGAAATTGTAAAGGAATAGGTTGGTATAGAGATCTTATTTAGGAATACAGTCCTTTAGCAACTAATTTGCATATGTTTCTTTGGATTCAACTGATGCTAGAGTATTTTTAAAGAAATGGTTTTGCTTGAATTAAAATGATCCAAGACGCCAATTTGTGTTCACATATGTGAACAAATTTATATTCACATTATTTCACAGGCTTAATTTCTCATGTGACTATAAAGGATTATTCTGAGTCACATATCTCATAGGTTCCTTTCTCTTTTGATGTAATCTATTTGTGGTATATTATTAAACATTAAGTAGTAGCAGTGTGACATTTTCTCTTTTCCCTAAATATGCAATCCATTTTTCATCTGCAGTTCTTATTCATTCCCTCTTAACTCCAACAATAAGCAACTCATAAAATAACTGCGATTAAATTTTATAAATCAATACGTTAGCATTCTCTTTAGCACTTGAATTATAACATATCGAGACAGAGACAACTTGTTTTCATACATCTGTCAGTGATCATTGGAAGTGAGGTTACTGGGTAATTTTATAACACCCTGATATTACCTAAAATAATAACTATTATTATGAAAGTGTGCTTAATTAAAAGATATGAAAGCTTTTTAAGTCATCTTAACCTAAAATCCAATAATTATAGTAGTCCAAAGCATGGACTTTTCATGTAAAAGTACTGGAACGAGGCAAAATTTATATATATGTATATATTTTTTTTTAGATTCTGAATACCTTCAAATAAGACATATGCAATTTTTCACTTGAAAGATCTTAAAAGCATACAGAGAATGTTCTCTAAGGAGAGTGGGTATTGACCTGATATTCCAGGATGAGAGTACTTTTTGAATTTGAGGGATAAAAGGAGCAGATCATAGTGTAAGGATCAGGGGGACAAAGATAAGGTTGTCAGACATTTAGATAGTTAGACTATCAGACATTATCAGGAGAGAGACACAACTTGTTTATACACATCTGTCAGTGGTAACTGGAAGTGAGGTTAGTGGGCAATTCTTTTACAATACCCTGATATTACCTAAAAGAACAACTATTATTATAAATGTGTGCTTAATTAAAAGCTATGGAACTTTTTATGTCACAGTAACCCTAAATGAAATTACTATAGAATGTTTTAATTTTCTTAATATGGAACTTAAAGTTCCATCATTTCCTTAATATCTGAATCAATTCTGACTCTGAACTCAAGGATAGTTTTGCTCCACAAGTGGTGACCATACATAAGACCTGGTGGAAGCATTGTGGTTAGCATACCTTGTAGTGCTATTTGATAGTATCCCATGTAGAGAACGCACTCTGGCATTTGAGGTGTACTCTGACCACACCAGTGGTTGCTTGTCTATCAGATATTCACTCCATGGTTGCATATAAAACCATTTTCACTAACTCCTATTTTCTATAATTTTAAATCCCAGAGTCCATTTTTCTGTTAATGAACTGAAGTAATCAGTGTGCCATGGCCTAGAGAAGAATAAAAGTGCACATATATGATACACAATGTTGTAAAGACAGTTATCTTTTCATCAAAATTCGTGGTTCTTCTATACAATTGTCATTGTGAAGTGGCTGCCCAGCCATAAACTACATGTATCAGATGCTTGTGGATATACAAAGGGCAATATAGTTAGTTCTTATGAAAGAATATAAACAGAAGTGATAAGTGCCTCTTAAAGGCAAAGACGGTTAAAAGGCCGATGCATCTCCACCTTGCCTCTCTTTCCAAGTCAGCCAGCTTTAAAGAGAGGACTCAAAGGCCCTGAGGCACACTGAAGCCACAAGATGAAAGAAGAATGAATCATTAAACTTATGTATGCACTATATCCATCTATTATGAACAAATATATTGGATTTGTATATAAAAAGAAATAAATTATCTTTAGCTACGGACTTGAAATATTACTCCTGGCTGGCTTGTGGAAATAGCAAAGATAATAGAGAACACTGAATGAATCTGAGGCCTTATTAGATTAGAATATGTGAGTATGTTTGCACCCCAGAGAGTGGGAGATAAAACTGAAAAAGGCTTTGAGCAACAGAGATTCTTTAAGAAGTTTTAGTTAAACAAAGGAACTCAGTTTTCCAAATAAAGATCATATTTAGGTGTTTCCTTTATCTATTCCAAACTACTACTTCAGATGACAGTAAATTATAAGTCATCAAGCTGAGAGACATGCAAAGGAGCAAGAAAGCCACAAAATACATCAGAGTTGAGATTCACATCCAGGAAAAACTTTTTTATGCGGTTGTTGGTGTTTGGAATTGATTAGACTCAAATAGATGAGAAAGTCACTAAGGTTTTGAGAAAATACTTTTTTCTAAAATAATGGTAACAGTAAAACACAAATCAGTCTGTGCAACCTTTGAGGAGTATATCCTCCCACAAAGATGAGAAATGGGGATAATAGAAGACAAGGTACTTCCCACAGGGTCAAGCCAGGTGTCAATGAAAAAACAAATATATCAGATTACAAAATCAACATATGACTTTTACTATTGCTGTGACATCAATGAATGAGGCCCTTCAAATATTAATTTAAAATGAAGTGCCTTCATTCTGGATCTGGAGCAATTCCTGGTAGCTTCCAGTTCAAACTTCAAACTGTGTTGGCTGAAAGTTTTGTTCTCCAACTGACATATGAGTAGGATTTTGAATGCCAGAATCTGACATTATGAATATATTTTTTTGTCTTCTTCCTTTTATTTCTGGGATTTATAAATCATAATTAGATGCAAAAATGTGTAAGTATTCAAGTAACTTCTAAAAATATCAGTTATAACCAATAGGATCACCAAATTTATTTGGCAACTTTTCATTGCTTCAAGATTAGCAGTCAAAAGTGACTTCAGAGTAGCTATACAAAGACATTAGTGACTCTTACATTTATATTACCAGCCATCACCTTTCCAAGGAACTCCAGACACTTACATTCAACTTCATATTAGCTATTAAGAATCTTTAAAATGGCTATTTTTTCTGCCTAAAGGATTTTTTCCATAGATGAGTATCCCCATAATAATTTTATATTATCTTTCATTGCTTTATTTTTTCCCATTTAGTACTCAATGATTTAAATATAATACATATTTTACTTATAAATATTATTTGTTTACAATACTCATTAATATGGTGTTTCATGAAGGTAAGTATTTCTGTCTGTTTGGTTCACTGGATAAACCCTGGTGCATAGAACAATGATTGACATGAAGTAGGCACTCAATGAATATTGCCTCTTTCAAGTTCCCACACATCTCTGGTTCTATCCTCTGAGTAACAGTCTGCTCCTAATAGTTCTATTTCAAAACTAGATCAATTGTTCACATTTTCTACAGATATATTTTCAAACCACATCAAAATAAGTACAATATCTGAACAAATTCAAACTTAAACATTTTAATTTTTCATTTAAAAATTTCTACCCAATTTTTATTTTGAAAATAATTAAAACTAAGAATGTCTCAATATTAGTAATTGCTGTGGTTTTAATATGTCCTCCATAGTTTATGTATTGGAAGCTTAATCTCCAGTGCAACAACATTGAAATGTGGGACATTCATGGGGTCATTAGGCAGAACCCTCAGAAATGGATTAGTTATAAGGTGAGTGAGTTTGTGAACAAGTGATAAGTTCCATACCCTTTCTCTCTTGCTCCTGCACTCTCTTGCCATTTTGCCTTTCACCATAGAATGACACAGAAAAAAAGGTCCTTGCCCAATGTGAGCCCCTCACCCTTGGACTTTCAGTCTCCAGAGCTGTGAGAAATAAATCTGTTCTTTATCAATTATTCAGTCTCACGGTATATTATTAAATACCTATCAAAATGGCTATTTTTTGTTTTTAAAGTGACAATGTCAATACCAGTTAGACTGTAAAATAACTAGATTATGCATATATTTTTCTTGGTAATATAAAAGGACACACATACATTGCAAATTCTTTTGACAATTTCTTATAAACTAAATGTGCCATTTCCATATTATCCAAAAAAAAGAAAATTATATTTACACAAAAATTTGTACACAAATGTTTATATCAGCTTTACTGTTAGTAGTACTGAGTTAACAAATCAGATATTTTTCAATGGATAAATGGTTAAATAATCTGTGGCACATGGGCTATTACTCAACAATACGAAGAAATAATCTATTGAGGCATGCAACAACTTGATGGATCTCAAGTGAGTTAGGCTGAATTAAACAATAAAATCCCCCAGGGTTACGTACTGCATAATTATATGATATTTTTAAAATGGTCAACTTATAAGCATGAAGAAATATTTCAGTATCAATATTCTGGTTGTGTTATTTGACTCTAATTATGCAAAATGTTACAAATGAGGAAAACTGGCTGAAAAGTGTACAAGATCTCTCAGTATTATTTTTTATTATCAAATTTTAAGTTCTGGGATACACGTGCAGATTGTACAGGTTTGTTACATAGGTATACACAGGCCATGGTTGTTTGTTGTACCCATCAACCAGTCATCTACATGAGGTATTTCTCCTAATGCTATCTGTCCCCTAGCCCCCCCACCTTGCAACAGGCCCCAGTGTGTGATGTTCCCCTCCCTGTTTCCATGTGTTCTCATTGTTCAACTCCCACTTATGAGTGAGAACATGTGGTGTTTGGTTTTCTGTTCTTGTGTTAGTTTGCTGAGAATGATGGTTTCCAGCTGCATCCATGTCCCTGCAAAGGACATGAACTCATCCTTTTTTATGGCTGCATAGTATTCCATGGTGTATATGTGCCACACTTTTATTATCTAGTCTAGCATTGATGGGCATTTGGGTTGGTTCCAAGTCTTTGCTATTGTGAACAGTTCTGCAGTAAACATACGTGTGCCTGTGCCTTTATAGTAGAATGATTTATAATCCTTTGGGCATATACCCAGTAATGGGATTGCTGGGCAAATGGTATTTCTGGTTCTAAATCTTTGAGGAATCACCACACTGTCTTTCACAATGGTTGAAATAATTTACACTCCCACCAACAGTGTAAAAGCATTCTTATTTCTCCACATCCTCTCCTCTGTTAAAATTTTTACTCTGAAGTTATTGTAAATTCACATGCAGTTTTTTTCTTGACTTTTTAATGATCACCATTCTAACTGACATGAGATAGTATCTCACTGTGGTTTTGATTTGCATTTCTCTAATGACGAGTGACGATGACCTTTTTTTCATACGTTTCTTGGCCACATAAATGTCTTCTTTTGAGAAGTGTCTGTTTATTTCCTTTGCCCACTTTTTGATGAGGTTTTTTCTTGTACATTGTTTTTTTGTAGATTCTGGATATTTGCCCTTTCTCAGATAGATAGATTGCAAAAATTTTCTCCCCATCTGTAGGTTGCCTGTTCACTCTGATAATAGTTTCTTTTGCTGTGGAGAAGCTCTTTAGTTTAACTAGATCCCATTTGTCAGTTTTGGCTTGTTGCCATTGCGTTTGGTGTTTTAGTCATGAAGTCTTTACCCATGCCTATGTCCTGAATGGCATTGTCTAGGTTTTATTCTAGTGTTTTTATGATTTTGGGTCTTACATTTAAGTCTTTAATCCATCTTGAGTTAATTTTTGTATAGGTGTAGGGAAGGGATCCAGTTTCAGTTTTCTGCATATGGCTAGCCAATTTTCCCAACATTCTATGCTCATGGATAGGAAGAAGCAATACCATGAAAATGGCCATACCGCCCCAAGTAATTTATAGATTCAATGCTATCTCCATCAAGCTACCATGGCCTTTCTTCACAGAATTAGAAAAAAACTACTTTAAATTTCACATGGAACAACAACAACAAAAAAAGCCCACATAGCCAAGATTATCCTAAGCAAAAAGAACAAAGCTGGGAGCATCATGCTACCTGACTTCAAGCTATACTACCAGGCTACAGTAACCAAAACAGCAAGGTACTGGTACCAAAACAAATACATAGACCAACGGAACAGAACAGAGGCCTCAGAAATAATACCATACATCTACAACCATCTGATCTTTGACAAACCTGACAAAAACAAGCAATGGGGAAATGATTCCCTATTTAATAAATGGTGTTGTATTATTTTTAAAAAACTGGATGTGAATTTATAACCACCCCAAAGTGAAAATTTTAATTAAAAATACTATGAGCAAGGAGAAAGCCATATAAAATGTAAGCGTGAATAGAATATATGATGTAATGACTGTGAAGTGGATTTAGTAAAAGATAGGTTATTGGAGGAAAGCAGCTTTGGAACAAAACCAAAATAAAAATTAGCAAGTGCAGATAAATTCTGAGGAGGTATATGTTAAAAGACAAGGTTGAAGTAATGGAGTCAGAAATGTGTAAGCCACAATGTACAAAGAAGACATGAGTTTCTCTTCTAATAATTTTCAGAGTAACCAAAGTTAATTAATGGAGCTTTCTGAAAACTACACAAGTGGGTAACAGTAAAATGTCAATCTAAATCATAATAACTTATTAAACTGAATGACTTGAGGAAAATTATATTTGAGTCAGTTTATACTAGCTGTATTTAAAATATCAGTTTATGTACCTGGCATGACATTCTGGATAAGGTGTAATAAACATTTTCAACTGGTTGATCCTCCTTCTGTTTACTCTGTTTTATTTGCTTTATTTTCTAAAAGAAATAAAATCAGCATGTATATTCTCAGGTACCTATTTGAAAATCTGAGACTTATATTAAAGCTTCTTAAGGTTTAAATGATAAAATTTTCATTTGACTTTCAAAATAATAGTCCATAAATATATACACCTACTGTGTACCCACAAAAATTAAAATTAAAAATATATATTTAAAAGAGGAATTTTAAATTATATTTCTTCTTATTTTTATTCTTTTTCTTAAAACTTTAATTTATACTAGAGGCAGAGTCTCACTATATTACCCAGGCTGGTCTCAAACTCTGGGGCTCAAGCAATCATCCTGCTTCAGCCTCCCAAATTGCTGGGATTACAGACATGAGCCACTGGGCCCAGCTATATATCTTTTCTAAAAAATATCATAAACCTTAAAAAGAATTCTGGGTAAAGCAAAGTCAAATATCTACCTTCTATTTATCATTTAAGTGCTCCATTTAGAATTAAAAATACTTTATTAAATGATATAAAGTACATTACAGCCTAGATTTTACCAACTATGAAGAATAAATGCATATCAACTTACTTTCAGCAGAAATGTTTGTCAGCAATCATGAATTCTCATGCTTACCTTTTTATATATAAATGCAATTTTCATGTGATCAAAAAGTATAAGCAAAAACTGAAGCAAAACGTCATAGAAATTTTATTGTATTCTTCACCCTTGTCACAATTTTTTTCACTAAAATAAATATTTATTGGAAATATATGTGAGTATTATAATTTTTATATTGTGGATGTACCTACTAACAGTTCTAACTAGATCATTATTTACTGAGTCAAAAATGACCAAAGTTAATGTTTAAATATTGCAATTTCTCTCACTGGATGGATTGTGCTTATAATGAGCCCTAACTGAATTTTATTCATCTTTTGGGGGTTTGAAATTTCCAAATGAAAAATAATTACAAGATTGTGTGTTATTTTAACCCTTTTTTCATTATTGTTGCTAATTAAGAAGGCTATATATAGATATTTTAAATCATCTGGACTTGAACAGTCATTTATATGTCAGATTATTTTTAGTTTGCAATAAAAAAGGAAAAGAAAGAAATTACGTGTTTCAAATTCTGTGGGTATATGCAAAAACAGAAACCTTTAGGCTGTATCCAAGGCAATTGCAACAAAGACAAAAATTGACTGTTGGAACCGAATTAAACCAAAGAGCTTCTGCACAACAAAATAAACTGTCAACAGAGTAACCAGAAAATCTACAGAATTGGAGAAAATTCAAAAACTATGCATCCAACAAAGGTCTAATATTCAGAATCTATAAGAAACTTAGAGTCGAACAAGCAAAATCAAATAACTCCATTAAAAATGGGCAGCAGACATGAAGCGATACGTCTCAAAAGCAGACAGACATACAAGCAGCCAACAAACATGAAAAATACTCAACATCATTAATCATCAGAGAGATGTAAACCAAAACCACAATGAGATACCATCTCACACGAATCAGAATGGCTACTTTAAAAAGTCAAAAAACAGCAGATACTGATGATGTTGGTGAGGCTGTGAAGAAAAGCAAACGCTTACATACTGTTGGTGGGAATGTAAATTAATTCACCTACTGTGAAAAGCAATTTGCAGATTTCCCCAAGAACATAAAACACAACCGTGATTTGACCAAGCAATCCCAATACTGGGTAAACATCCAAAAGAAAATAAGTAATTATACCAAAAAAGAAAACACATGCACTCTTATGTTCATCACAGCACTATTCACAGTAACAAAGACATTGAATCAAACTAGGTGTCCATGAATGGTGGGCTGGATTTTTTTTTTTTTTTAATGTGGCATATTTAGACCGTGGAATACTATGCAGCCGTAGAAATGAAATCACATCAATTGCAGCAACATGAATGCAGCTGGAGGTCATAATCTTAAGCAAATTAATACAGTAACAGAAAATCCAATACAGCATATTATCACTTACAAGTGGGAGCTGAACTTTGGGTACTCATGCACAAAAAGATGGCAGCAATACACACTGCAGACTACTAGAGTGGGAAGAGAGGAAGGAGGCAAGTGTTGAAAAACAATCTATTGGGTACTATGCTCAGTACCTGGGTGATGGGATCTATTGTACCACCAACCTCAGCATCATGTAATATTCCCAGGTAACAAACCTACACATGTACCCCCTGAATCTAAAATGAAAGTTTGAAATTATTTTCAAAAAACTTAGCTTGTTATAATGTCCTGAAACGATTTTATCCCACTTTTATAATTATGCCTATATTATCAAAAATTCACAGAGATGTGTATTCAAGTATATTTTAGATTGCTCAGTAAATTATATTTCCAAATGATCTGTCCCTACAAAATGTAGGAATATTTTTGATCAAAAATTACATCCAATAGGAAGTAGAAATTAATTTTTATTTAATTTGATTTAGCAGCATAAAGCATCTTGACAATTTAGATTGTTTCTTCTACTGGAATGTTAAAGAAAATATAGGAATGCCTACCATAAAGTCTACTTTGCATATATCAAATATAATTTTTAAAAATCTCTTAATGCTTATAACATTCTTCTATAGAGGGAAAGAGAGATTGTTTTTCTTTTCCTAACATATGAAGCAGAGTTAAATAGGCATTATACGTTCTGTCCAGACATTGAAAAAAGAAAGTGGCAGAACTCCTAGAGCGAAGATTTGCATTCACCTTAAGTCTTACTGAGAAGGGCAAACAAATATTGTACAACAACTACATTTAATACTTCAGTTAAATTTCCAGATATAGGTCAAATTTTATCAATTTTATTTTAACAGAATATGAACCAGGCTAAATTATCTTTGTTACACATCTGTTTACAGTCTAATATATGACAAACAATTTTTTAAGCTTTGTTTTAAATGTAATTATTCAAGAAATAAATGGTGCTATCATTTTCCAAAAACATACTCCATGTTCCAAGTGAGATGTATTCCATACCTACATCTCTATTGATTTAAATGAGTAAATGAAGGGAAAAAAATAGTTAGGTATGGTTAGTTTTAATATATTCCTCATTTAACTTGAATGTAATAATATAAATTTCATAAGCATAGAGTCTGGTTACATAGCAAAGTAATTAACAGCAGGGACTTATTAGCTCTGATCCTTCATTCAAATTACTTAAATTATCTGTACTTAAGTATTCTCATGTATAAAATTGGAATCAAATCAGAATAAGAATGACATTGCAGGATTGCCATGAAGATTAAATGAGCATCGGCATCAAAGGTTTGTTAACCCAGGGCCTCTCAGATACTAACTACGGTATCAACCTTAGTTTTAATAATTTATTTTTTAGAAACTAATTTTACATATTTAAAATTAAAGAAACTAATTATTAAATAGTAATTTTTCACAGTGTGGCTATTAAGGCTAACATTTTTATTGTGACTAAATTTGTATTACACTTCTGAACAAACATATATTACTATAAGACATTGGGTGTGATGCATGATATTATGTTAACTTGACATGTCCATAGGATGTAGACATCTGATTAAACGTTACTTCTGGATGTGTCTGTGAAGGTGTTTCTGAAAGCGGTAAGCATTTTAATTGGTTAACTGAGTCAAGCAGATGGATCTCCCCATTGCATGGGCATCATCCAATCCTTTGAGAGTCTGAATAAAACAAAAAGGCAAAAGTTAAAGAAGGTTGGATCCTTCCTTCCTCTGCCACAATGCTTGAGCTGGAATGACAGTCTTCTGTCCTGGAACTACTGGTTCTCAAGCCTTCACACTTTAGACTAAGACCTAAACCATCAGTCCTTAAACTCTAAGGCCTTTTAACTAGACAGGCTTCTCTGAGTCTCTGGCATGCAGAGGACATAGCATGAGAATTTTCATCCTCCATAATTATGTGAAACAATGTCTTATAACAAATCTAATTTACCTATCTAGCTAGCCAGCTATGCTACAGATTCAATTTTTCTGGAAAACCCTGAAAAATACTGGGAGTATTCTAGAGGAAAAAAAAAAAATCTAAACATGCATTTCTGTATTGGATCTAGAGTTTCTGGAACTGGCTTCCCAATCTGATATAATTTAGATATTCCATTGACCCTATTTCCAGTAGTACAGAGAGCACTGATAGTCCACAGCATGAATTGGTAAGACATACAAAATATTTGTATTGGATACTCTTGATTGACCACTTATAAGAAACAAGAAGTTTGATAACTATGTTTATAATACTTTTGAACATTTATAGAAAAGTGAGAAATATGATAAAGTCGGTTAGTTGCTCAAATGTCACTGGTTTAATGTGGTTAAATATATTTATGTATATATTTATATATTATATATGTTTATAGGTATATATATGTACTATATATGTATATGTTTATAAGCATATATTTATATATGCATATAGGTATATATTTATATATAATATATATCCATATGTATATATATAAAATGATATATATTAAATATATATATATCAGGCATTTGAATATATATTTATATTTAATATATCACATATATGATATACTAATATATATCACATATATCAAATCCCTGAAATATACATAAACATATTATGTATATTAATCATATCTATATTTATATATGCCACCTCAAGTGCTGCATAAATGACTTGAAAGTTTCTATGTGTGTCTTGAAAGAAACTTTTATCTTCTATAGCCACAGAGCTGTTGTTGCTGAAAATCAAACTCAGAATCGCATCCTACAATTGTCTGAATTACAATTCAAGTTGAACTCCCGACCAGCTTCTCAGGGTGTCTAGTGTAAAAGCAGGGAAAAAAGTTTGATTGGGGAAAAAATGACATCTTGTAAGTTGGAATGGGGACACGTGGAATGAGTGATTATACTGGGAAAATTGAGCTTCTAAATTCTGATGACAGTTTTGTCAGTGCAACAGTTCTTCCCAACCGCAGCATCAGCGGCCTCCCTACTCCAAGCAGAAGCGGTATCTCCATGCTTAATGAAAGCCACCTCTCCTCTGCAAGTGGCAACATCATCCACACCCCCAGTGGTATCAGCCTTTCCACCCCTGGATGAGTGGATTAACTCTGCATTACTTGAAAAAAAAAAAAACAGTAATTACCTCCCCTGAGACAATTGCCACACCAGACAATGCTGATTCCCTTCATGATTCATCTATTTTACCCTTATTTACTCATAGGCCTGTAACTGGACTCAGGTACCACCAGGCCACTGATGATGAGGTACAAAGTGTGACCAATGAGGAGGTGTGCTGCACTTCCAGAAACTACTTGACATTTCTAATTAATACAGACATAAATCGGGGAATATGTGTGGAAATAAATATGGAGGTTATGGGATAATGGTGGAACTGACATAAAATTGGATTAAGCCAAATTTATTAACATAGGCTCACTTAACAGAGCTTCTGCATTTAATGTTGCAGTTCAGGGAGTTAAAAATTACTCTAGCAGGTTTTTTTTTTTAATGAGTGGCTGAGACAGGGACCAAAATATTACCCATTTTGAGTGAACTGGAAACGCCTGGCCTCCTTTGGTATAATGTAGAAAAGGGGATTAAGAGGCTTAGAGAAAATTGAATGTTAGAGTGGATTTTTCATTTAGTACTTACTCACCCACACCGGGATAGCCCAGAAGTTATACCTTTCACCACTACTTTGAGAAATAAATTTTTGGGGAAACTCCACTATCTGTGAAGAGCTCTGTGATTGCTTTTCTTTGCGGGATAGATCTTACAATGGGAACTACAGCCATTCAATTAGAAAAACTAAATGCAATGGGAGTATATGTATTCCAGAGGCACAAGGGTGAAGTGTTGGCAATCAACCACCAAAGGCAGGGTTGTCATGGTTACCCTAATGGACAGCAAAGTAAAAGCAGCAATCAGAATAGTCTGACTGATGTACACCTATGTCATTGGCTAGTCAATCACGATATTTGAAAAGTGAAATAGAAAGGAAGCCTACTATCTTCTCACCTGATTTATATAAGAAGGAAAGTTGTAGGTTAATTGAACAAAAGTCTAACTTGAATCATTAAAGTGTAGAATCACAGCCCCTCAATCGGTTTCCAGAACTGGGCCAGTTTACACACCCAGAATCCCTTATAGAATTAAAAGGTTATATCTTCTCCAGGAAGGACCCTGATACACTATAATTTATGTTGTTAATATTTCTCTAAACCTTCCCTATCGGGACTCAATATTTCAGCAGCAGAGATCAACACTGAGTTCTCAATATACCTCCATTTCCCAGAGTGATCAGCCAATGGTACCTAGTAACATGTCGATTACATTAGGCCGCCTCAGTCATGGAAAGGGAAATATTTTGTTCATATTGGAGTAGGCATTTACTACAGTTTATAATTTGCCTTTCCTGCGTGCAATGCTTTTGTCTAAACTACCATCTGTGGGCTTATAGAATGTTTGATCCACCATTATAACATTCCACACAGCATTGCCTCTTATAAAGAAACTCACTTCCTGAGGTCTCTGTTCTGTTCCATTGGTCTATATCTCTGTTTTGGTACCAGTACCATGCTGTTTTGGTTACTGTAGCCTTGTAGTATAGTTTGAAGTCAGGTAGCGTGATTGGGAGTTATACCTGATGTAAATGACGAGTTGATGGGTGCTGACGAGTTGATGGGTGCAGCACACCAACATGGCACAAGTATACATATGTAACAAACCTGCACGTTATGCACATGTACCCTAGAACTTAAAGTATAATAATAATAATAAAAAGAAGAGGAAAAAAAAAAACTCACTTCATAGAAAACGAACAGTGACAATAGGCCCATGTTATTCACCATCCTGAAGCAGCTAGCTTGATAAAATAGATAAGTGTCCTTTTGAAGACACAGTTACAGTACCAGCTGGGTATGAAGACTTTGCAGGGGTGGGGCAAGGTTTTCCAGAAGGCTTTATATGTTCTCCATCAGTTCTATAGCATCTGTTCAGAAAAGATTATATACTATACAAACTATTCAAGTAATACAAAACCATTTTTCATTGTCTTTTCAACTGAGAAGAATACTATTCCGCACGCTTCTTCTCCTGAGGTGGTTCATACTGAGCAAGCTTTGCTTTCAGTTTTTTATTTACTTCTACAGTAGCTTCAGATTTCTCTTTCATTTTGGTCAGTTCTAGGCGAAGCAGCTCTTTCTGGATTCTCTGGGGTAGCAGCTCCTAAGCGATGCTTTAAAAAATCCAAAGCACTGTTAGGTTTCTCTGGTTCTTTATATAAGGCTACCAACACCTTGGTCAGCGTGTCCAGCACCCTCAACTTCTCCAAGTACCTCTGGAACTGCTCACGCTTCGAGTCGGCGGCTTTGTAATAGGCCATAGTGACAGCGGCAGCGGCGTAGCTGGCGCCGGACACCGAGAATTGAGGGTTTTAATTGTCATGAGTATTTTCTTAGGTTTTTAAGAATGCATTTGTGTGTGTGTATGTTCATGTGCATATACACAGCAAATATATGTGTTTTCATCCCTCTCTTTTGTCTTATCATGTAACATAAGATGAATATACTTTATGTAAAAGTTTCTAAGTGTTGTTCATTTTACATCATAACATTTAAGCTAAGGAATATCAGGAAAAGTAAACATCACTCAAATATTTTACCTCTTCTTCTGGGGAAGAAGTTAGTGCATTTTTCAATATATTCAGAATAATTGCACTATGTTAGGCAGAATTATGATATTGTTATTGTCTTTATTTGAAGATTAAATATGGTTTGAGATGGATATGGATATCAAGTTGACAAAGGGTAGACTTCTAATAGTTAATTTTATGTGTCAACTTGACATGGCCATGAATGTTCAGATACGTGGTTAAAAACTTTTTTCGTGTTTGTCTATAATAGTGTTTCTGTAAAGTGATTAGCATTTGAATTGATGAACTAAATGAAATACACGGCCCTTCCAAATATGTGTGGGCATCATCCAATCCATTGAGCACCTGAATAGAACAAAAAAAAAATGGAGGAAGCTTGGATTATCCTTCCCTCTGCCAGACTGCTTGAGCTACGACATCAATCTGCCACCTTCAGCGCTACTGGTTCCTAAGCCTTCAGATTAGCCTGGAATCTACATCATTGACCCTCCAGCTCTCAGGCCTTTGAGCTATGCCATTGGCTTTCCTGTGTCTACAGCTTGCAAACAGCATATCACAAGATTTCTCAGCCTCTATAATTGTGTGAGATAGTACCTTATAACAAATCCCTCTCTATTAGTTCTGTTTCTCTGAAGAACACTGACGAATACTCTGTGCTTTGAGATTTCAAGGTGTTTCTTTCAACATATTTGCTAGGAGAAAAGGAATTTTAACTGATTATGAGCCTTTTATGGTGGCATTTAATATCCTTCTTTACTGTTCCTATTTTGAATAAGATCATTGCTTTAACGAGACTGTTTCTAACTCCTGAAATAACTATAGGATGTATGTACACTCAAATTTTTTAGGGTAAAGAAAAAATTGCCCACTATAGCATATTGCTTTTCATGACATGAAATCATTCTCTTTCTCTCTCTGCTCCTTCCAAAGCATCTATCAATGTTTGAGTGTTTTCCTTTTATAGGAAAAGAAAGAGGCTTCTTATGAGAAATTATGACACCTACCATACTCCTATTATGTAATCATGCCATCAGAATCTAGCTTTCTGTTTTTTAGTCTGAATAATGGTACAAAAAAAGTTACACTGCTATTACAGTCATATTAATTATCCCCCTTTTAAAATAAAATGCACACATATTTTTCAAAATATCTTGCACCCCATAGTTCAGACTTTAATGTTCCACTTTTCAAAGTTTTTCAGCTCACCCATCTTCTAGACATCCATATACAAATTCACCTTAGTGTGACTTTTTCATGTTTTTTCACAGAAGTGTAGTTCCATTTTGTTTCAGTTCTATTGTTTTGTCTTCCACATTCTTTGCTCACCTTTATCCTATATTGGTTTACCACTCTTGATTGTACTTATACATTTTATTGTCTATGTTTTCAACTAAACTGTGCTCTTTAAGCTCAAAGGAGAATACTTGTTCATCAATTTCTCTAGTTCTTCATAACACACATTTTAATAATTTCATTAAAGATAAATTGTCAAGTTTGAAAGTTAAACTTATAAAAGGACACATATTTTCCCATATAGATATGTCAACCATTACAGTAATACTCAGAGTTCCAAAATATGAACAAAAGCACAATTTGCAATGTCATTTTCTAATCACTTGAGCCCAGAGGGGAAGAATGGAAGGGTTCTCAGGTAAAGAGTAACATTGAAAGTTTCATTTTATTGCCTCATGTATTTGCCAAAATGTCAGGTTTTCTAAAAGGTAAGTTAAAATGGTATATGTGATAAAAGTACTTTCTATCTACAAAATTTAATGAACAAATATTTAGGATGTCCCCTAATAAAAATCTGGCACTTCACAGGCAGCCCTATCAAACATAGCAGCTACACAGTGTGAAAGAAATGTCCACACAACAAAACTTCCTGACTTGGTTGTAAATCATTGATAAAAAAGAGTGATGTCAGAGCTTGACCTTATGTTACCAATAGTTTAACCAACTAAAAATGGAAAAATCATTATTGTTGTAGTTGTCTAGTAACAGTCTCACAAAGAAAAACTGCTTAATCTCCATTGAATTACTTGGAAAATCTCCACACATTGGGTACATTTCAACAAAATTTGGGATACAAAGTTAGTTTATTTCAGAAGTCATTTTCCATTGTAGGATGAAGATATGCACTTAAAATGTGTTTACAATATATTCATCACAGTTAAACTTTTATTTTTTTAATGTGGAGAATTGAGAAAGGTTTTATATATATATATTTATATATATAGAGAATATATATATAATATTTATTTATTCAAAGCTCAAGGGGGAGTCAGAATAATTCTGACACATAGTTCAAACTTGAAGTCATATGCTGAAGTTTAATATATATTCATATATAAAATATATAGAGAGATGTATATTCATATCTATCTGTATATGTATATTCCAGCCTCCAGATGGAGCTATGTATAGAGAGAGCTTGGGTGCTTCCAGCTGTATATATAGCTCAAGATATTGGAGACTGGAAGTCCAAGAGTATAATGCTGGCATCTGGTGAGAGGTCATCTTGTCAAAGATGGAAGGCAGAAGTGATCATGTGAGATAATGGAAAAAAATGGGGCAAACTTATCTTTTTATTAGGAGTCCATTCCCATGATAACAGCATTAATCCATTCATGAGAGCAGAACCCTCATAATCTAATCACTTATTAAAGGCTCAACCTCTTAATACCATTACAATGAGGATGAAATTTCCAACACATAAAATTTGAGGGCCACATTGAAACCATAGCATTCCACCCCTGTCATCCAAAATTTTCATTCTTCTCACATTACAAAATAAATGTGTTTCATATCAATAATTCCAAAAGTTTGACTCATTCTACTGTTAATTCAAAAGTCAAAAGTTAAGAGTCTTATCTAAATTAGAAATGGGTGATACTCAAAACATGATTCATCCCAAGCCAAAATCTTCCACCTGTGAACCTGTGAAATCAAAACTAGTTATTCATTTTCAAAATACAATGTTGAAACAGGAATAAAACAGACATTCCTTATATAAAGGTGGGGAATATATAAGAAAAATGGGTAACTGGTACCACGTAATTCTAAAACCAAACAGAAGAAATAACATTAAGTCTTAAAGCTGGAGAATAATTTCTGTGGACTACATGTTCTGCTTTCTAGATACACTGGAGTAGAGGTTGGGCTCCCAAGACTTCAGGCAGCCCTGCCTCCTTTGCTCTGCTGGGCTCAGCCTATGCTTCATCTCTTTCAAGTTGGAGTCTCATGCTTGCAGCTTTTCCAGGATAGGGTTGCACGCTGGTGACCTTACAGTGGTCGTGGGAGTAGCCCCACTTCCACTGCTTCATTAGGTAATGTCCTGGTAGAGACTGGTGACTCCACTGCTGAAGCAGGATTCTGTCCTGAACCTCTGGCTATCCTGTACATCCTTTAAATTCTAGATGGAGGTAACTATATCCCCACAGCTCTTACGTTCTGCAAGCCTGCAGACTTAATGCAATATGGATGCTATCAATGATTAAAGCCTGTATCTTCCAAAGCAGCAGCCAGAGTGGCCCCAGTGCTCTCTTGAGCTGCAGGTAGAGAAGTTGAAGAGTACTCAGTGGCATGCAGGGATCAGAGACCTGAGGAAGATCCGGGTAGTGAGTTCAGGGAAGGGGCCCCAGGCCTTCAATGTCCTGGCAGTCCTCCCAAACCATTCGTCTCTCCTAGAGCTCTGGGTCTGTGCTGGGAAGGACAATTTTGAAGATATTTGAAATGCTTCTGGGATCTTTCTCCCATTGTCTTGATAAATACTACATGGCTCCTTTCTACTTATAATCTCTTTAGCAAATGGTTGCTTGGCTGCGCACTTACTATTCACTCCTGAATAAGTTTACTCATTATTTGAATTGGCAAGCTGCAAAATTTCCAAGTATTTTCATTTGGTTTCCCTTTTAATTATAAATTTTATTTTTAATTCATTTTTTTAGATCTCACTGTATATGATTAAAAGTAGCCATGAAGCAGCCTAAATTGTTGCTGTTGAGATATTTCTCCTGCCAGATACCCTAGTTCATCAATCTTAAGGTCTGCCTTTCAGAAAGTTCTCAGGCATGGACACAATTCAGCAAGGTCATTTCTACTGAATAACAAAGAGGACCTTTATTCTAATTTCCAATACCTTGTTCCTCATTTACGTTTGAGACATGATAAGAATTGCCTTTACCATCTATATTTCTACTTACATTCTGGTCACAACCACTCAAGTAATTCCGAAGTAGATTTCGGCTTTCACTAGTTCTGAGGTTCTCTTGTGAGCCCTCCCCAGAATCATCCTTAATACTCTGTTCATTGCAATACAAGCTTTTCCTAGCCTGCTCCTCAAAATACTTTCAACCTCTACCCATTACCCAGCTTCAAAGCCACTTCCACTTTTTCAGGTATTTGATGTAGCAACAGCCCCACTTCTTGGTACCAATTCTCTGTCTTAGTCCATTTTCTGCTTCTATATTAGAATCTCACAAACCCCAGTGATCTGTAAAAAACAGAAGTTTATTTGGCCCATGGTTTTGGAGACCAGAAATTCCAAAGGCATGGGCTGCAATCCAGTGAGGGTTATCCCATGGAGGAAGATAGAATGAAGAACTGAATGTGCAAGACAGAAATAAATTTATCCTTTCACTAGGAACCCACTCCTGTGATAACTAACCCACTTCTAAGATAGCAGCATTAGTCCATTTATAAGAGCAGATCCCTCATAACTTACCTCTTAAAGGCCCAACTTCTAAATACTGTTATAATGGGGATTAAGTTTGCAACACACGACATTTGGGGTATGCATTCAAACCATAGCATGCATTTAGATCAATGATAGATAGATGATTGATAGATAGATAGATAGATAGATAGATAGATAGATAGATAGATGTTTCCCATTAGAATGCCTTTTTATTTGTGCTTTTCCAGATCATTTTAGTTTTACACTAAAGAAATGGTACACAAAGGTAAAGCATAATTGTTAAACACTGCCAACTCTATGCTTATTTTAAGGTTTTATAATTCAAATTATATTATTAACAATTCTTAGAAATGTTGCTATCGATAAGTTTACCATTTTCTATCTTGGCAGTTAACAAAACTTAGCCACAGCAGATGATTTTTACATAATCCTTATTATAAAATTTTCATAGAATATATACTGAAAATAATCATCCAGCAATTTATGAAATACTAAACTTCATAACGTCTTACATTATACTAAGTCCTCCAGGCAATGGAACATTTTCATAAACTCTTCAGAGCCCAGGGAAGCAGGACCAGAGATCTCGAGACTAATGTTGAAATAAAAAGGTGAAGATATCAATTAGGTTAAGAAGAAGAGGATACAAAGGAGACACAGTGGGATATAGGAGAAATAAGACAATAAAAAGAAGTGATGCTTTATAAAGGTAGAGGCAATCAATGCTCTTGTGATGATAACTGTGGCCAACTTTTTGTTTCAATTTATTTTTGGGGAATGTGGTTCGCTCTGCCATAAGCAGAAGTGACCTTTGGAAATTATTTCTAAAGAGGTTTATTTGTTTTGGCTCTCCTCAAAGTATCTCAGAAAATAATTTGTTTGTAAGTAGTTTCAGACCAGGTGATCCAAAAAGACACGCTGAATAAATGGGGATTTGAGGTTTAGGAGGCAGAAAGTTTACAAAGAGTAGGATAAATAGCGTGTTAAAAATCTGAGACTCTCAATTCTTCTAAAGACACACTGAGAAACAATGTTGAACACGCCTCATAATCATACTACCAAAGCTGTTTATCCACCAACTCCCCTCTCTTATTTAGGGTCATTAAGTCCATGGCACTTCTGTAGTCTGAAAACACACTTCCTTTAGCTCATTTCTACCCATTTATTATTCCATAGATGTAAAAATTAACCACTAAATATTCTCACCAATTTTCTTACATATGAAAATCAGTATGAGTTAGTAACTGTTTGACATTATCTTTTATAATAAATAAAAATGGTTAAATAAATTTTATTTTTTTCTAAGAATGTTTTGATTTTTCACTGGACTATTAACTTTACACTTACGTACAATTGCGAATTGTGAACACCTTTTATTAGAGGTCAATGACTACTGCTCAAAACTCTTTACCGAATGCTTTATCATTTTAAACATTATTTCTAGCTCTCTTCCGAACAAATATGGTCATACTTGCTGACCTGTAATTTGAACTTGTAACCTAATGTCAGAATCTATTGTTTATAATAAAAGAACTGGCTTTATGTTATTTTGTTTCTCAGAATGCAGAATGTATCTGGCTATATTGGCCAGCAGCAACTATAGGCAATCATTAGGGTTGCCTTTCAGCTACAATTTTTAATGGTAATATAAGAGCAATGGGTGGTGGTGTGTCCTTAAAAAGTTTTTCTTTTTTAACTTTCCTTTTCAAATCTAGCTTTTTTTTTAATCACACATATATCACTTCTCTAGTTCTTGCATAAGACTGGTTACACAAACCTGATTTAAATTTTCAAATATTTGTTAAATGAATTAATGGCATTGTATCCTCATGCGCTTCAAATCTCAAAGTTGCTTTTCTGTTGCTGAACAGCAAAAGTTTGTTTAACCTTTTTTATCTTTAATATTATATTGGACTTCATTTTCAGGTGTATGAATTGACATTAGCATGAAAATGCAAGAAGAAATTATTCAATAATATATGATGTTACAGATGATGTTAGATTCTTTCTCAGTAAATTTTTAAATAAAATACTACTTTGATAAAGTACCAGAAGACATTCATTTTTAATATGAGAATTGAGTATATATTAATAATTGCTTCAGCACATTTTTGCTCCATTCATATTCCTGGGAATGACCTCACACAATTGTATTGTCTTTCAAGTGTAAGATTCATTTAAAAGAGGCCTAATTTTATGACACTGGGCAGCTTATTCACTCTGCACATTAGATGTGAGACAAGGACAGCTAGAAACTTTCACAGGTTAATGCCTTATTTACTAATGTGATACAAAAGTACATTTTGCTCTTCTTTTGTATTTCCATTTAAATGCATATATGAAAAACAACATGTTAAACTAACCTCAATAGGAAGACTGAATGCAGCCATTATCTAAGTGGTACAAAGGCTATACCATCTGCTACAATTATTCCCAAATTTCAGTTGATTTGCATTTCCAGTTGTTTTTGCTGGAAAGGGCCATCTGTTCACTTTAATTATATACTTTTCAAATTTGTTATGTTATATATTTCTGGCCTCAATAAACTACAACATAATGTAAAGAAGTTATTTCTGCAATTTTTTTGAATCAATTAAACAACATAAAAGTCTAGATAATGTGATAAACTGTAAAATGCCATTACACGTTTTTTCCCCACAAGCCATTATATTAAAATGACTTGAGTATTAAATTTAGCCAAAATAATTTTTAATTTGTTCTATTCTATCTTAAATTATTCTGAGATATATTTTTCTGTCAATACATGAAAGCATTCGTATTTCTTGCATAAAAATCAGAAAAATACTACAGATTAAAAAATGAAGAAATGTATTTGGCTAGAGCTGGGTTTTGTTTGTTTTATTATTTGCTTGTTTTGTTGAAGTTTTACTTTTTATCTAGTTCTATTTTAAATTGTCATTTAAAAATACCCCGCGGATAGCATTCTAACACAATAGTTGAGATAATGTTGAATTTCTATCATTTTAAAAGTCAACATTGTCATATATAATGATGCATTGATATGGTTTGGTTGTATGTCCCCACCCAAATCTCATCTCAAATTGTAATCTGCATGTGTTGAGGGAGACACCTCGTGGGAGGTGATTGGATCGTGTGGGCAGTTTCCCTCATGCTGTTCTCATGATAGTGAGTGAGTTTTCATGAGATTCAATGGTTTTATAAATGGCAATTTTCCCTGCACTCTCTCGCTCTCCTGCCACTTTGGGAAGAAGGTACTTGCTTCTCCTTCACCTTCTGCCATTATTGTAAGTTCCCTGAGGCCCCTCCAGTCATGTGGAACTGTGAATCAATTAAGCCCCTTTCTTTTATAAATTATCTAGTCTCTAGTATTTCTCTGGTACTTGGAGTAGGGCACTGCTATAAAGATAACCTGAAAATATGGAAGTAACTTTGAAACTGGGTAACAGGTAGAGGTTGGCACAGTTTGGAGGGCTCAGAAGAAGAAAGGGAGATGTGGGAAAGTTTGGAACTTGCTAGAGACTTGTTGAATGGTTTTGACCCAAATGCTGACAGTGATATGGACAATGAAGTCCAGGCTAATGTGGTCTCAGATGGAAATAAGAAACTTGTTGGGAACTGGAGCAAAAGTCAGTTTTGCTGTCCTTCAGCAGAGAGACTGAAGGCATTTTGGCCCTGGCCTAGAGATCTGTGGAACTTTGAACTTGAGAGAGATAATTTAGGGTATCTTCCAGAATAAATTTCTAAGCAGCAGAACTTTCAAGAGGTGACTCGGATGATTCTGAAAATGTTTAGTTATATATGCTCATGAAGAGATGGTTTGAAATTGGAACTTATGTTTAAAGAGTAAGCAGACTGTGAAAGTTTGGAAAATTTGCAGCCTGATCATGTGGTAGAAAAGAAAAACCCATTTTCTGGGGAGGAATTCAATCCAGCTGCAGATATTTGTATAAGTAACAAGGAGCCAAATGTTAATAGCCAAGACAATGGGAAAAATGTCTCGAGGGCATGTCAGAGACCTTCATGGCAGCCCCTCCCATTACAGACCCAAAGGCTTAGGAGGGAAAAATAGTTTTCTGAGGCTGACCCAGGGCCCAGCTGCTCTGTGCAGCCTCAGGACTGCCCTGCATCCGAGCTGCTCCAGCTTTAGCTGTGGCTAAAAGGGGCCCACATGCAGCTCAGGCCATTGCTTCAGAAGGTGCAAGCCCCAAGCATTGGCAGCTTCTATGGGGTATTGTGCCTGTGGGTGCACAGAAGCAAAGAGTTGAGCTTTGGGAACCTCTGCCTAGATTTCAGAGGATGTATGGAAATGCCTGGATGTCCAGGCAGAAGTCTGCTTCAGGGAGAGAGCCATCAGGGAGAAACTCTGCTAGGGCAGTGCAGAAAAGAAATGTGGGGTTGGAGTCCCCACACAGAATTCCCACTGGGGCACTGCCTAGTGGAGCTGTGAGAAGAGGGCCACTGTCCTCCAGACCCCAGAAATGTAGATCCACTGACAGCTTGCACTGTGCCCCTGGAAAAACCACAGGTACTCAATGCCAGCCTATGAAACCAGCTGCAGGGGCTGAACCCTGCAGAGCCACAGAAGCAGAGCTGCCCAGGGCCTTTGGAACCTTGGGAGCCCACCCCTTGCATCAGCTTGCCCTGGATATAAGACATGGAGTCAAAGTAGATTATGGAGCTTTAAAATTTAAGGACAGCCTGGGCAGGTTTTGGACTTTCATGGGGCCTGTAGCCCCTTTGCTTTGTTTTGGCCAATTTCTCCCATTTGAACTGCTAACATTTACCCAGTGACTGGACCCTCATTGTATCTTGGAAGTAACTAACTTGCTTTTGATTTTACAGGTGTTTAGGTTGAAGAGACTTTCCTTGTCTAAGATGAGACTTTGGACTTGGACTTTTGAGTTAATGCTGGAGTGAGTTAAGACTTTGGGGGACTATGGGAAAGTCATAATTGGTTTTGATATATAAAAATAACATGAGATTAGGGAGGGGCCACAGGCATAATTATACGGTTTGGCTCTGTGTCCCCACCCAAATCTCATCTCAAATTGTAATCCCCTTCTGTCAAGGAAGGGACCTAGTAGGTGGTTACTGGATCATGGGAGCAGTTTTCCCAGTGCCGTTCTCATGATGGTGAGTGAGTTCTCATGAGATCTGATGGTTTTATAAATGGCAGGTTTCCCTGAACACTGTGCTCTCTCCTGCTGCCTTGGGAAGAAGGTACTTGCTTCTATTTTACCTTCTGCCATGATGATAAGTTTCCTGAGGCCTCCCCTGCAATGTAGAACTGTGAGTCAGTTAAACCTCTTCCCTTTATAAATTACCCAGTCTCGGGTATTTCTTTATAGAAGCATGAGAATGGACTAACGCATGCATCAAAGTAGCTTTTTAAGGTATATGAAGATATAAATGTTAAGACTACAGAAAAAAATATGCATACCTAAGGGCTAATCACTATTAGCCATCTTGTTTCAATTATTTGTAAATTCAAGGTTGGGAAAATTTAAATGTATTTATTTTCCAAGAAGCATTTCTAGCTATCTGGCTTATTTACTACCAATAATTAGGGAAAATGTACATTTTGGGAATAATTGATAAATTAAAGTCATAGCTGAAAATTTTATTGCATTCATTAAAGTGTCTCAATTAGATTGAATCATATTCTGGTAACCTGTGAGCAGCAATTCTCACTGTCCATTTATTTTTCAGTTCAGATAAACCTATAATTCATTGATATGATAATAAAATGCTTTATTTGGAGTACATAGTTTTTATTGAATTTAGAATATGGGATAATCCATTCACCATTTTATCTATAATCTTCCTGAAAAACATCACCATCAGTAATTAAAACTAGTGTTTATAACAGTATCAAGATTGCCAGCATCATTCATCATGATTACGATCCACAGACATTTTAAATTAATAGGCCTGACAGTTTCTCTTTATACAATTCACACTATTTGTACTACCAATTGTTTGTATAACTTTTATTTTTGCCTAAAAGCTTATTTTGGATGTATTTCCATTTCAGAATAAAACAAAATTTAAAATTATGCACTTTTAAAAACAGGTGCACTGTATCTTACCATATGCATTTGCCAAAATTATCTTCCCATTATGAGATATTTAGCCTTTTTCCTGCCTTTCAATAACTATAAGCAACGATGATCAACTATTATTGCATTCTTATATGATACATATATGTCTGAGTGCATCCTTAGGACACATTGCACACACGAATTAAAATACATAATTTAAATTTATTTTCTATTCAACAAATAATATTGTATATATTTATGGTGTCTGATGTGATATTTTGACAGACATACATTGTGAAATATTAAATCAAGCTAATTAATGTAACTATAAACTGTCATATTCATTGTGTTTTATACTGGGAACATTTAAAATCTAGCCTTTTAGCGATTTTCAAGTACAAAATATATTATTATTAACTATAGTCACCAGGCTGTACTATAAAACTTCAGAAGTTATTCCTCCTCTCTTGCTGAAACTTTGTACCCTTTTGCCATCATCTCCCAAACCCATCCCCAGTCCCTGGTAACCACTATGCTGCTTCTGTGAGTTCAATACTTTTGAATTCCACATATCAGTGAGATCATACTGTATCTGTCTTTCTGTGCCTGGCTTATTGTACTTGACATTATGTCCTCCACATGTATTCATATTGTTGTAAATGAAAGATTTTTTTTTTTCATTTTTAAGGTTGAATAGTATATCATTGTGCGTTTGTATATGTATGCTTATATATATATGTGTGTGTGTGTATATATATGTATACACACAGACACACAGGTATATATCACATTTTCCTTATCAATCTATCTTTGATGGATAGTTTGATTTCATATTTTGACTATTATAAATAATACTGCAATAAAAACTGGAATGCAGATATATTTTTGACATGTGACTTCATTTTCTTTGGATATATACATGGAAGTGGATTTGCTGCATTATACGTTAGTTCTATTTTAAATTTTTTGAGAAACCTTCACACTATTTTCCAACACAAATACACCATTTTACATTCCCAACAACAGTATATAGGAAATATATTTTCTGTACTTCCTTGCCAATACTTGTTAAGTTTTGTATCTCTGAATAGCCATTCGACGAAGTGTGATGTGATGTCTCATCATGGTTTTACTTTGTATTTCCCTGAGATTCTGTTCAACATCTCATATACCTGCTCACCATATGCCCGTCATCTTTAGAGAAATGTATATTCACATATTTAATCCATTTTTTATCAGGTATTTTATTCTTGCTGTTAAGGGTTTTAATACCTTATTTATTTTAAATATTGACTCCTTATCCAAAGGATAAGGTTTGGTTTGTAAACATTTTCTCTCATTTCATAGGCTGTTTCCTCACCTCACTCAGTGGAGTTTTAACCAGGTTTTGCAGAAGTTTGCAACCCCATTTTTTTACATTTGCTTTTGTTGCTTATACTTTTAAGTTCATATCAAAATATCATTGCTAAGACCAATGTGAAGAAGTTTTTTCCTATGTTTTCTTTTGCATGTCGAGCATCCTTAATCTAAAAATCTAAAACCAAAAATTCTCCAAAATCTGAAATTGGGCACTGACATGATGCCACAAGTGGAAAATTTCACACCTGACCTCATGTGACAGGTTGCAGTAAAAATTCAGATGCATAACACACAGGTAATTTAGCATCTCCGAGGGAAAAGACTTTTCCAGCCCATTTCAGCTGCAACATATCTTTTTCAAGCATTCCCACCAATGATCATAAAATTGCGTATGTACAGGCCAGATGTGCTAACAGCCAGTTCCCCACTGTGCTTCAGATGGGACCAAACGTACATGTGTTACTTACTATGTTTGTTGCTTGTTATTTGCTCCGTGATGTAATGATATTGTTGAATATGTAAAAGGCCTGCAGATTTCTCTATGGGTAACAGTGATAAGGAAAAAAAATATTTATGTTCATTTATAGCACAGAAAGTCAAACTGTTGAAGAATCTGGACAGTGGTGTAAGTATGAAAAGTCTTACAGAATTACATGGTATTGGAAAGACTAACATATATAAGTGATTTTGTCCTTGTGCAAACCTCATAGAATATACTCATACAAACCTACTATACACCTAGGATATACAGCATAGCTCATTTTCTCTAGGCTACAAACCTGTACAGCATATGACAGTTCTGAATGCTGGCATTTGTTTTGCTAAACATATCTAAACATAGAAACATTACACTAAAAATATGGTATAAAAGACGAAAAATGGTACACCTTTGTAGGGCACTTACCCTGAATGGAACTTGCAGAAAGTTGCTCTGGCTTAGTCAGTGAGTGAGTGGTTAAGTGAATGTGAAGGCTTAGCACCTCACTATATACTATGGTAGACATTATAGACATTGTACTCTTAGGCTACACTAAATTTATTTTAAAACCTAAAGCAATTTCACTATAACGTTATGATGGTTATGACATTACAAGGTGATAGAAAATGTTTAGCTCCATTATACATAATATTTTGGTACCACTGTTGCATATGTGGTCCATAATTGACCAATATGTTGTTATATAGTATATAACTATATCATAAAATTTAAAAAATGGAAAAGGAAAAGCAAGTTAAAGCCAAAGTAAACAGAATATAGGAAATAATACATATCAGAGAGGATATCAGTAAAATAGCAGGGAGGAAAACAAAGAAAAACAAAGACACAAATTACCAATTTAAATAATGACAAATGACAGTAATTTCTTTATCTATTCTGCAGATAAAATTTAAAAAAAGATAATAGAAGGTTTATACCTAAAATTTGGCAAATAACATTAAAGAGCCAACTTCCTTGAAAGACATAAATTGAGCTCATACAAAAAAAAATGAATAAAATGAATAGATGCATATACATTAAATAAGTGTGATAGACTAAAGATCTTCCTAAAACAAATCTTCAGCTCCAAGTGCTTTAAATGAAGAATTCTACCCAAACTTAATAATAAATAATATCAAACATATGCTCACATGTGTTTGTCACAGCACCATTCACAATATCAAAGACATGGACTCAACCTAAATGCCCATCAGTGATCGAATGGATAAAGAAAATGTGGTACATATATACCAATGAATACTATGCAACCATTAGCAAGAGCAAGATCATTTCTTTTGCAAGAACATGGATAGAGCTGGAGGCCATTATTTTTAACAAACGAACACAGGAACAGAAAAATCGAATACTGCATGTTCTCACTTGTAAGTGGAATCTAATCAGTGAGTATGTATGGACACAAGGAAGGTAACTTTTCATCTCCTTTTAGATATTTTGGACATCGGGGTCTACATGAGGGTGAAGAGTGGGAGGAAGGTGAGGATCAAAAAACTACCTATTGGGTAGTATGCTTATTGCCTGGGTGATAAAATAATCTGCACAAAAACCCCCATGACACAGGTTTACCTATGTAACACTCCTGCACTTGTACCCCTGAACTTAAAATAAAAGTAAAATTTTAGGCCAGGAGCGGTGGCTCATGCCTGTAATCCCAGCACTTTGAGAGGCTGAGACAGGTGGATCACGAGGTCAGGAGATCGAGATCATCCTGGCTAACACAGTGAAACCCCGTCTCTACTAAAAATACAAAAAATTAGCCAGGCGTGGAGGCGTGCACCTGCATTCCCAGCTGCTGCGGAGGCAGAGGCAAGAGAATGGCGTGAACCCAGGAGGCAGAGCTTGCACTGAACTGAGATCGCACCACTGCACTCCAGCCTGGTGACAGAGTGACTCCGTCTCAAAAAAAAAAAAAAAAAAAAAAGTAAAATTTAAAAAACAAATTCAAAAAAATTGAAAAGAAGGGAACACTTCCCAACTCATTCTATTAACCAGCATTACTACAACACCAAAACCAGATAGATAGATAGAGAGATAGAGAGAGAGAGAGAGAGAGAGAGAGATAATCTAACATAGAAAACTACAGACCAATATTTGTCATAAATATATGAAATGATTCTAAAATACATTTCAGAAAATTGACTGTAACACAATGTTAAATAATAATATGATGATAATAAATCATGGTCAAGAACGATTTCACAAAAAATACAAGATTTCTTTAACATTCAAAAACCTTTCAAAATTATTTACCATATAAATAAACCAAACAGAAACATCACATAATACATTGAATATACACACAGACACAAATTGAAGAATCATCCAGCATCTATTCTTGTTAAAGCATCTCAAAACCTAAAAGGAGATGAAAAGTTTCTTAATCTTAAAACATATACATACAAAAAGATATAGCTGACATCATAATTCATAGTAAAACTTGAATGCTTCCTCCCTCTTCTAGGACCAGGAACAAGGTAAAGATATTTGACCTTACCTCTTTTATTCAACGTTGCACAGGTGGAAATAACTAGTATAATATGAAAGACAAATGTATAAAATACGTCCAATTTTGAAAGGCAGAAGTAAAAGCTATCTGTATTTCCATATCAAATGTCTATACTCCAGGGGAAAGGAGTTTACCAGAGCCTTATAAAACACGGGTTAAGGGAACTTATTCAACTCCAATCTTTTTAGCCTTCCTATCTCATCTAAGTGTGGGAATAGCTAAGAAAAAACTTCTAAAGAACATATCAAGGGAAAACAACCTCTACAAGCTGGAAAATTCATCATAACATAAAATGCATTACTTCCTCCACACTTTACTGGTACATTAATAAATCCTTAGTATAGCAACAGGAGATTTCAGCTGACAAAGTGGTACTGTGCAGACTATATTTAATAAGTAGTTTTTAGGTAAATGTAAAGACAATAGGAATTTTTAAAACTCACTAGAGAAAAGTGGAGCATCTGGCATCTACCGGTACAGCAAATATTACACCCAACTCAACTCTTAAATAAATTAACAAAAAAAACCACAAAAATTTCTCAGTTTCTATTGACTGACATATTATGACCAACTGTCTTTTTTTTTTTAAATAGATACTATAGTTTGTTTCACTTTTTACTTATTTTTGAATTTTGTAGTTTTAGGTTGTTTCTAATTTTTATTTTAAAATTAACACAGAAACAAATTCTAAAAATAAAGCGTGTATCTCTAGTTCCGTTTATTTCTAAAGGGTAATTCTTAGAAGTAGAATTATTGTGCTAATTACTATTGCTAACTGGTTAACAATAGGTCAAATCATTCTTTTTCAATCAAGTCTCGCTCTGCTGTCCAGACTGGAGTTCAATGGCGCGATCTCGGTTCACTGCATCTCCTTATCTTAAGATGAATTCTTAAAAGGAGAGAATTTTTTCCCACTCTAATCACAGAGATGTAGAAGACAAAATCAGAATGATTTAAATCATGAAAAGTTTTTGGCATCCATTGTTACCTTGAAAATAAAGGGAGTCATTTGTCAGAAAGAAAAGAATAGAAAAGAAAAGAAGGGGAGGGGAGGAGAGGGGAGGAGGGGGGAGGGGAGGAGAGGGGAGGAGGGGGGAGGGGAGGGGAGGGGAGGGGAGGAGGGGGGAGGGGAGGGGACAGGAGGGGAGGGGAGAGGAGAGGAGGGGAGAGGAGAGGAGAGGAGAGGAGAGGAGAGGAGAGGAGAGGAGAGGAGAGGAGAGGAGAGGAGAGCGGCTTTACTCCTACAGCCACAAGAAGCAAATTTCTATTACAAATTTGAATGAAGCTGGAAGTGTTTCTTTTCTTTTTTTTTCTCCCTGAGTCTCAAGAAAAGAGCTGCAGCCTTGTGAGATCCCAAGCAAAAAACACACTTGAGTCACACTATATCGAAATATACATACCTGTATGTTTGCATTTATTTATGTATGTATATATTTATGTATGTATTTATATTATTTCTATGTATATAGAAATAATATAAATTGTGCATGTCATATATATATAAACTCATGAGTAACCAATAGTAGGTAACTCCAATTCCACTCAGCAGAACCAGTTCTATAATTCATTTCTTTATGTGTTGATAGAGAAGCCCCTTGTACAACAATGTAAAACCTGACTTCAATTAACCAAACATATTTACTTATTTATTTAGTCTTATAATTGACAAAAAGAAAGTTATTTTCAGAATTGCTAACACAAGTTTTAGAAAATAAATCTGGTAATTAGAGTTTAATACTTTCTTTAAAAAATTTTTTTTGCTACATAGTATGTGTATGTATTTATGGGTACATGCAATGTTTTGATACAGGAATGCAATGTGAAATAATCACATCGTGGAGAATGGAGTATCCATCTCCTCAAGCATTTATCATTAGAGTTAAAAACAATCAAATTGCACTCATTGTTATTTTACAATTAAGTTATTATTGACTATGATCACCCTATTGTGCTATCAAATAATAGGGCTTATTCATTCTTTGTAACTTGTATTTTGTACCCGTTAACCATCCACACCTCCCCCAACAACCCCCCACAAACCTTCCCAGCCTCTTGTAACCATACTTCTACTCTCTAGCTCCAGGAATTCAAATGTTTTCATTTTTAGATTCTCAAATAAGTGAGAACACGTGATGTCTTTCTGTGTCTGGCTTATTTTACATAGCACAGTGATCTCCCGTTCCATCCATGTGGTTGCAAATGACTGGATCTCATTCTTTTTATGGCTGAAGAGTACTCCATATTGCCTAAGTACCACATTTTCTTTATCCATTCTTCTGTTGATGGACAATTAGGTGGCTTCCAAAACTTAGCTAATGTAAACAATGCTGCAACAAACACAGAAATACAGATCTCTCTTTGATATGCTGATTTTCTTTCTTTTGTGTATATACCCAGCAGAGGAGTTGCTGAATTTTTAGTTTTTTGAGGAACCTCCAAACTGTTCTCCATAGTGGTTGTACTAGACTACACTCCAACCAACAGTGTGGGAGGGTTTCTTCTCCACATCCTCACCAGCATTTGTTATTGTCTGTCTTTTAAATATAAGCCATTTTAATTGGGGTGAGATAATATCCCATTGTAGTTTTGACCAGTATTTCTAGAATTATCAATGATGCTGAGTACCTTTTTATATGCCTGTTTTGCAAATGTTGTGTTTTCTTTTGAGAAATGCATCTTCAAATCTTTGCCAATTTTTGATCAGGTTATTAGACTTTTTCTTATAGAGTTGTTTCTGCTTCTTATATATTTTAGTTTTTAATCTCATGACAGATGGGTAGTTTGCAAATATTTTCTTCCATTCTGTGAGTTGTCTCTTCACTTTGTTGATTGTATCCTTTGCTGTGCAGAAGTTTAAGTTGATATGATCTCATTTGTCCATTTCTGCTTTGGTTGCCTGTGCTTGTGAGGTATGGCTCAATAAATATTTGCCCAGAAAAAATGTCCAGGAAATTTTGCCCAATGTTTGCTAGTAGTAGGTTTTACAGTTTGAGGTTTTTGATTTAAGTCTTTCATCCACTCTTATTTGATTTTTGTATATATGGGGGTCTAGTTTCATTCTTCTACATATGATTATCCAATTTTCCCAAAACCGTTTATTGAGGAAACTCTCTTTTCCCCAGTGTGTGTTCTTGACAACATTTTCTAAAATGAGTTTACTGTCGGTGTGTGTATTTGTTTCTGGTTCTCTATTCTGTTCCATTAGAGTCTGTGTCTGTTTTTAATGCCAGTTTCAGGCTGTTTTGGTTAATATAGCTCTGTAGTATAATTTGAAGTCAGGTTATGTGATTCCTCTGATTTTGTTCTTTTTGCTTAGGATAGCTGTAGATATTTTGGGTCATAAGTAGTTCCATATAAATTAGAAGATTTTTTTGTGTGTGTGAAGAATGTCATTAGTATTTTCATACAGATTGCAACGTAGATTTTGGGGAGTTGTATGGACATGTTAACAGTATGGATTATTTCAATTCATGAACATGTAATATTTTTCTATTGTTTGGTGTCTTCTTTAATTATTTTCATCAATATTTAATAGTTTTTGTTAGAGAGATTTTTCACTTCTTTAATTTCTAGGTATTTAATTTTATGTGTGGTTATATAGGGATTACTTTCTTACATTGTTCATTATTGTAATAAAGAAATTCTACTTATTTTTGTATGTTGATTTTGTGTCCTTGAACTTTACTACATTTGTTTATCAGTTCTAATTGTTTTCCTGTGGAGTCTTTAGGTTTTTTTTTTTTTCAAATATAAGATTATATCATCTTGAAATAAGGATAATTGGATTTCTTCATTTCCAATTTGTGTGTCCTTTATACCTTTCTCTCGTCTACTTGCTCTAACTAAAACTTCCAATATTATATTGAGTAACTGTAGTGACCGTGGACTTCCTTGTCATGTCCCACATCTTAAAGGAGGGCTTTATGTATTTCTCCATTCAGTATGACACTACCTGTGGGTCTTTCATATATGGCTTTTATTGTGTTGAGGTATGTTTCTTCTATCCTGTTTTTAGAAAGTTTTTATCATGAAGGTATGTTGAATTCTGTGAAATGCCTTTTCCACATCAATTGAAATTATCATATGAATATTATCCTTTATTCTGCTGATATGATATATCATATTGATTGATTTGCATATGCTGAACCATCATGGCATCCCAGTGATAAATTTCACTTGGTCATGATAAATAATATTTCTAATGCATTGTTGAATTCAGTTTGGTAGCATTTTGTTGAGAATTTCTGCATTAATATTCATCAGAGATATTGGGCTGTAGTTTCCTCTTTTTGATGTGTCTTTGACAAGTTTTGGTATCAGGGTAATACTGACCTTGTAGAATGAGTTTGAAAGTATTTCCTCCTCTTCTATTTTTCAGAAGAGTTTCAGTAGGATTGGTATTGTTTAAGTGTTTGGTATAATCCAGCAGTAAAGCCATCAGGTCCTGGGTATTTATTTAGGGAAGAATTTTTATTATGACTTTAATCTCATTACTTGTTACTGGTCTGTTCAGGTTTTAGGTTTTTTCTTTCCAGTTCAATTTTGGTAGGTTGTATGTATCTAGGAATTTATGTATTGTCTTCTAGATTTTCCACTTTATTGGCATATAGTTGCTCTTAGTAGCCACTTGTGATACTTTGAATTTTATTATTTCTTTTCTTCTACTAATTTTAAGTATGACTTGCTCTTGCTTTTCTAGTTCTTTAAGATGTACTGTTAGATTGTTTATTTGAAGTTTTTTCTCTGTTTTGATGTAAGCACTTATAGCTATAAACTTCCCTCTGAGTACTGCTTTTGCTGTATCCCATAAAAGTTGGTATGTTGTGTTTCTATTATCATTTGTTTTAAAACATTTCAAATTTTTTTCTTAATTTCTTCATTGACCCACTGGTGAGTCAGGAGAATATTGTTTAATTTCCAGGTAATTGTATAGTTTTTAACATCCATCCTGTTATTAATTTCTAGCTTTTTTTCTATTGTGGTTAGGAAACATATTTGATATTATTTCAATTTTTTAACATTTTAAGACTTGTTTTTTGACCTAACATATGGTCTATTCTTGAGAATGATCCATGTGCTGAGAAAAAGAATTTGTATTCTGAAGCTCTTCAATAAAATACCCTGTAAATATCTGTTAAATCCATTTGCTCTATAGTGCAGATTAAGTCTTTGTTAATGTTTGGTTTTTTTTGGGATTCTCTGTCTGGCAGATCTGTCCAGTCTAAAAGTGGGGTGTTGAAATCTCCAACTATTATGTTATTGGGGCGTCTCTCTCACTTTAGCTCTAGTTATATTTCCTTTGATATCTGGGAGCTATAAAATTGGGTGCATATATATTTAAAATTGTTATATTCTCTTGCTGAATTGACCCTATACTATAAACCATATAAATTACACAGTTGCCTGCTTTGCCCCTTCTTTTCTTGTCTTGAAAACTATTTTGTCTGATATAAGTATAGCGACTATTGCTTTTTTTCAGTTTTCCATTGGCATAGAATGTTTCTCCCATCCCTTTACTTTCAGTCTATGTGTGCCTTTATAGGTGAAGTATTTTTCTTGTATGCAACAGATTAGTGGGTCTTCTTTGTTCATCTATTCAGGCAGTCTAGGTCTTTTGATTGGAGAGTTTAGTCCACTCACAAGAGAGAGAGAGAGAGTTTGTTACAAGGAATTATCTCATGTTGTTACTAATTGAATAAGTCCCAAGTTCTACAGTCAGCAAGCTGTGTACCAAGGGAAGCTGATGGTATAACTTCAGTCTAAGTCTGAAGTCCTGAAAACCAGGAAAACAACGTAAGTTCCACTTCAAGCCTGAGTATGAAGGCAGGAGAAGAAAATCTCAAATGAAAGATAGGCAGAGAAAATAATTTCTCTCTTAATCATTTTGATCCATTCAAGCCTTCGACTGATTGGATGAGACCTGCCTACATTGGGAAAGGCAACCCATTTTACTCAGTCTGCCATTCTAATGCTGATCTCACCCAGAAGCACCCTCACTGACACATGCAGAATAATGTTGAATCAAATATTTGCCACCTTGTGGTCAAGTTGACACGTAAGATTAATCATCACAAGTCCACTGGGGGACTGTTGGAAGGGCATGATTTTGTTTTGAAAAGTAAAGACATGAGATTTGGGAGGGGCCAGGGATGGAATTATATTGTTTGGCTCTGTGTCCCCACCCAAATTTCACCATGAATTGTTATAATCGCTGCATGTCAAGAGCAGGACCAGATGGAGATAATTGAATCATGGGGGCGGCTTCCCTCATGCTGTTCTTGTGATAGTGAGAGACTTCTCATGGTATCTTACGCTTTTATAAGGAGCTTTCCCCTTAACTCAGCACTGATTCTCTCTCCTGCCACCTTGTAAAGAGGTGCCTTCTGCCATAATTATAAGTTGCCTGAGGCCTCTCCAGCCAGGTGGAACTGAGTCAATTAAACCTCTTTTCTTGATAAATTACCCAGTCTTGGGTACATCTTTATTAGCAGTGTGAGAATGGACCAATACAGGCCCTCAACAGAATCATCCTTAGTACTTTATTTACAGCAATACAAACTTTTCTAAGTCTTCACTTCAATACTGTTACAGACTCTGTCCATTACTTTATTCCAAACCTGCTTCCACATCTTTTTAAAAAAAAAAAAAAATTTGTAGGTACATAGTACGTGTATATATATATACACACACACCTATATATATATGTATATATTTATGGGGTGCATAAGAGTTTGATACGGGCATACAATGCATAATAATCATGTCAGCATAAATGAGGCATTTGTTTTAGGAACGTCCTGTTCCTATAGTACCAATTTCTCAGTAAATTTTGTGCTGCTACAATATTATACCTGAGACTAGGTAATTCATAAAGATCAGAAACTTTTTCTCATGGTTCTGAACGCTGGGAAGTTCAAAATCAAGGCACCAGCATTTGGTCTGTTGAGGGGCTTCTTGCTGTGACTTCACATAGTAGAAGGCAGAAGAGCACACCAGCCGAATGCTTTGTGAAGCCTCTTTTGCAAGGACCTTAATGTCGTTAATGAGAAAAAGAGCAGCCTTCATGGCCTAGTGATCTCTTAAAGGTCTCACTTCTTAATAATTGCCCAAACCTGATTTTAAGAGGGGACACATTCAAACCATAGCATTCTGGTAAAAGTCTTTAGGATCCTTTCAAAAATGCCAGGCGGGCGATGAACAGTATGCGAGTCCTTCCTGAAGAAGTCATAGTCTCCCTTTTATTCAAGGGGTTCTGAGTCTGTGAATTGGATCAAGTCTGGGGATTAATTAAAGGGTTTTACTCTGTTTATTTTTTTAATTCAAGTTAGACTTTTTGTCACTTGAGTAGTATTTTCTGCTCATGCAGTTTAAATAAGACTGTAGTAGACTTCCTGTCTATTTCACTTCTGGCAACACCATGATCAACTCGCCAACACCATAGGTCTGTGAGTCAGACTCTTTTGATTACTATTTTGACTCTGCTATCCATTATGAGAAACATAACCCCGCTGTCTTTAGCAGCTGAGTGCCGTCATGTGATCCCTACCACCCAGAGATCTAATTACTGTCACTGCATTTAGTTTTCCCAATTCGGGGACTGCAGTCCCCACTATAAGGTCTGGCCTACAGAGAAAAGTGAACACAGAGCTGCTCAAAGATTCCAAGACTCCTCTCACAAATCTATTTCTTACAGTAGTGGTGAAAGATGTATCTACTGGAAACTCTCAGTGATGTTAACTAAGTCCTAATTTTATGAATAAAGGCCTACTTTGCAATATGCCTAAGTTTTTCAACCGCTTTATCTATATTTAATTTAGGCAGGTTGGGAATTTCCACTTCACTCACTGTAGTCTACCTTTTGGTTCATGCTTCCATTAATCAACCAAATAAACTGTGAAAGCACTTTATAACTCTGTGATCCACAGTGTTAAATGTGGAATCTCTGCTTAATGGCCCATATCAATACATTTGGTCTGTTCAAACTTTGTATTTCTTCCTCCATTATCGCACACCTTCAATATCCATTTCCACACATAGTCCCTGTATTTATGTCTGTATAAATTGGAAAATTCAAGTAAGTTTTCTGAAGTGTAGTGTACTTCCTCAAGAGTCACACTTTGTGCCTCACTTTTTGGGGTCTGCCGGGACTGGAGTCTGGTTATAAATCTAGAAGCAGGTAAGGGTGGTGGGATGAGTTCTGAGAAAAATCAACACTGTGGTACACGGCAACTGATTCCAGAGAGTCCATTATAATTTCCTCAGGCAATGCAGCATTAACTCATTCAGAAAGGGGGTGTAAAGGCCACTACCACTTGGGGTGAGGAAGCCACTACTACTGAGGGTGAGGTGGCTGCTTCCAATGGTGTCAGAAAATCTCTTCCACTGGCAAAGAAGACTCATCAAAATTGAGGGCCTCATCTCCCCAGCTTTATCAGAGTCTTTTCACACTCCACCATTCTAACATTCAACGTCCCATTCTTTCCTAGTCGAAGCCCTCACTTTACTTTAACAGTAGACATGCTGGGAGGCTTTGAGTTCAACTTGTATTGTAATTCACACACTCAAAGGGTGAGGTTTTGTATTTGATTTTCAGCAGCCTCAGTCAAGCAGTGACATGCAATAAGGATCCTGTTCAGAGCACATATAAAAATGTACATGATATTTGTCTCAGTAATACAGGTAGCGTCCCCTTTATGGTCTGTTTTGTAGGGTTTTCATATAAATGTTTAGGCTGGAATAAAATATTTTCTAAAGTAATCTGCTGCAATTATATTTCTTATGTATTTAAAGCCATCGTTGACTTCCATCTCACTTATTCATTGTAATTTTTCTGAAATTTTCAACGCATCCCATATATTAATATTGAGATATTATTAAAGTCTAAAAGCAGCTCAGAAATATACTTTTCAAATGAATTTCTTCTACGGCTTCATAAAATTTAAGAGTCACAGAATTAATATAGACAGATCTTCCCAATATTTTCTTTTCCTTTTTTAATTTTAGTTTTTTAAGGCAATTGTGTAAGTGCTTTTTTTCTGAATAATTTTGAAAGGAAATTGAAATCGCTAAATGCATGACTGTCACTACTTCCAGATACTGCTCAGACTGTTTTTGAGACATAAGATGTTTATTTAATTCTATCAATGACTAATAGTAAAACCCCCAAAATCATTTCAATTAATTTGTAATGAATGTTCATCTAATGTGTTGTAGGCCATATGTGTAAAATATTTATATTAGTGATAGACTAACATTTCTAAACATCAACGAGCAACTTGAAATATTTCCTTCTCAATAAACTAAATTGAACAGTTAAGCTGTGCATTGTGTACACACACATACAACCACATTGAGGTAGACAAATTACAAGCACAAGCAATCACTAAATTGTCAAATGTTTCTATTTCAAACCAAAATGCCTTCAGCTTTTGTTGACCCATATAGATTAATCAATAACTAAAAACCGCTTATTCAAAATTTAAGAATAAAATTTTTGTACATCTGCAATTCAAGAACTAGAAGATAAGAAAAAATACATATTTCAGGATCATAATATGAGATTATTCAATAATTTCAACACTCAAACAAATGCTGTCCAATGGAAATATGATAATTTTAGATGTTCTAGTAATTACATTTAACTATGTAAAGGAAAAAAGTAAAAATTGCATTAATATGTTTTTGTTAACCCAATATGCTTAGGATATCATCATTTAGTAAGTAATAATTATGAAAATATTAGTGAGAAATTTTAAGTTTTTACATCCTAAACAGTTAAAATCTGGTATTTTACAGTTACCGCACATCCTTATTTGGATTACCAAGGTTGCGAATTCTCAACAGCCACAAGTAGCTAGTGACTAATGTTTTCCAAAATGCAGTTCTAAACTAGTTAATAAAGATGGACAGCAACATTTTTGCTAGCATAAATCAACAGGTGGAACACTGATATTTTTGAACATTTAGCATTTAAGGGAGGTAATTTTTAAAACCTATTGATAACATTTCTGTTACAATTGTTGAAAGACCAAAACAAAATCACCTGCCAATGTGGATTTATTTTTTTTGAGCGGCAACTGTTCCTTGAGTTTGCATTGTGTGGCACTGATCAATTTGTGGCAGAAAACAAAATTGCAGGACACTTTTATAAATGACTTAGAAAATATGGAACTTTCTCAAAATATTTTTACAATCTCAACCAATCCGAAGAGATTACATATATTATTTAAAGAAATGAAATTTTGTGGGAGGTATTATTTAACTGACATATTTGCTATTTTCTTGAGCAAGTGGTCAAACTAATCAAGTCACATTGTTAGACATGGAAAGTTCTTGATATGTACAGAAATAACTTTTGATTTATTTATTTTTAACAAAATTAAAAATCAAAGGAAATATTTCCTCTGATGTGAATACATTCTTGTGGTAAAGCTATCTAGCTCTGAATTAGACATATCTAAGACTAAATTCTAATGTTTTCAATTACAGAGATTTTTCAAATTATGATGGGGTTACATTCCAATAAACCCATGCTAAATTAAATATTGTAAGTCAAAATGCATTGACTTACAAGATAAGATTATCAGGATTGTGGATTGCAGAAGTCTTAACTCATGTGCAATGGTCATTTCTAGCTTGCCCCCTTTGTGCCGAGTAATTATATTGTTTCACCTCAAGAGTAATTGCCTTCTTCTTCTCACCACGAAAAGCATGAGACATAGATGGACATTTTATACACATGATGGGATGCAAAAACACAAAACACAATATCCCAGAACCACTGGCAACATAGTATACTGTAGAGGTTATTTACCCTCATGATCACATGGCTATCTGGGAACTGTGGCTCTCATCCTCTGCCCAGTATCATGATAGAGTATGATGCTACATATTGCTAGACTGGGAAAAGATCAAAATTCAAAGTATAGTTTCTACTGAGTATGTATTTCTTTCCCACCATTGTAAACTCAAAAATTCCTAAGTCAACCCATTCTAAGTAAGGCTCAAAATAAGACCTCACTTCCTCAACTTTAAAATGAGAAAAAACAACATTGATACAACAGGATAATTATAACTAATTTAAATTAGATGAGCATCAACATATATAGCACAATATCGGGCACCTGGTGAGCACTCACATTTGTGCATTATTGCAATATATGCAAACTTTAGTGATAGTATTTTTACTAATATTATTAATTTTGCTATTATAATTGATGCTAAATATTGTGGTTTTTTTCTTGAAATTGATTATAGATTGTTTTAGTATTTGACATTAACCAGGTTAATTGCAGCCAACACAGAAAGACAAATCAGAGAACATATGCATTTGCTATAGTTTCAGCTAGTATTTGAAGGTAACTCTGGAAAGAATTAATTGAAATTACGGAAGCCAAAAGTAAGAGGAGTCATACATTTTGAAAGAATTAATTTGGATAAATTAATTCTAGGGGGATAAATTATGCATCTATATTTTGAGAAACTAACAGAAAATAAGGACCCAAACGTTTGCCTAGGTGGTTATATGCCAGAACCACTATCTAGGAAATTTAAGTGTTGTGTATAACATTTGTAAAGGCAGTGCTAGATTTAATTTAAAGATAATATTATCAATTCTTAAAAGAGAATTAATTATAATATTTGCCACAGAATAATGAGAAAAATGATTAAAACTACATTTCAATTTTAGTCATAAGCTTTAAGAGTAAGTTCTATTTAGAAAGTTAAAATAAAAGTTTTGAAAAATGTGTTTGTAAAAATTCCTTAATTTATGTATATTTAAATAATATTCAAAAGACATTAGTATATTTTTGGCTAACTAAATTTCAAATTAATTTCTTTTATTAACAGGTACAAGCATATTTTTAAAAGAATGCAAGGTCCTCGGCAAGAAAAATAAATAAGTAAATAAATAAATACTAATGTTTTCCTCAAACTGATAGCTTATTTCTAAAAAATTGACAAGATAATAGTATCTTTAAAAATGCTTAAAATGCATTCCAAATCTACTAAAATTACAGAGAATAAAATAGCATGTTCCTATGAATGGACTATAAGTGGCTATAATCTGTCATATATACTTTCAATATTTCTAAAAGAATTATGTGAAACAAAATATTATGCATACATTTACCTTCATTTCTTCCTATGGCTGAATAATATTTCATTATATGAATATATCACATTTTTTTAAACATGTTTCAGTTGATATATAATGAGTTGTGTCCACTCTTTGGCAATTATGATTAGTGCTTCTACAACCACTTGCATAGAAATTTTTGCAGGGACATATATTTTCATTTCACTTCAGTATTTGTCTGAGAGTACAATTGCTGGGTCATATGCAAACGCCATGCTTAACTTTCTGAGAATTTGCCAAGCAGTTTTTCACCAGCAATATATGATGGTTTCAGTTTTTCCACATCCACACTAACACTTTTATTAACTATCTTTTTATTGTAATCATCCTAGTGGGCATGAAGTGCCATCTCATTGTGGTTTTGATTTGCATTTGTATGATGGCTAATAATGTGAAACATCTTTTCATGTGCTTATTGGCCATTTGTGAATCCTATTTGATGAAATCTGCAATCAGATTCTTTAACCATTTTTAATTGTGCTACCTGCTTTTTTATGATTGAATTGTAGATGTTTATATATTTTAAACATATGTCCTTTATGAGAAATATAACTTTAAATATTTTTTATATCCTCTGGGTTGTCTTTTTATTTCCTGACAGTATCCTTTGCAGTACAAATCTTTTAATTTTATAAAATTTAATTTATATTTTTTGTTAGTGTTTATGTGCTTTTGGTTTCATTGCCTAACCCAACGTCATCAAATTTTACATGTATTTGATCTAAGGATTTTATAGTTTAGCTCTTACATTTGAGGATTTGATCCATTTTGAGTTAATTTTTGTATGTGAAATAAAATGGAGTTACAACTTTTTAAAGACATTTAAAATTCAAATTCCAATTGTTTACTGTCATGATATAGCAATATGACTGACTTGTGTATACTGACCTTGTATCCTGCAAATTTTCCACAATGACTTCTTAGTTCTAAGAGTGGTTTTTGTAGTTTAAAAAATGACTCTCTATAGCAATTATGCTGTTGGTGAATAGAGGCAGTTTTTGTTTTTCTTCTTTTCTGAACAATATGTCTTTTATTTCCTTTTCTTTTGCACTAGCTAGAACTTAAAATATTATTCTAAATAGGAGTATTTAGACTTGAGATCTGTAATTGAGTTGTCTACAATTTTAAGGGAAAAGTATTCAGCCTGTCACTAGTAATTGTGATATATAACTAACTGTTGGCTAACTATCAGCAAACAATAACCAGATATTGGCTACTAGATAACAATAGCTAGCTATTGGCTTTCTGCAGGTAATCTTTTTTAAGTTTAAGTTCTCTTCTTCCTTAAACTATTGAGAATTTAGACCATGGTTGGATATTCAATTTTCTGTAATGCTTTGCCTGCATTTATTGAAATGGCCATACAACATTTTTCTTCTTTAGACTGTTAATACAGGCTGATTTTTAAAATACAGAAAGTCTTATTATTTGGCTGGATCCTACTGTGTATGTATTAGACGTTTTATATACTGCTGCATTCAATTTGCTAGTATTTTAAGATTCTCCTATGTTCATGAGTATATTTGTCTATAGTCTTCTTTATCATAATATTGTATTTGTGGTTTAATTATCAGTGTAATGCTGGGCTCATAATGAGTTGGAAAATATTTCTTACTTACTCTGCTAGTTTCTGAAAAAGATATGTGGAATTTAATCTTCCTTAAGTATTCGGCGATATCAACTAGTGAAACCTTGGGGATCTGGATATTACTGTTTTCTTTCTTCTTTGTTTCAAGGTGTTACATACAAGCTCTAATTATTTAAAAGATATGAGGCTATTTAGAGTTTCTATTCTTAAAATGAGTTTTGATAGGTAGTGTATGTCTTGAAACTACTCTATGTCCCCTATGTTGTAAAATGTATGGGCATAGAGTTATTTGAAAGTTGTATTTTTTCAGTGTTGGTGAGGCCAAGCACCAGGTTTTCCCTTTATTTTCTGATATTGGTCATTTTAATATTGTCAATTCTTTTTTAGTATAGTTTGGATTTCGATAATTTTAATGATATTTAGAAATAGCTAGGTTTTTTTTTTAATATGACACCTGCATTTTCTGTTTTAATTTCATTGATTTCTCTTTCATACCTTTAGAATTATTATTATTATTTACTTGATTCTGCTTTATTTTGTTTTAATTTGTTATTTATTTTAAAGATGAAAGCTTGTTACTAGAGTCATTTATTTCTTAATTTCTACTGTAAACATTTATTTCTAGAAATATCCACCTGAACACTGCTTTAGGAGCATCAAAAAAATACTATGTTGTATTTTCACTTCATTTCAGTTCAAAATCTTTTTGTATTGTTTTTGGGACTTCCGCATTGACTCATATACTATTCAGAAGTGTTTTAAATTATTTAGAAATATTTTTGGATTTTCCAATTATATTTATAATATTGCCTTTTAGTTTAATTCTGTTGTTGTCTAGGGCATGCTGTGTATTATTTATATTATTTAAAATTAGCTAAATTGTTTTAATGGTACTGAATGTGTACTGCTTGGTGATCGTTGCCTTGCGAAAAATATATATTCTGCTATTATTAGAAAGTGTCCTATAAATCTGAAACAAGTCAGGGTAGTTGAAAGTGCTATTGAGGTCGTCTTTATCTTTACTGATTTTTGCCTAGGTTTTTTTTTTTTGTTTTTTTTTGTTTTTGTTTTTGTTTTTGTTTTTTTTGAGACGGAGTCTCCCTCTGTCGCCCAGGCTGGAGTGCAGTGGCGCGATCTCGGCTCACTGCAAGCTCCGCCTCCCGGGTTCACGCCATTCTCCTCCCTCAGCCTCCCGAGTAGCTGGGACTACAGGCGCCCGCCACCTCACCCGGCTAATTTTTTTGTATTTTTTAGTAGAGACAGGGTTTCACCGTTTGCCTAGTATTTTATCAGTCCAGCATAAACTCAAAAGTCTAAAGTCCAACATCTTATCTAAATATTATCTAAATCAGATATGAATGAGACCTAGCATGAGGTAAATTTCCTTCCAACTGTAAGTCTGTGAAATTAAACATATTATCTGCATCCAAAATACAATGATGGGACAGGCTCAAAACAGACATTTCTATTGCAATAGGAACAAATAAGTAAAAAAGCGTGACAGGTCCCAAGCAAGTCTAAAACCCAACAAGGCAAACAATATTACCTCTAACGTTTCCAGAGTAATCTTCTTTGTCTCAATGTCACTCAAGAGAAGGTCCTGCCTCCAGGACACATTCAGGAAAAGGTGATGCCCCTGCATCTTTTCCCTAGAAAAGTTAGACTTAAAAAAGCCTCGTACCCATTTTTTTGGGAAAGCCCACACCACAGATTATACAACTACGGCTATAATAGTCTGTGGTTTGTGAGGGGAGGTCCTGCTACCAGTCTCAGATGGTCATTGCCCAGTGAAGGATCTCTGCTGGTGATTCCATGGCACGTTATGGTTTTCTGCCTAGTTCCTGCAGCTCAGCTCTTTGGGACATTCTTCCATATCTAGGTAGAGGCTTCTGTGCTCCTACAGCTTTCCTGGGCATAGGACATTGCTGTACTGGGGCCTACTATAGCTGGAACTTGGGCAGCTGGGAAGTACTGTAACTGAGTGCAGGAAGCAGAGCCCGTGACCCCATATTACTCAGTAGGCATGACATGAGTGAGTAAAGAACCAGCGAGTTTGATGACAGGCAAAGATAAACTTTATTTATCAAACTAAAATGTAAAAAAGTAAAATAAATAAAAGCAAAGTAAAACCAAGCCAAACCGAAAAAGAACATTCAAGAATTGTGGTAAAATTACAAAATGTAATTGGAATATCTGCAAGAGAAGAAAAGATCAGAAGAGGTTGGTGGGACTGTAAACTAGTTCAACCATTGTGGAAAACAGTGTGGCAATTCCTCAAGAATCTAGAACCAAAAATACCATTTGACCCAGCCATCCCATTACTGGGGATATACTCAAAGGATTATAAGTCATGCTGCTATAAAGACACATGCACACGTATGTTTATTGTGGCACTATTCACAATAGCAAAGACTTGGAATCAACCCAAATGTCCATCAGTGACAGACTGGATTAAGAAAATGTGGCACATATACAACATGGAATACTATGCAGCCATAAAAAAGGATGAGTTTGTGTCCTTTGTAGGGACATGGATGCAGCCAGAAACCATCATTCTCAGCAAACTATCACAAGAACAGAAAACCAAATACTGCATGTTCTCACTCATAGGTGGGAATTGAACAATGAGAACACTTGGACACAGGAAGGGGAACATCACACACCGGGTCCTATTGTGGGGGGGGGGAGGGATAGCATTAGGAGATATACCTAATGTAAATGATGAGTTGATGGGTGCAGCACACCAACATGGCACATGTATACATATGTAACAAACCCGCACGTTGTGCACATGTACCCTAGAACTTAAAGTATATTTAAAAAAAAATGACCGGAGAACTTTTCTAATTTAATAAGAAACACATAATTACTGAATCAGGAAGCCAAAGAACAACCAACAGAATACATACCAGTATTAATTTGTTGGGACTCTCATAACAAAATACCACAGATTTGGTAAGGGTAAGACTATGGCTTAAATAACAAATTAATTTTCTAACAGTTATGAAGTCTAGAAGTCTGACATCAAGGTGTTGGCAAGTTTGGTTCCTTCTGAGGGCTCTCTGTGGCTTGAAAATGGTCACCTTCTTGCTGTGTGTTCATATGATTATCGTCTTTTATATATATATGTCTGGTGTATCTTTCTGTGTTCTGTTCTTGTCTTTTTAAGAGGACATCCATTATATTAAATTAGGTCTCACTGTAATAAAATGATTTTAATTTATTTACCAATTTAAAGACTCTGTCATCAAGTAAAGTCTTATTTTGAGGTTTTGGGGGTTAGAGTGTCAACATATTAATTGGGGTGGCGGGGTGGCATAATCCAACTCATACCAATACACGACCCAAAAATTCACTTATTAATCTCATACACTGACTGTTTTCAACATGCAAACATCAATTAATATAATCCACCCCATTCATAGATTAAAAAAGAAAAAATATATAATTATATTAAATGATGGAGAAAAGTCATTTGACAAAATCCAATACATATCTATGATAAAAACTTCAGCAAACTAGAAATAAAAGGGAATATCATCAACTTGGTAAAGAACATCTAAAAAGTCTGTAGCTGGCATCATATTTAATAGTAAGAAACTGGACATGTATCCTCTAAAATCTGGAACAAGGTGAGAATATCCTCTCTTTCCCCTCCTATTCATAATGTACCAGAATTTATAATTAGTGCAATAAGACAAAAAAGGAAATAAAACATTACAATTGGAAAGAGAGATATAAAACTATCTGTATTTGCAGATGCCATTTTTAAATAATCAAACAAAGAACTTCTTGAAGTAAGTATAACAATGTCTCAAGATATAAGATTAATATACGAAAGTCAATTGCTTTTATATATTCTAGCCATGAACAATTCAAATTTTCAATTTAAATAAAATAATACCACTTATAATGGCATCCTGAATAAGAAATACTTAAGTATAAATCAAACAAAATATGTATAGAGCCTATATACAGAAAACTAAAAAACATAGATAAAAAATAAAATAACTAAATAGATACTCCATTTTCCTAATTTGGAAGATGCCCTATTGCTACAATATAAATTAATTCCAACTTGACCTACACAATCTGTATTCCTCTGTTCTCACACTGCTATAAACTACCCAAGACTGGGTAATTTATGAAGAAAAGAGGTTTAATTGACTCAAAGTTTCATAGGCTTAACAGGAAGCATGGCTGGGAGGCCTCAGGAAACTTACAATCATGGCAGAAGACGAAGGGGTAGCAAGCATGTCTTACCATGGTGGAGCAGCAGACAGAGAGAGCAAGGGAGAAAGTGTCACACTTTTAAACCATCAGTTCTCTTGAGAACTCACTCATTGTCACGAGAACAGCATAAAAGAAATCTGCTCCCATGATGCAATCACCTCCCATCAGGTTCCTCTCCTGACACATAGGAATTACAATTCAACATGAGATTTGGGTGGGGACACAGAGCCAAACCATATCAAAATCCTAATCAAAATTACAGCAAACTAATGTGTAAATATTGACAGTAATTCCAAAGTTTATATAAGAATGGAAATGATCTAGAATATCTGACACAATATTGAAGAAGAACTAAGTTGGTAGACTTACGCTACCTAATTTCAAGACCCACTCTAAGGCTACACTGTATTGACAAAAGAATACGAAAATAGATCAATAAAAAAGAACAGGCATACCATATATGGAACCACAAAAACACAGTCAATTGATCTTTGATAAAAACCAAAGGCAATTCAATGGAGTAAGGATAGTTTTTTAAACAATTGAGGCTGGAAGAATTGTACACCCATATGAAAGAAAACCAAAAAACATGCACACCAACCTTATACCTTACACAAATACACACGTACACACAAACACAACTCATGGAGGGTATGTCTAAAGGAAACAGGAAACAACTGTAAAAGCTCTCAATGGCTAAAGCTGGAACAATTTAAGCAACAAAATAAAGTTGTATTTGGTTATAACTGAAAGTATGAAATAGGTATTAATCAGTCCACAGTTATGTAAATCAGTGATTAAATAAATAAATATTTTGCGAAGAACAGACATATATTCCAAGTAGAATTTCCAATAATTTAGGTAGATATTTCATGCATAGCAACTTTCTTCTAAAGAATACAGTATGAAGATAGAGAGAAAGAGAGAAAAAAAAAGTAACTTTGCAGTGGAGAGACTTGAAAAATACTAACGTAATCCAGGAGATTCAGGTTAATATTAAATATGACAAGTCATATTTATAATGAAATGGGAGAGTTCCTTTATCCCCCTCCCTGGGCATGCAACAGAGGTGTGGCTCACTTCTTCAATGCCCTGCTGCTCAAACCCCTAGGGGGAACATGCAGATGGGTGGGTGCAGAGGTCAAGGGGAGCGCTTTTGGGTTCCGACCCCACGGTAGTGTCTAGGATGAGTGTTTATGACTCCCAAAGCCCAAGTGGGTGTGTGTTACAGTGTGCTCTTTCAGCTTTGCCATTTTCAGACGGCTTGTGTTAGCTCAATTAGACCCTCTGCCTTATTGCGAGGGCAGAGGGCTTTGTGTATTCTGAGTTCTTGCCCAGTGGACCAGAAAAATAGAAACACAGATGGACCTGGAGGAGGAGTGCAAAGTTTATTGTTTTATTGAGTGTGGAGGTGGCTCTCAGTGAGGTGGATGGTAAGCTGGAAGGGGGATGTTGTGGGAAGGTGGTCTTCTACTGGAGTTGGGCTGCCCAGAGGCCAGACTGTTCTCTGACTGCCCCCAGCCTTATGCCCCTCAGTGTCTGTACTGTCCCACCATCACTGGTCTGCTGGTGTCTGCTTGTGTGTTCCTCTGCTCCTTTAGATGTCCAGCTGCTTGTATTTGCCTGCAAAGGTCTTGGTTTTTTATGGGTACAGGATGGCGGGTGTGCGGATGTGTGGACCAGAGTGGTCTTGGAAAATGCAGCATTTAGGTGCAAAAACAGAAGTGCCTGTTCTCACTTAGGTTCGTGAGCACAGGCCTGAGGGTGGAGCCCTTGCAAGGGACTGCACCCTTCTTTACTCAGCACTTCTCTGCCCCCCTCTCATGTCAATAGTATAGTAATGTGATGCGATGAAAATAGTGCTTTAACACCATGGTAGCAAAAAGGTATTACTTCAGTAAGATCATGAGGAAAACATCAGACAGTCTTCAACTGAGGGACATGCCACACGGAACCTGCCCATCCTCACAATGATGAAAGCCATAACAACAAAAAAAAGTCTGAAACATTGCCACAACCAAAGGAACCTAAGGAGACATGCATAACTACTAAATGTAATGTAGCATCCTAGATAGGATCTTGGAACCAGAAAGGACAAATGAGAAAGATGCATGACTGAGGAAATACAAATAAAATATAGACTCTAATTAATAATAATAATTTATCAGTATTGACAAATGCACCATACTACATATTATGTTAATAATAGATAAAATTGGGTGTGAGGTATACAGGAACTTTCTCTACTGTATTCATAATTATTCTGTAAATGTTAAACTGTTCTAAAATAAAATAATTTGGCAGAGATATTCTTCTCTCCAATCCTCCATCTAAGCACAACTGTAAAAATAACACATGATACATCTAGAAACACGTAAGAGGAGAGTTCTGATTAATAGCAAGAAGGTGGCAAACCGCAGGGTTTCTTGTATCCTCCCACTTAACAGAAAGAAGCATCCCAAGCTCAGCATTTCCTGATTTCCAACATAGCAACAGTTTCCATAACAGGTAGTCTTATTCCTCTCCTAGAATGAAAGAGAGAGCTCTGATGTCAGGAAAGCCTGACAAGAGGAATTATTTTGAGCCCTGGTAACAAGAGGAGGCCAGGGAAAGTATTCTCTTTCCATGTTGATCCTGATACTCCCCTCACGTATGAGAGATACTGAAATGAGCAGGTAGAACTGGCAAGAGATATCTGACCACAATGTGCTACCTGTTTCAGGAAGCCTCTTTGTACCCATAGTCCTCATACTCTTCTGCCTTCACTCAATGAGAGGCAGTGAATGGCCAGGGACCACCAGTAACCCAGCCAAAATAATGGTTCATCCAGGGATGCCTCTAAGCCTATTTCTCCCAGCGTCTCTGAGAGTTCTCTCTTCTCCCCATAGGAATCCCTGCACAACAAATGCCCTGGTCAAAAAGCAATTTCCATTTCTTATATTCAGAAGATGCTCTGTCACAACAAGTACCTGGCAAGGAAAGCTTCTTTACATTTCATGTGTGCCTGTGACATCCAGTAACTCAGCCTAGGGAAATCTCTTCTGTAACTTTAGTCAGTACCAACAGTAACCAGTAGCAGCTATAGTAGCACCATATAAGCCATCTAGCCTCAAATAACACCACAATGACTCTGAAAATCAAAACATCGATTAAATCACTGCTGACAAAAGTAATCTGGAACATGCATATGAAATTTAGACAGAGTGAATTCCTGCTAAAATAAAAGATTTAAATAGGACATAGTCTCCCAACATAATGGACAAAATGCCCAGGACACAACAAAAGAATCAAACATTAAATCAAGAATCAAGAAAATAAATGGAACTGATGCCAACACTGAGATAAATTAGATTTGAGAAATATCTGACAAGAATTTTAAAGTGGCTATCTTAAAAGTGCCTTAAAAAACAACTATAAATACTTTTATATGAATATAAAAAATAACCAAATTAAAATCATAGAAGTATAATGCAGTAAGTTAAAGAAAAAAAAAAAACTTGGTGGATTTTTTATGGTGATAATAAATCTGACACGTGTGAGGTAATATTCCATAATAGTTTTAATTTGTATTTCTCTGATAATTACAGATGTTGACGAATTTTTCATACATCTGTTGGCCATTTGTATGTCTTCTTTTGTGAAATGTTTATTCAGGTCTTTTGCTCATTTTTTAATAGAGTTTTCTTGTTATTGAGTAGTTTGTCTCTCTATATATTTTGGATATTAGCTCCTTATCTGATGTACAATTTGCTAATGTTTTCTCCAAATCTGTGAGGTTTTTAAATCATTATGTTAGTTGTTTTTTCACCACATTGTGTCCCATAAATATATACAATTATTTGACAGATAGAATAAAATAAAACTTAAGATAACTGGTTAAACTGGAGAAGATAGATGGTAGAATCAGTGAACTTGTGGACAGATCAATAAAATTAACTCAATATGCACAACAGTGGAAACAAATTTAAAATATTAACAGAGCCCCAAAGTCATATGGGACAATACCAGATGATCTAACGTTCATATGATCAAAAGATAGGAGTAAGAGAGTGGAGCTCAAAGATAATTCAAAAAAATGATGTTTGAAAACTACCCAAGTTTGACGAAAGACGTAAATCTACCTAATTAAGAATTTGAGTGAATCTGAAACAGTATAAATAAACCCAAAGAACTTTATGCCAAGACACATTGTAATTAAATTACTCAAAACTAAAAACAAAGAAAATACCTTGGACACAGACAGAAGAAAATGACACGGAAACTACAGGGGAACACTAAGTCAAATGACACTGGATAACTCAGGGCAAAGGAAAAGGCACAACAGTTTAAAGGGCTGAAAGAAATTCACTATCCATCACAAATTTCATATTTGGCAAATTATCCTTCAAGCATGAAGTGGAAATAAATACATTGTCAAATGAAATAAAAATAATTTGTTGCTAACATACTTATCTTTAAATAACATTCACAAAAATTTCTTCTAATGGAAAGGAAATAATGAAAGAAACAATCTTCAAGCAGAAGACCAGAAAAAGACACACAAAAGAAATAGCAGAAATAGGGGTACAAAAAACAGTATTCATTTTGTTATGAATTTTATAAATTTTATTTGATAATTGAAAAAAAAAACCATTTGATACTCAACACTATGATATTTTAAATGGAGAAAGTGAATAGACCTTAATGGAAGTAAGATTCTTCTGCTTTCCTCAGTGTTAAAATGCTGCTCCCCGTAGGCTGTGATAAGTCACATAGGTGTACTATAATACCTAGAGCAATCACCATAAAAACACTACAAAACTGCTTACATTAGAAAACTGGGTATGTGTCAAATCAATAATCTAAGTTACTGTCTCAAAATTCTAGAAATAAAGAGTAATCTACAGCAGGCATATATGAGTGTAATAAAAATCATACCAGAAACCGACGAAATTGGAAGCAGGAAAACAATAGAGAATAAATGAAACAACAAGCTGATTCTTTGATATTGTGATGTTGTGATATTGTGATATTGCATTATTATTTTGCAGAATATCACCATTGATGGGTAAATATGTACATGGCATACTTCTGTATTTTTTCTTAAATTGTATGTGATGATGTGTGAAACTACTATTATTGGATAAAATTTCAACTATAAAAGATACTCAGTGAAAGCATATTTGAAACATAGGTAGAAGGCAATGACAAAATATGCAGATACATAAAAGATAAAAATTAAAGAGCACTTTCAGGTCTGACATGCCAAAAGCTTAGAAGTAATCACTCCCATCCTTACAAATTAAAACAAAAATAAGTGGAACTAAGTAGAAATCAACAAATTTTCTTCAATTCACCAGAGTATTGATATCATAGTAGAAACCATTGCTCCCCAAATGGAATAAACAGACATGCTGATACAGAGAATCACGGCTATCAAAGAAGCATCCCCAGAGCAGAAAACTCCATAGGAACCAGTACCAAATAGAACAACCTGGAAGTTAACTGAAGACTTGCTGGAGGCTCAATGTGGACAACTCTAATTGTTAAAAAAAACTTCAAACTGGGCCAGTCTTTGCAAGATCTACTGTTTGTATTATTTTATTTTTTTATTGTTGTTATTTTTGTTTTTGTTTTTGTTTTTGTTTTGTTTTGTGTTTTTAAGACGGGGTCTCAATCTGTCCCCCAGACTGGAGTGCAGTGGCGCGATCTCGGCTCACTGCAAGCTCTGCCTCCCGGGTTCACGCCATTCTCCTGCCTCAGCCTCCCGAGTAGCTGGGACTACAGGCGCCCGCCGCCATGCCTGGTTAATTTTTTTTGCATTTTTAGTAGAGGGGGGTTTCACCGTGTTAGCCAGGATGGTCTCGATCTCCTGACCTAGTGATCCAGCCGCCTCAGCCTCCCAAAGTGCAATATCTATAGTTTTGCGAGTTTACCTCCAGGAGCTGTACCATGTTCTCACAATGAAGAGCCTAGAAAATTCTCCTCATGCTTCTGGTAGACAGAAAATAAAATAACCATTTTAAAATATAATCAGAGCATTCTGTTCTTAGAAAGGCTGGCTCTCAAGAGAAGCTATTTACAAGAGATTGACTAACTGCAGTTTTACCAGAGACTAAACTGACCTGAAAGAAAAAATATACAATCTAGCCACTCTCTAGTATTCTCTGTAGGGGAAGATAAATACCCGTTTTCAGCCCCCTTTTATCATGCTCTCTCACCTAAATGATAAAAAACAAAACAAAACTTAGAACCACTTTGGAAGGTCACAGCCCAGGGACACGGGGTCACTAAAAAACTGACACAAAATCACAGGACTATAGAATGAGTCCCCTCTCCTAATACCTTACTACTAAATAAATATGTCTCCTGTATAATAATAATAAAGGAGTTATTAAGAAATAACTTTTATGCAGCTAGGAAGGGTGAAGGGTCTTGGTGGAATTTTCCTTTAATAAAAAGCAAGCCTTGAACCATTTCCTTCCTAACAGAAAGTGGCTTGAAAAACCAGAACAGCAAACATTGATATGCAAATGCTAGTGGCCAGAAACCAGTTCCACCCAACATGGCGGTTCTCGCCCTCTTCTCTTGACACCATGTGTGCCAGGTGTCATGGCCACCTCCAGATAACACCACGTGTGCAAGACATCATGGCAACCCATATTTGCATATTAAAAGACTAGGGTGGGAGGGCCAATTTTTTCATGGGCTATGTGAATGACACACCTGTTCAAACCAATCCCCTGGGCCCTATGCAAATTAAACATCACCTCCTCCAGCCTCCCAATATAACTGACTGTTTTCCTTCACACGTGGGGCTTTTCCATTCAGAGCCTCTACCCCTCTGTATGGGGGAGCTGTCTTTCTTCTTTCTTTCTTCTTGCCTATTAAACTTTCGGCTCCTTAAAAACTGCTCCACATGATCGAGATCATCCTGGCTAACACGGTGAAACCCCCTCTCTACTAAAAATGCAAAAAATTAACCAGGCATGGCGGCGGGCGCCTGTAGTCCCAGCTACTCGGGAGGCTCAGGCAGGAGAATGGCGTGAACCCGGGAGGCGGAGCTTGCAGTGAGCCGAGATCGCCCCACTGCCCTCCAGCCTGGGCGACTAAGCAAGACTCCATCTCAAAAAAAAAAAAAGAAAAAAAAAAATTGCTCCACGTGTGTCATTTCATTATTCTTAGTGGTGAGAGACAAAGGACCCTGGTGTTTCTCCAGTCATTAGAGTCGTATTATTTTGGTGCACTGGCTGGGAAACAAGGCACAACATTCATTGGAGTGGTGAGTATAGAAGGGAACTTAAAAATCTGTTCTATCATTCTGAGGCACTCTTGGCTTCTATTTTAAAATCAAAATCACATCAATTAACGGGAATCCGTCAGCTGGTTGAAAATATGCTTCTCGTGGCTGCAGTTATAAAGAGTTGGATGTCAGGTTTGCTGGTGAGAACATGGAGAACCCTCCATTACTCATGGGTCATTGGGAATGTTGGCCATGGTTTGACTCAGTTTCTTTTCCTGGGGAAAACTAGCCATTACATGAAAAGTACTGAAGCAACTGAATTGCTGGCCAGGGCACACCCTGGTGTTATTCAAAGACTTCTGTACTGCACCCAGCTTCAGTCAGCCTGTTCCAGGTATTGGTAAAGAATTCCCAGCTATCTTGTCACAAAACTTTCCCTCTTTTTCTATCCACAGTCCCTTACTCTCTCTGTGTGTCGAATATGTGGGAATTTTTACAGTCTAGGGAAGTAATCCTGTTAGTCAAGATAGGAAAATTCTGTAGCATACAGGTATATAGCTTAGCCAAATACTGTTGCAATCTTCTAGGAACGGAGACCTCCCATTTCCCCCACAGTGAGGTTACTCGCTAATAGTCCTCTGGTGATTACATGGTATATCCAAGACAACATCGCCCCCTAGTGAAAATATAGAAATCCTCTTAATAAGACTCGTGCTGGTTTTCTGTGGTACATTGCAGCCTTCCGATTCTTCCTTTTTATGACTTTCTACCGGACACCAGGCTTTATGCTGCTTCTGTGAACGAGGAAAATTCTGCTTTCAACTATTGGGAATAAAACGTCCTCTGCAGCCAAATTTTAGTCCCGACACTGTCCCATTAGCAGGAAAGTCGTCATTAGGTCCCTGCGTCCCTTTAAGTCACCTATTCTCTCTCTGATTAAGATAGTATTTAATTAGTAAGGGGATTTTAAGTACGGAAGTTAACCAGAACCATTTTTCTAAGGACAAATGCTTTAGAACGGGCCATGCCATCATAGCAGGCAATCTAGCAAATTCCCTCCATTAAAGGAGGCTTGTCTTTTATATAGTCTTTCCCAAGATCCATTTTTTGGGAGAACCAGGCAGATCACATAGGTTTAGTAAGTCAAAGGGAAATCACACAGGGCAGATAAGCTAAAGTTGCACGGGTAAAGCGTGGTTAGTCCCATCACTTAGTTCATTCAGTTCTATGGATTGGAGGGCCACACTTACAACCATGGATGCCACGTTTAACAGGCTGCCGGGACCCAGGAACCAGGGAGGGAAAACAGTCTGGAGGACGCTACCACTGTCTTCTTCTCCACCCTGGGTTGCATAGAAAGGAAGGAGACTGAAAGGATGCTTTTATTCTTGCTTCTCTTTCTAGATAGGTAACAGATTATCTTCAGTTTGTACCCCTCTGGAGTGCACCCTGAAACACTGGAACTTCTTTGATCTCAAGACTTGTAAGAGAAAACCAACTCATCTTCTTTTGCACAAAGGCATGGCATTTTCACTAAACGATTGGAAGCACTGTAAGATCAACCCAGTTCTTTTAGCAGCCATGGCAGGCAAGCCCACAGGGAATAGTTTCCCAGAGCTAAAGCAGATTTTACAGGAGCAATCTGAGACAGCTATTGAATGTCCCAACCTTCCAGTTCCCCTCATTCAGAACCCCATCCAATCGTACCATCAGCTCCTCCAGATCCACCATCTCCGTTATTACCCACTTTCCACACTTCACCTTTACTTCTACAGGAAATGCCTGATGAAAATGGTGCAATGAGGGTTCAAGTTCCCTTCTCATTATAGAACCCTAGGCAAATAAAGGGAAACTTAGGCTGATTTTCTTTTCTTTCTTTTTTTTTTTTTTTTTTTTTTTGAGGCGGAGTCTCGCTCTGTCTCCCGGGCTGGAGTGTAGTGGTGCGATCTTGGCTCACTGCAAGCTCCACCTCCCGGGTTCACGCCATTCTCCTGCCTCAGCCTCCCAAGTAACTAGGACCACAGGCGCCCGCCACCACGCCCAGCTAATTTTTTGCATTTTTAGTAGAGACAGGGTTTCACCGTGTTATCCAGGATGCTCTCGATGTCTTGACCTCATGATCCACCCGCCTTGGACTCCCAAAGTGCTGGGATTAGAGGCGTGAGCCACCGCGCCCAGCCATTAGGCTGATTTTCTGACGATCCTGATAGGTATACAGAAACTTTGCATAATTCAACTCAGGTATTTCACCTCACATGGAAAGATGTTATGATGCTGCCAAACCAACCCCTCACCGCAACTGAAAAATGGGCAGCTCTGCAAACAGCAGATAATTTTGGAGATGAGCAATATATCCCTTATAATAAACCAAAAGAAAAATAAGCAGATAGGGAGAGTGCAGAAATAGCAGAAACACCATTCTCAGTTGAAAGGAAAGCAGTTCCCCCTTGACAAACTTGATTGTGACCCCAATAGCTCTGCAGATGAATGGAAAAGGAAGCACTTTTTAACATGCATTTTAGAGGGCCAACGAAGAACTAAGGCCAGACCTCTCAATTACTCTAAACTGTATGTGATAAACCAAAAGCCAGAAGAGAATCCTGCAGCCTTTATGGAAAGGCTGAGAGAGGCACTAATAAAACATTCTTTATCTCTTGATTCAGTCAAGGGACAGCTCATCCTCAAGGACAAGTTTATTACACAGGCAGCTCCCAATATTAGAAGGAAACTACAGAAGCAAGCTACAGGACCAGAGAACCTCCTGAAGGTGGCCATTTTGGTCTTTTATAATAGGGACCAGGAGAAGACCCGAAAGAAAAAGAGAAAGCTCAGGAAAAGGACAGAGGCTCTAGTAGCAGCTTTATAGGCTTGCAAAGTCTACGATCCTCTAGGTGCATCTGTTCGTTGCTATCGGTGTGGTAGACCAGGGCATTTTAAGAAGGAATGCCCAGGCAGCAAGTAGAAGCCATCTCAATCCTGTCCAGCCTTTAGAAGAGACCACATGAAATGAAACTGCCCCCAAAGACAGAGGTCACAGGGTTCAGAACCAGTCTCACAGATGGCCCAGAAGGACTGACGGGTCCCAGGGCTCAAATCCCCGGCTCCAGCAACTCAGACTGCCATTACAGCACAGGACCCCTAGGTGATTCTGGAAATTAAAGAAAGGAAAGTAGACCTCCTTCTAAACACTAGAGCCAGTCTCTCTAATCCAGGCCTCCCCTCTTTCCATAGCACGACCGCAAGGAGTATCTCAGGAAGAACTCTAATCCAATATTTTTCTCAAACTTAGGTGTAGTTAGGAAGACCTATTGTTTACACATGCTTCCAAGCCATTGTCATGAGTCAGAAAAGTCTCCAAATTAACCCAAGGAAATAATTTTAACTGTTTACACTCCACATATGTGACAAGATCACTGTCCTCTAGGGGGAGCTCTTAGCTAACAAACGGCCAGTAAAGCAAGAAGTACATAAGGCAGGATAAGCAGTAGTCACTCTAAATAACATTTCTTCTCAGACGCAAGTGTTCAATTAGCTGAACTACTAGCTCTTACAAGAGCTCTTGAATTAAGCAAGGGAAGATAGCTAACATTTATACTAACTCCAAGTATGCTTTGATAGCTTTTCATGCTCATGCTGCCATTTAAAAGAAAAGACATTCTCTTGCCACTACTGGATCTCCTGTAAAATAGCACCAGGAAATGTGGTATTAGTGAAAATCTCACCTCCCTCCTTCCCTATGTCAAGCTGGGAAGGGCCTTGCGTTGTTCTTTCAATCTCCTCGGCAGTAAAAGTTACAGGAATCAACTCCTGAATACATTGCACTCAAGTCAAGGCCTGAAGAGCTGGGGCAGCAACCCCTGACAACCCAGAGGAATATCCTGAATATCAATGGGGAGAAATAGAAGATCTTAAGCTGAAAAGCATAAAAGATAAGTAACTTGCGATATTTTGCTGAGACTGATGGTTTCCAGCTGCATCCATGTCCCTACAGAAGACATGAACTCATCCTTTTTTATGGCTGCATAGTATTCCATGGTGTATATGTGCCACATTTTCTTAATCCAGTCTGTCACTGATGGACATTTGGGTTGATTTCAAGTCTTTGCGATTGTGAATAGTGCTGCAATAAACATACGTGTGCATGTGTCTTTATAGCAGCCAAATATCGCATGTTCTCACTCATAGGTGGGAATTGAACAATGAGATCACTTGGACACAGGAAAGGGAACATCACATACCGGGTCCTATTGTGGGGTGGGGGGAGGGGGAGGGATAGCATTAGGAGATACACCCAATGTACATGACGGGTTAATGGGTGCGGCACACCAACATGGCACATGTATACATCTATAACAAACCTGCACGTTATGCACATGTACCCTAGAACTTGAAGTATAATTTAAAAAAAGAAAAAAAAAGATAAGTAACTGAGTGCAGACCACTCATCTTACTCAATCCCACTGCTACCTCACCAGATAATTTGTATTATTTCCGGCCTTTCCTCTCAAAATTTGCCACCAAATATTAGAACTTCTTTTTAACGCATGTTGGCAGGCAGATTTTAATTATTCATAGAATTGCATTTGTAACTTTGTAGGTCCCTAAAGGGAAATGTATGTATCTTGGCAAGTAGTTTTAAACGGAAATTATTTACTACACCACTCTTGTGGGAATTATTATAGTCATGCTACTATTTGCAATAGAACTATACACTCTGGCACCACAATGTAGCATTCTGGTTGTAAAATTCTAATTGCTGTAATATTTTGCCTAATTATCATCCTTATAACAAGATTAGTAATTGCAGAAAAGATTAATCAAGGTTGTTTTGCTTATAGCAGGAATAATCATTACAGATAAGAAGTAAGCATGAAAGTTTTACTATCATTCATTTTGATGGGACTTTGTATTGAAGATTGGTAATATGGTGCACTGTAAGCTATGAAAAGGTTAGGAAAAAAGAGATTTTATATAAGGAAAGATTTTGTATGGTAAAATTCTTGTCCTAAAAGGAAATGATTGGTTGTTTAAAGGAAGGATGTTTAGGACAAGTCAGAAAGTTTGAGTATGTTGTAAGAGGGTCTGTGAAAGTCATAAAAGAACTTAATAATTCAAGGAAAAAATTGTCAAGATTAACACTAAAGTTATTTTAGTCACCCAGTAATTTATTTCTCACAATCATATTGCAAGTTATAAAAAATAGCCTAAGACTAAAATTATTCTCTAATGGCAAGTCAAGGGGGAAATGTATGCTTTTCTCAAGGAAAATGTTACTTTTATATTAAAGTTTCTGCTAATGTACAGCACCATCTAGTGGAGGCAAACCGGTAATACAATCCATTGGTGTAACTAACAGATATCACCCTCGATTGTCATAGTTCTGGTCTGTAATACCCCCACTAATAGTGGTAATCTTAATACTCATATGCTAACCATATGTTTTAAATTTTCTTGTAAAATTTATCTATTTTCACTAAAAAGCAATCAAACTCCAAATGGTGCTGCAAACCAAACCACGCATGGACACACCATTCTTCCGAGAACCATTAGATCAATATCTGGAGGAGGCCCAACTTCTGTTCTCCTACACAACACCCCTTTTCAGCAGGAAATAGCCAGAAAGAATTGTCATCCAACATCCCCTAGCAGCAGTTAGGTTTACTTCTCCAGAGGGGGGAAATAATACAGGAGATAAGAAATAATTTTTAGGCAGCTTGAAAGGGTGGAGGTTATCAGTGAATTTTTCTTTAATAAAAAGCAACCCCCGAACAATTTCCTTTCTAACAGAAAGTGGCTTGAATAACCAGAAGGGCACGCATTAATATTCAAATACCAGAGGCTAGAAACCAGATCCACCCAACATGGTGGTTCCCGCCCTCTTCTCCTTGTCACCATGTGTGACAGGTGTCATGGCTGCCTCCAGATAACACCATGTGTGCAGGACATTATGACGACCCACATTTGCATCTTAAAAGGCTACAGTAGGAGGACCAGTTTTTTCGGGGCTACGTGAATGACACACTTGGTCAAACCAATCCCCTGGACCCTATGCAAATCAAACACTGCCTCTTCCAGACTCCCAATATAACCTACTGCTTTCCATGGTATCACCATTCGGAGCCTCCCTCCTTCTGTATGGGGGACCTGTTTTTCTTCTTTCTTTCTTCTTTTTACTTATTAAACTTTCTGCTCTTTAACACTGTTGTGGGAATCAGGAGACCAGAGGGACCCATGGGTGGAACAGGAGGATTTTATTTAGGTGGCCACTGCCTCAGCAGATTAATATCCAGAGGCTGAGCAACGAACGGAGACAGGGCTTGACTTTTATTCTTGCAACCAAAGTGGGAGTGGCTTGCCAGTGGCACGAAACTTGTGGGGCAGGGAAAGCAAGCTTACAAAAGCAGAACAAAGGCAGTCATAGTTATGGTCTGTAATCAAACGTAATCAAAATGTGACAGGTTCCTAAGTCAGGCTTACATGTGACTCTTGCTATGAAGGACAGGTGGCTGTTAACTAGGTTTGCTCCAGATGCCTGCACAGCCTTATCTTGTGTCCTTCGCTATGGCACCCAGATGGCTGCAATCTAACCTTGCTCAAGCACGTCTTATGACCTCCGCGGTGCTACTCAGATGAAAAACAGAGACCTACAGACACTAGTTACAGAAATCAGGAAACCATAAACTCATAAAAACTTGCAGAGCAGGGTACAATCGCACGGAAGGGGGAGGGATTTGAGGGGGAAGCTGCTCATACCAAAGGAAAGTGGGAACATTTGTTTTCCCTCTCACATCTCCTGCTTCATCACCACTTGACAGTGTGTTCATGTTGTTAATCTTATTGGCTCACAGGACCCTGGTGTTTCTCAAGTCGTCAGAGTTGTATCAATAAGAGCGAAATGCTACTGTAAGTACTGCACATTTCTAAGAAGTATTTAGGGAAATCCAAAGACAAAAGGGAAAAAAAGCAACAGAGGAAATTTTAGCCCCTGAACCTTATAACTACAGCTAACAGTTAAAATAGTCTAACCTCCAGACAGGTATGTAAAACCTCACACTGAAAACCAATGCAGTTTTGTTTATCTGTTTGTTTACCCTGTATATCATGTACAACTTTAAACAAAAATTTAAAAGTGCACTAAAATACAAACACAGTTTGAACAGACATAGCAAGTATCAGAATCAGAATCAGATATGGCAGAGATAGTAAAATTATCAGATCAGAAATTTAAAAAAAAACTATGATTAATATGCTAAGGGCTATAAAAGAGTGAATAACATATAAAACACATAAGTAGTATAAACAGAGATAAAAACTATAAAATTGAATTTTTTTAAATGCAAGAAATGGAAAACTAATAGAAATGAAAAGTGATTTTGATGACTTGATGGTCTTATCAACAGTTTGGATATCACCAAGATAAGAATAAGTAAGTTGCAAAAAAAAAAAAAAAAAAAAGTCAGTAGAAACTTCCAAAAATAAAATGCAAAAAAAAAAAAAGTAATTAAAAAGCCAGGACAAAATATATAAGAATTCTAGGACAATTTTTAAAAAGGTATAATATATGTATAATGGGAATATATGTAGAAGAAAAGGTAAGAGACAGGATATATAATTGAAGTAGTAATGAGTGAGAATTTTCCAAAAAAAACAAAAAAGAAAAAAATGAAACTAAATTACAGATGGATCTAGGAAGCTTAGCAAACACCAGGAAGATAGAATGAACCAGCAAGAAGAAAAAAAAGAAAGAAAGAAACTCTAGCTGTAGGCATGAAACTGCAGATATCAAAGACAAGGAAAAAATCTTGACAGAATGCACGGGAAAAAAATTTACAGAGGAAGAAGGATGAGAATTAAATATAACTTCTTTTCAGATACCATGCAAACAAGAACAAAATCGTGTGAAATATTTAAGTTATTGAGAGAAAATTATTATGAAAGGAAAATATATTTGGCCACTTTAAGCTGGGAGCCCCTCAGGGCAAATATGCCTCCCATTCTATTCAAAGGCATCCCTCTGCTCACAAAGATAGATTCATATTATGATTGCCTCCCTTGGAAAGACTTATCAGAAACTCAAAATAATACAACCATCTGTCTCTCACCTACCTGTGACCTGGAAGCCCCCAGTTGGGGAACATACACTTGAGTTGTCTCCACCTTTCTGGAAAGAACTAATGTACTTCTTACATATATTGATTGATGTCTCATGTCTCCCTAAAATGTATAAAACCAAGCTGTGCCCTAACTACCTTGGGCACACGTTTTCAGGAATTCCTGAGACTGTGTCACAGATGCATCCTCAACCTTGGCAAAATAAACTTGCTAAATTAACTGAGATCTGTCTCAAATTTTCGGGATTCACATAATCATCAACCAAGAATTCTAATTTCGGCAAAAATTATCCCACAGAAATCTAAGAAGAAATAAAGATGTTTTAGATAAACAATAATTAGAAGATTTTTTTTTGCCTAAAGATCTGCCTTGCAAGGCACGTTAAAAAAAATTAGAAAGAAAAATTGATATAGATCAAAAACTTAAATCTCCATAAAAGGAAGAAAGAGCATTAGCAAAGGAATAATTGAAGGTAAAATAAAGTCTTTCATTTTTCTTATTCTTAGTTCATTTAATGGATAAGTGTTTGACCACAATATTAATAGCAATGATGGCATTGGTCATTATAGCTTATGGATAAGAAAATTTTATGGCAGCAATGTTACAACGGATAAGAGGGAGGAATTGAGAATATGCTGCTATAAAATACTTGCTCTTTCTGAGAGATGGTATTGTGTTCTTTGAAAGTTGGCTTCGATTAGCTGTATAATTTTATGGCAATCACAAAGGCAACCACTAGAAAAAGTTTTATAAAAAGTATAGTAAATATGTTAAGAGAAAAAAATTAAATTATATAAGATCTTAAAACCAGAAAAGGGTGAAAAAGAGTGCAATACAAAACAAAGGAAAAGGCCAACAAGAAGAGGAACAAGTATAATACATATTAATTCAACTGTATTAGTAAGCATTTTTAGTATCAATGATCTAAATACAACCAACACCACCAAAATACAAAAGGTTATTCAAGGCTACTATGAAAACCTTTACATGCATAAACTAGAAAACGTAGAGGAGATGGATACATTCCTGGAAATATGCAATCCTCATAGCTTAAATCAGGAAGAATTGGGAACTCTGACAGACAGTAACAAGCAGTGAGATTGACATGGTAATATAAAAAATGCCAACAAAACATAGTCCAAGACTAAATGAGTTCTACCAGACATTCAAAGAAAAATTGGTACCAATCCTATTGACACTATTCTACAAAATAGTGAAAGAAGAAATAATTCTATGAAGCTGGCATCTCCCTAATATCAAACATGGGAAAACACATAATAAAAAGAGAAAAATACAGACCAAAATATCTGATAAACATATATGCAAAAATCCTCAACAAAATGCTAGCTAACCAAATCCAACAGCATATTAAAAAGATAATACATCATGATCAAGTGAATTTCATACCAGTAATGGAGAGATGGTTTAACATATGCAAGTCAATAAATGTGATACATCACATAAACAAAATTTCTCTTAAAAAATCACACAATCAACTGAATAGACAAAGAGAAACCATTTAACAGAATCCAGCATCCCTTTAAGATTAAAACCCTCAGCAAAATCAGCTTACAAGGGAGATACCTTAAAGTAATGAAAGCCATTTATGACAAACCCACAACCAACATAATATTGAACAGAGAACATTTGAAAGCATTACCTCTGAGAAATGGAACAAGATGAGAATGCCCACTCTCACCACTTCTAGTCAACATAGTACAGGAAATACTAGCCAGAGCTATCAGACAAGAGAAAATAATAAAAATGATCCAAACCACTAAAGAGGAAGTCAAACCATCACTGTGTACTGATGATATGATCATATACCTTAGAAAACACAAAAGACTCCTCAAAAAACTTCTAGAACTGATAAATGAATTAAACAAAATTTAGGATAAAAATTTATGTACACAAATCAATAGCTCTGCTATACATCAACAGCAGCTAAGCTGAGAATCAAATCAAGAACACAATCTCTTTTACAATAGTTGCAAAAAATAAAATAAAATAAAATAGGAATATATCTAACCAAGGAGGTGAAAGACCTCTATAAGGAAAATTACAAAACACTGCTGAAAGAAATCATACTTGACACAAACAAATGGAAACACACCCAATGCTCACAGATGAATAGAATCAATATTGTCAAAATGACCATACTGCCAAAAGCAATCTACAAATTCAATGCAATTTCCATCAAAATACAACTATCATTCTTCACAGAACTAGAAAAAACAATCCTGAAATTCATAAGGAATGAAAAAAGAACCCATGTAGCCAAAACAAAACTAAGCAAAATGAACAAATATGGAGGCATCACATTACCTGACTTGAAATTATACTGTAAGCCCATAGTCACCAAAACAGCATGGTACTGGCATAAAAATAGGCACATAAACCAATGGAACAAAATAGAAACCCAGAAATAAAGCTAAATACTTACAGCCAACTAATCTTTGACAAAGCAAACAAAAACATAAATTGGGGAAAGGACACTCTATTCAACAAATGGTGCTGGGATCATTGGCAAACCACATTTAGGAGAATGAAACTGGATCCTCATCTCTCATCTTACACAAAAATCCACTCAAGATAGATCAAGGACTTAAATATAACACCTGAAACCATAACAATTCTAGAAGATAACATCAGAAAAACCCTTCTAGACATTGGCTTAGGCAAAGACTTCATGAACAAGAAACCAAAAGCAAATGCAACAAAAACAAAGATAAACAGTTGAAACTTAATTAAAGGGCTTCTGCACAGTAAAAGGAACATTCACCAGAGTAAACAGACAACACACAAAGTGGAAGAAAATTTTCACAATCTATACATCCAACAAAGGACTAATGTCCAGAATCTACAAGGAACTCAAACAAATTAACAAGAATAAACAAGCAGTCCCATCAAAAAGTGAAAATAGACAATTCTTAAAAAAAGATATACAAATGGCCAACAAACATATTAAAAAATGCTCAACATCACTAATAATTAGGGAAATGCAAATCAAAACCACAATTCAATACCACCTTACTCCTGCAAGTATGGTCATAATCAAGCAATAATAGATGTTGGTGTGCATGCGGTGAAAAGAGAACTTCTACAATGCTGGTCAGAATGTAAACTAGTACAACCACTATGAAAAATAGTGTGGAGATTCCTGAAAGAACTAACAGTAGACCTACCATTTGATTCCACAATCAAACTACTGGGTATCTACCCAGAGGAAAATAAGTCATTATACCAAAAAGATACTTGGACATGTATGTTTATAGAAGCACAATTTGCAATTGCAAAAATATGTAACCAGCCTAAATGCCCATCAATCAACAAGTGGATAAAGAAATTACTACTCAGAGCCATAAAAAGGGAACAAATTAATTGCATTCACAGCAACCTGGATGGAACTGGAGACCATTATTCTAGGTGAAGTATAACTCAGGAATGGGAAACCAAACATTGTATGTTCTCACTCTTAAGTGGGAGGTGAGTTATGAGAATTCAAAGGCATAAGAATAATACAATGAACTTTGGGAACTCAGGGGAAAGGGTGGGAAGGGGATGAGAATAAAAGACTACGAATCGGGTTCAGTGTATACTGCTCGAGTGACAGGTGAGCCAAAATCTCACAAATCACCACTAAAGAACTTACTCATGTAACCAAATGCCACTTATTTCCCAAAAATCTATAGAATAAAAAATTTTTAAAAAACTTAAGAAAAAGAAACGAGCAAGATTGACTTATTTATGTGGTAAATTACACATAAGATAAAATTTTCTTTTTAATCATTTTCAAGTATATTGTTCAGTGGTGTTAAGTGCATTCAAATTGTTGTGCAATCAATACCACCATCCATTTCCAGAACTCTTTCACTTTTCCAAACTGAAACTCTCTACTCATAAAATGACTCCACATATGTCTCATCCCCCATCATTTTACAAACATCATTCAACTTTCTATCTTTATAAATTTGACTAATCTAGGTACCTCAAATAATTAGAATCATATAGTATTTGTCCTTTTGTGATTAGCTTATTTCACTTAGCATAATGCTTTCAGTGTTTATCCAAGTTGAAGCATGCCTCAGAATTTCATTTATTTATTTATTTATTTATTTATTTATTTATTTATTTATTGAGATGGAGTTTCACTCTTATTGCCCAGGCTGGAGTGCAGTGGTGCGATCTCAGGCTCACCGCAACCTCCGCCTCCTGGGTTCAAGCAATTCTCCTGCCTCAGCCTCTGGAGCAGCTGGGATTACAGGCATGTGCCACCACACCCGGCTAATTTTCTATTTTCAGTAGAGACGAGGTTTCTCCATGTTGGTCAGGCTGGTCTTGAACTCCCAACCTCAGGTGATCCGCCGGCCTCGGCCTCCCAAAGTGCTGAGATTACAGGCATGAGCCACCATGCCCAGCAATTTCCTTTATTTTTTAAGACATTATTTCATACCACATTTTGTTCATCGATTCATCTTTCAATGGACATTTTCATTGTTTCCACCTTTTTGGCTATTGTGAATATTGCTGTTATAAACATTAGTTTATTAAGATTTGTTTACATACTTGATTTAAATTCTTTTGGTTGTATATGCAGAAGTGAAATTGCTGAATTGTATAAGTGTCTGTTTAATTTTTGGAGAAACAGATTGTGTTATTGAATATTATAATATTTTTGAATATTATAAAACCTTCATGAAAACTATTTAATATTTAATAAAACATAAATAGTGAATGTGTTAGAATAGATACAAGTGGAAGCTAAAATTTTGTTTCATAAAAGGGCCTTTTAAATCAGTGGGGAAAGATATGTTAGTCAATAAATAGTGTCAGAACATAAATTATTTTTACAACAAAGAAGGACTTCTATTTCATCATTCAGATTGAAATAAATGCCAGATTAAGAAAATGTTTTAATGAGACATTTGGCACCTTTGATAATGTTACACAAACACACAAGTGAACTTTAGAATAATCTGTGAGGAAATGCCTTTCTAGGAATACAAGGTACATATTATCAATATTCACTAATGTCTGAGTGTAGTCTTCTGTTTACACAGTTTGGTTGCACTTCCCTAATCTCTTAAATTTAGGTGAGACCACAAAAATTATTTCAACAAGCATATGTGAATAGAAACAATTATAAAGGCAAAACTCTCCTTTTACCACTATGGTTGGTGATATTGTAAATGGTGGAACCTCGTTCTGCCTGGGATTTAGAATTGACATGTATATTAAGTAATAAATGACACTTTGTCATTTGACCCAATGAAATTTGGAGTTTAGGACTTTATTATCACCTGGTCTATGCTGACTAAAAACCACTTGACATGTAACAGAAACAATCAAGAAACAGTGCTGATCAATTTAATGTTTACAATTAAATCATTTTTCACATGTATAAAGAAATCACAATAACTAATACAAGCAGAATAAAGCATGTTTCCTGTATTTTTGCTAAAAAATAGCTTTCATTATTCAATAAAAAAATAGAAATTTGAACAAAGGGCGAAGTTTATATAAAAAGCTACATAAATGGCCAATTGGCATGTATCAATATTTAATGTCATTAACAATTCAAAAAATCAACTTTGGGGTAACTATGGAAGGCTATACTAAAAAGACTGACAAAGAATAAGGAGTTTACTGGAAAAATACCAGAGTATTCATCTACTGTTGATGCAGTCTTTATAGTGAAACATGTGAATATATCTGTCAAATTTTATGATGTCCTTTTCTTGACCAAATTTATATCTAAGAATAAATGTTATCACGCTATTCACAAAAATACAGAAAGGCACATGCTCATCAGGTGGCCTCTGACAAAGTGATGGTACAGGGATAGGACAGAGTGATGTATCATCATCAGACTACATAAGGCCTCATATCTATACTAATATGGAAAAATCTCCAAGAAACATTTTTAAGAAGAAGACATTCTCATAATTTGGTGGCCTACATAGCATCCACTCTCTCAAAAAGACTGAGGTATATTCTAAAATTAAATGTACAGCCGAGTTTATGAGAAATAAAGGAAATTCTTTGTGACCAGAAAAAAATAGGGGACCTGAAAACCAAATAAGCTAGTGACTTGACACCATGGATAATGGGAATATGGGGAAGGGGAATATAAAAAATCTAAGACCTCCTACTACAATGTCAGCACTGGGATGGGAGATATGGTTGTGTATGCATATGAAATGGGGAATCAACACACGTTCCACTGTACAATGTTGAATCTCATAAAGTATTATATTTCCAGTAAAGAGTGAAAAGAGTGAACCATAGAGGAAAGAAAATTCAGCCATTGGACACATGAAAGGAACAAAGAATCTCCTCTTTGATTCTGAATATGAGAAGAACAAATTTTCAATTGGGAATTTATAATACATTTATGCCACATATGAGTCTTATATTTCAGTTTGTATGGCACACACAGTTTGTTCTCTGATTAGTGTTATTTGCAGAAATAGTACAAGACACATAAATTTAAAAGCCCTTGAAAATAGAAATTTAAGACCATATTTGCAAATTACTCATAAGTCAAATAAACATAACAAAATTATTCAAATATTTTAAATTAAATAAAGACATGAGATACCAACCGTCTCACACCAGTTAGAACGGCGATCATTAAAAAGTCAGGAAACAACAGGTGCTAGAGAGGATGTGGAGAAATAGGAACACTTTTACACTGTTGGTGGGAGTGTAAACTAGTTCAGCCATTGTGGAAGACAGTGTGGCGATTCCTCAAGGATCTACAACTAGAAATACCATTTGACCCAGCCATCCCATTACTGGGTATATACCCAAAGGATTATAAATCATGCTGCTATAAAGACACATGCACACATATGTTTATTGCAGCACTATTCACAATAGCAAAGACTTGGAACCAACCCAAATGCCCATCAATGATAGACTGGATTAAGAAAATGTGGCCCATATATACCATAGAATACTATGCAGCCATAAAAAAGGATGAGTTCATGTCCTTTGTAGGGAGATGGATGAAGCTGGAAACCATCATTCTCAGCAAACTATCGCAAAGACAGAAAATCAAACACCACATGTTCTCACTCATAGGTGGGAAGTGAACAACGAGAACACTTGGACACAGGAAGGGGAACATCACACATCGGGGCCTGTCGTGAGGTGGGGGGAGGGGGGAGGGATAGCATTAGGAGATATACCTAATGTAAATGACGAGTTAATGGGTGCAGCACACAAACATGGCATATGTACACATATGTAACAAAACAGCACGTTGTGCACATGTACTCTAGAACTTAAAGTATAATAATAATAATAAAAAGAAAAATCCAAATAGACTGAAAAAGAAAGAAAGAAAGAAAGAAAGAAAGAAAGAAAGAAAGAAAGAAAGAAAGAAAGAAAGAAATGCACATAAACATGTGTGTATTGTCGCTAAAATTATGCCAAGGCAAAATTTAGAGATTCATGTTTCTACTAGCAAATAAGAAATGAATTTTGCATCCAACTACAGAAGATAGAAAGAGAACAACAGCAAAACTCAAGGAAAATAGAAGTATATCATAATGTTAAGAGAAAAAATAAAGATAAATAAAATAAACAATAAGGAGATGAAAAAAGACCCAAAGCTGTTGCTTTGAACAGACTAACAAAATAAGAAATTTAAAAAAAAACCTTGTTAAAATGCATTAAAATATTAAAAATATGAGAAGCCAATAATTCTGTGAGGTTAAATGCTTTAGAAATAGACACACTACTATGCATAGCCCACATGTTGGTAAATAAAGTGGATAAATTTTTAAATGAATGAAGCATATCCAAACTTTCTCAGAAAGAATGAAAAAGCATGAATATTTAACAAATAATACGTTAAATAGGCTAAGAGTGACAGCTGACACCTGTAATCCCAACACTTCAGAGGTCAAGACTGGTGGATAGTTTGAGCCCAAGAGTCCGAGACCAGTCTTGGGCAACATGGCAGAAACACGTCTCTACGAACAATACGAAAAAATTCAGTCATGGTGGCATGCACCTGTAATCCCAGCTACCCTAAAGGCTGAGTTGAGAGGACCACTTGAGCTAGAGCGGTCAGGGCTGCAATGAGCCACAAGTGTACCACTGTACTCCAGTCTGGGTGAGAGTCAGACTGTGTCTAACTAAATAAATAAGTCAAAATCAACTTCCTCTCCCTGTCTCTCTCTATAAAACAAACTATACAGTTTGAACATTTTAAGAGGAAAGCTTCACCAAACTATATAAGAGGAAAAAAAAATTATTTAAATTATATCAGAAAATAAAAACACACTGCGCAAATCAGCTTTGATGCCAGTATAACCGTGATACCAAATCCAGAAACAAGAAACTTAGATCTTGAAAATATAAGATGAAATCCACTTATGGACATAAACTAAAAATTTCTAAATAAGATATTTGTTAACTTAATTCAGGGAATTTATGAATGTTTTCATTTTCTAGAAAAAGTTTTAATGTAAATCGTAACACTAACAAGTTATTTTACATATATAATGTTTGTTTGTAAGACTTCTTAAAATGTGTAAATACATTAAAGAAATAAATAATTAGAAAACGGGCAATCTTTTATTAATATATCACTGTTTTATTAATATGCCACCAAAACATTTAACTTGTTATGTAGTATATTTAAGGAATAAGACAGAAATATTTACTATCCCAATATATATTCAACATTAACCTGGATATCCTAAGCAGTTTTTAGCAAGACAAGACAAAGAAGAAAAACAGCCTAATTTTTTTTTTGTTATTTTTCCATCCCTCACCAGGACAGCCTCACATTTTCAAAAGTAAGACAAAAACTGTCATTGTTCTTAGATGGTCTAAATGTCTACACAGGAAAACAAAAAGAATATGTGGGCCAGGCATGGTGGCTCCCACCAGCACTTTGGGAGGCCAAGCTGGGAGGATCACCTGAGTTCAGGAGTTCGAAACCAGCCTGGCCAACATGGTGAAACATCATCTCTACTAAAAATACAAAAAGTAGCCAGGCATGGTGGCGGGCAGGCACCTGTAATCCCATGTACTCGGGAGGATGAGGCAGGAGAATCACTTGAACCCAGGAGGCGGAGGTTGCAGTGGGCCGAGATTGTGCCACTGCACTCCAGCCTGGGCAACAGAGCGAGACTCAAATAAATAAATAAATAAAATAAAATAAAATAAAATAAAATAAATAGGATCAATTAGCTATTTAAATGTATAAGGGAACAAAATTATACCTGTGGAAAAAAGGTAAAATTAAATTTCTATAGTATTGTTTTTTAATGATACATAAATCTGATATGTTACATTTTACAATCAGTTTGTCAGTTTTAAAATAAGATCCCTGCTGGGATTTTAACTGAGATTACATTGAATGAAGAGATAATTTCCATGGTATTGAATAATTTGAAGACTATAATGCATCTTTCATGTCAACATCTTGTACTTATGTTTTATACACTTCTGTGAAGTGTTTTGGACATTTTAGGCTTTTATGAGATTGTCAGTGATTTTTAATAATGTTTAAGCTGTTTGTTTCCAATATAATGAAATAAAATTGATTTTATTTTTTTTTATTTTTTATTTTTTTTGGAGATAGAGTTTCACTCTTTTTGCCCAGGCTGGAGTGCAATGGCGTGATCTCAGCTCACTGCAACCTCTGCCTCCGTCTAATTTTTTGTATTTTTAGTAGAGATGGGGTTTCACCATGTTTGTCAGGATGGTATTAATCTCTTGACCTCGTGATCTGCCCACCTCGGCCCCCCAAAGTGCTGGGATTACAGGCGTGAGCCACCCCGCCTGGCGATTTTAATATTTTAATCCTGTCTCAGTTTTGAAAGATTCACTTTTTAATTCTGACAGTCTATTATTATTTTCTACATAGGTAAATATGTGTCCATGAATAATGACATTTTATTTATCCCTTTTAAATTCTTAGATCTTTATTTCTCTTTTGCACTTTATTTCATGGGTCAAGACTTTGAGTAAAATATAAAATTAGGATGACAAACTCACTTTAATTTACCAGGCACTTTCCAAGTTTTATCACTGAGAGCCCCATGTACTGAAAAACATTTCAGTATCTGTAAAACTGAAAAGTTTAATCACTCTGTAAGAGATATGTGGATAACAGGCATTTATGTCTGTTTTTTGTTCTTATAGAGAAAAATTTTTAACATTTTACTATCAAACATGATCTGTGGTTTTGGTAGAAACTTTAATCTACTGAAGATTTCCTCTTCTATTCATAATTACATTTTAAAAATCATAAATAATGTTAGATATCATAAAAGAATTTTTCTGCACTCATTGATATAACCAAATAATTCATATTTATTTTTCTATTAATTCACTACTTTGATCAGATTTTGAATGTGAAGCCAATCTGGCTTTCCTGCCATAAAACTTCTGTGTCATATTATTCTTTATAATTATCACTGGATTCAAATTTGCTAGTAATTTGTTAAAAAGTTTGCATCTATATACATAATAGATTGGTGTGCGATATTTTTTGCATTAATCGTCTTTGCAAGTTTTGATATATACACGATGCTGACTGCATAAAACAATGTGTGATATATTTTCTCTTTTTCTGGTACCTGACAATATTTATGTTTGAGTGATTTTGTTTTCATCTTTTTACATATTTGATTGAATTGATCAGATATTCCATATCGACTGTAGTTTGCTTCAGGATAAAGTATTCATTTGCAAATAAAATATTTTTAGTCAATATGGAGCTTTTTAAATTTCATGTGTTCATTTTAGTAACTTGGTTTTCAACTTCTCCGACTATTTAATATATGATATCACATCCATTGGCTCAACTCTTTTTTTTTGTAGTATACTCTTAAGATGTTTTGATATCTACAAGTTATGCAGTAATACATTCCTGAATTTGTGTGTATTCGTCCTGTATTCTTTTTTTCTGATCTGTTTCTCAACACTGTTATCACTTTTATTACTCTATACTCCAAAAAATACCTTAAACATGGCTGATTATCTCTGTTGTATATTTGCTTGCTACTTTATTGTTTTCAGTTTCTATTTCTTCTTTCTTCTTTGAATTTAGTTATATGTTCTTTTACTAATGTCATAAGGTGAATGCATAATGTTTTAAGACAGATCATTGTATTTTTGTCTTTGTGGTTTTCTATGTAAATGAATTTAAGACTGCAAAATTTCCTCTATGCACATATTTTAGCTATGTCTCACCAATTTTAAGATGTAGGATTTCCATTTTATTCACTTCACAATACTTTATATTATCATGATTTATTATTTGATACATAATATAACAGAGTATTTCTGATTTTCCAAAAGAATTAGAGATTTTTCCAGTTATCCTTTTGTAATTTATTATTAACTTATTTTTATTGTAGTAAATAGAAGAATGGACTGTACATGATACCAATCTTACAAAATTTGCTGAGACATGTTTTCAGCCCAGCATATGGTTAAATTTGATAAAAGTTCTATAACCACTGGATAATAATATGTACTTTGCAGCTGTTGGGCAAAATAGTATTACGTATACAGTATCTTTTTGTTAAAGTCAAATCTTCCACATTCCAACAGATGTTTTTTGTGTGTTCTTCCTATTAGACACCCAGGCAGCTATGTTAAATCTCTCACTATGGTTACATTATCTTGTTTCTGTTAATTCTTGCTATGTATTTTAAAATTTAACTCGGTAGCTCTTTGTTGCCTTCAAACAGACTGTGTGTAGTTTTTTTATTTTTATTTTTTCTAATTGTTCTCAGCAGAAAAGTTGCTTTGGAATAGCACACACTCCCATTGTCATAAGAGAAGTCCACTTGGTAGTATTTATACCTTTTTCATTATTTTGAAAACCATTTTATAATTATTTTACCTTGATACTGTAAAAAATAATTTTTATGACAATTTTTTCTGGAAAACCTCAGAGTTCTTATTTTCTATATTTATGTATCTCATCATCGTTTTAACTTTGGGGTCATAAATAACTACTCTGTATATTTTTGTTAAAAATAAAGTTAATCATAACATCTGCAAAAATAAAGGCAGTTTTAATACTGCTCTTCTAATATTCTAATATCTAATGTTTTCTTATTACAAATGATATCTCTCAGAGCATTCTTAAATAGTAGATATGAATTGTAATTCTTCCCTTCTCTTGACGTTAATGAGGATACTTCAAGTATTTTATCATGATGATTAACAGATTATTTATTATTATTTTTTTCTAGCCCTAGTTGACAAACTCTTATTTTTAAAAATCATTTGTTGGTATTGTAAACCTTTTCTATGCCATTCAAAAAACAGTGTATTCTCCTCATCAGATTTTGTAAGTTCAACGAATTATATCAATGTTTGAAATCATATTAAATCTATTTGAAATGCAGTATCCAACTTTAATTGTGAGTCTTAGGAAGATGATGGAGACAAGACAGGGCTAACATGCAGCTTCTACTTGGATGGACAGAACCTGCTGAGACACACACCGTGAACTTTTGCTCCAAGAACAACATCAGAAACATACCAGGAAAACTGAAAGATTTCACAAATCCTTTGAAAGAAGCAGCATGCCACTGCAAATTCTGCAAGACACAAAAAAAACTGAGTTTCCAAGGTGTGAGAAGGGGGAAACTTGCCTCCAAACACAAATGCCTATTGGTGAATTCAAAAATCCACATCATGGGAGAAGAATTCAACCTTAGCTAGAGCTGAAGTGGATTTAGAGAGCTGTGCAAAATATAAAAGTAGAAGCAACAGTGGTGGAAAGAGCCTTATAAGCACTCAGAGTCTCCAGCTCAAGCCCAGGGAAGACATTCCTGACTATATCTCACAGGGGCCCTCAGGGAAGACAGCCAGAAGAATTAGGGAGTGGTCACAGGTGAAAAAAACTTCCAACTAAATTTTATATAATATAAAATATAATAATAATTTCAACTGTGCACAAATTTTCTTGAGCAGAATCCAAAGGGTTAACTGTAACTGCTACAGATACCAGCACAGGAGTCACCACGTTTGCTTTCTCAGTGGAGAAGCTCAAGGCCTGGATCAAGTTCTAAGTAGGCACTGCAGGAGCAAGACCAGCCTTGCCAACCTCATGGGAACTGTGTGAGGCCTTTTACTACTGGTGATCTCCCACTTTTCTGGCAAACTATATGACACAGCAGAGGCAGCCACAGTCCCCTCTAGAACATAACTCCATTGGCCTGAAATGCCCTCCATTCCCTACTGTGGCCACAGCAGCCCCTGCCCAAGGAGTGTCTGAGAACAGACTTGCTTAATCTTGCCTCCACCTTATGACATTTATCTATAGCACCCTTATAGCTAAAAACAAAAGATATAAACTGTTGGAAGCTTCGTGTCCCGCCCATCACTTAAAAAACTCGAATTATTACTCTGACCAATGTTGGGCAAGCTCATATACCTCAACTACTACCTTAGCTAATGCTGTCTTGAGAGTACCACCTCCTGGCTGAAGTCCAACAAACTCAGGCCATTTCAGCAACTCATGACAAAATCACCCTGCTCTCAGGAAGGAGAAAACAACAGCTAATTCCATTGCCTGCAAAATCCTGGCTAACAAGAGCTCCTGAGTATGTCTACCTGACAACTTCACTGCTAGCATAACCAGCATTCAGGAAAGCTAGCACACTAAACCAAATACTCTAACCGTCTACTTCACTTCCCTGCCACCTCTACCAGAGCAGGTGCTGGTATCCACAGCTGGGAAACCTGACAACAGATCCCATCACAGGACTCTGCAGATATTCCCCAGTGCAAGCCTAGAGACTGATAGCCCTGTTGGCTGGTCAGACCCGGAAGAGATATAACAATCACTGCAGCTCAGCTTTCAGCAAGCCCCATCCCTAGGGGTAAGGTGGAGAGCACCACATCAGGAAATCAACCCGTGAGACAAAAGAATCTGAAGAGTTGGCCTTGATTTGCAGATATTTCCACTGTAATAGTCTGCTAAAATGAGAAGAAATCAAAAAAGCAATTCTGGTAATATGACAAAACAAGGTTCTATAACACCCACAAAAGATCACACCAGCTCCCCAGCAATGGATCCAAATCCAGCAGAAATCTCTGAATTTCCAGATAAATAATTCAGAAGGTTGATTACTAAGCCTACTCGAAGACATAACAGAATGGTGTTAACTAACTTAAATAAATTTTAAAAAATATATGATATGCATGAAAAATATTCCAGAGAATTAGATATCATTAAAAAACTCACAACTTCTGGTAATGAAAGACACACTTAGGGAAATATAAAATGCAGTGGAAAAGTTTCAACAATAGACTAGAACAAGTGGAATAAAGAACTTCAGAGCTCAAAGACAAGCTTTTTGAGTTAACACAATTAGACAAAGACAAAGAAAAAATAATGTTTTTAAAATAAGCAAAGCCTTCAAGAAATTTGGAATTCTATTTAATGGCTGAACATAAAAATAACTGGTGTTCCTAAAGAAGAAGAGAAATCTAAAAGCTTGGAAAACTCGTTTGAGGGAATAATTGAGGAAAATTTCCTGGTCTTGCTAGAGATCTAGACATCCAAATACAAGAAGCTTAAATTATACCTGAGAAATTTATTGCCAAAAATCATCACCTAGGCACATAGCCATCAGGTTATCTAAAGTCAAGACAAGGAAATAATTCTAAGAGCTGTAATACAAAAACATCAGATAACCTATAAAGGAAAATGTATGAGATTAACAGCAGATTTTTCAGCAGAGACCTTAGGGTCCCATCTTTAGCCTCTTGAAACAAAATAATTGTCAGTCAAGATCTCTGTATCCAGCAAAACTAAGCTTCATAAATGAAGAAAAGATAACATCTTTTTCAGACAAATGCTGAGAGAATTCAACAAAACTAAGCCAGCACTACAGGAAATGCTAAAAAGACTCCTAAATCTTGAAACAAAACCTTGAAATACACCAAAATAGAACCTCAATAAAGCATAAATTTTACAAAACCTATAAAACAACGACACAATTTTTTTTTTTTTTTGGAAAAAAAAAGGTATTTAAGCAACACCTAACATAATGAATAGAACAGCACCTCACATCTCAATACTACTAATGTTGAATTTAAGTAGCCTAAATGCTCCAATTAAAATATACCAAATGGCAGAATGCATAAAAATCCACTAACCAAGTATTTGCTGTTTTCAAGAGGCTCACCTAACACATAAGGACTCACATAAACTTAAGGTAAAGGGGTGGAAAAAGATATTTTATGAAAATTGAAATGCAAGCAGTAGTAGCTATTCTTATATCAGACAAAACAGAGTTAAAAAAAAAAAGGGAAAAAAAGACACACAGTGAAATTATATAATGATAAAAAGTCTAGTCCAACAAGAAAATATAACAATTCTATATATATATAACATGACACTGGAGCTCTCAAATTTATAAAACAATTACTGTTAGACCTAAGAAATGAGATAGATGGCAACACAATAATAGTGGAGAACTTCAACACTTCACTGAAAGCACTGGACAGGTCTCAAGAGAGAAAATCAACATAGAAACAATGGACTTAAACTATAGCCTAGACCAAATCAACTTAACAGATATTTACAGAACATTCTACCCAGCAACTACAGAATATACATACTTTTCTTCAGCACATGGAACATTCTCCAAGATAGACCATATGATATGATAGGTCACAAAACAAACCTTGATAAATTTAAGAAAGTCACAATTTTATCAATTATCTTCTCAGGCCACAGTGTAATAAAACTGGAAATTAACCCAAAAGGAACCCTCAAAACTATACAAATACATGGAAATTAAATATTATGCTCTTAAATGATCTTTGGATCAATAATAAAATCAAAATAAAAATTTAAAAAATATTTTAGCTTAACGATAATTGTGGCACAACCTATCACAATCATAGCATTAAAAGCTTACATTTAAAAAAGTCAGAAAGAGCTCAATTAGACCATTTAAGATCACACCTCAAGGAACTAGAGAAACAAGAATAAACCAACCCAAACCCTGTAGAAGAAAAGAAATAACAATATCAGAGCAGAAGTAAAGGAAATTGAAACAAAAATATACAAAAGGTAAATGAAACAGAAAGCTGGTTCTTTGAAAAGATAAACAAAATTAATAGACATTAGTGAAATTCACCAAGAAAAAGAGAGATCCAAATAAGCTCAATTAGAAATGAAATGAAAGCTATTACAACGGATTCCACAGAAATACAAAAGATAAAAAATACTGTGAACACTTTTATGCATACAAACTATAAAATCTAGAAAAGATGAATAAATTCCTGTAAATATACAACTCTCCTAGATTAAATCAGCAAGAATATGAAATTCTGAACAGACCAATAACAAGTAGTGAGATTAAAACAGGAACAAAACAATTGCCAAGAAAAAAAAGTTCAGAACCAGTTGGATTTACAGCTGAATTCTATCAGACATTCAAGGAAGAATTGGTACCAACCTTACTGAAAACTATTTCAAAAGATAGAGAAAGAGGGATTCCTCCCTAAATCATTCTATGAAGCCAGTATCACCCTAATAACCAAACCAAGAAAGGACACACTATAAAAAAGAAAACTACCGACCAATATCCCTGATGAACATGATGCAAAAATCCTCAACAAAATACTAGCTAACTGAAACCAAGAAAATATCAAAAAGACAATACGCCACAATCAAGTGGGTTTTATACAAGAGATGCAGGGATAGTTTAACATACACAAGTCAATAATTGTGATACATCACATAAACAGAACTAAAAACAAAAATTTTATGATCATCTCAATAGACACAGAAAAAGCATTTGACAAAATCCAGCATCCCTTCATAATTAAAACCGTCAGCAAAATTAGCATAGAAGGGACATACTTCAAGGAAGTAAAAGCTATCTATGACAAACCCACAGCCAACATTATACTGAATAGATAAAAGTTGAAAGTATTTCCCCTGAGAACTGAAAGAAAACAAAGATGTCTACTTACCACTTCTACTCAACATAGAACTGGAATTCCTAGCCAGAGCAAACAGAGAAAGAAATAAAGGCCATCTAAATCAGTAAAGAAGAATTCAAACTGTCACTGTTTGCCAAGGATATAATCGTATACTCAGAACACCCTGAAGACTCATCCAAAAAGCTCCTAGACCTGATAAATAAATTCAGCAAAGTTTCAAGAAACAAAATCAATCTTCACAAATCAATACCACTGCTATTCACCAACAAGGCCCAAGCTTAGAATTAAATCAAAAATTCAGTCTCTTTCACAACAGCTAATATACCTAACCAAGGAGGTGAAATATCTCTATGAGAAAAATTACAAAATACTGCTGAAAGAAATAATTAGCTACACAAACAAATGGAAACATATCCCATTCCCATAGATGGATAGAATCAATATTGTGAAAATGACCATATTACCAGAAGCAATTTAGAGATTCAATGCATTCTTGTACATTTCAATTATCTTCTTTAGATGTTTAATAATGCTCTTAGCATTTTAATGCTATAAATAGATATATTTTTTATTTTATTTATTTCACTTTTATTTTGCTTTATGTTGGTTTGATTTACAAATAAAAACTGTAAATTATATTCATCAACTCAGAGTTTCTGGAGCATTTTTGCAGCCTACTTCATTATGTTACTTTAATATTTTCCATCTCTATCAATTTTGAGATTTTTTCTTTATTAAAAGTAGCATTTTCACAAAAATAAAGATGATTGTTGGCTAAATTAGACAAATTAAGAACTTGTTATTTTCTCTGTTATACCTAAAATCTCTTACAGTAAGAAAGTATAATATAGAATTGAATTACTTTAAAGTTTAGGCTGATCAAAAGGTGAAAACCTCAGGTGTATGGAATGGCATTATTCTACAGAAAAGTTAAGTTTTCTACAAATTTTTGGTAATAAATAAATTTGCCAGGCACAGTGGCTCAATGCCTGTAATCCCAGCACTTTGGGAGACCAGGGCGGGTGGATCACCTGAGGTCAGGAGTTCAAGACCAGCTTGACCAACATGGTGAAATCCGGTCTCTACTAAAAATACAAAAATTAGCTGGGCATGGTGGCGGGTACCTATAATCTCAGCAACTGGGGAAGCTGAGGCAGGAGAATCACTTGAACCTGGGAGGTGGAGGTTGCAGTGAGCCGAGATCCCACCATTGTACTCTAGCCTGGTCAACAGACAGAGACTCCATCTCAAAATTAATTAATTAACTAATCCACTAGGTAATGTTAGGAGAGAATATTCAACACAATATAAAGTATCATTTTGCTACACAAACATCATTCTGATTCTGTTTTCATCAATGCATGTATTTTAAGAAAATGAAATTAAGAAAAATATTTTGTTAAACTGTCCAAATTTAAATAATGCTTCATTTGATGACCTTGGATAACATGCATTGTTAATCCAAGAGGACAATAGAAACTCTAAAATTCTTTAGAAAAATTATGTTTGAAATTAAGATCCCTTGAAAATCTTGATAATGAAATATACATATTTTGCTAAAATTTAATGTTTCTAACCAAAGCAAGCAATGTAATTTAGAATGTTTCAAAAATAAAATCTTTACATACAAATTATTTGTATAAATGTGCTTGAAATAATAAATAAAAGTAAAACTTGATGAGGTAAGATTTTTAAGTGCTTGGTTTCCATATGAATAATTTAGAAAAATATATTTGTAGGCAATTTGTCCATCATATCAACAAATATTTATTTGCTATATATTTTTGAAAATTGTCTTCTTGATATTTCACATGTACATATTACAGACAATCATAAAAAATACAATTAAGTCTTTAGGAAAAGAATGTTCAAAAAAGCATCACAATAACTTGAATTTGAATTTTAAACATGTTGATTTAAATAACCAAATTTGAATTTGTATTTATACAGTGTAGATTTTAAGTAGGTTTCTAAATATGTGACATCCCAATGTTCCCCATTTAAAAGTCTTGCAAAAGATGTATTATTGATCTTTAATTATTATATTCACTTTTGTATCATACTCTTGATTTGGTAGTATAAAAAAATTATTTCAGCAAGAACAACTGTCATGCAGAATCCCAGACAAGTTGTAATTTTAACATAACATTTCACTTAAATACAGCTTAATTAATTTGCTGCTGATCATTTTTACAATAGGATCACATTTTACTTAAAGTTGCTACACAGATAAGGAAACACTGTATATGGGTTATTGGAGCATTTACCTGCTTTTTTTTTTCTGCCTTTTCATTATTATTATGTTGAAGATTAAATGATCTAATGAGGAAAATAAGTCAATCATGATAAACTACTATGTATTTCTTCAGTTGTAAACTGAATCAAGTTGAAGCAAATTTATCAGATTATTTAATCTTAAAAAAGTTTCTAAGCACTATTTTGTATTTGAAAAAAATGAAACATACTGCTATATAACAGTTTAGGTTTTATTTCTAAAAGGAATATAAAAATACCTCTATCAATGCTATTTTAAATATGATACTTTGATTTTTTTCTGTCTATCCATTAAGATTTTTCTTAATTCTCCATTCTAGAATATGTCTCTTCTCATATCATTCACATTCACTTAAAGTTAGTTATTACATCCTAAACATCAGAAATATATCCATTTATTTACTTTAAATTTGCCTACCCAGTAGACTGCAAAATCTATAAAATCAAAGTACATCCTGATAGAACCTAATGGAAAGAGCCTGGGCTCTGGTGCTAGCTTACCTAGTTTGTATCCTAGCTATACCACTTGTTAGATATGGAAACTTGGACAAGTTTTAAACTCTCAGTGTCTCAATTCCTTATGTGAGAAATAAAGATCATCCTCAAAGAGTTGTGAAAATTTAATAACTATATTAAATATATTAAATGCTTTGCCCAACACAATGTAAGAACTATATAAATATTAAACATTATCTGTTGCTGTAGTCTTAACCCTTTTTCCCAGTGTCTAGTAGAATGTTTGACATATGGGGCATTTAATGAACATTTGTTGAATAAACGCATGAATAAATTTATAAATATTTGGTACTTCTAATATTGTATGAGTGATGGTGCTTCACAAAGAGATTAAAGTGTAAAAGATTTAGTCTAGTAGGTGAAACAGACACATGAATAGGCAGAATGGTAAAAATAAAAACAAAGGATTACAATAAAGTTTCTATAGTAACACATCAGAGAAGATGCTATCCCTATCTAGTAAAACAGGGAAGCTGTCTGGACAAATATAATAGTAGTACGGTGGATAGAAAACCACACTAATATTGAAAAAATCTAGTTTTAGTAGACATTCTACACTTTCTCTTTGGAAATGTATCAATGTGAGGAGATTTATTATTTTTCAGTTCTCTAGTTCTCTGTGTAAGTGATTTTTATTATCCTACCTAATTGGAGGAGGGCGGGCATTGAGAAGAGAAAATACTTGCGGAAAGTCAATATATACTATAAAGCATTAGGTAAGCATAAGATTTCTTTTTTGGTGGTATAAATGTTCATACAGCAAAAAAGTGCATCAGCTGGCTAAACAGCCACTACATGTTCTTTTCAACCTGTTTTAAAAGCACTCTAAATATGGTAACAGCAAATGTTTTATTTCAGTTTATTTCATCATTTTGTCTGCATTCATTCTTTAACTTCTTCTTGTGAATTTGTCTTTATTGTATTCCAAATCAAACAAATTACACAAGTGAATAACTTCTGCATTTTAATGTCTAAAGAAGAAAGAAAAAACCTTAGGTTTTGTAAACATAGTTAAAAAGCAGACTGCTGGCCTGGCGCAGTGGCTTGTGCCTGTAATCCCAACACTTTGGGAGGCTGAGATGGGCAGATCACCTGAGGTCAGGAGTTTGAGACCAGCCTGGCCAACATGACGAAAGCCCATCTCTACTAAACATACAAAAATTAGACAGGCGTGGTGGCAGGCACCTGTAATCCCAGTTACTCAGGAGACTGAGGCAGGGAGAATTGCTTGAACCCAGGAAGAAGAGGTTGAAGTGAGCCGAGACATTTCATTAGAGTGAGATACCATCTCAAAAAAAAAAAAAAAAAAAAAAGACTGTTTTGCAGATGTGTTAACAGTATGTAATTCTTTTAGGATCACATAAAAAGAGAATTTGGATAAATATAGAATACATAAATACAAATCTGTAAGAATATGTTTTATTTTCTGGTATTTTTTAAACAATAAATATTTAGTTTGAAATAAAGGTGAAATAGAGATTAAGATAATTTCAAGGCTTTAACTCTTAGATCAGCCAAAGGTTTCCACTGTGTTGATCTGGTGTTAGACACTATTTACATTTCAAGTGAATAGTTTTAGATGGCTCTAATTAAAAATAATTTCACATTTTCCAAACTTTTTTTTTTTTCTGGTATCAAGTAACTTTGAAAAACATTTGTTGTCTCTGGATGCCAGATGAGTCTAGCAATGAGAGAATCAGCAGATAACAATTTGCCTAAGGGTAATTTAGCTCCCTAAATCATGTTTGGCATGGAAGTATAATTAGCCATTTGCTCACATTCTGTGTCTGTTTGCTTACTTGCTTATTTAAATGAGTTCTCATCCTTTCTATTACAAATCACTATTTATTTTGGACTAGAGTTGTCTTATCTGAAGTTTATCTTAATATTTTCAGAGTACCTTGCAATACCCTAATATATGCTCCTTCATATTTTCAGCTAAAACTCTGCTCATTAGTCTTCTATATATTAAGATATTAAACTTTACTTCATAGTTTTCTAAATCACAGAAGCCTGAACATAAAACACTTGAAACTTACAAACTGCTATATTCTTAGACTTTGATTCAAAGGAGCTTAGAAGTTGTCACTCTGACCTAACAAGTAAAAAGATAAACAAACTGAAATAGCAGCAACTCTTTTTGCCTCTGTCAAAGAAGTGAGGTCACAGGGCAACATATTGCCTAAAAAATTAGAGGGATAGACAAGTGATTTATAGAAAATTACAATTTATCAGAGCAAAAACCAAACAGTAGAAACCTCTGCAAAAACCAGTGTCAGGGTAGGAAAAGCTAAACTATAATTGAAGAATTGCTGAAGGCTCAGTGTGAACAAGCTTGAGAGTTAAAATTTTCACAGGGACCTAGTCATGGGGGACAGGGATCAGACTTTGCAGAGTTTTTTCCTCAGGATCTCAACCAGGTTGTCACAAGGAATAATAGAGAATAAGCCCCTTATGCTTCTAGCAGGTATTGGGATAAAGTAATCCTTTAAAAATATGCCAGAATAGTTTGCTCTCCTTAACATGGCCTGCTCTCAAAGAAACAATTTTAGCAAAGCCTAAGTTATTTATTTATTCATTTATGTTTAATTTCTTTTCAGAAGCAAACCAATTTATGGAATGGAGAATATCCAACTTCAGTCTGCCCCAGCTATCCTGTCCCAGTAAAGGTTGGGGAACTAATAAACACTTGTGAAGTTTATAGTCAAGAGGCATGTATCGGGGGAACCAGCCTCCAATATTTCAACATAGGTTCTTTTCTATTTTCCCTAAGTGTTGACTGGTCTGAGAAATAAAGGGAAAGAGTACAAAAGAGATACATTTTAAAACTGGGTGTCTGGGGTGACATCACATGTCAGCAGGTTCCGTGATGCCCCCTGAGCCACAAAACCAGCAAGTTTTTATTATGGATTTGAAAAGGGGAGAGGTGTACAAATAGGGTGTGGGTCACAGAGATCACATGCTTCAAGGGCAATAAAATGTCACAAGGCAAATGGGGGTGGAGCACGATCACAGGACCAGGGTGAAATTAGAATTGCGGATGAAGTTTCATGTCCCACTGGGCAAGCATTGTCATTGATAACATCTTATCAGGAGACAGGGTTTGAGAGCAGACAACCAGTCTGAAATTTACTAGCAGGAATTTCCTAATCCTAATAAGCCTGGGGGCACTACAGGAGACCAGGGCTTATTGCATGTGTTATCTGCAACTGTATAAGGTAGACACTCCCAGAGCGGCCTTTTTAGAGACCTCCCCATGGGAATGCATTCTCTTTCTCAGGGCTATTCCTTGCTGAGAAAAAGAATTCAGTGGTATTTCTCCTATTCGCTTTTGTAGGAAGAAAAATATGACTCTGTTCTGTCCAGCCCCACAGGCAGTCAAACCCAATGGTTATCTCCCTTGTTCCCTGAAAATTGCAGCCATCCTGTTCCTTTTGGATGCCCAGATTTCATATTGTTCAAACACACATGCTCTACAAACAAATTGTGCAGATAACGCAATCATCACAGGATCCTGATGTGACATACATCCTCAGTTTACGAAGATGATGGGATTAAGAGATTAAAGTAAAGACAGGCATGGGAAATTATAAGAGTATTGATTGGGGAAGTGATAAATGTCCACAAAATATGCACAATTTATGTTCAGAAATTGTAGTAAAGACAGGAGTAAGAAATTATAAAAGTATTAATTCAGGGAACTAATAAATGTCCATGATATCTTCACAGTTTATGTTCTTCTGTCATGGCTTCAGCTGATCCCTCCGTTCAGGGTCCCTGACTTCCTGCAACATGCACAGGTTCATTAAAACAATGAAACAGAATCACAGGGCTACACAATGCTTCATTTTTTCCCCATACCTTACCATCACATTACCAAAGGCCTACTTGACACAGTTTTCTCTACATGGTCAATTATGTGTGACTCGTAAGAAAAAAAAAATCCAAGAAATACTAAAGGGTAGAAAACACAGTTTGAAGAGACAAAGCCAACATCAGAACCAGAATCAGATATTGAAATTATCAGATGGGAAATTAAACACTTTGATGAATATGGTAAAGGATTTAATGGATAAATTAGATAGCATGCAAGAACAGATGGAAAATGTAAACAGAAAGATGAAAATTCTAAGAAAAATTTTAAAAATTGAGAGATCAAAAGCACTGGAGCAGAAAAAGATAATGCCTTACATGGTCTCATTAATAGACAACTTGGGTGAGGATATACCAATCTTTGAGCTTTAGGATATGCCAAGAGAAATGCCAAAGCTGTAAAGCAAAGATCAAAAGAAAAATACAAACATAATAAACTGTGGAAAATTATACAAAAGATGTAACATTGATGTACTATGAATTGCAGAAGGAAAGGGAAAAGAAAAATGAACAGAAGAAATATTTGAAATCATGATGGTCAGATACCTAACCATATAGTGTCATAATACATGAGACAAAACCTGATAGAACTCCAAGGAGATACAGAAAAATCCACAATTATAGCTGGATACTTGAATATCCTTATAGTAGAAAAAGGCAGATCAAGTGGGTAGAAAAACAGTAAGGACATAATTGAACTGAATAGTACCATCAATCAACAAGGTGTAATTGACATCTATTGACTATATCCAACAACAAAAGAATATAATATTCTTCTCTTTTTATTTATTTATTTATTTATTTATTTGAGATAGAGTCTCACTCTCACTCAGGCTGGAGTGTAATGGTATTATCACGGATCACTGCAGTCCCCTGGAGTCAAGCAATCCTCCCACCTCAGCCTCCTCAGTAGCTGGGATTACAGGTGCATGCCACCATTCCTGGCTACTTTTTATATTTCTTTATGTAGATGAGGGTTCATTATGTTGCCCAGGCTGGCCTTGAACTCCTGAGCTCAAATAATCCTCTCACCTCAGCCTCCCAAGTGCTGGGATTACAGCCATGAACCACCATGCATGGTCTTACATATTCTTCTCAAATTCTCAAGGTGCATTCTCCACGTTTTAGGCCATAAAACATCCCTTAAAAATTAAGAACAATAGAAATCTTGGCCAGTTGCGGTAGCTAACGCCTGTAATCCTAGCACTTTAGGAGACTAAGGCAGGCGGATCATGAGGTCAGGAGTTCGAGACCAGCCTGGACAACATAGTGAAGCCCTGTCTCTATTTAAAAAGATACAAAAATCCCAGCTACTCAAGAGGCTGAGGCAGGAAAATCACTTGAACTCTGGAAGTGGAGGTTGCAGTGAGCCAAGATTATGCCATTGCACTCCAGCCTGGGCCATAGAACGAGACTCTGTCTCAAAAAAAAAAAAAAAAAAAAAAGAAGAAGAAGAAGAAAGAAAGAAAAAAAAAAAAGAAATCTGAAAATATCTGCTCTCAGAAAATAACACAATTGATCTGCACCAAGATGGCCAAATAGGAACAGCTCCAGTCTCCAGCTCCCAGTGTGAGCAACACAGAAGATGAGTGATTTCTGCATTTCCAACTGAGGTACTGCGTTCATCTCACTGGGGTGTGTCAGTGGGTGCAGGACAGTGGGTGCAGCCCAACAAGTGAGAGCTGAAGCAGGGCGAGACATCGCCTCATCTGGGAAGTGCAAGGGGGAAGGAAATACCCTTTCCTAGCTAAGGAAAACCATGACACACAACACCTTGAAAATTGGGTCACTCCCACCCTAATACTGCACTTTACCAAGGGTCTTAGCAAGTGGCACACCAGGAGATTATATCCCGTACCTGGCTCGGAGGGTCCCAAACTCATGGAGCCTCCCTCATTGCTAGCACAGCAGTCTGAGATCTAACTGCAAGGTGGCAGCGAGGCTGGGGGAGGGGCATCTGCCATTGCTGAGGCTTAAGTAGGTCAACAAAGCATCTGGGAAGCTGGAACTGGATGGAGCCCACCACAGCTCAAGGAACCCTGCCTCCCTCTGTAGACTCCACCTCTGGGGACAGGGCATAGCCAAACAAAAGGCAACAGAAACCTCTGCAGATGTAAATGTCCCTGTCTGACAGCTTTGAAGAGAGTAGTCGTTTTCCCACCACGGAGTTGGAGATCTGAGAACGGACAGACTGTCTGCTCAAGTGGGTCCCTGACCCCCGAGTAGCCTAACTGGGAGACATTCCCCACTAGGGGCAGACTGACACCTCACATCTCACAGGGCCAGGTACACCTCTAAGACGAAGCTTCCAGAGGAACAATCAGGCAGTAACATTTGCTGTTCAGCAATATTCACTCTTCTGCAGCCTCCGATGCTGAAACGCAGGCAAACAGGGTCTGGTGTGGACCTCGAGCAAACTCCAACAGACCTGCAGCTGAGAGTGCTGACTGTTAGAAGGAAAAATAACAAACAGAAAGGACATCCACACCAAAACCCCATCTGTGTACTTCACCATCATCAAAGACCAAAGGTAGATAAAACCACAAAGATGGGGAAAAAGCAGTACAGAAACCTGGAAATTCTAAAAATCAGAGCACCTCTCTCCCTCCAAAGGAACGCAGCTCCTCGCCAGCAATGGAACAAAGCTGGATGGAGAATGACTTTGATGAGTTGAGAGAAGAAGACTTCAGACAATCAAACTCCTCCGAGCTAAAGGAGAAATTATGAACCACCCAGCGCAAAGAAACTAAAAACCTTGAAAAAAGATTTGACGAATGTCTAACTAAAATAACCAATGCAGAGAAGTCCTTAAACGACCTGACAGAGATGAAAACCATGACACGAGAACTACGTGACAAATGCGCAAGGTTCAGTAACCGACGTGATCAACTGGAAGAAAGGGTATCAGTGATTGAAGATCAAATGAATGAAATGAAGTGAGAAGAGAAGTTTAGAGAAAAAAGAGTAAAAATAAATAAACAAAGCCTCCAAGAAATATGGGACTAGGTGAAAAGACCAAATCTATGCCTGATTGCTGTATCTGAAAGTGACGGGGAGAATGGAACCAAGGTGGAAAACACTCTGCAGGATATTATCCAGGAGAACTTCCCCAACCTAGCAAGGCAGATCAACATTCAAATTCAGGAAATACAGAGAACGCGACAAAGATACTCCTCAAGAAGAGCAACTCCAAGACACGTAATTGTCACATTTACCAAAGTTGAAATGAAGGAAAAAATGTTAAGGGCAGTCAGACAGAAAGGTTGGGTTACCCACAAAGGGAAGCCCATCAGACTAACAGTGGATCTCTCAGCAGAAAAGCTACAAGCCAGAAGAGAATGGGGACCAATATTCAACATTCTTAAAGAAAAGAATTTTCAACTCATAAGTTTATATCCAGGCAAACTAAGTTTCATAAGTGAAGGAGAAATAAAATCCTTTACAGACAAACAAATGCTGAGAGATTTTGTCACCACCAGGCCTGCCCTACAAGAGCTCCTGAAGGAAGCACTAAACATGGAAAGGAACAACTGGTACCAGCCACTGGAAAACGATGCCAAAATGTAAAGACCATCAATGCTAGGTAGAAACTGCATCAACTAATGAGCAAAATAACCAGCTAACATCATAATTACAGGATCAAGTTCACACATAACAATAGTAACCTTAAATGTAAATGGGCTAAATGCTTCAATTAAAAGACACAGACTGGCAAATTGGATAAAGAGTCAAGACCCATCAGTTTGCTGTATCCAGGAGACCCATCTCACATGCAGGGACACACATAGGCTCAAAATAAAGGGATGGAGGAAGATCTACCAAGCAAATGGAAAACAAAAAAAGGAAGGCATTGCAATCCTAGTCTCTGATAAAACAGACTTTAAACTAACAAAGATCAAAACAGACAAAGAAGGCCATTATATAATGATAAAGGGATCAATTCAAGATGAAGAGCTAACTATCCTAAATATATATGCACCCAATACAGGAGCACCTAGATTCATAAAGCAAGTCCTCAGGGACTTACAAAGAGACTTAGACTCCTACACAACAATAATGGGAGACTTTAACATCCCACTGTCAACATTAGACAGATTAACGAGACAGAAAGTTAACAAGGATATCCAGGAATTGAACTCAGTTCTACATCAAGCAGACCTAATAGACATCTACAGAACTCTCCACCCTAAATCAACAGAATATACATTCTTCTCAGCACCACATCACACTTATTCCAAAATTGACCACATAATTGGAAGTAAGGCACTCCTCAGTATATGTACAAGAACAAAAATTATAACAAACTGTCTCTCAGACCACAGTGCAATCAAACTAGAACCAAATACCATATGTTCTTGCTTATAAGTGGGAGCTAATCAATGAGAACACAGGGACACAGAGAGGGGAACAACACACAGTGGGGTCTATCAGAGGGTAGAGGGTGGGTGGAGGGAGAAGATCAGAAAAAAAACAACTCGTAAGTACTAGGTTTAATACCTGGGTGATGAAATAATCTGTACAACAAATCCCCATGATGCAAGTTTACCTATATAAAAAACCTGCACACGTCCTCCTGAACTTAAAATAAAAGTTCAATTAAAAAAAAAAAATTTGCCGGCTATGGTGGCTCATGCCTGTAATCCCAGCACTTTGGGAGGCCGAGGTGGGAGAATCAACTGAGGTCGAGAGTTCGAGACCAGCCTGACCAACATGGAGAAACTCCATCTCTACTAAAAATACAAAATTAGCCGGGCATGGTGGTGCATGCCTGTAATCCCAGCTACTCGGGAGGCTGAAGCAGGAGAATCGCTTGAACCCACAAGGTGGAATTTGCAGTGAGCCAAGATTGTGCCATTGCACTCTAGCCTGGGCAACAAGAGTGAAACTCCATCTGAAAAAACAACAACAACAACAACAACAAATGGAAGTCATGTCTCATGAAAGTGAGGGGGATACATCTCATTGAACAATTTCAAGAGTGCCAAAAGACAAATTAGGATGGCAGAACAGGGTGGCAACAATGCAACCTCAGTCAAGTTGCTGATTTATATAGATTTGTTAATTATTGAATCATCTCTAATCTTTGGAAGCATTATGGGTTAATTTTCTTGGGAGAAGTAAAAAAATTTTCTTGGGAGAGAGACATATAGTAGAAATATAGTGTACAAAAGGATTACAATCAAAAAGAGAATTTGTGTGCCAAAACCAAAAACCTATTTCACTGGGGAGTCAACTAAAAACATCATGAAGAAAATTAAAACCCAGTCCTTCTTTATAGACCTATAGTAGCCAGAAAATAATTTGGGATTTAGTCCAAGTTGTAGGAAAACAATACAAACTCAGAAATAATGATGAGAGCTGGAATGTAATAATAGGTTTGTTATAATTTTCCCTGATACATAATTTTTCTCTCCCCAGTTCCCCATTTCTACCAAAGATAAATCTTAGTAAAACCAACTTACTTGCAAAATAAGTTTTAGTATTTTACTTGGCCTGATTATTTGCATAAACAAGAATAATGAATCATCATATAGGGTCTTTTAAGTTGACTTTGCTGGAATATTTTCATAAAGAATCTCAAATTCAACTTCTAAAAGCCTTTTAAGACCAGGAAACCAAGCCAATAATTCACCATTAGACTATGCCTGTAATATGTGCATAAATTGAATGAATTTCTCTCTTCTTGAGGTCCCCAGATATCTTGAGGTTCCTAGGCTCCTAAGGGAACCAAGTAGATGAGATACTAGGCCAATCTTTCCAAGGGGCTCTTTATCAAATTTATAAAGTCCACTTAAATTCCTCAAAGCAGTCTCATCATATCCATAAAATATGCCATTTCAGATGAAGCTTTGGTTAAATAACCAGTGTTTTCAATTGTGTCCTGTTACCAAGGAAAATGGATTCTTATTGAACAGTTTTCTTGGTTCTAGAAAATAAAATAAGGAATAAATCAGCAATGTTTCAAACAAAAAAAGTAATAAAAATGATTGAATTCTAAAACAATTCCAAGCATTTAATTCTTTTTTTTTTTTTTTTTTTTTTTGAGACGGAATCTCGCTCTGTCGCCCAGGCTGGAGTGCAGTGGCCAGATCTCAGCTCACTGCAAGCTCCGCCTCCCGGGTTTATGCCATTCTCCTGCCTCAGCCTCCCGGGTAGCTGGGACTACAGGCGCCCGCCACCTCGCCCAGCTAGTTTTTTGTATTTTTTAGTAGAGACGGGGTTTCACCGTGTTAGCCAGGATGGTCTCGATCTCCTGACCTCGTGATCCGCCCGTCTCGGCCTCCCAAAGTGCTGGGATTACAGGCTTGAGCCACCGCGCCCGGCCCCAAGCATTTAATTCTTATTCTGCTTAATGTTGGCTCAGCATTCCTTATAAAGGTATTTGCTTTTTAATTAGAGTCCTGGAAATGTTTTATCTAGTTCAATGAAAGGTATAATCTCCAAATTTATCAGAAACCCTTATTGAAGAGTATTTGCCAATGTCCTTTTTCTTTTTATGAATTTCCTTGAAGAAAAGGCAATTTTTGAACTGTAGACAATTGAAAACCATTTTTTGAAAAAAATCAAAGTCAAACAATAATTGTTTATGTATGATAAAAGACTTAGAGTAGCCATGCTTAAAGATGCAATTGAGAAGAAAATTTGGTCATTTCTGTGGCATATAACAATTTAACATAATAACTGTAATTATGACTGACAACATACATGAAGACATATCAGAATTTAGGAATATCATACAATTAAAAAATATTAATAACATTTATACAAATATAACTTAAATTAAATTAAATACCATTTCTTATTGAAGAATTCTTCCCACATGATTTTAACAACCAAGTAATCCAAATATGTCTTGCTTGGACATCCATGGATTCCTATTTGTTACATTTAAGTTAGTTCAGATCAAAAATCTTAATTTTAGAATTTAAAATTTGATCTGGGGGAGTATGCCAAATATCAAAGATTTGAAACAATATCAAAATAGGATCACAGATCAGTGTAAAATGTCATTTATTTAGCTACAATGATAATTCAAAGATTTCAAAAGGCAAAGGGCATTAACCTGATAGAGACTCAATTTCCCGAACAATTCAGAGATCTTCAGAAGACAGCATGAGACCAAAAGGACATGTCTCTCTGTCTCTGCCCACTTCTATTATTTTTTTCTGTAATTTACTCAAAAGGGAAAAAAATCTTTTACTATCTCTTATTAATACTACACAAAATTCATGTTCAAAAACAAATTTTACTTTTATATTCATGTATTTAAAATACAAAAGCTAATATTAGTAAAACATTAAAATCAAATTCATCTAATCTGTTTCTTTGGAACACATATTAGAAGATTTTTATGCAACATTTGTAATATCTTACAATTTTTTTCATTTTTTCTTTCCCCAACTTTTAGATGCAATTAAATCTATAAAACTTTTTCAATTAAACTTAAATCAATTAAATCAATTAAAACTTAAATCAATTAAACTTTTTCTATATATCATTTTACTTCATTTTGAAACAAATTTCAAATAACATTTAAACCAGAAAAAAAGTCATATTTTCTTTGATAAAAATCACATATTTATGCTTTTCTGATAATCTTTTTTCCAAAAAAAAATGCTGTCTTAAAAATATATTTTGCATTTAGAATTGTACTTAGTACAATTTAGTACTTTCAATTACATATATTAATTATATTAACTCAGTAACCCTAATTTTCTGTGAAAAACCTAGAAAGCAATTTTAAAACATTTCATACCAGTATTTGCAGAAGAATACTATTTTATAATCTGTATAGTTTTTTTGTTTGTTTGTTTGTTTGTTTTTTTAGAGATAAGTTTTTGCTCTGTCACTCAGGCTGGAGTGTATGGGCACAATCATAGCTCACTAATGTTACTGGGGGGGTCCTTGCTCCCAGAGCTCCCAAGATGGTTGTGGGCTGCTTCCAAAATGGCAGGGGGCTGCTTGAAGATGGTGACAAGCCTCGTGTTCTCTGATTTGGGGTTCTTGGCCTCATGAATTACAAGGAATGGAATCGTGGCCCATGCGGTGAGTGTTATAGCTCTATTAGAAGCTGTGGGTCAAGGAAGAGAACCATGGAACCCAGTGACTAGTGTTCAGCTCGATTAGGACGAACCTGGGCACTTAGCCATGCAGGAACAATGGCAAGCCTTTAGCCAGATCGGGAGCAGCAATGGGAGCCTCGCTGGATCGGGAGAACAACAGACACTCTACAGGCTGCAGAGGGATGGAAGTCAGCAGCAGTGTCTGCAAGGGCGGCAAACAGCAGTGGTGGATGGTGAGCGAAACCTCGGTTCCAGCCCTAACAAACACGGACCAGAAGAGAGTGTAGTTGCGAGATTTAATAGAGTGAAAACAGAGCTCCCATACAAAGGGAGGGGACCCAAAGAGGCTAGCCATTGCTGGCTGGAATGCCTGGGTTTATATCTTGATCATTGTCCTGCCCCCTGTGCTCTCAGGTGATAGATAATTGGCTATTTCTTTACCTCCTGTTTTAGCCTAATTAGCCTTATAGTGAGCTCTCTTTACTATCTGACTGGTCGGATGTGAGCTAAGTTGCAAGCCCTGTGTTTAAAGGTGGGTGTGGTCACCTTCCCAGCTAGGCTTAGGACTTCTTAGTCGGCCTAGGAAATCCAGCTAGTCCTGTCTCTCACTACAACCTCTAACTTCTGGGATCAAGGGATACAGGATTCTCTCGAGTCAGCGTCCCAAGTAACTGAAACTACAGGCATGCATGATCACATCTGAGTAATTTTTAAATTTTTTGGTAGTGATGAGGTTTTGCTGTGTTTCCCAGGCTGGTCTCAAACTCCTGTCCTCAAGCAATCATCCTAAATCAGCCTATCAAAGAGCTGAAATTACAGGCATGACACACTCTGCATGGCCTCATTTTATAATTTTTAAAAAATGTTTCCTCAATTTTTTTTGTTTATTAACAGATTTAAGCATAGATTTTCTATGCCATATAAAAATAATATGCCAAATTATATAAACTTAAGCTTATATTTGATCATTAATGTTTCAGTATTTTAACTTACCTAGAAATGTCTCAGTCATCAAATATTTATTGATCACTTCATTTAACATAATAATTCAAGATATCAAATTACTAAAATAGTTTTGAAACTGTAAAAACTTCATTTATAAACATATCTCATTTAATTTTTTCCTAATATTTATGATTGAATAGTTCATTAAACTAAGCTAGCCATCACCTCAAGTTAATTTTTTATTTACTATTTTTATATTACTGTATGTTAAGCAAGTATAGCAGCAAAAAATCGTAAAGTTAAATGAATTTTTTGCTCATAACTTAAAATAAATTATTGTTTTTGTTAAGCTAAAATATTAAACTACTCTTATTTACCAAAGATTTACACAAGTCATGCAAATTAAATGGCCTTTGAGGAGTTAGTGTCTACTTTTCTGATAAAATATTTGACTTAGGCACTTACTTTTTTTAAGCCAATTGCTTAGAACTCTTTCACATATTTTGGTAGTGAAATGTCGCCTATACACATATTGACATAGAGAAAAACAGACAGAAGCAGCTTTTATAGCTTCACAAAGTTTTTCCTTTGCTGATTTTCAAATAGTTTCTCTCATTCCTTCAGACTATCAAGCCCTAAATAATTGTTAGCCAGGCAACAGTAAATTTGCTCTTCCAAAAGACATGACTCAGGCAAAATTTACATCCCAAAGACAAATAACTTAGATCACCATTATTTGCTGAGAGAAAGAATGAAACAGGTACAGGCTGAGTCAAGACAAAATTGCAGGAAAGTATCTTGAACAAAGGTAAGGTTTGTTATGTAAACTTAGAGCCAATATATTCACCATCATGCAGAGAGATGTTCTTACAAATGAAGATCTCCTTTATACCTGTAAAATTCTTTTACAAAGGGATTTCATAATTGCCAGTTAAATGCCAGAAAGATGTACTTTTTATACCAATTGTCTTCAATGGGTGGTCTTTCCAACTTAGTTTCTACTTCTTATCTAAAATTATCGAGTCCAGGGTAGAGCTCATTAAGGAAACAGGCAAATGATTTTTTTTTATGCCTAGACTCATCATAGGTAGCTCTGAAAAAGAAGTAAGTCTACCTTATCTGAAGGCTTATCTTTTATAAATACTTTATTACACTTTTTTTTTTTGAAAGCCAAAGGTATCTTTTGGTGGAGTGACACACCAAAAGCAGTGAGCCTTAACCAAATTTATAACTTAACCAAGAATTAACTAGACATCTCCAAAGACGTGTAAAGCAATCCTTACAAGATCCAGAATTACTCCAAAGACAGCTCAAAGAAAGAAAAGTCTTGCTAGTCACAAATGGAATACAACCCACATTTCTATCTGGCCAGATTTTCTAGGATATCAGCTTCTCAGCTGAGCATTTACACATGAAGGCCCCAAAGCTCCATGTGCCCCACATATGAAAAGACAAAAAATCGAAAGCTGTCCATGGAAGGGAAAAGGATCAGTAACAAATAGGCGCCTAAAAGGTGTGGAATCATACAAATAATTTAAGACGTATGAGACTGATTCCCTAATGAGGGACTGAAAACAGTTCACAGCCATGAAAGTCAGAATCCTAACCACTAGACCCCAGTGTAGAGTGCTTTTTCCAGTTTCTGTATGAGATCCAAAGCAGGCAGTTTGAGTATTTAAAGAATTTTAACTTGTTTCAGATCTGATCTCAACTGCTGCTTAGCTAATTCCCTGGATATTATCATTTCAAAGACATGATAAGATTTACATCTCCAAGGGACCACAGAGTAAACCAGGGCACTGAAAGGATTCATCTGCTATTCAATCACTATATCATCGGTGTTGTTCATCATTTCTGGTTTAGAAATAATTTGTTGGATCTGTATTTTTATAATCTTAGGTTCATTTTCATTTTGTAGTTGTTCTGTTTATTCCCACTGTTCCAAATTTAAATACATTGCCCCCCTTTCGAGTAAAGGAAATGTGTGCATAGTAGAATTACAAAAATCTCTGCCTAAAAGATGTATGGGAACGGAGGAAATAAGCAGAAAGGGATGAGATCAGATCTCAAGGCTAAGAAAAAGGAGCAGTTGGAGGTGACAGGGAGAAAACCTTCAGTGTTTCCTTTTTTAATTTAAAGATAGTTTTAGACAATAATTTGTTTTCTTCCTTCAAAGAAATGACTTTATCAGAACCTCTTTTAGAGGCTTCTAAGTACTATTGAAAAATATCTCTTCAAATTCTTCTAGTTTACTTTAGAGCTGGCTGTTTCTCACTGAGCACACAGATAAACGAATTTAGGTATTTTTAAAGTACCCTATTCTGACTACCTGTTTTTAAAAGTACCCCATTTTGGGTTCTTCATGCATTAAGTAAGACCATTTTTCTAGATACCAACAGGAAACGGTGCCATAAGTATTTTACATAAATTCAGTTGGAGTGTCTAAAGGTGGATTTCTCCTTGAGGATAAAGACATGGCCTTATAGGTATGATTGCTCATAATTTAGATTATTACCTAGTGTGAAGAATGTTGGTCATTCAAGAAAGTTTCAAATTGTCAATTTAATCAAGCCTCAGAATCCAGTCAGTTTTAAAGATTACATATATGTTGCTTAAGTTCCAAAAATTTCACTTTTTCTTTTCAAAGAGAAACTATTTTCTTCTTGACTGAACTTCTACTGAGAGAAATAGATTGCAAACTTTAATAAGTAAGATAAACAAAATCTTAACCTCAGAGAAAAATGAAAATCACAAATCTGCAGTCAGCAGAATCTATGGAGAATAACAAATAATTCTCCTTCCTTAAAAGCAAAGCTTCAATTCCAGCGCTGGGGAGTGTGATTCAGGTCACTTGGATAAGGCCCAAATTCCAAGCCAAAATTAGGGAGATTTGAAACCCAAGAAGAGTCTTGACAGAGACCCCTGCCAGCTCTGGTGAGGCTGGGTGAACAAAAGCCATATGCGCTGGTATCCAGGCACCAGTTGTGTGCAAAATGGTAGGAATCTTGAAGACTTGCTTCAGGTTCCTTCTGAGTTACCAAAATGTCAACGTAAAATAATTGAAACTGTCAGAATCTAGTTTAAAGAGAGCTTATGCAAGCACGAAGTTTGAGGATGATCCGCCTAAAAAGTACAGATTCCAAAAATTGGAAATCAGTGTTTCAAAGAGTAAAATTTTGGGATTGCTTATATAAACAAAGTTTAGGGAAGTGTAACAGAATGTTAACATATTTCTATGGAAGGCATAACACATAGTTTAGTCAAGGTGATCTTTTTCTTTCAGAGAGACATATTTAACATTCTACACCAAAGATGTAACAGTTATAGGGTCTTGGGTATCATCTAGTCTGAGTCAAGTACAGGACTAAAAGGAGGCAGTTAATCCAAAAGCAAACATTATAGCTTGTTAATGTTAATATTTCAATCACTTTCCATTGGAAAGTGGGGAAGTTCTGGTCTTTGGTCTCTCCTAGTCATTTATGGAACAAGAACAATGAGGAAGAGAGTTATCTATCATTTAAGAAGCAGAATTGCAAAAGTGATATATGATTCTGTCACTCGGGCTTAACTTCTTCCTTAGCATTATAAATTGAGAAGGTCCTGAAATTTTATTTTCTTTTACACATATCATGTATTCTCAACTATGCCTATATATTAATATTTTAGTGACAATAAAATAGTGCTTAATTCTCATTGTCAATTAGAAAACATATAAAGTATGTAATCTAAGTTGTAAGAATATGCACTTTTATGTAGGGCCCAATGAAGCTATCTTTATTTTGAATGAAAAAATGTGAATAAACATGTTTAAATTCCTTAACTTACCTGCAGGTGGAAATTATTGCTTACCAATTTGTCATACAGGAAGCCAATGCCTAGATACTAATGTATATTATTAGGACTCTGAGATATGCAGGAAATTCCAAATGATTAACATATTTGGCCTCAAGGTCTTGACAACTGAGGCAAAGGGTGAAACAGGTTAAATTTCATTTAGCCATTTAAAGTTCATGAAACAACTACAAAGTGCAGGTAAGTATAAAAGAGTTTACTGAGGCTCATGCCTGTAATCGCAACACTTTGGGAGGCCAAGGTGGGAAAATTGCTTGAGCTCAAGAGTTTGAGACCATACTGGTCAATACAGCAAGACATCCCCTATCTACGAAAAACACAATATTTTCATAAAGAGTAGGCAAGTGTGGTGGTGTGTGTTTGTATCCCAGCATCTCAGAAGGCAGAGGTAGGAGAATACCATGAGCCCTGGAGTTTGAGGCTGCAGTGAGCTGTGACTGTACCACTATACTCCAGTCTGGGTGAGAGAGCAAGACCCTGCCTCCAAAATAAAGGAGTTTACTTAGCATTTTGCTTTCAGTAACTACTTCAAAATATATTAAAAATGAATGAATGAACGCATACTTGAAGGAATGATATACACAACAAAAGAGATCTAAAACCAGCCCTCACAGTGTTTAACTGAAACACTGTGCTATATGTATAACAAGCCAGGCTTTTAAACAGGCACTAAAAAAGAGCAAATCCAAATACCTGGTAGCACACAAGAAGATGCGGAACCTCATTAGTAATGAGGGTCAGGTTAGATGAAACTATAATGAAGAAAGTGTACATAGCTATTTTGACAAAAGAGAAACGTCATTACAAAATTACAGCAGGGACATGAAACAACAAGAACTCTCCTATTCTGATGGTAGATTACACTGAGCAAACTTATATGGACTATGATGACTTTAATTAGAAATGTTGATGTTGTTTATCAAACTCAAGCATCTGCCTAACCCATCTTAGCAATGTCACTGCTAGTGGCAAGCAGAGAAAAGTCTTGAATATGCGCACAAGGAAGCTTATATAAGTACATTCATGGAATCAATGTTTATAATGGCGAAAACTTTAAATGACCCAAGTATCCATCAACAATAAAACATGTAGTTTTTTGTAGTCATACAATGGAATAAATCATAGGAGTGAAAAGAGAAAATAGCATTCCTTTACCCTTGAACACGGATGGTTTTTACAAACTTAACTTTGAGCAGAAGTGAATCATGGAGTAACGTATATGGAATAGCTAAGCTTTACAATGTCCAAAGCCACAGAAAACCTAACAATACAGTTTTCAAATATGAATATGTGTATGATAAAACCACAAATAAAAGTGAGAGAATGATTAATCAAGATAGAAGTTATATCTGAGGGAGGGGAACATAGGCAATGAGGGCTATGCAGGTTATTGTTACATGAGTGTTTATTTTATAATTAATATTTATTAGTTAAACTACAAAAGCATTTTATACTCTCTTATATAAAAATAAAATTAATGGAAGAGTAGTGTAATGAGTTTTAGTATTGTACCATTTAACTATCAGACTCATTTATTTGGGTTTAGGAAAGAGAGACGAGATTCTCTCTCCAGAATGAAGATCTAAGAAGCAAACCTGGTAGGAAATCATATAATGGTAATGATGATGATCACAATGTTGCTAGATATCAGATGATAAGTAGTATTTATTGAGCACTTACGATGCCCTGGTGCTCTAATTGAAGTGTATTATATCATTTAATCTCCAAAGAAAAGTATGTGTTAAGTACTATTATCATCCTCCCCATTTCAGAAATGACTAAATGTAAGCAAAGAGAGGTTAAGCCATTTATTGTTGCACAGCCAGCTTCTACAGTCCAAATTCCAACTAAGACAAGCTCCAGAGTCTATACCCTTAGCCCACTAAGAAGATAACAGGGAACATGAAAGGTTATGGAATAATAAAGGGACTAATAAATTGAAGGTGGACTTCAGAAAAAGAAAACAGAGCAATTTCCCACTGGATTGAAAAACAGAATGAGAATTAGGGAATTCCATCTTAAATGAATGAAGCTCTAGAGAAAAAAGGAAATCTAGGCTTAACACAGAAACAAAGAGACTGTATCTCATTAGATGGGCACAAATCATTTTATCAGATGCTCAAAATGTATGTGAACTACTCCTTAAATTAGTTTCAAAAAGCCTGTACCCAAATTTTCAGGAAATTTGTAAGTGTAGATTCCTGGACCTCACCCTTAGTAGGAAGTACCAAATCAGGATCCCTGGGTGTATGTCTATGAAATACAATTTTAAAACAAATTCCACACAGTTTTTATACACAGTCAAATGATATTGCCACTGCGCTAACCTGGCTTTGTGTCACGGTATTCCCAGGTAAGCATCTAAAAATATGTGAGATTACTTTTAAGAAAACACAAAATATTTAATAGCAAGACAACTAATTTTTCAAGTCTAGTATTATTTATTGGTGTATGGTGCCAAACAATGCTTTCTTTATGAAGGCATATAGGGACTGCCTAGCTAGAAAGAGGAATTACTTCTTTAAGCCAAAAAATAATTTTGTTGAAAAAAGAAATGCTTCATTAGGGAACGTAAGTATCAAATGGGGCTTTATGTCTTCACACATCTAAGCAATTGAACATTCTTTCCATGCTGTAAAAGAAAAATGCACAAAGGTAGATGTAGATACTGGATCATCTAGTCTCAGTGTTCTAGCAGTGTTCTAGCCAGCTGCTAAGACAGGTGTCTGTGAATTAGCAAGCAATTTATTGAATTAAGGTCCTTACCTGACAATATTTTCCTTAGAAGGAAGCACCTTTTCCTTCCCTGATAGGGCAAATTGCTATGAAGGTGATGACTAACAATCTACCTTTAATTGCTGTTGTTAAGCATAGAAATCTTTTGACCTTTGATAAAAATACAGAGACATCATCAGATGTATGTATAAGAAAGTGATAGAATCAATTGTTCTATTGACTTATCTTTCTTGCCTTTAGAATCATTTCAATATATTGATTAATCACAACAGAGCTATATTGCCTAGGTTTGGATCTTGGCTTAGCCGTTTATTATCTGTGTGACTGTTGGCACATTACACTCCATTCCCTCCATTTCCTCAACTTTAAAATGGGGGTAATTTATTTTATAGAGTTGTTGTTAAGAGTTCCTAATACATGTTAAGGGCTCAATACAATATTTTTGCTTTTCAAATATTTCAGTCATAAACTTATTCCTTTAGGCCAACACATTAGCCCCACATTTAACTAGAGTAGTCGAAATATTGACGGTATTAAAAATACGCCTGCCCCCAAATTTCTTCTCCACATCTTGAATCACTCTAAGAAATGTCCAACATTTGTCATTCCTTGATTTCAATTTGGAGATGAAGTCATTCTTTCCCTTCTTTATTATTTGTTTTACTTTTATTTTAGGTTCAGGGGTACATGTGCAGATTTGTTATATAGGTAAACATGTTTAATCAGATTAAAATATTATTTTCCCTTTTCTGAATGGGGAAAATATAAGTTAGTTAACGTGTTCATAGAATGCAGAGCCCTGAGTCAGTTAGATACACAAACATGAAATTTGACTTGGGGTTAAATAGACTTTCAATTGTATACCAGAAGAAGTTAATGATGGCCTACAATCACCACCACCCAAAACACACACACACACACACACACACACACACAACAAAACAAAAAACGAACAACAAAAACAACAGAAGCACACAGTAATGCTGGATGAAATATGATCATTTAAAAAATATATAGTATATTTAAAAGTAAGGAAGGATAAATTGAAAAAAAAAAAGAAGGGGTGGGGGAAAGGAAAGAAGAAAAGGGGAAAGGAAGAAGAAAGGGGAGAGGAAATGGAGACAGTAAAGAAAAGAGAAAAAGAAAGAGGAACAAATGAAGGCGAAAGGAAAGCAGGAAAGGAGAGGGTAATAGGAATGAAGAAGTATTAATAACAAAGTGAGAATGGTAAGCTAAAATCAAAGGAATGTTAGCCATTCACTCTATAAAACCTACCTATAGACCATAGAACCTTCCCTTCCCTTCCCTTCCCTCCCCTCCCCTCCCCCCTCCCCCTCCCCCTCCCCCTTCCTTACTTCCTTTCCTTCTTTCTTTTTCTTTCTTTCTTCCCTCCTTCCTTCCTTCCTTCCTTCCTTCCTTCCTTCCTTCCTTCCTTTTCTCTCTTTCTTTTCTCTCTTTCTTTCTCTCTTTCTCTCTTTCTCTCTTTCTTTCTCCCTTCCTTCCTTCCTTCTTTCCTTCCTTCCTTCCTTCCTTTCTTTCCTTCTTTCCTTTCTTTTTTTCTTTTGTGCTTCTTTTGTTTTTGTTTTTGTTTTAGACAGGGTATCACTCTGTCACCCAAGCTATAGTGCAGTGGTGTGATCATGGTTCACTGCAACCTCTGCCTGGGCTCAAGCGATCCTTCTAGCTCAGCCTCCTGAATAGCTCAGACTATAGGCATGCATCACCATGCTCAGCAAATTTTTTATATGTTTTTGTAGAGATGGGGTTTCACGATATTCCCCAGGCTGCTCTCAAACTCCTGGGCTGAAGCGATTCTCCTGCCTCGGTCTCCCAAAGTGCTGGAATTACAGACTCGAGCCACTGCGCCAGGCCAGAATTTTACTGCTTAAGGAGATACATCAGTTTTGGGTCCCTACTCAGGTGAGGTAGATTGTTACAAAGCTGGAAGCCTCAAAATCCAGTCCCATCTGTGAAGGAGAAACTAATAAATAAATAAATAAATAAATAAATAAATAAATAAATAATCAAGGAAGTGGTAAGGAAGATTGCTTTCTAATCAAGAATGTGAATTGGGAAATGAAAGTTCACCCTTATTAAATCAAAACCCCAAGCCTAGATCATAAGAATTATTGGGTTGAAAATTGGCTCTTCTGATGTAATATAGGGCCTCAGACAGCAAAAAAATAATAATGAAAGAGTTCTTCTAGGACAGATCAAACATCTTGGATTCCAGAAAAATAAGAAAAGGTGATGCAACAAGCTCTAAATACGCACTTTACAGATTTCACAGTTTTGCCTAAAGCTATACCTGCCCAAAAGAAAAAAGATGAGTAGTTATCCTTGGGAAGTGTCCCTGGTTTTTAAATATGAATTTCTGCCATGCTATGACATGGTCTCCTAAAGAAGATGGTGCTAACATAGCCTGAGTTGAGTAAAACAATGATATTTAATGATTTCCAACCCACATAAAGGGTGTTAACATAAAAATCTCTGAATAATCTGTCATATTATATAAAAATAACTGTATCATTACTGCTCCTTTCACTATTTATAAAGCCTACCTTTGCTACTTAAATTTTTAAGTTTAAAACATTCAGAAATAATGGCTTGCAAAATAATATGAACTATTTTCTTCTTTTAAATATTGATGTTTATTTTACCTTAAATGTCACAGTTAATGTCTCCATTGTTTTTTCAGATAGTTATAACTTTTATTTTCTTTGTTTGAACTAGATAAAGAAGAAAGACAGGAAATATCATGCAGGTAGAGATGTTAATTTTTCCCCTTATTTAAACAAATAGAACACAGTTAGAACATTTATTCAAATATGTCCAGATGGGTACAATTGGAACATCAAAAAAAATAAAACAGCAGTTAGACAGATGCATGAAAAATTAAGCCATACCCATAATGAGTGTAACTTGCATAATTCTAGTCATTTCCTGAAATGCCATTGCTTTTTAAAATGCATTTCCTTGATGTATTTTTAAATACATATTACACGAAATTTCTTTTGGAAGCATTCACATAGAGCATGGTAGGAAATAAAGGCTGAAGTGATATGCAATAAAAGTACAAACAAAAATGACACTTATTTGCAATTATTATCTTATGTTATTAGTGCTAACAACTAGGCCTGAAGTTAACAGAGCATGGTATGGTTCATGACTTCTTTGTGCTCTGATGGAAGCTAAGAATGCCCAGCATTCTGGGAAGCCAAATCCTTAAACCATATAAATAAGCAACAATTAACGGTACTTTAAAATAAATGATATGGATGTTTATGTCTCTGCTTTCTAATTTTTAGACATAGAGTGGAGTGTAATTTAGTGTAATTGCCACAAGATAATGAGGCATATTAGTTTGGTATTGTCACTAACTACCTATGCAACTTTAGGCAAGCCATCTCGTCTTTTAAGCCTTTGTGTTGTTTTGTTTTGTTTTGTTTGGTAAATGCAAATAATATATCTACCTGCTCATCATCAAATATTTTATTATCAAAATAGGAATACAGATAAAAATGCCTGGTGGTTTTCATGCAAGGCAGGAGTTTCAGCTAAAAATTTTAACTATCATCACACTTTCCAACCAGATTAAAATGGTAGCAATGTTATCAAGAATCTATATACCAAGTTATTCATTAGATAGGATGGCAGAAATGACTGCCTTATATTCTTTGCTTTTGGGGACTGAGGAGCAAGCCATGCAACACTGAAACTAAATTTTCTTTTCTTTTCTTTTCTTTTTTTTTGAGACAGAGTCTCGTTCTGTCCCCCAGGCTGGAGTGCAGTGGCGCCATCTCGGCTCACTGCAAACTCCACCTCCCAGGTTCACACCATTCTCCTGCCTCAGCCTCCTGAGTAGCTGGGACAACAGGCACCTGCCACCACACCAAGCTAATTTTTTGTATTTTTAGTAGAGACGGGGTTTCACCATGGTCTGGATCTCCTGACCTTGTGATCTGCCCACCTCGGCCTCCCAAAGTGCTGGGATTATAGGCATGAGCCACCACGCCCAGCCTAATTTTATTTTCTTAACATAATTAAAGTTCAATTTTGAACTTTCATTGTTTAATTATATCAAAAGAACCTATGCAAAATTCCAAATATATAGTTTCTTTTCAAATGTGATTATTTTGGGAAGCTGCCCCAAAATTTCCACAAGCCCCACTTGGTTCTAGAGATGGACATATTATATGATTTAAGAACATGTAGAATTGTTTTGCAAAATAAATACAAAATAAATACCATCTCATTTTACTGTGCTTCACTTAATTGTGCTTCATAAATACTGTGTTTTTTACAAATTGAAGTTTTGCCTTGCATAAAGCAAGTCTATTGGTGCCTTTTTTTTTTTTTTTTAACAGCACATGTTCACTTTGTGTCTATGTCACATATTTGTAATTCTCACATTATTTCAATTTTTTTCTTTATTCTTATATCTGTTGTGGTTATCTGTAATCAATGATTTTTGATATTACTATTGTAATTATTTTGGGATGCCACAAACCATACCCATGTAAAACAGCAAACTTAATATATAAATGGTGTATGTGTGCTGTTAACTACCCCACTGACTAGCCATTTCCCCATCTCCCTCCCTCTTTTCAGGCCTCCCTATTCCCCGAGAGACAACAATTTTGACATTATACCAATGAATAACTCTATAATAGACTCTAAGTATTCAAGTAAAAAGAAGAGTGACATATCTCTCACTTTAAATCCAAAGTTAGAAATGATTAAGCTTAGTGAAGAAAGCATGTTGAAAGCTCAGATTGGTAAAACAAGGCCTCATGTGCCAAATAATTAGCCAGCTTATGAAGGCAAAGAAAAAGTTATTGAAGGACATTAAAAGTGCTACTACTGTGAACACCCAAAAGATTTGGGCTGTGACTGAATCTTATTGCTGATATAGACAAAGTTTCAGTAATCCGGATAGAGGATCAAACCAGCCACATAACTCCCTTCAGTCACAGCCCAATTCAGGGCAAAGCTTTATCTCACTTCAATTCTATGAAGGCTGAAACAGTGAGGAAGCTGCAGGAAAAAAAAGTTGGAAACTAATAGAGGTTGGTTCATGAGGTTTAAGGAAAGAAGCCATCTCCATAACATAAAAGTGCAAGGTGAAGCAATAAGTGCTTCAGAAAGTTAATCAGAAGATCTAGCTACTTGATGAGGGTGACTATATTAAATAATGACTATTCAATGTAGACAAAACAGCCTTATATTAAAAGAAGATGCCATCTAGAGTTTTACTGTTAGAGAGAAGTCAATATCGGCGTCTAAGCTTCAAAGGACAGGCTGACTCTCTTGTTAGGGACTAATACAGCTGACCACTTCAAGTTGAAGCCAATGCTTATTTACCACTCAAAAATCCTAAGGCTCTTAAAAATATGCCAAATATACTCTGCCTGTGCTCTATAAATGGAAGAACAAAGCCTGGATGACAACATATTTATTTACAGTACAGTTTAGTGAATATTTTAAGTCTACTGTTGAGACCTACTGCTTGGAAAAAAGACATTTCTTTCAAAGTATGGCTGCTCATTGGCAATTCATCTAGAAACCCCAGCACTCTGAAGGAGGTGTACAAGGAGAGTAATGTTGTTTTCATGCCTGTTAATACCACATCCATTCTGCAGTCCATAGATCAAGGAGTAATTTTGACATTCAAGTATTATAGTTTAATAAAAATATTTTATAAGATCATAGTTGATATAGATAGCAATTTTCTGGTGGATTTAGGCAAAAAATACTGAAAAGCTTCTGGAAAGAATTCATCATTATAGATTTCATTAAGCACACTTCTGATTTATGGGAGGAGGGCAAACTATCAAATTTAACAGAAGTTGATTCCAAACCTCATGCATGACTTTGAGAGGTTCAAAACGTTAGTGGAGGAAGTAACTGAAGTTATGGCAGAAACAGAAAGCATCCTAGAATTAGAAGTGGTGCCTGAATATGTGACTAAAATGCTGCAATCTCATCATAAAACTTGAACAGATCAGCAGTTGCTTCTTATGGATGATCAGAGAAAGTGGTTTGTTGAGATGAAATTTACTCCTAGTAAAGATGCTATTAACATTGTCGACATGACAACAAAGGGTTTAAAAAGTTACATAAACTGATCATGTAGTGTCAGAGTTGAATGGAATTGACTCCAATTTTGAAAGAAGTGATACTGTGAGTAAAAGGCTATCAAAAAGCATCACATGCCACAGATAAATGTTTCATGAAAAGAAGAATCAATTGATGTGACCAATTTTATTGTTGTCTTATTTTAAGAAATTACCACAACCACCCCAACTTTCAGCAGTCACAAATGAGATCAGACAGCAGCCATCAATATAGAGGCAAGATCTTCCACAGCAAAAAAATTATAACTCACTGAAGGGTTGGACAGTTGTTAGTGAAATAAAGTGTGTTGTTATTATTGTTGTTGTTGTTTTAATTTTTGGAGACAGAGTCTCACTCTGTTACCCAGGCTGGAGTGCAGTGGTGTAATCATGACTCACTGAAGCCTTGAACTCCTGAGCTCAGGTGATCTTCCCACCTCAATCTCCTGAGTAGCTGGCACCACAGATATGTGTCACCACACCCAGCTAATTTTTTATATTTTTTTTTTATAGAGACAGCGTTTCATCACATTGCCAGGCTGATCTTGAATTTCTGGGCTCACACAATTCTGCCTTGTCCTCCTAAAGTGCTAAGATTACAGGCTTGAGGCACAGTGCCAGGCCAGGTGTTTTTAAATTAAGGTATATACATTGTTTCCTTAGACATAACGCTATTGCACGTTTAATAGACCATGGTATAGTGTAAAAGTAACTTTTATACACACTGGGAAAGCAATATTTACAAAAGTGACTAGGTTTATTTTGATATTTGTTTCATTGCAATGGTCTGGAACCAAACCCACAATATTTCTGAGGTATACCTGCATATAAAAGGGCAAGATGGCCAACTAGATGCAGCCAGAAAGTGCTGCTTGCACCAAGTGAGACTGAATCATCTTGTAAACCACCATATAAGTTGGACAGTTTTTTTTGAAAATAAAATGCTGAGAATGTATAGAGAGGTGATGTTGAAGCTGAGGTTGAAGAGAGAGAGGAAGCTGGTCCTCCACGGTGTTAGCAAACACTAGATCTAGTTCCTGGCCCCAAATGGCTTCTGGAAAAGGGACGAACGAGGGAACTGGGGGATGGTTCCCTCTTGCCATGGAACTCCAGGATCCTAGCTGCAGGATACCTCACGTTATCCATGGATATGTGAGCTGGTAGAGAGATCTCCTTAGGGAGCAGGCAGCGACAGTCCCTCTGATGGCACAGAGCCCAGGAGGTTGTGTGTGCTGGGCAGCACCAGCAGATAGTGGCCAGAGATGCCCATCCCTCAGGTTCCTCATCCCTTTTCAGGAGGCACTGCCCAAGTTGACCTGAGCCAGGAGAAAGTGGGGCTGGCTTCCCTGTTGTACTAGATAGGATCAGTTCTGCAAGCCCTCCTGTCCACCAGTCCATCCTTTGGCCCATGTCTAGCTACCCCAGAAAACAGATGCACAGTATCCTTCACGGCCCAGCATGAGTGCACTGCTATACCTGAGTCCATTATCAGAGAACCAGGAGTACACCAAATCCTCCAATGCAGCTGGAACCCAACCCAAAGCCATGGGATTTTCTGGTGCCCCCAGGGGTGCAGCCTGTAGTTCAGGAGTGCAGAGCTGCAATCTGTGGCCAGCACTCAAGCAGAGGAGGAGCCCTTATCCTCAGAGCACTGAGAGGGACAAGATGTGCAGGTTCCTGTATTGGAGAGGGAGCAAGGCATTCCTCCCTCCACAAGGCTGGTCCAGAAAGGGTGTGGGACATCTCCCTGCCACAGTCTCTGCCCGAGGGGGTCCCATGGCCTGGAACAACTAACAAAAGAAATACAAGCACAGCGCCAGTGACTGGAGAGGGTCCCCCAAGTCCCTTGAATGGATCTGATGAGGGAAACATCTTTCTCCCTGCCCCTACTGCAGAAAATACCTGTAAACATGAGGAAGTACGAAAGAGCCATATGGCTGGGTATTAGCCTAGCTACTGGTCATTACTCTTAAGCACCTTCTACTGGATCACAGCCCAAACAGCACCAAAAATTATCCCACTGATACGTATACCTGTAAAACCAAGTACAATAATTCACCCACAAATAAAGATCCTGTACAGCACCTTGGCCATCTGAAAGTATCCAGGAATGACATCAACTGACTATACTCAACTTACAGCATAGCTTTAACACCAACCATCCCAGATGAGAAAAAACCAGTACAAGAAATCTGGCAATTAAAAGAGCCAGAGTGTCCCCTTACTTTCAAACGAGTCCACTAGCTCTCTGGCAATGGTTCATAACCAGTCTGAAATGACTGAAATACCAGAAATAGAATTCAGAATCTGGATGGCAAGAGAGCTCATTGAGATTCAGAAGAAAGTGGTAACACAATACAGGGAAACCAAGGAATCCAGTAAAATTATGTAAGATCTGAAAGACAAAATACATTTTAAGAACTAAACTGAACTTCTGGAAAGGAGAAAGTCACTACAAGAATTTCAGAATACTATCAGAATTACGAACAGCAGAAGAGATCAAGCTGAGGAAGCAATATTAGAGCTTGAGTTCCACTTATTTGAATCAGCTCAGTCAGATAAAAATAAAGAAAAAGGAATTTAAAAATGAACAAAATCTCTGATAAATACGAGATTATGAAAATAGAACAAATCTCCTACTTATTGGCATTCTTGAGAGAGAAAAAGAGAATAAACAACTTGAAAAATATATTTGAGGATATAGTTCATGAAAATTTCCCTAATCTTGCTAGGAAGGTTGATACAAATCCAACTTTTATTTATTTATTTATTTATTTATTTATTTATTTATTTAGACGAAGTCTTGCTCTGTCACGCAGGCTGGAGTGCAGTGGTGCAATCTTGGCTCACTGCAACCTCTGCCTCCCAGGTTCAAGCAATTTTCCTGCCTCAGCCTCCCAAGTGGCTGGGATTACAGGCACCCACCGCTGCACCCGGCTAATTTTTGTATTTTCAGTAGAGACGGAGGTTCACCATGTTGGCCAGGCTGGTCTTGAACTCCTGATCCACCCGCCTTGGCCTCCCAAAGTGCTGGGATTACAGATGTGAGCCACCATGCCAGGCCGATAAAATCCAACTTTCTTTCATGATAAAATCCTCAGCATTGTAGACATTGGAGGAATATACCTTAAAATAATCCACCTTTGACAAACCTATAGCCAATATCATATTGAATGTGCAAAAGACAGAACTATTCCTGTTTAGAACTGTAACAAGACAGGGATGCCCACTCTTACCACTACTATTCAACATAGTACTGTAAGTTCTAGCCAGGTCGATCAGGAAAGATAAAGAAATAAAAGGCATCAGAATAGAAACAGAAAAATCAAAGTATCTCTTTTGCTGACAATATCATTTTATATGTAGAAAACCCTAAAGACACTACCAAATGACTAATAGAAACGATAAATGAGTTTAGCAAAATTTCAGTATATCAAATGAAAGCACAAAAATTAGTAGCATTTCTATACAACAATAATTCCCAGGCTGGGAGTCAAATCAAGAAAACAATCCCATTTACAATATCCACAAAGAAAATTAAATACCTTAGAATACAGCTAAATAAGGAGGTGAAAGATCTCTTCAAGGAGAACTAAAAACACTGCTTAAAGATGTCAGAGATGACATAAATAATTGGAAAAATATTCCATGCTCATAGGTTAAAAGAATATTAAAATGGCCATTCTGTCCAAAACAATTTATAGATTTAACACTATTCCTATCCAACAACTGACACCATTTTTCTTGAATTAGCAAAAACAAACAAGACAAACAAAACTATTCTAAAATTTATATGGAATAAAAAAAAGTCCCCCAAATCCAAACCAATCCTAAGCACAATGACTAAAACTGAATTAATCATACTACCTGACTTCAAACTACGCTATAAGTGTATAATAACCAAACAGCATGGTACTGGTACAAAAACAGACACATAGACCAATGGAACTGAATAGAAAACTCAGATATAAGGCTGTACACTTACAATCATATGATCTTTGACAAAGCCATCAATAGCAATGCAATGGGGAAAGGATTCCCTATTCAATAAATGATGCTGAGACAACTGGCTGACTATATGCAGAAGAATGAAACTAGACCATTACATTTCACTGTGTACAAAAATTAACTTAAGATCCATTTAATTTCTTTTTTTGTTTGTTTGTTTGTTTGTTTGTTTGAGAAAGGATGTCACTCTGTCGCCAGACTGATGCACAGTGGTACAATCGTGGCTCACTACAGCCTCAACCGACTGGGCTCAGGTGATCCTCCCACCTCAGTCACCAGAGTCGCTGGGACCACAGACATACATTACCATGCCCTGCTCATTTTTGTATTATTTTGTAGAAACAGAGTTTCACCATATTGCCAGACTGTTCTCAAACTCCTGGGCTCAAATGATCTGCCTGTCTCGACCTCCCAAAGGGCTAGGATCACAGGTGTAAGCCACTATGCCTGGCAAGATTTAATATTTAAATGCAAGACTTCCGTGTATAAAAATCTTGGAAGACATGTCAAAATTACCCTTCTCAACATCTGCCTTGGAAAAGAATTTTTGGCTAAGTCCCCAGCAGCAATTATACCCCTACCCCCCAAAAATAGACAAACTGGACCTAATTAAACTAAAAAAAGCTTCTGGACAGCAAAAGAAACTATCAAGAGAACAAACAGACAATCTACCAAATGGGAGAAAATGTTTGCAAACTATGTATCAGACAAAGTTCTGATACTCAGAATCTGTAAGAAACTTAATTCAACAAGCAATAACCAAATAACCCAATTAAAAATGGGTAAAGTAAATGAGCAAAAACTTCTCAAAAGACAGAAAAGCAGCCAACAAACATGAAAAATATTTGCTTGACATCACTAATCATCAGATTAACTCAAATCAAATCCACAATGAGACACTATTTCACACCAGTCAAAATGGCTATTATTAAAAGTAAACTAACAAGTGTTGGCAAAGTTGTAGAGAAAAAGGAACACATATGCACTACTTATGGGAAGGTAAATTAGTTCAGCCACTATGGAAAGTAGTTTGGGGATTTCTCAAATAACTTAAAACAGAGCTCCCATTCAACCCAGTAATCCCTTTACTGGGTATATACCCCAAAAAAATAAATAAATAAAAATAAATAAATAAATAAATAAATAAATAAATAAATAAATAAATGATTCTACCAAAAAGGCACATACACTCATAAGTTCATCACTGTGCTATTCACAATTGCGAAGACAGGGAATCAACCCATGTGCCTATCAATGGTAGATTGAATAAAGAAAATATTGTACATATACACCGTGGAATACTATCCAGCCATAATATATAATAAAATTATGTCCTTTGCAGCAATGTGGATGGAGTTAGAGGTCATAATCCTAAGCAAATTAGTGCAGGAACAGAAAACCAAATATCATGTGTTCTCATTTATAATGGGAGCTAAACATTGAGCACCCATGAACATAAACATGGAAACAATTGACACTGTGTAGACTGCTAGAGAGGTGAGGGAGGGAGGGAAGCAAGGGTCAAAAAACTACTTGTGAACTGTGCTCACCTCCTGAGTGCCTTATGCCTATGTGATAAAATACCCCCTGTATCTCAAATAAAATGTACCTTCTGTATCTAAAATAAAAATAAAAATGAAAAAAAAAAAAAAAAAAAAAAAAAAAAAGAATGCCCAGGATAGATCACTGAATAATGAGAAGCAGAATGAAAGAAACTCTGTAGTTCCAGGCTACCCTGAACTTTTTAGCTACAGCAGAGTTCCTAGCTGAGTACTGCTACATGAATAACCCCAACCAATACTATGGGAACAAATATCACCCAGCTGATTCCCACCTTAATTCTTAATCCACAGAATTAAAACGTATGCTTAATTATTTTCTGTATTTTAAAATACATATGACAGCTTAGTACTAGCATTCTTACAAGTTAGGAGAAACAAAAACAAGTTACATATTGAAAATTTCATATGGGAAAAAGTATGAAAAAATAATAAAGACGGGGCAAAGTGTAAGAATTACAAAAGGGGCAAAAAAAAAAAAAAAAAGAATTACAAAAGGGGCATAATGCTAATATAATAGACAGAGGAAGCCTGGACCAGAAAGTATCATCTGAATCAGTATCTAAGAAAACTGAAAGAGTGAGTCCTGCTGATGTGTAAATGTGTATTACTATATACATTATTAAAATGACTTTGGTTTTTACCTCAAGATTGGGATATAATGGAGAATTTTTAGCATAGGTATGTTTGGCAAGTCGGCTCTTCTTTTCAAAGTCTTTAAGGAACTTAGCTTTCTTATCTCATCTTTGGCACTGGCCAAAGATGAGTAACTTATATGGTATGACCTCATGCAGCAAAAGGTGGCACAATTTTACTGCAAGAACAGTTGGTCAGTCAAATGTCCAGCCGTAATTCTATTATTACGAAAGAAGGAGAGCATAGATTCTGGTGGACAGCTAGAACAGATTTAGGTGGACAGCTGAAGTCATTACCATATACATGACAATTTAAGCCACAGTACTACATGAGATGAATGAGGGAGTAAATGTGAAATATATGAGGATAATACAAGAGACTATAAGAAAGCTCCAAATAGTCTACATCTCTGTGATTTTGATCATATTAAGTGCAATGAACCCATGACAGATAGAATTTAAATACATTCTTGATAAAAAAAATTGATGGTATAAATGTGATTTCTCCTTGTTGCAAATGAGACCCTCTCCTTATACTAATAATTTTATAAATAAATATACTGCATGGAAATGAAGAATGTATTATTAATACATAATCCAGGTGTAACCTAGATTTGAGCTTGTTAGTTCTACATTGGGTGGGTAAGGGATGGGTAACATTTGGGTGGGCTTTGAACAGAGAACTTAATATGAGTGTTAAGTTAAAGAACTTGAAGAAAACTTGGGAGTTTAAAAAACTCTTGAGACTCATATCTGTATTTTACCTATTGGCATAATCACAGCAATGCAAAAAAATGGTGCTCATTAATCCATATTATTTAACCTATTCTAATTGTGGAAGGCTCTAAGAAATAGCCCAGTTCATTCCTTTGATGATTGTTATAAAAGTATAATTATAAAAATTAACTGGGCTATTTACAATTGAGCAAGCCTGGTCATTTAACTGCTCTCTCTGCACCTTACTTCAAACCAAAATTAACTACACAAAGAGTCAAAGTGTAGGGGAGAGTCAACATATTTTCCTCTTAAGCTGAGCAGACAATATCTCCTTATTTTCCTTTAGTAATGTTTGTGGAGTTCTGGAATTGTGGATTTACCTCACTGTCAAACTTCTTTCTTTACATGACCAAACATTCACACTAGAATCCTTTCCCAGAAGCATCATCCAGTTTTTATAGGAAGCATTTTTTGGCTGCTTATCTGCACACCAAAGCCATGGCTGTTGGCCACACTGTGGGAGAGGAGATAAACCCAATGGGGCCAGCTGTTCTAAACAGATTTTTAATTAATTATTTTGATTATTACTCCATTTCCAAGTGTCAATCTTCTATTTGTTTACACTGAGCATGCAGCTTCTTTGGGGTTTATTTGAAAATGACCACTATTAACTCTAATATTTTTGATTAAATCAATTTAGTGCTATCTTCCTTGTAACTTTTAAGAACCCCAAAAATTTGATTTGCTGAGGATATTCTTTCTGGTTCTTAAGAATAGGTTTTTATTAATTTATTTAAATATCTTCCTGTCATATAAAAGGAGAGTTTTGAGAGACTAAATATCTCAAAACCAGCTTCACTAGGTTTGATTCTTAGTTCCAATAGTCAATAACTTGTAAACTTAGGAAAACTGACCATTTTAAATCTAAGTTTCTTCAATTCTAAAAAATGATAATATTTACTATTTTAGAGTAATTATTTTGGAGATTACTTTGAATAATTAAACTGGTATCTAGGATATAGTAAGTATTCAGTAGATCTAGATTCTAAAATACTTTTATTATCGTAAGACATAATACAGTCCAATTTGTTAAAACTAGGAACTATCTTATTTTCTATACTTTACTTTTTTCAGAGAATTTTCTAATTTGTCATCAGTATACCAAGGAGATGTAGTTTACTAATCAGTTTGCTAATGTGTGTAGATGATGGATAAGTGTTTAGAAATAAACACAAACATATACAACAATCACCAATACACAAACACAATATCAGATAATTGGACAAAAGTGCAGTTTGAGACCGATTTCAATTATATATTTTTTTACTTTCCATTTGCTTGGTAAATATTACTCCAACCCTTTATTTTGTGCCTATGTGTGTCTTTTCACGTGAGATAGGTCTCCTGAATACAGCACACCTATGGGTCTTGACTCTTTATCCACTTTGCCAGTCTGTGTCTTTTAATTGGGGCATTTCTCCCTTTTACATTTAAGGTTAATACTGTTATGTGTGAATTTGATCCTGTCATTATGATGCTAGCTGGTCATTTTGCCCATTAGTTGATACAATTTCTTCATAGTGTCAATGGTCTTTACAATTTGGTATGTTTTTGCCATGGCTGGTACTGGTTTTTCCTTTCCATGTTTAGTGCTTCCTTCAGGAGCTCTTGTAAGGCAGGCCTGGTGGTGACAAAGTCTCTCAGGATTTGCTTGTCTGTAAAAGTTTTTACTTCTACTTCACTTATTAAGCTTAGTTTGGCTGGAAATGAAATTCTGGGTTGAAAATTCTTTTCTTTAAGAATGTTGACTGTTGACCCCCACTCTCTTCTGCCTCGTAGGGTTTCTTCAGAGAGTTCCACTGTTAGTTTGATGGGCTTCCCTTTGTGGGTAACCCAACCTTTCTCTCTGGCTGCCCTTAACATTTTTTCCTTCATTTCATCCTTGGTGAATCTGATGATTATGTGTCTTGGAGTTGCTTTTCTCAAGGAGTATCTTTGTGGTATTCTCTGTATTTCCTGAATTTGAATGTTGGCCTGTCTTGCTAGGTTGGGGGATTTTCCTGGATAATATCCTAAAGAGTGTTTTCCAACTTGGTTCCATTCTCCCTGTCACTTTCAGGTACAACAATCAAATGTAGGTTTGGTCTTTTCACATAGTCCCTTGTTTCTTGGAGGCTTTGTTTGTTCCTTTTCATTCTTTTTTGTCTAATCTTGTCTTCATGCTTTATTTCATTGAGTTGATCTTCAATCTTTCATATCCTTTCTTCCACTTGATTGATTTGGCTATTGATACTTGTGTACCCTTCACAAAGTTCTCATGCTGTGTTTTTCAGGTCCATCAGGTTATTTATGTTCTTCTCTGTACTGGTTGTTCTAGATAGCTATTCCTCTAACCTTTTTTCAAGGTTCTTTGCTTCTTTGCACTGGGTTAGAATATGTTCCTTTAGCTCAGAGAAGTTTGTTATTACCCTCCTTCTGAAACCTACTTCTGTCAATTTGTCAAACTCATTCTCCATCCAGTTTTGTTCCCTTGCTGGAGAGGAGTTGTGATCCTTTGGAGGAGAAGAGGTATTCTTGTTTCTGGAATATTCAGCCTTTTTCTGCAGGTTTTTCCTCATCTTCCTTATCTATCTTTAGTCTTTGATGTTGGTGACCTTCTGATGTGGTTTCTGTGTGGAAGTCCTTTTTGTTGATGTTGATGCTATTCCTTTCTGTTTGTTAGTTTTCCTTCTAACAGTCAGGCCCCTCTGCTGCAGGTCTGCTGCAGTTTGCTGGAGGTCTACTCCAGACCCTGTTTCCCTAGGTATCACCAGTGGAGGCTGCAGAAGAGCAAAGATTGCTGCCTGTTCCTTCCTCTGGAAGCTTCATCCCAGAAAGGCACCCACCAGATGCCAACCAGAGCTCTCCTGTATGAGATATCTGTCGACCCCTGCTGGGAGGTGTCACCAGTCAAGAGGCACAGCAGTCAGTGACCCACTTAAGGAGGCAGTCTGTCCCTTAGCAGAGCTTATGCACTGTGCTGTGAGGTCCACTGCTCTCTTCAGAGTCAGCAGGCAGGAACATTTAAGTCTGCTGAAGCTGTGCCTACAGCCACCCCTTCCCTCAGGTGCTCTGTCCCAGAAAGATGGGAGTTTTATCTATAAGCCCCTGATTGGGGCTGCTACCTTTCTTTCAGAGATGTCCTGCCCGGACAGGAGGAACCTAGAGAGGCAGTGTGACTACAGCAGCTTTGCCAAGCTATGTGGCCTCCACCCAGTTCAAACTTCCTGGTGGCTTTGTTTACTGTGTGAGAGGTAAACCACTTACTCAAGCCTCAGTAATGGCAGACACCCCTTCCCCCTCCAAGCTCAAGCATCCCAGGTTGACTTCAGACTGCTGTGCTGGCAGCAAGAATTTCAAGCCAGTGGATCCTAGCTTTCTGGGCTCTAGGGGGTGGGATATGCTGAGCTAGCCCACTTGTTTTCTTGGCTTCAGTCCCCTTTCAAAGGGAGTGAATGGTTCTGTCTTGCTGGCATTCCAGGTGCCACTGGAGTATGAAAAAAAAACTCCTGCAGCTAGCTCGGTGTCTGCCTAAATGGCCGCCCGGTTTTGTGCTTGAAACCCAGGGATCTGGTGGCATAGGCACCCAAGAGAATCTCCTGGTCTGTGGGTTGCAAATACCATGGGAAAAGTATAGTATCTGGGCTGCAGTGCACCATTCCTCATGGCACAGTCCCTGACAGCTTTCCTTGACTAGAGGATGGAGTCTCCTGACCTCTTGTGCTTCCCCGGTGAGGCAATGCCCCACCCTGCTTTGGCTCATCCTCCACGGGCTGCACCCACTTTCTAACCAGTCCCAATCAGATGAGCCAGGTACCTCAGCTGGAAATGCAGAAATCACCTGCCTTCTGTGTTGATCTTGCTGGGAGCTGCAGACCCGAGTTGTTCCTATTCTGCCATCTTGCAAGCCACCCAGAAAAGTTTTTAAGTCAGGTATAAAAAATGGCATAAAGGTTTGGAATCGGGAAACAAGAGGTATGTTTAGAGAAGAAAAAATATCCAGACAGACTGGGAGCTGTGGCTCACGCCTGTAATCCTAGCACTTTGGGAGGCCGAGGCAGGTGGATTGCCTGAACTCAGGAGTTCAAGACCAGCCTGGGCAACATGATGAAACCCTGTCTCTACTAAAATACAAAAAATTAGCCAGGCATGGAGACATATGCCTGTAGTACCATCTACTTGGGAGGCTGAGGCAGGAGAATTGCTTGAACCCGGGAGGCAGGGGTTGCAGTGAGTCAAGACTGTACCACTGCCCTCCAGCCTGGGTGACAGAGTGAGACTTCATATCCAAAAAACGATCCAGACAACTAGAATATGATTTTTTACTTACCTTAGATGTGGGCCATTAAGGGTCACCTGAGTTTGTTCTTTACTTGTCATTATTTCATCAAGATAGTGACATTAACTTGGAACATTTCTTCTGTAATGAGTTGTGTTTTCCTGAATGCATTTACTCTTAGGCTTTTCTCAAGAAAGCACATGAACTGGCTTTTTTTTTTTTTTTTTTTTTTTTTCTTTCTACTCTAAAGGAAATGAGAGACACTTATCCTTTAAATACTCCCTTAGGTTACTAATAATGGAGAGAAGATATAATTGTGCCTACACTGAACAAATTGCTAGCTGAAATGTCATTTTATAGCAAGCCAATGAAATACTTTACCCAGTTTTCTTGCCTCAGTATAAAGAAAAGCACCATCAAACATTGATTGCCTTGCCATAACTTAAGACGTAGGCTTCAGTTTCTTTTTTTTTTTAGCACATTGCAAACTATTTACTCTGTGTTCTTGATCCATTGCACCACTATTATAAAAGCGATATCAGTTTGACACTTTGTACTCTGTATTAATGAGATACTTATTTCCCAAGAGCGGTTCTAGAAATTTAAACCTCAACATTAGCAAACTGTTAACTAAAGTCACAACATTTCTCCAAATGTTTATCTTTTTATTAAAAGAGTATCTATGCCTGGTTTCTTCAATTCTGTGAGCAATTTGTCTTTCCCACTTCTCTCCAATTGTCAGGACTTCCTAAATACTTATTCACAGGTAAACTTGCCAAATCAAGTTAATGTTCTGCATCACATTTCAAAAACTCCTGCTAATTCTAACCAACACCGTAGCAGGGCAGGAGTAAGAAAAAATATATTTACTTTTACAGCAAAAATGTGAAGTAGAGGCCGGGCGCGGTGGCTCACGCCTGTAATCCCAGCACTTTGGGAGGCCGAGGCGGGCGGATCACAAGGTCAGGAGATCGAGACCACGGTGAAACCCCGTCTCTACTAAAAATTACAAAAAATTAGCCGGGCGCGGTTGTGGGCGCCTGTAGTCCCAGCTACTCGGGAGGCTGAGGCAGGAGAATGGCGTGAACCCGGGAGGCGGAGCTTGCAGTGAGCCGAGATCACTTCACTGCACTCCAGCCTGGGCTGGGCGACAGAGCGAGACTCCGTCTCAAAAAAAAAAAAAAAAAAAAAAAAAAAAAAATGTGAAGTAGAGATTAAACAATTGTATCAGGACTAAGCTATAGACGTCAATTGTCCATGGCTTTCTTATTTGTTTATTTATTCCTCACTTTTTTGCAAGAAATAATTTACGATATTCATAATTTTAGTCAACATAATTATATATTTTATATTTTAGTGAGTCATATCTGCAGATTGAGTAAGAATACACAGAAACATTCTCCTTCTCTACTTGGTTTTCAACTAACAAAGTTTGTTTTAATTCTTTGATATGCAGATTGATACAGAATTTTTAGTTGTTTGTGTATCTATCTGAAAATCTCTTTGGTGTTTCACAGCATCCTAAAGACACTTAAAAGACTTTTTATTTTTTTTTTTTCAATTTTAGGATCATATGGGTAATGATAAACTACTGATTTTATAAACATTTTTATCTTTTTGAGAAGTAAAATCACCTTTTTATAAGCACAAAATATGAAAATGAAAATATACACATTTTGATTGATAGCATAAAATGTTTGCATCTTAAACCATCTCCTTTCCCTTTTAAATTTCTCATTCCTCACTGGAAAGTAGATATCTTCTGCTGGGGGAGTGAGGAGAGGGAACTAGGAGGATGGGTCAATAGATGCAGCAAACCACCATGGGAAACATATACATATGTAACAACCCTCCATGTTCTGCACATGTATCCTGTTTTGTGGCTTTTGTTGTTGTTGTTGTTGTTGTTTTAGAAGAAATACAGAAAAAAAGGAAATCTTCTGTTGGGCTGATAGCACTGGACTACAGTATGCAGAGCAATGTTTTCAAATTAGTTGAGAAGCCTCCATTAGAGTAAATGCACCAGTTACACTTGCCTTAAAGTTTAATCCAATTTCAAAAATTGAAAATGCTTCAGATTATACATTTTAAATCATTATTTGGAATAGAATTAGACTTAGAGAAGTGTACACAATTGCTCCTAACACTGTTAGTAGAGTGGAGATTCCACAACAGGAGGGACAATCTAAAAGACCAGGGGAAATCCTCCCACAGAGTGCTCATTTGTACATTATGGATACAACCCCAGGTAAAGCAGATCCCCATCCCAACTTTAAGACAGTTGTCGCAGGGGTTCTGCCCAGGGGGAGAGGAAGGATGTAAGGGATAATAGCATAGCATCTATGCCTGAGGAGACTCATTTTATTTGAAACAGAGAGCAGAGAACTATATCCTTAGGGACACGGTAGTAAACAATAAAAATCTTGGTAAAGAACATTTAAAAGGAGGGTGATGGCTTCTTGAGAAAGCAAAATGTCAAAGCAGTCAGAGATTCAGTGAAGAGAACCAGGAAAAAAGACATCCAAAAAGAGCCCTCCTGATATCAGAGTCAATTCTGAGTGTTGAGAAGTCTTTGGACAAGCACTAGCTTGCACCCACTGAGCAGCAGCCAAAGCAAGTTGTGGTGCAGAATCAAAATTATTCCCCAAGCCACACACATACTCAAAAAATGCATGATAGAATCCACATTGACATGACAGACTTTAAAATAATCTCTGTCAAATCACTAAACCAAAAGCTACTTTGACCCATGTAAGACTTTGGATGCTAGACTTAAAAGCAATATCATAGTAATCCTGACAAAGAAAATATCTACTCAGGAGCTATCAGAGAAGGAAACCTCAAGCTACTAGTCTCTGAATGAATGAGGTAAACATACATAACATAATTTTCATGAATTGTGATAGAGACTTGTAAGCCACACACACATGCACATGCACGCACGAGTGCACACACACACACACACACACACACACACACACACAGCTAAAGGCAAAAATTAAAAATCTAGCAGGCTAAGAGCACAACCTTTTAGTAATAAGTGCTATAAGCTGACCTAGTGGTGACACTAGGTAACCATGCTAAAAGATAAAAATGGAGAAAACATTAGTAGGAACATCAGATTCTTCTCACTGTGAAGAAAATATATTTTTCAGAATTAACTAAGCCAAGTCATTAAACAAACAAACAAAACACAAACATATAAAAATATTACAGTAATCCCCTTACCTTTCCTGTTGCTTTGAACATTCCAACTTTTATTACAAATTAGATAGTTTAGATAATAAGTTGTAACAATTCTAGATAAACTGTATACTCTAAAATGCCCTTATTTCAACAAAAAATATTTAAATAAACAGAAAAATGAGACTGATACATAGGGAAAAAGCCATACAAAAGAAATAGACTTTGAGGGCTATAAATGTGGCAACTTATCAGAAAATATTTTCAGAGAAGCTATTATAACTATGCCCACATAGCTAAAGAAAAAGAAAGTTAAAATTTTGAAGGAATATATGTTGATAGAATTTCACCAGATAGAAAATATAGAAAAAATGAAAATAATTAAAAAGGATTTTGTTGAAATATTAAAGGTGAAAAATATAACAACGAAAATGAAAAAACGAACTAGAAAGTTTAATAGATTTGAGTTGTCATGAGAATCAATCAGTGAAGTTGAAGATAGATTGTTAGAGATCAGTATTCTGAAAAACAGAGAGGAAAAATGATGAAAAATGGCAGTGTCAGAGAAATATGGTGCAGCATTAAGCATACTAATGTATACATAATGAATATACTAGAAGAAGAGAAGAGGGAACAAGAGACAGAAAAAAATGTTTGAGAAAATAATGACTGAAACATTTCCAAATTGCATGAAAAATATTAATTTAGACATTTACAAATCTCAACAAATTTCAGGTAGGGTAAATACAAGAAGGCCCACACTCAGAAAACTCATTATAAAAATATTGAAAGACAAAGAGAAATTATTGAAATCAACAAGAGAAAAATAATACATCATGTAGAATATGAGAACAGTATCTGACTTTCCATCAGAAACAATAGGAACTAGAGGCATTGTGACAATATATTCAATGTGCTAAAAGTAAAACAAAACTAAACAAAACAGAAACTGTCAACCAATCAATCAGGAATGTTTTGGCAACATAAGGCCTTTATCTGTTATGGAAAAATTGACATAATTCATTTCCAGCATACCTACCTTATGAGAAATAGTAAAGAAAGTTCTTTAGGGTGAAAAACTGATAATTATAGAGTAATTTGAATCTTCATACAAAAAGTAGTGATAAAAAATAATTACATAATTAATTAGAGAAAATGGTATCGTTGTATAGTATTCTTTCTTCTGAAGAGCAACTACATAAAACAATATATAATTTTCTTATTGAACCTATAATATGTGGGAATGCAATTTATGTAACAATATTAATACAAGAAGAAAGGTAGGAACAAAGATGGACCGTATTAAGGACATAATAACAGATGATACCTCATATCCAGAAGAAGAAACATAAATGTGTCCACATTTGCCACTTTTATTCAACATTGGATTTTAGGCTCTAGCAAGGCCAATTTGGGAAATAAAGAAATAATAAATAAGTAAATACCATTTAGATTGAAAATGAAGACTTAAAACGATTTTATTTTCAGATAATAGCATCTTATGTAGAGAAGATCCCAAGGAATATACTAAATATCTATTAGAAATAATAAGTAAGTTCACAATCTTTGTCAGAACACAGGATCAATATACAAATATCAATTGTATTTCTACATATTTTGATTGAGTAATTAGAAAATAAAATTAAGGAAATGACTTACTTTACAACAGCATCAAAAGAATAAAATTCTTCTGATAACCATCTTTGTACTCTCTATGTCCAACTAAAAACTTAGTGAAAGAAGCACAACACTTTAGTACTGAAAAATATAAAACAAGTAAAAGTCATACTATGTTTATGGAACAGAAAACAATATTGTTACCACAATATTGCTCAAGTTGGTCTATAGATTAAATACAGATCCAATCAAAATCACATCTTGCTTTTTTTTGCAGAAATTGTCAGATACTCCTAAAATTTATATGGAAATCCAAGACACTCATAACAGCCAAAACAATCTTGAAAAAGAAAAAACAAATTGAAAAATTACAGTCTACTATAAAACTATAGTCAGCACTTATTTGTAATACTAGCACGAAGGTATAAATGTAGATCAATAATTAGAAATTAGAGTATAGAAACAAACCCTTACATTTATGGTCAATCAATTTTTGGCAACTGCACCAAGATAATTCAATGGGAAAAGAGTACATTGTTTAGGTACCACTGGATATCTATATGCAAAAGCATGAATTTGAATCTCTACTTCACACTATTTGGAGAACCTGAAATTAATAACCTCCTGAAGGGAGAAGTGATTGAAAAATGTGTTTATTGAAAGAAGGAGCAAGAAAAATTTAAAAATCTAAATTCACACTTTAATTATTTAACTTCTCATAGTTTCACTTCAATATCACTAAGTCAGCTTGGAAACTGTTCATAGTGAATAAGTGGAATAAATAAAAGATACACAGTGCTCATTATTTTTCAAATAAATATGATCAATGAGCTGATGTAGGTCGAAAGCATAAAAGCTGATTTTGATGCCTGACATTTACAGACAGAGGAAATGGAAATAAAACCAAAATGTTTGTATGCTCATGAGTCAGAAAAAAAATGACTGATTTAGTATTACCGTCACTTATTCAGGAGAAAATCAGCCATCATCATGATTACATTTGATGTGGGTCACGGCCCCGTACTCAGTGAAAACAATGCAGGGTTGTTGCTGATCTGAGAAATGATAATAGCACTCAGGGTCACTCAAAGAAGGAAAATTTCCTTCTCAAGCTATTAACCATTCTTAGTGATCCTTTGTCTCAAGTATTCCATTCAAAATAAAATTGGTGTACATTATAAAGACAGTGACCACAATAACAAAACTTTCCTCTCCATCCGGAAACTACTGACAGGTTGCTTTGAGACTGACTATTTAATTACAGTTATATCTATTGCAAACTCCAGCTCTGCTCTAGTAGCTGGTAAGTCAGGTAGATACAGCATATATTATAACACTAGGAGCAATAAGAATAAAACAGATGGTACCATTAGTTTTTATGACTCTTGATTCACCTGACTGAATCCCTCCCTTCCTAAGTTTATATATTGATATAAAGTGATTAAGTAATCAGAAATATTACCCACTCCCAAGAATACAAATCCCTGAAACAGGTACTCATAACCATGTATGCCAGGCAATGGATTTGAGGAAATAAGAAAATGCATTGTAGTGTTCTAGATAAGGAATGTATACTCAAGCACATTGAAATTCTGATTTAAGCATATGGAGTTCAATTGAGAAAAGTTCTGTCTCTTATTTAACTCAATGACAAGGTAATCTTTTTTAAAAAGTATTTTCTCTTATGACATGATACTATCACCAGATACCTGACATTACAATTTTCTCAAGAACACATATCTACCCATTATAAGTACAGTCAATACAATTTGATAATATAACATAAATGTAGCCTTTATTTTTAACTACACATTTACTTCATGTCAAAATGTGGCTTGTGGGGAGGGTTCAAGATAACTGACTAGAGAAATCAGATACTCACCTCCTCCACAAAGAACAAAAATTGTGAATAGATAGTCCTAATTTAAATAGAGCATCTAGAAAGAAATACTAAAATTCAGCAGAGATGTGACAATAAACACCTGAGGGATGGAAGAAGAGGGAATTAAGACAGGCAGCTCAACCAGAATTGTCCAGGAGCCTGGAGATGCTCTCCAGTTCAGGGAAAGAGTAAGTGAGAGATTCCCAGTGGTTCATATTTCCACCATGGATTCCTCAACCCGTAACCATTGGAGAGCCCCTTGACCCTTACAGGCCCTGAGCCTAACATAAGGAGCTGCCTGAAGTTCATGTGATGGCAATGCTCCAGATGGGGAACTTACATCTGGTCCCACACACTGCTTGAGATTTAAGCAGCTACATCACTGTCCCATTTTGAGAGTCTAGTACCCATCAGATTATAGTTTGCCCTCAGGCCCAGCAGAACCAGCATCTCTACATCTTCAGAGCCCCACAGACATTCCCTCACATACACCTGGAGGACTGCAGGAAGCACAATTCTGGCTGGACCCAACAGTGCAGAAGGGTCCCCAGCACTCTAGCCCACACAGAGTCCTACACCGTGGGAAAAAGCAGTACAGTGCCCTGTGGAGATTGTCCCTAGGACAAACGAATCCAAAGCATGTGGTCTCCAGAGCCTGGGAGCAGCCTGCCTGAGGCTGCTAAGAGCAACCCCAACCCCATAAGCATCTAGGTGACTACACACTAGCAAGTTTCCTGAGGACAGTGTCCACACACACTACCCTGGCCACTGCTGCTGTCAGGGGCCAAAGTATGTGCTCTTCAGAGCCTGAAAGCCACCCACCTATCTGGGGCCACTCTCACTGACAGCAGCCTCTCCTCCACCAGTAGCACAGCTGCTGGACACTAACGCATGCCCTGAAGACAGGCTCTCCCTATGCACTGCCATTGCCTCCACTGTCTCTAGGGCTGAAGTACATGCTCCTCAGAGCCTGAAAGCTGCTTGCCTGCCTGGGGCTGCTCGCATTGACAGCAACTCCATTCCCTCCGGCATCATGGCTGCTATGCACTCAGATGTGCACGGAGGTCAGCCTGTCTGACCACTACTGTGGGTTGCCCCACCCTGCTCATCACAGCTTGTGCTCATGTGCACCACCAGGGGTCCCGAGGACAAACCTGCCCGGCCTACCAACACTATCCCCAGTGCCTGAATATACTGACAGAGGTCTAGGGATCACCATCCCAGTCCACCACCATCTATGCACTCCTCTCAGGAAAATGAGGAGGAATCCGTTCAGCCTACTGCTACCAACACTGTCACACACCTACATGCTCCAACTGGAGGCCTGGGGATTGGCCAAAACAGCTGATCAAAGCCACTGTTAACATTAGTGTGTGCCACCTGAGAGCCCAACTGTTGTCCCAACACTGCTACTACCATCGCTCATGTTAAGGACATTGCCCACAGGCCTGAGGTCCTGCTCACCTGCCTGGCCCACTACTGCAACTTCCAGCAACTGAGACATGTGCCTAGAGGTCTAGGAATTGACCCACCTAAACCCACTAACACCAATGCCCCTGCAGACAGCACTGGGGCCTAAGGACAGACACACTTAGCCCATCACTGCCATCCCTGGACTGGCTCATCTGTTGCCCCCATTCCCAGCAAAGTCTTGCCACAGCCTCCACTAACAAACAAACCAAATCAATGAAGAAATCACAGATGCCACTGACGCTGCTTATAGCAGGATAAATGATATGGAGGCTGCACTATTCCATGCATGTAGAACCAGTGCTAAAGTATTCTACCCAACCTTCACCATAGGTGCATTTTCAGGAAAAAGTCGTTCACAAAAGTCAATCTAAAAAATTAGAAGAAATGATTATTACATTAGATGAACAGATATTAATGTAAGGGAACAAGAAACATGAAAAAGCATTGAAATGTGACACCTCCAAAAAACACAATATTTCTCCAGAAATAGATTCCAATAAAAATTATGAAATGATGGAAAATGAATTCAAAAATATGATATTAAAGAACTTAGTGAGATAAAGAGAACACAGGTCAACAATACAAATAAATCAGAAAAACACTTCAGAATATCAATGATAAATTCAGCAAAGAAATAGATATTATTTTAAAAATCATGAACCTAATAAACTCAATATGTAAAAAAAATCTGAGAGCTCCAACAAAATATTAGATAAAGCAGAAGAAATAATTAGAAAACTGAAAGATGGATATTTTAAAATAACCCAATCAGGAAAAAAAAAAAGGAAAGAAAAAGAAAAAATAATAAAGAATAATCCAAACCTCTATGACATATAAAACACCATAGAGTGACTGAATATTTAATTTTTTTTGTATTCCATAAAACAAAGAGAAGGCCAAATGCACAGAAAACCCATATAACAAAATGCTAGCTGGAATCTTCCCAAATCTAACAAGTGGCTTAGACATATAGATATAGGACACTCCAAAATCCTCAAATAGATGCAACACAAAAAGGTCTTCTTCACAACACAATATAATCAAATTCTCAAAGTCAAATACAAAGAGAGAATTCTAAAAACAGCCAGAGAGAAACATCTAGTCACATATAAGAGAACCCCTATGAGATTAACAGTGAATTTTTCAGTAGAAATGTTACAGGCCAGTAGGGAATGGGAAATGCCTAAAGAAAAGAAAAGAAAAAAAACTGTCACCCTAGAAGGCTGTACTCAGCAAAATTATCCTTCATAAATGAAAGAGAAATGCACTCTTTCCCAGATTAGCAACAACTGTGAAAATTCATTACCATAGACCGGCTGTAAAGAAATTATTATTATTATTATTATTATTATTATTATTATTATTATTTTGAGACAGAGTCTCACTCTGTCGCCCAGACTGGAGTGCAGTGGCATGATCTCAGCTCACTGCAACCTCTGCCTCCCAGGTCCAAATGATTCTCCTGCCTCAGCCTCCTGAGTAGCTGGGATTACAGACATCTGCCACCACATCCAGCTAATTTTTTGTATTTTTAGTAGAGACAAGGTTTCACCATGTTAGCCAGGATGGTCTCGATCTCCTGACATCGTAATCTGACTGACTCGGCCTTCCAAAGTGCTGGGATTACAGTCGTGAGCCACCGCGCCCGGCCAAGAAATTCTTAAGGGAGACCTAAACCTGGAATTGAAAGCACAATATTTATGATTAATAATGCATTGAAGTATGAACTCCCGGTAGAGCAAACAGACAAATAAGAAGGTGATAAGACTCATATATTACCACTACAGAAAATCACCAAACCAAATTGATAAACAATAAGAGAGAAAGTCAAGAACAGGATATACAGAATAGCCAGAAAACAATTAACAAAATGGCAAAATAAGCCTTCACATATTTATAATAACCTTGAATTTAAAAGGATTACATTTTCCACTTGAAATATATAGACTGGCTGAATAAATTTTTAAAAGTAGCCTAACTATATTCTACCTACAAGAAACTTGCTTAGTCTGTAAAGACACATATAGACTGAAGGTAAATAATTGAAAAAATATACTCCACACAAATGGAAACTAAGAGCAAGCAGGGGTACCTATACATATATCAGACAAAACGAAATGTAAGTAGTAAACAGTAAAAAGAGGCAAAGGAGGCCAATATATAATGATAAAAGGATCAACTGAGAAAGAGGGTGTAACAATTATAAATATTTATCCCCCCAACACCAGAGCACCCAGGTATGCAAATATTATTGGATCTAAAGGGAGAGATATACTCAAATACAATCATATTAGGGAACTTCAAAACCCCACTTGTAGCAATACGTAGATCATCTAAACAGAAAACAACAAAAAAATTTTAGATGTAAACCAGACTTCAAACCAAATAGGCCGAGCAAATATTTACAGAATTATCTCACAGAGGCAAAATACATATTATTCTCATTAACAAATTGAACGTTCTCCAGGATAGACCATATGTTAGCCCACAAAACAAGCATCCACAAATTTAAAAAAATAAAAATTGTATCAAGTATCTTTTCAGACCACAGTGGAATATAATTTGCAACTAATGACAAGAGAAACTTTCAAATCTGTACAAACACATGGAAATTAAACAACATGTTTTGGGATGACCATTGGGTCAATGAAGATATTAGAAGGAAATAAAAAAATGCCTTGAAACAACCAAAAATGGAAACCTAATGTACCAAAACATATAAAATACAACAAAAGCAGTGTTAAGAGGGAAGTTTATATAGCAATAAGTGCCTACATCAAAAAATAGAGAGATTTCAAATAAACAATATAACGAAACATCTCAAGGAACTAGAAAATAAGAACAAAACAAACCGAAAATTAGTAGAAGAAAAAAGTGAAGAGCAGAACTAAATGGAATAGAGACTTTAAAAACAAAGAATCAACAAAATGAAGAGTTGTCTTTGGAAAAGTTAAAACTGGTAAACCACTAGCTAGACTAACCAGAAAAAAAGAAAAGATACGAACAAAACCAGAAACAGAAAAAAAGACATAATTGAAACCACAAAAATACGAAAGATTATTAGACTATTATGAACAACTATATGCTAACAAACTGGAAAACCTAGAGGAAATGGATACATTTATGGACACACACAACCTAACAAGATTGTATCAGGAAGAAATAGAAAACTTGAACAGTTTAATAATGAGTAATGAGATGAAATCAGTAATAAAAAGTCTCCCAGTAAATAAAAGCACAAGACTGGATGGCTTTACTTCCAAGTTCTACCAAACCTATAAAGAAGACATTACACCAATCTTCTCAAACTATTTCAAAGATTTGAAACTAAGAAAATTCTCCCTAATGTACCCTATGAGACCGTGATTACCTTGATACCAAAATCATTCAAGGAAACAAGAACAGCAATGACAATAGCAATAAAACAACCACAGGCTGATATCCCTGATAAATATGAATGTAAAAATCTGCAGCACTAGCAAGATGACCCCAACAGCACATGAAAAAGATAATACTCTATGATCAAGTGAGATTTATCCCAAAGATGCAAAGATTGTTTAACCCATGCATATCAATAAGCATCATATATCACATCCACAGAATGAAGGACAAAAACCACATGATCATCTCAATTGGATGCAGAGAAAAGCGTTTTTATAAAATTCAATATCCTTTCATGATAGAAATTCTCAACAAAGTAGGCATAGAAGGACTGTACCTCAATCTAATAAAGATTATATATGACAAACCCACAACAATCATCATTCTGAATGATGAAAAGCTAAACACCTTTCATCTATGAACTGAAACAAGACAAAGATGCCAACTTTCACCAGTCTTATTCAACATAGTAGTGGCCGTCTTAGCCAGAGAAATCAGGCATGAGAAAGATACAATAAGCATCCAAATTAGAAAAGAGGAACTCAAATTGTCATCATTGCAGACAACATAATCTTATATTTAGAAAAACCTAACGACTCCACCAATAAACTATTAGAGCTGATAAACAAATCCATTAAGTTGCAACATACATCAGCATATGACAATTAGTTTTTCTACACACCAATAATAAACTAGCTGAAAAATAAATTAAGAAGACAATCTTATTTACAATAGATACAAAAAAAAATGTACCTAGGAATAAATTTAAACTTGGAGATGAAAGAGCTCTACAAAAATAACTATGAAACACTGATGAAAGGAACTGACTAGGACATCAATAAATAGAACACATGCCATGCTCATTAATTGAAAGATATTAATGTTGTTAAAATGACCATACCACCCAAAGCAATCTACAAATTTAATGCAATCTCTATTAAAATGCCAATGACATTTTTCACAGAAATAAAAAAAAAAACTAAAATCTGTACAGAATCAAAAAAGAACTTGAATAGCCTAAGCAATCCTCAGCAAAACGAACAAAGCTGGAGGCATCATACTACCTCACTTCAAAATATTATAAGGCTATAATAACCAAAATAGCATGGTATTAGTACAAAAACAAACACGAAGCCCAACAGAACAAAATAGAGAACCCAGAAATAAATTTATTTATTTATGTCCAACTGATTTTTGACATAGTCACCAGGTACATAATTAAGGAAATAACACCCTCCTCAGTAAATGGCATAAGTGAAAATGGATATCTCATAAAGAAGAATAAAACGATACCCCTCTCTCTCTCACCATATGCAAAAATTGACTCAAAGTGAATTAAAGATTTGAATGTAAGATCCAACCAGCCAAAAATACTAGAAGAAAACCCAGAGGAATCACTCCAGAACTTTGATCTTGGCAAATATTTTATGACTAAGACCCCAAAAGCACAGGCAGCAAAAACAAATATTGACAACTGTGACTACATTAAACTAAAATGTGTCTGCATTGCACAGGAAATGAGAGTGAGGAGCGAACTTATTAAATGGGAGATAATATTTGCAAACCATTTATCTGACAAGGAAGTAATATACAGAATATAAAAGGAATTGTAACAGTTCAATGACAGAAAATTAAATAATTCCCTCAAAAAGTGGGTCAAATGTCTAAATATATATTTCTCAAAAGAAGACATACACATAGCCAATAGGTATGTGATAAAAGGGCTGGATATCACTAGCTATCAAGGAAATGCAAATCAAAACCATGATGAGATATATTTCCCTAGTTAGAATGGATATAATCAAATAGACAAAAAGTAAAAGATGCTGGTGAGGATGTGGAGAAAACAGAACCCTCATACAAAGAGTTGTGTTCAAAGTGTAAGCTAATACAGCCATTATAAAAACAGTAGAGACATTTCTCAAAAAATTAACAATTGAACTACCATAGAATATAGCAATGTTACTCCCGAGTATTTATCAAAAGGAAAAAAAATGTTATATCAAAATGATACATGCACCACCATATTTATTGAAGCACTATTTACAATAGCCAAAATATGGAACCAACCTAAAGAGTCCATTAGTGGATAAATGGATACAGAAAATGTGGTATATTTACACAACAGAATACTATTCAGCCATAAATGATAATGAAGTCAGGTCATTTAAACCACATAGATAGAACTGGAGGCCATTATTTTAAGTGAAATCAACCAGACACAGAAAGACACATTTCACATGTATTTATTCATAGGTGGTAGCTCAAATAGTTGATCTTATGGAGATATAGAGTAGAATGGTAGTTACCAGAGGCTGATAAGAATGTATGTGTGATAATGTTTAATGGTAGAGTAGGGTGACTATAGTTAATAACAATGTACAGTACATTTCAAAATAACTAGAAGAACTTGAAATGTTATCAACAAATATAAATGATAAATGTTCAGTGTGATGGATACCCCAAAACTCTGACTTGATCATTACACATTCTATGCATGTAACAAAATATTACATATACGGACAAATATCATGTATCAATAAAAGAAAATGGCTTGCTAAGTAAACTTGAAAAGTATAAGGATTATTCAAATAAGTAATGTAGGGTAACCCAATTTATTGTCATAAAATTATTTTAGTTTAAAGATAATAAAGACATTTCATTAAAACAACCATTAAATTTTAAATGCTAAGAGCATGTAATATGCTGCATATTTTGCCCTGAAAAGATAATCAAGAATAAATACAGAATTTTGACTCATGAATTGGAATCCAAAATGGTGTAAACAAATTTAGGACATTCCATTTCACCCCTTAATAGTATTGATAATTAGTGCCATATGATCTATCTTTTGATAATATATTGCTTTGTGTTGGATTGTTGATTATTTATATCAATAGTCACATGTTTTCCAAGTGAAAATAGGATAAGCATTTAAGAGAGCAACAAATTCTTGCTGGGCGTGGTGGCTCATGCCTGTAATCCCAGCACTTTGGGAGGCCGAGGTGAGTGGATCGCCTGAGGTCGGGTGTTCGAGACTAGTCTAACGAACATGGAGAAACCCTGTCTCTACTAAAATACAAAATTAGCCAGGCGTGGTGGCACATACCTGTAATCCCAGGTACTCAGGAGGTAGTGGCAGGAGAATCACTTGAACCCAGGAGGCGGAGGTTGCGGTGAGCCAAGATTACGCCATTGCACTCCAGCCTGGGCAACAAGAGCGAAACTCCATCTAAAAAAAAAAAAAAAAAGCAACAAATTCTTATTGAGCATGCAAAAGTCTGAATTTTCAGTGTGAGAAATATAAAATGAGTGTAGAACATAATTCCAGGTTTTAAGGAGTTTATATATATTCTTATTTCTTGGTATTTATTTATCATCCTACAAACTAACACATAATGACTGTCATAAAAGTAAGCTTCAAATATTCAGTTTTGTTATATATTCTATTAGATGAATAATGAAAATACTGTGCTAGGTACCAAGTTGAATAAAATTTTGAATAAAATCCTGTAAGTTGAAAGATTACTACAGACCTGATAGAAGAGACTTGGTGCTCTTAGAGTAATACCACTAAGAAAAAAAAAAATCAGTAAAAGATTTTTTCAAAATAGATGCTCAAATTCCACCTTATCTGAGAGTATATGAGATTATCATCTAAGAATTACAACAAAAAAATATGTAAAAAATTATTACACTAGGTTCTGGTTTCTGGTTCAGCATGTAAAAGTTTGGAAGTCATTACTCTATCCTAACAAGGAACAAGGTGAATTAACAGAAAATCAACAACTCTACTTAGATCTATCAGAAAAGTTAGGTCTCATGGCAAAACACTGACCCTGCAAATTAGAAAGACAGACAAGCAGATACAGAGAATAACGACTTAGAGAAAACCCTCATAATTAGAAATATCCACAGAACTAGTACCAAAGTAGAAAACCCTAAGCCTTGATTGACAAATTACTAGAGGCTCAATGTTAACAGACTGAGAATTAAAATCTCCAGGAAGTCCCAGACATAGGGAAGGGTATACAGTTTGTGAGTTTTACCACCATGAGCTTGACAAGGTTCTCACAGTGAAGATCAGAGAAAATTTCCTGGTGCTTCCAACAAGGGGAAGGGAAAATTAAAGTAAGCATTTTGAAACAAACCAGAACATTCTATCCTTTTTACCAAGGCCCATATTCAAGAAAAACAATTTAAACAGAGTCTATTCTATTGGGGTTTTATTAGATTCTAACAAACCCATGGAAGGAAGTTACCAAACTCCAGTCCAATTTAGCATTCCACATGTGAGAAGGGTAATAGATAACTCCAACCTCAAGCCATTTTGTTGCACCTAAGGAGCGGAGAGAAAATGAAAACAAACAAACAAACAAACAACAAAAAAAAAACAGTAGTGAAGTTCACAGTCTTGATGCACAAGATCATGATATAACTGACATTTAATGATAACAAATAAAATGCTTCTTCTTTCCTCATATCTTAACACCATATCAGTTAAGGCCTATTGAACACAGTACCATTTTACTCAGTGCATCATGTCCAGCTTTCAACAAAAGTGGCAAGACATACTAACTAGCAATAACCACAAGTATTAAAACAAAGATCAAACATCAGAACCAAACTCAGATATGTAATAGACAACATGCAGCAACAGATAAATAATGTAAGCAGAGAGATAAAATTCCTAAGAAAGTATCAAAAATTAATGTTGGACATAAAACACTGTACTAGAAATGAAGAATGCTGTTGATGGTCTCATTAGAAACAATCAAAAATAATAATTACAACAATATTTCAAGACATATACAGTAAAATATAAGTAGAAAATGGAATGTTAAAATGTAGAGGAATGAAGCTAAGGTGTAGAGATTTTATTAGATTTTTTCTTTACTTGTTTGTTTCCTTTTCTGTGCAAGTACTGCAATATTGTTACGAGTCCCAAATAATGAATTATAAGATAGTATTTGCAAGCCTCATTGTAACCTCAAACCTGAAAACAGACAATTAATGGACAAAAAATTCAAAACTATAAATTATATCATGCCACCAGAGGAAATAATCTTAACTAAAAGGAAGACAGGAAGGAGGAAAAGAAGAAAGACCATTTGGACTAAACTTTCCTATAAAAAGACATAGAGTGGCTGAATAGATATGAAAAGCTGCACTCAAAGATCAGTTGCCTACAAGAAACACTTCACCTACAAAGATGCACATAGTCTGAAAGTAAAGGGATAAAAAAGGTGTTCCATGCAAAAGGAAACCAAATAAAGCAGGATTAGCTATACTTATATCAGACAAAACAGATTTCAAGATAAAAACTATAAGAAGAGACAAAGAAAGTCAGTATTTAATAATAAAGAGGTCAATTCCGGAAGTGAATATTACAATTGTAAATATATATGCATCCATCACTTGAGCACCCAGATTAAAGCAAATATTGGTAGAGCTAAAGAGAGATAGGCCCCAATACAATAATAGCTGGAGACTTCAACACTCCACTCTCAACACTGAACAAATCTTTCTGCAGAAATTTAACATAGAGAACATCAGACATAATCTGCTCTGTAGATGAAACAGACCTATTAGATATTTACAGAACATTTTATGCAACAGCTACAGATTAAATATTATTTTTCTCAGAACATGAATAATTCTCAAGTATGGACCATACATTAGGTCACAAAATAAGTCTTAAAACATTCAAAAAATTGAAATATATCAAGCATCTTCTCTGATCCCAATGGAATAAAACTAGAAATTGATAACAAGAGGAATTTCTAAAACCATACAAACACATGGAAATTAATCAATATGTTCCTGAATAAGCAGTAATTCAATAAAATGTTACAAAGGAAATTCAAAAATTTCTTGAAACAATAGAAACACAACACCAAGGCTTATAGGATACAGCAAAAGCAGTACTAAGAGTAAAGTTCATAGCTATAAATTCCTATATCATAAAAGAAGAAAAACTTCAAATAATCTAATAATGTGTTATAAAAAACTGGAAGTCAAGAGCAAACTAAATTGAAAATTAGTAGAAAAATAGAAATAATAAAGGTTGCAGAAGAAATCAATGAATTTTAATGAAGAAAACAATACAAAAGATCAACAAAACAAAAAGTTGGCTTTTTGAAAAGATAAAGAAAATTGACAAACCTTTACCAGACTGAGAAAAGAAAAGACCCAAATAAGTAAAATTAGAGATGAAAAAGGAGACATTACAGCAGATATCACCAAAATTCAAAGGATCATTAGTGGGTAGTGTAAACAACTATATGCCAATAAATTGGAAAATCTAGAAGAAATAGATACATTCCTAGACACATATAATCTACCAAATTTTAATCATGAAGAAATACAAAACCCAAACAGACCAACAAAAAAGTAGTCAAATCAAAGCCATAATAGAAAATCTTCTAGCCCAGGATTTGATGGCTTCACTGCTAAATTCTAACAAACATTTAAAGAAGTAATACAGCTATCCTCCTTAAACTATTTCAAAAAAAAATTAGAGTAGGGAATATTTCCAAACACATTCTACAAAGCCAGCATTACCCCGATACCAAAATCAGACTAAGACACATCTGAAAAGGAACACTATAGGACAATATCACTGGTGAATATTGAGCAAAATTCCTCAACAAAATACTAGCAAACATAACTTTACAATCCATTAAAAAGGTAATTTCTCATAATCAAGTGGGATTTATCCCAGAGATGCAAGAATGGTTCAACATATGTGAATCAGTTAATGTGATACATCATATAAACAAAATGTAAGACAAAAATCATATGATCATTTCAATTAATACTGAAAAATCACTTAAGAAATAACATCCCTTCATGATTAAAAACCTTCAATAAACACAGTGTAGAAAGGATGTACCTCAACAGAATGAAAGCCATATAATACAGACCCACAGCTAGTATCAGATGAAATAGGGAAAAAGTGAAAGCCTATTCTCTATGATGAGGAACATAACTAGGATACCTACTTTCTCCACTGTTTTTTCACAGTTCTGCAAATCCTAGCTGGAGCAGTCAAACAAGAGAAAAAAATGAAGAGCAACCAAATTCGAAAGGAAGAAATCACGTTATGTTTGTTTGCAGCTGATATGATTTTATATTAAAAGAACTAATGACCCCACTATAAAACTATTAAAGCTGATAAACAGTAAAGTTTCAGGATACAAAATCAATCTACAAAAATCAGTAGCATTCTATATGCCAACAGTGAACAATATGAAAAAGAAATCAGAAAAGTAACTCCATTTACAATAGCTACAAGTTAAATTAAATACATAGGAAATAATGAAAGTGAAAATCCTCCACAATGAAAATTACAAAACCTTGATAAAATAAATTGAAGAAGACACACAAAAATGGAAAGATATTGTACGTTCATAGGTCAGAAGATTCGAGATTGTTAAAAAGTTTATACTACCCAAAGCAACCTACAGATTTAATGCAATCCCTGTGAAAACATGAATGACATTCTTCACGATAATACCAGAAATCCATCCTAAAATGTATGTGAAACCAGAAAATACCCAGAGTAACCAAAACTATTCTAAGCAAAAAATATAAAACTAAAGAAATCACATTACCTGACTTGAAATTATTCTATAGGCTATAATATCCAAAGAAGCATGGTATTTGATGATGAGAGACACATACATCAGTGGAACAGAATAGGGAACCCATAGATAAATCCACACATCTACAGTTAACTCATATTAAACAAAGCTGCCAAGAACATACACTGGGGAAAGGACAGTCTCTTCTATAAATGGTGCTGGGGAAAGTACACATTCAAATGCAGAGGAATGAAACTACACTCCTATCTCTCACCATATACAAATATCAAGTCAAATGGATTAAACACTTAAATCTAAGACCTGAAACTATGAAACTAATAAAAGAAACATTGTGGAAACTCTCCAGGACATTGGACTTGGCAAAGAATCCTTACCACAAGCAAAGGCAACCAAAACAAAAATGGACAAACTGGATCACATCAAGTTACAAAATTTCTGCACATAAAAGGAAACTATGAACAAATGAAGAGACTGCCCAAAGAATGGGAGAAAATATTTGCAAACTACCCATCTGACAAGGGATTAATCACCAGAATATCTAAGAAGCTGAAACAACTTTATAGAAAATAAGTAATAATCCAATTTAAAAAATGGGCAAAACACCTGAAAAGACAAATCTCTAAAGAAGACATACAAATGGCCAAAAGGCATATGAAAAGGTTCTCAACATCATTCATCATCAGAAAAATGCAACTCTAAACTACAATGAGATAACATCTCACCCCAGTTAAAATGGCTTTTATCCAAAGACAAGCAAGAATGTGAAGAAAAGGATGCTGGCAAGGACGTGAAGAAAAGGGAACCCTCATATGCTGTTGGTGGGAATGTTAATTATTACAACCAACCTGGGAAATAGTTTGGAGGTTCTTCAAAATGATAAAAAACAGAGCTACTGTGATCCAGAAATCTCACTGCTAGCTATGTGCCCAAAAGAAAGGAAATTAGTATATTGAAGAGATAGGTGCACTCCCATGTTTATTGCAGTGCTATTCACAATAGCCAAGATTTGAAAGTGACCTAAGTGTCCATCAACAGATGAATGGATAAAAAAATGTGGTGCATGTACACAATGGAGTACTATTCAGTCATGAGAAGAGTGAAATTCTGTCACTTTCTACAACATGGATGGAATTGGAGGTCATGTTAAGTGAAATAAGTCAGACACAAAAAGACAAACTTTTCATATTCTCACTTGTTTGTAGGAGCTAAACATTAAAATAATTAAATTCATGTTGATAGAAACTAGAATGATGGATAACAGAGGCCAGGAAGAGTAGTGGGCACAAAAGTGGAGATGTTTAATGGTTATAAAATATAGTTAGAAAGGATGAATGAGACCTAGTATTTGCTAGCACACAGGATGACTATATTCAAAAATGATATAATTGTACACCTTAAAAAAACTAAAATGCTATAATTGGACTATTTGTGATACAAAGGATAAATGCTTCAGGTGATGGATTTCCTCCAAAAACTAAAAAATAAGAACATAACGGTGAAATAAAATAAAATAGCTAAAAGAGTATAATTTGATTGTAACAAAAAGGATAAATACTTGAGGTGATGGATGCCGCATATATCCTGATGTGATTATTATGCACTGCATGCCCGTATCAAAATATCTCACGTAAGCTATAAATATATATACACATTGTATACCCATGAAACAAAAGCAACAACAAAAAGAAGCCAGATGGTCGGGAACTTATGGAGTATGAGGGAATGCAATAAAAATTACATCTAACATTTCCTAAGAAACTATCCAAATCAGAGTGGAATTAAGTAAAATAATTAGTGTTGAGGGGAAAATAATCCCCAACCTAGAATGTCATATCCTGTGAAATTATCCTTTAAATGTGAAGCAACAATAAAGACTTTGTCAGTTTTTTGGCAGTAGATCTCACTTACAAGAAATGTTAAAAGAAGTTCCTCAAAGAGAATAAAAATAATGTAGATAAGAAACTCTAGATCTACATAAAGAAAGTAAGGACATTAGAGACAAAATAAGTGAACTTAAAATACCAATTCTTATTTTTCTTATTCTTAATTGATTTAATAGAAAACAGGTCAAAATAATGATCGCAGTAACATATTTGATAATCACAGTTTATCTACAAGTGAAATGAATGATAGAAATAATACAATGAGGAGGGAAAGATCAATAGAAATATTTTGTTATTTATAAGCATCTTGCACTCGTGGTGAAGTGGTATAGTGTCATTTAAAAGCAGACTTTTATTAGCTGCAAATATATATTGCAAACTCTGAAGCAACCACTAAAAGGAGAAAAAAACATGAATAATATTCTAAAAGAGGAGGGCATATGGAAATGTATAAAAAGTTCAGTTAAAACCAAAAAAGAGAGAAAAAGAGAAGACAAACCTAGTCATAAACCACAAGGGCAACACACAGAAAACATTAACCTATATGATACGTATTAATCCAACTATCTCAATAATTACTTTCAATTCTAATACCCTAAATATAACAATTAAAACAAAATTTTCAAAGTGGATCAAAAAACAAGACTCAACTACATGTTGTCTATAAAAACCCACATTAAATATAAAGACATATATAGATTAAAACTGAAGAGATGAAGAAAGATATACCATGCTAACCCTAATCAAAAGCAAGCTGGAATAGATAATATTAGAGCAAACTTTACAGCAAAAAAATTAATGGGGATAAAGGTGGCATTACTTATAGATATAAACCTAAATTTTCTAATAAGCATTAATAACCTTCACTGTGTGTGTATGTAACAACAGAGTATGGGAGGCAAAAATGCTCATGTGAGGCAGCAACAAAATATGTAAGGCAGAAACTGATAGAACTGTAAGAAACAATAGATAAATCCTTTATGGGGACTTCAACCCCCTCCATCATAAATGAACTCATCCTGCTGTCAGGAAATCATTAAAGACATTAGTGGACTCAAGATCATCAATCAACTGGATATAATTGACATCTATAGACTACTTCATCCAACAACAATAGAATATATATTCTTCTTAAGCTTACATAAAACATTCACCAAGATAGACCATATGCTGAACCATAAAATGCACCTCAATTTATAATAATAAAATTACACAAAGTAGAACAAGGCATATCAAATTCAAAGTAAGCAGAAGAAAAAAAGTAATAATAAAATATGGAATAAAACAATAAAATTAGAAATAAGGAAATTGAGAGAGAAAAATCAATGAAACCAAAGGCTGGTTCTTTGAAAACCTAAATAATATTGATAAGTTTCTAGCCAGGCTTACAAAAAAAAAAAAAAAATTCAGAGCAGATAGAATAAAAAGTAAAAGAGGGGACATCAATACAGGCCATATGGATATTAAAACAGTAATAAATAGTGTGAACTATGTTATTACCACAAATTTGATAACAAATGAAATTGACTAATTTCAAATCTTGAGTCTATAGCCTGAGAAGCAGTGAGTGCCAATGGTGCAACTTCCAATCCAAGGGCAGTACGTACCCCAACTGGTTCTTGGGCTACAGAATTACAAGAGTGGTTACAAGAGTGGTTTTTTATACACAGGAAATTATGTCACCTTTGAGCAAAGATTTTTCTTTCTATCTTCCCAATCTGTATGCCTTTCACTTCCCTTTCTTATTGCATTAGCTAGTATTTTCAGTACAGGGTGGAAAAAGAGTAATGGTATAGGCCATCTTCTGGTGTTGTTCCTGATATTAGCAAGCAAGAAAACATCTAGTTTTTGATCATAAGTATGATTTTAACTATATGTTTTTTCTAGATGTGCTTAATCAACTTAAGGAATTTTTTCTCTATTCCTAGTTTGCTCAGAGTTTTTATCATGAATGAATTTTGAATTTCATCAAATGCTTTTCCAGAATTTATAGATATAATTGTGTGGTTTTTTTAAACCTGTTGATATGATGGATTCCATTAATTGATTTTCAAATGTTGAACCAGCTTTTCTTACCTGGTATAAACCCTACTTGATCATGAGGTATAATTTTTATGCATTCTTGGATTTTATTTGTTAATATTTTGTTGAGGAGTTTTGCATCTATGTTCACAAAAGATATTTGCCTGTAGTTTTCTTTTCATGTAATGTTTGTGTTTAGTTTTGGTATTAGGGCAATGTTGGCTTCATAAAATGAGTTAGACATATTGCCTTTGCTTTCATCTCCTGAAAGAAATTGTAGAGAATTGGGATTTTTCTTTATTTTATTTTTCAATTAATGAAAAAATTAGAGACAGAGTCTTACTCCATTGCCCCAGCTGAAGTGCAGTGGTATAATTACAGGTCTTTGCAGCTGTGAACTTTGCACTCAGGTGATCTTCTCACTTCAGCCTCCTGAGTAGTTGGGACTACAAGTGTATGCTACCATACATAGCTAATTGCTTTTAATATTTTTATAGATATATGAATCTCACTATGTTGCCAAATCTTGCCTTAACTCTTGGCTTCAAATGTTCCTCTCTCCAGCATCCTAAAGGCCTGGAATTAATTACAGGTGTGAACCACCAGAACTAGCCAATTTTCTTAAATATTTGCTAGGTTTTTCAGTGAATCCATCTGAGCCTGGATCTTTGTTTTGGGAGGTTATTAGTTACTGATTCCATTTTTAAAATAAATACAGGTTCATTCAGGTTGTCTATTTCTTCTTGTATGAATTTTGGCAGATGTATTAGCCCATTCTCACACTGCTAATAAAGACATACCCAAGACTAGTTAATTTATAAAGGAAAAAGGTTTAATTGACTCACGGTTCAGCATGGCTGGGGAGGCCTCAGAAAACTTACAATCATGAAGGAAGGGGAAGCAAACATATCCTTCTTCATATGGTGGCAGCTGGGAGAAAACTCCTTATAAAACCACCAGATCTCATGAAAAATCACTCACTATCGTGAGAACAGCAGCATGGGGGAACTGCCCCTATGATTCGATTATCTCCACCTGGTCCCTCCCATGATATGCGGGGATTATGGGAATTACAATTCAAATTGAGATTTGGGTGAGGACACAGCCAATCCTTATCAGTAGAGTAATAGTTATTTTTTATTGATTGATTAATTGATTGATTGATTGAGAGTCTCACTCTGTCACCCGGACTAGAGTGCCGTGGTATGATCTTGGCTCACTGCAACCTCTGCCTCCTGGGTTCAAGTGATTCTCCTGCCTCAGCCTCCTGAGTAGCTGGGACTATAGGTGCCCACCACCATGCCTGACTAATTTTTGCATTTTTAGTAGAGAAGGGGTTTCACCATATTGGCCAGCCTGGTCTCGACCTCCTGACCTTGTGATCTGCCTGCCTCAGCCTCCCAAAGTGCGGAGATTACAGGCATGAGCCACCACACCCAGCCATAATAATTAATTTTATATGTCAACTTTATTGGGTGAAGATATATTTAGATTAAACGTTGTTTCTGGGTATGTCTGTGAGCATGTTATTGAATGAGAGGACCATTTAAATTTGTGAACTCAATCAAGTAAATTGACCTCCCTAATATCGGTGGACCTCATCCAATATGTTGACCATTTAAATAGAATACATTTACTCCTTTTACTTCCTTGATTGCCTGCTTAATTAGTAAGCAATTATAGCAAGATTGCTGGACATTTATTGCTTTCCTATCTCAGCAATGAACACGTAAAATTTGAATCTGAAACCGAAATACTGTTTACATTAGCAGCCTCCAAAAATACTTAGCTATAAATCTAACCAAACATGTAGATATTAGTCCATTTTCATACTGCTATGAAGAAATACCTGAGACTGAGTAATTTATAAAGAAAAAGAGGTTTAATGGAATCACAGTTCCACATGGCTAGGGAGGCCTCACAATCATGGCAGAAGGTAAAGGAGGAGCAAAGGCATGTCTTACCTGGTGGCAGGCAAGAGAGCATGTGTGGAGGAAGTGCTCTTTATGAAACTATCAGATCACATGAGACTTATTCACCATTATGAGAACAGCACAGGAAACCTCGCCCTCATGATTCAATTACCTGCCACTGGGTCCTTCCCATGACACGTGGGGATTATGGGAGCTACAATTTAAGATGAGATTTGGGTGGAAATGCAGCCAAACCGTGTCAATATACAAGATCTATATGAGAACAATGACAAAGCATTGATGAAATAAATTAAAGAACAAAGTAAATGAAAAGATAGTCCCTGTTAATGAATAGGAAGAGTCAATAGTGATAAGAAGTAAGTTCTTCCAAATTGTATCTACAGATCCAATTCAATCTCTATCACAAGTGCAGCATGTTATTTTGTGGGTATAAAGAAAGTGATTCTAAAGTTTACATGGAGAGGAAAAGGACCCAAAATAGGAAACAGAATATTTAAGATAAAAACAAAGTAGAAAGACTCACACTATCTGACTTCAAAATTTACTGTAAAACTATAGTAATATGAAAAGTATCATATTTGTGAAAGAATAGACAAATAAAGGTAACAAAATAGAGGATCCAGAAATTGACCCATGTGAGTGCAGCCAACTATCTTTGAAAAGGAAGCAAAATAATACAATGGAGTAAATAGAGTCTTAAAGAAACAGTACTGGAATTACTGGATTTCGACACTGAAAAAAATGAACTTAGACCCAGATATTACACTCTTCACAAAAATAAACTCAGAATGGATTATAGATTTAAACACAAAACACACAACTACAAACTCCTAGAAAATAATGTTGAAGAAAACCTAGATGATTTGGGTATGGCAATGACTTTTAAGATCCAGCACCAAAGGCATGATCCATGAAAGAAATTAAGCTGGGCTTCATTAAAATTAAAAACTTCTTCTCTGTTACAGGAATGTCAAGAGAAAGAGAAGATGAGCCGCATACTGAGAGACAATATTTGCAAAAGACCCATATGAAAAAGGACAGTAATCCAAAATTTATAAATAACTCTTAAAATCAACAATAAGAAAACAACTGACTAAAACATGACACAAAAACTTCACAGTTACCTCACAAAAGAAATATACAAATGACAATCAAGCATATTTGTAGATGTTCCACATCATGTGTCATCAGGGAGATGCAAATTGAAACAACTAAATATGACACACCTATTAAGATGGCTAATATAAAAAATTAACAGCACCAAATGCTAACAAGAATGTGTAGCATCAGGAAATCATATTCACTGCTGTGGAGATAAAAAATGGAGCAGCCACTTTGGAAGACAGTTTGGTGCTTTTTAGAAAAACTTACTATAGGATCCAGCAATCACACTTCTTGGTATTTACCCAAAGGAATTGAAAAGTATATCCACACAAAACTGCACACGGATGTTTATAACAGCTTTATTTGTAATTTCCAAAAACCTGGAAGCAACAAAGATGTCCTTTAGTGTGGGAACATATAAATAAACTGTGAACCATTATTATTCAGCACACACACACACACACAAAATAAATGAGATGGCAAACCGCAAAATGACATGGAGGGACCTTAAATGGATATTACTAAATGAAAGAGGCCAGTCTGAAAATGCTAGATACTGTATGATTCCAACCATATGGCTTTCTGGAAAAGGCATATCTATAGAGACAGTTCAGTCATTGCCAAGGTTTGGGGGAGGGAGGAATAAATAAGTGGAGCACAGAGAATGTTTAGGGCAGTGAAAATACAATGTATAATACCATGATGGTGGATATAAGTCAATATACATTTCTCCAAACCCACAGAATGTACACACCAAGAGTGAACTCTAATATAAACTGTGAACTTTGGGTGATAATGATATGTCGATGCAGATTCACCGAGTGTTACAAATGTACCACTTTGGTTGGGGATGTTTATAATGGCAGAGGCTAGATTTGTGTGAGAATAGGGGCTATATAGAAAACCTCTGTACCTTCTTCTTAATTTTGCTAGGAACTGTAAAATGTGAAGTCTTAAAAAGTAAATCTAGACACAGCATTTGCAACATTCACGAAACGACTCAAGATGGTTCATGAACAGAAATATAAAATGCAATAGTATTTTATTTATTATTTATTTTAGCAAAATTGTTTTTGAAGTATTGCAAATTAAAAGAATAATGAACTACTACTACATACCTATTGAAATGTTTAAAAACTTATTGACGATAATAAATGCTAGAGAGTTTGAATAATAATATAAACTCATTGATTGTTAGTGGAATGCAAAATGGTTGAGGTACTTTGGAAGACAGGCAGTCTCTTACAAAACTGTATGATCACAGTTGCCACATGAACCAATCGTCATGCTCCTAGTTATTATAAAATTGATTTCATAACCTATAATCACACAAAAACCCAAGCATAATATTTATTGCAGCTTTGTTTATTATTGCCAAAAGCTGGAAGCAAACAGATGAGCTATCAAACCATGAAAAGGCAAAAAATATATATATATATATATATATATAATGATTTTTGATTAAAAATCCTAAGGTTCCAATTGTATAACATTCTGGAAAAGGTAAAATTATAAAGACAAAGTAACTCATAATTATCTGGGCTTTAGGGGTGATAAAGAGGTAGAAACAAATAAAGATCAAGGGATTTGGGTTACAGTAAAGTTTTTCTGTATTTTGCAGTGAATGCAAGGTAGTGTGATTGCGGTGATTGCAAGGCATCATGCATTTTTCAAAACCTATAGAACTTTACTGCACGGAAACTGCTGCATGTGCAAATTTAAAAACATAATTCAGGTGATCAGAGGGTCACTTAAAAATGCAGGATGTGACAGGATAATCTAACTGTATTACAGACTTGTAAAACAACCTCAGTTAATGGGAGAGGGAGAAAAGGTGATGACTCAAGCAACTTTGGAAATGAGTAGGATCTGCAAGCATAAGGCTATGAGAACTGCACATGAGCACTGTACTCTAGCTGATAAAATAGCTTCCCTTGGGTGTATGAGCTAATGGCATGTATACTGGAATTAAACATTTAATTAAATACATGGCTGAAGGATCATTTTTTTCTTTCTTTTTTTCTTTTTTCTTTATTTTTTTGAGATAGAGTCTCGCTGTCGCTCAGGCTGGAGTGCAGTGGCACGATCTCAGCTCACTGCATGCTCCGCCTCCCAGGTTCATGCCATTTTCCTGCCTCAGCCTCCTGAGTAGCTGGGACTACAGGCACCTGCCACCACGCCCGGCTAATTTTTTTGTATTTTTAGTAGAGACGGGGTTTCACCGTGTTAGCCAGGATGGTCTTCATCTCCTGACCTCGTGATCCGCCCGCCTTGGCCTCCCAAAGTCCTGGGACAGTTTTCTTATAGTTGGAGTAAGAGTTTATAGATAAAGAAAGAAATAAAAACCTATCCATACGGTAATGGATGAGAAGTGGAAACATCAGTATGAACTCATGTTTAGCTTAATATAGATACAGATGGTTACATATAGAACTATTTATAGATATGTGTGTATACAAAAGTTATCATACACAAGTACTTTTTTCTCTGTCAGCTGAGTGAGCCTAAAAGAAGTGATACATGAGTAACAATGAGCCCATCTAGTGGCTAAATAATGATTTCTAACACCATTCTCCAATAAAGGCACCAGGGCTCATTGGAGAAGTGGCTGGTTATAGGACTAGGGTAGAAAACATACAAGATGAGTCTGTCGCATCTTGTGGTGCCAAGAAGCAAGAAAATGCTCACAACATATATACATATGTACATAAATACGTGCACATACACACATACAAGGATGGGGATATATCAAAGAATCACAGGAGTCAGCTGAAATAGGCTCCAATGTCAAAACGTAGATAATTTTAAACAACAAAATAAAGTGGCAGCACTAGATTTTAATCCACATTATACAATAAATCTCTATACATTTATACTGATATAAGTATATGATTAAATATATTAATTAATGGAAATGAATTATGAGTTTCCCATGTAAAGAATTCCTAATAATTTATGTAGATACCCTGCCTTCGAGGATGGGATGCAAATACTCTTATGTGCGGTATGCACATAGTGACTTCCTTCCAAAGTGTATAATATAGAAAGAAGGAAAAACAGTACATTTACAGTGGTGCAGCAGTGTAACAAAGGTTACCTCAGGCAGTCAGTCAAAGTCAACATCAACAGCCATAAATCATTTTGATGCTATGGATTCTTGATATTGATGAAAATGGTACTCTACCTCTGTGGTCTTCCTCCCAATAACTCATAACCCACGATTTACAATTAGAAAAACATCGAACAAATTGCAATAGTAAACATTTTACAAAATACTTAACTAATACTTCTTAAAACTTTTTTTTTTTTTTTTTGAGACGGAGTTTCGCTCTGTCTCCAGGCTAGAGTGCAGTGGCACGATTTCGGCTCACTGCAACCTCCAACTCCCTGGTTCAAATGATTTTCCTGCCTCAGCCTCCCAAGTACCTGGGATTATAGGCATGTGGCCACCACGTCCAGCTAATTTTTTTTGTATTTTTAGTAGAGACAGGGTTTCACCATGTTGACCAGGATGGTCTCGATCTTCTGGCCTCGTGATCTGCCCGCCTTGGCCTCCCAAAGTGCTGGGATTACACGCCTGAGTCACCGCGCCAGGCCTACTACTCCTTAAAACTTCTAAGTTAATCAAAAACAAGAAAAGTCTTAGAAACTGCCATAGCCAAGAGGACCTGAAAGAGAAATGACGACTAAATGTAATGTGTTATCCTGTATGAAATCCCTAAAAAGAAAAAAAAAATACATTAGGTAAAAACTAAGGAAATCTCCATGAATTATGGAATTTTGTTAATATCAATGCATCAGTATTGGTTCATTAATTGTAACACATGTGTCATAATAATGTAAGGTGTTAGTAGGTGAAATTGAGCTCAGAGTGTATGGGAATCCTCTATACTATCTTTTCAGCTTTCCTGTAACTATGTAAGTGATATGAGAATAAAGAGTAGTAAAAATGATTACATCATTGACTAACATATAAAGATTGAATAAATACATATTTCCAGAATAAGAGTAATGCAGGAAATATTTTTCAAGAAAGTAGGACCTCAGCTGAACCTTGGATATAAAATGGACAAGATGATTATTACCTATGTAAAAAAGTAAAAATATTTCTGAATCATTTGGCCCACTGAATTTTGTCAAATTGATCATTACTATTTTCTCATGTTCATTAATACACATTTTTCTCTAGTATTTATAAACTCTGAAGACAGGGTATATTTTTATTTCATAAATTGCCTAATACTGTATCTTTCTTGAATAAACGCTTCTCAAGAAGTATTTGATGACTTAAAAGAAACACATAATGTTTAAATGTAAGCTATACAATATCCTTTATCTATGCTAAAACATAACTTTTCTAATAATTTCAGAAATAAAAAGATTAGAATATCAATATTGTTCTGTGTTAATAGGTTCCAAACACGGTTCTATTAACAGGTGACTTTTTAAGGGTGATATGCAGATTGGTTTTGTTTTATGGTTTGCTTCTTTTTTTTTTAATACAGATTCTAATTATCTGTTCTTAGGGCAGCTTCAGAAATTTGTGTTTTTAAAATGTCCTTAAGGTGATTCTGATTAGCAGCTAGGTTCAAGACTCACTGATTTATAATCTTGCCTGATAGTGTTAATTTTTGTGGGGAGAGACTCTGCCCAAGCCCACAGGCTTCTAACACCTAGACAAGGTCATTGGAATACCTGAAAAATGCAAAAAGAAAATTAATTTTAATCTTAACACTCAGTATGTTTTCACTGTTTTTAAAATCAGCATTTTGTTATTCTCTTTTCCTGACATATATAGTTAATTATTTTCCCAACAGATTTGAGTTGCACATACTCTTTATGTATTAGGAGGTAACGTTTTAATTCACATTTATTAAAACCTTATTTCTGTAGTTCTAGTTCTATGAATTTATGGAGAGAAAATTAGTATTGAGAGTGTCAATACAAACAGTCCAGGATAATAAGACCAATTTTAAAATAAATATATTAATTTATTCCATAAAAAACTTTTATTTTGCTCTTTTATGAGTCATAGGTTTGTTTTCATTTTTGTTTTTGTTTTTGTTTTTGAGGAAGACTATAGCAGAGTCAGTATCTTATCATTTTCTTTCACCTTCACTTGCAAGATTCAATTTAAAATGTTACAGCACTGGCTGTCAATACGATACCCTGAACATGAAAACAATGGATAAAGACGTTGATCACAGCAAAATAGAAAACCTAAGATTTGTGACAGAAAAAGTGACCAGAGCATAGGAAATGTTCACGTAGCTCATGCATGACTTTTGATAATTGGGTCTTTTTCTGGATATAGTTGAAAGATAAACATAAATTGAAACTGACACCACTGGAAAGGATAGGAAAAAACACTTCTTCATCTCTTTATTACTATATTCGTTATATTTCCAAGGCAGACAAAATGATTACCTAATTGAAAAAAAACAAAAAAACTATAGAAACTTGCAACAAGGCATGTCCTAGGAAATCTTGAGACACAGGGGTAGTGAGGGAAGTTCTCAATGGTACTGAAGTTTCTAATGTGTGTGGGCTTGACCAAATCAGATCTTCTACAAGATGTAAGAATGGTACACAACATTTCTTTAATATCCATGAACACTTTCTTTTGTCTAACTACTATACCACCACCCATTCTTCCTTGCCAAACCCTGGCATTGAATATTGAAATGAAAACTATATTTTTCTCTTTGGTTCTTATCATAGTCCATTTGTGTTGCCATAAAGGAAAACCTGAGGCTGAGTAATTTATTTTAAAAAGAAGTGTATTTGGCTCACATGTCTGTAGGCCGTACAAGAGCCATGGCACCAACATCTGTTTCTGATGAAGGCCTCAGACTACTTCTACTCATGATGAAAAGTGAAAGGGAGCTGGTGTGTGCAGAAATTTCATGGTGAGACAGGAAGCACAGAGAGAGAGAGAGAGACAGAGAGACAAAAAGACAGAGCAAGTGGAGAAGTGCTAGGTTCTTTTAAACAATTAGCTCTCTCAGGAACTAATAGAGCATGAACTCACTCATTACCATGAGGACAGCACCTAGCCATTCATGAGGGATCCACCCCACGACCCAAATACCTACCACTTGACCCCACTTCCAACACTGGGGACCAAATTTCAACATGAGGTTTGGAAAAACAGACATCCAAACTATGGCAGCTCCCTTGATCCTTTCTTATAGTAGAAGATAGGACTTAGTTAATATTTCATTACATTACACTTGTGAGTTCTGAAGCTAAGATTAGACGGTGGCGGGCCCCTGTAGTCCCAGCTACTCAGGAGGCTGAGGCAGGAGAATGGCGGGAACCCGGGAGGCGGAGCTTGCAGTGAGCCGAGATCGCGCCACTGCACTCCAGCCTGGGCAACAGCGTGAGACTCCGTCTCAAAAAAAAAAAAAAAAAAAAAAAAAAAAGATTAGGTTTTACTTTAATTCGTCTCTATTTATACCTACATAACATAGAAAATATGAGCTGCTAGTGCAGTTCACACTAATTTACTAGAGTTCAATATTTAGTTTTAGACTGGAAACCCTAACATTCAATCGTGTTCATTTTTCATTCTTTGCCTTTTTATGTATTTGTCTTTCTCAGAAACCTCACAAGAAGAAATGATGTCAAGGCTAAGATTTAGTATTGCTTAGTTTGCTGGCTAAATATCACCTAAATACCACTCAATTTCAATAGGCATAATCATGAATGAAAGTGACTAGAATAAATGGCCTAGCTGTCTATTCAATATCCTGAATGTATGCTCTTGGGATCACGGCTGTGTGGAGGAAACACAAAAAATTTAATGAGAAAAAACAGTGAATGTGCAGGTGTACAGCTTACTGCCCAGAACCAGTTATTTTCTTATAATAAAAATAGGTTTCCAGGATGAAAGGCTCATTCAACATTCATTCCAGAAGATCACACTTTGTATTTGTTTTATAATAATTGCTTATTGACTTACGAAACCCAAGTGACATTTGCTTCTCTTATTAATGATAATACCAGAAAATAATAAAAATAGAGTGGACTTCAAATTTACCTAACTTACTTACTACCTCAATTTTAAAACTAAAAAAGAATTGCAAATGAAGAATTTCAATCCCAGAAATTTCAGTGAGTCACAACTATGACTTTGTCAGCACAGCTGGGACTATAGCATATTCTCCCAGTTCTGACTGTTTTCCACTCAACCTCACTGCTTTGTTGGTGTTTCAAGAGTTAACATTAAAATGTGAAATATAAGCTCACTAACAATGAATCCTAATTACTAAAGGTACTGTAAGAAGCATAGCAGAACCAATAGAAGATTGTGCTGGTACGCTTAAACATAGGGACAAATTTTCTGACATTAACAGAGTACTTAAGAGTAAGAAATATTCTTTAGCTACAGTGTTATTACTTTTACTTTTTTAAGTTTATAGAAATTAAATATGCACATAACAATCAATCAAACAGCTTTATAATATTTAGTGAGAGAAAAAAATAGCTCGCCCACTCATTCTCCGCTTATATCTTCCCAGAGACATTTTCAAGTATTTTAGATAACATTTTAAATGTTAACCTCCATTTCTTTAAATAAGATTGAATATTGATGTATTAAACTATTCCTGCAATGGTATGAAGAAATACCCAAGACTGAGTAATTTATAAAAAGAGATTTAATAGGCTCATGGTTCTGCAGGCTGTACAGGACGCATAGCAATATCTGCTTCTGGCGAGGCCTCAGAAAGTTTCCAATCATGGTGGAAGGCAAAGACAGAGCAGGTGTATCAGGTGACAAGGACAAGAGCAAGAGAGTGAGAGATTTTGAGGTGAGGGTGTCACATACTTTTGAACAACTAGATCTCATTTGCACACAGAGTGAGAGCTCACGTATTATCATGGAAATGGCCCAAGCCATTCGTGATGGATCCACTCCATGATCCAAACATCGCCAACCAGACCCCACCTCTAAGACTGGGGATTACATTTCAACATGAGATTTGAGTAGGGACACATATTCAAACTATATCAATTGATATTTATTGCTTTTATAATTTTGGGCATTAGCCATTGAATTTTCACTGTGGAATATAAATATCTAGCTGTATTTTTCATCCCCATTTTGCAATATACACAGGCACATTTCACACTCACCTATGAATATAATTTTACTATTGTTTTATTTAGATCAACATTCAGATTTTGCCTGCTTACTTTATGAATATTACTGGCAACTTATAACATAGTCTGGATACTTTTTCTTTTGTGTACTTTATTTTATTTTGCCTGGAATTAATTATTGCTTTGCTTATTTTTTATTTGTTTCAGTGGATTTATATATTTTTACAGCTGTATTAGCTGTATTAAGGTATTTTTGACCAAAAGAAATTTTATATGTTTACAGAGTACAACATTGTATTTTGATATATATATACATATACACATTATGAAATGATTAAATCAACTAACATATCCATCACGTCACATACTTATTTATTTTGTGATGAGAGTATTCGAGATGTACTCTCCTAGCAATTTGCTAGTATAGTATATGTATTAGGCCATTCTCACATTGCTGCAAAGAAATAACTGAGACTGAGTAATTTATAAAGAAAAGAGTTTTAATTGGCTCTTTTAAATGTTAAGAGTTTTAATGAGCCATTTACTTGGCTCACAGTTCTGCAGGCTATACAGGAAGCATGGCCAGCATCTGGGGAGGCATCAGGGAGCTTTACTCATGGTGGGAGGCCAAGAGGGAACAGGCATTTTACATGGCAGGAGCAGAACCAAGCTGGGGAGGAGGTGTTAAATACTTTTAAATAACAGGGTCTCATGAGAATTCTATCATGAGAACAGCACCTATAGGATGGTACTAAACTATTCATGAAGGATCCACCACCGTGACACAATCACCTGCCACAAGACCCCATCACCAACACTGGGGATTACAATTTGACATGAAATTTGAGCAGTGACATCATTTAAATTGTATCACTATACATGATTATTAAATAGTCACCATGCTCCACAATAGACCTCTGAAACTTATTCATTCTAACAGAAAGCTTTTACCCTTCGACAAACATCTACCCATTCTCCCATCCCAACCCTAAAGATGACTTTGAGCCACCATTATTCCACTCTCTGCTGTTATGAGTTTGACGTTTTAAGAATCAACATATAAGTGAAATTATGCAGTATTTGTTATTCTGTGCCTGGTTTATTTCACTTAACATCCTGCAAATTTATCCCATGATTTAACAAATGTCAGGAATTCCTTTTTTTTTAAGGCTCAATAATATTCTCTTGTGTATATATACCACATTTTCTTTATCCAGTAGGCAGCATATAATTGGATCTTTATTTTTTTTAATGTATTCAGTCCCTACATGACATTTTATTGGTGAATTTAATACATTTATATTTAAAGTAATTATTTATAGGTAAGAACTTAACTATTGTCATTTTCTTAATTGTTTTCTCAATGTTTTTGTTGTTCCTTTGTGTCATTCTTCTTCATGTGTGCTCTTCCTTTGTGATCGATGATTTTTCTGTAGTGGTATGCTATGATTTGATTCTGTTCTCTCTTTTTGGTGCATCTACTACAGGTTTTCTCTTTGTGGTTACCATGAGGCTTATAAAAAATTTATGGTTAAAGCAGCCTATGATAAGCTGATAACAACTTACTTTAGACTGCATACAAAAAACTCTACATTTTAACTTTTCCTTCCTCTACCTTTTACATTATTGATGCTGCAATTCACATCTTTTATATATCATGTATTCATTAACATATTATTGTACCTATCATTATTTTAATACTTTCATCTAATTTTTATGACAATTAAAAGTGATGTATACTTTTATATGACAAAGTGATAATATGCACCATCACAGTATCAATGTGTTCTGAATTTGAGTATATTCTTACTTTTATATTCTTAATTTTATAAGTATTTATGCTATTAGTTTGCATCCTCTTATTTCAGCTTGAAAAACTCCCCTTAGCATTTCTTTTTTTAATATATATTTTCAAATTTTATTTCAGATTCAAGGGGGTACATGTGCAGGTTTGTTGCATGTATATTGCATGATGATGAGGTTTGGAGTACAATTAATCCCATCAGCCAGGTAGTGAGCATAGTATCCAGTAGTTCATTTTTCAAGCCCTGACCCCTCCGTCTCTCCCCTCTCTAGTAGTCCCCCGCATCTAATATTGCTATCTTTATGTCCATGAGTACCCAATGTTTATCTCCCACTTATAAATGAGAACATGTGGTATTTGTTTCTTAATCCTCCATCAATTAGCTTAGAATAATGGCCTCCAGCTGCACTGATGTTGTTGCGAAATACATGCATTCATTCCTTTTTATAGCTGCATAGTATCTCATGGTGTCCGTGTACCCATTTTATTTATAAAATCCACCATTGATGGACATCTAGGTTGATTCCATGTCTTTGGTATAGTGAACAGTGCTATGATAAATACACAAATACATGTGTCTTTTTGATAGAATGATTTATTTTCTTTCGGATATATACTCAGTGAAGGGATTCCTGGGTCAAATGGCAGTTCTGTATTAAGTTCTTTGAGAAATCACTAAACGGCTTTTTCACAGTGGCTGAACTACTTTACATTCCCACCAACAATGTAGGAGCATTCACTTCTCTCTGCAGCCTCTCCAACATTTGTTGTTTTTTGACTTTATAATGATAGCCATTGTGGGCCGGGCGCGGTGGCTCACGCCTGTAATCCCAGCACTTTGGGAGGCCAAGTCGGGCAGATAACGAGGTCAGGAGATCCAGACTATCCTGGCTAACACGGTGAAACCCCGTCTCTACTAAAAAAATACAAAAAATTAGCCGAGTGTGGTGGCCGGCGCCTGTAGTCCCAGCTACTAGGGAGGCTGAGGCAGGAGAATGGCGTGAACCTGGGAGGTGGAGCTTGCTGTGAGCGGAGATGCGTGGCTGCACTCCAGCCTGGGTGACAGAGCTAGACTCCTTCAAAAAAGAAAAAAAAAAGTCATGGTGACAGGTGGTCGATGGTATCTCATTGTGGTTTGGTCTGCCTTTCTCTGATGAGTAGTGATGAGCATTTTTTATATTTTTTGGCTAGTTTTATGCCTTTTGAGAAGTGTTTGTTCATGGAATTTGCCCATTTTTTAATGGGATTTCTTTTTGCTTGTTCAATTGCTTACATTCCTGATACATTCTGGATATCAGACCTTTGTCAGATGCCTACTTTGTGAATATTTTCTCCCATTCTGTATGTTGTCAATTTACTCTATTGATAACGTCTTTTGTTGTGCACAATCTTATTAGTTTAATAAGGTCACACTTGTCAATATCTGTTTTTGTTGCAATTGTTTTTGAGGATTTCATCATAAATTATTTCCCAAGGCCAATATTCAGAAGGGTGTTATCTAGATTTTCTTCCAGGATTCTTATAGCTTGAGGACTTATATTTAAGTCTTTATCTTGAGTTCATTTTTGTACATGGAGAAATGTTGGGGTCCAGTTTTACGTTTCTGCATATGGCTAGCCAGCTATCCCAGCACCATTTTTTGAATAGGGTGTCCTTTCCCCATTGCAGATTTTCATTAACTTTGTTGAAGATCAGATGGCTGTAGGTGTGTGTCTTAGTTTCTGCATTCTCTCTTCTGTTCCATTGGTCTGTGTCTGTTTTTGTACCACTACCATGCTGTTTTGGTTACAGCCTTGTAGTGTAGTTTGAAGTCAAATAATGTGATCCTTCCAGCTTTGTTCTTTCTGCTTAGAAGTGCTTTGGGAATTTGGACTATTTTTTTGGTTTTATATAAATTTTAGAATAGTTTTTTCTAGTTCTGTAAAAAAAATGATGTTGGTATCTTGATAAGAATAGTGTTGAATCAAAGAATGGCCATTTTAATGATATTGATTCTTCCAATCCCTGATCATGGATCATGTTTTTTCATTTGTTTATAGGGTGTCTGAATGCATAAAAGAAATTACACAATAATCAGTTGCTTCCAAAAAAACACAGTTCACCTATAAAGGCATACGTAGACTGAAAATAAAGGGATAGAAAACATACTGCATGCTAATGAAAACCAAAAAAGACACAGGAGTGGCTGTACTTACACAAAATGAACTTCAATACAAAAACTATAAGAAGAGCCAAAGAAGGTCAGTATACAATGATAAAGGCATCAATTTAGAAAGAGGATATAGCAATTGTAAATATATATGTACTAAACACTGAAACACACAGACATATAAAACAAATATTATTAGAGCTAAAGGGAATGTGACGGTTAATGCTGAATGTCAACTTGATTGGATTAAAAGATGAAAAGTATTGTTCCTGGGTGTGTCTGTGAGTGTGTTGCCAAAGGAAATTAACATTTGAGTCAGTGGGGTGGGAGAGGCAGACCCACCCTCAATCTGGGTGGGCACCATCTAATCAACTGCCAGCATAAAAGCAGGCATGGAAAGTACAGACTTACTGAGTCTTCTGGACTCCATCTTTCTCCCATGCTAGATGCTTCCTGCCCTCAAATATCAGACCGCAAGTTCTTCAGCTTTTAGATTCTTGGACTTACACCAATGATTTGCCAGGAGCTCTTGGGCCTTTGGCCACAGACTGAGGGCTACACTGTCCTTCTGGCCCAGGGTGGGTCTAGAAATGTCGTCTTGGAGCTACAGCTTGAAATCGGGGCCTCATGACGCTGCCCAGTGCCCTATCCTACTGTGGTAGTGCTGACATACACATTGCAAGACAAAATCCTTTCTACTCATCCCTCTCCTCTCCTCAAGTGGAAGGAAGGGGTCTCTTTTAGAGCTGGGAGGTGTGCTGCTTGGAGTTGGGGGAGGGGTGACACAAGCACTTTCTTAGCCATCCAGATTGGTATCTTACTAAGTCATGTGCCCTCCAAGTCCACTGGCTCCAAGCCCAGTATAGCACTAGGGCTTGACTAGGAGTTGCAGTCCTCATGGCCTAGACTGCCTTTCAAGTTTGACCCAAAGAGGCAATGCTTGTTGAAACTCAAGCTCCGACCACCAGGATAAGCAATTCCCCTCTGGCTAGGGCTGGTCTAAATGCTCCTTCCATGAGTACCAGCTGAGTTCTGCTTGGTGTTGGCAGCACTGTGTTCAAGTGCAAAGTCCCACAATTGCTGTGCTGTCCCTCCCCCAAGTGCACAGATTCTTTCTCCATGCTACACTGCCAGCTACTGACAGGGTGATGAGAGAGGGTTGGTGTCAGAAATTTAAGACTGTCTTTCCTACCCTCATCAGTGCCTCTTTCAATGATATGAAGTTAAAACTAGGTATGGATTGCTCACTCAATTCTTTTGGTTCTTATGAAGGTGCTTTTTGTGTGTGTGTACATAGCTGTTAAATTTAGTCTTCCAGAGGAGAGGATAATTGGCAAAGGCTTTTATTTGGCCATCTTGCTCTGTCTCCTCTCCTCTTTTTATTTATTTTTTTACAGTAACCTATTTCATTTTTTCACTTTCATGCAAACATACCCTGTTGTGAAAAATATAAAAAAGCATGCACATTGATGGCATTCTTATAAAGATAAATTAGATAAAAAAACAAAACAAAACAAAACACTAAGCCATAAGTAAACAAAAATAATAATACAAACAGAAGTTTAATGATGTTGAACAGATTTACAGGTAGGCAGAGAACTCTTGATTTTAGGAAATGGTAATTCAACTAAATATCCATACACGTTAAACAGAAGTTTCTAATTTTAAAAACATTTTGTTACAAATAGTTTTAAGTACCACATTTTATAGATCTTCTGTGAGAAGAATATAAGTGTAGTCCTAAAAAAAATAATACTCAAGTCATTGTACGCAGGTTTCTTTGTCTTGTTAAAATGAGTTATCATCAACATAATTCCAATGATATTGCTTCCTGAAGTATAAATTTGTATCACATTCATGATATTCAGAATAAGGTACACAATTTACATGTATTTTGACCTAGTTGGAAATAAGTTCTAGATTTAGTACTGTACATAAATTTATTTAGCAAAGTCATGGGAGGGATATAAACTTTACTTTACAAGAAATTGAAAATTACAATTTAGCATGAAGACAATTTTCATAAGTTTTATCTATGCCACCATTCATAGTCAGCCCAACTGCATCCTGAGTGTATGTGAACATGTGTATACATCTACGTACTATCATATACAAACAAATTCATGCTATGTGACTCTTCAAAAGTGTTGCTTGAAATGACTTATTCTCTGGTTTTGGATAAGCAATGTAATGCAGTCAGATATGATTTTCCTTTTTTTTTTTTTTTTGTTTTGTTTATCATGATTCAATCGGTGTGTTTCATTTGGATCATTGGTATAATTTCCTAGTAAAACTTCACTAGCAGTAAGCAGAAATGTTAACATAAAGAACAAGTAGGCAATCAAGTTTAAATTATAACATAAAAAAGAGTACTTCACATTTTTTTAAAAGCATTATTCTACGGAATATATTATTCCATGACTGGAAATTATCTGATTTCGTTCTTGGAACATAGCTCTTGCTCTGTGGTGACACTTTAAATTACTGTAGAACTCCATTAAAACTAATGGAATATAAACAAATCAACTCAGTTCTGATGAATTAAGTTTGCATTCCATTGGCTTGAGGAAGGAGATTTTCTCTACACAAATGCAAAATTCCTCTTCGGTAGCCAGTGAAGCTCACTCACAAGTGCTTAAAGAGTTCAACTTTGAAACAGGGCAACACTGGCCAGCACTGCATTTCCTCACTGCAGGTCTATGCTCAAGCCACTAAGCAGCCTCACTGAGGGAAATCCAAAGGGAAAGGACTAGAACACAGTGGAAATTACCAGGGTAACATAAAAGTGATTTTTGAATTAAGTATTTTTGCTAAATCAAAGAAAAATAGGCAATAGGCACATGGCAGTAAATCTTGTCGAAATGTCTGTAGGCTCCTATTACATCAAATATCTGTGAACTCAAGGTCTAACAAAAGTTCTCACAGGTTATTTTCACATAAAGAATAATCAGGAACCTTAATGTTTTCAAACGCTTATGGCACAAAGGTTGGGAAATACTAAAGTGTAGCTGAAGTCTTCAAAATGGTGGGCAATTTAAAGTTCTGTTACAGTGAATCAAAGTTTCAATTTTAACTTAAACTACATTCTCATCTTTTATACATTATTCTTTTGTGTAGGGTACATGGTGTGCAAATTAAGCAATTTCAATATATATTAGAAAAGTTCATTGTTTTGCAAGATAGAAAGTGAATAAAATCAGCTAATAATGCAATGTAATGAAAACATGCAGTAAATAGAGCTTCTTCCTCATGAAATTTTTCCCCTTTTCCTTTAACATCTTCATATTTAAATACTATTTATTTCATTCACTTGCCGAAATCAAGAAAAATGTGAAATATTACATAGCTGCAAGATACTAATTAGTGATAAGAGTTTGGAGCTGTGAGATTGTAATAAATGGAAAATAACAAGAAGAGTAAAATATGCTGAAAATTAATGTTAGAAAATATAGTAATTTGAATTGCAAAACAATAACAAATTATGAAATCTGACTAATCTTCTGAAGGTGTCATGGGAAATGTAAAGGATAGCAGAATCTCTGCTTAGCTTTTACCTCACCAGCAGCCTCATGACTAAAGTTGCAAAATCATGTGTGATTGTGCAAGACCAACTGCATATTGACTTTAGTCACAAATTTTGAAATGGTTTTACTGATGGCATGCTTATGCCCAGAGGCTGGAAGGAAACTGTATGGAAAACATGTGGATATATGGAATCTTGCTTCCAGCCTCGGTCATAAGTGTGCCATCAGTCAAACCATTTAAGATGAATACTACTGCTAAAGTCTTCTTGATTCTTAATTCGAAATTAACAGTTTTTCTAAGAAATTTGTTTCTTCTTTCTGGGTCTGGTGAGTCATAGTTCTTTAAAACTTTCTTTTTTTATTTCAAAATGTTCATGAAGCCATCCTCTCATATATTCTTGCCCTTCTGGGACACCTTTTTTTGTCTGTGTCATCAACGTGAATATTAATTTTGGGGCATTCTTTGCAGAGAAATTCAGTCATGGATAGTGATGTTTCTCCTTATCATCTTTTCCTTCATAAACTACTGTAACATTATAAATTGCATCAACTAATTCTTCATAGAATTAAAAGCTACATGAGCTGTTTTTATGAGTAGTGTCAGCATGTTTTAATACTGCGAGGCCTTGTTGAGCAGCAAATTGACGAGCTGAAAGGACTTGTCTGGTGTTATACCTTGTACCTTCTGGAAAAGCAATTATAAAATGCATAGCAGTTTCCACATTCATGTAGCTCTGCCGCTTGTTTCTCATTTCTTCTTCAATAAATTTGGCACTTTCTTTTAGGTTCCTCCATGCTGAGACAAGTAACACCCATATGATGGAAGTAGTTTTAATCTTTCAGCACAGAGCACATAGGTACAAGAGCATTTGGCTCAATGGCCAATATATTAGTAACAATCCAGTCAACTGTGCTTTGACGATTTGCTAAATACATTATATTCTTCTTAATTTTTGGCAAACTTCCATGGAGCAATATCTGTACTCTGGTGTAGTTCTCAAAGAGCACCACACTCTGGTAGACGCAGTAGAGCCAGCTGTCCACCGCCTGGAAGAAGTTGGCGGATGGGATGACAGAGGGCAGCTGCCAGACTCCCCAGGCCAGCACATGGGTGAGCACCATGCCAAGGAGCATGACGCCCAAAGCAGGCGAGTACATATGAACCACTGGAGACAGCAGCATCTTCCTGGCTCTGTGGCGGAAGGCTCTGCCTGCTCTTTCGGCCCCACTGCCCAGGGCCCTCAGCCAAGGCAGGCTAATGGTCAGTCATCATGCCAGCCAGGCCCACTACCACCCCCTCACTGCTTGGTTCCCTGCCATAGTTCTCAACCTCCCAACCTCCTCCCCCAGCCACTAGGGTCACATGGCCTCTGGGCACGTGGAGGTCAGGACAAGTACAGGCCTGACATATTTGCTTAAGGTCTCATGTCTTCTCTTAATTGAACCTCTTTCTCTCTCTCTTTTTATTTTTTCCCTGATTTGCAAAGTTTATGCTCCAAATTTCTCTTAAGTTGAAGCACATGAGACACAATATTTAATGACTTGTTATGATTAATATGTCTTTATAGTACTTTAATTTAATTGATAATTTAGTTAGCTGTATAATTTTAGGTTTTGTAATATATTTTATCATAATTGTAGTGTATTTTTCACTGTTTTTAAGCTTCCTGAGAAACTGCTGAGAGATTAGTGTCATTCTAATTTGTGGTTTTTCTGATAAGTCTTGTTCTTTTTTTTTCTGAAATATTGTATATTTTCAGTGTAACCTGTATATGAATATTTCATGGTTATGTTGCTTAATGCAGGTCCAGATACATTTAAAATATGGTGAAAAAACCCTAGAAATTCAAAGGTCTCTGACAAACTGTGGATACAGGTAAGCAATTCCAGGGACTCCACCAAGTAACAGCAACTGTTATATAGACTTTCCACTTTGAGAGAGAAGCACAAGGTTATTCATATAGTGTGACATGTAATAAGCTGTCTGTTATAAAATATGGACTTTTAACATGTGGAATCACTGGTGACAGTATTGTGTACTGTGGCTCAAAAGACCACAGAAATGGCAATTTGAATATAGATAGACTGAAATTAGTTGATAAGCACTATCACATATAGACCTGAAAACTAGGAAAAATACATGGAAAAGGAGGAGACTGTAAGAGTTAGTAATCACCTAAGGTATTTTCTTATGACAGCCACCTACCAGAAGATAGAGAGATATGGTGACTGGTTGCTGATACTACCAAGTTTATGTAAGGAACACAGGAAAATTTACTCGCTACATTTAGCGTACTGAATATACTCAAGACTATTTTGATTTGGGATATATGATTTTCAATAACTATCAGGATACCAAAAAATATACTTTATGTGGAAACAAAAAAGAAGTCCCTAGCTGCTTGCATATTTATGAGCTAAGACTGGATATTTGCTAATATTTTCTACCATAATACTGATGACATGCTATTGACCATCTTGTCATATTCTCATGAATGTGATAAGATTTTAGTATTAAGAAAATACCCAATTTTGGGCAAAATGAGACAGTATAATATATACTTTCTATTCTTATTAAAGGCATATCAGTTACAATGGAAGGTTGCAAATAACTAAAAGTGACATTATGGGGAAAATGCAGAGTTCAATGTAATAGACAAAAATTATTTCAAAATACTGGTACTTCCACTATCATTGGTAACAGATATTTTGTTGCATGCTGTAAAACTACTAAAAAAATACACAAGTGCCATGATTTCATGCTTCAAAACCAATATGTCTGACTAGAACTTATACCTAAAATTGGTACCATGCTTATTGAATAACACAACAAAGGAATACATTTACAAACTCATTCTTCTGAAAAAGTGGACGAGTGATAGTTTCATAAAGGAAAGACATAAATAACAAAGTTACAGAGGCTGGATCTTTGGGAAAATGGTGGCTAGGAGGAAGGACTAACTTACAGCTCCCACTTACATGGACAGAGCAGCGTGTGGAGACCCACGTCCAAAACTTTTGCTTGAAGAATTACAGCAGGACCATACCAGGAAATCCAAAGGAATCCACAGACCCTTTGAAAGAAGTGAATTGCTACTTCAGGCTCCAGGAAATGGCCGAAAAACTGTGAGTGCCCAAAGTGTGAAAATGTGAAAGGGGGGATCATCTGCCCCTAAACAAACATCTTCACTGGGGAACCTTAAGGTCTACATCATGGGAGAAGGATTTGACTTTACCTGGAGCTGAGATGAACTTAGAGAGCTGAGCAAAATACAGAAATAGAGAAAGCTGTGGGAAGAGCCCTGTTGGCATTCTTGGTTTCTGGGAAAACCATTTCTGACTTTATCTGACAAGGATCCTAGGGGAAGGCCACCAGTGGAATTGGGGAAAGACCACAGGGAGAAGGAAACCTCCAACTGAACTTTGTAACAATTTTGACAGAACACAAAGTTTCCTGGACATAATCTAGGGGAAAGGGTTAACTGGGGAGTGGAATCACAGCACAGAAGTTGTGGCTGGTGGGGAGGCGTGAAACCTAAAGGCCCTGTTGCTTTCACAGCAGGGAGACCTGGAGCCTGGGGCAAGTCCTCAGTCCTACACACCGGCTGCCTGGAAATAAACTCAGTGCTGATGGTAAGGGCATAGTGGGAGTGAGACCAGCCTTTTGGGCTGCATAGGAGCTGGGTGAGGCCTGTAACTGCTAGCTTTCCCCCACTTCCCCGGCAGCCTGCATTATGCAACAGAGGCAGTCATAATCCGCTGGAAACATTCCTCTATTGGCCTAAGAACCACACCCCAACCCGCAGAGTGGCCTCAGAAAGTCTGGCCCAAGGGGAGTCTGAACTCAGACACACCTAAACCCTGCCCCCACCTAATGGTCTTTCTCTACCCTTCCTGGCAACTGAAGAAAAAGGACATAATTTCTTGGGAGCTCTATGGCCTGCCTGCTGCCTGAGAAACTTATCCAGGCGACTCTAGGGTAAGCTTGTATCCTCCCTATACTACCACAGCTGATGCTTTCTTGAAAGTGCCACCTCCTGGCTTGAGGCCAGTCAACACAAAACTAACACAATAAACAAAAATACAACCAAGAACCATCACAGAGTCCACTTCACTCCCATGCTACTTCCACCAGAACAGGTGCTGGTATCCAAGGTTGAGAGACCTGAAGATGGATCACATCACAGGTCTCTTTGCAGACATTCCCCAGTAGCTGGGCAGTTACATTCAGAAGAAAAATAACAATCACTGCAGTTCACTTCTTAGGAAGCCACATCCCTGAGCACCCACATACAGGGAGCACCCTATGGGACAAAATAATCTGAACATCAGCCCTTGAGCCCCAGGTCTTCACTCTGACATAGTCTACCCAAATAAGAAGGAACCGGAAAGACAATTCTGGCAATGTGACAAAAAAAAGTTATTTAGCACCCAAAAAGATTATGCTAGCTCACCAGCAATGAATCCAAATCAAGAAGAAATATCTGAATTGTCAGAAAAAACATTCAGAAGGTTGCCTTTTAAGCTACTCAAGGAGGTACCAGAGAAAGGTGAATACCAACTCAAATAAATTTTTTTAGAAGTTACAGGATATGGACAAAAACAATCTCCAAATGAATACATAACATAAATAAAAGAACAATCACAACTTCTGGAAGTGAAGGACACACTTACAGAAATGCAAAATACCCTGGAAAGTTTCAGCAATAAGCAAGTAGAAGAAAGAAATTCAGAGCTTGAAGACAAGATTTTTGAATTAACACAATCCAACAAAGACAAAAAAAATTTTTTTTTAAAGACAAAGTCTCCAAAAAGTTTAGGGTATGTTAAATGGCCAAATTTAAGAATAATTGGTGTTCTCGGGGGAGAAGAGAAATCAACAAGTTTGAAAAACATATTTGAGGGAATAACTGAGGAAAACTTCCCCGGTCTTGCTAGAGATCTAGACCACCAAATACAAGAAGCTTAAAGAACACCTGGGAAATTCATCACAAAAAGATCATCACCTAGGAACACAGTCTAAAGATTCTCTGAAGTCAAGATGAAGAAAACAATCTTAAGACCTGTGAGGCAAAAACATCAGGTAACTTATAAAGGAAAACCTATCAGATTAATAGCAGAAACCCTACAGACCAGAAGACATTGGGGTCCTTTAGCCTCCTTAAACAAAATAAAACAATTATAAGTCAATAATTTTTCGTCTAGTGAAACTAAGTTCCATAAATAAGAAAATAGTCTTTTTCAGACACACAAATGCTTAGAGAATTCGCCAACTACCAAGCCAGCACTACAAGAACGCTAAAAGCAGCTGTTTTGTTTCAAACTCTAAGTCTTGAAACAAAACCTCAAAATAAACCAAAATAGAACCTTTTTAAGCCTAAATCTAACAGGATCTATATAAAAATAACACAGTGAACATAATCCAAGATATTCAGGCAACAAATAGCATGATGAATAGAATAGTACCTCACATCTTAATGCTAATGTTGAATGCAAATGGCCTAAATGCTCCACTTAAAGTTACAGAATGGCAGAATGAATCACCATCCAAGTATCTGCTATCTTCAAGATACTCACCTAACACATAAATACTCATATAAACTTGAAGGAAAGGAGTGAAAAAAGATTTTCCATGCAAATGGACACCAAATGCTAGTAGAAGTAGCTATTCTTATATCAGAAAAAAAACACACTTTAAAGCAACAGCAATTTTAAAAGACAAAGAGGGACTATATAATAATAAAAGAACTTGTTCAACAAGGAAATATAACAATTCTAAATATATATGCACCTAATACTGGAGCTCCCAACTTCATAAAACAATTACTACTGGACCTAAGAAATGCGGTAGACAGCAACACAGTAAGCATGGGGGACTACAATATTCCATTGACTGTGCTAGGCAGGTTAACAACAACAAAAAGACAGAAATTAACAACAACAACAAAAAATGGAATTAAATTATACTCTAGAGGGGCTTGGGGTGGTAGCTTATGCCTGTAATCTCAGCATTTTGGGAGGTTGACGCGGGTGGATCACTTAGATTGGGAGTTCGAGACCAGCCTGGCCAACATGGTGAAACTCTGTCTCTATTAAAAATACAAAAAATTAGCCAGATGTGGTGGTGCATGCCTGTAATCCCACCTACTTGAGAGACTGAGGCAGGAGAATTGCTTGATCCTGGGAGGCAGAGGTTGTGGTGAGCCCCTAGAATAGATGGATGTAATAGATACTTACTGACATTCTACCCAATAACTGCAGAATATACATTCTATTCATCAGCATAAGGAACACTCTCCAAGATAGGCCATGTGATAGAACACAAAACAAGTCTCAATAAATTTAAGAAAATCAAAATTATATCAAGTACTCTCTCAGACCTCTGTGGAATACAACTGGAGCCCAACTCCAGAAGGAACCCTCAAAACCATGAAAATACATTGAAATTAAATATCCTGCTTCTGAATGATCTCTGGGTCAACAACAAAATCAAAATAGAAATAAAAAAATTCTTTGAACTGAATGATAATAGTGACACAACCTATCAAAATCTCTGGGATACAGCAGAACATTTCTAAGAGGAAGGTTCACAGCCTTAAATACTTACATCCAAAAGTCTGAAAGAGCACAAATAGACCATCTAAGGTCACACTTCAAGGAACTAGAGAAGCAAGAACAAACCAAATCACAATCCAGCAGAAGAAAATAAATAACAAAGATAAGATTAGAGCTAAATGAAAGTGAAAGAAACAATAGAAAAACACAAAAGACACAACAAAAAGCTTTTTCTTTGAAAAGATAAATAAAATTGATAAGCCATTAGTGAAATTAACAAAGAAAAGAGAGAAGATCCAAGTAGCTCAGTTAGAAAGAAAATGGAAGATATTACAAGCAATACCAATGAAATACAAGAGACCATTCAAAGTTACTATGAACACCTTTATGCACATAAACTAGAAAATCTAGAAGATATGGATAAATTCCTGAAAGTATGAAACCTTCCTAGATTAAACCAGGAAGAAATAGAAACTGAACAGACCAATAACAAGCAGTGAGATTGAAATGGTGATATAAAAATTGCCAATAACAACAACAACAGAAAGTCCAGGACCCAATGGATTTATAGCTAAATTCTATCAGACATTCAAAGAAGAATTGGTACCAATCCTATTGACACTGTTCCACAAGATGGAATAAGAAGGAATCCACCCTATATCATTATATGAAACCCGTATCACCCTAATACCAAAACCCAAGAAAGAACATGGGAAAAAAAAGGAAACTAAAGACCAAGATCCCTAATGAACATAGATGCAAAAATCCTCAATAAAATACTAGCTAACCAAATCCAACAGCATATAAAAAGATAATCCACCAAGATCATGTGAGTTTCATATCAGGTATGCAAGGATGGTTTAACATAAGTAAGTCTATAAATGTGATATACCACATAAACAGAATTAAAAACAAAAATCACATGATCACCTCAATAGATGCAGAAAAATCATTTGACAAAATCCAGCATCCCTTTAAAATTAAAACCCTCAGCAAAATTGGCATACAAGGGACATAATTTAATGTAATAAAAGCTATCTATGACAAACCCACAGCCAACTTTATAATGAACAAGGAAAAATATAAACATTTCCCTAAGAACTGGAACATGACAAAGATGTTCACTTTCACCACTTCTATTCAATATAGTACTGGAAGTCCTAGCCAGAGAAACCAGATAAGAGAAAGAAATAAAGGGTATCCAAATTGGTAAAAAGGAAATCAAACTGTCAGTGTTTGCTGACGATATTATTTTATACCTAGAAAACCCTAAAGACTCATCCAAAAAGCTCATATAACTGATAAATGAATTCAGAAGTTTTAGGATACAAAATTAACATACTCAAATCAGTAGCATTGCTATACACCAACAGATACCAAGGTGAGAATCAAATCAAGAACTCAACTCTTTTTACAAAAGGTTCAAAAATAATAAAATAAAATGAAATACTTAGGAATAGACTTAGCCAAGAAGGTGAAAGACCACTACAAGGAAATTACAAAACATTGCTGGAATAAATCATAGACAAAACAAGTAGAAACACATCCCATGTTCATGGATAGGTAGAATCAATATTGTGAAAATGACCATACTGTCAAAAGCAATCAATGAATTAAGTGTAATTCCCATCAAAATACCGCCATCATTCTTCACAGAACTAGAAAAAAATCCTAAATTTATATGCCACCCCCAAAAAAGAGCTATCATAGCCAAAGCAATACTAAGCAAAAAGAACAAATCTGGAGGCATGACATTACCTGACTTCAAACTATACTATAAGCCTGTAGTCACCAAAACAGCATGGTACTGGTATAAAAATAGGCACATAGACAAATGGAACAAAATAGAGAACCCAGAAATAAAGCCAAATACTTGCAGCCAACTGGTTTTCAACAAAGCAAACAAAAACATAAAGTGGGGAAAGGAAACTTTATTCAACAAATGGTGTTGGGATTATTGGCAAGCCACATGTATAAGAATGGAACTGGATCCTCATCTCTCACCTTTCACAAAAACCAACTCAAGATGGATCAAAGACTTAAATCTAAGACTTGAAACCATAAAAATTATAGAAGATAACATAGGAATAAAACTCTTCTAGACCTTGGCTTAGGCAAAGACTTCATGACCAAGAACCCCAAAGCAAATGCAACAAAAACAAATATAAATAGATGGGACCTAATTAAACTAAAAAGCATCTGTACAGCAAAAGAAACAATCAGCAGAGTAAACAGACAACCTACAGAGTGGGAGAAAACTTCTCAATCTAGACATCTGACAAAGGACTAATATCCAGAATCTACAAGGAAGTCAAACAAATCAGCAAGAAAAACAAACAGTCCCATCAAAAAATGAGCTAAGGACATGAATAGACAAATCTATTCATTTTTTCCTATGAACATAAAAATGTGACAAATTAAAGATTTCTGATAATAGAGTTTCATTTTGAGAACTAATCATTCTTTTAAATATTAATAGATCATGTTAATTTTTGAATTTTAGAAAAATTGAACCAAGGCGCTCACTGTTTAAGATAAAAGGACATCAAAACTTTTTTGTTTTCTAATTTTTAAACAATTTTTTTTATTTCTAAATGTCTGAAAATATAAATCAAATGGCCAATAAACATATGAAAAAATGCTTAACGTCACTAATGATCAGGGAAATGCAAATCAAAGCCACAATGCAATACCACCTTACTTCTGCAAGAATGGCTGTAATAAAAAAAAAAAAAAAAAAAAAAACTAATAGATGTTGATGTGGATGTAGTAAAAAGGGAACACTTTTACACTGCTGGTGGGAATGTAAACTAGTACAACCACTTTGGAAAATAGTATGGAGATTCTGTAAAGAACTAAAAGTAGATCTACCATTTGATCCAGCAACTCCACTACTGGATGTCTACCAGGAGGAAAATAAGTCATTATGCAAAAAAGGTACTTTCACTTGCATGTTTATAGCAGCACATTTTGCAATTGCAACAATATGGAACCAGCCTACATGCCATCAATTGAGGAGTGGATAAAGAAAATGTGGTATATACCATGGAATACTACTCAGTCATAAAAAGGAACAAAATAATGGCATTCACAGCAACCTGGATGGAACTGGAGATCATTATTTTAAGTGCAGTAACAGGAATGGAAAAGCAAATATCATATGTTCTCGTTAATAAGTGCGAGCTAAGCTATGAGGATGCAAAAGCATAGGAATGATACAAGGGACTTTGGGGACACAGGGGCAAGGGTGGGAGTGGGGTGAGGAATAAAAGACTATACATTGGGTACAGTGTACACTGTTGGGGTGATGGGTGTACCAAAATCTCGGAAATCACCACTAAAGAAATTATTCATATAACCAAACACCACCTGTTCCCCCAAAACCTGTTGGAAAAAAAAAAAAAAAAAAAAAAAAAAAAAAAAAAAAAAAAAAAAAAAAAAAAACAGCTACAAAGGCCTCCGGATATTCTTAGCACAACATGACATGTTTTAAAGCTTTTTATGAATAATCTTGTTTTAGGTTAAGCAATACAATAAAAAGATAAGAAGCTTGAACTCTAGATTTATATTACCTGTTTTTAAATCATGTATTTAATTAATGTACTAACTTGAACTATGTTCTATGTTCTTGGCAAATTACCCCATCTGTGCCTTAATTTCCTCACTTATGAAGATATGTACTGTACACATTCATGGTGGCACTGTGATAATTAAATGGATTAATGTTTATATAGCAGTTGCTAGCACATATGAAGCGCTACATGAATCGTATTTATTATGTGTTACACTAATGAAATATATCCTGAACTGTGTTACGTGTTACATGCCATGGGAGTTGGAATAGTTGTTTAATTTTTTTAAATGTGTATATTTGATTTTACAATGTCTGCCAACCTGAACAAATCTAATAAGAAAGAAGATTCTATGCTTGCTATTCAAGAATCACAAGCAAACAGATTTCACCAGTTGTGGAATAATGTGATTTTGTCCACCTAGAGCAAATAAAGCCAAATTGGCTTCCAAGGCTTTGACAGCCCAAATAGCTAAAATGCTATTTATTTGGAAATGAAAACCATTAAAATTATTTTGAACATTGAGGAAAATTACAATATATCTATGTCCCTATAGTCACTTCATTACAGATATTAGTATTCTCTATATGTTGGTCACAGTTGTGAACATCATACTTATAACAATTATTTAAGAGCAATAGTTAAGTCTCACCTGTTAGTAATGAATCAGCATTAAAATGCAAAATTTCTCCTTTCCGGGGTGCTAAAATTCGCCTTAGGAAATTGTGAGATAAGACTTAAGGTATATACTGTGGGCAAACATAATCAAATAGTCATTACTAAGACACACAATATAACCCTTTTAAATCTTGAAAAAAAAATTCCTACCAATCTCACTGTATGACACATGTGACTTGAAATGACAAAATATAAAACAATAGTGATTTGATACTATGTACTAAATAGTGTAAGATCCCCTGATTTTTGTTTTAAATTTTCCCAAAATTTTAGGTTTATATTTTCAGACATTTAGAAATTTAAAAAAAAATTTGTTTAAAAATTAGAAAACAAAATTTTTTGATGTTCTTTTATCTTAAACAGTGAGCGCCTTGGTTCAATTTTTCTAAAATTCAAAAATTAACATAATCTATTAATATTTAAAAGAATGATTAGTTCTCAGAATGAAACTCTATTATCAGAAATCTTTAATTTGCACATTTTCATGTTCATAGGAAAAAATGATTAATTTGTACCTATAGAGAATTAAAATACCTATTTCATATGAGACAAAGATTTGTTTAGAAAAATTCATCCATATTTATTTAAATTGTACTGTAAAATGAATTACCACAAGACATTATTAGAGATTGATCGTTAAGTTTTCACAAATGAAAGTTAGCATATAATATATGAGCACTGTGTATTAAACAAGTAGTATCTAGTAAGGTACCTTACCAGGATTTCTTGTTTTATGAAAGATGGCAGCAAACAAAACTAATTAAAGAAAACATAATAAATTTTATAGATTATTTACTGAGGAAGTTGAATTTTACTTACATTAGGTGCCTCATTTAAATCTTCAAATTATTATTTGAATATTTGTGTAGGACACTAAATTAATATTCAGACATGTTCAATTTAATGTTGTATTTCATTATTTGGTGTTTTATTTTTAATTATTTTCAACTATAGCTTTTTAAAAGTAATCTTACAGATACTGTGGGTCATTGGATAAGAATGAGTAAATAGGAAGCATGCAGTTCATGATCAGAAAATTTATTTTACTTTCTTTAATTCATAATCACATGTTATGTCTAAATCTTCCTCACTGTACAGGGACAGAAGAATGTAGTTATAATGGGTAATACCAGTCGGAGAAGCGAAAAGGAATTAGAACTTGGCTGCTTTTCTTCTACCGTTACTGCTCTCCTTCTCCTTCTCCCTCTTTTCCTTCTCCTTCCTCCTTTGGCTTCTTGTCTTCCTCTTCCTCCTTCTTCTCTTACTTTCCACTTTGCTTTGGATGGGCACAACTAGGCAAGTGAAGCTACATTTTATAAAAGGTGAATGCATCAAAAACGACAAAAAAAAATGTTTATTGGAATAAATGTATTATCTGACAAGCAGTTACTGGAATTTTATAATGCCAAGAAATATGTACATGAAGGGTCAATCTTCTAAGTAACTAATCTACATACAGTATTTTGAAGTATTCTGATACTTGACTGAACGTTAACTCACTAGTTAGTTTTTAGCCATCTCTGTACATCTTTGTTGGCACACTGGTTTCACACATGTTTCCAATTTTGCTATAAATTATATTCTCCAGAAAAGTACCAGATAATCTCTTGAAAAATCGGGTAACTTTTCTCTCTGTTCTTTAATGCCTTTCCTTTATTGAGGTATATGCTTTAGGAAACAAAATAAAATGTTTAATATGTAAGCATATGAAAAAATAGAGATTTTGCCCTCATATCAATGTTATCTAAATAACACTTATATGCATGTGTGGAATTAAGCAAAGTGAATACCATAATATATGCATGCATCTTGCTTCTCTTTCACTATGTCTACTCAGCTTAAATTCATGAGAGCAATATTAAAAATTCATAATGAAATAAATATACACATAATCTTTCAACATGCAAAATATATTTTAACTTCTATGGAACATTAAGCAAAAAGAGACTAGTTTACTTTCATAATATTTTTGGGGAGCTGTAAGTTCCTTAAAAGAATAGTTTAGAAGCCATTCTACGGACACTGAAGTATAAAAATATGTTGAAACATTAATACCGGAGTTGTAACTTTCATTTTTAACAGACTTTCATTTTTAACAGACTTTCCTCTTTAGTCAAAACTGTTGCTTATATCCATATGTAAATGCGATAAAATAGCTGTCATTAAGTAATACTATGGATTAAAGCTGGGTTTCACTTAATATTTACCTAGCATTAGAGGAATTTTGAGAAGTGCTGTAGTATTTTTGGTAAAAAATTATTGTTATGAATAGGGAAAATTCTCCATAATATATTTATCTAAAATGTTTGGCATTAGAAATATAGGAGCTGTATGTAATATCAAAATTGCTTTTAAATTGTTACAAATATTAAAATAAATCTCAGGATAACAATGCTCATATCATACAAGTCTGTCCCAGAATTCCATCATAAAACAAGTTTAGGTATGAGATTGTCCTGGATTTAATAAATTGTTTTTTAATTAGGCTTGCAAATATCTAATTTATAAATTGTTTTATGTGTTGTGTGTGTGTTTGTGTGTTGTTTTTGTTGTTGTGATTTTTTGGTTCTGAATATTGCCTTATAGTAGAGGTATAAAATAAGGCCTGAATTTGATAGTGAATATATTTTTAATGTAAATTAGGTTATATTATAGTAACAAACAACCTCTCCCTAAATCAGTATCTTTATAATACAATGTTGCCTCTTGCTTATTACATATTTCACATGGGAAGAGAATAGATTATTTCATACTCAATGACTCAGGATGAAGAAGGCACTACTATTTTCTAACTGCAGTATTTGAAACACATGGCTTGAGAGATTTTGAATAATTATGAGAAGTCTTATTGATGACTCAGCATAGAAATCACACACACACACACACACACACACACACACACAAACACACATAAAACACACACACACACACACACACACACACACTGCTTTCCTTCATGGTTCTTTCGCCAGAACGAGCTGCAAGATCTCACAAAAATCACAGCACATCTGGAAAATGCACGCTTCCTTCTATCTGAAAGAAAAAGTGAACCAGCTGTGAGAACGCACAAGTAATATCTATCATTTATGAAATTTCCTTTCTGTCTCATGAATTACAAAACCTGAAATAGATTCATGTGTAAGTTGTCTTTCAGGTATCTCATATATTGTGGGTGGGTGTACAGGGGTAGAGGGGAGTAAAAGTAGAATACAGTGTCAGGATAAATATCTAGTCCAAATTAGCTTTAAAAAGAATATAATTTATATTTATATTATTAGGACAACACTTTGGTATGTCCTAGAGTTCAGAGCAGATTCTTTAGGTAATTTGGATTGAATTTTGTTCCTTTCAACAGTAAGTTCTAATTTGATTACCATATGGTTTTTCAATGTATATAATTTTATTCCAGTTTATTGCAATTTGGGAATATGTATAGAGAATGATAAAAAAAATTGTAATAGCCTATATTTTAAAGCAATCACTGTGTTCTAAGTACTATGCTGTATAGATTTTATCTCATTTAAGTTTTCATGATGCCTGTGAAGTAAGTATTTACCCCATTTTACAATTGAGGAAACTAGGTATCAGGAATTCAAATAAATGTCTCAATGTCATACAGCTAGTGAATTATCCAACTGGTATAATATAGCTAGTGAGCTGAAATTTTAAACCCAGATTTACCTGATTCCAATAATTTCAAAGCCCATGTACCTAAATATAAAACTATTTTCCCCAAATATACATGAAAATGTTATAAAAAGTTAAATAACTGATTATTGTAACTGATTAAATAAGTGATTAAGTTAACTGATTAACTGTTAAATAACTGATTTATTATAATAAATGTCATAAAAAGTTAAATAACTGATTATTCCCCAGCCCTGCCAGAAAGCAAAGACTTATCCTATGTATGTAAATTGAAATTATATTTAATGAAGAACTGTAATCAAATTTGTGAGCAATAAACTCAAATAACCTAAAATTTTAAAGTAACAGTGTGGAATGGAATTTACAGTTTTTATTGTTGTTGTTGAGACAGAAATAAACAAAAGTAAAAAGAAACAAAGCAAATTCTCTAATTCTAAAGTGTCATACTATTTACATTTCTCGTTTGAATTATTTCCACAACAGTTACAGTTAAATGCATCAATTCCCTGAAAGTTTCCTGAAATAAACATATATATCTGTGGTTCATCTCTCCATTTTTGCCCATATCTAGTAGGTGAAATTACCACTGTATTATAGTAAGGCAAATGTAAGTTTATCATTTTGTTCACTTGAAGCTGCATTTTTTAATCTTTCATTAAATTTATATGTTATTATGTAATTATTGATTTAAAAACACACTTTAGGATAAGATATATCTTAGATTCCGAATGGGAATAACGTCATTGCTGACATGTCTATGTGTGAAGCTTCTAGGTAAATATTTGACAAACGTGAAGTAGGCACTTATTTTAATCCTGTCCTTTGAGGAATGGTAAAACAGTCTTCAAAGCAAAACCAGCCCCTTCACCGTCCTGGTTTGGTACTTGAAATCATCAGGATAATTTTTTATTTTAAGATCTTTCCTAAAGTCTTAAATTCATGTGATTGTGTTATAAAAGTTATCTATACTATCTGTTATTTACATTAATGTTATGTACAATTAGGATATCTTCATTAACAAAAACAGAAACTATTTTTTAGGACCATTTCTGACTATAATCTTCTAGAAAAGAGGAGGGGGCTTTAAGAAAAGGAAAGGCAGGATGGAAGAATTTTAAGGGATAAGAAGAAACAGTAAAGAATGCAGCCTTAGGCCAAATTAGCATATGATGATGGATTATGGACTTAAGCTCTCCAGAATAGAGCATAAAAATATTCATGGATAGGAGAAAGCAATAAAAAGAGAAAGAAGAGGTATCCAATGGGAGAATGAACTTGAAATAGGCCTGTCGGGAGGTGTGCCTAAACTAGTGGTGTGCCCAGAACTCAAACCATAATCATAATATTTATACATTAAATCTCGTGTTTCATCATTTTAAAGAAACCAACTTACAACTTTCTCAAATCCATTCTGAGTCATTTTCAAGAGAAATAGGGAAGTCAGCCTAATGTATGTCAGTATATCTGAATTCCCAGTAGACTAAGGTGTGTTGCGACATTGTAATATATTTAGTAAACTCATATTATGTCTCTTCCAAAACACAAGTTAATCATACTATATGACAAAATAATATGAACATATTATTGTTAAAACTTATTTTTATGACTAAAGTTAGAGATTCAAATAGAGTTGTTAAATTCCTAAACTAGTTTTTTCTCTGCCCTACGAGGCTAAGACAGGTATTCTGGGTCTTTTTCCTATCCATATAAAGCATAGAATCACTTTGTCAATATCCACCAAATAACTTGCTGGGGCATTAATTTTGATTACAATAAGTTTATAAATCAATTTGAGAAGAACTGAACATCTTGACAACATCAAGTCTTCCTATCCGTGAAATGAAATATCTCTCCATTTATTTAGTTTTTCTCTGATTTCTTTGTCAGAATTTTATTTTCCTCATACAGATTTTGTATGTATTTTATTAGACTTACAGCTGAGTGTTTCAATGTTGGCGGATGTTAATGCAAGTCATATTGTGAATTCAGTTTCAAATTCCACTTGTTCATTGCTGGTATGTAGGATTTGTGTATTCAGTTTCAAATTCCACTTGTTCATTGCTGGTAGGTAGGATGATAATTGATATTTGTATATTAACCTTATATCCTACAACCTTTCCATGATAACTTATTAGTTTGGGAAGTGTTAATTTTTCACCCAGTCTTTCAGATTTTCTATATTGAATATCATGTCATCTTCAACGAAAGACAGCTTTATTTCGTTCCTTCCACTCTATGTACATTTTATTTCCATTAATTGTACTATTGCATTATGGATGACTTCCAGTAAAATATTAAAAATGAGTAATCAGAGCAGCCAATCTTGCCTTATTTCTTATCTTAGTGGGAAAACTTCAGGTTTCTCACTATTAAGAATGATGTTATGTGTAGGTTTTTTGTATCTATTCTTTATTGAGTTGAGAAAAGTCCCCTCTATTCCTAGTTTACTAAAACTTTTTATCATTAATAGGTTTTGGATTTTGTCAAGAGCTTTTTATGCATCTATTTATATAATCATGTGATTTTTCTGTTTTAGCCTGTTGATATGATTAATAGCAGTTGATTTTTTAATGTTGAACCAATCTTGCATGCCTGGGATAAATTCTACCTGGTCATGGGATATAATTATTTTTATACATTGTTGGATTTTATTTGCTAACATTTTGTTAGGAATTTATCTTGAGAATGTATCTACATTCTCAAGGCATATTGGTCTAGGTTTTTTTTTTTTTTTTTTTTTTGTATGTGTGTGTGTGTAATGTGTTTGCCTGATTTTGACATAAGGGTGATGCTGGCTTTATAGAATGAGTTAGAAAGTATTCCCTTTGCTTCTATCTCCAGAAAGAGATTGTAGATAATGGGTGTAATTTCTTCTTTAAATGTTGGATAGAATTCACCATTGAATTCTTCTGATCCTCCTTATGCTTTCTTTTTTTGGAACATTATTTGTTACTGATTCAGTTTCTTTAATAGATGCTATGGTTTGGCTCTGTGTTCCCACCCAAATCTCACCTTAAATTGTCATAATCACCACATGTCAAGGGCAGGACCAGGTAGAGATAACTGAATCATGGGAGGCAGTTACCACAGCTTTTCTCATGATAGTGAGTGAGTCTTCATGAGATCTAACGGTTTTATACAGGGCTTCCCCCCGTGAAGAGGTGCCTTCCACCATGATTGTAAGTTTCCTTGAGGCCTCCCCAACCATGCAGAACTGTGAGTCAATTAAACCTTTTCTTTATAAATTACCCAGTCTTGAGTATGTCCTTGTAGCAGTGTGGAGAGTGGACTAATACAACAGACATAGGAAGATTTAGATTGCTTCTGTTTTCTTGTGTGAGTTTTGCATGTTTTTGTGTGAGTTTTCTTGTATGAGTGTATCTTTCGAGAAATTTGTCCACTTTAGGTTGTCAAATTTTAGGCAGAGAATTGTTCATAGCATTTCTTTATTATGTTTTAATGTTCATATGAATTGCAGTGATGTCTAGTAATTTACATTTTCTGTCTCTCTTTTTCTCTTATTGCCAGTCAGCTAACTAGAGGATAAATGATTTTATTGATCTTCTCAAAGCACCAGATTTTGGGTTCTTTGATTTTTCTCTACTAATTTGCTGCTTTCCACTTCTTTGATGTTTGTTCTAATTTATACTATTATTTTTTTTTCTAACTACAAATTTGATGTGCTCTTTTTTCCTACTTTCTGAGAATGGAAGCTTAAATGATTAATTTTTCATCTTTCTTCATTTCTAATACAGCTTGAGTATCCTTAATTCAAAAATCCAATATCTGAAGCTTTTTGGGTGCCAACATGGTGCTTAAATGTAATGATCACTTGATGATTTTGGATTTCAGATTTTGGATCAGATGTGCTTAGCCAGTAAATATAATGCAAACACTCCAAAATCCAAAAAAATCCCATATCTGAAACTGTTATGGTGTTAAGAATTTTTGATAAGTGATATTCAAACTGTATATGAGTTTAATGCTATAAATTTTTCTCTAAGCACTGTTTTTATTTCAACCTACACATATTGATAAATTGCATTTTAATTTATATTTAGCTACAAAATTTGTTTAACTTTTATTTTAGGTTTGGGGGTACATGTGAAGGTTTGTTACGTAGGTAAACATGTTTCATGGGGGTTTGTTGTGCAGATTATTTCATCATCCTGGTGTCAAGCCCAGTACCCAATAGTTATTTTTTTCTCCCCCTCTACCTCGTCCCACTCTCCTCTCTTAAGTAGGGCCCTGTGTCTGTTGCTTCCTTCATGTTCATAAGTTCTTATCATTTAGTTCCCACTTATAAATGAGAACATGTGGTGTTTGATTGTCTGGTCCTGAGTTAATTTGCTAAGGATAATAGCCTCCAACTCCATCCATGCTCCCATAAAAGACATGATCTCATGGTTTTTATGGCTGCATAGTATTCCATGGTGTATATGTACCACATTTTATTTATCCAATCTGTCCTAGATGGACATTCAGGTTGATTTCATGTCTTTGCTATTATAAATAGTGCCTCCATGAACATTTGCACACGTACCTTTATGGTATTTAATTAAATTTAAGAGTTTCTGCACAGCAAAATAAACTATTAACAGCGTAAGCAGACAACCTATAGAATGGGAGAAAATATTTGCAAACTATGCATCTGAGAGAGGTCTAATATCTAGTATCTGTAAGAAATTTAAATTTACAAGAGAAAAACAACCCCACTGAAACATGAGCAAAGGACGCAAACAGACACCTCTCAAAAGAAGACATACATGTGGCCAACAAGTATATGAAAAAAAGCTCAACATCACTGATCATTAGGTAAATGCAAACCAAACCACAATAGATATTGTCTCACGCCAGTCAGGATGGCTATAACTAAGCAGTCAAAAAGTAACAGATACTGTTGAGGTTGTGGAGAAAAGGGAACATTTATACATTGTTGGTGGGAGTGTAAATTAGTTCAACCATTTTGGAAAGCAGTAGGACAATTCCTCAATGAGCTAAAAGTAGAACTATCATTCAATCCAGCAATCCCATTACTGAGTATATACCCAGATGAATATATTCTACCATATAGCTCAAAATATTTTAATGTCTTTTGATATTTTTGACCTATGTGATATTTATAAGTTTATTATTTAATCTCCAACTATTTTGGGATATCCATCTCTCATTATTGATTTCTAGTTTAATTCCATTGTGATCTGACAGCAGACTTTGAATGATTTATCTTTTTAAAAATTGGTTAAGTTATATTTTATGGCCAAGGATATGGCTTATCTTGGTAAATGTTCCGTGTAAGCTTAAAAAACATGTATTTTGCTGTGCTTGGATGAAGAAGTCCATAGATGTGCATTAAATATTAGAGAGTATTTTAATTCCAGGGATGGTCATACTACAACGGGATGACTAGATTTCATTCCAGCCTATCTATCTGTTAAGATAGAAGATAGACGTAAACTGTAGTGGAAACATTATTAAACTCTTTATTGAAAAAAGTCATGGAGAGATTATAGATTTATCTTAGGACTATTTTTCACGACTGTTCAAACTCTGATGTTATTCATCTTCTACATTTACCTCAATTATTTATATCAATTATTTATTATACATTTGTTTTTCTTTTGTTTTGTTTTCATTTTTCTTTTGTTTGTTTTGTTTTCTTTTTCTGCAAACTTTTTTCTTTGCTGATATCTTCTCTTTATAAAAAGTCAACCCTGAAAAATGGAGTAATATATTAACTAGAAAGTTATGAGCACAAAAAACCAAGAACATCTTCCTTAAAGTCAAGAATGATACAATGCTACTCATGATTACTGCACTTTAATTATGGACGTCCTAAAGATTACAGTTATAGAGAAAAAATAAGTCAAGCATAAATAAATATATAAAAGTCAAGTCAAGCATAAATACATAGTAAAAAGTAAGTCAAGCATAAATAAATGTATAAAAGAGCATAATAATTATCTATTTTTGAAGGTGATGTAATTGAATTTCTGGGAAGAAGATCAAGTTAATGAAAATGTATTGTGTATTTTGACACTACTGAAAGAGTAGATTTTAAAAACTCTCACTACAAAAAAAAAAATAGGTGAGATAAAGTTTATGTTAATTAGCTTGATTTAATATTTTTACAATGTATACATATATGGATATATCAAAACATCACATTGTGCTCCATAAATATATACAATTATTATTTGCCAATCAAATATATTGGCCAAATGATCTTAAGACTTCCAACCATTCCCTCAAATCACAAAAATGCAAAATTGTGTTTTCATAACTTCAATTTTACAGTGTTGGTTCTAGAAACTAATGATAGAAATGAAATTACACACAAATACATAGAAAGATTCAACATTGCATGAAAAGAAAAACTCAGCATTGTTAAGATGTCAATGCTACTCATAGTTATCAATGTCATTAATAAAATGGAGCTACAGATTCCATGTATTCCTAATCAAAATTCCAACAGGCAAGTTAGAGAAATTGTTAAGGTGACTTAAGACACGTATGGAAACAAAAGCGACTCAGAATAAGTAAAATAAAATAAATATATAGAGAATATGTGAATGACACATCTCAGTAATAAACAAATAAATTAAATAGACATCTCTTCAAATAAGATATACAAACGGCCCATGAGCCATTATTACATCATTATCCATCAGCAAAATGCAATCAAAACCACAATGAAATATTCCTTCACACCCACTAAGGTGGCTATAATCAAAAATCAGATAAGAAAATGTTTTTCCTTGGATGTGGAGAATTTGGAACCCTCATACACTCCATATGGAAATGTAAAAAATGCTGCAAATACTTTGCATAAGAGTCTGGCAGTTCCTCAAATGACTCAACACAGAATTAACAGATGACCCATTGATTACATTCTGAGGCAGATAAAATGAAAACATATGACCATGCCAAAACATTTAGAAAATTGTTTATAACTGTGTTATTCATAATGGTAGAAACAACCAATGATAGCAACAAGAGAAAAGTTCAATTAACAAATGTATAAAAAATGTGGTATATTTATAAAATAGGATATTTTTTGTCTTGGGAATAAAACACTGATATATGCTACAACATGGATGAACATTTTTCTAAGTGAAAGAAGCCATTCACAGAAGCCTGCCCATTATATGATTCCATTTATAGAAAATGTCAAGTGCTGGGAAATCTGTAAAAACAGAAAGCAGATTAGTGTTTCTCTAAGGCAAGGGAAGGAGGTGAGGGAAGGTGAGGGAAATTGATAAGTGGTACTTGTTTTCATTTTGCTGTGAGGAAAATGCTTTGAATTTGACTGTGGTGATGGTTAAATATAAATGTGAATATATTTAAAAAAACATTAATTTGTACTGTAAGGACTAAGGGAATACTGCCCTTTTGCCCTCTGAAGGTTCACTAAAAAGCAACCAAAAAAAGACAGATTAATAGGAGGAGTGGCATACAAATTTATTTGATCAGTTTTGCATGACACAGGAATCTTCTGAATGAAGATCCAAAGATACAAGGGAAATTGTCCATTTTTATACTTATAAACAGGAAAGTATAGATGCCGTGTAGACATATGTTTGGACAAAAACTTTATGATGTATTTCCAATACACTGAATAGAAAAACCTGACAAGGCCGGTCTGTTTAGATTCTTGATGGCCTCTCTGTGCAGCAATCCTTCCTCCTGGGATAAGACAGAACCTTCTCTGGAATGGAAGTCTGATGACCTATAATCAAACATAGTCGATCAAGTGATTTTTTTATTGCAAGTTTTACACAGAAAAGTGGTGGAAGGAATACATAATCATTTTAGGTTTGGTGTCTGGCTTTAGGGAAAAGGGTTTCTGGTTTCTATGACCCAATTTGAAGTAGTTGAGCTTCCAAGATCCACCTTCTACTGTCTATGGCTAGCTTAGGGGCAGAATGAGAGCCAGAAACAGAAGGGAATGAGAGTTTCAGAGAGAAACTCCTGCTTCTGAGGCTGCTTCTGAGACTTTCATTCTTAGCACCAACATTCTCTGTTCTGAAACTTCCTTAAGAATTTTCACAGTCCAGAAATTAGGTCAGTGGATTATCTTATAAGCCATTGACTCAGTCTCTCAGTCTTAGAATAGGTCAGTCCAGTTAAACAGTTAAAGCTGTGTCTCAGTTCAGGCAGTGGTGTTGAAGATGGTCTTCTACCAATGTCAGGCCTCTATATGATTTGAGCAACCAGATATTTAATAAAGAGTATTTCTATGTAAACAAAAGAAAAGTAAAGGTTAATGGCTGGAGCAAACTATAAACTCAATTTTTAGTCCAAAAAGCAGCCAGTTGGGAAGAATGTTAGATGTTCAGCTTGAGGCATATTTGGATGGCATGAGAACAGATAGTGGTAATCTGACAGAGTTTTCCTGGTTTGCAGTTTGCAGTGAACACCAGATGCAAACTACAAACCAGGAAAATTCTGAGTAGTACACTCAATTATAGGCATAGAAGTTGCCTGTATATAAGCTCTTGCAGTGATTTCTATGAAGTTGATATCAAATTGTCCAATTTTAGTTTGCAGGACTTCAGGAAAGAGTAGTTTTAATTTCAGTGATTTCAAATAAAAGCTGTGGGAGAAAAATGGCAAATATTAGTTCAGAAAGTCATAGTCATATATTGGAGAAAACTAAAAAAAAATTCAGGATTCAATTCCAGATTGTAGGTTGATAATAAACCCTCAAAAGCAATTAGGTAAAGACTATTAATAGATATTCTAGAGTATTTTCCCCTAAAACCTGTTTTTTTTTTTTCTCTCTACAGTCATTCCCATTTTTAAAAAAAGATACTCCTGGTAAGACTAATTCATTTGCAAAGTAAGTTTAGTATTTGGCCTGATTATTTTTGTAAAGTACAGTAATAATAGTTATTTATTATATAGACTTTTTAAAAGTTGGCTTTGCTAAAACTTTTTAATAAGGAATTTTAGGTCAGGTATCTAAAAGTCTCTTGAGGATGCAAAGCCCAACCAAGGATTCACCTTCAGAAGACTGTTCCTGTAATATCTCTATGAATTCGGTAATTTCTTCTCTTCTTAAGATCCCAAAATATCATGGGATTCCTAACCCTTTCAGAAACTGGCATTATTTAGTAAGTAGGAGGGTAAGAATCCTGTAAGGCTATCATGTAGATGAGGTACCAGATTAGTCATTTTCCAAGTCTGTTGGCTTTATGAAGTATAGATAAGTTCCTCAAAGTAGTCTGGTCTCATTTGAAAATATGACAATTTATTTAAAGCCATTTGTATGTCTTCTTTTGTGGAATATCTATTCAGATTATTTTCCCATTGTTTATTGATTGATTATTGTGTTTTGGCATTGGCAGTTGAGTTCTTTGTATATTCTGGATATTAATCCCTTATCAGATGATAGTTTGCACATATTTTCTCCCATTCTGCAGAACATCTCTTCACTCTGGTGATTTTTGTTTCCTGTGAAGAAGTTTTTAGTTTGATATCATATTATTTGTCTATTTTTGCTTTCATTGTTTGTGCTTTTGAAGTCTTATCTATAAACTCTTTGCTCACACAAATGTCCTGAAGCATTTACCCTATGTTTTCTTCTAGTAGTTTTATAGTTTTGGGTCTTACTTTTGAATTTTTAAATCATTTTAATCTAGTTATTGCATATAGTGAGGGGTAAGGGTTTACTTTTATTCTTCTGCATATGGATATCTAGTTTTCTGAGCATCATTTATTGAACAGGTTATTCCTTTACCAATGTATGTTGCTGGTTCCTTTGTTGAAAAGCAATTAACTGTAAATACATAGATTTATTTCTGTGCTCTCTATTCTGTTCCATTGGTTGAAGTGTCTGTTTTTATACCAGTATCATGTAGTTTTAGTTACTATAGGTTTGTAGCATATTTTGATGTCAGGTAGTGTGACATCAGGATGTTCTTTTTGCTCAGGATTGCCTGGAATATTTGTGGTCATTTTGTCGTTCCATACACATTTTTGGATTTTTTTTTTTTTATCTTTGAAGAATTTTAATGGGTATTCTGATAGAAATTGTGTTCTGCCTGTAGATTCCTTTCAGTAGTTTGGTCGTATTGACAGTATCAGTTCTTCCAATTCATGAACATAGAATGTCTTTTTATTTTATGTGTGTCCTGTTAAATTTATGTCATTAGTGTTTTATAGTATTTGTTGTAGAGATTTTTAAATCTCCTTGGTTAAATTCATTCCTTGGTATTTTTGTAGCTATTACAAATGGGATTTCTTTCTTTTATAAGCTAGTTCATTATTGGTGTGGATATATGTATAAAATTAATAATAATTTAATAATATACTTTTAATTATATATCCATATGAAAGAAACTCGAGCTAATTAATATATCCCTATAAAAAGCATAAAGCAATGTTTTTTTTCAGTACTTTGGCAAGAAAAGTATAAGATTAACATTATGTAGACAGCACAAACAGCTGTCTACATAAGAGGGCTTCTATTAGTCACAAATAGAATAAAATATGTAGTAGACTAAAATACTTTAAATGTATAAAATTGTATATTCATAATTATAATGATACAATTTAAAAAGCCAAAAAAACTCATTGAACTCCTATAGAAATAAACAAGAAAATACCAGCCTTGCTCTAAAAATTTCCTTTGTACCTTTAGTGACTTTAATCAGTTGAATATTAAAAAAATAAATCTAATCTGTGAAACATATTCAGATTTGGCCAAAAAAATCTCTGAAAATTATGTGTAATAAGAAGGAATAGCTCTAGTGCATATTAAAAACAATCGTTAATCTCTAATAACAAAAATATTGGTACTCAGTTATAAATATAAATTAGGTCAATGGAGTAGACTAGAGAAGTCATCATCATAGAACTAAAATCCATTAGGAGATTTTGAATAACATAAAAGTGGCATTTTCAATAGGCATGAGAAAGATAGCTTATTTGATAAATCATGTTTGGGAAAAAGAATATTATTTGGAAAACTATACTGTTTACCTGTATCTCACTTCTTACACTACTATAGGTTTCAGAAAGGTACAATATAAACATAATATTAAAAATAAAATAAAAACAAAAACAGAGGCCACAGTTTAGATACCCTAAGGCTATGATTACAACCATCCATAGCCATGCAATCAAGACTAAAGTCATCCTGATATCCCCAAAATGCTTTTTTCCTCATCAGCATAATTCAAAAAAATTAAACCAATAAGCTATAGGTAAATAGGTTTAAACAGTTCTATTTGACTTTAAATAAATATATGGCCAACATAGATAGCAAAACCCCATCTCTACAAAAATACAAAAACATTAGCTGGGCATGATGGTTCATGCTGGTAATTCCAGCTACTCAGGAGACTGAGGCAGGAGAATCACTTGAACCTGGGAGATGGAGGTTGCAGTGAGCTGAGCTCATGCCACTGCACTCCAGCCTGGGCGACAGAGTGAGACTCTGTCAAAAGAAAATAAAAGAAAAGAAAAGAAGAGGAGAGGAAAGGAGAGGAGAGGAGAGGAGAGGAGAGGAGAAAAGAGGTGAGGAGAGAAGACAAGACTGAAAATAATTGAGCTAAATTCTAAACTCAGGAAGTTAGGAAAAAAAAATAAAAACAAGCCAGATAATGTGTGTGGAAGTGAGGGATAGAATTAAGGGAGAGTAAAAGCAAAATCAATTAAACTGAAATGTTACAAAAAGAATGGCCTATAATCTAACTAACTAAATAAAGTCATATCAGCTGCATAATTTAAAAAAATAAAACTCAAGTCAAAAAAGTGAGGTATGTCTCATAGAAAAGACATACATATCTATCTATCTATCTATCTATCTATCTATCTATCTATCTATCTATCTATCTATCTATCCATCCATCCATCCATCCTGGCACAAGTAGAAGACCACGTTAGGAAAGACAAATAACACATAACTACAAATTTGTGTATTTAAAAGTTATAAAATAATTATACGTATGTATTAGTCTGTTCTCATGCTGCTAATAAAGACATATTGAGAGTGGGTAATTTATAAAGGAAAAAGATTTAATTGACTCACAGCCACATGGTTGGGGAGGCCTCAAAATCATGGCTGAAAGTGAATGAGGAGCAGAGTCATGTCTAACATGGTGGCAAGCAAGAGAGCTTGTGTAGGGGAACTCCCCTTCATAAAACCATCAGATCTCCTGAGATTTATTTACTATCATGGGAACAGTATGAGAAAATTCCACCCCCATGATTCTATTACCTCCCACCAGGTCCCTCCCATGGCACATGGGAATTATGAGAACTACAATTCAAAATGAGATTAGGGTAGGGACACAGCCAAACCACATCAATATATACATTTATAATAATAAATTTCCAAATATGAAAAAAGTGAGGTTTTTGTCAGAGAAACACATAGGACTCAAAATGTGATCCAAAATAGGTTTATGCTTTCTTGTCTTTACTGAAAATATGTCTCATATGCTTGGAATGTAGGTACTTAAACACAGAAAAAGGTCATCAAGATTACTTACTCTATAGCTATCATAAAATACAATGTCACTATTTTCATGGCATGTAAAATATACACCATACTTGAAAAATTTTGTTGAGAAAGGTTAAAATTATTTTTAATAGTTTAATGGCTAAATAGTATATAGTAAAGTTTCCAAGTTCAATACGTCCTTAAACCAAAGTATTGATATATTAGGACCCTTAGAATCAATACTATGTAATTAGAAAGCAACCACTTTACTTAATGTCATAATTACCTCTGCATTTTAGATCCAATAATGATGTTAACTACAAGACATGATCATTTCAATCTAAAAAATAATAACAGCATTTTTTTCTGCACTACTACCTGGCGACAGGTTTGTCTACAATCTGTGGCAATGTGTGTAGTGCACAGAAAGCTGGAAGCAACTTTTCAACTTTAAATTGCAATGGAAATGTGTATGTAATGTATTTCCTCTTCTGGATGTCTAGAAAAATAAATAAAATGTATTTACTTGAATTCACAAAATCAACAAGACTGTCTAAAATCTGGAACTTAAACTTTCCTTCTTTTGACTTGCATGTTAATGTATTCTTGATTTCCCAATTCTAAATGTGTTCTAACAAAAAATAAACAAAATGTCTGGTTTATTCTGTAGTAATAGGATATGCTGTTCAACAGCAATGAAATATTAAGAAACATAAATTTGTAATCCAGTTTCACTGATTCAATCCTTCCACAAGAAAGAAATAGCTTGTGTATGATTTTATTTGCAATATTACATTGTGGTTCAGCAACTTAGTAAAAACTCAGGCTTCCTGAACTTCCAGAAATTCAAATGTATTTAAGGAGATTAAATGATGTATTTGTTTCTGTTTTATTACGTTGCTTTATTTTGTTTCAACCTTGTGTCTTATTTTAAGTCCGAAGGGAAAATACACAAACTATTTTTAAAGTTATAGGAAGAAAATAAATTTCTGACAAGTTTGAAGCTTTCTGTAATTCATTTAAGTTTACCACAAGAAATACATTTTATTTCCTCAAGAAAGCATTGAAATGATGTAAAGGAAAAAAATAATACATTAAAAACGTGGTTGGCAAATTCCCATGTCATGATAAATGTTTATTTAAGGCATGATATAGTATAATAGATCAGTTAGCAGTTTAAAATTTTAGAAACATGTACTAAAGCCATGTTGGGGCTGCTATAAAGAAATTCCAGAGACTGGATGATTTGTAAAGAAAAGACGTTTACTTGGCCCATGATTTTCTAGTCTGTCTTAGCATGGCTCTACCATCTGCTTCTGGTAAGGGCCTTAGGAACCTTACAATTATGGTGGAAGGTAAAGCAGGAGCAGGCACATTACGTGGTGAGAGCAGGAGCAAGAGAACCAGAGACTGAGAGGAGCAAGCCAGGCTCTTTCAAACAGTTACTTCTCATGGGAACTCACTCACCGCCAATGGTATAGCGCTAAGCCATTCATGAGGCATCTGGCTGCATGATCAAATCACCTTCCACCAAGTCCTACCTCCAACATCTGATTTAGAGGGGACAATATCCAAACTAGGTCATCGCATCCCTGCCCCCTCCTATCTCATGTTGTTTAGACATTGCAAAATACAATCATCCCTTCTCAATATTTCCCAAAAGTCTAACTTGTTCCAGCATCAACTCAATCAAATGTCCCAAGTACCAAGTCCAAAGTCCAAGATCTCATGTGGAGATGAGTTTCTTTTACCTATGAGTCTATGAAATCAAAACCAAGTATTTTACTTCCAAGAAACAATGGTGGTACATGCATTGGGTAAACATTTCTGTCTTAAAATAAAGAAATTGGCCAAAAGAAAGAGGCAATAGGCCCCATGCAAGTCTGAAACCTAACAGGGTAGGCATTATATCTTCTTTTTTTTTTTTTTTTTTTTTGAGATGGAGTCTCGTTTGTTGCCCAGGCTGGAGTGCAGTGGCACAATCTTGACTCACTGCAATCTCTGCCTCCCAGGTTCAAGTGATTCTCCTGCATCAGCCTCCTGAGTAGCTGGGATTACAGGCACACGCCACCAGGCCTGGCTAATCTTTCTATTTTTAGTAGAGAGAGTGTTTCACCATGTTGGTCAGGCTGCTCTCAAACTGCTGACCTCGTGATCCACCCATCTTGACCTCCCAAGGTGCTGGGTTTACAGGCGTGAGCCACCATGCCCGGTCAGGCATTATATCTTAAAGCTCCAAAATAATTTTTGACTCCATGTCCCACATCCTGGTTTGAGGGGTGGACTCACAAAGCCCTGGAGAGCCTTGTCCCTGTGACTTTTCAGGATACAGACCTGTGGCTGCTTTCATGGGTTAGAGTTGAGCATCTGTGGCTTTTGTAGGCTCAGGATACAAGCTGCCTGTAGCTCTACCATTTTGTGGTCTAGAAGATGGCAGCCTCCTTCCCACCGCTGCACTAGGCAGTACCCCAGTGGAGACTCTGTGTGAAGCCTCTAATCCCATATTTCCCCTCTGCACTGCTCTGGGTAGTTTATCTGGGGGCTATCCACCTCTGCATTACTCTTCTGCCTGAAAACCCAGACTTTCTGATATATTATCTGAAATCTAAGGGGAAGGTGCCAAGCCCCCTTAGCTCTTGCATTCCTTGTGCCCACAGACTTAACACCACAAGAAAGTACCACCAAGGCTTACAGAAACTTGCACTCTTCAGAGCTGTAGCCTGACCTGTATGTGGGCCCCTTTGAGTCAAGGCTGAAGCTGGTGAAGCCTCCTGGGGTGGTACAGGGTAGCAGGGCCCTGGGTCTGGCCAGTTAAGCCATTTTCTCCCTCTAGGCCTCTGGGCCTGTGACGGAAGTGGCTACCTCATAAATTTCTGGAATACATTTGAGACCTTTTCTTCCATTGTCTTGGCTCTCAGCACCTGGCTGTCTTTTAGTCATGCAAATCCCTCTAGCAAATGATTGTTCTGCCAACTTGGATTGTTCTCCTGAAAATGGACTTTTCTTTTCTATCACATGGCTAAGCTGCAAATATCCCTACCATGAATATCATGCTTATTATGAACTATTGTGCTCTGCATCACTCTCAAATATACATTCCAATTTTAAGTATTTTCTTTGCTCCCACATCTATGGTAAGTGGTTAGAAGCAGCCAGGCCACATCTTGAATGCTTAGGGGCTTAGAAATTACTTCTGCCAGATACTCTAAGTTATCACTCTTAAGTTCAACCTTCCACAGATTCCTAAGTCATGAACACAATGCAGCTAAGTTTTTTGCTAAGACATAACAAGGGTGACCTTTGCTTCAGTTTCCAATATATTTCTTATTTCAATCTGACACCTTGTTAGCCTGGACTTCACTGCCCATATCACTATAAATGTTTTTTGTTGTTGTTGTTGCTGTTTTTTTTTTTTTTTTTTTTTTTTGGAGACAGAGTTTTCCTCTGTCACCCAGGCTGGCGTGCAGTGGCACAATTTCAGCTAACTGCAACCTCCACTTCCCAGATTCAAGTGATTCCTCCCCCACCACCTCAGCCTCCCAAGTAGCTGGGATTATAGGCACCCACCACCATGCTCAGCTAATTTTTTTGTATTTTTTTTTAACTCCTGACCTCAAGTGATCCACCCTCTGTGGTCCCCCAAAATGCTGGGATTACAAGTGTGAGACACCAGGCCCAACCCACTGTCAACATTTTGGTCACAACTATTTAGTCTCTAAGAAGGTCCAAACATTTTCTCACCTTTATGCCTTCTTCTGAGCCCTCTGGACTCTTCCCACCTCTGTCTGTTACCCAGTTCAAAAGCTGCTTCCCCATTTTAATGTATCTTTATAGCAATGCCTCACTTCTTAGTACCATATTTCTGGGTTTGACCATTTTTGCATTGCTATAAAAAAATACCTGACACTGCATAATTTATAAAGAGAAGAGGTTTAATTAGCTCATGGTTCAGCAGTCTGCACCAAAATGGCTCCAGCATCTGTTTCCATTGAGGGTCTCAGGAACCTTACAATCATGGTGGAAGGCAAAGTGGGAGCAGGCATGTCACATAGCAAGAATGGCAAGAGAGAGGGAGTTAGAAGATGGGGCCAGAGTCTTTTAAACAATCAGCTCTCATGTGTACTCATTCATTGTCAAGAGGCTGGTACTAAGCCACTTGTCAGGGATCTGCCCCCAGGAGCCAATTACCTCCCACCAAGCCACACCTCCCACATTGGGGATTACATTACAACATGAGATTTGGAGGAGACAAACATCCAAAGTATATTGAAATACAATATTCAATAAAAGAAAAGGCTAACATGCTAGTTGATAATCTAAATAAATAGTTGTCACATACCTTAAAAGAGTAAACCCAAAGAGAATAAGTGAAAAAACATTTTTATATCATGCCCTTATTATTAGCATTTTATTAGCAAACTGAAAAGAGCTAACCAGTTAATAGTGAATATGTAAACAGTAATTGAATCACTTGGTTTCTAACAGAAAACAATATGATCAAGGGATAAGAGAGTTAGAAATATTTCCTGAATAAATTTTAATATTCCTTCCTTATTAAGGTCTCCTCTTGGCCTTCTAACCCAAGTCATCATGAATACAGAGGAAAATGAAGAAATAAACAATTTCATATTTGAAAAATCCACAGATTCTCCACCATTGACTTCTTGGAATCCCATAATAACTGGTTCTTTACAATATCTTTTATTTCTGTTAATACTGGTCACTGTAAGAGGCCCTAGTTTTCCAGTCTCTGGACACCTCCCATACCCTAATCCAGTAAGATTATGCATGGTCCTTACTGTGTTTCTTTGTAATACCCTTCCCTAACTCTGGAAGCCTCATCTTTGTGCTTTTTGATACTAACAGTTTATCATCCTTAAAATCTCCTATATTCCTAAACTCCTTTGTTATATTCCTTCTTCTTACTCTAACAGAAAACAGAATATTTCCTAAGGACACTGTATGCCATAGAACCTTCAAAAATAATGTGTGTTTTGTTTTGTTTGCTTTGTATTTCTCTGAGTCTTCATATTACTGAAGACTGGAAGGCATGGAAGGGATTGAAGGGGTGTGATATGGTTTGGCTCTGTGTCTCCACCCAAATCTCACCTTGAATTGTAATAATCCCCATGTATCAAGGGCGGGACCAAGTGGAAATAATTGAATCATGGGGGTGGTTTCCCCCATGCTGCTCCCATGATAGTGAGTGAGTTCTCATGAGATCTAATGGTTTTATAAAGGGCTCCCCAATTTACTCAGCACTCATTCTATCTCCTGGTGCCTTCTGCCATGATTGTAAGTTTCCTGAGGCTTCCCCAGACATGTGGAATTGTGAGTAAATTAAAACTCCTTTCTTTTCTTCTTTTTCTTTCTTTTTTTTTTTTTTTTTTTTTTTTGAGACAGAGTCTCACTCTGTCGCCCAGACTGGAGTGCAGTGGTGCAATCTCTGCTCACCGCAAGGTCTGCCTCCCGGGTTCAGGACATTCTCCTGCCTCAGCCTCCCGAGTAGCTGGGACTATAGGAGCCCACCACACACCTGGCTAATTTTTTTTTTTTTTTTTTTGTATTTTTAGTAGAGACGGGTTTTCATCGTGTTAGCCAGGATGGTCTCTATCTCCTGACCTTGTGATCCTCCCGCCTCTGCCTCCCAAAGTTCTGGGATTACAGGCGTGAGCCACAGTGCCTGGCTAAAACTCTTTTCTTTATAAATTACTCAGTCTTGTGTATTCATAGCAGCATGAGAATGGACTAATACAGTAAATTGGTACCAAAGGAGTGGGGTGCTGCTAAAAGGATACCTGAAAATGTGGAAGCAACTTTGGAATTGGGTAACAGGCAGAGGTTGAAACAGTTTGGAGGGCTCAGAAGAAGAAAGGAAAACATGGGAAAGTTTGGAACTTCCTAGAGACTTGGAGGGCTCAGAAGACAGGATGATGTGGGAAAGGTTGAAACTTCCTAGAGATTTGTTGAATGGCTTTGACTAAAATGCTGATCGTGATATGCACAATGAAGTCCATGCTGAGGTGGTCTCAGATGGAGATGAGGAACTTGTTGGAAACTGGAGCAAAGGTTATCCCTGATATGCAAAGAGTCTGGTGGCATCTTGCCCCTACCCTAGATATCTGTAGAACTTTGAACTTGAGAGAGATGATTTAGGGTATCTGGCAGAATACATTTCTAAGTGGCAAAACATTCAAGAGGAAGCAGAGCATAAAAGTTTGGAAAATTTGCAGTTTGACAATGTGATAGAAAAGAATAACTATTTACTGGGGAGAAATTTAAGGCAGCTGCAGAAATTTGCATAAGTAATGAGGAGCCAAATGCTAATTGCCAAGACAATGGGGAAAATGTCTCCAGGGCATGCCAGAGACCTTCAGGGAAGCCCCTACCATCACAGGCCTGGAGGCCTAGGAGAGAAAAGAGATTTCCTGGACCAGGTCCAGATCCCCCCTGTGGTATGCAGCGTCAGGTTTTGGTGCTGTGCTCCATCTGCTGCAGCGTGGCTAAAAGGTGCCACAGTACAACTCAGGTCATTGCTTCAGGGGATGCAAGCCTCAAGCATTGGCAACTTCTTTTGGTGTTGAGCCTGCGTGTGCACAGATGTCAAGAATTGAGGTTTGGAAACTTCCGCTTACATTTCAGAGGATATGTGTAAATGCCTGAATGTCCAGGCAGAAGATTGTTGTAGGGGCAGATCCCTCAGGGGGAACCTCTACTAGGGCAGTGCAAAAGGGAAATGTGGGGTTGGAGTCCCCACACAAAGTCCCCCTGGGTTACTGTGAGAAGATGGCCACTATTCTTCAGACTCCAGAATGTTAGATCCACCGACAGCTTATACCATGCACCTGGAAAAGCTGCAGACACTCAATGCCAGCCTGTGAAAGTAGCCATGAGTGGAGCTGTACCCTGCAAAGCCACAAGGGAGGAGCTGCCCAAGGCCATGGGAGCCCACCTCTTACATCAGCTTGACCTGGATGTGAGACATGGAGTCAAAGGAGATCACTTTGGAACTTTATTGATTGCTTTGTTGGATTTCAGACTTCCATGGGGGCCTGTACCCCTCTGTTTTGGCCAATTTCTCCCATTTGGAATGGGTGTATTTACCCAATTCCTGTGTCCCCATATTATCTAGGAAGTGACTAATTTGCTTTTGATTTTACAGGCTCATAGGTAGTAGGGACTTGCCTTGTCTCAGATGAGACTTTGGACTTGGACTTTTGGGTTAATGCTGGAATGAATTAAGATTTTTGGGGACTGTTGGAAGGGCATGATTGTGTCTTCAAATGTGAGGACATAAGATTTTGGAGGGGCCAGGGGCAGAGTGATATGGTTTGGCTCTGTTTCCCCACTCAAATCTCACCTTGAAGTGTCATAATCCCCATATGTCAAGGATGGGACCAGGTGGAGATAATTCAGTCATGGGGGTGGTTACCTCCATGCTGTTTTCATAATGGTGATTGAGTTCTCGTGAGATCTTATGATTTTATAAGGGGCTTCCCCTTCACTCAACACTCATTCTCTCTCCTGCCACCCTGTGAAGATGTGTCTTCCACCATGATTGTAAGTTTCCTGAGGCCTTCCCAGTCAGCAAAACTGTGAGTCAAACTTCTTTTCTTTATAAATTACCCAGTCTCAGATGCTTCATAGCAGCGTAAGAATGGGCTACTTTAGAGTGGTAAGCATATTTTTTGCTACTTATTGAACTTTTCAATTTATTTTCTCTACTCTTCTGTCCTTTCATGTCAACAGATTACATGAGTGTTCTCTGTTCTGAGAATTTGATAGAGGGCAAGGCAAATAAAATTTTTTTCACCATGGAGAATAGTCTTTATTCAAAATATACTGATAATAAAGTTGAGTAAATAGACAATAATAAATGGCTATATATTTTAACAATGTACTATTGGATCTCAGTGGATAAAATAGTTATGATATATTTTGTTGATGAAAACTTACTCTATTCAAAGAGAGTTTCAACCACACATTTAATATTAGTTGGGATATATTCACAATTTACATAATTCAATAACTCTACTAACATAAAGACATACAAAGCCATGTGAAAAAGGGTGATATTGGATATGTAAAAATAGAGATTATAAAAAAAAGAAAAATGAAACATTGAGAGGAAAATATATTAAGAAGTTAGGCTTTTAGATTTCTTTTTTGATGAATTTGGTATATAACATCACCAGACCCTTATTAAACTATATATAATATAAAATATCCAGAATGTAATTCCACTTTAAAAAAAATGACAACATTTCTAAATGGAAGAAAAACATTACACAAAGAGATAAGACTGTTTCTATGCATATACAATTTGAAATAACCTTAAAGTATTAGTTTTTGGAGGTTTTTTTTTAATTGTTCCTCGAGAGATTAAACATGAATGAAAGACTACTTCCAACACGGCATAGAAGACTATGAAAGGGAAATCCTAGAGATTTATTTGGAAAATACGAAGTGTTTAAAAATTTTTAATTAATAATCACTTTAATAGTTATAGGAGTCGTTTATCAGTAAACTGATCACTGTTTTGTAGGGCAGAATACTTCCCTATAATGTATACAGAAATAGAGTGTATAGATGTAAAGATTCACTGATGTCATTATTTTCCAGTCATTTGAAGAGTAGGGTTAATGTGTCTATGTAAACTATACCAGTGTATATGACATAGTTTGGATCTGTGTCCCCTCCCAAATCTCAGGTTGAATTGTAATCCTCAATGTTGGAGGTGGGGCTTGGTGAGAAGTGATTGGATCATAGAGCTGTTCCTCATGAAAGGTTTAGCACCACCCCTTGGTGCTGTTCTTATGATGGTGAGTTCTCACGAGATCTGGTTGTTTAAAAGTGTGTATACCTCTCCGCTTCCTGCTCTCTCTTGTTGCTGTGGCCATGGGATGCCTTGCTGCCCCTTTGCCTTCTGCCATAATTGGAGGCTTCCTGAGGCCTCCCTAGAAGCAGAAACCACTACACTTCCTGTACAGCCTGCAGAATCATGAGCCAATTAAACCTCTTTCTTAAAATAAATTACCCAGTCTCAGGTATTACTTTATAATAGTGCGAGAATGGACTAATACAGTGTATGAGTATAAATGTGTATGTATATTAGCATAAGAAAGCACTTAGATAAAGTTATTTGAACTAAAAATAATAAGGCCATTAAGACATTTATATTTTTCTTGACTTCATTTATTTTTATGTTTATTTAAATAGTAGGGTTCCTTACATTGATAAGGCAAATATAATACTGCAAAAAAAAATTTATAGAAGAAGCTTGGCTGGGCATGGTGGCTAATGCCTGTAAACCCAGCACTTTGGGAGGCTGAGGTGGGCAGATCACCTGAGGTCAGGAGTTTGAGACCAGCCTGGTCAACATGGCAAAACCCCGTGTCTACTAAAAATACAAACATTGGCCAGGCATGGTGGTGTGTGCCTGTAGTCCCAGCTACTTGGGGTGGCTGAGGCACGAGAGTCACTTAAACCCAGGCGGAGGAAGTTGCAGTGAGCTGAGATCTCGCCACTGCGCTCCAGCCTGGGCAACAAAGTGAGATTCTGTTTCAAAAATAAAAATAAAAATAAAAATAAATAAGATACTTGCTATAATTTTCCTAGTTTTGTAAGAATTGGATTGACAAGACTTTAAACACTTTCCTTCTAGAAAAATGTCTTCATATTTTGTAAGTTTGAAATAGTTACCTGAGATGCACTTTATTGTTCTAACATATACCTTTCTCATAGGTGAATTTTAAGCAATTATACATAAAATATAGCAGAAACGCAAAATAGTACAGATGTTTCCTAACTTAGATAGTTCTGTGTGTATGTTTCCATTTTTATTACGTTTCTTTTCATTAAGAAAACTTAACCTCAATGCCCTAAAACTAGAACCCTGTTGTCTAACTGAAACTTCCCTGAGACCATGCTGAATAAATTGGTAAGTGAGGAAAATATAGACATCAATGGTTCCATAGATATTTAACTTTCGATAGCATTAATATTATATAGTATTCAGTCATTCCTGCACACTGAATAACAATATTTTTTAATTATATGGTTCTGAACTTGAATGCCATTTGAAGATCCTTGGAACAATGAAATATCCCTATATTTGCTATTGAGTAAAAGTACAAATGCATGCCAAACTTCACTAAATATATACATGAAGAATTGCAACCTTTCCAGCCATGCATAAAAGTTCTCCAAAAGACAATATAAAAAGTAGGTTATATACTGAGTGTTTGTTTTTAACATACTTAATGTTTGTAAAATACTTAAATGTTTGTAAAGCAAAACAAAACTATGTAGTAAAAAACGCATGGTGGTTAAATTATCCACCTTGATATTATTACTGTATAAATTGTGTTTTTAGAATAAGAATGTCAAATTAAGGGTTGTGTTTCCTTGCAGAAACAAAAATTCAACCTTCAAAGATGGAATATGCTCTCATGCTTAGCAAACAATTTCAACTGGATGAGGGTCACCTATGTATTCTAGCTGATACAAGTTGGAGTCTAAAAAGGGAAAAGTCAGCGAAATTAGGCAACCATTTTTTCTTAACAATATTAAACAACATTTTATATATACTAGTTTTCTCCAATTTTAATATAATCATTCCTTTTTTAGCTTATGATATTTGATAAATATTTACATCTATTTTAACAAAACCTGGCTTGTCCAACTAGTATAGTACAATTACTTTATATTTTATCTTTTTTACTATATATTCTATTATCATTTAATTAGAAAAAATCTTAGATTTATAAATGTCCATTGCTTTATTTATAGCCACAGTTCATTTACAATTTATAAAGAGAAATTTTACATTAACTATGTGAAAATTCAAATGACTATTTCATTTTTTTATCTGAGAGTCACAGATAAAAAGTATTTAAGAAAATAGCATAATAATTGATTGTCTATTTGTTTTGATGACTTTCACATAATAGTTTTCACTCAGATATTTTTTCACATGATCATTAATCTTTAACATTTTAATCTTCATAACTGAAGCTTCCATAATGTCTACTTATTATTATGTTTAATGTTAACTCATTAAACTGTAAAATTGGAATATATGCATATATGTATTTAATTTTATAGTTTTAAATTACAAAAGTACTGTATGTTTGTTGTAGTCATTCAAAACATAAAGAGATGTATAAAGGTCATACACTAGCAGTGTCAATAGCTCCTCTAACTTCCAATGCTCTCCTGCCAAGGTTACTAAAATTAACTTTTTGCTATCTATCATTTTCTGTACTTATACCAGCAAATGTTAGTTCAACAAGCATAATATTTCTGAAATATTTTATATTTTAAGTTTTTTAAAGCCAGTATCTTTCTTGCACCCTTACTTACTTACCCAAGGGATTATAGTGAAGTGAAAGGAAAATAGGACATAAAGTTTCACCTAGACAGAAAATAACAGAAAAATCAATATTTTCTGATATTGAGGAGTTATAAATTTAATTCATTTTTAAAGGAACCATCATTTGGTTTCATTGGTTTTCTGTATTGCTTTTGCTTGTTTTCTAGTTCATCGATCTATGCCCTTTTTTAATATTCTTTTTTTTCAGTTTAATTTGAGATTCTTTTCTAATTTTTCAAGGTAGAAGTTTAGATCACTGGTTTTTAATACTTTTATTATTATTCTTTTCTAATATAGGTATTTAAAGTTAGAAAATTCCTAATAAGTGCTGTTTTAGCTGCATTCCACAAATTTTAAATACATTTTATTTTGATTTTGTCATTTCAAAATACTTCTTAATTTATGTTTTTGATTTATTATTCTTCCATCCAGAGATTATTCAAAGTTATGTTCTTTAATTTTCAAATAATTGGAATTTTTCTTTTTATATTATAATTAATTTCTAATTTATTTCATTTTGGCAAAATAATAGACTCTTTCAGATTTTAATCTTTTTACATTTATTGAGCCTTGTTTCATTGCCAGTATATGATCTATACTAATAAAACAAAACATGTGTACTTAAAAATAATATATACCGTACTTACCAGATGTATGCTATTTAAATATCAACTAAATAAAAGTAACTATAGTGTTGATCTGATCATAAAAGTGTCTATTTCTATGTTCCATTGATTTTGTGTTTGTGTCTCCACATACAATAATGAATTTTTCTATTTCGTCTTGCAGTTCTACCAGTTTGATCTTAGGTGTTTTGACATATTTTTCTTAGGTGCATACACATTGAGGATTATCATGTCTTCTTGGAAGATTGCTCTCTTTATGTAATGCCCCACATTATCGCTGATAATTTTCTGTGCACTGAAGCCTGCTTTGTTATTATAACTACTCGATATTTCCTGTGAATATTTTAGCATTGTATATCATTCTCAGTTTTTTAACTTTCAATTTATCTGCTTTCATAGAGATTTCATGTAGACAATATATATGCAGGTCATTTTGTCTTTATTAAATCTGACATTTTCTGTTCTTTAATTGGTACATTTAGACCTTTAACATTTAAAATAATTATTGATATAGTTGAATTATCTATGTTTTCTATTTGTTGTCCATTTATGTATGTATTTAATTTTTCATTTATTTTCTGCCTTCTCTTGTTTTAACTGAGCATTTTATGGAATTTTCTTTTCTCTTCTCTATTAGTATACCAACTTATAACTGTCTTTTATTTCAAATGGTTGCTCTGCTTAGACTAGTTTTTGCTAAGGTTTTTATATGTCAAAAAACATTTTGTTTTTCTTCACTAAGGATAGTCTTAATAGCTTAATAGACATTTTTAAATCCTTGTCTGTTACTTTTAATACGTTGTTCATCTTAAGGTCAGAATTCACTGTGATTTTTTTCTGTTTATTTTGTTTTGAGACAAGGTCTCGCTCTGTCAAGTAGGCTGGAGTATAGTGGCTCAAACATAGCTTACTGCAGCCACTGTAGCCTCGACCTCCTGGGCTGAAGCAATCCTCCTACCTCAGCCTCCTGAGTAGCTGGGAATATATGTGTGTGCCACCGTGCCTAGCTAATTTATTATTTTATTTTGTAGAGACAGGATCTCACTATGTTGCCCAAGCTGTGATTTTATTTTCTTTAAGACAGTGTGCTGTTTTCTTGGTTTTTCATATATTGGGTAATATGATATCACAGATGCTAAGTTGTCTAGTTTCTGGATTTATTTATCATCATCATTATTTTTATTTACTATTATTATTGTTATTATTTGAGAAGGAGTCTTGGTCTGTTGCCCAGGCTGGAGTGCAGTGGCACGATCTCAGATCACTGCAGCTTCTGCCTCCCAGGCTCATGCCATTCTCCTGCCTCAGCCTCCCAAGTAGCTGGGACTACAGGCACCCGCCACCACGCCCGGCTAATTTTTTTGTATTTTTTAGTAGAGACAGGGTTTCACCGTATTAGCCAGGATGGTCTCGATTTCCTGACCTCGTGATCCACCCACCTCCGCCTCCCAGAGTGCTGGGATTACAGGCGTGAGCCATCGCGCCTGGCTATTTTTATTTTTTTAATTATGTTTCTCTAATGAATACTCTGTTTCTTGTTTTAGTAGGTTGGCTCTTTTTTTATTTGCTTCATGAGGTTCGCATGCTGATTCTTATCCAGTACTTCCAACTCCCTTCAAATTTCTGTCTTTATGTTTTTATTTAGGTTTATCAGAGTCTGGTCTGCACGTTAATGTTTCAATTGCCTTAACAGAGATGTGAGTAAACCATGCTTAGGGATCCCCTTTATGGCTTTTTTTCTACCAAAATTCCTCCACTCTTTTAGGCTTCCTCAGATTCACATGTTCCCTTCACAGTGGAACACAATAGACTGTAATTAGCCCTAGGCCCTGGGGGCATGAACTGAGTTCTCTATCTGCCCTCATCCATGGTACACCCGCTATGTGAGTCTTTCTGTCTCTTTTCACTCTCCATAACTCAGATAGTTGCTTTTTTATATTATTTCTAGGATTTTGTTGGCAAAAAGAGTCAAACTCTATAAAATATTTGAAGATATTTATTTTGAGCCAAATGTGAGTGACCAATGGCTTAAGACACAGCCTTCAGGAGACCTTGAGAGCATGTGTCCTAGGTGGCCAGGCTACATCTTGGTTTTATACAATTTGGAGAGACATAAGACATCAATCAATGCATGTTAAGACATACATTGGTTTGGTCTGGAAAGGTGGGACAACTGAAAACAGGGGATTTCAGGTCATAGGTGGATTCCAATATTTTCTGATTGGCAATTGGTTGAAGGAGATTATTATCTAAAGACCTAGAATCAATAGAAAAGAGTGTCTGGGTTATGATAAGCCACTATGGGGACCAAGGTTTTATGATGCAGATGAAGCCTCCAGATAGTAGACATCAGTAAGAATGAATTGTAAATGTTTGTTACCAGACTTAAAGAGTCTGCTCTATCAGTCTCTGTGTTTATGTTAATTCTGGTCAGATGCGACTGAATTCCAAAAGGGAGGAGGGCACACTGAGGCATGTTCCGCACCCCCTATTCATCATGGCATAAACTGGTTTTTCAGGTTTACTTTGGAATGCAATTGACCAAGAAGAGGGGTCCATTGAGATCAATTGAGGGGCTTAAATTTTATTATTAATTTACAGTTTGATAGTTCTATGCAGTGTGACATGGTAAGGTTCTAGTCCATCATATCTGAATGCAGAATATGTGGTCACCTAATTTTTGACAAAAGATCCACACACATCAAATGAGAAAAGCCTAAAAGTTTTACCAAATGATGAAGAATAAATAGACTTTCTGTGTGGACAAAAAAAAAAAAAAAAAAAAAACCTTGACGCAAAGAAAATATTTCAAAATTGTATATTAGATAAAGAAACTTGGTATCTAAAATGTAAAACAAAACGTTATAACTTTCTAAGAAGCTAGGCAATAAAAAAATGGAGAAGATTGTTGAGACATGAAAGTTGTTTAGCTTGATTGTTCATCACAAAAATGCAACTAACAACCATAATTATATACTACTACACACAAACCAAAAAGGCTAAATTTAATAAGATTTATAATCTGAAGTAATAACAAGAATGTGGAGCTACTAATTTCACATATTACTTCTAGAAATGCACAATGTCACAACTTATTTGTAGAATTGTGTATCAACTTTGTATAAAGTTAAGTATACACCTACTATATTGCCCAGCAATTACACTTTTAATTAAAATAAATGAAAATATATATCATCAAAAGACTAAAATAACTGCTCTCAATAAACATTTCATAGTAGCTAAAAATATAAATAACTGCAATATACATGAATAGGTGAATACATCAGTGAATCTGGGTATAGTCACACAATAAAGTAATTTTCAACAATATAACAAAATACTGATATACACAAACAACCTAGATAAGCTTTCAAATGATTATGTTGAACATTAGAACCAGACAAAAGAAAATCTATATGTTTTATTTCATTAATATGTAGTTCCTTTTTTTTTTGAGATGGAGTCTCACTGTCGCCCACGCTGGAGTGCAGTGACACAATCTCCACTCACTGCAACCTCTGCCTCCCGGGTTCAAGCGATTCTACTGCCTCAGCCTCCCGAGTAGCTGGGACTACAGGTACATGCCACCACGCCTGGCTAATTTTTTGTATGTTTAGTAGAGATGGGGTTTCACCATGTTAGCCAGGATGATCTTGATCTCCTGACCCCGTGATCCACCTGCATCCGCCACCCAAAGTACTGGGATTACAGTCATGAGCCACCGAGCCCGGGCCAATATGGAGTTCTAGAAGATATAAAACAAAACTGTAATGAAAGAAAGATTTGTGTTTGCCAGAAGCCATTGATTTCATTCAAATTTATGCATCACATAACAAAAATTTAATGTGATGTTAAACTTTTATTAGATCAAATTTCAGTTACAATTTCCCTGTGAGGCTGGGCACGTTGGCTCACGCCTATAATCCCAGCACTTTGGGAGGCCAAGGCAGGCAGATCATGAGGTCAGGAGTTTGAGAACAGCCTGGCCAACATGGTGAAACCCCGTCTCTACAAAAAATACAAAAATTAGGCAGGAGTGGTGGCAGGCACCTGTAATCCCAGCTACTCGGAGGACTGAGGTAGGAGAATCGCTTGAGCCTGGGAGGCGGAGGTTGCAATGAGCTGAGACTGTGCCATTGCACTCCAGCCTGGGTGACAGAGCGAGATTCCATCTCAAAAAAAAAAACAAAAAAAACCAACAATCCCTGTGAAAATTGTATCCAGAGTTATATAAATGCTTATTGACCAAGGTATCAGTTTCTACCATGTGACTAGATAATTGAGAGGTGGATGTACTAAGTAACTTGTAATATTTTCTCCAAAAATAAGGCTGTGTAGCAGAATAGAGTCTGCAAGTTTGTGGACCAGGCATGGTAGCTCATGCCTGTAATCCCAGCAATTTGGGAGGCTGAGGTGGGTGGATCATTTGAGGTCAGGAGTTCGAGGAGTCCAGCCTGGGCAACATGGTGAAACCCAATCTCTTTGCATTTTGTAAAAATAGAAAAATTAGCCAAGTGTGGTGGTGTGCACCTGTAGTCCCAGCTGCTCAGGAGGCTGAGGCAGGAGAATCACTTGAACGTGGCAGAGGTTGCAGTGAGCTGAGATCATGCCCCTGCACTCCAGCCTGGGCAACAGAGTGAGACCCTTTCTCAAAAACAAACAAACAAACAAAAAAGAATCTGGACATTTTAAGATGAGACTCTTCTTTCATATTATTTTTTTTCTTTTTTTCACATATGAAATGAGCAACATTCATTGCCCTTAGGGACAGTTCAGGTAGAGCCAAGAATAAAAAGTCATTGCTCAGCAATGATTTTAAGATAGAGATTCTAAAGTCAATGATAGATAAAATAGTCTAAAGGTCAGTGCTCTTTTGATTTTCAGAGCCAAATTCTTGGGACAAAATCTATTCTGAAATTTTAAAATGTGTTTTGCTGATTAGTAGCTATCATCTAATATTTAATCACCCTTGTATTCCTCAAATACATTCTACTTGTAGGATCCAGTGGAAAACTCCCCCTTCACTCTCTAAAGGTTCACTAAGAATCGACTGAGAAAAGGTAGTCTACTAGGAGAGAAGACTTAAAGTGTATTAGTGTACATGGCAGAAGAGGGGAATCGTGGAGTGATTACCTTATCACCGAGTGGCACACAGATGCTTATATGCCATTCTTCTTAGGGAACAGGAAGATGGGGAAGTATGGATGATTTTTAAGAGGGCAGCAATTTTTTTTTTTTAAGGAAAATCCAATGGACTTGAAGAAAGTACAATAACCTGGCAGAAACGCTGTTGGGCCCATACAACAAACAATGGTTTATGACAAAAGTCTGTGCAGGTGTTTTGATAGCCTTCAGTTTTTCTTCCTGTGATATGAGTTCAGTTAATGAAACTCAGAGAATGGACCAGAGGTAATTGTTTTCTTCTTTGGAAATCTGGACTACAGGCAGAAAACAGAATTTCAGAGACCAACTTTATCCTGTGCGTTGGGACTGATGGAAGATGGGTGGTTCGGAGAGGTGTGGAAGGTCAGAGAGACCTTGAAACTTCTGATTCAGCATGTCAAAGCATCATATTACTTTGGGGTATCAGCTTCTGAGACCCAGCATTATATTGCTGGATTACATCTACTATGTAGTTTAAAAAGTTTACATCTATATTGATGAGTGAAATTGGTCTACAGTTTTATTTCTGTACTATATTGAATTTTTAGTGCTAAAGTTATTGTGACCACATACACTATAGTAGAGAATTACTTGTCATTTTCTACCATCTCATAATATAATAACCATTTCAATAACCTATCGTTTTAAAGATTAGATAGAACTGACCTACAAATACATCTTTTAGTGGTTCCCTTTTCAATAGAAAATTATAAAACAACTTTCTAATCTGTGCTGTGGTAATGTTAACTTTAACTATTGATATTTTTCTAGGAAATCGTTCTTTTGTTAAAGGTGTCCAAATTTATTTTCATAGATCTGCATATATCAAATTCTTGAAAATGTTAAATTACTAGTTATGATTCTCATCTTTTCTCATTTATATAATTAGCTATTTTAGCTCTTTTTTCCTCATAAATATTTTTTCTATTTTACTAAACTATAAAAAAGAGAAAATTACTCCTACATATACATCCAATTCATTGTATTTATTTATTTACTGCTTTATTAACTTCATGTTATCTGTTATGTTAACTAATTCCTTTTTCTTACTTTCTTTTGGTTAATTTTGTCATTTTTTTCTAATTTCTCTAGAGTAGCAAACTCTTTTTTTTTGGTTTTTCTTGTAATTAAAACATTCAAAGTTTTAATTTTTTCTTTGAGAATTATATTTCATAAGTTTGGGTATAAGATGTTTTTATCAATTCATACTATATATATTTTTATATTTGACTTTTGGCATTCTCCTTTATTGAAATTTTATAAGGATATTTCAAATATCCACATAGTTAATGCTTTTTGTTTATACTTTTTATTTTTTTATTATTGTTTTCAAATTGTATTGGATTATTATCATACATTGTAAGGATTTTATAATTTTCAGTTATATATTATATATATATAAATTTCAAATATACGTATATGTATATTTTCACATATACATTATTTATTGCCAAGTATATGATTGATATTTCCACCAAATATTGCATGGATAGAAAAAAAAATAAATATATCTAAATTAAGGTTGTAATTTAGTTTTGTTCTACATTTATTTTCTGTGATGTTTGGGGTACACCAGACAAGTGAAGAAGTTAGAAAATTATGTCCCCACTAGTTTACATAGCGTTGCAGTCACATATCTTTATGGATTGATTAAGATTCATGATAATATAGGACAAAGCACTCTGCACTCCAGCATGAGTTGGATCTCAATCCCCATATATGTTTGCAGCCAGTAACTTATGTAGTGAACACTATGTACAACCAGAAATGATAGCCCTACCTGACTTACAATTTTCAACTTATGATTTAACAAAAATGGCTCCTTTTATCATAATGTAATATCTCATGTCTAAGATAAATATTTTCACTCATGCTTTCTTTTTCCCTGCATTTGTAGGTAGTAATTTATGACATTTATTTTCAAACTTCTTCTAAAATGTATTTTACTCTTTTCATTATTCTTTTAGGTTCAGAATACATGTGCAGGTTTTTTACACAAATAAATTGTATATTGTGGAGATCTGCTGAACAGATTATTCCATCACCCAGATAATATATATGGTACCTGATAGGTAGTTTTTCAATCCTCACCCTCCAGCCACCCTCCATCCTCAAGTAGCCCCTGATTTCTATAGTTTCCTTCTTTTTGTCCACGTGTACTCAGTTTAGCTCCCACTTACAAATAAGAGCATGCAATATTTGGTTTTCAATCTTGCATTAGTTCACCTAGGATAATGGCCTCAGCTCCATCCATGTTGTTTCAAAGGACATGATCTCAGTCTTTTTATGGCTATGCAGTATTCCATAGTGTACATATACCATATTTTCTTTATCCAGTCTACCACTGTTGGGCATTTAGGTTGATTCCATGTCTTTGCTATTGTTAGTACTGAAGCAGAAGTTAAAAGGGGAAAGAACAAATTTTCTTCCTTTCCGTTGGTATGAGCAGCTTACCCTTTTAATCCCTTCCCTCTCCATGCCATTGCACTCTGCTCTGCAAGTTTTTTATGAACTTATAGATTCCTGTTTTCTGTAACTACTGTCTGCAGCCCCACGGAGGTCATGAGATATGCTTGAGCAAGCTTAGATTGCAGCCATCTGGGCACCACTGAGAAGGACATGAGATATGATAGTGCAGGCATCTTGAGCAAGCCTAGATAATAGCCACATGGCCTGCATAGCAAGAGTCACATGAAAGCCTGACATATGAGCTTGTCACTGTTTGTTAAACTGTTTTTGTTCTACCTGCTTTCGTGCCACTGCATTTCACACCACAGATGCATGTATAAAAGTCAAGCCCTGTATTTGTCCAGGGCTCAGCCTTTTGGGTAAAAACCCACTGAGCCAGTGCACCTAAATAAAATCCTCTTCTTCCATCCTATTGGTCTTTCTGGTCTCCTGATTCTTGCAACATTTTGGCAAGTCAACCAGGAGTTGGAGACGACAAGTTTGCTGTCTGCTTTGCCTGTGGTCTGAGGTCCTAAGCCGGGGGAGACCCATGACCTTAGGTGCCATCGTGGGAACTTAACCTGGAGAAGGGATTGGTTCTCCTGTGACCTGGTGCCCCTCCCAGTCAGCACAATGGAACGTAAGGGGCTTCAGGATGTTTCCAGGGACAGTGCACTACAGGACCACGGTAAGGTTTGGGGCCCAAGGCAGGACCTGTTCCATGAGGACAGAAGGGGAACCTGATCACCTCCTGGGGGTGTGTCGAGTATTCTGACCTAGGGTGCGAGAGTGACTCGCAAATTCGGATGAAACTTACACCCAGGGTGTACTGAGTAGTCTGACCCAGGACACCAGAGTGGTCCACAGAGTTGGATGAAACCTACACCCCAACTAGCGAAGAGGACCTGGGAGCGGGGAAGTATGTGAATGCGTGTGAAAGAGGTGGTTCCAAAAGGAACCAATGTGGGGAGTGACATGTGTGGGGCCGCAGGTCTCTTAGCATAGACTGTACGCTCCCAGTGAATTGTGGGACTGACCGGGACTAGTAGCAATTCACATATGGCTTAGGGAGGTTGCCCACAATTTAGTAATTGTGGGGGTTAAAACGGAGCCTCCAATGCTAAGCAGCATCTGAAATACTCCCGCAAGAGGGACAGTCGAATCTGTCCGAAGCGAAAGTGAGAGTGAGTGAATTGCACCATAACTGGGAGGAAATGGGAGGGAAGTCGTCAAAACCCACCCCATTAGAATGTATGTCAGAGAACTTTAAGAAAGGTTATAAGGGGACTATAGGATCAAGTTAACCCCCAGAGGTTGAGAACTCTCTGTGAAGTAGAATGGTTTCAACTTCCTCCTGAATCTCAATGATGTTAACTTCTCTCCATATTCTTAATTATATGATTGCCATGTCAGCCACTTTATCCTGGTTAAGAACCATTGCTGTGGAACAAGTTCAGTCATTTGGAATAAGTAAGACACTGCCTTTTTGAGTTGCCAGAGTTCTTGCACTGGGTCTTTTTCATCTGTGTGGACTAATGTTCTTTTAGTTTTTGAAGTTGCTATCCTATGGATGGGTTTTATTTTTGCTTTCATGTTCTCTTATGCCCTTGAGGGTTTGACTATTGTATAAGGTGGAATCAGTCAACTAGCTTCATTTCTGGAAGACTTCAGAGGGTCAAGGCTCAGCTCAGAATTCCTGGGCTGCATGCTTGAATACCAGGTCCTTGGCTTTGTTATCTGGTCCCTTAAGGATAGGAACCTGCTGTGCTGGACGGACTGATGTGTTCCTGGTTCTCTGTCAATAACACTCTGATGGAGTGTGCCAGCCAAAGCTCTTAGTTCTGGCAGTGGCATTAAGATCTATGCTTGCTCATGCATGCCAGCAACAGTGGTGGTTTGATGGGGCACAGGTGTCAGCTGGGTCAGCACACCAGTAGAAGTGGGGCAGCAGCATCTGTGCATGCATTTGCACTGGCTGTGACAGCATGGCAAGGTGCCTGAACACTGGCAAGGGAGGGATGCCAATGGGGGCAGCATGCCAGTATTTGTGCACACACCCTTGCCAGTGGTGGTGTTGAAGCCATGTGCCTGTGAGTTATCAAGGTGGGCCACTGGCATGGGTGTGGTGGCAAGATATGCTTGTGCCAGTAGTGATGTGGTGGTGTGGGGTGCACTCAGAGACACACATTGGTGCAAGAAGGGAGGCAAGGTCTGTCCACAGCTTGTACCAGCAATGTGGTTGGGGTGGCCTTGAGCAAGTGTATACTATTAAAGTGCCAAGAGGAGGCTGCATTATGGGGTGGATCCAGGTAGGTGGGTGAACATCAGTGATGGCCAGTCTGCTGGAGATCTTCGATGGTTAAGTATGGTCTGCTGTTGAAGGAGATATGATGCGGGCCCCTGGGAACCATCCTGATTGGGCAGCCAAGGCTGCAACATGTGTGGGCATAGCCAGGCTGGGGCTCCAGGAGAACTCAGCATAAAAGAGAGCACTCAGATCAGACTGGCTCCATTCCATGGGCAAGGCCACCTTGCTGAGTCCAGGTCCAACAGTTACCTTAAAGCAAAACCCACATACAAGGGCATGGTGAATCTTGGGAGATGGACTTCCCTGACCTTCAACTCCACTGAGGCTGGATTCCTGCCTCTACCACCTCTGTAAGCAACTCTTCCTGCCAGCTCAAGTGTTCATGTGGGTCATGAGATCACCTGCACCTAGGATTCCAGAAGTCCATGGAAAGAGCAGGCCACCCCTCACCTGTTCAAGCCACTCCTTCCCCAGGAGGCACTGGGGAGCAGGAATGAGTATCGATGCTTGGCAGCCCTATACATGGTTTCCAGCTTCCTTCCCCTTCAACCCAGTGTCTGCATCTTCCGTCTATCCACTCTCAATGTCTTCCCTCTGAAGATCGGCTCGGAGTATGCCAGTCTTTCCAATATTCTGGTATCTCAGTGACAGGTGTTCCTCTAAGCTGCATCTTGTTGGCCATCTTTGTTCCCCTCTCAACCTTTTATTTATCACTTTATTTTTAGAAACTTTTTTGAGATTTTGCCATTTAACTCAATCTCTAAAGATTTATATGTAATAGAGAAGTCCCATGTTTCACATTTAGAATTATTACTAATAAACTTGAAATTATTTTATCTTACTATACATGCATTATTCATTTTACTTTATTATTTCCTCATTTTTTCATTCTTATTTTACATTTTGATCAATATAGCTTTTAATTTTATGTTTTTTTCCTTGTGTATTTCATTGTAAAATTGTGCTTTTTCTTGTTCTTAATGGTTATCTTTCTTATCACTCAAAAACATACACATATTTCTCTATCATTTAAAAATGTAAATACAAAATCTTTTCCTACCTGAGGCATTTGCATTTCCCTATTAAAATGGAATGTCTAAAATGGTTTATATTTACTCCTTTAATCCTTCACCTCAACATAATGGAATGTATTTAACTTCTCACTTGCACTTTCCTATCCATTTTATGTTTTACTATATTAATAGTTTTACTTTTAAAGTATTATTACATTGTTTCTTTTCACATTTCCTTTTATTTAAATGCTCATTAGTATTTATATTACATATGCTAAGTTGTCCATCATTGATTGTATGGAAATAATTATATATGAAGGAATACTCATTTCACATTATTTGTCTACTTTTTGCTTCATCCTTTCTACCTTGTGGTGTCAGTAATGATAGATTTGATGTTGTGTTAAATTCTTTGTTATTTTGCTTTTGACAGCAATGCTTGGAAAGTGAAGACATTCTTATATTGTGGCTGTAAATAAGAATTGTTACAGCCTTTTATAAAAAATAATCTGGCAATCTCTATTAAAATTTGAAATATGAAAACCTCTCAACTCAGTAATATTAATACTATATCTGGGGATCTATCCTATAGAAGTAAAAGCACCAAAATGTCAGAATACAACACACACACACACACGTATGTGTGTGTATATATTTCAATTCATCACAGAAGGGAGATCTTTTAATTTTCACAAAAAATACATGGTGTGGGCTAACTCAATTCTGTTAAGATGCATATGAAAGAAAACATACGTTAATCAATTGGCATTTTATTGCATAATTTATGTTATATCTACATCATGACATACTATGCAATCATAGAAAAAATAATTAGGGAAGTGAATTTACTTATACTAGATCTCCATATGACATTGCTGAGAGGGAAGACAAGATGAAAAATAGTACATAGAATATGATACAATTTTAACAAAATATTGGAAAAATTATATGTGGAGAAACACATGCATATATGCATTTATTTGTGTGTACCTATCATATTTATGATAATAAAAATAAAAATAAAAAAATTTACATTATTACTCTTGGTTACCCATGGGTAAAAGAATTGCATTGTTTAAAGAGGCTGAGGAGAGAGTGAAGGAGGAGGAATAAGAAGAAAAAAGATGGTGATATAAAATAAAATACAACCACAACTAGAAGTAAAACCAATAGTTAATTCTGACCCTTGAGGACATAAATTTAACATCAAGAATCAGAGAGTAGGTAAAATATCAAATGATATAAAAATCTCTAGTTCTAAGATAAATTATTTATTTATTTATTTGAGACAGAGTCTCCCTCTGTCACCCAAGCTGGAGTGCAGTGGCACAATCTCGGTTTACTGCAACTTCCGCCTCCCAAGTTCAAATGATCCTCCTGTAGCTGGGACTACAGACATATGCCATCACTCCTGGTTACAGGCATGAGCCACCATGCCCAGCCTCTAAGATAAAATTAATACAGAGTGTAGAAATGCAATTTGGAGGAGATAAGTATAGAGCCTCAGTGTAGTGGACCTCTAAGAAATGCATAGGGCTAAAACCTTAAATTGTGGCTGGAGAGTAAGAGACATAATGACAGTCTAAAATTTTTGTTACACCTCTCATCAGTCAAGGTCACTTTCATAGTTTGCATCCACATTTTCTGTTTCAACGATCTCCAACAGCAAAATTGAAGGATCTACAGCTAAACTCATCTGCAGCAAGGAGTTTCCTCAACTTACTATTGGTCAGGGAATATTTTTTTATATTGTTTATTTTGTTATTTGTATTCTGCTTGTGTTACTCCAAAAGTGGGTGATGAGCCAGAGACTTGGAAGCAATTAATTTATTTGGAAGGTAGTGTGAGAAAACACATACGAGGAAATGGGAAAAATAAAACAGGGAAGGGAAAAATACCAATAAGGGGTACATTTATGTGATGTGCCTCAGAATTTTCCCAGAAAAGAATGGGGAGCCTGTGGCATTTATCCATTGACAACCACCCTTGATTGATGGTTGCCGCCAGGAAAGTGAACTCACTCACACTTCTGGATTGCTTCTGCTTATGGCAGAGCAAACATCTGTACACCAGGGAAGGCCTTAAGGTATAAAAGGATGATGATACAATTTCTTGAGGTGCATCTGAAAATTCTTAGATCATGATGGGAGAGTCCTGCTCACATATTTATTTAACGATAAAGGGTCATAATTTACTTTTAAGACCATTGGATTTTTCAAGTGATATAGCGAAGCAGCAAAGCATCTTGAATCACACCCTGGACTTGCTACAGAATCCTCACATTCTCTGCCTTCACTTAAATTTTTAATTCAAGTTGCTTAATAAATATGTTGAGGCAATACTCAAGGAAATCATTAAAAAATAGACATAAAGAGGACAACATACATAAAGACACATTATCAGTAATACAGAGAGGTTTGTAAAATAGCTTTTTAAATTATATTTAAATAAAGGAAAGATAGACAAAATAGTTAAATTTTACCAGATAATTGAAATCCATAAAAAGTGTTATATGGATATTTTCAAACTAAATACATATATATATATATATATATATATCTCCATCCATCTACATATATATGTATATATATGAACTTAAGAATTTAATGAATGAGTAAAACATTAAAAAGAAGAGAGGATTAATGAAAAGGTAAATAAGCCATTAGAAAATACAAACTACATATCGGAGAGAAAAAACGAGAGAAAAAAGAGAAGAGTACATAGGAAAAATTTTAAGTTAAAAGACTTAAATCATGAATTGGCAATCCAAAAGATGTTCATAATTAACAGATGAAATAGTTAAATAGTGGTGTGTAAGCCTCATAAAAACATTGGCACAGAAATTCAAGAAATCACAATAGATTCCAAGAACATAAACACAAATAAACTACTCTTATGCACATAATAGTAAAACTTTTGGGGGAAAAAAAGAGAACATCTTTAAATTACTAAAAGAAAAGCACACAAAAATGAGCAGAAATAAAATCTACAGAAGACTATAAGATCTTCTATTTAGTAGATGCCAGAATAAACTGAAATAAAGACATTTGTGTATAGAAAACAAAACTATCCATCTAAGGTATTATACCTATCAAAAATATATATTTTTTAATGATACAAAGAGTTTGGCCCCAGGCAAAATAGAGTAGTAGTTTTATTTTTGTGTCTTGAGGAATGGTGCAATGGTGTGTTTTCTGGTTTTCTTTATTGCCTCCCAATTATCCTGGACAGAGTACTGCAAAATCTTCCAATTAAAAATAACGACAGCCACAGGCAAAAATTTCTCCAAGAGGAGCCTGATTTTGCTGTGGAAGAAAATTTGCAACCCACAGGCCAGCAAGTTTAAAAGAGACCCAGGGAAAGACACAGCTTGGACTGGTCCTCCTCAGGTCTAAACAAATATAAAAAATGGGCATCAAAAACTACAATCGCAAAGAGGCCCAAATTTGATTGAATCACACTGTGGAGCAAATTGTATCTGAGGGTATTATCAAAAATTACAGAACAATCGGCTGGAAATTAGTAGCACCTAATAGTTGTATCTAATACCAAACAAGGTGAACAGCTTAACAGAGAGACAAAGTAATGAGAGAGTGAAAGAGGGTTCTCAGAAACCACTGTCATTCTACCATAATTGTACACATACCTATGACTTAACCCTTTGGAGAGCGATATTAGGAGCTTCACAGAAGTGAAAGCCTACTTCACTGAAATAATGTAGCCAACTCACTAAACAAATAAGCAATCAATAACAAAATGAAGCCTGGGAATGGATGGGATCAATATCCAGAGGTGCTACAATATATTAACTGAAATATCTCATTGAAAAATAAAATTTTAAATGTCTGCAAAGAAACAGAAAGTTGTCCCATAAACAGGGAAAGAAAAGCAGGCAATAGTAACGTCCTGTAAGAGAGCCAAGATAGCAGATTTGACTGAGACTTCAAGAAAACCAATATCAACATATTTAAAGAACTAAAGAATACCATGCTAATCAAAGAGACTATCAATAAATTTTTTTAAATAATAAAAATTATAAAATTAAAAGTATAATAACAGAAGAGGAAAATGTACATGAAGATAGATTGATAAAGATTATGTAATCCAAAGAACATTAAAAGAAAGGAATGGATAGCAATGAAGAGAACCTTAGATAAATGTGAAGCATCGTTAAGCACACCAATGTATGCATCATGGAATATCAAAAGAAAAGAAAAGAGAAAAAAGAAAAATATTTCAAAAATTAATGGCCAAAACCTTTTCAAATTTGATAAAAAATATTAATGTACACGTTCAAAAATCTTCTAATTTGATGAAAAATATTAATATACGTGTTCAAAAATTTAAACATACTTTATGTAACATAAAAGCAAAGAGATCCACACAGAGAAACATCATAGAAGATATTTTCAAAGCCAATGTCAAAGCCAAAATTTTAAAATATATCATCATGTATAAGGGGACTTTGATAAAATTAAAACTTGGCTTTCCATAAGAAGATATTTATAGCTATATCTATCTGTCTATGTATGTATATATGTATGTATGTATCTGTCTGTCTGTCTATCTATCTATCTATCTATCTATCTATCTATCTATCTATCTACCTATCATTAAGCTGCTCTTGTGTTTCTATAAAGAAATGCCTAAAACTGAAACTGGGTAGTTTATAAAGAAAAGTTGATTAAATGGAATTGACTATGGTTCTGCAGGCTGTACAAGAAACATGGCACTGGCATGTGCACAGCTTCTGGGGAGGCCTCAGGGAGCTTTTTCTCCCGGTGGAATGTGAAGTGGGAACAGACACATTACGTGGCAAGAGCTGGAGTAAGAAAGAGAGAGGGAGAGGGTGCCACACATCTTAAAACTGCCAGATCTCACCAGAAATCATTCACTATAATGAGGGCAGCATTAAGGGAATGGTGATAAACCATTCATGAGAAATCTGCCCCAATGATCTAATTATGTCTCACTAGGCCCCACCTTTAAAATCTCCAACATTGGGAATTATATTTCACCATGTGATTTGTATATAATATTATATATACAAACATATATTTGTGTATATATAACATATATTATGTATAAATATATAATATAAAATATACATTATAGAATGTATATATAAAATAATGCATTGAAATGTCATATTCAAAGTGCCGGCTGGGCGAGGTAAATTACAGGCTCATGCCTGTAATCCCAGCACTTTGGGAGGCTGAGGCAGGCGGATCACGAGGTCAGGAGATTGATACCATCTGGCTAACACGTTGAAACCCCGTCTTTACTAAAAATACAAAAAATTAGCCGGGCGAGGTAGCGGGCGCCTGTAGTCCCAGCTACTCTGGAGACTGAGGCAGGAGAATGGCGTGAACCCGGGAGGCGGAGCTTGCAGTGAGCCGAGATCACGCCCACTGCACTCCAGCCTGAGCGACAGAGCAAGACTCCGTCTCAAAAAAAAAAAAAAAAAAAAAAAGAAAGAAAGAAAGAAAGAAAGAAAAAAAAAGTGCTGAAAAGAAAAAAATGTCAAAGAATCACATCCATCACAACTGTCTTTCAAAAATGATGATAAAATAAAGACATTAGCAAATTGAAATTGCAGGGAAGTTCAAAGATTACTTCTGAAGTTCCCAAATTGAGTCTGCTGAAGTAAATTAACAATAGCCGGATTAATAGGAAAAAGAGGTATACAAATTTATAAATCTGCAAGTGCACAGGAGTCATACAAAATATTAAACTCAATGAAGGTCCAGATGGTTAATATTTAAATATCTTCTTCATAGGTGAGAGGGAAGTGAGGGATGCAGACAACATTATACAAATAGTAAATAATTCTTAGGGAGAGATGAATGTTCTGGAGGAACAGATAATAGCCTGGGACAAAGTACTTGATGGATCTGAGGGATAGAGCCACAAGTAATGGGGAGGTGAGTCGTGGAACTGTACTGCAAACAAAGATTGTGTTATTATGCAAGTAAAGTATGTCATGTAATAGCCATCAGAAGAATACATGAGAAGTCTGTTCAGGCATACGTGATGATGACTTTTAGCTGCTTCTTCAGTGATAAACCTTCCCTGGTTAACGAGGTTTCAGAAAGAAGACTGAAGGCAAGGAAATTATGTTTCTTTTGGAAAAAAACTCCTCTCTGTCAGATAAGGTGACTTCAGAGAGAGAGCCCTTCTCTAAGTTTAGTGGGGGGAGCAGTGAGGAACAATACGGGCAAAGGTCAGAGAGACCCTGACTCTGAATAAACGTCTAAGGCTTTCCAATTATCTTTAATGCACAGCGCTTAGCCTACCAAAGCACTTTACTTTGTGTATTTTCTGAGTCTCAACAAAAACAATACAAAACAGACACATACATACACACACACAGAGAGAAGGAAAGAGAGAATTTGTTGCTAGCAGACTCACTTCAAAAGAATAGCTAGAGGAAGTTATTCAGGTTAAAGGAAGTGATCCAAGTAAGTTATTTGAATTTTTATAGAGAAATGAACACCAGTAAAGATAATTATAAAAGAAAGCATAAATGCCTATTTCTTCTCCTTTCTTCTCTTAGTTAATATAAAGAGCAATAGTATAAAACATGTTTGAAATTATGCTGTTAGAACTATAACACATAGGGGTGAAATGTAGTTGACAATAACAGCACAAATGACGTAGGTAGGAATGTCAGAGGCGTTTGAACCGGAGCAACTCCATCTTGAATAGGGGCTGGGTAAAATGAGGGTCAGACCTACTGGGCAGCGTTCCCAGCGGGTTAAGGCATTCTAAGTTACAGGATGAGACAGGATGTCGGCACAAGATGCAGGTCATAAAGACCTTGCTGAAAAAACGGGTTGCAGTAAAGAAGCCAGCCAAAACCCACCGAAACCAAGGTGGAGACAAGTGTGACCTCTGGTTGTCCTCACTGCTACACCACGACAGTTTACAAATGCCATGGCTATGTCAGGAAGTTACCCTATGTGGTCTAAAAAGGGGAGGCATGAATAATCCGCCCTTTGTTTCGCATATAAGCAAGAAATAGCCACAAAAATGGGCAACCAGCAGCCCTGGGAACTGCTCTGTCTATGGAGTAGCTATTCTTTTATTCCTCTACTTTGGTACTGGGAACTGCTCTGTCTATGGAGTAGCTATTCTTTTATTCCTCTACTTTGGTAATAAACTTGCTTTCACTTTACTCTATGGACTTGCGCTGAATTCTTTCTTGTGCAAGATCCAAGAACCCTCTCTTGGGGTTTGGATTGGGGCCCCTTTCTGGTAGCAGGAGTAAAGCAGCATTGGACTGAGAAAATGATGCCAGATAGTAACTCAAATCCACAGGAACAAATGAAGACAATCAGATGGTAAATAATAAGTTTAATATAGTAAATTCTATAAATATTGCTTTGGTCTTAATGTATTCCCCAAGGTTCATTTTGAAACTTAATCTCCAATGCAATAGTATTAATAGGTAGAACCTTCAGGGGGTCATCGTATTATGAGGGCTACTCCCTAATGAATGGAAGCAAGGCCTTTACAAAAAAATTTCCAGACTGTTTGGTCCTTTTTGCTCTTCTTCCTCCTGCCATGTGAGGACATAGCATTTTCTCTGTCTAGAAGACAGAGAAACAAGGTGCCATGACAGAAAAAGAGAGAGCCAGCTCTTACCTGACACCGAATCTACTGCCTTTGCCTTGATTTTGCACATCCCACCCTTCAGAACTGTGAGAAATAAAGTCTCTTATTTATAAATTACCCAATTTCAGTTATTTTATTATAGCAGCACAGACTAAGACAGAAACATAGCAGCTGCTTTTGTTTTGTCAGTTTCTTTAAAAGATGTAAAATTATCTGAAGTATATTATAATGTAGTGCTATCTGCAATTTATATTCAGGTCATATGTGAAATAATAATAGCACCAAAGGGGGAAAGAGAGATATACAGGAGTAACATTTATATACCTTACTAGAATCAATTTACTATAAATCTGAAATGGATTATAAGTTAAGATGTATATGGTGATCCTTAGAGTAACCATTAAGAAATTAACTAAACACAAGTCTAAAAACAATTAAAGAAATTAAAATGATACCCTAGAAATTACTGTTAAATGAAGCGGTAAGGATGAATAAAAGAGCAGAAAAGACATGAAATACATAGAAAACAGAAAGTAAAATGGCAGATACAAGTGCAACCATATCAATAATATTGTGAATGGATTAAATAATCTAATCCAAAGAGTGGATAAAATAAAAAGCTCTGACTATATACTATGTACAGGAAACTCACTTTGGATTCAAAAACACAAATAGGTCAAAAGTAAAAATGACGGGGAAAAAAAAAACATGTCACGTTGTACCAGTGCCAATCTTCAGGCACCAACTGCAATTCAATCCGATTTGGACACTACCCAAAGTTAGCACATGAGGACTAAGCTCTGATTTTCTGTCTTGCCTAAATTCCTACCTAAGGGGTCTAGGGAGTCCTGCCCTACAAACCATAAATTCTCATCAGATGGGTTTCATTTGACCCTGTATATTATGACTCACTTTTCAATCTGACCCTGACATAACATGAGACAAGGAATGTATATTTAACCCCAAAATATATTTCCTTGCCATACCTTGAAATTGCCCTGCAAAGTCTTTTGTGGGAAAAATCCACATTCTGTAGAGAATCCCCTTCCCCCTTCATTTTCTTTCTTTTCTTTCCAGATCCAGGAGATAATCAACTAATAGCCAGGAACCCTTTTAAGTCCCATAAGAAATGATTTATAACCTACTCTCTCTGAAGTCTGCTATCTGAGAGCTTCCTCTGAGCAACAAAACTTGGTCTCCACAATCCTTTGTCTTTAATCTGAGCATCCCTTTCTATCAATCCTGGGTCTTTAGACAAACTCAACCAATTGTAAACCAGAAAATGTTTAAATGTACCTATAGCTTGGAAGCCCCCACTTTGATTTGTCCCGCCTTTCTGAACCAAACCTATGTATTTCTTAAATGTATTTAATTGATGTCTCATGCCTTCCCAAAATATATAAAACCAAGCTATACCCCAACCACCTTGGGCACATGTTCTCAGGACCTCCTGAGGGCTGTGTCACGGGCCACGGTCACTTATATTTGGTTAAGAATAAATCTCTTAAAATATTTTACAGAGTTTGACTCTTTTCAACTACACACAGATTCTGCAAGTACAGGGTAAAGTTCTTCCCAAGACTGCCTCCCATTCTGACGCCAACTGAATATTTCAGGTGTCCACAAGCTACCCATACTTTTGTCCAGCTGGCTGTAAACTTGGGGGTTCACACAACCTCCTCAGATTTGATAATTCATTACGAAAACTCAGGAAGCATTATATTTATAATTACCACTTTATTATGAATTATTTAACTAAAGATCCAGATGAAGAGATACATAGGGAAAGGTCTAGGAGAGTCCAGAGCACACGAGTTTCTGTGCCTGCGGAGTCAGGATGTGCCATGCTCCTGGCACATTAATATGTTCACCAATCAGCAAGCTCTCTTGACCTTCAGTGCCCAATGTTTTTATCTGGAGTTCTGTTACATGGGCATGATTGGCCAAATCATTGGCCAGATGACTGAACTCAATTTTTAGTCCCTCTTTCTTCTCTGGAGGTTGGAAGTGAGCCAAACATTTTTAACACTCAATTTGCGTGCTTAGTTTTTGGACATGGCCAGCCCTTTACTTGAAACTCTCTAAAGGTCCATTATAAGTCACTTCATTAGCATAAACTTAGGTATGATAGAAAGGAGCTCAATATAAATAACAAAGACACTACTATCATTCAGGTGAATCCAAGAGTTTCTAAAACTTTGTGCCAAAAACCAAAGTTCAGATATATTCCTCACTACATCACAGGCTATCCCCTGGTCACTCACAGATCTCTTATAGCAAAGGATTCTATCTACCTGAGCACAACAGATATGGCAGTATATGGAGGAGATGGCATAGGATAGGGGTAGGAGGCTTTTAACCTAATTTTCTAATACATTTGACTATCAATATCCATATTATAATTTTACTAATAATGTCAGAATTAGACCGTATTGCACTATGGTAGATTTAACATCAAACAAACAATTGAAAGATACTGGCACATCACTGTAGTTCCATACAGTCCTTAATAACTAGCCTAGTCCCTTATCATAATGTGATTAAAATACCTCCCAGAGAGGGGCCACTCAATTTTACAGGCTTCAATTTGAACTTGTCAATTTCTAAAAGCAGGTGTGATCTCAGCAATACATGGCTTTACTCTTTCGGGTATCAAAATCGTCTTTGCAAAATTATAACTGAGGAAATCATGGCAGTGAAAGAGATCAGACCTAACTAACCCATCTTGCTTCTAACCTCTAAACTGTCTTTGTTCATTCCTGGATGTAGGCCAAACTAGCCATGGGAAGGAATTGTTTATAGTTTAAACTCTGAAGCAAAATGGATAATACCCCTTTCCCGAAAAACCCTTTCTTGCCTTGGGACCAGTCTGCCATGGTAGGTAGGACCAACGAGATAGCTACAAGATTGGATATCATGGTTTGGGAGCCATGCAGCCTCTGACTGCACGTGTCTGGACCTCCCCAAATTTCTGAGAGTCACATCATTATTGTAAAACTTAAGATTAGTGCTTGAGATATTTTTCAGATCCTGCATTCCGATGCAGCAGATGACACCACCCAGACTGATAATCTGACTCAACCAGTTCTGGGATCTCACCGAGGAACAGAAATCAGCAAGAAGAACTCACTTGGACCCCCTATGATTTCATCTTCAACCCAACCAATCAGCACTCCCTACTTTCAGAGCCCATACCTGTCAAACTACCCTTAAAAACTCTGATACCCGAATGCTCCGGGAGACTGATTTGAGTAACAATAAAACTCCGGTCTCCTGCACAGCTGGCTATGTGTAAATTACTGTTTCTCCATTGCCATTCCCCTGTCTTGATAAATTGGCTCTGTCTAGGCAGCAGGCAAGGTGAACTCATTGGGCATTTACAGTATCTGATATAAGCGAGCAAAGAAACAATATTATCTCCTTTTGGAACAGTTTTTGAAATGTTGGGTTTCTTTCATTACATAACCTATGTAGTCATTTCTTTACCCTCAGCTATTCCTATTTCTCTCCATTTACACCCAAACTTCTTCACCTTTGGATGGATTTGGCCACTGTGATGGTCTAGATTTCAGGCAGCCATACTAGTCTAGCAAGTACAATCCACTACCATTCATGCAGGATAAGGTTACCCAGCTACATAATTAGTGGGCTATTTCTACCACTAGGCAATATAGCTGCATTCACAGTTAACCTTAATTTTGTCAGATGATGTGAAGGCACAGCCTGCCCCATCAAGTCCTTAGAAATTCTGACATAAAAGTTTAAAAACATAGTTACAGTTTATTTCTTAGGAATCATCTCTGCTCCTAAAACTTGTAGTTGCAGTTCTGGACCTGGGACCATTTAATTGCATGGGAAGAAGAAAGTTGAGGTGATGTGTGGAAGAGAGAATAAAAACACAGTCATTATACTAGCATTCCCTCCCCATGGGGAAAAAAAATGCATAGTCATATCAGCATCATCTCCTACACCATCTTTCCTAGATTCACCAGAAAAAGCAGAGGCATCTGCCTAATGGGTACATACACTTGCCTCCACTTATGTTAACTTTGAGCACACACTCATGAAGTGTGTGAAAACCAGACCTGTGCACCTATATCTATATCTGTTTATCTCTGTTTTGGAAAACCAATATCTTAATTCCCCATTTCAATTCTCTATCAGACTATTACTCTGAGGAGAATATCACTCTGCCCATTGTCAGTCATTATGGGCTAAAAAGAGTGTTCTTTGGTACGAAGAAATGGAACTTGGAAGTTCAAATTGGTGCAGTGTATCTGTTCCCATTTTTTTTATAGTACTACTCGGAACATTTTAATCTACCATGCATAAGCAAAACCCAGTTCAGTTGAGCATATGTTCCTTTCAGGATCCATTGTAGCCAGCCTCTTGAGGCTAACAGCATCAGTTTAATTTGATAGCTATATGAAGGCCTACCCACTGGGAATCAATCTTTCTTACTGGTATACAGAACAATTATTACTGTTATTCTTCATCTTCAAGAGTACAAGAGGAATATGTCTAGATTCAGCTCATGTCTGCATTGCCCACACTGCCCACTCATTTTGTGGATTCAGGTGGCCACCTCAAGCAAGCACACTAGGATGCCTGCCCAACTAAATTCTGATGCTTATAAAGGGTTCTTCTGATAAATATCAACGTGTCTTACTTTAATGCATCCCTCAATTCACATGGTGATTTTCATAGGCTCTGTCACATAAGGGAATCCCTTTAATATGCCAGTTTTCCAGTGTTTTTTGGCTTCACCTTGTGCCAGGCCATTGCCCACCACCTATGTGTTAGTGAAAACACAAAGTGACAAACAGCATGCTATTTGGCCAAAAAGCTGATTTTTTTTTTTCTCCTCTTACATCAGAATGGTGGTCTTCCTAATAAGATACTGTCCATTCATCTTTGAACTGCCGTCCATAAACCAAGCAGCTTTTTGTTGGTCAGTTGAGAGCTATTTATAGGGTACTAAGTGGCAATGGAATCCTTAGATTGTTTTAAGGTCAGTCCTAGAGGAAAAGAGTCTGCCTGGTTGTGAATATTCTGAGTATGTCTTTGAACTCCCCCTGTAACATGTAACATGTTTCTACATAAACCGTTTCCATTTTATTATGGAATTATTTGGGCTTTTGCCCTCTTCTCATTAGAAAAGGATCTGATATCACCTAAGACATCATGGGTATTTCAGGTATCAATGTTATTCTATGTTTTGCAATCTATGGGACAGTTTCAATTAATGCCCCATTGCTAGCTAGTAATTCCCCCCCTACCCACCCACCAAATGGAGATTCTCTAGAGCAAAGTCCAAGAAGTTGCCCCTGGGAAGCACATACAAGAATTTGTCATAAGCTCCACTCTACATTTCCAAAAGGAATTGTACAGAGAATTTGTACATTCAAGCACTCCAGCTTCTGTTTTATATTGTTTAATATTACCAACCTATGTGTGCTTAGAATCTTATAGGTCCCTATTTAGCATGTCCAAATTAACATTGCCTCAAGGGTAGATTTACATGTCTTCTCTTTTATAATACTAGGGAAGGAAAACAGTTTTCAATCAGATAGACTATCTATCCCTAGAGAATGTGTTCTCCAGTAAGGCATAATATTAATTACATTCAACATTCAGGTAAAGGAGTCACACCACTTGACATAAAGTCTGTTTAAATATTCCAATTTTCATGCAAACTTTTACCTCAATTCTATAAATCTGTGCATTCCCATATTATCTGAATTTAATTGCAGAACCTGCTGGAACCTTACCAATGGACTTTGTTACTGAAGTCCATAGAGCTTCCATATCAGGTCCCAGAATTTTTTGTTCAGGTGATTCCAGATCAGGTTTCTCCTTGTAATCTTTGCTTCTGGTCTAGTAAATTCATCCAAACTTAGATAAATAGGGAAGCCTTCCAAACTAAATCCAGCAACATATAAAAAATAATTATTCACTATGACAGAGTAGTATTTATCTCAGGACTAAAAGCTTGGTTTAACATCTAAAAATCAATTAATGTAATATATCATATCAAGGGAAATTTTTAATATCACATGATATATGTGTATTTCTTTATGTATGTGTGTATATATGTTTTCATATATATACACACACACATATATACACACACACACACACACACACACACACATATATATATATATATATAAAATCATGCAAGAAACATGCAAGAAAATAAGGGAAAAATCTTTGAGAACTAAGAACAGAAATCAACAAGAGCTTGAATCCAACAAGTTAGAAGAACACCAAAGTTTTCTGCCATCTCTAGGCATCAACCGGTTTCAATTTGTCTAGTAATTGTTTTACCTGCTCTGTGAGTAGCATCAAAGACAAAGCATCGGGTCCACATACAGCAAAGAAGAAGATAAGAGACTGCTGAGCAATGACCTACACAGAGTCTCTCTCTCTCAGGGAAATAGAGAATCAAAAAGATTGGCCTCTCAGATGCACATAAAAGGGACCTTGGCCGGGTGTGGTGGCTCACACCTGTAATCCTAGCACTTTGGGAGGCTGAGGTGAGAGGATCACTTGAACCCAGGAATATGAGACCAGCTTGGGCACCATGGGAAAATCCCATCTCTACAAAAATTATAAAAATTAGCTGGGTATGGAGGCACGCACCTGTAATGCCAGCTACTACGGAAGCTGAGGTGGGAGGATCACTTGGGCCCCATGAGGCTGAGGCTGCAGTGAGCCATGATTGTGCCACTGCACTCCAGCTGGGTTGACAGAGTGAAACCCTGTCTCAAAAACATAAAAAAGGGACTTTACTTATCTCAGCTATGAACTGCTTTGGATGAAGTTTGGAATAATCTCTTCTGACAATCCATGGCCATAAATCAAGCCTCAATTGAGTTGGGGGCCTAAATTAATATGATCTTTCATGTCTAAAGCCATGCAATATGAGGGTTTTTATTTAAATTGGAGTCAGATCTGCATCTCCCTGTCATCTGGAAAAAAAAAATCATAGAAGAAAGCATATTTTTTAAAGGTTTTAAAGTACGTTCATCTATAAAATTGTACCCATTGAGTTCATAATCCGTAATCACTATACAAGAAAAAAAATATTTGAGTGAGATTTCTGATTATTCTCATTGTATTTCTGTAATACTCATCATTCTGATTGTGTTGGAAATAATATTATTCTAAAAACCCTTGCTTCACAGTGAGGTCACTAAAGATTGCTAAGGAATAGTCTAAATTCATTTCCATTAACACTTTTCTTATCCAGGTGATTTTCATGTCAAAATTTGCTTGGAGGCTACAAAATATGGGCTCTTTAGGTTTACTCATATATCTGTTACCGCAGGAGATAAACTTGCTTCTTGGAGGGAAAGTTTCAGTGCTTATGATATTAATTTGTAATTACTTTTTCTCATTATGACTCAGTTTGAAATAGGTTCTACCCAACTGTGTAGCCATTTCTGCTCTTTGAGACATTTGTTTCAGGAATCCCCTGCTATTTTCTACTACTAGAACTTATTCCCATAGCCCACGCTTGTTAACAAGGACAGGAGCCAGTAATTTATGAGAGTTTTTCAGTATATCGGAAGAAATTTCTTTTATCCTACAAAGTTTTCAGTCTTAGGGCAGAAGTTAATTTTTCTTTCCTAGAAGCCATCAAGCTCAAAATATCAAAGATATTTGCTGGTACATCTGCTGATAATATAAATTGATAAAGCCAGAAAAGCAATTTGAGAAACATATTAATAATCTTTGAACCAGTTATTCTTTTGGAAATATTTAATTGGGAATATTTGAAATATTCTAATGATATCTAATAATATTTGAAGGAGTTACTCTTTTGGAAATATTTAATTGGGAATATTCGAAAGGTGGGCAAGTATTTTTAATTGTAACCTTTTTTTCTGTTTGTTTGATTGTGCGTTTTAAGATGGGTTTTGCTATGTTGCCCAGGATGGTCCAAAACCCCTGGTGTAAGAGATCCTCCACCCTCAGCCTCCTCAGTAGCTGAAATTACAGGAACATTTCACCAACCTCTAATTGTAGCATTTTACAATAATATTTACAACAGAAAAATTTAAAAAATTATGCTACATTAACACTTTATAATATAATGTAGCTTCTAAAAAACGTTTTTTAAATAATAGTCAATAACATGACAGAATTCAGACTAAAATATTTACTACGCCAAAAAACAGGATACAAATCTACTTTCAAAAATATAATCCCATTATTTTCAAGATGGTAGATAAGAGGCGTTGCTAGCATACCTCTCCCACTTGCGAGGACAAAATAATTTGCAGAAATTCACGGTGTAAATTTTTCTACAAGAAGCAATGTAGGAACTGAACAGGAAAACCGCAGAAATTTATGGACACTTTGAAGCAAGCAGGAGGCCGCAGTCCACAATGTGAGTCAGATGAAGGGCTGTCAGTCCCCAGAGTGTGAGACGGGGAGAGTTTGCCTCCAGGATACACACTCCCACCAGGGTCCCTGAAAGTCCAGGCCACTGGGGAAGGCCCTAGTTCCACCCAGTGCAGGAACTGACTTGGGGAAGGTTGTGGAATATAAAATTAGGAGCAGTTACGGGAAGACCCTTGCATGCACTCCCAGATTCCATTGTGGGCTGAGGGCAGTCATTCCTTACTGTTTCTCAGAGAGGACCCTGCGGAGAACAGCAAAAAATTTCAGGTAGTTGTCACAGGTTGAAAGAAACTCCCAGGAGTGTTTCTTGATATAACCTTGGGTGGGGATAAATTCCCTTGGCCAGGGCCAAGGTGACAGAGAGAGTAAAGCAGACTGTGAGTGCAGGAGCACCGAGTGCAGGAGGCAGGAGCTCAGCTTTTCAGCTGACAGCCTGGCCTGAAAGCTGTGGTTTCTATCTCCCCACGGAAAACTTAGGACTACTAGCAGTGGTGAGGTCTGATTAAAGGCTGACTGGAACTCGGCTCACTGCTGCCGGTGGAACACTGCAAGCGTGGATCTGCCTCACCAGGTGTGTGGCAACAGTGTGGGGCTTACTGCAGCCTGCTACTCCCCACTCCCCGCACAGAAACTTCTGTGCAGTAGAGGCATCGATATTCCTCTCTGAAACATCAACCCACTGGCCTGAGACCCGCTCCTGTTAACCGTGGAGGATGTTCAGGTTCTTGGCGTCTTGAACAAGAAATTGGACAAAATGCACAAGCAAAGAAAGGAAGGAATGAAGGGTTTTATTGAAAACGAAGGTACAGTCCACAGTGTGGGAGCGGGCCTGAGCATAGGGGCTCAAAAGTCCTGTTACAGAATTTTGCGGAGTTTAAATACCCGCTAGAGTATTCCATTGATTACTTTGGGCTCCCCCTATGTAAATGGAGAGGATAAAATAAAGTTACAAAGTAATTTAAGGCATACGCCCTATGTAGAGAGTATTTCCTATTGTAGCTGAAGTGTGAGTTAGCCTATGTTTCCTGCCTCCAGACCCTATTTTCCTGCTTCACTCTCATCCCCCAAAACCCACAAGTGTTGCTGCTTGCCCTGCACATGAGGATCCAAAGTGCAAATGGTGTTGAACCAACCTCCACCGAGCTTTGCCCCACCACCCGCCCTAGTAGGTTAACACAAAATACAGAATATTTTGAGAGCTTCATGGCCGTGCCAATTGCCTGAGAAACCAGTATACCCCCTTGGGCAATTAAGGAAGCAAAAATCCAAGTATTATTACGGTAGTTAATGCTCTTTTCTAGGCACCACCTCCTGGCTGGAGGCCAATGAACACAGTCCATTACAGTTTCTCCTGGCATAATAACACTGTGCCCAGGAAAAACAAAATGCCTATGTGATCTCAGCCATCACCACTGTCTGCTCCACTTTGGCCAACCAGGAGGCCCTGAGTCTGTCCATGTGACCAGTTCATTATACTATAACTGAAGTTCAAGAAAGTCAAAACGCTAAGGCTATCAATAACCAAGAAATTTCACGGTCTACATCACTCCCCCGTCAGCCCCATTAGAGCTTGTGATGCTATCCACTGTTGGGAAACTTGAGGACAGGTCACATCACTGGATCCTTGCAGACATTCCCCAGTACCAGCCTGAAGTGCTGCAACTTCACTGGGCAGCTAGACCAGAGGAGCAATAACACTCACAGTAGTCTGACTCCTAAGGACTCCTGCTCCTAGGTGAAGGGGGGAGTGTATCTTAAGGGAAAACCCTGTGGGACAAAAGAATCTGGATGGCAGGCCTTGAGAAACAGATCTATCTCCTGGTAGAAAGCTTCTTTTAGCTGAGGCACAGTTGCAGTGTTTAACTCAGAAGGGAAAGTCTTCAGCTCTATCCCAATACAGACAGCCCTGGGGTGCATGAAGGGTCTTGAGGAAAAGGAAGTTTTTCTTCTTTTGCTCACCACTGTAGTCACAGTTGGAGCTTCCCCCAGGTGTGTTCTGTGTTGGTGCGACTACAGACCACCTTTCTGGAACACGTAAGGGGTGACTGCATCCCCACAGGAAGAGGGCCCTCCAGATTCAGCCTTGCATGAGAGAGAATCACAATTTCACTCTACTTGGAACATGAACATTCCTACAGATAAAAAGAGGTGCCTGTCTGATCTGAATAGTCATAGCACTGGAACAAGAGTGTGTCTGAGAGGCGGACCTTCTTGCTGACCTGGCAGGGGAGCTAAGGTGGCTCCAACCCTTCCTGCTGATAAGACCTCAGTGCAATTCATTGAAAGCTCTTCCAGCCACCTCTGTCAAGGCTGGTATTTCACTTAGCCACATGCTTTAGCTACAACCAATTTCTACTCAGGGATATGTCCCCTACTGGCCTGAAGTCTGAACCATCAAAAAAGTACATAAAATATTGAGGTAAAATAAATAAATAAAAAGTGCATGCCATGGGGTAATGAGATAAGTTTTAAAGGAACTTTATCCTTCCAGCCCCATAGGAGATAGTAAACTTGCTCATATACCAAGCACATTGCTACTACAACCAGAATATGAGAAAGCCATCAAATAAAGACTCTCTATAACCAAAGAACTTTTACAGAGTCTTCACCCCTGAAAGCACCAAGAACTGAATTAGGCTATCATTTACCATAAGCATTAAAGTATCATCATTAAGAAGAAAAAAAGATTTAAAAATAAAACGAAACAAAAATCCACAGTAAAATCAAACATAAGTTCAAGAATAATTAGAAGGAAATAGTCTACCCGAATGAGAAGGAAAAAGAAAAATAATTCTGGTAATATGACAAAATAAGATGCTATAACACCCCTAAAAGATCACACTAGCTCTCCAGGAATGGACTCAAACCAAGATGAAATCTTTGAAATACCACATAATGAATTCAGAAGGTCAATTATTAAGCTACTCAAGAAGATATCAGAGAAAGGTAAAAACCACCATAAAGATATTTAAAAAGCAGTTTGGCATATGAATGAAAAAACTTGTAGAGAGAGTAATATCATAATCTCGAAAAAAAATCAGAACTTCTGAAAATGAAAGACACACTGAGGGAATTACAAATGCAGTAGAAAGTTTTTTAAATGGAGTAGGACAAATAGAAGAAAGAATGTAAGCGCTCAAAGAAAAGCCTTTTGAATTAACCCAATCAGACAAAAATTAAAGAAAAAAGAATCAGAAGAAATTCACAAGGTCTTCAAGAAATATAGAATTATGTAAAATGGCCAGATCTAAGAACAATTACTGTTCTTGAAGCAAAAGAGAAAATAACAAATCTGAAAAACTTATTTGGGGAAATAATTGAGAAAAACTTTCTTGTTCTGGTTAGAGATCCAGATATCCAAATCCAAGTAGCTCAAAGAACTCCTGAGAAGTTCACTGCAAAAAGATCTTCACCAACGCACATAGGTGTCATGCTATGTAAAGCGAACATGAAAGAAAGACTTCTAAGATCAGCAAAACAAAAGCTTCTGATAACCTACAAAGGAATGCTTATCAGACTAACAGCAGACTTCTCAGCAGAAACCTTACAAACCAGAAGGGATTGGGGTTCTGTCTTCGACCTCCCTAAACAGAACAACTGTCAGTCAATAATTTTGTATACCACAAAACAAAGTTTTATAAATGAAGGAGAAGTAAATTCGTTTTCAGACAAATGAATGCTGAGTGAATTTGTTGTTACCAAATCAACACCAAAAGAAATGCTAAAAGAAGTTTTAAACTTTGAAACAAAAGCCCAATATGCACCAAAATAGAATCTCTTGAAATCTTAAAATTCACAGGGCCTATAAAACAAGAACACAATAAAAAACTATTTAGGTAACAACATGATGAAGATAACAGTACCTCACACACATCTCAATATTAACATTGAATGTAAATGTCTTAAAAGTTCCACTTAAAAGATATAGAATGGCAGACTGGACAAAAAAATACCTTCTGTCTTCAAGAGACTCATCTAACACAAAAAGATTCATATAGACTCAAGGTGGAAGGGTGGAAAAGGTATTTCATGCAAATAGAAACCAAAAGCAAACAATGCTACCTATTCTTATATCAGACAAAACAAACTTCAAAACAATGACAGTAAAAACAGACAAATACTATGTAATGATGAAAGGATCAATACAACAGGAAGATATTATAAACCTAAATTTATATGCACCAAATACTAGAGGTCCTAGATTCATAAAACAATTACTACTACACCTAAGAAATAGAATAGACAGCAAAATAATAATAAATGGAGACTTTAATATACCACTAGAGAGATCTTTGAAACAGAAAGTCAATAGAGAAACAATGGACTTCTTCAATGACACACCAGAACAAATGCACTTAACAGATATTTACAGAATATTCTACCCAAATCTGCAGAATATACATTCTTCTCACCAGCACATAGAACCTTCTCCAAAATAGACCATATTACAGTGACAAAACAAGTCTCAATAAATTTTTAAAAATCTAAATCCTATCGAGTATATTCTCAGACCACAGATCACAGTGGAATAAAACAAGACAACAACTCTTAAAAAAACCTTCAAAAGTATACAAGCACATGACAATTAAATAATCTGCTCCTGAATGACATCTGAGTTAATAATGAAATCAAGATGGAAATTTTTATTTTAATTGAAGGATAATAATGCCACAAGTTATCAAAACCTCTGTGATACAGCAAAAGCAGTGCTAAGAGGAAAGTTTATAGTACTAAATGCCTACAGCAAAAAGTCTGAGAGAGCAAAAATTAACAACCTAATGTCACACCTCGAGGAACTGGAGAAACAAGAACAAACTAAACCTAAAGCTAGGAAAAAAATAACAAAGATTGCAGCAGAACTAAATGAAATGCAAACAAAATAAATACAAAAGATCAATGAAAATAAAGGCTGTTTTTTTTAAAAAAATAAACAAAATCAATAGATCATTAGTAAGATTAACCAAGAAAAGAAGAGAGAAGATGCAAATAAGCTCATTTAGAAATGAAACTGGAGACATTACAATTAACAACACAGAAATACAAAAGATCACTTGACAATACTATGAACACCTCTATGAATATATACTAGAAAACCTAAAGGAAATGGACAAATTATTGGAAACATACAAGCCTCCTAGATCAAATCTGAAAGAAATAGAAACCTTGAGCAGACAAATAACAAGCAACAAGATAGAATAAGTAATTTAAAAAATAGTCATTTAAAAAAAAAAAACAACCAGGATAAGATAGATTTGAAGCTGAAGTCTACCAGAAATTCAAAGAAAAATTAGTATCAATCCTTCTGAAATATTCCAAAATGTTGAGAAAGGAGGAATACTTCCTAAATCATTATATGAAGCCGATATCACCCTGATACCAAAACCAGGAAAGGACACAACAAAAAATGAAAACTACAAAAAAATTCCCTGATGAACATAGATGCAGAAATCCTCAACAAAATATTAGTTAACCAAATCCAACAGCACATTAAAAAATCATTCTTTGTGATCAAGTGGGTTTTATCCCATGGATGTAATAGTTGAACATAGACAAGCTAATAAATGTGATATATCACCGAAACATAATTAAAAACAAAAATCACATGATAATCTCAATAGATGCAGAAAAATCTTTTGACAATATCCAGCATCACTTTATGATAAAAACTCTCAACAAACTAGGAATAGAAGAGATTTACCCCAAAATAATAAAAGTCATGTGTGATAAACTCATAACCAACATTATACTGAATAGGGAAAAGTAGAAAGCATTCCCTCTGAGAACAGAAACAAGAAAAGGATGCCTCCTTTTAACACTCCTATTCAACATGTTTTTGGAAGTCCTAGCCAAAGCACCTAGAAAAGAGAAAGAAATAAAGGGTATCCAAATTGGAAAAGAGGAAAACAAACTATCCTTGTTTGCAGATGATATTTCTGTATACCTGGAAAATACTAAAGACACCTTCCAATTATGGATTTGATAACCAAATTTAGTAAACTCTTAGGTTACAAAAATCAATGTACCCAAATCAATAGACTTCTATACACCAACAATGACCAAGCTGAGAATGAAATCAAGAACTCAATCCTTTTTACAACAACTGGAAAAAATAAAATAAATAAAATAAAATAAACCACCTAAGAATACACTTAACCAAGTAGGTGAAAGATCTCTAGAAGGAGAATTATAAAACACTACTGAAATAAATCACAGATGACACAAGCAAATGGAAACAAAACCCATGATCATGGAGAGGAAGAATCAATATTGTGAAAATGACCATACTGCCCAAAGCAATCCATAACTTCAATGCAATTCCCATCAGAAAACAAACATCATTTTTCACAGAATTAGGAAAAACAATAGCTAAAATTCCAAGAAAAAGCCTGAATAGCCAAAGCGAGCCTATGTAAAAAGAATAAATAAATCTGGAGGCATCACATTGCCGAATTGCAAGTTATACTACAAACCTCTAGTTACCAAAGTGGCATGATACTGGTATGAAAGTAGGCATATAGACCAATGAAATGGAATAGAGGATCCATAAATGAAGCACATATAGCCAATTGATCATTGGCAAAGCATACAAACACATAAATTGGGGAATGAACACCCTATTTGATAAATGGTGCTGGAAAAACAGGCAAGCCACATGTAGAAGAATGAAACTTGATCTCCCTCTCTTGCCTTATACAAAAATCAGTCAAGATGGATAAAATACTTAAATATAACACCTGAAACTACAACAATTCTAGAAGACAACATTGGAAAAGCTCTTCTAGACACCAGCCTAGGCAAAGAATTTATGACTAGATCCCCCCACAAAATGCAACAAAAACAAAAATAAAGAAATCAGACCTAATTAAACTAAAAAGTTGCTGCACATCAAAGTAAATAATCATCAGAGTAAACAGACAATCCACAAAATGGGAGAAAATCTTAATGAACTACACATCCGACAAAGAACTAGTATCCAGAATCTACAAGGAACTAAAAAAGATCACCAAGAAACAAGATAATTCTATTAAAAAGCAGACAAAGGACATGGATAAATAGACATTTCTCAAAAGATATACAAATGGCCAAGAAACATCTGAAAAAAATGTTCAACATCACTAGTCATCAGGGAAATGCAAATTAAAACCACAATGAGATACCACCTTACTCCTGCAAGAACGGCCATTACTAAAAAATCAAAATACAACCGACCTCGGCATGGATGTGGGGAAAAGGGAATGCTTATATACTATTGATGGGAATGTAAATTAGTATAACCTCCATGGAAAACAGTGAGAAGATTCCCTGAAGAACTAAAAGTAGATATACCATTAGATCGAGCAATCCCTCTACTGGATATCTACTCAAAGGAAAAAAGAAAAGTCATTATATGAAAAAGTGACTTGCACACGTATGGTTAGAGCAGCATAATTTACAATTGCAAAGATGTAGAACTAACCTAAATACCCATTGACTAATGAGTGGATGAAGAAAATGTGGTATATATACCCCATGGATTACTACTTAGCCATTAAAAGGAAGAGGATAATGTCTTTTGCCAGCAACTTGGATAGAACTGGAGGCCATTATTCCAAGTGAAGCAACACAGGGCCTGTAAAGCAAAAGCTGTATGTTCTCAATCCTAATTGGGAGCTAAGCATTCAATATTCCAATATTCAAAGGCATACAGAGTGATATAATAGACTTTAAAGACTCAGAAGGGGGACAGTGAGAGGGGAACTAGGGATAAAACACTATGCATTAGATACAATGTGCACTACTTGTGTGATGGGTGCACCAAAATCTTAGAATTCACCACTATATAATTCATCCATGTAACAGAAAATCACTTGTACCCCAAAAGTTATTGAAATAAAATAAAATAAAAATAGAAATAATATAACCCCAATTATAGATTTTGCTTTATGAATCATTACAGGTTTTTGTGTCTGTATTTTCTAAAATAATCAAAATGTATTATATTTTTAATCAAAATACTTTAAAATATACAATTCATGTAAAATACTGTGAATAATTTACATTTTAAGATAGGGTTATAATTCACATACTTTTTAAAATTGTGATTATACTATGGGTATTTTTTCAGATTTTACGTATAAACTCTGAATGCATGCTTAGAAAAGCACAATAAAAGAGTTCATATTAGACCCCAGCCACAAAACAAAGAAACTCACAACTTCTGCCGCAATATATAATAAATATGTATTTTGAAATGTATTCTATAAGTAGTCAAGTTATATTCTACTATGGCACATAGTGTGCTATTATATTCCTCGCACTAGAATATATGCTTTTTATAGAAATTTAATCTTATGCTAAAACAAATAATTTATTATATCTAATTTAAAAAATACCTGTCTAAAGCAGTGGTTCTATTTCTAGCTGCAAAATGAAATCACCGAGGTTTATTATTTTTCAAAATTCATAGGCTTTACCTTCAGATATTTTGTGGTAATTAATCTGGGCGTGAGGACCTGAAATCAAATACTTTTAAATTTAACCTCTTCACCAGACTTATTTTGATATGTGTGCAGAATTGAGAACCACTAGTCTGGAACTTCTTACTCCTCTTAACTGTTGTTTCTGCTTGCCCAAAAGAAAATGTTGCCAAAATTTCAAAGCGGGGTGGTAGAAGAGTAATAGGGAGAGACTGGCCAATGTTTACAGTTATACTTAGGAGAAATAAGTTCTGGTGCTCTATTTGCACAGCAGGGTGCCTATTGTTAACTATATTGTGTGGAGTATTTCAAAATAGCTAGAAGATAGAATTTTGAATGTTATTACCAGAAAGAAATGGTAACTGTATGAGATGATGAATATGCTAAATATTAGGATTTGATTTTACACAATGTATATATGTATGGAAACATCACAGTGTACTCTATAAATATAAATTATTATGTGTCAATAAAAATAAAATTAGAAAAAAGATCTCAGGGGGAAGTAATGTATTTTACATTCAAGCTTTGCATTTCCAATTACGTGAGTTACAATTTTCCCCTAATGCTACTAAAAAAGAGAGAAAGAAATGCATTTATAATTATTTAGATATATTTAAAAACTTATACTTTTCTTGACATTTTGTTCACTTAGTTTATGACACATTATTTTTATAGCATGTTAAATTGTTAATTCTTAAAGTAAATTCTCCGGATTTGTGTCAATTACATCTGCTATTATACAGATTATATAGCTCTACTTTTTAGTTGCATCTTAATCCACTTTTAAATAACTGTGGCACTAGGAAGTAAAAATCTAAAATGAATAAACAAAAAAAATTGAAGTCACCAGACATTCAACTATTTGGATTGCTTCTGATTAATCAATACTATTTTATCTGTTTCTATACTGAAGTTTTCTAATAATCAGTTAAACTCTTCTTATTTGAAAGAAATTTTTGGGAGGGAAGAGTTAATGGACAACTTCAACTAGACAGAAATGAAAAATAAGCTTCACATTTTTCTTTCAAACATGAGAAACTGGCAGCTTGATGAAAATCGTTTGCATAGATTAGATAGGTATAAATTCAGGCTTCCAGATACTAACTTGCAACGTAGTCTGTATACAATCCATTTTATTTCTGCTCATTTTTGCATAATTGAAATAAATTCACTAATTAACAATGTTCTTTATCCAAAGAATCTTAAAACTCATTAGTACATTTTTTACTAAAATGTTAGAAACCACCTAAACTAGATAGATGCATAATTTTTTAGTAATTTATTAAAATATAAGTTAAATTTTCTAAAACAAAAATTTGAAGAACTTAAGATGACCCCAAACTTCAATAAATCAACAATAATCAAGTTTAATCTTTCACCTTGAATTTGGAGATTAAAAAACAATATATCTAGTGCCTGTCTCATCATGTTACACGTAAATAAAATACTTATAAACCCAAGCTTTGTCACTTTTGTGCAGTGTTGTAGTATGCGCCCAGTTGACAGATAATATGGACTCCCCATGGCTCACTGAGGTGCTCCAAGTTAAACAGAATCAGGTGGTCATGGCTGGGTGAAGGAATGGTCACCCACTCTGTGTTCTCCGAAAGATGTAAAAGTGTCAATGAATCTGCCTTTTCACAATGAAGCCAAACTAATTCTCGTTGTCAATCTTGAGATAGACTGCAGCTGGATATTTCCCAACTGATCACCAACAGATTATCTCCTGTCAACAAACTAATCACCTGAAACCAGTCAATTAAGAAAGACTGACGAGTTTGGGCTTAAAGCTCATCAAATCAAAATATTATATTTCTCACTCTCCTGACCCCCTTCTCCTGCCCTACTGTTTGTGCCTTTACAAGCTTTAACTCTACAACCTCTCCTCAGAGCACATTTTCAGTTTGCATTGAAGGTTGTATCTCCCCAATCTGCAGACTGCTTATAGAAAATATGGCTCTTCTTTTTTTTATCTGCAGATCTCATGGTCTTTTGTCAAAATTGAAACTAAACATTAGGAACGCAGAATATCAAGAATTCTGGTTATTTTGGGCATCAAAGTATATTTAACACCTTATAACAAGAAAGATAAAAGAAAAGCTCAATGACATTTCATTACCACATACATATACACGCACACCCACACACACACACACATACATATATAGTTACCAAACTGACATTATCCCATTATCCCAAATGTATCTCCAGGAGCCAGTTATATCAGGATCATCACTCCAGAGAGCCTGTTAAAATAGACACTTCAAATGATTCAGATTTAGTAGAGCTAAGAAGCTAACATTTGTAACACATTCATTAGGTGTTTGTGCTGATACGCAGCAAGATTGGAGAACACCTGAAACCTAAATCTTATCTCTGAAATATGTACATCTTTCTAAAAAGTAAGAAGGAAAAAGTATTCTGTCATACACAATATAAACTGATGATATTAAAAATATATGAAAGATTTTGGGGTCATTTTTCCAATGCCATTAAATTGAAATTATTTGCTCTCATTCTTTCTTGCGCTCTTTATCTCCTTCATAATTGGCATATTTACCATCAAGATATTTGTTTTGGTCTCACAATGTAGTCCATCTAACACCCTGAAATTCTCCTATTGCTATTCTAGGGTGTCTGTGTGGTGGGTGTGTATGCACACACACATACATACACATATATCTAGATATACACATACACATATATTCGTATAGAGAGAGAGAGAAAGAGATACAGACAAGACAGACTCTTTTTGTCTTATTTCTGATTATTAGCAACTAGAATTTTATTAACATAACCTCATGTAGCAGTTATAACTAGCACTTTCTCCTTTGCCAAAGATTTGCAGCCTCAGATTTTATATTTCTGAAGGATCATCATCAGTATTATTTCTATTAACAAGAGATGGGTTATCAGAGAAAGGAGAAATGTAGTTAGGCAGAACACAAAGGATAACATGCCATTATGGGAAACCAAAATTATTTACCCCAAAGTCTACTTTTTAGACATATTTCCATAAAGCTATTCAGAGAACCTGCACACAGGAATACCTTGGCAAAGCTCACTTTTGTGGGAGAGATGTGCATTTGTAAAAAAATAAAATAGAAAAAAAAAAGAAAAGACAAAAAACTGCACTGGTAAAATAAACAGACTTTCTGAGGCCCCTCTCTTATCTGGGTCTAGGAAAGATTAACCAACCACAAGCTATCATCTACTTTTTCTAAAGGCAGCTCAGAGATTACCTGGGATATTTTTATCTGCATAACAATATTACCTTTGCTTGACATAAATTCCTCCCTTCACTTTTCTGTAACCCTTAATGTGACATTCTTCAGAGTTCAGAGAAACTTGTTTCCAGGCTGCTGTTCTTTAGGTTCATTCATTTCTTCTGAATATCATTTACTCCTACAAGCCTACATCTCCCCTCCCTTCAGTGAAGTGAATATTTAAGCATCAGTCATCTTCTTTTTCTTTCAGTTTTTGTATTTGTATGACTCTCATGCACACATGTGCATGCCAGTACATTTGTATGTCTTTTTTTCTGCTAATTTCTGTAGGGGACAAGGGAAAACTTTTCCTCTGTGCTCTGAAGATTCTACAAAAATCAAATTAAAAAGAAGCACATCAATGTAATGACTTGATGGGTTTTTCCTGTGTGCTGCACAAACACTGAGATCACAGCATTGCAGTAAGGAAAGAGTTTATTTGACAGGAAGCTGGCCACATAGGAGACATGCTTTTTACCCAAATCAGTCTCCTTGAAGGCTTAGAGTTATGGTCTTTCAAGGACAATTTGGTATGCAGGGAGAAGACTAGGTAATGGGAGTTACCAATTTGTTGAGTTTCAGTATGTAGCTAGTCAGGCATGACAGGGGCACGAGAGGGCTCACCCTCCACCCACCGGGAATGTCAGGTAACCATCAGGTGATGGTCTAGGAGTTATCACACTGCCTCTATAGAATGAGAATAGGTTGCAGTCCATACCAGGGAGAGGCAGTTTCAGATGGTTGGGCTCTCTAAAATAATAATTCATCAGGGCCAATGCCAGGAAGAGGCAATTTCCCAATAGATAAAAATACTTGAAATTGGTAATTGACAGCTTCCAATAATATCTCAGGAATAGGGTGAGTTGGCTCGAGAAAGTACATTAAGAGATAAAATGGTAAAGTATGACCTTCCCAGGGCAATCCACCAGAAAAGGAAGAAAGCCTCAGGTGAACATGCTACAACTACTTAAACACACTGTGCATGCTCACCTCCCAAATGCAAGGAGGGCACCATGCATGCGGGTGACTCACCTTTGGGGAAGAATGAAAGGAAAGGGATGCAAGATGCTAAAAGTAGACCAGCATATAAAATCTGAGGTTCAATGTTAAACAAGGTGCTTGACTTCAGAGATGCCCACTTCCAAGCATACTTTCCTTTCTTTCCTGCTATAAAGTTTTTAAATAAACTTCCACTCCCACTCTGAAACTTGCCCTAGTCTCTTTTTCTGCCTTATGCACCTCAGTAGAATTCTTTCTTCTGAGGAGGCAAGAATTGAAGTTGCTACAGACCCATACAGATTCAGTACTGGTAACCTGGATATTTGCCACTGCTAACAGTTGGAGTTGCCATAATATGGGGTGTGAAAAATGGTCCTCATGCATTGAGTCCACCTCTCGATGTGGGGCCATAGGACTGGTTAAGTCATGAGTCAGAAGTCTAGATGGATTAACTTGGTTGCCAGAACACAAAAGTGTGCAAAAAAAAAATCTCAAAAGATGAATCTTAGCTTCTACAGTAGTGATATTATCTATAGCAGCAATTGTGGAAGTCACGAATCTTGTCATCTCCAGCCACCTGACTCTTGAACAGTACGGGATTATAGAAACAATGCCTACATCTTAGCAGAATTCAAGTCCCTCTCATAATCTTACTTGTAGGGCCTTTCATTAGTTTTACAAGGGTGGTTTAATTTGGAGAAGAGCTATTATCACCCTTGCTTTAAGATTAAGCTACAAACTAAATCTCTCCAAAAGTTTGCTTGGCCTATGCCCATGAATTACTAAGGAGAGCTTGAAAATTATACTGAGATGAAGTCAACTATGTCAGATTTCTCTTATTGTCAGAATTGCACAAAGGCAGTTTCATTAATGGGATAAAAGGCATACAAATGTTATTAACATGCATGAGTGGCAGGGTTTGGGGGAAGAATGATTACTCCAAACCCTCAATGGGATACAGAAGTGTACTCTTTTTCATAGGGGAGGGAGGTGATAAGGAATGTAGAAAATTCTTTTGGGGAGCAGTGATTATTAGAGAGAATGAATGGACCAGGGACACAGAAATTAACTCATAAGTGATTCTCTTTGGAATTTGAATCAGTTCAAGAGTCAGATATTATCTTGCAAAAAAAGTCTATTTTGTGTGGTTGCATTCTTTAGTCTTCTATTCTGAAATTGCTGACATTTCAGTGAAGAAATTGAAAGGAATTATGTATCTGTTGGTATGAAGCTTTCCTTCTCTGCACCTAGCATCCTGGCTTATGCTTGTAATGTCAGCACTTTGGGAGTTCAAGGCAGAAGGATTGCTTGAGGCCATGAGTTTGAGACTAGCTTGGAGAATATGGAAAATCATGCCCTACAAACCATAAATTTTCATTAGATGGGTTTTATTTAACCCTATATATCATGACTTACTTTCCAACCTGACTCTGGCATAATATGAGACACGGAAGTAAATCAAAATATTTTATGTGAAAACATGTTTCTTTGCCATACCTTGAAATGGCCCTGCAAAGCTGTCCTTAGTGGAAGAAAATTTGCATCTGTAAAGAATCTCTATTAACATAACCAGATCTTTTTCTTCCAGACCCTCCTAATCCTAAACAGATTAACTAAAAATCTAGCACCTTTTAAAGACCTGAATGGAAAACATTTGTCATCTGTTGTCTCTAAGGGCAGCCACTATAAGGTTTCAGAAGAACCTTGGTCTCCACAATCTTTTATCTTAACCTGAACATTTCCTTTCTGTCAATCCCAGGTCTCTAGACAAACTCGACCAATTGTCAACCAGAACGTATTTAAATTTACCTATAGACTGGAAGCCCCCACTTTGAGTTGTCCCACCTTTCTGAACCAAGCCAATGTATTTATTAAATGTATTTGATTGATGTCTCATGCCTCCCTATAAGGTATAAAATCAAGTTACATCCAACCCCCTTGGGCACTTGTTCTCAGGACCTCCTAAGGGCTGTGTCACCAGCCGTGGTCACTCATACTTGGCTCTGAATAAATCTCTTCAAATATTTTACAGAGTTTGGCTCTTTTCATTGACAGTGGCATTGATATGACATGGCTGTGTCCCCAACAAAATCTCTTCTTGAATTCCCACGTGTTGTGGGAGGGACCCGATGAGAGGTAATTGAATCATGGAGGCAGGTCTTTCCCCTGCTGTTCTTGTGATAGTCAATAAGTCTCATGAGATCTGATGGTTTTATAAGGGGGAGTTTTTCTGCACAACCTGTCTCTTTGCTTGCTCTCATCCATGTAAGATGTGATTTGCTCTTTCTTGCCTTCTGCCATGATTGTGAGGCTTCCCCAGCCATGTGGAACTGTAAGCTCATTAAACTTCTTTATTTTGGAAATTGCCCAGTCTCAGGTGTGTCTTTATCAGCAGTGTGAAAACGGACTAATACAGGCATGCACCTGTTGTCTCAGCTACTCAGGAGGCTGAGGTGAGAGGACGTCTTGACCCTGGGAAGTTGAGACAATAGTGAGCTATGATAGTGCTACTGCAGGGCAGCCTGGGTTCCAAAGTGAGACCCTGTCTCAGAAATAGAAAATGTTTCTTGAGGAGTGGGAGGAATGCAACAAGGTTAGAGGGACCTTGATTCTGAGGCTTATTTCTGAGGTCTTTTCATTTTCAAAACCACAAAACTTGTCCAAGCACCACATTTTGTGTATTCATTTTCTGTATCCCAATATTGTTTATTAATTGGTTTTATAGACTCATATAATTGAATCTTCAGGAGAAAAAATTAAACTTTTCTATTGATAAGGTTTGGCTGTGTCTCCATCCAAATCTCATCTTGAATTCCTATGTGTTGGGGGAGGGACCCAGTGGGGGGTGATTGAATCATAAGGGTGGGTCTTTCCCATGCTGTTCTCATGATGGTGAACAAGTCTCAAAAGACCTGATGATTTTAAAAAGCAGAGTTCCCCTTCGCAGGTTCTCTTCTCTTGTCTGCCACCATGTGAGACGTGCCTTTTACCTTCCATCATGATCATGAGGCCTCCCAAGCCATGTGGAACGGTAAGTCCCTTAAATCGCTCTCTTTTTTTTTTTTTTTTTTTTTTTTTTTTGTAAATTGCCCAGTCTCAGGTATGTCTTTATCAGCAGTGTGAAAATGGACTAATACAGTAAATTGGTACCAGTAGAGTGGAGCGCTGCTGAAAAGATACCAGAAAATATGGAAACGACTTTGGAACTGGGTAAGAGGCAGAGGTTGGAACAGTTTGGAGGGCTCAGAAGAAGACAGGAAATTGTGGAAAAGTTTGGAACTCCCTAGAGGCTTGTTGAATAGCTTTGACCAAAATCCTGATAATATGGACAATGAAATCCAGTCTGAAGTGGTCTCAGATGGAGATGAGAAATTTGTTGGGAACTGGTGCAAAGGTGACTCTTGTTATGGTTTAGCAAAGAGACTGGCAGTATTTTGTCACTGCCCTGGAGATTTTTGGAACATTGACTCTCCGAGAGATTATTTAGGGTATCTGGCGGAAGAAATTTCTAAGCAGCAAAGCATTTAAGAGGTGACTTGGGCACTGTTAAAAGCATTCAGTTTTAAAAAGGAAGCAGAGCATAAAAGTTCAGAAAATTTGCAGCCTGACAATGCTACAGAAAATAAAATCCCATTTTCTGAGGAGAAATCCAAGCTGACTGCAGAATTTTGCATCGGTAACAAGGAGCCTAAGGTTATTCCCCAAGACTATTGGGAAAATGTCTCCAGGGTATGTCAGAGGTTTTCATGGCAGCCCCTCCCATAACAAGCCTAGAAGTCTAGGAGGAAAAAGTAGTTTTGTGAGCTGGGCCCAGGGTCCCTGTGCTGTGTGCAGCCTAGGGACTTAGTGCACTGCATCCTAGCCACTCCAGCTGTGGCTGAAAGGGGCCAACATATAGCTCAGGCTGTGGCTTCAGAGAGTGCAAGTCCAAAGCCTTAGCAGTTTCCACATGGTGTTGAGTGTGTGAATGCACAGAAGTCAAGAATTGAGATTTAGGAACCTCTGCCTAGATTTCAGAAGATGTGTGGAAATGCCTGGACGCCCAGGCAGAAATTTTCTGCAGGGGTGGGACTCTCATAGAGAACCTCTGCTAGGTCGGTGCAGAAGGAAAATGTGGGGTCAGAGCCCCCACACAGAGTTTCTACTGAGACACCACCTAGTGGAGCTGTGAGAAGAGGGCCACCGTCCTCCAAACTCAGAATGATAGATTCACTCACAGTTTGCACTGTGAGCCTGTAAAAGCCACAGACACTCAATGTCAACCTGTGAAAGCAGCCAGAAAGGAGGCTGTACGCTGGAAAGCCACAGGGGTGGAGCTACCCAAGACCTTGGGAACCCACCCCTTGCATCAGCGTGACCTGGATGTGAGACATAGAGTTAAAGGAGATAATTTTGGAGCTTTAAGGTTTGACTGCCCTACTGGATTTCAGACTTTCATGGGGTCTGTAGCCCCTTTGTTTTGGCCAATTTCTGCCATTTGGAATGGCTGTATTAACCCAATGCCTATATCTGCATTGTATCTAGAAAGTAACTAACTTGCTTTTGATATTACAGGTTCATGGGCAGAAGGGACTTGCCTTGTCTTAGATGACATGTTGGACTGTGGACCTTTGAGTTAATGCTGAAAGGAGTTAAGACTTGGGGGACTGTTGGGAAGGCATGATTGGTTTTGAAATGTTAGGAAATGAGATTTGGGAGAGGCTGGGGTGGAATGATATGATTTGGCTGTGTCCCCATTCAAATCTCATCTTGAATTTCCACATATTGTGATATGGATCTGGTGGCATGTGATTGAATCATGGGGGCGGTTCTTTCCCATGCTGTTCTCTTGATGGTGAATAAGTCTCATGAGATTTGATGATTTTAAAAAGGGGGGTTTCCCTGCACAAGCTCTCTTTTCTTGTCTGCCTCCATGTCAGACATGCTTTTCACCTTCTGTCATGATTGTGAGGTCTCCCCAGCCAAGTGGAACTGTAAGTGCATTACATCTCTTTCCTTTGTAAATTGTCCAGTCTTGGGTATATCTTTACGATCAGCATGAAAGTGGACTGATACACCTATGCTATTAAATATTATAATTCTAAAAATGCACACCACCCATAAAAATGGAAACAGAATTTCATTAACAGGCTGTAAAGCTGTATAATTTATCTTTTTGTTTTGCTCCATAGTTGTTAACATTAAAATTTCTGTCTTATATTCAAGTACATAGTAAGCCAGTGACAGATGCAGGAAGCAGATAAGGGAGAGGGTCCCCAGACAATCTCTGACTGGGCAATTTACAAAAAAAAAAAAAAAAAAAAAAAAAGTCTGTGCACTGGGAGAATGGGGTGGAGCCATGGGAAGTTTGTGGTGTTTGCACAGGGGAGGAGCCTGGCATCTTCAGTTCTTGTGTGTGGCCTAAAATCAACCTGTGAGATGGCAGCCTGTTAGCAGGAACTCCTCTCACTTTGCTGAGTTTCTTTTTTTTTTTTTTTTTTTCCTTTTCACCCAGTAAATTCCATTCCCCTCACCCTTCAATGTGTCTGCATGCCTAACTTTTCCTGGTCGTGTAACAGGAACTTGGTTTTAGCTGAACTAAGAAGCAAAGTTCTGCAACAGCAGGGTTTGCTAATTATATGAAAGAAATTTGTCTGACATTATATCACAAGGCACATATGCTGCTGTGTTCTTTTCATGTGAATTTAATGCCTTGATGTTCTATTCAAATTTCTTCTACACAGTCCTTTAATACCTTCTAGGCATTCTCCAGAATAAATGATTATAATTTCATTCCCTACTAATTATTTCCTGTGGATACTATTCAAAGTAGAATTGGAAGGTGTAAGAGAACAGGTAATGTGATTGGCTGTGACTAATTTGTGTCCCGCTCAACCTGAAAATAATTTTTGATCTGCTTAAAGTCAGTAGCAGTTGGATACCTGTTTACCCCATTGAAAGAGCCATATGTGCTGTGAATGAAAGAAAGCTATTTATTCATTTGTATTAAAATTTTTAATGCAGGAAATACTTACCACATAAATTAATACTAACAATCAAAATGCTATTAACATAATGCAACACATTTGACAAAATGTATGTTATGCAAATAATCACTTAAAAAATTAGACATTAGGGACTTCAATAAAATTGTCTGCTAACTTTTGCAAAATATTATTTTCTCTTTTAAAAAACATTTTCAACACCAGTAAAAATGGCTAACATAGAATTTTAAGAAAGAAATAGGTAATAGATATTGTAGGGTAGCCAAGGGGACAATTCCTCTTTGCCCTCTTAAGGTTTGCTGAAAATCACTGACATGAGACAGGTTGATTAATAAGAGAAAAGGCATACAAAAGTATTTAATGTTTATACAGGAAAGCCTTCATAACAAAGATTCAACCCCCTAGTAAGGCAAAGAAGCTTGTACACCAGCTTGTTGTTACAGAAAGAATGGGACTCAGATCCTGGCAAAACAGATTATGAGAGGGAGGAAGAAGAATTATGGTGAGGGGCAATAAATGAATAACATGAAGAATGAATGGATGGAGAACAGAGATTAACTGGTAAATAGTTCTTTTTGGAATCTGAATGCATTTGAGAGACAGACAAGAGTCTGTTCTGTTGTGGTTACATTCTTGGTCTTCTTTTCGGCAATAAATAAGTATATTACAGGGAAGAGAAAAACAACAATTGTTCTCCCTGGTGGGTCTGGACTCTGGGCCCATAGAGGAGCTTCAGATAACAGCTCAGTCCCATGCTTTGGGAGAAGCCATGGTGGAGGAGAGGTCAGCGAGACTTGAGACTTCTTAAGTTCAGTACATTAAAGCACCATATTTTGGGATATCAGTTTCTGAGCCCACAAAATATAGAGGTATGTAAAAAATGTTCCATATTTATGTAATGCCAACATCATTTCTGCTAAGTTGCACTCTAGCTGTTATTTGATAAGATATATTTTAGCAAAAAATTAATAAATAATATGTTAACTAATTTCCTGTGGGGGTGCAAAATGGGTGATTTCTTTCCTCTCCATAAGGTTCACAGCTCACACCCTTATAACAAAGTTTAACAAGACAGAAGCAAAATAATTACATTTAATCACAGTTTTATGTTACATGAGAACCTTCAGAATAAAGACCCAAAGATATGGGTGAAGGTGTCCATGATTATGCGTAGGTTTAATAAAAAATGGTCAACTGTGCAGAGCCATGACTGAAAAGAGTATAATAGCTAATGCTAATAAACTGAGTGGGGAAACAGCAAAGCCTGTCTATTCATATTTGTCCTAGCTTCTCTGTGCGCATTTCGTCTTTCTGGGTATAGGTAAGGACCCTTTTTTAAAAGGGGGTCTTATGACCTACTATCAAACAGAGTAGGTCAGATAAGTTATTTATGGCAGTTAGGAGGAGTGGTCCAGGAGAGGACTCTTTCTCCATCCATTAGGAATATTGGGTAATGGTTCAGCAATCGTCACATTGTAAAAGTGATAAATTGACGGCCGGTGTCAGGGAGAGGTCATTTTTTTTTTATGGTCCACACCTGTTGCACTAAAGTGTTAATTGCAGATGGCCAGGGAGATGCAACTTCCTGGGTATGTGCATTAAGAGACAAAAATGGTAGAGTATGACCTTCCGAGGACACTCCACCAGAAAAGGGAAGAAAGTCTGAGATGAGCACGCATACAACTTCCTAAAACTACTGCTTGTGCTCACTTCCCAAGGGTAAGAAGGGCACTGCACATACAGGAAGCCCACTCTAAGGGAAGAATCATGGGAAAGTGGCCAGTCTATAAAGTTCTAGGATCATAGTTAAAGATGACACTTGACCTTCACATGCCCTCTTATGTCTCTTCCAAGCGTACTTTCCTTTCTTTCCTGTTCAAAAGCCTTTTAAATAAAATTCCACTACTGCTCTGAAACTTGCCTTGGTCTCCTTTTCTTCCTTATGCCTCTCAGCTGAACTCTTTTTTCTGAGGAGGCAAGAATTGTGGTTGCTGCAGATCGGTACAGATTCACCACCCTTAACTCGCATACCTTCTACCCCTAACATATTTGGTGCCGTGAGACTCGGACACTTGCTACCAGTAACATATCTGATGCTGGGAGACTTGGATATTTGCCACCCCTAAACACTTTCACAGAAAGAAGAGGAAAGTTAGGGGACTCACTTTTAGGTTTTATGACTGTTACCTAATTTATCTTTGTTTATTATATTTCCATATAAATGCTTCATTAAATATCTGAATGCTGAAATCATACAGAGGACTTACTTTTGTGGGAGCCCAACTACAACATCTCTTCCAGAAAGGAGACACAGTGTTACCTGTCTCATGTGGAAAAGGAGTTCTAGTTTCTATGACCTATCTTGGAGAAAAGGGATTTTAGTTTCTGTGGCTTCCCTTGAGGAAGAATGAGGGGGTAACAGACAGGAGTGCAGGAGAAGGACAGAGAAAACCTATGCTTCTGAGATCTTAATTTTGGGGTACTGTTTTATGAGCCTCAATGTTCTCCAATTTGAAACTTCCACAAAAAGATTTGAAGTCTAGAAATTGGGTTGGTGGATTGTCTCAAAAGCCATCGTCTCTGTCTCTTAATCCCCAAATAGGTCAGTCCACTTAAACAGTTAACAGTTATGTCTCATTTCAGGAAGTATTGTTGTAGATGAGCTTCCAGACAAGTCAGACCTCTATATGATTTCAGTAATTAAATATTTATTAAGATGATTTCTATGGAAACCAAAAACAAACAAAACAGTTCCTCAGATATTTTATGATTATCTACAACTTAATGTAACATAACATGACTTTAAGATTTTAAATAACTGAAAAGATTCTTGAAACTATGATGAATTACATTTATAAATATATAAATGTTTGTTCATATTTGCCTTTTTTAATTGTTTGCCTGGTCCTATTTGTTTTGTTAATTTTTATTTTATTTTAATACTTTTTGGGGTAGGAGTTGTTGTCTGTTACATGGATGAATTATACAGTGGTGAATTCTTTTTTTTAATTACACTTTAAGTTCTATGGTACTTGTGCACAATGTGCAGGTTTGTTACATATGCATACATGTGCCATGTATACATGTGCCAGGTTTGTTACATATATATACGTGTGCCATCTTACATATATGTACATGTACCCATTAACTCATCATTTACATTAGGTATATCTCCTAATGCTATACCTCTCCCCTCCCTCCACCCCACGACAGGCCCTGGTATATGATGTTCCCCACCCTGTGTGCAAGTGTTCTCATTGTTCAGTTCCCTACAGCGGTGAATTCTAAGATTTTGGTGCACCCATAACATAAATAGTGCACATTGTAACTAACGCATGGTGTTTTTATCCCTAGCTCCCCTCCTACCCTCCCCCTTCTGAGTCTCTAAAATCCATTATAACACTCTGTATGCCTTTGCATATTGATAGCTTAGCTCCCAATTATGAGTGAGAACATATAGTTTTTGGGTTACCACCCCTGTTACTTCACTTAGAATAATGACCTCCAGCTCCATCAAAGTTGCTGCAAAGGACATTATTCTCTTCCTTTTAATGGCTAAGTAGGAATCTAAGTGTATATACATATATATATATATATATATATATATATATATATATATATATATCACATTTTCTTCATCTGCTCATTAGTCCATGGACACTTACGTTGGTTCCACATCTTTGCAATTGTAACCCATGTAGCTATAAAAATACGTGTGCAAGTTTCTTTTTCATATAATGACTTTTTTTCCTTTGGGTAGATACCCAGTTGTGAGATTGCTGGGTTGTATAGTAGGTCTAGTTTTAGCTCTTTAGGGAATCTTCATACTGCTTTCCATAGAGCTTGTACTAATTTACATTCCTACCAGCAATGTATAAGCATTCCCTTTCCCCCACATCCACGCCAATACAGATTTTTTTTTATTTTTTTACTATTTAATAATGACCATTCTTGCAGGAGTAAGGCGGTATCTACAGATCTTTCAAAATGTACTTAAGTGTTCCTGTTCAGTACCTACATTGCTTCTTGAAAAAGTTCACAATGTGATTCTTTACGCAATTCTTTGTCCTTTCAATTGAGAGAGGTATGCTAGCAATGTTTCTAATGTGCAATCTTGAAAAAAATAAAAAATAAAATAAATTCTTTATTTTAACAATTATATTTTAATTGCTCATAGAAAACAGAGGTAGCTTTTTAAAAGTTATTTTCTTTTGAAAAAGCAAAACAAAGTTAACCCTAAATCAGCCAGTCTCATCCTAACTCATGCATGTGAATGACTGGAGGCAGGATGTGGTCCTACCGGGCTTGATTCTCTTCTGCAGCTGGTGGCCCAGGTACTTTAAATACATACACGTCCCCAGCATTTACAATGGCGATCTGTCTGGATCCCAGAATACAGAGGCTCAAAATTATGTACATAAGCTCACAGGAAGATGTATAATGTTTTCTGGGAGCCCAGTATCAAGCCTGCTCAGGTTCCTCCTCCTCAGACAAATCAAGAATGCATCAACAATATTATAAAAACAGAGATAACGAAAAGCTAAAAGTCAAACATGTTTTTTTTTTTTTCCTCTCCTTTAAATATCTAGGAGGTAACAAGCTTGCTTGAATAGGAACTCTAGGTTTAAAAAAGTATGCTTGTATAATAATAAATTATGACACTTCTGAAGACATTTTTACTTTTATTTCAGAAAGAGTTTTAAATCTAGCTTCATTTACCAAAGTTTATCTCAGATCACTTAAACTAAAATGCATTTGCATTAGTTTTTATTTTATTTTATCTTCAAAAAAGACTGTAAGATATATTGTCTACTATTAAAAATAAATGTATGTAGACTCTGGACTAGATTTTAGGTTTGAATGTTTCTAAAATTCATTTGGGTGAATTTGTTGCATTTTTTTCTAATTTGGTCTTAGGGTGTTTCTCTGGAAGGTGGTTACAAACTCCAGGCCTGGCCTGGCAGATTCATCAAGAGTGTAATTGGATTATTTGCAACTCAATGGATAAATGCTGTGGGAATGGATACCCCCTTCTCCAGGATGTGCTTGTTTCACATTGCATGCTTGTATCAAAATATATCATGTACCCCATAAGTATATACACCTACTATATACCCACAAAATTTTTAGAAAAAAAGCTAACCACTCTCTAGGAAAGCCCTGATAAAGGGCCAGGTTAGTGGGAGAATTAAGTTCAAGTGTTTCAGCTAGATGAGACAGATGAGAAACAGGATCATTTAAAAAATGGTAGCAAAAATCATGGGAATTTAATACAGGATTTTACAAATAATTACACAAATTAGCATAGGAGAAAAGTCAGATATCATTGCCATTTACTGCCAATTTCTATCTGACTGGATCAGACAACTGAGACTTTTTTATCTAAGCATGTGAAGAAACTAAGAGGACAGGAAGCCGGATATTTCCCCTGTAACAACCATTTTTTTGCAACCACTGTCAGTTACCTTGAAAATTGCAGCTCTTGACAGTGACTTTTTAATGACTATAAACTCAAAGTTCTAGTGTTCTCTCACACTATAAAATAACCCTTCATATTCCCAAAAGCCAGAGATCACGGAACTCAAAGCAAAAGATAAAGGAGCTTGACGCTTCAGAGGAACCTATCCAAGACTCGTGGGACTCCATGAGAAAGAGGTGATCTCTAAAAAGGGTTTAGTGGTGTCCATTTTGTTTTCCTCAAACGATCTCAAAAATGCTACAAGTCTTACTTTAGTTCTCTCCATATGGTAGCCAGAACTCTAAGTTTTCACCTTAGTAATTCTTATTCATTGACCACCAAATGGAGAAAACATGAGCTGAAAAAAGCCAGCAAAAGGAGAAAAGGGAGAGAAACAAATTGAATTAGTCTTAGAGGAGCCAGGTTAGGGAAATTTTAAGTTTTCTATAAAAGCCAATAAAGTTCGAGTTAGCAAGGTTTCAAGAATAAGGGGTTCAGTTGACTTAGAAGTTCCCATGGAAGAAATGTAGTTCAGAAATAGAGAAAAAGAGAAAGGCTTTTTTTTTTTTTTTTTTTTTTTTTTTTTTAAAGTATAACCTGAACATTAGCTTTTAATTAAGCTGACCTTTGACCATAGAGATCTTTTTGAAAAAATATTTTTTTAATCTCCTAACAGATTTCAGTTAGGAGAAGCATCTAATATTTCTGGTTTTCAAACTAGTTTTCCTTTCTTCTTTTTTATTTTTATTTTTTTATTTGAGATAGAATCTCGGTCTATCACCCAGGCTGGAGTGCAGTGGCACAATCTCAGTTCATTGAAACCTCTACCTCTCTGGTTCAAGGAATTATCCCACCTCAGCCTCCCGAGTAGCTGGGACTACAGGCATATAATACCACCTCAGGCTAATTTTTTTGTATTTTTATAGAGATGGGGTTTCACCGTGTTGGCCAGGCTGGTCTCAAACTCCTGACCTCAGGTGATCTGCCCACCTAAGCCTCCCAAAGTGCTGGGATTACAGGTGTTAGCCACCACACCTGGCCCCTTTTTTAAATTGAAGGTTTCTACAAAGTGAGTCAGATACAAAACCAGTAACACGTTTATGTCTTAACCAAGCATGCACAAGGTGTCTCCAAAGAGGAGCAACAAGCAGGCCTTACAAGATCCAGAGCCACTTCCAAAGACAACTAAAACAAAAGAAAGGGTTTAATTAACTCCTTGAGAGCTGGCAGTAGACAATATACTAGCTCAAAATGAAATACAACTCATATTCTGTAGGGCCATATTCTTTTAATGAGGGTCACCAACCTGTTGATTGGCTGCTTGGACACAACAGACCCAACAATCTGCATGCTCCTGAGGAACAACAAGCCAAACCAAGTTCTTAGGACACAAAATGAGACGAACAGGAATGCAATAGCTGTTCAAGGAAGAGAATGGATCAATAACAAATGGGTACCCCAAAACTAAATGCACAGAAGAGTCACAATAGAAACAAATTATTTTCTCCTGCTAATCTAAACTTGGAAAGGAAGGAATAAAGAGAGAATTATACTTTGTCTTCTTAACTGGGCACTACAGGCAGAGATCCAGAACCGACCCTGGTAGAGCTTCTTACCTTTCTTTACTATCTTTTTGTCAGTTGTCTCAGAACCTCATTTTCAGGTTTCTGAACAATCAGGTGCCTAACCATCTCATCATCATCATCAGAGCTGTAGAAGTGGAAAGGGGATGATTCCTTTCCTTTTTGTCATAAGGGTCATGGCCAGCATCCCTATAACAAAGTCAGGTTAACAAGAGGAAAGCATAACAAAATCATATGATCATAGTTTACATGACACTGAATAGCTTCTGGAGTTTCTTGAATTAGTTCTCGAATTGATTCAAATTTATAGACACTACTGTGCTCTCAAATAGTAATGACTATATTTCCAAAGTTGGGGAGAGTGCAGAGAGTCCATGGCGTATTGTGGCAATAAAGACACACAAAATATCACAATTGGATACTCCTAATCAAATACTTATAAGAGGCAAGATTTTGAATGACTATGTATTTGGTAATCTAGAACATTTCTAACAAACTAATTAATATAAGGAAACAGACTGGTTGCTCCTAATCTTGCTGAACAAAGCGGAGTAAACAGAGCATAAGCTCAGGTATTCCAACTGTCAGCCCATGTGCCACATAAATGACCAGAAAGTTTCCATGTCTGCCCTGAAATAAACCCTTGTTGTTTGCACCCTCAGAGACGAGATTGCCGAAAAACAAACCCAGACTTTCATTTGGTGACTGGCTGAATCACAACCCAGATTGAATTTCCAACTTCAGAAAGTGTCTGCTGTTAAAGTGAGATCATTGATTGGAAAGAAATGGAATCCCAAAACTTGAAATGGGATATCTGGGCAGACTGTGATGAACCTAAGGATGCTGAGTCCTTAAATTTTCATGAGTCTTCTCTGTAAGTAGAGAAGCCTCTGCAACCCCATCTAAGGAGATTAGTCCTACATTGCCTAAGGAAACTGTAATGACTCCCCCAAGGTAAGGTCAGGTGGGAGCCAGTATGTATTAGTAGATTCTCACACTGCTATAAAGATACTACACAAGATTGGGTAATTTATAAAGGAAAGATGATTAATTGACTCACAGTTCTCCATGGCTGTGGAGGCTTCAGGAAATTTACAATCATGGCGTAAGGTAATTGCCTTGCAAGATACTGATTCTTCTCATGATCCACCCTCAACACTACTCGTTACTTCTATACCTATAACTAGACTCAAGTCCCAGAAGGGATTGAAAGGTGAAGTACAAAGTGTGATTGATGACATGTGTTACATTTAAAAAGAACAACATTTTTTTTTTCCAATTTACACATGTGAGATCATGGTGGAAGAAACTAAAAGTTGGATTAGGCAAAATTTATTGATATGAGCCCACTAAGCAGAGATTCTTAATTTAAGGTTGTAGCCCAGGAATTTATAAAGGGCTCCAGTAGTTTATTTGGTTGGTTGCCTGAAACATGGACCAAAAGGGGCCCTCAGCAAATGAAGGAAAGATGTCAAAACTTTTTTTTTTTTTTTTGGTATGGTATGAGTAAAGGAATTAAAGCACTTAGAGAGATTGGAATGTAAGAGTGCATTTGTCTTTTAAGACCTGATCATCCATGTCAGTAGAGTCCAGATAATAAACCTTTTACCATGAGAAAAAGCAAATGTTAGGGGAGCTTTAACATCCTTGAAGAGCTCTATGCTCATCCTTCTCTGTGAGTCAGAACTTACAGTGGAAAGTACTGCCACTGAATTGGGAAATCTAAATGCAATAAGGGAAATTGGATCTTAAGGTGGCAGGGGCCAAGTGGCAGCACTCAATTCCCCCCCAAAAGATGGGCATGGTTATCGTAATGGACAGCAGAGTCAAATAAGTAATCAGAATAATCTGACTTGCGGAGACCTATGGTCTTGGGTATTTAATGACGGTGTTTCTAAAAGTGAAATTCATAGGAAACTTACTAAATTTTTAGTTTATCTCTATAAATAGAAAATGTTTAGGTAAAGTGAAAAAACATCTAGCTTGAATCAGAAAAAGAGATAGTAGTTGTGACCTCTTAATCAATTCCCAGACATGAAGCCAGTTTACCCAGAACCCCTTTTAATGAAAGAAAGACTGGGTCCACTTGAGAAAGGAATCGTATATATTGTCAAAAATTTACACAGTTAATCTTACTACAAGCATAAGAGATTTATGTCCTTTCACCATGATATCTGTGCAGTGAGAAAAAGACGTAATCAGAAACTTTCGGGAATTACTGCATACTGACTCTGAGCTGACACTAATAACATCACTCTGTTGCACCAAAGTAAGAACTTATGGAGATCAGATGATCAATGATGTTTTAGCTCTGGTCCACCTTCAGGGTCTAGAAGGTGCCCCAAATCATTTTGTGCTTAATTCCCTAGTTTCGTAATCTATAATTGGTATAGATAATCTCAGGAACTGGCACAGTCCCCACGTGGGTTCCCTGACTTGTGGAAAGAAGGTTATTATGGTAGGAAAGATCAGGTGGGAGCCAGTACATATTAGTATATTCTCACACTGCTATAAAGATATTGCCCAAGATTGGGTAATTTATAGAGGAAAGGGGCTTAATTGACTCACAGTTCTCCATGGCTGGGGAGGCCTCAGGAAATTCACAATCATGGCAGAAGGTGAAGGGGAAGCAAGGACCTTCTTCACATGGCAGCAGGAGAGAGGAGTGAGCAAGGGAAATGCCAGATGCTTATAAAACCATAAGATCTCCTGAGAACTCACTCACTATCATGAGAACAGTATGAGGGAAACTGCCCCCATGATCCAATCACCTCCCTCCGTTGACATGTGGAGATTACAATTCCAGATGATATTTGGGTGGGGACACAGAGCCAATCCATATCACAGTAGAACTGCCACTACCTGGAAGAATAGAAAACAAAAAGAAATGCCATATTCCTGGATAGACTGTAGTGACTAGCATCACCACAGTGGGCATTAAGGATGCAGGAGCAGTGATAATCACCATATCTCTATTCAAGTCACCTACTTGATATGTATAGAAAACAAATTTTGGATGCTTGCAATAGATTATAGTACTCTTAACCTGGTGGTGACTCCAACTGCAGCTGCTGTACCAAATGTGATTTTACTGCGTGAGAAAATCCACATATCCTCTGGTACCTGGTATGCAGCTGTTGATCTGGAAAATGTTTTTATCTCCATACCTGTTAGTAAGAGCCACGAGAAGCAGTTTAATTTCAGCTTGTATGACCAACAATAAAACTTCACTGTCCTAACTCAGGGGTATATTAACTATTCTGTCTTATGTCATGATTTTTCAGAGATTTTGATCACCTTTTTCTTCTATAAGAAGTCACACTGGTCAAATACACTGGTATCATTATGCCGATTGGATCTATAGGACAAGAAGTAGTGATACTTCTATAGTAATTGGTAAGATATTGGTCTGTGAGAGAGGAGAAAATAAATCTCAATAAACATCAGAGGCCTTTATCAGAGCGAAATCGCTATAGTACTGTGGTTGTGTCAGGTAAACATATCCCTTATAAGCTGAAGAATAAGTTTTTGCATGGGACCCCTCCCGCAACCAAAAAAGTTGCACAATGCTTATTGATCCTTTTCTGGATTTTAAAGGCAACATATTCCTCATTCGTGTATGCTATCTTGGCCTATTTATTGAGTAATCCAAAAAGCTGTCAGTTTTGAGTGGGGCTTAGAACAAGACAAGACTCTGCAGCAGGTGCAGGATGCTGTGCAAGCTGCTCTGTCACTTGAGCTATATGATGCAGCAAATAAAATGGAGCTTGAAATGTTCCTGTCAGATAGGGATGCTGTTTGGAGCCTTTGGTAGGACCCTATAGACAAATCACAGTGCAGGGCCTCAGGAATTTGTAGGAAACTCTGCTATTCTCTGCAGATAACTACTTTTCTTTTGAGAGACAGCGCTTGACCCACTACTGGGCCATGGCAAAGACTGAATGCTTAACCACAGGCCACAAATTTACCATGTAACTGAAGCTGCCCATAACTAACCAGATATTCTCTGACATACCAAGCCATAAGGTTAAGGAAGTATAGCAGCACTTCATTATGAAATGAAAGCAGTAACTCCAGATTGAGCTTCAGCAGGCTCTAAATGCAAAGATGTGTTATATGAATCAGTGACCTAAATGCCTGTGGTCCCTACTCCTGCTGCATTGCCTTCTCTCTCCCGGCCTGCCCCTATGGCCTATTTGGAAGTTTCCTGTGATAATTTGATAGGAGAAGGGAAGACCTGGCCTGTTTTGCAAATGGTTCTGAGTGATATGTGGGCATTACCTAAAAGTCGATAGTTAGAGAACTGCAGCCCCTTTCTGGACATACCTGAAAAACAGTATTGAAGAAAAATCCTCCTTGTGGGCAGAACCTCAAGAAGTGCACCTGGCTGTTTACTTTGTCTGGAAGAAGAAATGGCCAGGTTTGCAGTTCTGTGTCAGCTCATGGCAATGGTTTGGCTTAAAGGTTATAAAATTTATAGAACATCATTGGAAAATAGTTGTCAAGGAAGTCTGGGGAAAAGGTATGTGGAGGTCTCTCTCGGAATGGGTGAAGAATGTGAAGATATTTGTATTCCACATAAATGCTCAACAATGGGTGACCTTAGTAGATAATTTTTTTTTTTTTTTTTTTTTTTTTTTTTGAGAAGGAGTCTCACTCTGTCGCCCAGGCTGAAGAGCAAGTAGAGAAATTTTTTAATAATCAAGTAGATAAGAACACCCATTCTGTGGAGGATACCAGACAGCCTCTTTCCCAGCCACCCCTATAATCCCTCAGTGGGCTCATGAATAAAGTGGCGATGCTGACAGAGATAGAGTTTATGTCTGGGCTCAGCAACATAGCCCTCCATTCACCAAGGCTGACCTGGCTATGGCCATACCTGAGTGACCAATCTGCCAGCATCAGATACCAACACCGAGCCTCTGATATAGCACCCTTCCTTGGGGTGATCAGCAAGTCGATTACCTTGGAATACTTCCATTATGGGAAGGGTAGTGTTTTGTTTTTTGTTTGTTTGTTTGTTTGTTTGTTTTTTGTTTTTTTCTTGCTGGAAGATAAACTCATTCTGGAAATGGATTTTCCTTTCCTATACGTGCAATGCTTCTGCTAAAACTACCATCTGTGGACTCACAGAATGCCTTACCGTGTATTCCACACATATTGTTTTGTATCAAGAAACCTACTTCACAGCAAATAAGGTGTGACAATGGGCCTATGCTTATGGAATTCATTGGTCTTACTATGTTTCTCACCATTATAAAGCGGCAGGCTTAGTAGAACAGTGGAATGGCCTTTTGATGGCTCAGTTACTATGCCAACTAGGGTTACTATCTTGAAAGACTGGAGTAAGATTCTTCAGGACACTCTTTATGCTCTGAATCAGCATCTCATTTGGTGTTGTTTCTCCCATAGCTAGGATTTCTGTGTCCAGCATTCAAGGAGTGGAATTGGTAGTGGCACGATTAGCTATTACCCCTAATAATCCACTTTGCTTCCTGTTGCCATGACCTTATGCTCTGCTGGCCTAAAAGTCTTATTTCCAAAGGGAAATTGCTTCTGCCAGGAGACACAGTAATGATTACATTGTACTTGAAGTTAAGAATACTACCTGGCCACTTTGAGATACTTATCCCATTGAATCAATAGACAAAGAAGTGAGTTATTGTGCTGGTTGAGGTGATTGATCCTGATTACCAAGGAGAAATTAAACTGCTACTTAACAATACCATAAGAATACAGGAGTCCGAAATACAGGAGTATCTCTTAGTGTCACCATTTGCTATGTTTAAAGTGCATGGAAAACTACGACAACCCAATTCAGACAGAACTGCTAATAAACCAGACATTTCTGAAATGAAGTTTTGTTTACCCCACCAGGTAAATAGCCATGACCAATTGAGGTGTTTGCTGAAGGCAAAGGAAATGTTAAACAGGTAGTGGAAGAATGTAGTTGTAAATAGAAATGCTCCTCGACTTTTAATGGGGTTACATCCTGATACATCCATTAAAAGTTGAAAACATTGCAAGTGAAAAATGCATTTAATACACATAACCTACCATACATCATAGCTCAGCTTAGCCTACCTTAAAAATACTCGGAACAGTATTATGAGACAGTATCATACAACATATTGCTGGCTTGGAAAAAGATAAAATTTCAAGATTTAAAGTATGATTTTTACTGAATGTGTATCACTCTCACATCATCATCAAGTTGAAAAATCGCCAGCAAAACAATTGTAAGTTGGAGATTGTCTGTACATTCCATGACTGTATGATGAGTTACAGAAATGAGGATGTAATTGTCATGAATATTTTTTCTTATTTTTCTGCAAACATATTTATATGTATATATGTTAGTAGAAATATATATACATATATACATTCAACTATCTATATAATGTTGAGTAAATATCATTTTTCTTCTATCTCTAATCCTCTTTTTATATAATATAAAGTATTTTTACTTAATAGCATAATATTTAAGCATTTTTACCTTTATATTATAGTAATTAAATTCTAGAATATCAAGAAGAAAAGTGAATATTAAACAAAGATTTTGCAACGTTTTCTGGAGAAAATGTTAGTGCATTTTTGGTTGTAGGTAGTAAAATGTATCATGTTAGGCAGAACTATAACTTTGTAATTTAGTGTATTTTGAGATTACAGTTTAATATGCATATGAGTGCCAAATTGACAAAGGGTAGACTTGTGGTGGTTAATTGTACGTGTCAATTTGGATAGGCTATGTACCAGTGTATTTGGTGAAACATATTAGGATGTTGCTGTGAGGGTTTTTTTTGGTGAGATTAATATTTAAGTTAGCAAACTTTGAATAAAGCAGATCGCCCTCTATAATGTGGGTGGGCCTCATGCAATCATTTCCAAGATTTAAGAAAAAGACTGATCTCTGAGAAAAAGGGAATCTGCCCACTGACCTCCTTAGTACTTGGGCTGCAACATAGACTATTCCATGAGTCTAGCCTGCTTGCTGGTCCACCAGCAGAGCTGGGACTTGTCAGCCTCCACAGTTTTGTAGCCACTTTCTTAAAGTAAACGCTCTCTCCTCCCCTGAACCCACACACACATTCTATTGGTTCTATTTTTTTTTTTTTTCTGGAAAACACTGTCTACTATAGGAATAAAATACCATAATCAGATTGCACTAATCACAATTTATTCCTGAAATGAGAAGGAACCCAATGTCATCTAATACCTGAGCAGAACTGGGGATGTGTGACAAAGAAAAATATGGGGAATGTATATTCAGTGGAAACAAATAGCGTCTGCTACAATCATATTTTGGATGTCTCTAATCTTGACTGTGAAACTGAATATTTTTACGAAGCACAAATTTGTATCAAAAAAGAATACATCCTTCAGTGAGGAAACACAAATGACCAGACTTCTTTCCTTCTTTCTTTTCTCCTAACCCAATTGTGGGGATACACAGAGGGAAAGACTATAGAGAAAGAAAACCTCCAATTCTATGGGAATTTGTCCCGTTAAATAATGTGTACTGACATATTTGAACCAACAGTTAAAAAACAAACAGTAACAGATCTTTATTGAGCACCTTTTGCTTACAGGTTCTGAGGACTTAGCCGTTGATAAAACAAGAAGAAAAAAATAACCCCCAGAGATTACATTCAAGTATTGTGTAGATTCATTGTGTTAATTTCTAATGTGCCAAGTCAATATATCTCTCTCCATCTGGTTGTTAAAGTATTTTAAATGGTTTTATTAAAACACAAATCACATGGATAATGGGTACAAAAAATAGTTAGAAAATGTGAATAGTATTTAGTACTTGATGCCACAACAGTGACCATCAGCAATAATAACTTAATTGTACATTTTACAATAACTGAAAGAGTATAATTGGACTGTTTGTAACACAAAGGATAACAGATTGAGGGGATGGATACCCCATTTTACAAGATGGGGTGTCTTTATCAAAATATCTCATGTCCTCCATAAATATATACACCTACTATGTACCCACAAAAATTAAAAATAAAAGATGTAATTTACATGCCATACAATTTACGCATTTAAATTTTATAGTTTAATGGTTTTTAGTGTATTCAATTATATATGCAACCATCATCACTGTCAATTTAGACTTTTCAATCAGCCCGCAAGAAACCACATTCTATTATATATTTGTGGATTTGTCTGTTTCTCCATTCAGATCCATGCATTTTAATTGCATTTAATTTTAGGCTATCTTGTTTTGTGCTTACACATTTAGGATCGTCATGCCTTTTTGGTTGGTTAATCTATTTATCATTATGTAATGTTCCTCTTTGTCACTACTAATTTTCATTGCACTAAAGTTCTACTGCTGCCACTGTGGCTGTAGACCCATCCTCTGCATCACACCCACAGCTGCATACTGGTGTGATGCAGGGGATGGGCTGGCCCTTGGATCTCTGGGGGTGACTCAGCAATAGACAGTTCAGGCAGCTTGCTCCATCAGGTATGGGTTTTCTCATTAAGTCCAGGCTGGGATTCTCATTCCCCTCCACTACACCCCCCTTCCCCCGAACTTATTCCCCAGAGCTAACCTCTTGGCAGTTCTGGGTTTCATATCTCTGTAATGTTCCATCCAGGATATATGGAAGATTAAAAATAAAATAAAATAAAATAAAATAAAATAAAAAACAACACACAAAATTCACCACGATTATGTTCTTCAGGTCCTGATGTCTCTAGGTATTTCACCTTTCTTTCCACCCTTCAGAATCCTTATTTCATTTTGAATTATTTCTAGGGCATTTGGTTTTATTAAGCAGAAAAGAAAAGGAAAAGGAAAGTCTAGGCCATCTTGTCTCAGAACCAGAGCTCTACATTCATATATAAAATATGTATTTAAGATTTGCATGCAGGAGGTTTATTGAAAAGTGTTCTTGTGATTAACACCTGTAATAGTGAAGGAAGCAGGATTGGCAGTGGCAGAAGTTCAATAGCAATGCAACCACTACAACTCCCTGTTGTGTATACGGGGAGTTCTGGAGCTGAAATGATCTTTCAGAGTTTCCAGGTGAAGCAAAGGGTGGAATATTTGTAACTTTTGCAATAATCACTGGAAGTACACTACCTCCAGGACAGAAGTACAATCTTGGGAGAGGTCGTTTACTTTTTGTTGTGAGCCATTGACAATCAACACTCCTGACAGTTTAGGGAATGAATTCCTAGATCTGCCAAATAGATGTCAGCACCCACTACACCTAGAAAACTTGCAAAACTTTCAGACTGAGACTCTAAATCAGTATATTCTGATTAGGAAAATCTATAGTTGAACATGGGATATCTGTACTTTAAAAATTTCCACAAGTATTTCTGGTATGCAACCAGGGTTGAATACTACCTGTCTATTTGATTAATTATCAGCATGGTTCTGATGGATACAGGCATGAAGGAGATGGAAAAGAAGAAAAAGATTAACATGAAGTAGGAAGAATCTGTGAACATGTTTAGAGAGCGTACATCTTTAATGAGTCATGAAGGAAATGTAATGATTTCATTGATCGTGATAAAGACAGAATTTTCAGTGAATACGTAATCAAGCAATATAAGTGAAAGCACAGCATGCACAAAAAATTCAAGAGGTAGTAATCACATAATGATTTTAATTGCATGCTTTATACACAGATCTGGGACTAATTTTCTGATATCATGTGCTGTGTGACATTCTGTAAGACAGTAGTCCCCAGCTTTTTCAGTACCGGGGACCAGTTTTGTGGAAGACAATTTTTCCATGGATGGGTACGGGGTGGGATGACACCATTCCACCTCAGATCAGATAATCAGATATTAGATTCTCATAAGGAGCACACAACTTAGACCCCCTACATGTGCAGTTCACAATAGGGTTCACACTCCTATGAGAATATAATGCCACTACTAATCTGACGGGCAGTAATTCTCACTAGCCTGCTGCTTACCTCCTGCTGTGCAGCCCAGTTCCTAACAGGTCACAGAGCAGTAACAGTCTGTGGCCCCAGGGTCAGGGATCCCTGATGTAAGACACTGAAACTTTCGGAGTCTTCTTTCCATGAAATAAAGTTCCTTCATTCAATAACGATTTATTGAATGTCTACCATATACGAATCACTTCTCTAGGTACTGATGTACACTGTTGAACAAGACAGTCATGGTCCCCATTCTTGTGGGCATAATATGTAACTCTTAAAATTGTTGCCTGGATATGATATATTGCATATACAAGTACTTATCACGCTGCTTAGTACATGTGGGCTCAATGAGCTGCTTAGTACATGTGAGCTTAGTACATGTGAGCCAGCTGTTGTTTGTGTTAATAGCATAATTACACCTGGAGCAGGATGTCTAGTGACCTGTAAATTGATAGTAAAGATCAGTTACAGCAAGATATTGAAAATCAAATTTAAGATTTTTGACATACATTCATAAATTATAGAAAGGAGTTGTGGATTTTCTTTTTAAAGTTATATTTTATTTCTATTTGCAAATAATAATTTTATATATTTATGGGGTACAAGGTGGTGTTTTGTTACATGTCTACATTGTGGAATATTCAAATATGGTCAATAAACATTTTTATCACACCCAAATACTGCCATTTCTTTGTGGTGAGAGCATTTAAAATCCTTTTTTTCACTGTTTTGATATAAACAATATATTATTATTATCAATTACAAATTAGGTATAGAAGAAAAGTTCCCCAAGAAGAAAATCCATGTGTGACAATCCAACAGCTAACATCATACTCAATGTGAAAAGTTGAAGGCTTTTCCTCTAAGATAAGGAAAAAGACAAGAATGTGGTCTGTCTTTCTAAACATTTTTTAAACATGGTAAATACTTTTTAAAACATATTTTTAAACTTACTATTCAATACACCAAAACAGTCAAATGGGGAAAGTTAATTTCTTCAAGAATGGAAAGTGGAAAAGTTGCACATTTATATGAAGAAAAGTAATCTCACATCCTCATATCATACATAAAAGATAATTCAAGATGGAGTAGAGAGTTAAAGGTTAAATTTCAAAATACCAGGTAAAAGAAAACATACTACAATACCTCCATTAATTAAGTGAAGGGAAGGAAATCTTAAGTCATAAGAAATAATAAGCATAATAAAAAATATTGAAAAACTAGACTTCACCAAAATGTAAAACTTCTTAGCAAAATACCCTGTTAAGAAAATTAATAGACTGGGCGCGGTGGCTCACACCTGTAATCCTAGCACTTTGGGAGGCAGAGACAGGTGGATTGCCTGAGCTCAGGAGTTCGAGACCAGCCTGGCGAACATGGTGAAACTCCGTCTCTATTAAAAATACAAAAAAATTAGCTGGGCGTGTCAGCATGTCCCTGTAGTCCCAGCTACTCAGGAGGCTGAGGCAGGAGAATTGCTTGAACCTGGGAGGCGGAGGTTGCAGTGAGCCAAGATTGCACCATTGCACTCCAGGATAAAGTGAGACCCCATCACAAAAAGAAAAGAAAAGAAAAGAAAAGAAAAGAAAATTAGTAGGTTAGTCAAAAACTAGCAGAAAATATTCAAAAAATACAGATCTGACAAAATACTGGTATTGATCATATATTTTAAAAGCACAAATCTATTTAAAAACAACAGTTTTTAAACTAGGGAAATATTATAACACACTCCACTTAAACAAACGTTTTTGTTTAAGAAATAGGGAAGTATTCTAACAGATACTTCACCATTAACGTGAAAAAGTCATCAGAAAGATTTTTTCACATTAAATATAGAGTGTAGTGCATTCATCACAGTGGCTAAAATTACAAATAAAGGCTACCAACACTAAATGCCTTTTGAGTGTGAAGCAAATGAACTCTAATTGTTAGTAGGAGTGTAAAAAACCACACTGAATTTGATAAGTTTAGCAGATTCTTAAAAATCTAAATAATACTTATTCTTAATAGTCAAGAACTGTAAATACAGGCATCCATCAATAGGAGAAAAGATTGACATTATGTGGATAACTAATATTATTAGACCTATTAAACTCTTCGTCTGCCCCTAAATCCTTTTCAACCGTGGATCTTTTCAACTTTGCTGTAGATTTGCCTTTGCTGGAGTATGGTATAATTACAATTATGTGATATGAAGCCTTTTCTGACTGGTTTCTTTCACTTCACAATGTGCAGTTTAAATTCATCAATGTTTTCTGGGACTCGATAGTTCAATTTTAAAAATCAATAGTTTTTTTTTTTTTTTTTTTTTAGTTGTTTTTGGCTTACAGAAAAATTGAGAAAAATGTACACGGAGCTTGCTCTGGGGTTTCTCCCCTTCCTCCAGTTCCCATTATTATTGGTATCTTGCATTAGTGTGGTGCATTTATTATAATTGATGAGTTAATATTAATATGTTTTTATTAACTAAAGTCTGTAATTCCCATTAGAGTTCACTCTTGGTGTTGTACACACTGTGGATTTTAACAAATTCTCATATACAGTGATGTGTATCTATAGTTTCATAAAGACAGTTTTAATGCTGTAAAAATCTACCATGATATGCTTATTCATCCCTCCCTCCTCCCCTCTAAAACCCTGGCAAACACTGATCTGTTTATTATCTAATTTTACTTTTTCCAGGATATGAAAAAAGTGAAATTATATGTGGCTCTTCCAGATCAGTTCCTTTCAAGTAGCAATGCACATGGAAGATGTATCTAAACATTCACTGTCAAAACCAATCACCTAGATTTTGTGCTGTTATGATCTCTGAGTTCTATAGTTTTGTATTTCATATTTAGATCTATGATCCATTTTGAGTTTTGTGTGTGGTGAGAGAAAAACGTGTAAAATATGTGTTTAGGTTAATATATTTTTTGCATATGGAAGACCAAATATTCCAGCACCATTTGTTGAAAATACTGTTCTTTCTCCATTTAATTGACTTTGCTGCTTTGCCACAGGTCAGTTGAATATATTAGCATGGTTGGTTTACGGAATTTCTATATTGTTACCTGAATCTATCTTTCTATTATTTGCTAATACTATGTTGTCTTAATTACTGTAACTTTACAGTAAGTCTTGTCATCATGTAGTGGGTATCCTCAAACTACTTCTTTAGTATTGCGTTGTCTATTCTGTCTTTCGCTTTTCATATAAACTTTAGTGTTTTAATATATACAAACAGTTTTCTGAGTTCTAATATGGAGTGCATTGGATATGCAGATTAAGTTAACAAGAATTTGAGGGACGATAAGTAAGATTAGGAGCCTATACTGTCTTGTTCCCTTGTATGAAGCCCAGTGCGCTCTGCATCCCTTGCACACCCGTGCATCAGCACCTAATTCTTTTGCAAGGTAAGTAGTCCTACAGGATACCAACAGACTGGCAGAGGTTACATGTTCCTGATATCTAGTACAGTCTGGGAAAGAGAAAAAACGTCCCTTATTCCTGATATAACTTCCCCAGTCTCCCATCAATCAACACCAAAAGCCCAAGAGATATTAGCTACAAATTCCTGCCTGAGTCAGGGGCAACAGGGGCTTCTCTGGAGTCCCATATGTGCAGCTAGGCTCAAAGTTTAATTTATTAACCTTTCCCTCATTTTAACAGTAAAAAAACACGCTCCCTAGGTGGAGATTTTATACACTGGTGATACATGTGATGCATTTTAGAACATGTAGATACTAAGCACATTTACCGACCGCAGGCCCGCCTTTATATACTTGCATTCACCAGTATTTTATGAATATGTACGTACAGGTGGCATAAAGGGAGTTTCCCTTAAGACCCTAGGGGCTGTCTTGCTTCTTGAGCAGCCTGCTCTGCCTCTCAGAGAGTACTTTTGCTTTGCAATAAACTTCTTTACTCTGACTTTGGACTCACGGTGAAGTCAAGAGATTGAATCAGGCAACTGACAACAAATGGACATATTAGCATTGAGTCTTCTAGTTCACAGACACAGAGTAACACTCCATCCATTTATTTCCTGATTTATTTATTATTCTCCATTTATTTAAAGGTTTGATTTCTTGCATAAGATTTTTGAAGTTTCCCCACATAGACCCTGTATATGTTTTAATAAATTTATATCTAAGTATTCCACTTTTGGGTGCTATATTAGTGGTGTGTTTTTTATTACAGTTCTAATTTTTATAACTCATTGTTGATATATAAGACATCAATTTATTTTTATTTATTTTCCTTTTATTCTGCAACCGTGCTATATTTATGTATTAGTTCCAGTAGTTATTTTGTCAACTCTTTGGGATTTTGCACATAGAGAACATGTCATCTATGAGTAAATACTGTCATTTTATTTATTCCCAGTCTATACATATTTTCTACACTTTTCTTGTCTTGTTGTACAAGCTAAGACATTCCAATAGTGTAATATGGAATAAGTGACAAGAGAGGACATTCTTGACTTATTATTGATGGTGTTCATACAGTTTCTCATCTGTAAGTATGATGATAGTTATTTGTGTGATGAACAGTGTTTTGTAAGTGTTCTTTCACAAGTATTCCTTTCTATTTTTTGTTTGCTGGGAGGGTTTTTCTTTGGGTCTAGTGATATAATCATATGACGTGATTATTTTTCTTATTCTGTTGTTATGGTAGACTACATTATTATTAGAATGCTGAAACAGATTTGCATACCTAGAGTACATTTTAGAAAATTTTACTGAATATAGATTTTTGGGTTTGTGGGGTTTTAAAAAAAAATTACTTTAAATATTTCATTACACTCTCTTCTTGCTTACATAGTTTTTGATGAGAAATGACTGCCGTTTTTAATTCTTTTTTTCCGTGGTAAGGTACCAGTTTTTACTCCGTTATTTATTTATTTCAAGATTTTCTCATTTTACTTTTCTACAGTTAAAACATATATGCCTAGGAGCTTCTTGTTAAGTTATCCAACTTGGTGTTTCCTGTGTTTCTTGAAACTGTGGTTTGCTATCTGTTACTAATTTTGAATTTTTCCAAGCATTATCAATTCAAGTACTCTGTTCTCCTTTTTTTCCTTTTGTTATTACAATTAAGAATATGTCTCACCTTTTGAAGCTGTTCCACAATTCTCTTCCATTTCTGTTTCATCAGTTTTTTGTAATCTTTGCACTCTAGTATGTAAAGCTTTTATTGCCTTATCATTAAGCTTGTCTAGTCTTTCTTTGTTCATATACTGATAAGCCTGTCAAGGGCCTTCATTTTGATTTTTAGAGTGGTTTTTATTTCTGGCAATTTTTTTCTTTTTCTTTTTCTTTTTCTTTTCTTTTTTTTTTTTTTTTTTTTAGTGCTTCCATCACTGTTCTTTTGTGTTACCTTTTTTCCTTTAGTATTTTAACATTTTAGTCACAGTTATTTTATATTGTCTATCTTACAACTCCAATATCTGTGTTGTACCTGAGTCTGGTTCTGATTCTTCCTTTGATTCTTAACACTGTGTTTCAGTTGCCTTTTTGCCTGCTTTATTTTTATTTTTCTTGAAAGGCAGACATTGTACCAGGTAATAATGTCGTGGGACTTTTTCCTTAGTTGAGCTAAAGACTTGAGTCCTTATCACAAGGCCACAAAAAATTAGGCTCACAGACAATCTGAAGAGTGAGGAGGGCAGGGTTTATCGGGTGAAAGAAAAAGAAGGAAATAGGGACTCTCCCCAAGGCCAGAGTCCCGGCTAGAGTGCTTCCTGCCTGGCAGATTGAACTCCAGGTTCCACCCAGGAAGAGGAGGGGCCAGGCTCTTCCCTGCTGCAAACCGCATGAGTCTCTGTGACTCCATTCCAGTGCACTGCTCTCAGTGTGCAGGCCGGCTGGAGTTTTTCTGGGGACCCTTTCCTACCTAGCTCTCTCAATAAGAACTGAGGTAAGTACAACTTTAGAAATTGGCCTTTGCTTCAAATTTCCTCACTATCCTTGTTGTTATTTCCACTGTTGTCTTTTGCTCAGAGAAAGCCTGTGCTGTTCAACTCTTTAAAAATTTTTTTTTTTTTTTTTTTTTTGTGAGACGGAGTCTCGCTCTGTCGCCCGGGCTGGAGTGCAGTGGCCGGATCTCAGCTCACTGCAAGCTCCGCCTCCCGGGTTCACGCCATTCTCCTGCCTCTGCCTCCCGTGTAGCTGGGACTACAGGCGCCCGCCACCTCGCCCAGCTAGTTTTTTGTATTTTTTAGTAGAGACGGGGTTTCGCCGTGTTAGCCAGGATGGTCTTGATCTCCTGATCTCGTGATCCGCCCGTCTCGGCCTCCCAAAGTGCTGGGATTACAGGCTTGAGCCACCGCGCCCGGCCCAGCTGTTTAAAATTTAATCCACTGTTATAGTACCGTAGGTGGTAAGTTATGAGGAAGTATATTGTTCTATAATCATCTGGGTAAACTTTAGTCTTTAAGTGGGCCTGTGTCTCAGGTCTGTAGCTTCACAAGTGTTTCTTCTGTGGTCTAGCCTTTTTCCCTGCTTGGTCCCTACTCCCTTATTTGGCTGCAGTATTATGAATTTATTTCCTAGAAGCACTGTTTAGTATTATGTTATCCTTTATGGTGTGAGATAGTAAGTCTGGAGAGGATTGGAGTGAAATCAAAACCCTTGCCCCACTTGGTATAAGGTTCTGGCAATGTATTTCTCTCTGGAGAGCATGCCTTTGTCATGGAGAAGGCTTTGGGTTTATTCCAAGATGATTATTTTTCTCTCCTGTTGCCAAAGCCATTAGGGATATATCTCAGATCTTCTCCTTGTTAACCTGTTCTAGTTCTCGTAGGTAAGGCCTGTGAAAGTGCAGGGGGCCCTAAAATGTGGCCCCTCAAAAGATTCTAATTTTTCTTCTAATCCATACTTAGTTTTCAACAATTCAATAAAATTACCACATAACTGCCCCTGAGAGTTCATGACTGCAGCAGCTTTCCTCCCAATTACTCAGACACACAGACACAGTTTGTCTCTTTGCGGCAATCTAACTCTCTAGATTTCAAGTTGGCAGTTTGTCCTGGGACCTTAGTTCTGTGATAGGTCTAAAAAAAGTTATTGAATTCCAGCTGATTAAACTGTCTCCCATAAAGACTGAAGTGAGGATGCTAAATTTTATATGTTGGAGCTGAAATCAAAAGTCTCTGAAGACTTCATATTTATTTTTTATTCCTAAAATATTTCATGTTACATAGAGTTACTTTAAGTACATGTGAAATACTCCTGTATAAGCTACAAATTTTGTTTTTAGTGGTCTATTATAAACAGGTCATTAAAGTAAATGAGTACCCAAATAGTGGCTAGTATGGTGTCATAATTTTTTTTTTTTTTTTTTTTTTGAGATGGAGTCTTGCTCTGTCACCCAGGCTGACGTGCAGTGGCACGATCTCAACTCACTACAATCTCTGTCTCCTGGGTTCAAGTGATTCTCCTGCCTGGTCTTTCGCCATGTTGACCAGGCTGGTCTTAAACTCCTGACCTCAGGTGATCCATCCGCCTAGGCCTCCGAAAGTAGTGGGATTTCAGGCATGAGCCACCGCGCCCGACTGCCATCCTTTTTTATAACAATCTTTTTCCTTTTCTTAGATTTCATTACTTCATACACTCATACACACACACACTCACACACACACGTGTATAATATAGATACACACCTATAGCATATAATGTATTTAATAAAGGAGAAAAATAACGAATAAGAGCAGCACAGACTAAAAAAACAAAACCAATACATGTTAACTGAGCCCTACTATGCATAATTGTTTATTTTTTACACAAAGAAGTACGAGACACATTATTTTCCATTAAAGAATGTCAATATAATTGCGACAAGACTTATGAAAAATTGAACACAGGAGTTAACAACACATTTACATATATCACTAAGACCTTCAGTTTTCCCTTCATTTCCTGACCATTTTGGTCCTAGTCAGCATGCATAACAGAGAAAGGTAGGACACTGCACCAGGCATAAGTGCTTCAGGGACAGAGATGAGATCTGAGAGCTCAGCAACATGAGGAAGGGATTCCTGCACACAGGGAGCCTTGCTTGAAGTGTCAGAGCCTGACAGTAGTGAGGATAGTGACCATGCTCAGAAAGGGACAGTAGGGCATGAAGATTAGCCTAAATAGGTTGACAAAGATTCGGCACAGATGTGTGAGCTACCATGAGGAGTCAGATCCCACGTATAGTGAGAAGTGCATCCATGTGGGTTGCAGAGAATAAAAGTGGACAGAGAATGGGAGACTTTTCGTATGTCCTATTGTCACAACTATATTTTAGTTTATTGAATGAAAAGATAATGCCTTCTACTGCTTTGTATAGCACATAGCAGGTAAATATATTAAGAATGGGAGACTGAATGTTCATTGTCAGATAAGAAAATTACAAATATAGAAAAAAAACTACAATGCAACAAGTACCATTAGTGTGGAATTAGAGATATTAATATAAACTCATTGTCTTTAACATATAAAGGTTGATAAACATTGATTGATATATATTTGGATGCGCATATGTGTAGATGGATGATGCTCCCATAACAGTGTGTGTACTGACTACATGAATCTATGCTTTTAAATACTATTCTCCACCAATGGGACCAGGGTTCTGTGGGGGAAATTGCTCTTTTTGTGGATAAGGAGGAAAAATACAAGATGCATCTAAAATATCTTGTGCCAGGAAGCAAGGGAGAACTCAAAGAATATTGGGAAATATTAAAATGACATATAAAATGGATCTTCATTGTCCAAACTGGGGAAATTTGAGCATCAAAATAAATAATGGCAATGATAAATTATAACCCATTGCATGAAATTGAGAACCAAGAGTCCTTAGAGATATAGTTAAATAAATTAATAAATGGGAAATTTGATGAGAAATAGGATATTTATGTAGTTGCAAAGTATTCCCTCATAAAACATTTATTATTATTATCATTATTATTATTTTTTTTGAGATGGAGTCTCGCTCTGTCACCCAGGCTGGAGTGCAGTGGCCGGATCTCAGCTCACTGCAAGCTCCGCCTCCCGGGTTTACGCCATTCTCCTGCCTCAGCCTCCCAAGTAGCTGGGACTACAGGCGCCCGCCACCTCGCCCGGCTAGTTTTTTGTATTTTTTAGTAGAGACAGGGAAAACATTTATTATTAATTGCAAAGCTGAAAAGATTAATTTTACATTGGTGAATACTGGCAGACAGCCCCTTAATCAACCGATCAACTACCATCAATAATGGGAAAAGTCTAAATCACACACCAGCTGATAGAATGCAATGGGAAGAATATAGCCTCACTCTGTGATATCATATCAAAGACTCATGACCTGAAACTAAATATCTAACCAGAAGAAATAACCAAACAATTTCACATTGAAGGAATTCTCCAAGATAACTTGTTTTTAATCTTCAAAAGTGTTGAAGTCATGAAATTCAAAGAAAGGCTAGAGAACTATTTTAGAGTGAAGACCAAAAGACCTGAAAACTAAAGGCAATATATGATTACGAACTGTATTCTTTTGATATAAAGGACACTATGTGAATACATTGAGAAATTTTAATTGGAAAAGAGCATAATAAACTATTAGTGGTAATTTCCTAAACTATTAGTGGTAATTTCCTAACTTTTTCCTTCTCTTGTAGGAAAAAACATTAAAGCATCTGGGATACTGGAGAATCATTTTGCCAACTTAGACTCACATTTTTCAGTAAGAAAATTATTTAAATGGTAACTCTAACTTTTGAGATTGTTTAAAAAGAATAAAAATATGCTAGTATCATCAAAAGTGCATGATTTGAGACTTCCGATTTAAGTTCAAAGACGTACAGATCTGGGAAGAATATCGGTACCTAGGAAAACTTAGATGAACCGCAAATTAATTCCTTTATTAAATCCATAGGAGAACTGCAGCCACAGGGCAATTAGCTAATAAGAAATCTTGTAAACTAACATGAGCTTTCAGGGAGAAACAAAACTTGAGAGTATTTCCTTACTGGGACTGATACTACCAGGTATCATATACAACAGTAATAAAATCAAGCTAAAAAATCAATGAATTGCTAAAGGGTGAATGTGGACTAATTGGTAAAGGCTAAAGGCTTGAGAGTGTGAAGCCCCTGAAGTTTCCAAATATAGGACGTTTCACACCCTCTTTTAGGCTTTTCTTCCAAAAATTCCACCAGATGCTCACAGAAAAGATTGTCACAAATACTAAAATGTTTCCCCTCTTGGCTATGGGTTAGAAGAGGGACAGAACTGTCACTGGCAAAATTCTGTACAACTTGCATCCCCTATGTTCCTTAATCTGTATTGGGGAGGATAGTTACCTTAAACTATATTGGAGAAACAACAAAACTGACACCTTGACTCAATGGTGAAGGAACAGAAGAGAAGAATTAGCTACACCCCTGGTGGAGGGGCAAGACTATTACTGCACCTAGGACTAGAAATAGAGAGTAGACAGCAGCAATTATAAAGGCCATGTCCCCAAGATCCAGTGACAGAGTGCATGCCTAAAACCAAGGCTTAATCAGAACATCAGATAATGCCTCAATATGTCACCACCCAGTATCAAGTTAACAAGCGTTGAGTGAAAATAAGAGTAAAATACAGCTTGAAGAGCTACAAGAGACAGGTTTTCTCTGGGGTACAACAAAAACAACAAAAGAAAAGACACAGAACCAAAACCCAAATAGAAGCAGACATTGCAAAAATAACTTCTGTTAAACTATTCCACTTTTTAAACACAACATATCACTGAGGAATTTACAGCCTAAGATGCAGTTGCCATAAGCTTAACAACACCAGCTCACTCCTGACTATACCAACACAAACTTTAGCAACAAAGGTCTAGCTGAAGAAAATGTGTGTTCATCATTAAGTATAAAAAATATTTAGCTCATTATTTACTGCCCTTTCTAACATGCCTGGCTTTCACAAAAATTATAAGAAATATTAGAAAGGAAGAAAAACACACTTTCAAGTGGTATGACAATTATTAAAACAAGACTCAGATATGACAAAGATGTTGACATTATTTCACAGAACATATTTAAAATAATAATGAAATGTTTGTCTCTAATGATAAAAGTAGATGACATGAAATATCAGAGTACTTTCAACAAGCTCATTGATAACTTGAATATAAATGAGGAAAGCATTCATGAACTTGAAGATAGATCAAGTAAAATTACCCAAATCAAAACACAGAGAGAAAAACGTGTGTGTGTATGTGTGTGTGCATGCGTGGGTTTGTGTTTCTGTTTGTTGGGGGATCATGACAGTACATTAGAGAAATATTGTGTTAACGAGAATATCATGAGATTTGCAGAGGAATAAAGGAGAACTTTACTTTCTAAATTAAAAAAGAAACAGGAGAAAAACAACAAAGGAGTTGTACATAGGAGAAAAAACAATCTGAAGATTGAGGAGGCACAACCTTCATTGCAAATGAAAGTGTGCTCTCTGAAGAAGAAAGAGAGGTCTGGCTTAAATAAGGAAAGTTCTTGCCTTGTTCTCAATCAGGTTCATTTATGCAAATAAAGGATTCAAACTTGTTCAGTTATGAATGACCAAAATAGTCGAGCCCCGATTGGGTGGTTTTCAATCCCCAAACCAAAAGCCTCTGTCAGATGTTTCTTTCAAACAGCAAAGAGGAGGAAGACAATTCTGGCTGTAATTTATCTTGGCAGTAAAAACAGAAACTGGTTTGGCTTGATTGTAGAAAGGGAGGTGTTGTGATGGCTGTCTGGTTCTGTTTTAACTTTGAATACCTCAGTTAGCCATGGGGAGTCTGTTTGTCTGTTGGCCAGGTGCATACAGAAACCCAGATGTAAAGAAGAGAGATAACAGAATAATATATATGTATACATATATATATTTGAAGTAATGTGTCCGGAATTGGTTCCTTGAGGTGGGTTCTTTGTCTTGCTGACTTCAAGAATGAAGTCACGGACCCTCGTGGTGAGTGTTACAGTTCTTGGAGATGGTATGTCAGGAATTTGTTCCTTCAGATGTTCAGATGTGTCCAGAGTTTCTTCCTTTCAGTGGGTTCGTGGTCTTACTTGACTTCAGGAGTGAAGCCGCAGACCTTTGCAGTGAGTGTTACAGCTCTTAAAGGTGGCGCGTCCAGAGTTATTTGTTCCCCCCAGTGGGTTCGTGGTCTCACTGACTTCAGGGGTGAGGCTGCAGACCTTTGCAGCGAGTGTTACAGCCCTTAAAGGTAGTGCAGACCCAAAGAGTGAGCACCAGCAAGACTTATTATGAAGAGTGCAACAGCAAAGCTTCCACAGCATGGAAGGGGACTGAAGGAGGTTGCTGCTGCTGGCTGGGGTGGCCAACTTTTATTCCTTTATTTGGCCCCACCCACATCCTGCTGATTGGCCCGTTTTACAGAGCACTGATTGGTCCATTTTACAGAGTGCTGATCGGTGCATTTACAATCCTTTAGCTAGACACAAAAGTTCTCCCAGTCCCCATCTGAAGCAGAAGCTCAGCTGACTTCACCTCTCAGTAACAATAACCAAGATTTCCTCAAAATTAATGACAGACTCCAAAATCAAGAAGTAACTATAAAAATGATCAACCAGTAGCCCTTAGGGTTTTCTGCCTATGGAGTAGCCATTCTTTTATTTCTTTACTTTCTTAATAAACTTGCTTTGACTTTGCTCTGTGGACTGGTCTCAAATTCTTTCTTGTGCAGGATCCTAGAACCCCCTCTTGGGGTCTGGATTGGTACCCCTTTTGTGTAACAACTTTCTGGCAAACGCTGAATGGACAATACTGAGGGGACCCCCCCCACCCCAAAGGAAACAGACTGCAGCACTTATTAACCAACTTTAAGTAAGTGGTGGAGTACCCGGGTAGATAATGGGATTGAGTTAGAGGCCCAACTTAGGGTAGTTTGAGTCTCTCCTAAGACAGAGAAGCTTAAAGGCCTCTCTTCATAAAAGGCAAGGATGCTCGTCCAAACATGGATTCAAGGCTCAAGGTTAGAGTCCTTCCTAAGATTTAGGGGATTGGAGGACCCTCTCAATAAAGTTCCTCTAAGCTAAGAATGGGTTTGGCACTATGGGATGCTAGCTGCTCTTCTCTCTGGATTAATCTGCCCTGCACTCTTTGCTGACAGCTATGGGTGACAGGATTAGGCAGGTACAGGATCACCGGACACAGGGAGATTTTTTCTCTCCCCAAAAGAGGACACTTCAGAGCTGATGGGGCTGCCAGAAAAGATCCTTTCATGGCCCACAAGCAGCTGCCTGAACTTTTGACTCAGCATCACTGCAATGGGTGGGTATTTCTCTGACCTCTCTGAGTGCCTCACCTTCCCTACCCTGCCACAGACAATGCCTTTGTCTCTCTCTTTCTCTCCTTTCCCTTTATTATCTTTTCTATTACTCAGGGCAACCTTCTTGCCCAGTGACCCCGTGTTGAAATTCCCAATCGGAGGTTGAATTAACGATGATGGGGCCCAACCTAGGGCAACTTGGAACCTTGCCAGTTTGATATTGGGTGCTAAGCAGAGTGGCTAATGTCTATGTTTTGTCACATGTGTTTTGCTCTGGCCAGAATGGAAAAAGATAATTTTTCCTTTGTGTTGTGGCTTGTCCCCCAAAGCTACAGTGCAAAAAGTCAGGTCACTAAGGTCACTCAGGGAAAGGGAACCCAGAGCCGGGCATGCTAACAAAAGGGTAAGAATTTCTTGCCAGTCAGACTTCTGGCCTCTCTCTGTGCAAACTGGTTAAATAAATGGTAAAAGTCACTGTTTTTCTCCTCTGTAGAATTTTGATTAGTGGGAAAGAACATTTGTGAGGCTAGTCTTAAGCTGTAGCGAATCTGGTGTGCTTTGTGTGGCTTTCTGTATTGTTCTGTCATAAAGAGTGGTACCTTAGGATAGAATGTGGGCCTAGGACACCTGTAAGCTTGTCGATAAAGAGGGCCCAGCAAACTGGTCAGTCATGTCCTTGGGAGCTTGACCTCATAACCACGTGACAGTACTTTTTCTTGGTCTCCACCACCACAGTGGTGGCCCAAGTTCAGGGTTCAATTCCTGTCTTAGGGAATGAGACCTTTCTGGTTTGATACCTGTGTGATCTTTACCATTTGTTGATTCTCTACCCCTCGACAATCTGTCTTGAATTTTTGTTTCTCTGAGCACAGAAATAAATACTACTTGGCCTGGCTAAAGTCAGATAATAAGAAATTTCAAAGGACTTTTATAAAGAGTGCTATAGCTAAAAGTCAGCTTAATTAAAACCAGATATTCAAACTCTCACAGACTTCATCTCCTTTGGAAAAACAGAGGAGGCATCACAGACCCAATTTTGGGAGAAAAACAAAACAAACAAGCGAAAAAAACACTTCAGTTTTCCTCATGAAACCCCAGGAATTGGAAGTGGATAGATTCCTCTCAAAATCTAAGGCTTTGTTCTGTTTTGCATTGCATTATCTGACCTTTTTTGACCTTTGGGAGTATCAGAAATTACTTCAAATTACGAGAGAACTTTGATGTGTAATAACTAGGTAGGAAATACAGTTTTGGGGATTGCTAATGGCAGTTATGGGGTGATACTCATCTCTGTGCACATTTGGATCAGAGAAGCATGTTCTTGACTACCTGAAAAGTATGGAAATGTCTCCACCCCACACTCTGAGATAAGACTCCCATGGGAGATGGTCTGATTCTCTCTTTTTGGGATCCAGAATCTGGTACAACTACGGGACCCTTAATTTCTAGAGATCTATTTTGCCTTCCAGTTGTGCCTGCCTATTAGGCTGCAGAAACTGCATGCTTTCCTGGCCCTGTTCCTCCAAAGGTTCCACCCTGAAGCCAATAATCCAATTAGGAAGCTGGTAAATGAAAACTCTTACAAGTACTGGATCTTATTCTGTATCAATATTTATATGTGCTGTGTGTGGTATAAAAAAAAAAAAAAAAACTTTAATTCATTTAAAAATAGTAAGTGTTTAAATCACATATTTTATCAGAAAATTAAAAAGTGCAATGTCTTTTAGTTCATGAGACTTAAATAATCTTTGAGAAATAGAAACAGCTTTAAAGATTATTGGTAAAATAAAGATATTTGGTCTAAATTAGGTAGGCCAGATATTAAGTTTATTAATGCTTTAAGGTCATAAACTGCTTCTTTGACTTTTGAAAATTGTTCACTTTACCAACTTTGAAGCATTAGATTCTTGATAAGGCATAGAGACATGTGGAGAGCCATGCACCCTAGCTATGCTGGACCGATTAAGCCCTTATCTGTACTTCTGTCTGATGTCCTAAGCTCCACATCTGATACATTATTACAATCGCCTACTAACCAGGTTTTTCACCAAAAGCAAAAGTTCCTAAGAGTTAGCAGTGTAACATGTATTTGAGGCTACTAAAGAAACAGTTCTACATGCAAGGCATGTAAGGAATGTAGAATATACTTTTTGTAAAAGATTATAAGAAGGCATGGGAATGTGGATTTCTTACTTAAGTTTAGAGGGTTAAAATATTGTTTTAAGTTAGAATTTTGTAAAATAAATTCTATGTGTGAACATATTGACTAAATTAAAAGGAGTATACAGTTTTCCTGGAAATTGAACATTTATTGAACAATTGAATGAAAATAAAAGCACAACAGGTTTTTCTTAACACTGATCTCTGCTTTTTAATAAAAACTTGTAAAGACTTACAAAAGGCTTATGAGAATCTTTACCTTACGGTCAAACATTAAAATTGGTTAGAAATGTCTATAAGGTTTTATTAAGGATAGGGTTTAACATTAATAGTGCATTAATGTAAAAATGACATTTGACTTATTTGGTATAAAAATCATACAGAAAACATTGTCAAATATGAAATGGTGTTTGGCTTTCTTTGGGTTGTATTTGTATAAATGTGTCATTGGTATGTGTTCCAAAATTATGAGAAATTCCCATAATTCTGATGTGGCTTAGTGTATGTTATTAATAATTATAATTGTTATGTGAAATTGTTGTATGCCACAGAGTAACCAAAATTACTAGTCAACTGTGGCTTTAATAGAGGCTGCCATAAGACATTTTATCACCCACAGACAATTGTTGTCTTGTATGGAACAGAGTTCAATCAAAGTCAATTTAAAAAGCCTATGTGAAAAATAGTTATTCTTGCTCCACTTTATTCAAATAATCAGGCCAAGTATAACAAAGCAAGTCAGTCTTACTATGATTTCTCTTTATTGAAACTGGGAGACTGGAGAAATAAACTATATTTCAATAACTATGGTACACTCATTATTAGATTCTGGTCTCATCAGATGTGGAATATATTTGCTACTGTACTCTTTGTGTAGGAATGAAGGATAAGCTTACTCAATATTTTCTTAAATTGAACAATTAATAAAATATAACCTTTTGTAGGAACTCAGAGTTATGAGTGGCCTTCACCATACTGACACTTTATGACTGGGCTCCTCGCTACTTGTAATACAAGAGACCGTAATAGCTAGGCAGGAATACCATCACCCCTATTCAGCCTGCAGAAGTTACAGAAAATGGATCTTTGCCCCTCTACAATTCTTAGGATTAAGGGATCTCTTATAAAAGAGATGGGGGAAATGCCAGAGGTGTTTGAACCAGATAAATTCCAACTTAAATAGGAGCTGGGTAAAATAAGGCTGAGGCATACTGGGTTGCATTCCCAGATGGTTAGGCCTTCTAAGTCACAGAATGAGTTAGAAGATTGGCACAAGGTCATAAAAACCTTGCTGGTAAAACAGGTTGCAGTAAAGAAGCTGGCTAAACCCCAGCAAAACCAAGAGGGCAATGAGAATGACCTCTGGTTGTCCTCACAGCTACACTCTCATCAGTGCCATGACAATTTATAAATGCCATGGCAATGTCAGGAATTTTAGACCTATATGGTCTAAAAATGGGGGGAACTTCAGCTCTGGGAATTGCCCACCGCTTTCCTGAAAAACTCATGAATAATAAAAATGGGCAATAACCAAAGAAATGGTTTTTATGGTTATTTTTATGTTTCTTTTTATGATTATTTCTTGGTTAGCCATTCTTTTATTTCTTTACTTTCTTAATAGACTTGTTTTCACTTTGCTTTATGGACTCGCCTCAAATTCTGTCTTCTGTGAAATCCAAGAGACCTCTCTTGAGGTCTGGATTGGGACACCTTTCCAGTTACACTACCAGTTCTAGCCTACTAGAAATGGTAAAAAATCAGGAAGAACAGATATGATGAAGGTCAGAGACTTGATTCTATAAAAATTAATGAAGAATACAGTAAATAGATTAAATAAAAGTAAAATTAAATGGGTTATTTTAATTTTAATTGCTCTAAAAGACAACTAACTTCTATTTTTGTGTTATTAGCATATGCAAAACTAAAATATATTACAAAATAGCACCAAGAAAGTGAGGGACGAGTTGAACAAATACTGTAATAAGTTTCTTCACAATGAAAAAAAAAAAAAAAAAAAAAAAGGGCCGGGCGCGGTGGCTCAAGCCTGTAATCTCAGCACTTTGGGAGGCCGAGGCGGGCGGATCACGAGGTCAGAAGATCGAGACCATCCTGGCTAACCCGGTGAAACCCCGTCTCTACTAAAAAATACAAAAAACTAGCCGGGCGAGGTGGGCGCCTGTAGTCCCAGCTACTCCGGAGGCTGAGGCAGGAGAATGGCGTAAACCCGGGAGGCGGAGCTTGCAGTGAGCTGAGATCCGGCCACTGCACTCCAGCCTGGGCGACAGAGCAAGACTCCGTCTCAAAAAAAAAAAAAAAAATTCAAAATCAACAACTCTTTGCTATGTCAGAGAACTGAGGTCATAGAACAAACTGCTGCCCTGAACACAGGAGAGACAGACAGCTTACTGGACAAAAGTTTAGGAGCAGAAGTCCACAATTGAATTTAGTATTGGTTAGAACACTTTAACTTTAATTGACATATTGCTGGAGGTTAAGTGTAGACAGACTTGACAGGAGGCCCAGTGGGTATAATCAAATTCAACTTTATGAAATTTTGCCAAATTTCCCCCCTAAAATAGTTATACTTCTTTATATCTGTACCATATGTGTCTGAGAGTACCCAGGACTCTACACTGCTGCTAACACTTTGTAGTGTCAAACTTTGTTTTGCTATGTTCATAATAAACAAGACACGGAAACAGTGTGATTTTGAGTTTTCCTGATTATAAATGAGATTGAGGATTCATCCATGTTTCTCAGTCATGTAAGTGACTTGTGTGAATTGACTGCCTATATCCTTTGCTTATTTTTCATTTTCTTAAATACATTGATTTGTAGAAGTTGTTTATATGTTCCAGAATCTAATCACTTCATGTTTATAAGCACTGAAACTACATTGCCTAACTGTCATTGGTTTATTGTTAAATTGTGGAAATAGTATCATTATACAAACTTTTTTACAACTCAAATTTATCAGTACAATTTTCAGTCTTTTCCTTTATGCTCGTACATTCTTAATATCAGGAAATTTTGACTTAAACTAATTCAACAGAAGACTTACTAAAATGTTCTTAAAATACTTTAAGCTTTGCCTTTCACATTTAGGTCTGTGATCTTTTTGTTAATCACTGATTTGTTATTTGTTTTATTTTCTGTTTGTTTGTATGCTACAATTAAAGGCTCAGTTATTTTCCCACTTAGAGAATCTGTAGTTCCAATACCAGCTTAAAAAAATTTTTTTTGTCTATTTGAAAAATATGTTATATGTTGACAAATTACAGTTGTATATATTTATAAAGTACAAAGTGGTATTATTATTTGTAATACAATGTGAAATAATTAAATTAAACTAATTAGCATATATGGAACCACAGATATTTAATATTCTTTTGTGATGAAAATGTTAAACATTTAGTCTTTTAGTGATACTGAAATCACTCTTTTAGTGATACTTAGTGCACTGGGGTTATTACTCTTTTAGTGATACTTAGTGCACTGGGATGAACATGGCTCACTGCAGTCCAGACCTTCCAGGCTCAAGTGATCCTCCCATCTCAGCCTCCAGAGTAGCTGGGACCACAGATGTGCACCACATTTCCTGGTTGTTAAAAATATATATAAGTATGTATTTTGTAGAGACAGGGTCTCCCTACATTGCCCAGGCTAGTCTCGAACTACTGGGCTTAAGTGATTATCCTGCCTCTGCCCCCCAAAGTGTTGGGATTACAGACATGAGTCATGATACCAAGCCTTGCTAATTTATTAATCATATTATTGTTTTATGTCATCAAAACATGGAATTGTTGTAAATATAATAGAATAAAAGTAATGTCTTAAGATAGTTTTCTTCTTTTGAAAAATATTATTTTTTCAGGTCATTAAAGAATATTAGTGTTTATTTCTGTGTATTATGTATGCATTTATAATTCTTTCTTTGCACAATGTATATGTCTTGACTTTTTAAATGTTATTTTCTTAATTTGTATAAGCGCTTTCTATATCAGGAATATTACATATTGTTTATGATACAAATATTATAACTTTTCCAACTGGTTATTTCACCTATTTTTTTATTTTTAGACAATATAATTTATTAAAAACAAGCAAAATGTAGTGAATAATAAATATGAAAATGGAAATCAATACAATAAAGACTAGAAAATAATAGACAGAAAACAATACAACCAAATTTTGCTTATATGAAAACATTAACAAATTGGCAACTATGGCAAGACTTACCAAAAATAAAAATAGAGATGACTCAAATGAGTTAAATTTAGAATAAAAGAGGGGTATTTTTACAGATGTTATGGAAATAAAGATGATTATAAGAAATAACATGAACAACTGTATGAAAGCAATTTAGATACCTTAGATGACATAGATTACCACAAATGCAAAACCTCTAAAACCCACTTAAGAGGAAACAGAAAATATATTGAATATATTCCAATCTGTAACAATAAAGCTTTTATAGTGGTAATTTTAAAACTTCCCATAAATAAGAGTCAAGGACTAAGTGCCCTTATTGTTTAATTTTACCAAAAGATTAAGTAATCAACACCAATCTTAAAAACACATTTACAAGAAAATAAAAGAGAAAAAAATAACCCATTATATATGGCCTGATTAAAAAATATAGACAATGTCATCTCAAGAAAAGAAAAACTACTACATACCAATATTTCTTACCAATATATGTGCAGTTATCTTCAAGTAAATATAAGCAAACCAAATCCAACAACATATAAAAAAGATTAGAGACCACTGGCATAGGCACAAGCAGGAATGCTACAGCCCCACTCCTGCCAGTGTGCCATGCCAGCCCATGCATGTGCACCCCACCACACTGCTGCAGCTGCTGGCACACGCGAGCAAACATGGATCCCACTGCCACTATGCCAACAAGATGCTTTAGCCATCACTGCCAATCAAAGTGTTGTAGCTAGTGGACTGGGAACATATTGGAACCTCCAGCACAGCAGGTTTTTAAACTCGAGGGCCACAGAACAAAGCAAGGGGCCAACAAAGCAAGGGGCCCCCTCAGAGTTAGCACACAGAGTCTAAGAGTTGAGACTTATCCCCTTAAAATCTTCCAGAAATGAAGCTCGTTGATTTAACCTACTTTATTCCACAATCAAACCCCCAAAGGCATCAAAGAAGATAAAAGCAAAAACCACATCCAAAGGAAGACAACTTCAAAGACTGAAGGAACATCAGCCTACAATGATAAGAAATAACCAGCACAAGAACTCTAGTAACCCCAAAAGACACAGTGTACTATTTTCTCCAAACAAACCCGCTAGTTCCTCAGCAATGTTTCCTAACCAGGTTGAAATGGCTGAAATGACAGAAATAGAATTCAGAAAATATATAGGAATGAAGATCATTGAGCTTTGGAAAAATTTGAAACCCAATCCAAGGAATCTAAGGATACGATAAAACAATGAGCTCAAAGACAAAATGACCTCTTTAAGAAGAAAACTAAACGGATCCAATAGAGCTGAAAAACTCATTTCAAATATTTCATAATACAATCTCAAGTATTAACAGTAGAATCAACCAAGGTGAGGGACAAATCTCAGAGCATTAAGACCAGGTCTTTGAAAACACTCGGGTAAAAATAAAGAGAAAAGAATAAAGAAGATTGAAAAAAAATTCTGAGACATACAGGATTATGTAAAGAGTGCAAATTAGTGACTCATTTACATCCCTGAAACAAGAAGCAAAAACAAGTATCTTGGAAAAGATATTTGAAAATATAATCAATAAAAATTTCCCCAATTTTGCTAGAGAAGCCAGTATTAAAATTCAAGAAGTGCAGGGACCCCGGAAGATACTATACAAGAAAACGATCCCTAACACACATTGTTATCAGATTCTTCAAGGTTGAAATAAAGAAAAAAATGATAAAGGCAGCAAAAGAGTAGGAGCAGGTCACCTACAAATTGTATCCCATCAGACTAATAGTGGATCTTTCAGCAGAAACACTACAATCCAGAAGACATTGGTGGCCTATATACATTATTCATAAAGGAAATAAATTTCAACCACAAACTTTATTCCTGCCAAAATAAGCTTAATGCATGAAGGAGAAATAAGATCATTTTCAGAAAAACAAATGCTAATGAAATTCATTACGAACAGTTCTGCTTTACAAGAAGTCCTTAAGGGAGTGCTAAATATGGAAAGACCATTACCAGCTACCAGAAAAAGACACTTAAGTGCATGAATCATTGACATATAAAGCAAGTACACAATCAACTCTGCATATTAGCCAGCTAGGAACAAGATGACAGAATCAAATCTGTACATATCAAGATTAACCTTGAATGTAAATGAGCTAAATGCCCCAAATAAAAGGCACAGAGTGGCAAGTTGCATAAAAAAGGAAGACCCAATGGTATCCTGTCTTCAAAAGATCTCTCTCACATGCAATTACACCCATAGGTTCAAAGAGAATGGATGCAGAAAAAGCTGGTAAGTAAACAGAAAACGGAAAAAAAGCTAGGATTGCTATTCTAATTTCAGACAAAACAGACTTTAAACCAACAAAGATCAAAAATGACAAAGAAAGGAATTACATATTTGTAAAGTATTTAATTCAACAAGAAGATATTACTATCTTAAGAATATAGGCACCCAAAACAGGAGCACACAGATTTACATACTTAGTACTTAGAAACCTATAAGGAGACTTAGATTACCACACAATAATAGTGGAAGCTTCCGTACTCCAGAGACAGTATTAGACAGATCATCGGGACAGAAAAATAACAAAGATGTTTGTGACCTGAACTCAACACTTGACCAAATAGACCTATTACACATCTACAGAACTCTCCACCCCAAAACAACAGCATATACACTCTTCTCATCTGCACATAGCACATACTCTAAAATGGAGCACAAAATCCATCATAAAAAAAATTCTCAACAAATTTTAAAACAAAATTATACCAACCACACTCAGACCACAGCACAATAAATATATAAATCAATACTAAGAAAATTCCTCAAAATCTTACAATTACATGGAAATTAACGTGCTCCTGAATTACTTTTTGGTAACTTTTTGATAAATATTGAAATTAAGGCAGGAATCAAGAAATTCTTTGAAACTAATGAGAACAAAGGTACAACATGTCAGAATCTCTGGTACGTAGATAAAGTAATGTTAAGAGGGAATTTTACATTGCTAAATGCACATATCAAAAAGTTAGAAAGATCTCCAGTTAACAACTTAACACCACAACTGGAAGAACTAGAAAAAAAAAAAAAACAGAGCAAACCAACTCCAAAGGTAGCAGAAGACAAGACATAACCAAAGTAAGGACTGAATTGAAGGAAATTGAGACACAGGAAACCATACAAAGGATCAACAAATCTAGGTGTTGATTATTTGAAAACAATAGATTGATAGACCACTGAATACACTAGTATAAAAAGATATGATCTAAATAAATAAAATCAGAAATGACAAACGGGATGTTACCACAACCTCCAGAAATACAAAATTCCTCAGAGATTGTTCTGAACACCTCTACGCACCAAGCTAAAACACTTGGAAAAAATTAAATTCCTAGAAACATAGAACATGTCTATACTGAACTACAAAAGTATTGAATCTCTGAACAGACCAATCATAAGTTCCAAAATTGAATCAATAATAGAAAGCATACCAACCAAAAGAAGCTGAGGGCCAGATTGATTCACAGCTTGATTTCTACAATTATAAAGAAAGGCTGATACCATTCCTACTAACACTAATCTAAAATATTGAGGAGGAGGGACTGCTACCTAACACATTCTAAGAGGCCAGCATCACTCTGATAACAAAACCTGATAAAGACACAAAAATAAAGCTTTAGACTAATATATTTGATAAACAGAGATGGAAAAATCCTCAACAAAGTACTTACAAACCAAATTTGGTAGTGCATCAAAGAGCTAATCCATCATTATCAAGTAAGCTTTATCCCTATGGTGAAAGATTGTTTCTGCATATGAAAATCAATAAATATAATTCATTACATAAATGGAACTAAAAACAAAACCAATACAATTTTCTCAATAGATGCAGAAAAGGCTTTTGATAAAATTTAACATCCGTTCATCTTAAAATCCTCAACTAGCAAGGTATTGAGGAAACATATGACAAAAAAGCTTTCTATGACAAACACACAATCAACATCATACTGAATGGGCAAATGCTGGGAACATTCACCTTGAGAACTGGAACAAGACAAAGATGCCCACTCTCACCACTTCTACTCAACATAAGACTGGACTAGATATTCTATGCAAGGCAAGAAAAAGTAATAAATGATATCCTTTTAGCAAGAGAGGAAGTCAAACCATCTTTTTGCACCTAATATGATTCTATACCTAGAAAATTCCATAGTCTCTTCCCAAGAGCTCCTAAGTCTGATAAACAACCTTAGAAAATTACCTGGATACAAAATCAATGTGCAGAAATTAGTAGCATTTCTGTGCACCAACAACAACTAAGGTGAGAGGCTAATCAAGAACATAATATCATTCACAATAGCCAGAAAAAAAAAAATACCATGGAATACAGCTAACTAGGGAGGTGAAAATCTGCACTAAGAATTATAAAACACTGCTTGAAGTCAGAGATGACACAAACAAATGGAAAACATAGTATGCTCGTGGACAGGAAGACTCAATATTGTTGAAATGATCCTACTGCCCAAAGCAATTTATGGATTCAATGCTATTCCTTATCAAACTGCCAATGATATTCCTTACAGAATTAGAAAAACTTTTGTAAAATGTATATGGAACCAAAAAGAGCCAGAATAGCCAAAGAAAAATGAACAAAGTTGGAGAAATCACATTACCCAGCTTCAAACTATAATACAAGGCTACAGTAACCAGAACAGAATGGTACTTGTCGAAAAATAGACACACAGACAAATTGAACAGAATAGAGAGCCTAGAAATAAAGCTGCATACCTACAACCATCTGATCTTCAACAAATTTGGCAAAAAAAAAAAAAAAAAAAAAAGCAACAGTGAAAACACTCCATATTTAATAAGTGGTGATGTAATAACTGGCTAGCCATATGCAGAAGATTGAAATGGGATTCATTCTTTGTGTCATATACAAAAATCAACTCAAGGTGAATCAAAGACTTAAATGTAAAACCTAAAACTATAAAATCCTTGGAATATAACTTAGGAAATATCTTGTTCATAGGATCTGGCAAAGATTTCGTAATAAAGACGGCAAAAGCAATTGCAACACAAACATAAATTAACAAGTGGGACCTAATCAAATTAAGAGCCTCTATACTACAAAATAAACTATCAATACGGTAAACAGATAACCTACCAAATGGGAGAAAATATTTGCAAACTATGTGTCTGCTGATGGTCTAATAGCCAGAATCTGTAAGAAACTAACAAATTAACAAACAAAAAAGAAATAACCCCATTAAAAATGAACAAAGAACATTAACAGACACTTTTCAAGAAAACTTACACGCAGCCAACAAGCACATAAAAAATGCTCAACATCACTATTTGTTAGAGAAATGCAAGTCACAACCATAATGAGATACCATCTCACACAAGTCAGTATGGGCATTATTAAAAAGTCAAAAAATAACAGATGCTGGTGAAGTTGTAGAGAAAAGGAAACACTTATATATAGCTCGTGGGAATGTAAAGCAGTTCAGTCACTGTAGCAAACAGTTGTCAATTTCTTGAAAAAATTAAAACAGAACTACCATTTGACCCAGTAATCCCATTATTGGTTATATACTCAATGAAATATAAATCATTCTACTATAAAGGCACATGCATACATATATTCATCGTGACATTATTGACAATAACAGAGACGTGGAATTAAACTAAATGTTCAACAGTGGTAAACTGGAATTATCAAAAATGTGGAAAATAAACAGAAAGGAATACTATGCAGCCATAAAAAAGAATGAGATTAAAGACTTAAACATAAGACCTAAAACCATAAAAATCTAGAAGAAAACCGAGGCAATACCATTCAGGACATAGGCATGAGCTAAGACTTCGAGTCTAAAACACTGAAAGCAATGACAACAAAAGCCAAAATTGACAAATCGGATCTGATTAAACTAAAGAGCTTCTGCACAGCCAAAGAAACTATCATCAGAGTGAACAGACAATGCACAGAATGGGAGAAAATTTTTGCAATCTATCCATCTGACAAAGGGCTAATATCCAGAAACTACAAAGAACTTAAATAAATTTACCAGAAAAAAAAAAAATCAAAAAGTGGATGAAGGATATGAATAGTCACTTTTCAAAAGAAGACATTTATGCAGCCAACAGACACATGAAAAAATGCTCATTATCACTGGTCATTTGAGAAATGCAAATCAAAACCACAATGAGATACCATCTCACATCAGTTAGAATGGTGATCATTAAAAAGTCAGGAAACAACAGATGCTGGAGAGGATGTGGAGAAATAAGAATGCTTGTACACTGTTGGTGGAAGTGTAAACTAGTTCAACCATTGTGGAAGACAGTGTGGTGATTCCTCGGGGATCTAGAACCAGAAATACCATTTGACCCAGCATTCCTATTACTGGGTGTATACCCAAAGGATTATAAATCATTCTACTATAAACACACATGCACACATATGTTTACTGCAGTGCTATTCACAATAGTAAACACTTGGAATCAACCCAAATCTCCATCAATGATGGACTGGATAAAGAAAATGTGGCACATATACACCATGGAATACTATGCAGCCATAAAAAAGAATGAGTTCATGTCCTTTGCAGAGACATGGATGAAGCTGGAAAACATCATTCTCAGCAAACTAACACAAGAACAGAAAACCAAATACTGCCTGTTCTCACTCATAAGTGGGAGTTGAACAATGAGAACACATGGACACAGGGAGAGGAGCATCAGGGGATGGGGGGCTAGGGGAGGTATTACATTAGGAGAAATACCTAATGTAGGTGATGGGTTGATGGGTGCAGCAAACCACCATGGCAAGTGTATACCTATGTAACAAACCTGCATGTTCTGCACATGTACCACAGAACCTAAAGTATAATAAAAAGAAGAAGAAGAAGAAGAATGAAAAGAATGAGATCATGTCTGTTGCAACAACAAGGACGGAGCTGGAGAAAATTTTCCTCAGCATACTAACACAGGAATAGAAAACCAAATACTGTATGTCTTTACTCGTAAGTGGAAGCTAAACCCTCAGTACATATGAACATAAAGAAGGGAATAACAGATACCAGGGCTACTTGAAAATAGAAGAATGAGAGGAGGCTGAGGATTGAAAACAAAACACGTAATGGGTACTGTGCTTCTTACCTAGGTAAGAAAATAATGTGTATACTAAACTCCCCAAACAATTTACCTATATAATATACCTAAACATGCACCTCTGAATCTAAAATGAAAGCTAAAAAATAAATTATAGAACAATTGAAAAATGCAAATAGTTTGCACACTATGAAGTGAGATCTACTTCAATTTTGTGTATTATAATATTTAATATAATAAAGAACAAATAAATACTTGACCATATCAAGAAGAAAAATTATGACAAAGTTATTCACCCATTCATGATTAAAAACCTTCTAATTCTTAATAGAAGTGAACTTCCTCAACCTGATGAAGAACATCTGTAATACACCCATAACTAGCATAATAATGAATTTTAAAAGAATTAGAGATTTTTCCTAATATTAGGAACAAGATTAAAACATTTTTTCTCATGGTTCAACACTATTGAGCAGGTTATAGCTATGACAATGAGGCAAGGAAAAAAAAAGTTAAGTATCTAGATTGGAAATAAACAGATCAACCTATCTCTATATGCAGATAAAATGATTTTATACAGTAAAAATTCTAAGAAATAAAATTTAAAAACTATTAGAACTAATAAATAAAAGTGTTCTACAAAATTGCAAGATGCATGAATAATATACAAAAATTGTTTTCTATAAATAATTCAAAATTAAAATAAAGAAAAAAATTTCATTAAAACAACATCAAAAAATAGAACAATTAGAAATTAATTTAACAAAACACATGCAGGACTTGTACGTTGAAAAGAGCAAAATATTATTAAAAGTAGTTAAGCTCTAAATAAATGAAAAGATCTTTCTTGTTTATGGAGTGGAACACAAAATATTGCTAAGATGGCTGTAGTTTTAAAATAAATCTCAAAAATGAGTGCAAGTCCTATAAAAATCTCTACAGATTTTTCTGAAATTGACATAAGTATACATTTTATATAAAGATGTAATTGGTCCAGAATAGCCATAACAATTTGAAAGGAAAGCCAATTGTGAGGACGCACACTTTCTGATTTCAAAACATACTACAAAGCAGCAGTAAGTCAAGACACTATGGAACTGGCATAAAAATAGGCATATAGATCAATTCAGCCAGTTAAAAATCTATAAATAAATTCTTCTATTTTTGTTAGACTGATTTTTTTTTTTACTTTTTTTCTAGATAGTTTATTTAGGAAACCATAATCTGTTCAATCAGTAGTGCTGGGACAATTAGATATCCACATACTAAACAGAATCCACACGCACTACGTGCTCCATCAATAACAAAGAATCAGGGAAACAGGATACCACCAAAAGAAAATAAATTTCCATTAACTGACCTCAAATTAATGGAGATCTATGAATTGTCTGAAATATAATTCATAATAATAAATGTGAGGCCAGGTGCAGTGGCTCACATCAATAATCCCAACACTGTGGGAGACCAAAATGGGAGAATTGTTTGAGGCCAGTAGTTTGAGACCAGCCTGGGAAACAAAATGAGACCTCATTTCTAGAAGAAATAAAGAAAAGTAGCTGGGTGTAGTGGCATGCACCTTTACGTCCTAGCTACTCGAGGGGCCAAGATAGGAGAATCACTTGAGCCCAGGAGTTTGAGCCTGCAGTGAGCTATGATTGCATCACTGCACACCAGCGTGGGTGACTAAGTGAGATCCTGACTCTAAATAATAGTAATAATAATAATAATAATAATAAATGTCATACACTACATTAAAACTAGGCAGGATAAAAAACGTGATCATCTTAATAGATGCAGTAAAAGCATTTGACAAAATTCCACCTCCTGTCATAATAAATATCCTTTGCGATTTATGTATGGAAGAAATGTATTTCAATATGACAAAGGCTGTATACGACAAGCTCACAGCTATCATTATACTCAATGGTTTACTGAAATGCCAGGTGGTCAATATAGGTCCCACTGCTCACCACACAGAAAGCCAATCACTGAGGTTAGCATTGCCTGGGAAGAAGGCTTATTCAGGTGCTGCAGCAGAGGAGATGGGAGAGAAGCCTCAATTCCATTCCCTAACCAACTAAACTTGGGGGTTTAAATAGTGAGGAAGAAATGTAGCTATGTGAAGGAAAACAAAAATTAGGGAGGGGTAAGGAAGAGGAGTTGGTCAGCAGGAAGCAGGTGGTCAGTTAGGAAAACAGAAATTAAGGAGTTTCAGTATCTTGACACTACTGGGGAAGGCCTCAGGATCAATTTTCTGTGAAAGGAACTCATAAGACAAATGTAAGTTTCAAGCTTTAAGACTAGGATGGGCCAGGCTCTGTGGCTCATGCCTGTAATCCCAGAACTTTGGGAGGCCAAGGCGGGAAGTTCACCTGAGGTCGGGAGTTCGAGTCCAGCCTGACCAACATGGAGAAACGCCATCTCTACTAAAAATGCAAAATTAGCCAGACCTGGTGGTGCATGACTGTAATCCTAGCTACTTGGGAGGCTGAGGCAGGAGAATCGCGTGAACCCAGGAGGCAGAGATTGCGGTGAGCCGAGATTGCATCATTGCACTCTAGCCTGGGCAACTTGAGCTAAACTCAGTCTCAAAAAAAAAAAAAAAAAAAAAAAGACTAGGATGGTGATGGTGTTCTGTGTGGGAAATGCGTGAAGGGAAAAGAAAAGACACACATACACAATACCTTTAAAGGTAAACAACCTTTATCCTCCGTAAATGGTAATGCAGATATAATAAGAAAATGGTATAATAAGCAAATGATATAATAAGTGAATTGCAATGGGAAGGGGAGAAGGAAATATATATATAGTCACACTCATTAGACTATGGAGGATTCATCACCAGACCGGGAAGCAATAGCCTGAGATCCAGAGTTGGCCACTGTCTGTGCACAGATGAGGAGAGGTCTCACGGAACTTCTGTGCGTTTTGGGACCCTAGCCCTTTTGTAGTATCCCTTTCTTGGCCTGAGGCCCAAGAACGAGGGCCCTTGGTGACTGGACTCAGGGAACACAGGAAGGTTAGCCTATTCTCTAGATTCTGTTGTTTGTTTGCCTTAAGGCAGAAAATGTACCTTACGAAAACAATCAGTATAAGTTACTAGCTCCTGGGCAGATGCTCAGGGGTTGTTTACTGGCAGGTAACCATTCTTTGTGTTGAAGTTCAATTGAGTTCAAAGTTAATATTTAATTTTTTTTCCACAGATAGTCAATTTCTATGTTTATTAAAAAAGTAAACATTAATTTCATGGGGAAATTGGGCCAGTTTCAAATGGAGAAAAGCATAAAACCATTATGAAAAACAGCATGGAGTTTCCTCAAAATGTTAACACTAGAGCTACCATATAATGCACCAATTCTACTTCTGCATATAAATCCCAAAGAAATAAGATGAAATTTTCAAAAACATATTTGCACTCCCACGTTCATTGCAGCATTACTAACAATAGCCAGGTTATGGAATCAACGTAAATGTCCATCAAGGGATGATAAATAAAGAGTAATGTGTCATATATAAAAAAATAATACTCTTCAGACTTTAAAAAAAGGAAATCCTCTTATTTGTGACAACATGGATATACCTGGAGGACATGATGTTAAGTGAAATAAGTCAAGCACAGAAAGACAAGTAGTGCATGATCTCATTTATATGTGAAATCTAAAATAGACTAATAGAAGCAGAGAGTCAAATGGTGGTTACCATGAGTTAGGTGTTGGGAGGGGGTGAAAGTGGGAGTTGTTTATCAAATGACACAAAATTTTAGTTAGAAGGAGAAATAAGTTCAGATCTATTCCACAAAAATGGTGGCTATAGTTGAGAGTAGATTTTAAATGGTCGCATCCTCCAAATATGGTAAGTATGTGATATAATAGATATGCTAACTAGCTTTATTTAGTCATTCTGCAATGTGAACATATTTCGAAGTATCATGTTTTATGCCATAAATATCTATAGATTTTAATAATTAAGTTTAAAAAATAGTAATCTCCCCCCCACAAAAAAAGAAAAAAAGGCACAAAAAAGACCTGGGAATAATTTTTATGAAACACTACTTAAAGACTTTTATTCATAATTTACAAGAAATGTTTACAACTGAATATTAAGAAACAAACAACCTAATCAAAAAAATGGGCCAAAGATTCAAATACACAGTTTACCAAAGTTGATGTGCAAATGGCTAATAAACACATTTCAAACGTCTATATCACAAGACATTTGGCAATACAGATTAAAGCCAAAATGAGATATTATTTCACATTCATTGCAATTGCTTTAATCAGTAGCAGGGCATAATGCATGCTGGTGAGAGTGTGGAGAAGAAGTTATTCATATATTATTGACAGGACTGTAAATGTTACAGCCACCCTGCAAACTATTTTGCTTCTTAAGAAATTAAACATAAAACTACCGTAATACTCAGCAATTATTTTCCTATCTAGAAAATTAAAGACATATATTTACACACATACTTGCATATGCATGTCCATAGGAGCATTAATTCATAATTTTTCAAAACTAGAAACAACTCAAATGCTCATCAACCATTGAGCAAACAGCCAAATGACTTATAGTCACACAGTCGAATGTTGTTCAGCAGTAAAAACAGAACAAATATTGATGCATGCTACATCATGCAAGAATTTTAAAAACATTACACCGAGCAAGAGAAGCCAGATTCGAGCTCACATGTTGTAAGATTCCATTTATATGAAATACCTAGGAAAAATATTTACAAAAACAGTTTAGTGTTTGCCTGTGTGTGGGGATAGGAATAGGGATTAATTGAAAATGAACAAGACAAATCTTATTCGGTGGATAAAAATGTTCTAAACAGATTCATGACGGTGGTTTTATGACTCACCAAAGCGGCTAAAAATCTCTGAAATGCATATTTAAAATTAATGAATTTTATAATTTCTAAAATGAAACTCAATAAAACTTAAAATGAAATTAAACCTCATGCAATGAGTGTACATCTGTCCAATTTTGTTTCGTACATTTTGTGGCTATATTATGTGGTATATATAAATACCTTTTTGGGGCCTACCCCTTCTTCCATGACAAAATCTTTCTCTTTCTCTAGTAATGTTGCTTCTATAAAGTGTACTTTTACTAAAATTACTATAGTAATAATTTCATAGTATGATTTTTTGTTCTTTTGCTTTCAAAATTTGTTTCTCCATATTTAAAGGGAGTCTGTTGTGTGCAGCATGTAGTTGGATATTTAAAAATATATAACATTCTATTATTTGCCTTTAATTGAATTTGTTAGACCATTTATTATGTACCATAACGACTGATATACTTGGAGTTACATCTACCGTCTTACTACTCATTTCCTATTTGTCCTCCATGTATTATATTCTCTTTCCCCCCTCCTTTGTTTTATTAATTTCAACTGTTTTATTTTCCACTTTTTCTTTGTATTAACTTACTAATCTTATATTCTTTTTACTATTCTTCTGGTAGTTATCTTAGTAATTACAATAATTATTATTGTTATTAATACCACAAAAATATATTAATGTATTTACCAATTTCCAAACAGCAAAAGGACCTCAGAATTCCTTAAATATATCTAATCTCCTCTCTCTTTTTGTAACACTGTAGTCAGTATTTAAATTTTTACATATTTTAAATCATGTATGACAGATTTAACATTTGTTCTCAGATCTGGTGGCTGAATGTTACACCATCATTGTAGTTCTTTTCTTTTGAAGTCGAGGACTTGTAGTCAGTAATGATATTCAAGACCCTTAAGATCACCAGAATTATTTTTTCCCTTTCTCCACTGGCTTCTGCATATCTACTGATCCTTGTACTTTTATTGAGATCATTAGTAGTTGATTAACTCATATTCCAGAATTCCTGGTATTTTACCAGTATTATTAAAGGTGATATGCAAAGTTGCTTTTATTGATTTGTTTTTGGGTTTTGGTTTATTTGTTATATTACTTGCTCAAATTGTTTGTGAGAACTTTGGAGATTTAAAAATCAACAATATTATCATCACTTTGCCCAAACCAGATAGGTTAAAAATGTTTGGTTTTTTTCACCTTTAATTTGATTGTATTAACCCACATAATCTAAGAGAAAAGCAAAAAAAGCAATACAAAATATTACACAGCTATATGCCTTTATTCGAATAAGATTAAGATGTAGTATAATAAAGCCAATATCCTTTGAAAGATCTTTTTGTTAATGCTTTATTATGTTAGCTTTTGCCACTTAAATTTATTTGTAAAAGTATTACTTCTCTTATGTTCTTGCAAATGCCTAATTGATCATTATATAAAAGATATCCAGTAATAATGAATATTTTATGTATCAATACCCAAATTGAATATGAAGTTTATGCTAATCTTAGTTCTAATACTTTTGATAACTTCACAGCAGGGTACAAATTAGCAGAGTTCATACTAAGCTAAGATATTTTGCCATAAACCAAGAAGTTGTTGTTGTCTTGAGGTGTAACAGTCAGCTTTCTTAAGAAAAGGCAATAATAAGTTGATAGAAATCTCATCATAGTCTTCTAAGTTTACCATCATAAAATTTAAAAGAGACATAGTATTTTCACATTTTATTTAGTAATACATTTAAGTTTATCACCATCGACATGTTCTGGGATTAAAAAACAAAATTTAATGTGTGAGAAGCTACTCCACAGTTATGGATCTATTCAACAGCTAAGTCAAAATATTTATTTTCTTAAGTTATAAACTGTCCTATAAATGCATATTTTCCTATGATGTATTTTATAGAAAATGTAGATATAAGATACTGCCATTAATTTTTATTGGTTAAGCTCTAAACTCCATTGCTATATGCTTGACAAAAACAGTTTGAAACAAGAACTTACCTAGATAAGAGAAATAAATAAATCTTTGAATGCATTGCTCTCTATACCCAATATGTTGCAAAAATCTGTGTTTGTCATTTTGTACTGATTCTTAATAGATAACATATGCCTACAAGTTCAGAACAATGCCATTGTATTTATGTCCCAATGTACTCAACTGGTTAATTAAAAAACAAATAATTGCCAAAATCACTAAGTGACATTGATATGGTTTGGATCTGTGTTCCTACCCAAATGTCATGTCCAATTGTATTTCCAAACGTTGGAGGTGGTGCCTAGGGGAAGGTAATTAAATCATGGAGGCAGATTTCTCCCTTGATTCTGTTCTCATGAGATCTGGTCATTTGAAAGTGTGTAGTTCCTCCCCACTCTCTTCTCCCTTGCTACTGCTCCAGCCACATAAGACATGCTTGCTTGCCCTTCGTCTTCTGCGATGACTAAAAAGGCCTCTCCAGAAGCCAAACAAATGCCAGCATCATGCTTCTGATACAGCCTGCAGAAACTTAAGCCAACTAAACCTCTTCTCTTTAGAAATTACCAGGGTTCAGAATTTTTTTTTTTTTTTTTTTTTTTTATAACAGTGCAAGAATGGACTTACAGAAAACTGATACCAAGGATTGAGGCATTTCTAAAAAGATACCTGAACATATAGAAGCAGTTTTGAAACTGGGTAATGGGAAGAGGTTGGAAGAGTTTGGAGGGCTCAGATGAAGACAGGAAAATAGGGGAAACTGTGGAACTTCCTAGAGACTGGTTGAATGATCAAGACCAAAATGCTGGTAGTCATATAAATGGCAAAGGCCTGGCAGAGGAGGTCACAGATGGAGATGAGGAACCTATTGGAAACTAATGCAGAGTTCACTTTTGTTATGCTTTAAAAAAGAGCTTGGTTAAATTGTGCACTGGCCCTAGGGATTTATGGAACTTTAGAGAGATGATTTAGGGTATATGGCAGAAGAAATTTCTAAGCATCAAAGCAAGATGTGACCTGGCTGCTTCTAACACCCTATGCACATATGTGTGAACAAAGAAATGTTCTGAAACTGGAACTTATATTTAAAAGGGAAGCAGAGTGTAAAAATTTGGAAGATTTGTAATCTAACCATGTGGTAGAAAAGAAAAGCCCATTTTCAGGGGAGAAATTCACACAGAAATATGCATAACTAAACAACAACAACAAAAAAAGACAAATGCTAATATCCAAGACAATGGGGAGAAGGCCTTAAAGGCATTTCAGAGACCTTCCCAGCAGCCCCTCCCAGCACAGGCCCAGAAGTCTAAAAGGGAAGAATGGTTTCATGAACCAGGCCCACTGCAATGCACATCCTCGGGCCACTGCTCACTACATTGCAGCTTCTCCAGCTCCAGCTATAGGTAAAAGGGGCCCAAGTAGAGCTCAGGCTTCTGCTTCAGAGGGTGCAAGCCATAAGACTTGGCAGCTTTCAGGTGGTGTTAAGTCTGTGGGTGCACCAAATGCAGGAGGTGAGACTTAGGAGCCTCTGCCTATATTTCAGAGGATATATAGAAAAGCCTGGATGTCTAGGAGGAAGCCTGCTATAGGGGCAGAGTCCTAATGGAGAACCTTTACTAGGTCAGTGCAGAGGAAAAATGTGAGGTTGGAGCCCCCACATGGAGTCTTCACTGTGGGGCACCACAGTGAAGTCTGTGGGGCACCACCTAGTGGAAGTGCGAGAGGAAGGCCTCCATCCTCCAAACCGCAGAATGATGGATCTACCAGCAGCTTTCACTGAGTTCCTGGAAAAGCCACAGGCACTCAACACCAGCCCATGAGAGCAGCTGTGTGGGCTGAGCCCTGTAAAGCCACAGGGGCAGAGCTCCTCAAGCCTTTGGGAGCCCACCCCTTGCACCGAGGTGCCCTGGATGTGGGACATGGAGTCAAAGAAGATTCTTTTGGAGCTTGAAGATTTGATGACTGTCCTGCTGGGCTTTGGACATGCATGGGGCCTGTAGTTCCTCTTTTTTGTCTGATTGCTCCCTTTTGGAATGGGAATATTTACCCAATGTCTGTACTAACATTGTATGTTGGAAGTGACTACATTATTTTTTATTTTATGTGCTCACAGGTGGAAGAGACTTTCCTTATCTCAGGTGAGACTTTGGACTTTGCACTATTGAGTTAAATGTGACTATATTTTAGCTTACTCTAATAAATTAAAGGACAAATTAGTCAAAAAGGATCACCAGCAGAGATGCAAGACAACAATACTCAAGGAAGTATTTTAGAAAAAATATATATATATCAATGAAGACCAAAAATTACTGCTCTGCAACAGGGAGGAAAACCTTTAGGAACTTGAAGAGATTTACAAGTATGACAGAATACACAAGAAAAATGCACATAAGGCTGGGCACAGTGGCTCACACCGGTAATCCCATCACTTTGGGAGGCCAAGTTGGGTGGATCACCTGAGGTCGGGAGGTTGAGACCGGTCCGATGAACATGGAGAAATCTCATCTCTACTAAAAAAATACAAAATTAGCCGGGCGTGGTGGCGCATGCCTGTAATCCCAGCTATTCGGGAGGCTGAGGCAGGAGGATAGCTTGAACCTGGGAGGCAGAGGTTGTAGTGAGCCAAGATCACGCCATTGCACTCCATCCTGGGCAACAAGAGCAAAACTTCATTAAAAAAAAAAAGAAAATAGAAATAAACTTCTGGGCACAGTGGCTCATGCCTGTAATCCCAGTGTTTTGAGAGGCCAAGGCAGGTGAATTGCTTGAGTCCAGGAGTTCACAGCCAGCTTTGACAACATAGTAAAACCTTGTCTCTACAAAAAAACTACAAAAATTATCCAGGTGTGGTTGGTTGTGCATGCCTGTAGCCCCAGCTACCTGGGAGGCTGAGATGGGAGGATTGCCTGAGCCTGGGAGGTGGAGGTAGCAGTGAGCCAAGACCATGCCACTGTAGTCCAGCCTAGGCAACAGAGTGAAGCCCTCTCAAAAAAAAAAAAAAAGAAGAAAGAAAATGCAAATAATCTTGTATGAAAGGAACAAATGTATGTGTTTGATTTGCAAAAATTAATAAAATGTGAATATCATATTTTATGATAACCCAGGGGTCCAAATATGGATATGAAAATAATGTTAACTTTTATAGAATGATTAACACCAAAAAATGTAGGAATGAAAAGGAGAATCCAGAGGGTAACTCATTCCATTAAAATCATACATGGGGTGAAGTTCATTTAGATAGGAAGTTACAAAAGAAGAAATTTCAGCTTCCACATTAAGGTGTTATACTTATGTGTTTTATATTTGAAGTATGCATTATTTAATAATTAGTTTAATATATAGTTAACTTTATGGTAAATGTTCCATATACCAACCCTAAATTACAAATAATTACAACAGCACTGGAAGTTGGAAGTTAAGATGTTGGCAAAAATACCACTCCACAAGATGCAATGTCCGGAGAATTCATAAAAATACATGCAAGCTTGGTTCAAATGTAACCAAATTCTAAATTGTGAAGTGCACACTAAGCATCAAGAAGTTCATATATGAGAGCCATACAATCACGAAATGCCAAAGCAACACTTTCTCTACCCTTTGTAAAATTTCACATTTGAGACAGTTTGTTTGTTCTTTTTTTCTTTTGTACATTTCTACTTTGCAATGCCCCAACTTGTAATTCTTCTAGGTTTCACAACAAATGCTCAACTATGTTTTTAAGATGTTTTCTAGGTGCAAAAAGGATTCACTTATATATTTTGAGCAAGTAAAATATAAAATAAGGCAACAAATATCTACGCAAAGACATAATTGCAGATATGCACAGACACACTAATGAATGGTACACATTGATTTTATGAAGTATTGACTTTGATCAGCAAAAGATGCCAACACTAATTATGTCTTCTTTATTTTTTTTTGCGGAAATGTATAGATAAATACATGTGTGGATCATTGGATAGCTTACAAAAAATTTCCATATATAATAAATACATTAAAATATTATAATTTAAATTTATTAGATGAAGGTTGATTTATTTGAAGAATGTTGATAGATATAACCTATATATAATCTAGGTTACAATTACAAATTTGAATGCCTAATTATAATTATATACAAATGTAAATTTCAGATTACTTTTTTTACAGAAAAATTATAAAAATAGTATTTCAGAGGTAATCTTAGAATAGTATGTGATATAGATTAAAATCAAACAGCCTACCCACAAACCATAAATTTTATATATATGTATATATACACACACACATACTTAAAGGCTATATACTAATAGTTACCGTTTACCAAGCTTATCGTATAATACAGTAATACAAAAAGTTTATGAAGCACACTTACTAAACACAATACATCTCAAAACTAATAACAAAACTAAATAAATAACCAACAAATTTCAAAACAATCTCCAAAATTACTGGTTTAAATGTATTACTTTAAACAATAATCATAACTTTGAATATCAAAATATATAAGATAAAATCAAAATTTTGCCCATAAGGAAATTCACAGATTTACATATTTTCAGTATGTCAACAAAGTATGAAACTACATAACAAAATATGAAATTCAAGAGCTCAGATTATAACAGTATAATGCAGTAAAAGGTAAAGGGAGAAATGACTAGTATATCTAACAGAATAAGAAAATAGATAACAGTAGAAGCCAAAATGCAGATTATAATAATCCAAAGTATGCTATCAAAAAAATCAAATACACAGCCGATATGGTTTGGCTCTGTCCCCACCCAAATCTCATCTTGAATTGTAGTTCCCATAATCCCCAACTGTCATAGGAGCGACCTAGGTGAAGGTAATTGAATCATGAGGGTGGTTACCTTCATACTGTTCTTGTATAGTGAGTGAGTTCACATGAGATCTGATGGTTTTATAAGGGGCTTTTCCACTTTTGCTCAGCATTTCTCCTTCTTGCCTCCATGTGAAGAAGGATGCATTTGCTTCCCCTCCTGCCATGATTGTAAGTTTCCTGAGGCCTCTCCAGCCCTGAAACTGTGAGTCAATTAAACCTCTTTCCTTTATAAATTATCCAGTCTCAGGCATTCTTTATGGCAGTGTGAGAACAGCCTAATACAGTAAATTGGTACCACAGAGAGTGGAGTGCTGCTATAAAAATACTTGAAAATTTGGAAGCAATTTTGAAACTGGGTAACAGGCAGAGGTTGGAATGGTTTTGATACCTTAGAAGATGAAAGAAAAATGTGGGAAAGTTTGGAAGTTCCTAGAGACTTGGGGGGCGTAGAAGACAGAAAGATGTGGGAAAGTTTGGAAATTCCTGTAGACTTGTTGAGTGGCTTTGACCGAAATGATGATATTGATATGGACAATAAAGTTCAGGCTGAGGTGGTCTCAGATGGAGATGAGAAACTTGTTGGGAACTGGAGTAAAGGTCATTCTTGCTATGCAAAGAGACTAGTGGCATTTGGCCTCTGCCTTACAGTTCTATGGAATTTTGACCTTGAGAAAGATGACTTAGGGTATCTTGTGGAAGAAATGTATAAGCAGCAAAGCATTCAAGAGAAAGTAGAGCATAAAAGTTTGGACAATTTGCAGCCTGACAATGCAATAGAAAAGAAAACCCCATTTCTGAGGAGAAATTCATTCTGGCTGCAAAAATTTGTGTATGTAATGAGGAGCCGAATGTTAATTGCCAAGACAATGGGGAAAATGTTTCTGAGGCATGTAAGAGACCTTCATGGCAGCCCCTCCAACTACAGGCCTGGAGGCGTAGAAGGAAAAAATTGGTTTTATGGGCTGGGTCCAAGGCCTTGCTGCTTTGTGAAACTGTGGGACTTGATGCCCTGCATCTCAGCCATGGCTACAAAGGACCAAGGGAGGGACCCAGTGGGAGGTAGTTGAATCGTGAGGGCACTTACCTCCATGCTGTTCTTGTGATACTGAGTGAATTCTCACAAGATCTAATGGTTTTATAAAGGGCTTTTCTTCTTCTGCTCAGCACTTCTTTTTCCTGATGCCACGTGAAGAAGGATGTGTTTGCTTCCCCTTCTGCCATGATTGTAAGTCACCTGAGGCTTCCCCAGCCTGTGGAACTGTGAGTCAATTAAACATCTTTTCTTTATAAATTATCCAGTCTCGGGCAGTTCTTTATAGCAGCATGAGAGTGGACTAATGCAACAGCTAAATATCTTGCTAATTTTATATGGAGAAAAAATTTACAGTATCAGGGATGAAAACAGTAAACTATAGGTAAACAAGAGGATTATTAATAATAGTAGTAGTATAAAATAGTTATGAAAACTGGGAAATCTGTGTATGATTTTCTCAGAAAATTTACTTTTCTAAAGTAGATTCAGGAAAATTGGCAAACTTGAACATTCTAGGAATTAGCATACCTGTTGGAAGCAGATCACTATATTGATAATTAAGTTTAATATTTATTAAATATATAATTGCTCATAGAATGTAATTTATGCCACTGGGGATAATCAAGTGGATCTAGAGAATTATATTTGCATAGGGATAAAAATTTGTCCCCTAACACAACCACTTGAAAAATGTTACATTACACATGTGGAAGTGTAATGTTCATATTGATTATGCACTTTGTTTATGCATTAATTTATAGACCCTGATTCTTTCTACTTTGTCATTCATTTTCCTGCACGTTTGAAGCTGGGTCAAAGAAATATCATTCTGGACTATGGGAAATATCCCCCACACCACTAGCAGAAACCTACAAACAACATCAACCAAGTGGACAAAAATAACATGAGATTATTAATTGTTATATTTATAATATGAGAGATGACAAAATCTATTTGAAGTATGAGTCTAATTAGAAAGTTATGCATAAATAAAAAAATACAATTCTGTATATAAAATAAATCCTTTAAAAATTGCAATTATAAAAATACCATTGACATTTTATTGCAAATGTGAATGTTTTATAATATAATTAACTATAAATATGTAAGTACTATAAAAATAAATTAAAATTGGGAGTCCTTCTAAGTTCCTGAATGAAAACTGTGCATATCATGATGTCAATTCATGCCTAAATATAATTATTAGAATGTACTTCAAATTAAGTAATATTTAATTATATTTTAAAACTTGCAAATATAAATCTCAAGTTTTCTGGAAACCATAAATAGAATAGCAACAAAAAAAATGTTTATACAGAAACCTATTTAATGATGATTGTGTCAAGAGTTCTGAAAATGTACAATTAAATAAGATGGTCAAGGATATATAGAAAGATTAAACAAAACAGAGTGTCCAGAACTATTATAAAACAAAGTATAATTATTTAATATATGGTATATTTTATATATGACCTGCACCAAATACAAATGCATATTATCTTTTTGGGAGTGATGGTTTTTATGCAAAACACTGAAAATAAAACTAGTAAAATATAAGATTGTTTGATATGACTACAAAAACATAAAACTCTATGTGTGGATTTTGCAGACACATACATACTACTTTGGTAAGAGATCCTCAGGAAAGAATGAGATTTAATTTTATTTTTAGTTTTCCCTCTCTTTTTTTTTTTTTTTTTTGTTTTTAAAGTCATGGTCTTGCTCTGTCATCCAGGCTGGATTGAAGTGGCACAATCATAGATCACTGCAACCTCAAACTTCTAAACTAAAGCAATTCTCTTGCCTCAGGCACCTGAATAATTCCGACTACAGGTGTGTGCCACCACACCTGGCTAACTTTTGACATTTTTATTTTTAGAGACAGGGTTTTGTTATATATTTTAGTCTGGTCTCAAACTCCTGACCTCAAAAGATCTTCTCACCTTGGCCTCCCAAAGTGCTGAGATAACAGGTGTGAGCCATCATGCCCAGCCCTGAGGTTTAATTTTCTATTGGTCTACAAAAATAGGAAATCTAGTGTATAATTAAGTTCATTTAAATAAAATAAACAAAAAGTATATGTCTTTCAGACCTCAATTAGTACATTGACGTTGATTTTCAAAGATAAACATGAATATACTAATGCTCCAAAACTTTTCAGTTCTTAAATTCACATAATGTGAATTGAGATTGTGACAGATACCTGTATAGGTATAGATACAGATGTATGTTACATGTAAAAGGGAACTATCTTAGAACATTTGTGTTCTATAACAAAATACCTTTAGACTTGGGAATTTATAAATAACAGAACTTCATTTCTTTCAGTTCTGGAGACTGGGAAGTCCAGTATTAAGTAGCTGTCATCTGATGTCTTGTGAGAACCTTCTTGCTGTGTCCCCAAAGGGAAGAAGGTGGAAGAGCAAAAGGAAAAGGAATCTACTCTCTCAAAACCTTTTATAAGGGCCCCAATCCCATGCATGAAGCCTCCACCCACATGACTTAATCACCTTGTAAAAGCACCCACCTATTAATACTACCACGTTGGTGATTAAGTTTCAACATATGAATTATGGGGGACATATTCAGACCAGAGAAGAAATAATGCAAAACATAGATATTTCTGCATAGTGTCACATTTAACAAATTGTGTGCTGTAAATCTGTGTTACTTGTATTAGTAAAAAAATATGTAATGTTTAAATCAAATTTAAAATTATCATGAGTACAGAATCATAAATCCTTTTATGGGTCTATTGAAAGCCAAAATATTCCATTGGATTTCTGTTCAAAACTGAAGTCATTTGTACAGCAAACTAAATAGTCCTCAAATATTAGTTCCTATTATGTATGCATCATATTATTTATCATACTGGTTATGCAACACTTCCTCAAGTGCTTACTTCATGATTAAGTAGGTTATTAGATAATAATAGGTAGTATTTGAGATCATTCTGAATGATATTTACATATATATTGGAAATGAGCAAAGGCAAAAGACCTTCACTACCTAATGAAGTTATTTCTGTGTGTGGTGGTGGTGATGGAGAGATGCATAAACAATTTTAAACAGTTGGGCCCTCCAACCCCTCTTAATTTTATATGATCATTCACATTGCTAATGTATCAAGTCTTGCAAAGAAATATATAAAAATTTCATAAAATTAAAATGTTAAATAATTTCAATGAAATGTAGAATACTTCTTTTAATCATGAGAACACTCCTAGAACACTTTCTCCTCCTACCCAGAGCAATAACAATGAAAGTATTTCAGGAATGTTGATGACTCATTACATAAGAAAGGAAAACTTGAAATAGTACAAAGCTCCCCAATGGCCAAGTCAGAATGAGATCAATCTCATTATTTAAGATTACTATTTTATATTTCTATGAATGCACAAATTTTTCCTAAAGTAATAGAGAAACAAGTGTTAATGGGCTAAGTATGTTTTTACAAAGATAATGACAAATTTTAATAACTACTTTGAAATATGTGACATTTTAAAATGTGGCAGCATATTAAGAATGAGTAAATCCACTTTTCATGAATCATTATCTATAACACATTTCCACTTGTATGCCACAGGGATTTTCAAGCCATAGGAAACAATGTCACAGGAAGATAAAAGGAGTCTTGCTGTTTTTCAAAGGTCAGGAATGTTTGCTCCTTTAAGAAAAACCATCTTGACTGCAAGATACGTATTATCTGAAATATGAAATTCTATGTCTTTAATTAGATCTGTAGAATTAACAGAGACAAAGTGATCTGTGAGATGAATTAAAACTCAAAACGTCTGATTCTAATTTGGAGGCTTAGGAATACTTGGTGGATAATGTAGTTTGAATATATGTGCCTGCCCAATCACGTTAAATTATAATACTCAATGTAAAGGTGGGGCCTGGCAAGAAGTGTTTGGGTCACGAGCGGGAATCCTTCCTGGCTTATTGTTGTCCTCACAATAGCAAGTTCTCTTGAGATCTGGTTGTTTGACAGTGTATGGCACCTCCTCTCCAACTCCCTCTTCTCCTGTTTTCACCATATGACGTGCCTGCTCCTGCTTTACTTTCCACTATGAGTAAAAGCTCTCCAGGCTTTCCCAGAAGCTGAGAAGATGCTTGCACGGTGCTTTCTGTACAGCTTGCAAAAAATGTGATTCAATTAAATCTCTTTTCTTTTAAATTACCCAGTCTCAAGTATTCGTTTATAGCAATGTAAACATGGCTTACTAAAGAAATCTGGTACCAAAAGATACCTGAAATTGTGGAAGGAGCCTTAGAACTGGATAACAGGCAGAAGTTGGAAGAGTTCTGAGGCCTCAGGAGAAAACAAGAAAATGAAATAAAGTTTAGAACTTCTTAAGGACTGGTTACGTGATTGGAAACAAACTGTTGATAGTGATATGAACAGTGAATTCTCGGCTGGCAGGGTCTCAGATGGAAATGAGGAACTTGTAGGAAACCAGAGCAAAGGTCTGCTTTAACAAAGAGCTTGGCAACATTCTGTTCATGCCCTAGGGATCAGTGGAAGTTTGAACTTGAGAGTGATTACCTAGGGTATGAGGCAGAAGAAATTTCTAAGCAGCAAAGCATTCAAGATGTGGCCTAAATAAGTAATTCCTCATTGTCCAAATACCAAAGAAAATCTACTAGCATCAGTACCTTCCAGGAAAACAAGACTACAACAGTTGAACTAAATAAGACACTGGGGAACAATCCTGGAGAAACAGAGATATGTGAGTTTTCAGACAGAGAATTCAAAATAACTCTGTTAAGGAAACTCAAAGAGATTCAACATAACACAGAGAAGGAATTCAGATTTCTATCAGATACATTTAACAAATAGATTCAAATATATATTTTTAAAAAAGCAGAAATTCTGCAGCTGGAAAAATGTAATTGGCATACTGAAGAATGCACCAGAGTCCTTTAATAACAGAATGGAAAAAGCAGAAGACAGAATTTTTGAGCTTGAAGAAAAGCTATTTGAAAACACACAGTCAGATGAGGCAAAACAAAAATGAAGAAAAAAAACCCCAAAAAAACAATGAAGCACAGCTACATAATCTAGAAAAGTGCCTCAAACAGGCAAATGTAAGAGTTATTGGCCTTACAGTGGAGCTAGAGAAAAAGGTAGGGTAGACATTTTATTCAAAGAGATACTAACAGATAATGTGCCAAAACTAGAGAAATATATCAATATCCAAGTACAAGAAGGTCATATAAAACACCCAAGCAGATTTAACATAAACAAGACTACCTCAAGAAATTTAATAGACTCCCGAAAGTCAAGGATACAGAAAGGATCCTAAAAGCAGCAAGACAAAAGAAACAAATGACATGTAATGGAGCTCCAATAAATCTGGCAGCAGGACAGCTGACTTTTTTAGTGGAAACCTCACAGGCCAGGAGAGAGTGACATAACATATTTAAAGTGTTAAAGAAAAAGTAATATTCTATCTTAGAATAGTATATCTGGTGAAAATATTCTTGAAACATGAAAAATAAATAAAGATATTCACAGATAGACAAAAGCTGAAAGATTTCATCAACACCACACACATCCTACAAGAAATGCTAAGGGGAGTACTTCGATCAGAAAGAAAAAAAGAAAAAAAAAAAAAAAAAAAAAAAACACTGATTAGCAATAAATAATCTCCTGAATGTGAAAACCTTCCTGGTAATAGTAGGTACACAAACAAGTACAGCATATTACAAGTTTGTAACTGTGGTGTGTAAACTACTCTTAGGCTAACTAGAAAGACTGAACGATAAACCAATCAAAAATAATAACTATAGCAACTCTTCAAGACATATTCATTACAATAAGGTGTAAATAAAAACAACAAAAAGATTAAAAGCAGGGAAACAAAGTTAAGGTAAAGTTTTATTAGATTTCTGTTTATGCAAATAATGATAAGTTGTTATCAGGTGAAAATAATGGGTTATAAGATAGTGTTTGTAAGCCTCCTTGTAACCTCAAACCAAAAAACCTACAATAGATACCCAAAAAATAAAAAGTTAGAAAGGCAATCATATCACCAGAGAATATCATTAATATCTTCACTACAGGAAGGCATGAATAAAAGAAGAAAGAAAGAGAAGACCACAAAACAACTAGAAACAAATAACAAAATGACAGGAGTAAGTTCTTTCTTATTAATTATAACGTTAAATGTAAATGGACTAAACTCTCCTATCAAAAGACATAGAGTGGCTGAATAAATTTTAAAAAGACCCATTGATCAGTTCGACAAGAAACACACTTTAAATGGAGAGACAAAAGTAGACTAAAATTAAAGGGATGGAAAAAGATATTCCATGCCAAAGGAAACCTAAAAAAAAAAAAAAAAATAGGAGTTACTATACTTACATCAGACAAAATAGATTTTAAGACAAACACTGTGAGAATATACAAAGAAGATCACTATGTAATGATAAAGGCAATTCAGCAAGAGAATATAACAATTTTAAATATACATGGACCCAACAGTGGAGTATCCAGATATATAAAGAAAATATTATTAAAGCTAAAGAAAGAGATAGACCTCAGGACAATAATAGCTGGAGACTACAATACCCCACTTTCATCATTTGACAAACCTTTTAGACAAAAAGTCAACAAAGAAATTTGTAACAAATCTGCACTGCTGAACAAACGGACCTAATATTTACATAATATTTTATTGAACAGCTGAAGAACACATATTCTTCTCCTCAGCACATGTACAATTCTAAGATAGACCATATGTTAAGCCACAAAACAAGTCTTAATACATTCACAAATATTGAAATAATATCAAGTATCTTCTTTGACTACAATAAAACTAGATATTAATAACAAGAGGAATTTTTGAAGCTATACAAGTAATGAAAATTAAACAATATGCTCCTGAATGACCAGTGGTTCAATGAAGAAATTAAGAAGGAAATTGAAAAGTTTCTTGAAACAAATAATAATGAAAACACAACATACCAAAACCTATGGGATACAGTAAAAGCAATACCAAAGAGGGGAGTTTATCAGTAAAGTGTCTACATCAAAAGGAGGAAACTTTTCAAGTAAATATTCTAATGGCACACTTTAAATAAATAGAAAAGCCAGAGCAAACCAAACCCCAAATTAGTGGGAGAAAAGAAATAATAAAGATCAGAGCAGAAATAAGGGAAATTAAAATAAAAAATACAAAAGATCAATGAAACAAAAAGTTGATTTTTTTGAAAAGTTAAACACAATTGACAAACTTATAGCCAGACTAACTAAGGAAAAAAAGAGGCAATCCAAATAAATAAAATCAGAAATTAAAAAGGAGACATTACAACTGATACTGCAGAAATTCAAAGATTATTTGAGGCAATTATGAGCAACTATATTCCAGTTGAAAAATCTAGAAGAAATGGACAAATTCCTAGATGCATACCACCTACCAAGCCTAAACCAGGAAGAATCCAAAACCTGAACAGACCAATAAATCACTAGCAATGATATCAAAGCCATAATAAAAAGACTTCTCGTAATAAAAAACTTCGAACAGAATGGCCTCACTGCTGAATTTTACCAAACATTTAAAGAACTAAAATCAATCCTATTCAAACTGTTCTGAAAAATAGAGAAGAAGGGAATATTTCCTAACATATTCTATGAGACCAGTATTTACCTGATACCAAAACCATACAAAGACACATTAGAAAAATAAACTACAGGCCAGTAGCTCTGATGAATATTGATGTAAATATCCTCAACAAAGCACAGCAAACCAAATTCAACAATACATTAGAAATATCATTCATTATGACCAAGTGGGATTTAATCCTGGGATGCAAGGATGCTCCAACACAGGCAAATCAATCAGTATAATACATCACAGAAATGGAATGAAGGACAAAAAACATATTATTATTTCAACTGATGTTAAAAAACATTTTATAAAATTTCATATTTCTTCATGATTAAAAACCCTAGAAAACTGTGTAGAAGGGACATATCTCAACATAATAAATGCGATATATGACAGACCCACAGCTAGTATCATACTGAATAAGGAAAAAATGAAATCCTTTCCTGTAAGATGTGGAACATGACAAAGATACCCATTGTCAACACTGTTATTCAACATAGTGCTGAAATTCCTAACTAGAGCAATCAGAAAAGAGAAAGAAATAAAGGGCATCAACACTGGAAAAGAAGAAGTCACATTATCCCTGCTTGATAATGACAGGATCTTATATTTGAAAAAAACTGAACAGCTCCACAAGAAAACTGTTAGAACTGATAAACAAATTCAGCCAAGTTGCAGGACACAGAATCAACATACAAAAATCAGTACCATTCCTATATGTCAACAGTGAACAATGTGAAAAAGGAATAAAAAGGTAATTTCATTTGCAGTAGCCACAGATAAAATTACATACCTAGAAATTAACAAAAGGAATGAAAGGTCTTTTTAACAAAAAAAAAAAAAATGTAAAATAGTGATGAAAGACTTTGAAGAGGAAACAAAAAAGTAAAAAAAAAAAGAAAAAAAATCTATACTAATGAACTGAAAAAACCAATTTCATTAAAATGTGCATATTACCAAAGCAATCTGCAGATTCAATGCAATGCCTATCAAAATACCAATGACATTCTTCACAGAAATAGAAAAAAAATGTTAAAATTTATATGGAATCACGAAAGATAGCCAAAGCTATCCTAAGCAAAAAGGACAAAGCTGGAGTAATTACATTACCTGACTTCAAATTGTACTGCAGAGCTATAGTAACCAAAACAGCATGGTACTGATATAAAAACAGACACATAGACCAATGGAACAGAATAGAGACACAGAAACAAATTTATACACCTACAGCGAACTCATTTTTGACAAAGATGCCAAGAATATACATAGGGGAAAAGATAATCTCATCAATAAATGGTGCTGGGAAAACTGGATATTCATAGATAAAAGAATAAAACTGGACCTTCATTTTTCACTATATAAAAATTAAATCAAAATAGATTAAATACTATAATATAAGATCTCAAACTATGAAACTCCTATAAGGAAATATTGTGGAAAATCTCCAGGACATTGTTCTGAGCAAAGATTTCTTGAGTAATATTCTACAAGCACAGTTAAGCAAATCAAACATGGTCAAATGGGATCACATCAAATTGAAAAGCTTCTGCACATCAAAGAAAACAATTAACAAAGTGAAGAGACAATCCACAGAATAGGAGAAAATATTTGCTAACTACACACCTGACAAGGGATTAATAACCAGAATATATAAGGAACTCAAACAACTCTACAGGAAAAAAATCTAATAAACTGATTTAAAAATAGGCAACAGATTTTAATAGTCTTTTCTGAGAGAAAGACATACAAGTGGCAAACAGGCATATGAAAAGGTGTTCAACATTACTGAACATCAAATGAATGCTAATCAAAACTACAATGAGTTATCATCTCACCCCATTTAAAATGGCTTATATGCAAAAGACCGTTAATAACAAATGCTGTCAATGATGTGGAGAAAAGGGCATCTACAATGTTGGTGGAAATTTAAATTATTACACCCATTATGGAGAACAGTTTGGAGGTTTCTCAGAAAAGAGAAAATTGAGCTACCTTATGATCCAGTAGTTGAACTGCTTAGTATATGCCCCAAAATTGGAAATCAATATATCAGAGATATCCACACTCCAAATTTGTTGCAGCAATGTTTACAATAGCTAAGACTTGGAAGCAACCTAAGTGTCCATCAACAGATGAATGAGTAAAAAAAATGTGGTACATATACATAATGGAGTACTCTTCAGCCATAAAAAAGGATAAAATCCAGTCATTTGCAATGACATGAATGGAAATGCAGATCATTACATTAATTGAAATAAGCCAGGTACAGAGAGGCAAACATTGCATGTTTTCACTTATTTATGGGATCTAAAAATCAAAAGGATTGAGGTCATGGTTATAGAAAGTAAAAGGATAGTTACCATAGGCTGGCAAGAGTAGCAGTGGTTTGAGAGGGAGATGAGGATGGTTAATGAGTACAAAAATGTAGAATAAATAAGACCCACTATTTGATAGTACATTTGCATGACTATAGTCAATGCTAATTGTATATTTTAGAATAACTTAAAGAACGTAATTGGATTGTATGTAACTCATAAATGCTTGAGGGGATATCTCCCCCATTCTCCATAATGTGCTTATTTCACATTGCATGTCTGTATCAAAATATCTCATGAACCCTATAAACATATACTATTTACCCACAAACATTAAAAAATTAAAAAAAAAAAAAAACTTAATTACTGGTATTGGAAAATGATGTATGAAGGATCTGTTTTTTCTTTAACTTGGCCTGATTATTAGGTAAAGTTTTGAGTTTTCTTTCATTTTGTATTTTTTGGAGGCTGTGGGTGTTGAAGAGGCATTGCAATTTACAAACATGAAAATTTCAGTATGGAGTTCTGTGATTGACAAATATAGTCAATTACATAACCATCAGGAAAATCAAGCTATACATTTGTTCCATTACTCTAAAACATTTCATTATGCGATTTGTCATCAATTCTTATTCCCAGTCCCTGACAACCACCCATCAGGTTTTTCTCCCTATTGTTTTGTCTATTTAAGAGTCATATTAATGGAATTATTTCTAATATACCCCTTATATGTATTTTTTCTTAACAGAATACATTTGAGATTCATCCATGTTTTTGAGTATATTCGTAGTTCATTCCTTTGTAATTGCCAAGTAGCATTCTGTTATATAGATAGTTGTACTGTAGCCTGCTTATTTATTAACCCATTACAAGGAAATTTGTTCTTTCTGTTTTCTGGCAATTGTAAATATAGCAGCTGTAAAAATTATTTTACAGTTTGTGTGTGTGTGTGCATGTGTGTATTTAAAATCTTATTTCACATAGGAAAAGACCTAGCAGTAAGATTACTATGTAACATTTTAATTGTATGATTAACATTCTAAGTACTTAACAGTTTTTCAAGTAGATATATAATCTTGCTTTCCTACCAACAATATGTGATAGCACCAGTTGTTCTATCTCTTCATCAATACTTAGTATGTCATTTAAAAAAATGCGAGGTGGCGGGCGCCTGTAGTCCCAGCTACTCGGGAGGCTGAGGCAGGAGAATGGCGTAAACCCGGGAGGCGGAGCTTGCAGTGAGCTGAGATCCGGCCACTGCACTCCAGCCTGGGCGACAGCGAGACTCTGTCTCAAAAAAAAAAAAAAAAAAAAAAAAATGTTTTTGCCATTATAGTACATGTATGGAGAAATTTCATATTTTTCCCCATTTCATTCCCTAATGAATAATGGGGTTAATATTTTCACATTCTTATTAGCCAAGTGTATATTTAATTTAGTTATGTGTCCATTCATATGTGATACAGTTTGGCTCTGTCCCTACCCAAATCTCATCTTGAATTGTAGTCCACATAATCCCCACCTGTCATGGGAGGGATCCAGTGAAAGGTAATTGAATCACGGGGGTGGATTTTTCCTGTGCTGTTCTTATGATAGTGACTAAGTCTCATGAGATCTGATGTTTTTATAAAGGGAAGTTCCCCTGCACATGCTCTCTTGCCTGCCACCATGTAAGACATACCTTTGCTTCTCCTTTTGTGTTCTGCCATGATTGTGAGGCCTCCCCAGCCATGTGGAACTGTGAGTACATTAAACCTCTTTCCTTAATAAATTACCCAGTCTTGGGTATGTCTTTATTAACAGCATGAGAACAGACTAATACAGTAAATTGGTACAGCAGAGAGTGGGACACTGCTATAAAGATACCCTAAAATGTGAAAGTGACTTTGGAACTGGGTAACAGGCAGAGTTTGAAACCATTTGGAGGTCTCAGAAGAAGATAGGAAGATTTAGGAAAGTTTGGAACTTCCAGAAACTTGGAGAGTTCAGAAGACAGGAAGATGTGGGAAAGTTTGAAACTTCCTAGAGACTTGCTGAATGGCTTTGACCAAAATGCTGATAGTGATATGCACAATAAGGTCCAGACTGAGGTGGTCTCAGATGGAGATGAGGAACTTGTTCAAAACTGGAGTAAAGATCACTTTTGCTATGCAAAGAGACTGGTGGTATTTGGCCCCCACCCTACAGATCTGTGGACCTTTGAACTTGAGAGAGATGACTTAGGGCATCTGGCGCAAGAAATTTCTAAGCAGCAAAGCATTGAAGAGAAAGCGGAGCATAAAAATTTGATCACCAAGACAATGGAGAAAATGTCTCAAGGGCATGTCAGAGACCTTCAGGACAATCCCACCCATCACAGGCCTGGAGGCCTAAGAGGGAAAAATTGTTTTGAAGGCCAGGCCCAGGGCCACCCTGCTGTGTGCATCATAGGGGCCTGTTGTGTTACATCCCAGTTGCTCCAACTGTGGCTAAAAGGGGTCAAGGTATCACTTGGGCTGTGGCTTCAGAGGATGCAAGCCCCAAAATTTGGCAGTTCCACATGGTGTTGAGCATTCAGGTACATAAAAATTTGAGCTTTGGGAACCTCTACCTAGATTTGAGAGGATGTATGGAAACACTTGGCTCTCCAGGCAGAAGTTTGGTGCAGAAATGGGTCCCTCGTGGAGAACATCTGCTAGGGCAGTGCAGATGAAAACTGTGAGTTTGAAGGCCCCACACAGAGTCTCCACTGGGGCACTGCCTAGTGGAGCTATGAGAAGAGGGCTACCATCCTCCAGACCCCAGAATGATAGATCTATCAACGATTTGCACTGTGTGCCTGGAAACACTGCAGAAACTCAGTGCCAGCACATGAAAGAAGCTGGGAGGAGCACTGTAGCCTGCAAAGTTACAGGGGTGTAACTGCCGAAAGCCATGGAGCCTATCTCTTGCATCAGCTTGCCCTGGATGTGAGACATGCAGTCAAAGGGATCATTTTGGACCTTTACAGTTTAATGTCTGCCCTATTGGATTTTGGACTCGCATGGGGACTGTGGATCCTTTGTTTTGGCCACTTTCTTCCATTTGGAATAGGTGCATTTACCAAATGCCTGTACCCCCATTGTGTCCAGGAAGTAACTATCTTGCTTTTGATTTTACAGGCTTATAAGTGGAAGGGACTTGCCTTTTCTCAGATGAGACTTTGGACTGTGGACTTTTGAGTTAATGTTGAAATGAGTTAAGACTTTGGGAGACTGTGGGAAGGCTTGATTGGTTTTGAAATGTGAGAACATGAGATTTGGGGGAAGCCAAGGGTGGGATGATATGGTTTTGCTATGTCCTTATCCAAATCTCATTTTGAATTGTAGCTCCCATAATCCCCATATATTGTGGGAAGAACTGGTTGGGAGGTAATCATGGGGGCAGATTTTTCCCATGCTGTTTTCATGATAGTGAATAATTTTCATGAGCTCTGATGGTTTGATAAAGGGCAGTTCTCCTGCACACATTCTCTTGTCTGCCACCATGAATGATGTGCCTTTGCTTCTTATTTGCCTTCCGCCATGATTATGAGGCCTCCCCAGCCATTTGGAACTGAGTCCATTAAACCTCTGTCCTTTATAAATTACCCTGTCACTGGTATGTCTTTATTCGTGGTGTGAGAACAGACTAATAAAATATGTTTTGTCCTTTTTTGAAGGATTGCTATTTATACATTATTGAGATTTGAATGTCTGTTATACATTCTGGTTATATGTCTCATCAGATATATGATCTAAAAATATTTTCTCCCAGAAAAAGTGTGATTTTTCTTTCCATTACCTTAACAGTGTATTTTGAAGAGCAGAAATTCTTAATTTACGTAATGTCCAATTTATCTAGTTTCATTCTTCCGTGAGTGTGCTTTTGGTTTAATACTGTATATATACACACACACACATATATATATATATATATGTGTGTGTGTGTGTATATTTATAAATATGTGTAACCCAATGTGGCACAGACTTTCTCTTATATTTTGTTCTTGAAGTTGTATAGTTTGCAGTGTTATATACAGCTCTATAAAACATTATGAGTCAGCTTTTGTACATGCTGCGTTTTGTATTGTTTTATTTTTATTGAATATGATTGTCCAATTTTTCAAGCATAACTTAGTGAAAAGACTGTCCATTCTTCATGAAATTGCTCTGTAACTTTGTATAAAATTAACTGGCAATATATATGTGAGTCTATTTTTAGAATTGTATCAGTTTTTAACACAGAGAATGGCATTAAAAATATAAAAATATGTGAGCAAATGTATATTAGTGAAAAGGGGAAAATCACATTTGGAGTCATACAAGTAGCCTGATATGGGTTGAACAAAAGCACAAATAAAAATATATAATTTAGACAGTTAGTTTGATAAAAAGCTCATGAATAACCCTAAATGGGATGCTATCTTCTGCTTTTCCTTTTCTAGCAACTTGTAGCAGTGCATTTACATATATAGTGGAGTGTTCTATAATATGTTAGTTATCATAAAAAGTGTGATTGGAAATGTAAAGAGACTACAAAAGAAAAAGGAGTTGGCAGGGCATTGTTGTAATGAAGGTAAGAAATAATGAGGGCCTAGAATATGCAATTGGCAGTAGCTCATAATGAAAATAGGGACAGAGGTATAAATATAGAAGCTATTTTGAGCTAGATTTCCTAAGATTTGTTGAATGTCAATTTATGAGATGAATCTAAAAAAGAAAAACCTCAAAAAAAAAATCTAGGATTTTGAGTGTGATTGGAGTTGGGCACAATTGACTTCAAACTCTGAATCTGCTGCCTAATGTCTTATGAAATAAAGCAGGTTACAAAATCTCTCTAAGCCTCAAATCCCTTATTTGTAAAATGAGACTAATATTATCTATTGCATAATTTTTTTCCCTAGGGAAAATTGAAATACCATAAGTGTGATATCAGTTAGACCCTTAATACCTTATTGTAACCTTCTGATATAGTTTGGCTGTGTCTCCCCCCAAATCTCATCTTCAATTGTAGCTCCCATAAGTCCCATGTGTTGTGGGGAGGAACCGGTGGGAGATAATTGAATCACTGGGGCAGTTTCCCCCATACCATTCTTGCGGTAGTGAATAAGTCTCATGAGAGCTGATGTTTTTATAAGTGATTTCCCCCCTTTTATTTGGTCCTCATTCTCTCTTGCCTGCCACCATGTAAGATGAGTTTTTTACCCTCCACCATGATTGTGAGGCCATCCCAGCCACGTGGAACTGTGAGTCCATTGAATCTATTTTTCTTTATAATTTACCTAGTCTTGGGTAGGTCTTTATCAGCAACATGATAGCAGACTAATACAGTAAATGGTACCAGGAGTGAGGTGCTGCTGTGAAGATACCCAAAAATGTGGAAGCAAATTTGAAACTAGGTAACATGCAGAGGTTGAAACAGTTTGGAGGGCTCAGAGGAAGACAGGAAAAAGTGGATAAGTTTAGTACTTCTTAGAGACTTGTTGAATGGCTTTGGCCAAAATACTGATGATAATATGGACAATAAAATCCAGACTAAGGTGTTCTCAGATGGACATCAGGACCTTGCTGGGAATTGTAGTAAAGGTAGGCAGAGGAAATTTCCAACCAGCAAAGCAATCAAGAGGTGACTTGGGTGCTGTTAAAAGTATTCAGTTTCAAAATTGAAACAAAGCATACAATTTGGAAAATTTGCAGCCAGATGATGTGCTAGAAAAGAAAAAACAATTTTTTTTTTTTTTTTTGTGGAGAAATTCAAGCTGGCTGCAGGAATTTCCACAAGTAACGAGGAGCCAAATGTTAATCACCAAGACAATTGGGAAAATGTCTCCAGGGCATGTCAGAAAACATTGTGGCACCTCCACCTGTCACAGGCCCAGAGGCTTAGGGGAAAAATGGCTTTGTGGACCAGATCCAAAGTTCCCCTGCTTTGTGCAGCCTAGGAACTTGGTGCCTTGAGTACCAGCCACTCTAGCCATGGCTAAAAGGGGCAATGATACAGCTTGGGCCATGGCTTCAGAGAGTGCAAACTGCATCCCTTGGTAGCTACCACATGGTGTTGACCCTGTGGGTACACAGGAGTCAAGAATTGAGGTTTGGGAACCTCCACCTAAATTTCAGAGAATTTAGGAAAATGCTTAGATGTCCAGGCAGATGTTTGTCACAGGGGCAGGGCCCTTATGGAAAACCTCTGCTAGGGTAGTAGGTAAGGAAAATGTGGGGTTGAAGCCCCGACACAGAGTCTCTACTAGGACACTGCCTCGTGGAACTGTAAGAAGAGGGCCACTATCCCCGAATCCCAGAATAGTGGATCCACCGACAGCTTGCACTGTGCACCTGAAAAAGCCAGAGACACTCAACCCCAGCCTTTGAAGGCAGCCAGGAGGGGGGATGCGCCCTACAAAGCTACAGGAATGGAGCTGTCTAAGACCATAGGAACCCCCCTCTTGCATCAGTGTGACTTGGATGTGAGACATGGAGTCAAAAGGATGATTTTGGAGCTTTCAAATTTGAATGAGCCACTGGATTTCAAACTTGCATGGGGCTTTTAGTCCCTTCGTTTTGGCCAATTTCTCCCATTTGGAATGGGTGTATTTGTCCAATGCCTGTACTCCCACTGTATTTGGGAAGTAACTAACTTGCTTTTGATTTTACAGGCTCATAGGTGGAAGGGACTTGCCTTGTCTCAGAACAGACTTTGGACTGTGGACTTTTGAGTTAATACTGAAATGAGTTAAGACTTTGGAGGATTGTTAGGAAGGCATAATTGATTTTGAAATGTAAGGACATACAATTTTGGAGGAGCCAGAGGTGGAATGATGTGGTTTTACTGCGTCCCCACCTAAATATCATCTTGAATTGTAGTTCCCATAATTTGCACGAATTGTGGAAGTAACCTGGTAGGAATAATTGAATCATGGGGGCGGTTCCCCCATACTATTCTCATGGTATTGAATAAGTCTCATGAGAGCTGATGTTTTTATAAGGTGTTCCCCCTTTCACTTGTTTCTCATTCTCTCATGCCTGCCACCATTTAAGATGTGCCTTTCACCTTCTACCATGACTGTGAGGCCTCCCAAGCCACATGGAACTCTGAGTCCATTAAACCTCTTTTTCTTTATAAATTGCCCAGTCTTGGGTATGTATTTATCCACAGTGTGAAAACCATGAAATACATCTTCTCTGAGAATTTCAGTTTTATAGACACACACATGTAAAAATTGTGAATTTGGGAGAAGTAGTATATATTTGGATTTGGACATGTTGGAATTTAGACAACAATATGAAAGTATCCACATGCAATTGAAAATGCATGATGGGATCTCAGCAAAGGGGTCAGAATTAGAAATGTGGTTTCACATACAAAGAATTGTGACAGTTGAAATGTCAATAGTAGTTTAAATTGCTCTGGTTTGTAGTAAAAGCCAAAATAAAATATAGGGGCTGAATTTTAAGAACCATCTTTATTTAAGGTGAGAATGAATACAGATGAGTCAATGCGTGAATAAGATTGAGGTAGAACAAAATGCAGAACAGTGTACTGACACTAAAGAAAAGGAAGAAAAAAATTTCAAAACGTGGGTGATCATCAGGATAAGATGTTCCAGTTTTAAATTTTGTTGAGTACTGAGAATAGGCTTTTGAATTTGTATTTAGGATATTCTCCATTACTTCTGAGGCAGCAATTTCAACAACTGTGATAAAAGAAGAATTCAGAATCCCACGGATGAATATTACTTCTAATATTTAAATAAACATCTATAACTTAGGCTTGTGATATATCCGTCAATGAGATGAGTCAATGCATGAGTAAGATTGAGGTAGAACAAAACGCAGAACAGTGCACTGACAATAAAGAAAAGGAAGAAAACATTTTCAAAAAGTGGGTGATCATCAGGATAAGATATTCCAGTTTTAAATTTTGTTGAGTACTGAGAATAGGCTTTTGAATTTGTATTTAGGAAGTTCTCCATTACTTCTGAGGCAGCAATTCCAACAACTGTGATAAAAGAAGAATTCAGAATCCCATGGATGAATATTACTTCTAATATTCAAATAAACATATATAACTTAGGCTTTTGATATATCTGTTGATAGAAGAAAGAAGATATTGAAAACTATATATTTCAGGATTAAGAAACATAATGAGAGGGGTATTTGTTTGTTTTTGGAGGTGATGCAGTGATGTATTTAATTAGCAGATACAAAGGAGGAAGGAATGAAGAGAGTTTGGAGATGAAAAAAAGAAGCAAGGATAAGTAAATATTCAAAGTATTGGAAAATACAAAATTAAGCATAAATGCAAGGTTATTTTTGTAACAGTAGAGCCCTTTTCATCAAAATAAAAGCTAGATAAAAATGGCTGAAACATTCTAAGAGACTACAGAAAATTGAGGGAGTTTTTAAAAAAGTATTTGGTACTTTTATTCTCATGGTTAAAACAGATGAAAAGGTAAAAACTCCTTCATGTGAAAAATCATTAAAGTATCCTCTTGGTTAAAACAGATGAAAAGCTAAAAACTCCTTCATGTGAAAAATCATTAAAGTATTATTCTAGCATATGTAATTATGCAAATGTCCAATTTTGTGGCAAATGAAGCTTACTCACTCTTGAAACCAAAGAAGTTCTATTAATTTATACCACCATTGATTTCTCACCACCTTCTTAACATAGCCCCCATTAGTTGGCTTCATCTATGCTATGTAAATACCATCTGTAGAGTATAAGGATCTATTGAGATAACTGACATCCTCATTGGCATCACTTATTGACTCATAGAGCAATTATGAGACACAATTTGAGAGAAGAATAAACCAGCTGCTAACAATTAGTAAGTTTTGGCATAGATGAAGAATCAAAACAGGAAGCTCAATTTTGGCAAAGAAGGTTTGGTAAAAGTTTGCAGTGAACTTCCCTGTTAACACTGCCTTAGTTGTGTCCCAGAGATTCTGGCATATTGTATCATTGTTCTCATTAATTTGAAAGCATTTCTTGATTACTGCCTAATTTCAGTATTTACTCAAAAGCAATTCAGGAGCAGATTGTTTAAGTTCCACGAAATTGTATGGTTTTGAGTGATGTTCTTAGTATTGATTTCTATTTTTATTGTGCTGTGGTCCAAGAATGTGGTTAGTATGATTCTTTTTGAATTTGTTGAGCATTATCTTATGTTCAATTTTGTAGTCAGTTTTGGAGTATGTGCCAGGTGTTGATGAGAAGTGTGTATGTTTTGTTGTTTTGGGGTGGAATTGATAGTGGCAGGAGACAGACAAATTTCTGGGTAGACAGGGATGGGTCCTTGGTGAAACTTGACCTTCAAGCTAACGACAGACTAAAACCTGAAAACCAAGCTACCAGCTCCAGATAGAATCCATGCTCCAGAGGGGGAACTTCCATCCCTGTCTTACCCGCTCTTCCTCAATTGGTTCTTTCTGAATGATGCCTTTTAACTAATCAAACAGTGCCTTTTCCAAGCCCACCAATAAACCAGTCAGCATGCATTCCCTCACTGAAAGCCGATAAAAGCCCTGGACTCAGCTTCACAGATGGCTAACCACTTTTAGGTCCCCTCTCACTATCAAGAGCTTTTCTTTCACTTAATAAATTCTACTCTTCGTTACCCCATCTCCAGCATCTGTGTACTTTATTCCTCTTGGTTGAGGGACAAGAATCCACAACTTGCCAAACTGCGCAGGTGAAATAGCTGTAACACTCCTGCTCACTGAGCTATGGATGGTGGGAGTAAAAGAACTGTAACACTCCTGCCTTCTTCATCTCTTTATTTTGATCCTATAAATGTCACTGCATGTGGAATGGTCTCTTGAAGAGAGCATACCATTGGGTCTTGCTTCTTTATTAAACTTACTATTCTGTGCCTTTTAATCAGAACATTTAGCCAATTTACATTCAAAGTTAGTATTAATATATGCAAGTTTGATTCTGTCATTGTGTTGTTAACTGGTTATTGGGCAGACTTGTTTGTGTGGTTACTTTATAGTGTTACTGGTCTGTATACTTAAGTGTGTTTTGGCTGGTAATGGTCTTTCCTTTCCATATTTAGCACTCTTTTCAGGACCTCTTGTAAGACAGGTCTGGAGGTAATAAATTTCCTGAGCATTTACTTTTCTGAAAATGACTCTATTTCTCCTTCGCTTATGAAACATATTGGCTGGATATAAAATTTTTGGTTGAATTTTTTAAGAATGCTGAAAATCTGCAAAACTATGCCTCTGACAAAAGTCTAATATACAGAATCTATAAGGAACTTAAACAAATTTATTAGCAAAACAAAAAAAAAACTTATTAAAAAGTAAACAAAAGACATGAACACTGTTCCAAAGAAGTGCATGCAGCCAACAGCATATGAAACAATCCTCAACATCACTATCCTTTAGAGTAATACAAATCAAAAACCACAATGAGATACCATCTCCCACCAGTCAGAATGGCTATCATTTAAAAGTCAAAAAATAACAGTTGCTGGTGAGGTTGTAGAGAAAAGGAACAGTTATACACTGCTAGTGGGAGAGTAAATTATTTCAGCTATTGTGAAAAGCAGTGTGGAAATTCCTCAAAGAACTTAAAACAGAATTACCATTTGACCCAGAAATTCCATCACTGGCTATATACCTAAAGGAGTTCATTCTACCACAAATACACATACACACATATGTTAATTGCAGCACTATTCTCAATAGTAAAGACATAGAATCAACATAAATGCCAATCAATGGTATGTTGGAAAAGAAAATGTGGTACAATACTTTGCATTCTTCAGTCCAGTCAAGTTGACACTCAATATTAACCATCACAAGTCTTCCCCATGTCAACTTAAAACCATACACATTCTTGAAATAGTATATAATCTTCAAATAAAGACAATAATAAGGTTATAATTACACCTACCACAATACAGCTTTCCTTTGTATAACCAGAAATGCACCAATCCCCAACACAAATGCTATTACATTAACAAAACTTAAATGCTGATATGAAGTCAATAAATCTTATGTCACATGATGTAAAAGGAAATAAAATGAACATATTTTCTTAACACAACACAAACATGTTCTTAACAACATAAGGAGGAAATACTCATGACAATTACAGTCCTCATTTCTGCAACTGATCATGTAGTTGTAGCAGGTATTGATGACTACCTTCTTCTACTATCCATTCTGTATTCCTTTTGCCTTTAGCAAGCACCTCAGCAGGTTGTGGAGTTTTACCTGGTGCAGTGACCCAAACCTTCATTCCTGAAGGGTCTGGGCCATTTGTAGTCCTGCCTGGATTGTGCTGTTGTAGTTTCCCATTGACCTCAATCAGGAGGCATGATAATATTAAGAGACAGCCTACGGGATATCCTGTATTCCACGCATACTCTTCCTTACCTCCATTGTGGAGTAGTAGATTGATTTCATCTTGATAGTCTGAGTCAATCACCCCATTTAAAGTTTGAGAATAGGTTGAGATCATTTCAGCCCCATTGGTTCCTCAGCCAAGCACATACACCAAATGTCTGAATCTGTGGTTCCTCTCATACTGGGCAGGATTACCAAGGCAACAACTATTGTTCCACCTGGGTGGGATTCTGACTTAAAGGTGTCCAGCCATAATCCCAAAGATGGTGGTATCATGCTTATTTTCCTAGTGATAAAATTATCTGTACACCAAACCCCTGTGACTCACAGTTTACCTATATAATGAACCTGCATATGTACCTCTGAACCTAAAATAAAAGTTTAAGAAAAAACCCTTAATGTTAAAATGTCCTTCCACTGCTGCATCCTTAATCAAATTAGGGTGCATCCATATAATGGAATACTATTCATGAAGAAAGTATTGAAGTATCCACCCATGCAAATACATGGATGAATCTTTCATAACTATTGCTATGTGAAGGAAGACAGTCTGAAGAAGCTACACACTTTTTGTCCCTATTTATATGACATTCTGGAACTGGTGAAACTACAGAGATGGTAAACAGATCAATGATTGCCTGGGATGGGGGTGTGAAGTATTCTGTGTGGTACTTAAATGATTGATATCTGACATTATGTATTTGATAAGATCCATAGAATTTTACATCTCAAAGAATAATCAACAATCTATACTAAAAAAGAAGTGTTTGCCATGAGAAAAATCAATGTACAAAATGACTGTTAACACTTTGGGTTTATTCTCAGGATTGTTTTCTAAAATAAGCCCTTTGTTTTCTCATTCTTTTTGAGAGTCTGTAAAAAAATAATTTTAGCTTAGAGAAAATTAAGTAAGTGATCAAAGGCCACAGAAAAGAGAAGCTTCACCTCCACTGATAGAATAACAGCTGATTTTCAGACTTCACGTCCAGAAGGCTTTGCCATAAAACACTCATTAGCTGGAGAACAGCACTGTTTCACAGTTCTTGTACCTACCTAACATTTTTGTCAACACTGCCACTCCCTGACTCTCTCCCAACAGTTTGAAAATTTAGACCAAATTTTTCTGTCAAGGGCTCACTGAAAAATGGATATTAGTCTATAACTTTGTTGTTATTGTTTCTCCCTAAGGAAAGGAAATATCCAGTATTAACCGTAAAACATTTGTTGAGAAATAATACATATGTTTACTAGTTTATTAAATATTTGAGCTATTTTAAAGTGCACCTTCTTGGTTTTCCTTTTCAGATTACCTTGAGGAGAAAGTTTGCAAAAAGAAAGTTTTAAAGAAGTAAGAGACTGCTTATTAGAAAGATATTAAACAGAGAATATGCATCAGACATTATGTTAATGCTGAGTAGAAAAGGAGAACACAATAGATATGACACTGATCTGATACTGATTATGGAGTTTATATTTGAGTGGAAAGATGGAACATAAACAAATGTATAAAGGTGAGTAATTTCAAAGTGATGTGAAATAAATAAAACAGGGTAAAACGATTGATGAGCCTCATATTCTAAGAGAACAACTCATTAGTGAAGTTGCTAGCTTCATTGCTTACTACCACTTTTGGTTAACTCAGTGCAATTGCTGTGATAAGAGTCATATTTTTCAAGGATCTTCAAAGTGTGAGAAAATAGATAATTCTTAATAAGAGAATAGTAGCCAAAATGAACAAATTCAATACATGTTCTACTTCTTTCAATGTTCTAAATTGAAAATATACTAGAGGTCTTGTAAGGAGTATAAATGTCATAGGCAATATCTAGGCTATCCTCAACCCTTTTGACTTGTGATTTTATTATACATGTATGAAGTTCTATTTCTTATTATGCAATAGCCCCCGTAAACACAGAAAGAAGAATTAATATTTGTAATGTATCAAAATAGCTAGGCAAATCAGAAAAATATTCTTTGAATTCCTAAACTAATCTGCTAGAGAGGTTACCACTATGATAATTTTCTCATATAACTTAGAAATCATAGATGCTCAGAAATATTGAGCATAGTGTAAAAAGTCACACTCTAATAAAGAGCAGAAGTAGGACTAAAATTGCAATATCTCTTCATTCAGCGTCTGTTCCTTTGATTCTACAATATGCCGCTATCTTCTCCCAGTGTCAAGAATTATGCCATAAATTTGTTATTTCTTAGTAGTGAGAGGAGCACCTACCATATTGCTGCCTGGTGTTTCTCATTTTCTTTTGGTAGTAAAATAATCTAAATAAGGTCAATAGAATTTTTATTCAGAAAAATGAGTATAGATTTATTTCTATGGAATAGAAAACACAGGGAAAATGGTGAAGTAGTGTGTGTTTCCTAATTTATTGTCTATCTCATTCTGACCTCTTTATTCTTCTCTACTTCCCTTTTCATGTCAACCTAAGCACTCACCCTTCAGGTTCTACTTTTGCTAACTAGGAAATTTCATATTGCCCTGGGGTTTTCTTGGCCATAAATGCATTCTATACTAGCTGTCATACTTTACAGGACCAGTTCACCCATGTTTTTTGTAGTTAGACAATTGTCTCATAAAGGTAAAAATACAAATGAAATACATATATATCACAAAGCCGGGGATGGGTGGTAATGACATAATGAATTTGAAAAAGAGATTTGTCACTTTCTTATAAACTTAATATTAACCTAGCCTATATTCTTAGACTTTAACTTTTAGGGATTTAAATCAAGAGAAACAAAAACGTGTCCACAAAACCACTTGTCACTTGAGCAAAAATTATAATAGCTATAAAAAAATGGCTACAACTTTAACAATTGACACATCCATCAACAGGAGAATTAGATGAAAACTATACAATATATTCAAACAATAGAGTAACACAAAAATAAATAAACATACTGATAGATATTCAACTTAAATTCAGTTTTAGAAAAAGAAAAACTGATACATAGAGTTAGAAATCACATCAATGCTTGTTTGCAGTAAAGGTCTAGGAACTGACTGCAAGAGAAGAAATATGTTTTGGGGTGATAAAAATTTTCTAAACCTTGATTAGTGTAATTATTACATAGGTGTGCACATTTGTCAAAACTCATGCAACTCTATACTTAAAGTATATACCTTTTATTGTATGCAATTATATCTCACTAAAGTTAATTTTAAAAATATTTGGAAGTTCTTGAAAATTTCTGACACTAACCAAATAATAGCTTTATTGTTTTGAATGTATGCAATATATACAGTTCAAAAGGAAAGATAATTTTTTTGGTTGGCTTATATTCAGGATCAATTGTAATCTTTTTATGTTGGTCACTTTCTGCTTTATACACATAAAGAAATGGTTGAATTCATTCAGTTTTCAGCAATCTGGGCCTGAGGTACAAAATAAAACTATAAAATATGATGGGAGGGTGAAATGCATGTTAAATTTTAAGAACAGCTTTTGAATAATTGTCTCAATAGTCTCTTTTATAGAGGATAGCAGCATAATTTTTAGAAGTAGATTTAGAGCTTTAAAAGCCTCCAAAAAATGGGGATTCATCCTAGGGTTCATATGAAGACTGTATTAGGAGCATATTTTCCTTTTCTATTTAAACAAATGTGAAAGAAGACCAAAATCTTAACCACAAATTATTATATATGTATAGAAATAAAATCGGATGCACCACGTTTGACAACTGAGAAAAAATACATTAAATCAGACTAACCTGGAATTTCCTGTAGGCACTGTCATCACAGAAATGAATTTCTATGTTTCCTAATGTATTTTTGGTCCAGTGAATATTATCAAACTGTGAAAGTTCAGCAAAGCAGGCAAAAGTTCATCATTCAAAAATATTTATTAGGTGCATAGTATGTGCAGAAAACAGCAATGCAAAATATTCAATACTCACAAAAGTACAAAAATTATACATCAATTCAGGTATTCATGCAATGCATATTTATAGAGGACTTCTATGGTACCAGGCTATATTAGAATTATCAAAGTTAATTAAACAGGCACAATCTCTTAACTTATGAGCTTTAGAGTCATGATTTATCTTAAAGTCAAAGCCATTTTAATGATAAACATATAAGGCTCTTTTCAGTCTCTTGTGTTTGTGTGCACTGTAATTCCCTTCAAACTCTACTCCATTTTTCGCTCTCCAACTAGTCAATATAGCATCTATTAAAAATAAATAAGGCCGGGAGCGATGGCTCAAGCCTGTAATCCCAGCACTTTGGGAGGCCGAGACGGGCGGATCACGAGGTCAGGAGATCGAGACCATCCTGGCTAACAAGGTGAAATCCCGTCTCTACTAAAAAATGCAAAAAATTAGCCGGGTGAGGTGGCGGGCATCTGTAGGCCCAGCTACTCGGGAGGCTGAGGCAGGAGAATGGCATAAACCCGGGAGGCGGAACTTGCAGTGAGCTGAGATCCGGCCACTGCACTCCAGCCTGGGTGTCAGAGCGAGACTCCGTCTCAAAATAAATAAATAAATAAATAAATAAATAAATAAATAAATAAAATGAATAAGGCAAAAAAAAATTGAATAAAAACAGTTTGATTAGATTGCTTTCTGCCCCTCCTTCCACCCTTGATGTTTTTTAATTCCCTCATTAGTGGCATTTTTCATAAAGACCTGGAAACCAACTTCATCTGCTCTGTAAAACCTGAGAAAGGTCTTAATATTATCTTTAATTTAAATTATATCACGAGTTCAGCTTCATAGAAAGATTTAAATGGCAAAAAATTAACAAAAGAGATTTTGAATTTAAAAAACAAATTCAATATTCCTTTCTACAAATTGGTGGCTTGGATAATAACATAATGTGAGATCTAATATATTTAATTATTAAATAATAGCATATGATTAAAATTAATTAATCTGGTTTTAGGAAATAATAATAAAATCTAGGCGTTTTTTCCAAGGACAGTAAATACAACCTACACTGTTCACAGTTACCTAGTGATACGCAACATCAAGATAGCTTGTCAAGTTAACTGAACATTTTCTTTCAACTTGTGATTTAAAAATCTATTAACAAGTCATTATATCAATTCAGTAGGGCTTGACCAGTATTCAAAAACATCAAATATGCATAGATTCGGATAGCAATATGAAAGTATATCATATATATTAAGGGTAAATATTATTCCATGAAACTTCTATTTTCATTACCCATATATGGACTGGAGTTTCACATTTGGATTTTTAATAAAAGGACTTTGTAACTTAAGTGTAAAAAGAAAAATCATGAAGAGGAAGTAACTACATTTTTTATTATAGCCATTGTGAAGAGTTATTTCATCATATTTATATATAACATAGACTAATAAACATATATAATGTATATTTATAAATGTATGTGATTTCAACTTTGTGTTCTCAGTTCTAATTAGAGCAGTCTTTAGTATGGACTAATTAAATCTACTAATAACCCACAACCCTTGTCTTAGCAAGATACTACAATTTCCTCTCCATAGCATCAGTAGAATAACTGATTATTGGATGCAAACAGGGTTGTCATGTTTTTTTCCTCTTCTCTCTTCCTGAATCCTGACTCTAGTGGTGATGCTGAAAAGCAGGAAACAAGCTTAAGTAACTGTGTTAGTCCGTTTTCACGCTGCGACAAAGACATAACCAAGATTGGGCAACTTACAAAAGAAAGATGTTTAATTGTACTCACAGTTCCACGTGGCTGGGGAGGCAAGTCATATCTTATGTGGTTGGTGGCAGGCAAAGAGAGAGCTTGTGCAGAGAAACTCCCGTTTTTAATACCATCAGATCCCCAGAGTCCCATTCACTATCATGAGAACAGTGCAGGAAAGACCTGCCACCATAATTCAGTCACCTTCCACCGGGATCCTCCAACAACATGTGGGAATGAAGGGAACTACAAGATGATATTTGGGTGGGACACAGAGTCAAACCATATCAGTAACTGATGACCTGTATAATCAAGTCCTGAATAATGGGGAGGTAGCCACATTTTGAAAACCAATTATGTATATTTATTTATGTCAATAATTTTGTGACAAAATTTGATTTGAATGTGGATTTAAAGCTGGTGGTCACTCACTTTATTTTTATTGTCATGTTATTTATGGGAATAAATAACGTGCTAAAGAGGCACAGAGGAACTCACAATGTTAACATGAAATACCACTATTTCCCAGAGCAATAAAGAAAACATAAATGCATTAACATCTTGAGCACAGACACTACACTCTCAATAGCTATCTATTTGGGCTAGTTATAATTACAAGAATACAAACAATCTGGCAAATTAAAGAAATAAAAATCAGAAACCACTTGCTGTGTTCAAATGGTGATATTTCTGAAAGCTGACAAGGTATCTAAAAAGTGGACTCCAAAATTATTCTTTACCAATAATTGTGTACAGAAGTGGCACTTATGACATTTAAAAGTCGTTTATTCAGCACATATTGAGTCATTTTTAGGACTCTTTTTCTGCATGTTAGTATTTTCCACCTGTGGCAAATTTTCACCCACATGATCATCCAAATACTTCTCCACATCGTTATAGCTCCATGCACCAGACATTTGACTCATTATCTCTGTAACAATTCAGACTCTAACTGGATAGGGATAGATAAAGGCAGTGTATAAATTAATACACAGTTAGTTATTATCAAACAATTTTGAGCATTAAAACTCTTCTGGATAACATTTGTCTTTTATTATTATTTTTAATTGAGAAGAAGAATTGTATATATTTATGGTATATTACATGATGTTTTAAAATATGTATATATGTTGGTTTAGCTAAATAAAACTAATTGACATATGCATTACCACACATACTTATCAGTTTTTGTGGTGAGAATACCTAAAATATATATTAATTATACATTAACTAGTCAATACACTGTTATTAACTATAGTCACCATACTGTACAGTAGATCTCTAGAACTTCTTCCCCCTAACTGAAATTTTGTATGTTTTCACCAACATTTACCCAATCCTTTCTTCCTATAATTACTACCTTAAGTAAATGAAGTAATCACCAAATAAACTTCATGGTCAATACTAACTGCAAGATCAATTGAGCCAGAAACGCATTCCAGCATCCCTCATAATTCACCAGAGTCTGTACTTCCTACAGGTAAGGATAATTCTGATTAGAATGTTTTTCTGCTTACATTAAACAAATCATGGTCTTATTAAAGTACTAAAATGACTCTATGATTTGGAACCCCATTATATCTTTAAGGATTTCCTTAGCTTTGGAAAAATAAAGTGCCTGACACTTAGCGCTCTTTCTACATTATCAAAACACTTGCAGTAATGGGGAGTCAACTTGCTATCAGAATCAACGAGCATTGACAATATATTAAGAACTCTTCTTCAGGATTAAATGAGAGCCTCTTTAGGGACTTATTAAATGGCTGAGATGATATCAAAATATTTTTTATAAACATACATCGTATTTTTACTTTCATGTTTTAATTTGTAAGTAAAAAATTGGAAAATGGTCATGCCTTGTCAGACTATCACTTGTCAGACCATGACTCTCAGAAACACTTTTATGGGCACAGTCAACTCTAAAGATGTGTTTGGACTGGAACACATCCTACTCTGATTTCCACACCCTTCCCATGTATCCCAGAACATCATACACCACATTTTATACAGGGAAAATTGAGATAAAGTAAATTTCGAAAGCTAATTAAGTGATATATATAGAAAACACATAGAAAGAAATTTTCATCACTTATGTGACAGTAGAGAATAATTAACAAACTAATTAACATATATGACTGTGATCACTCCTAATACTAATTCTTCACTCGGAGTTACTTTCTTTTATAGGCACTGGGGAGGTATTTTTTTCCAAACTGTCACATCTAAACCACTTGCATTTATTCCTCAAACTCTGGGAACATAGGTGTGCAGATGACAGAGTCCCAAAATTCAGTTTTCCATTCACTGTCTATTACAGTTAGTATAATAAAAAATACAGTAAGAAAAACATACAGTAAGAACTATGTAGTAGCAGTAAACTTTTAGTTCTAAAGCCCAAATAAAATTCCTACAAAGTATAAATCACATTAACTTTTTAGCACTTTTGTAATAAAAGTGACTTACTTCATTAGCATAGAGTGTAAATGCTGCCATCTTCCCCCATTTGCATGGGGGAATCGATCAACTGGGAGAAAATCAATGGATATTCAGAAACTCTTCTTTTTGAAGTAATTTTATTTTTTTTCCTCTAATCACTCAAGAACTCATTCACACATAATAGCAGAGAGTCAAATAACTTGTTTTTGAAACTTTATTACTTCAAAATTGCCCAAATTATCTAACACATACAGATTTCAATTTTGTCAAGTCCTGACTCCCCAAATCATAAGAAATACATTAGAGAGTCTAAGTATTTGAAGAGCAGTTGTCATTGTTTCTGTAACTGAAAAAATGGTGTTGCTGTTTTGAAAAGTATGTTATTTATGGTCTAACGTGCCTTATACATTGATATGGAAAAATAGTCACTAGCCAAGATGTATAAATAGGTCAAGGAGTTGATTGTTAACATTATCAGACTCTATAACTTACACTAACATGATCTGCAAAGCTTCCCAAATTTTGATCACTGGACAGCGTGGTTGGCTCTTATGAAGTTTGTGGACTCAAACACACACGGTGCAGGAACCAGTTTCCCCTACAAACAAAACGATCCTGCCAATAGGCCTGGGTAATCAGGCCAGATTTTCCTTTTCATGATTAGCTTACATTTAGGATCTTTAACATCTTTTCTGTCAACAAACCTAGGTTTGGAGGAACTTAATCCATCAGAGATAC